>NW_028327173.1:70030430-71280430 GCF_987537825.1 Furipterus horrens
ATAAATGGTTCATGTTTGTGATTTATGATTGTGGGAAACTTCATGTATTGCATTATGAAGGTGACAGATTTTATATCTGTTGTCCAAAAAGATAATCGTATTGTTGAGTTTGTTTTTTTGTTTTTGTTTTAATCCTGCTAAAGGCTCTTGCAAAATGAAGCTTTCCAGGGTCATCTGCTTTTATTTTGCAAAACAGAGTCCAGGGGAGTTGTACCCAGGTGTGGACGTCATGAGGTCAGCTGCTTCTTGCTATTTTTAGGCCCCAAACTTAGAACTAGCATGCCCAAGCCCAGGGGACCTGTTTTTAAAAACTATGCTCATATTCCGTTACCTTTTTCTTTAGAATAACTTTGGTTCCTTGTCTATGCTCATCAACCGGTGACACTCTAATGTGATCGCCATCTATTTGCTTTTAAGTCTATGGCAAGGTACCTCTAAGGTGAATTAACCCCTAGTTCTTCCGATCACAAAAGAGCAAAGACTTTTGGCTTTATTTTCATTGCTGCTCTGAGAAACAAGCGAGTCAGATACATATTATAAGCAGACAACTCCTCCTCCACCATCCATAAAAACAGAAAAGCCTTTATAATACCTCTCGTCAAGGAAAACAATGGATTTTCTGTAAAGAGGCATTATTATTAAAAATATCTGCATTTTAGGAAAAGATTTCTTACTTTCCTACTAGTTCTTCAGTTCAGTAGGAGTCTAAGATTCTACGACTAACTTACTGCATGGCTCTGGGCAAGACACTGCATGCACTCTTGGCCTCAGTTTCATGAGTGAAGGGCAGGGTTGGACTCAACAATCTTTGAGACTGCTTCCTGGAGGATTCTTTGGCTCTGTCTATTGTCATAGAAAGCACTCAGAAGTCACTAGAAATGTGAAAATATTTACTATATGCAGTAAACAGGGAGACAGTGGTAACAGCTCATCCTAAGCTACTGCTGTATAAATGGTGAACTGTCATCATATCTATAATACTGCCTCATTTGCACGTCTACCCAGGAGGGAAGCCAGGTACTATTAGTTCAGTTTTACAGATGATGAAAGGCTGGTTTTGAGAGGCCAGAGGATTTGCTTTAAGTCCTGTTCATAAGCAGCAGGCCTTCCCTTTCAGTCTGCATGCTCTTTCCACTGATCTTACCTTGCGTGTAAATAGCAACTTTAGGTTCAGGGTAACATTCCGTGTCATCCACTGGGACTAAGAGTTCCCCTTAGAATGTTCTGAAGGAAATAGTAGGACGGTTTGTCACAGATGAAAACACTATGAAGCTGGGCTTCTACAGGCCAAGCTCAGTGAAAGGTCACAGCCCGAGCCATTGATAAATACCCCCAGTAATTGCCAGACCTCCCCTGCCAGATCCCTAACTCCCCAAAGTCATCCTTTGCCCACAGCCAACAGCTGGGTCTCACAGCCAAGCGTTTATTTAGTTCCCCATGGCTCTCCACTACCGCCCACCAAGTCCCAACCTTGAAAGCCACTGGAAGGTAAATGATACAAGAGTAAGGCATCAATGATTCCAAAAGCAACCTAAAGAACACAGTCTAAATCACCATATATATTTGAGCTCCCTAATGATTATAATCAGATTTGTTGTATTTTCATATGTGCTATAAAATTTTATTTGGTATTATCAGGGAAATGGATGCCCAGGAGAATATAACAGTACAAAGGATTCATATCAATGGTAACCTATCTGATAATAATTTTCCTCCTATAGAGAGGAACCTACGTATTAAGAGAATTCCATACATAGATTATTAATGATACAGCTCAATTATTAGATTTTTAGACATTGATACGTGACTACAAAAGGATGAGAAGTAAGCTTACATTGTGTAAACTATCTACAGGATAAATGCACATCTGAAATATACATAATTATGGCAGATCACAGAATCAAAACCACAGCAGATGACACCCTTCATGCACAAGGTCAACCAAATGAGGTAATTAACCTTGCCAATCCCCTCTACAAGAGCCAATTCAGCAAGGTCAAAGGGTTGATTCCTGTTGTGGCAACAGAATGTGCTGGTTCAATATGGGGAGTGACATGAGGTAACCATGATGAACCAAATATGGAACTTAGAAAAATTTAAATATTTGTTAGTTTCCCTTAGAAGTCCTCCTGAGACAAGTCAACCTTCTAACTCACACAGAGAAGGTCAGAAAACAATTGCAATACAAGTCTCAGTGGGATCTGGAAAAATTAATCCTCACACTGAACTTGTCCTTTCAGCTCTCTGTACTTTTGGCACTGCACACTATCTGAATAGCAAAGATAAAGCCAGACCTCTCCCTCAATGGAAAACAGTCTTGATTTATCATCTGTAAGATACTACTACTTAGCGTGCATGGAAAAAAAATCATACTGTCAGGATTTATTCTCTAAGACTTCAGGAAACTCAGTTCCTTGCTAACATGGACTTTATTACTTCAGCTGGGCAGTTCCCAAACCAAAAACCTCCACCTGCAATAACGTGTGATTAACCTTTTCTGGTAAGTCACACCACCTCATCTAAAAATGTCAAAGTTAACAGTCCAAATGGATGAAGGCCCACTAACCTTAGGTAACTTCTGGGGGTCCTTTTCCTTTTTGGTACATAATGTGAGCTCACACTGCAGAAAGAGCAGTGAGGTGTTGAAGATGGACTTAAAAATAAAGCTGAATCGTTTTTTATCCACCTCAGCCTGAGAGAGAGAAAAGTGCACGCTCTTGGGACTGTAGAATTTCACAGATTCATCTTTAGGACAGATGTTCTCAATGATGGTGTAATCAGACAGCCTATCAGGGTTCGAATATGGAGAGATAAAGCATGTTTGGATGGCAAATCCCAGTTCTTGATCAGCCTTAGTAACAGACACCTATGAAGAGCAGAAAGATCAAAATAGAAACAAGTTAGCATCTCACTTTTGCTTTAGGCACAAGGGTAATAGACCAACATGGCTCTTCTGAAGAGAAACATTTCTTTATTTCCACAACATATATATATACTATATATATACAGTATCCTTTATAAAGATAAAATATATACACTCTTTGAAGAAAGAGATATTTTCTGTTTAAACTTGATATGGATGGTGACAGTGAATTATTTAGTTCAAATGTCAGCCTGGAAGATTCCAATACAAAACGACTAATTCTCTTCAACCTCCCATAAGTCATTTGGGAGATAAAAATATGTGTATCATGTACCTAAATGGATTTTCCAAAATAAATGAAACACCATCAGGCAAAGCCCCTGATGTCATAACAGTGCATTTGTAAGGCATGCTCTTTTTAAAAACGGCTCAAAAAATAGAGGCAGAATCTGTATAACCTGGGCAGGGAGTACTGAATTTCTAAACTGTAGCAAGTGAGAGTGAGCCTAAAACATTACAGTAAAGTCATAGACTCATCTAAAGTCCTGCTTCACGGAACAGGCAGAAGCTGGACCCTGTGGCTGAATGTCAGCTACAGTGCAATCTGGTGGTAATCACGAGCCTGGCAAAGTGTCCCAGCCACTCACAGGTCCAAACCAGGTCTTGCCAAGTATTCTCCCTTCACTCTTTAAGCCCAACAGTATTTTAAGGGAAATCTAATCTGGAAACATTCCCAACTCATTTACACTTCCCTCTTACAAAACGTTTGTGTGGGTTATGTCCAAACCTTGTGACGGTTCTTTTGTTTAGAAATAGGAAGTAGTGTTTGGCCAAGTGTAAACAGAATTCAAACCTCAACTATCCTGAATTCAGCTAAAATCCCTGGACCAGACTGGATTCTCCATTTGGTGACACATGGGTCACTGTGCAAACTGATTCCCACTTCTGTGCTTCATTCCTTGACTAAACTTTGGATCAAAATAAACTTAAACACTTTAGAAGTAAAGTTAGTCCTCAACCATAGACCAATAGCCCCAGAATCCTTTCAAAGGCATGGAGATATAAACACACTTTCCATTCTGAGAAATCCAGGGGAAATCCCAGACATTGCATGAGCCTTTCAGTCCATAGAGCTGTTTGCAAGATGCCCGTGTGAGTAACTATAAGACACTCAACAATGAAGATGATTCTTATCATGTTATTTCGTTGTGCGCTAAAGTTCAATCACTCAGCACAATCCTATGAGATAAATATTTTCATCTCCACTTTATAAATACAGGAAAAACTGAACACACAGAATAGATGACTTGTCAAGATCATATCTAGCAAATACTGTGTAAAACCAAAGCGTAAACCCAGATATTCTGATCACAAGTCCATTTTATCTTTACTATTTCTTTGTAGCTACAGGGTCATTTCAACCAGGCCCAAGAAGTTGTCTTGGGAGAGCACTTTCTAAGAAATATTTCTAGGAAATAATGTTTGATAGTCTGCAAATATTTATGTCGCTACTTTTGCAATATTTCTGAAAAATAAGATATTTTATCTTGAAAAGATAGCAAATTATATAAATCCCATTTAAACTAAAAAGTGTTCTTTAACATGAACTCAGCACCCACAATGCAAAAATGTGTGACAGAAGAAATGTCTTTTCTTTAATCTCAAAGAAATATGAAGTGGCTGAATGTCTACAGTATCAAAAAAAGTTGTTGTGGAGGACGAGTACTATTAATCAGCATTATTAATAAGTCTTTGACTCTAAAATAGACTGGAAAAGAGCAGTGGAAGGACCATCGGCTTTAGAGTGAGACCAACACCAGGCAGTCGTGTGCTCTGCTGCCCATGAACTCAGATCCCCAGCTTCTTCCCCTATAGACTGAGCTGTACTACCTACTAGATACAGTTATTGTGAGGATTTGTAAAATAAAAATTACATTCAAACAACAGAGTTCTCAGCCACTCAATAAATACCAGGTGTTTATTACAGTTTTTTTTTTTAATTCCCAAGACAAACGAACTAAAAGAAAAGCTGCCATTATGTGACCAAATATCACTCTGAGGTGATCAAAGCCCAGGTGGCAAAACTGACAATGTCTTGGATTAAAAGAAGGGACTGTGATCTAGAGTGAATAGAGGATTTGGAAGGGGATATGATAAGAATGGCCAGGAGAAAAAAATCTGGAAATAGTTCTTTAGCCCAGCCAATGATTTAGTAAGTTTTACTTATCCTAAGCAAAAAAATCAAAACATTTTTAAAAAGAAAAAATATATATAATTTATTAGCAGTGGAGTCCAAACTGGGAACCAAAGAATATGCATAGCTGCTACCCTATTTAACAAAATATTTACAGCCTCTGTCTCATGTTTTAGGCAGTTTAAGACAACTTATAACGTTTCCCCCCTGCCCAAATTCTCCTCAGTGTACTTGATATTTAATATGGTAGCAAAAAGATTTGGCTTGTTTCTTTCTCATCACTTGACAATGTCTTTGACGGAATTTAATCGTGAAAAACATAGATGATATATGAAAAGCTATAAATGGGAAAATAAAAATAAAAAACAAAACAGACAAACTAACCTATATTCCAAGCCGGCCCACACTAGAGGAAAAGGGGGAAAAACCAAAAACCCAAGGTTGGATACATGAGGAAGCCTGGCCACTGATTAGCATAAAGTAGCTAAGTCATGAATTAGCAAAGCCAGGAACACATTTGGAAAAGAACAAACTGTAGTTAAGCAGAGCCTCTGAAATCTATAACACAGCAGGGAGTCACTGACCAACTGCACATATGGACGGTACAGCCAGAAAAGCAAGAAGAAAACAACGATCTTGGATTAGAGGAGATCTATGATTAGGAACAGCATGTAGAAAGCAGTTTATTTTCCCCAGTGGAGAAAGAAGGTGTACTCAAAGAAAGAGAAGACCTTATAAAACAGGGAATTAAAAAAGAGGAGAGGTCCAGGAAAATGTCTAGAGGCAGCAGGCTCAGGCGCGGAAGCTGTACAAATGTGAGAGTTATTTGTCTTCCTAAAATAGAAATATGTGCACTGAAGTTATTTTTAATATATAGAGGGATCCCATTTGACCTGTTAAGCTTCCCACTCCTCCCACAGTGAAGTGCAACACTAGCCTGAAGCTTAGCACCAAAGCCAGCTCATTGGATGGCGACTCCCCTGTAAGACCACAGACATCCTTGGGCCATAGGAGAAGTTACCTTCTCTAGAATCTGATCTGTGAACCTGGATATTTGCACTGCTAAGAGGTTCCCCTTTCTCCCCTTTGAAATGGCACTTGAGGATGAAGGGTAGTAGCATCCAGCAAATAACAGTGTGGGCTCTGTACTGAGTCCTGACTCTGAACTCTAGTAGGTAGTAACTGGTAACCTCAGACAAGCTTTTGCCTCAATTTCCTCATCCATAAAATGGGGGTATTAATAGTCCTGCCTCACAGGATTGCTTTGAAGAGTAAATTGCAACATTATTTGTAACTGAGTTTGGCACAAAATAGATCTGAAATAAATGTTAGCTGTTGTTATTTCATTATTACCACAACTACCTAATATTTCTGTAGTCATTTCAAAGACTTACACTGGGCATGATTATTACCATTATATATAGGAAATAGTTTTAATAAATTTATAGATAAGTTTAAATAATGGTCTAGAAAAAAACAATTTTCACAAGATATAGTAGCACATAGTATTTCACCAACTTATGAGCTATTTAAAAGATGATATGTAAGGTGGTTTGAAATATTTCATGGTTAACTCTGACACTGCAACTCCTGAACTGCTGTTCCAACAATGCTGCTAAGCAAGGATAGGCTGTATTAGAATTCACAGTGACAATGTTTTTAAAACCTTTGTCTACAAAACACTCCCTATTTAGAATATTGAAGCAAATCCTGAAATTCTCTGCTCTGGTTAGAAATCAAACTGGAAGCATTTTCTGAGCCAAGCCTTGACTCGGAGCTGGCCAAGGGCTCTGAGGAAGAGCAGGAAGGTCTGCTCCAAGGCGCTTTAGCTCATGCCCCAGCAGCTACTACAGCTTAGCACTCAAAGGCCAAGGCTAATGTTGAAATCTCACCTCAACATAAATGTGTCCATTCTCTGCCACAGAGAAGACCCCCTGGGAGGGCACCAGAAAGAGGTCAGTGTTGTAGAGCTCCATGTTGAAGCTGATGTTTCTGTTGGGTGGGTCCTGGAAGCTACTGGGTTTCCCCACCTGCCTCAGGCTGCAGTTGAACTGGGGGAGAAAAAATAAGACAGATAAATCATAGTCAGATGCAGGAAGAAGGTCCTGTAGTTTTATGAGCTTTCGCCTTTAATATCCAATTTTTTCCACAACAGTTCCTAACTATAGCTAGCCTGAAAGACAATATTCTCCATAAATGACCTATTACAAACAAACACATACCACCAAAATTTCAGGTCGGCTGAAGGAGGAAATATCTCCTTCATCCATGTCTCCTGGAAATCCATTATCACCTGACTCCAAATCTTCATAACCATCTGGCCAACCACTGCTATCCCCAGGGGATGGAACCTGTATCACAATCTAAAATGCAGAGAAAGCAGAGAGAATGTCATAAAAACACCAAATAACAGGCACTTGGTTTTAACACACACACACCCCTCCAAGTTTGCTTAGGATTTCTTCTTCAAAGACATGAAAAATAAGAGAAGCCCAAATTTATGTTCATATTAAGACTTGACTAAAAGACGTATCTCCCTTTGTAAAAAAAATACAAATAATTTCAAACAGTGAGAAAAGACTAGATACTGAAATAGGGTTTGAATGGGGTTGTCAACAGGCCTTCCTATATAGTGGGGGAAGGGAGCTTCTCCTAGGAGGCGTCTCTTTACATTGAAAATTCTGAGAAATATTAAGAGCTGGCTAATGCAAGGAGCTTTTGTTATTTGTATCCACTGAGATTTGTAAAAAGTCTGGTTTGAGTTATAAGCAAAGGACTTAACGTTTACTATTGAGCCATTCTCTCCTCATCCCTTCCCCTGCACTCCTCTGTCCCTTCCCCATTTCTTCTTTCTCAATGGTATACAGATGCACAAAAGAACACCATGTTTTATTCCATGGCACTGGCAAAGATCATTATTCCTAGGTTAGTTCTGGATAAGATGAAAAATTTTAAGGACTATGACTCCATAAATAATTAGGACAGTCATGCTCCCTTTCTTTTTGCTTTTTTGCTTTACATGCTTAGATTCTGAATATGTTGCAAAACAGAAATATATAGTAAGGCTGACAATTATTGCAAACAATTATAAATGGAACAAATAACTAAAATACTCACTGAAGGGAATAGAATGGGAAGAGAATGTAGGAAAAACCACCTCTCTATTCTTTATCAGGCCCTCAAAAGAAAGTATTGATGCAACTGAATCAAGTACCTAGGATACTGCTTACCCTATCATTTTATCATCATCACAATCCCACCATAATATGTATATATAAGAAGAAAGGGGTTTCAAGGGCTTATGGTACATACCCCTTTCTCTTCTGAGGCAAATGACTGTTTTTTAAATTTAAGACAGATTACCTTAGCCTCTTATTGGTGTTAATTTAGACACAAGTTTAAAATTCCCAAATCAAGTACAGTATATCAGCAATGTGACATTGTATCTGGAAAAATGGGATAACTGCAACAGAAATTAGTGTGGGAATTGGCAGGAGGGTGTTCATCATAGAGGTCAAAGGTTCATACATTATTCTAATAACAAAGGAGACTGGCTGGGCCAGCTTGGTGTTGAGGAAAGATGAGTGGAGGAGAGGTCAGGAAGCTGGATTCGTCCTGGCTCTGCCATTAACTAAGTCTCCAAATCTAAGTAAGTCTCTTAAATCCCTGGAGTTCAATCTCCTCACCTGTGAAATGAGGAAGTTGAATGAGGTCATCTTAGGGTTCTTTCCAGCTCAAACATCTAAGATTGTCTGAGGAACAATAAACTAGGGCTCACAGGTGACTCAATCCCCACATGAACCACACTGATTACAGCGCCTGATCGTCAGTCTTTTCTCTGGGTGGGTCAACGTGTCTATCCACCAGCAGTGGAATGAACGAGAATGAGCAGTCTCACCGCTTCTCATCCCAGGCCAAAGCCGGAACAGGCACAAAGAGTGCACGCACACACACGCGCACGCACACGCACACACACACACTATGTCAAAGCTGGCCGCAGGGATCTTTGAGCCTTATTTTACCATCAAAAGCATAATGTGAACTATGAAATTAACACTATAAAATTCTTTTATAATAGCATGTGTCAAATTCTTTTAATATTTACTGCCTAGTGTCATCTCTGCAAGAAGTTTAATCTGAAAGGATTTAGATGCACTGACCAAAGCAATTTCAGAAAGTGTAGGTTAGCTGTTACAATGGATTATTGGGGGATCTGTGAAATCTTCCTCTGGGTTACTTCAAAAGTAGGAGGTTTTCTTCAATTTAGGGTTTTTCTTAGAGGTGTAGAGAGACTTAATACTAAATTTCTTGATAGCCCTTTCTGGATTTCTCTCTTTTGACTCTTTTGTTCATGAGGGAGGGAGAAGTCCTCCCAGTCTTGGCAGGTCTCAATTGAGGCCAGAGAGACCAGGGGTCTGGTTGGCTCAGCTGTATAGATTTGCTCAATCACAGCCCAAGGGCTTGGATTTTATCCTTATAAGGACCAGGGCATTTGATCCTGCAGCTTGGCCAGAGAGACAGGTCATAATTACCTTGCCAGTGAACACCTTGTCACCAGGAGATGGAAGAGATGACCACAAATGCTCCAACCAAGAGAGCAGGGCCTTCCAATGCCCACAGATTCACCAACAGAGCAAATATAACAAAAAAGTTCAGGATCAAAGTACATTTCATTTTGTTGAGAACTGACACTTGGCTTTGTTTGATCCTGGGTTATATGCCCCTCCTCATTTTTATAGAAATGTTAAGACTCATGTGAAGATAACACCCTGCAAGGCTCTGGCAGAGGGCCAAGCTTCGCTCTGGAGAACACTCACGGAGTTGTAGTAAACCACACCATCCGGGGCTGACCGCCGGTGCCGAGTACCGCAGCCATTCAGGGGAGACTCCAAAATGAAGTGGGTGCCATTCATCTTGGCCTTGCAATTCGGATCCAACAAGGTGAGCTCCATCCCCGAGTAGCTGTTGGCCTGAAACAATAGCCACCAAAGACATAACGGGGGGCCCACAGGCAGTTCTGCAGCACACAGTTAACAGTTTGCCTGGTCTGCTAAGTACAGGTTGCTGGAGGCCTGCATCCCTCTGTCCCCTTACCTACCCCCATTCAAACAGGATTGTGTTTGTTGGCCTTGGAAATTCAATAGCAAAATACTGACACACAAAGATCTGGAACCCCCCTTACACTGGATGAGAACCATATAGCCAAGGGGAAGTGAGTCCATTCAACTGAGAAAACAGTATGAAGTCTCTGGAGTCCAAAAGTGAAAGAGTTAGAGAGAAATAACTAACACATACTGGAGCAAAATGGGGAGGGAAGTGGCCTGCTCTCCTTTAAGAAACTGCACTGACCTGAAAAGAATCTTTTTCTACAGTCACAGTCATCTTTTCATTGTCACATTTGACTGACAAGGCGACATCCATGCTTCCTTGCACCTCCTCAGGCTCTCTGGGACCAGGAAACAGTCGTAAGCTGGGGATGACAGGGTCCTTCGGCTGGGGGATCCCATCTTCCCCGTCCTTCTGGCCTCTCCTGGGAATATCCAGGAAAGGAAAGGGGAAACTTCCACTCATGCTTCCTCTGTCCCGGATGGGTGGGTTGTCCAGGGTGCCAGAGTCCCGCAGGATTAATAGCTCGGGAGGGATGGTATGGACTTCCTCATCTCTCATCTCCTCTGCTGGTGACAGAAGAGAGCAAAACGTCATCAGTGTTGGGTGCCAAGCCACAGTCATCATTGTTAGAGGCAAGAACAGGGAAGAATCAGTACAGAATGGGTGTGTGTAAAATTACTCTTAACAAGTAAAGTGTGAAAGAGATGAGCTGTCTGGAAGCCTGAATTTTAGTCCTGGTGTTTTTGCTGTTAGGCTTTGGGCCATTAGCTTTCTTCTCTGTGCCTCAGTTTTCCAAGTTTTAAAATTAAGAGATTTAATGAGATCAAGTAGCTCTCATATTTGGCTGCACATTAAAATCACTTTGGAAGCATTAAAAAAAATCCCTATGCCCAGGCTGCACCCAAGGCCAATTAAAAATCAGACCCTCTGGAGTGGCACCTAATCGTTCCAAAGCTCTCCGCGTGTTCCAATGTACAGCCAAGATTGAGAGCCATTGGATTAGATGACTTCTAAAGCCCTACGAGCTATAAAAACATTTATGATTTGAATAAGTTATGTGGGACAATATCAGTCTATTCATATGCCATTGAAATACTTTCCTTGAATCTAGAGAACCTTTAGAAGAGTTTCTGAAAAGATTTTTAGACTCCTTTTTTACTGCTAAATTCTAATAAGTACCTGAGCACCATGGCCTTTTAAGAACCTAGACCTAAAGGAAAAAAGAAAGCTGCTTAGTCCACTGCCCACCCCTGGAAAAAAGTTGCTTAACTACTTATTCCTTCTAAGGGAGAGACATAGTCCCATTCAATCAATACTCCGCTTTTCCACATTGTCAACAATGTAGAGGAAAAAAAAAAAAAACCTTTCCCCAGTATTCCCTGCAACCGTTCTCCAAAGCCAACTGATGTTAAGCTTGAGGTCAGTCCATCTCAGTGGGAGTTGGAAGTGAAGATGATTAGTGGACATTAACTCTCCTCCAATACTATCTTTTCGAAAAAGATAGCACAGCTGTATGGGTCCAAAATAAGTTAGAGCTTTGGAGGGTTTTTAAATTTGTACTTTGACAAAAACCTTCACAACAACCCTGTGAGGGAGGTGCTATTGTTCCCCCACATTACTGAGGAAGAACAACCAGAGGAGGTACACCTGAGGCACAGAGGTTAAGCAACTCCCCCTCCTCAAACAGTGAATAAATGGCAGAGCTGGGACTTGAACCTGTATTCCTATTGCACTGCACTCAGTAGTGGTACATGGAGACGAGGAACAGGTCTGGGTAGCAGAACTCTTGGTATTTGAGGCGCTCTAATTTTAAGACTGGAAAACTCAAGAACTACAGTAGTCCCTCTCTATATCGCAGTTCACTTATCATGGCCTCCCTGTATCACGGGATTTTTAAAAATATTATATTTAATTATTTATCGTGGATTTTTCATTATATTGCGGGATTTTGCGGTACTATATACGTATGTTAAAGTTACGTAGGTTTAAGAGTGTAGAATATGTTTAAGAACATAGGTAGTGTTTATAAAAGTGTGGAAAAGGCTAATAAGGGAGTGGGAAAGGTTAATATGGGACTGGGAATGGTTTATGAATGTGTGGGAAGGGTTTATAAAGCCTTAAAATATATATAAATACTAAAATAAATGTAAGGTTCCTGCTTCGCGGATTTTCACCTATTGTGGGGGTGTCTAGAATGTAATACCCATGATAAGTGAGGGAATACTGGAGTTAAGCCTCTGCTTTCTGCTGCATCAAACTGAGGTAGTAACTCTTGCATTCCCTCTGGGTGAGAATAAGAAAGCACGTGTATGAGTCCTCATAACTATTTCCATATAAGATCCAGTGACCTCACACCCCTCTCCTGCAGGCATGCTCCCAATGTATCTCAGCTGTACGTGATTATTGGGTGCCTCTGTGAAAGGAAGCCAGGTGATTTATCCTTAATATAATCACAGTGAAGGTGATCTATAACAAAAAACCTGTATTAAAGATAGTTTCCTCAAAGTAATCTACAATTCTAGATAACTTAAAGTTTTATAGTAAAAAGTAGTCAAACAAATCATTAAAATTTGCAATAGAATAGTAGGACCAGGTAAGCTAAAATGAGAGTTCCTAACTGGAAAGCTTCATTTGAGGGATATTTTTAATACAACAACAAAAAAAAAACCCTACTTACCATTGTTTTCAAGCCGAAGGTGAAATCTGTTAGCCACAGGAGCCACTGTGTATGATGTCACTGGACCACAGCCATTGTCTAAAGCCCACTTGACCAGATTCTCTTGGGTGGAAGGAATGTCATCTCTTATTGATTTAGTCATTACCATAGATCTCTCACTCTCTTTCCCAAAGCCAATACTGTTAGGTGCCTGAAAATATTAACAAAATATCACTTATGAGTTTAAACAGTGTTTAAATAAGAATAATTAAATATCTGAAACAAATAGATTCTATATTGTGTATGAAAAAGTTACTTATTCTTTTAATCCTTATTTTCCCTAGACTAAGAACACTGATATGGAAAATCTTTAACAACACATTAAAAAAAAACTATTCATTCTGTTTGATCATAGCATTTGGATTGTTTATGTTGATAAAAGTAATCCAATGACAGCTACGTAACTACATACTAAGTTTATGTAGTATGTTACTGAAGAGTTAGTTAATATTTAATTATTAACACATATCAAATATGTATGTAAACCAAACTTTCCCTTATTTTTATTTAAAATTATGTATAACGCATACAGATGTGCATGTTATATTGCCAAAAAAGTGTCTGTTTCTACTTCCTGCACCTTAGGTGAAAGAAGGCACAACCTAGTTTACTTCAGTAGTGACTAGGAGACTATCTCATCTTTATAAACTATTAAATTCCACATGGGGAAAAAAACGAATGTTCATATTTTATTTACAATTTACGACCTATTTAGCAATCCTGTAATTGTATTTATCTGCTGATTCTATTAACTGAACAGGTTTAGGTTTTATGTTCTAAATATTAATTTAGATTACTGTGCCTCTAAATCATTATTTAATCCAGCAACACAAACCAGTCTTAAAATTGGCTTTCACTTGGTAATCAGGTACAAAATTAAAACTGAATGATAGAACTCTTTACGAGAAAGGATATAAATGGACTCTAAGTAACCAGCACAATGAAGGTCATTTTCAATATCACCTTCTGACTCCTACAGCAGTGATCTGTCAGGTGAAGAGGGAGCTGAGGGCAGCTGAGAGGACCCCAAAGAAAGCACCATATTTTCAACAACTGCTCCAGCAGGGCTGGACACCCTTCCAGCAAGCAGATTATGGCATTTCCATGCTGTATAAAAATCACTTTAATTTCCATGCCCAATTATTTTCTCCTGCATACATGCAGCATTTTCCCTAAATTCCCCATTTGTTTCCCATTCTGTCTGCCCCTAACATGACTAAATATTAATCCTTTCCCACTGTAAAACCATAGAAGATTCACAGGCTCTAAATTCTCTTGGCCTTTTTGGTTGTGGGATATTAGTTAAGGACACATATTTTCAATTCTAAGCTTAAAGGAGCTCACCAAAAATGTTTTTCTATTACCCAAGGTGCTTATCTGAGAAAAAACTGCCACACTGGTCAGTCACAATCATGCATGCAAAGGAACCAGACAGCTTCAACCATGGTCTGTAACCATAAAAGCAACCAAACAACAAACTAACAAAAAAACTCAGCTTCATAGGTTTGGAATATTCTACCTCTTACTCAATTCAAAAAAAAAACAAAAAAAACTCCTTTGGGGAAGGAAGGGTTAAGAACAGAAAGAAAGAAAACTAAAATGAGGTAAAGAAGAATCATTTTGTTTTTACAACTTTTTATTCATTTAGTCAACAGCAGTTTCTCAAGCACAGCTTCTTTCCAGCCTTTCAAAGAAGCCTGTCGTTTTGACTGGCTGGAGTTGTGACGTGCCTAAACACTGCTGTTGGCCTCATCGGCCCTAGTCTTTCATGTTGTTGGACAGCTGAGAAAATACTGTATTTCAAGAATACTATCATCATAACTGCCACCTGTCCTTTTTATACCAGCATGGAGTGATTTGTTTACACCTTTCCACATGAAATCTAGGAGCTGTCAGTACAATTCACATTGATTATGCCTTGGGATTTACAAGGCTACAAATCTATCTACACATCTGAAAAGCAGCAAGGCCTGGGGCAACGGCAGGGAAGCTGGTTGCCAGAAATGAGTGAACTCCTCACCCTGTATTTCTGGGAGTCCTCGGGTTTCTCCAAGGCCTCTGTGTAGCTACTCCAAATGGCAGTGTTCATGGGGGTCTCCAAATACCACTGCCAGCTTTCCCACCCACATCTTCACGGAGGATGATAAGCTAGGTAGATCTGCAAGCCTCCACCTCCCCCACTCCCCCCACCCAACACCCCTTTGCACTGGAACTGTTGGCTTGTGGGAGAGGGGCCTGCGGGAAGGGCTGGACAGAGTGCAGTGCCTATATTCCTAGTGGGATTAAAAAACTGTCTTTCTCTAAGAACAAAATGGCTACTGCTAACCTTAAAGTCCTGAGGCCATGAAATATTGTAAATTTCAAACCCATTTCCTTCATCTATTCCCTTATGTTTTGGAGGTTCTTCCAAAATGTAGTTATGCATGGTCCATAAGGGACCTAAAGAAACAGCCAGAGGTCGGCACGGCAATGTAAACACTTCTGGAATCCCATTCCTGCCCACAGCACAACCCTTCACTCACACACACATGCAGGCACACACCATCCATACATAATGGGGCTCTTCTTCAAATTACCCCATCAAGTTCCTTACAAATCCTTTAATAGACAATTTTCTTTGTTTTCACTTTGTTCAGACAAGTTAATTGCGCCTGTAGACAAAGTTTTCAAGAGTTGCTTATGAAAGAAAGATAAACTCTGTTTTTTAAATGAATAAATGAAAGAATGAATGAATGCACTCTGTTAAACCTCACAATTACTCTCCAGATGAGTACTACCATTGTAGCCACTCCACAGGTAAGGAAACAGACTCAAGAGTTCAGTAGGATTACCCAGTCTCTACTGGGACTAATGACAATTGGAGACGGATTTGAGTCCACCCCTGCCTGGCCCCAAAGTCAGGATTCTTCCCACTTTACCATACTCATTAAAGGAAATACTAGAACAAGGTCACTATAAACCATTTCCTTCTTTTAAACACAAATGTATGCCTTTTTATTAGTAGGTAACTATCCCTCACAGCACAGCCAGAATTCACATCTGAGACAGGGAGTTAGGAAATCACAAAGCATGAAACTGATTGGGGGAATAAAAAAGAACATCGTGAAACATTACCTTATTGTTTAGGAATGTTGTCATGCATTGTCCAAAATTGGCCTGGAACAGGAGTACAGCCAAGGAGAGAAATATAAACAGATCTTACACTGGGATGAGCAATCTCATTTCTAGCCTTTCTGATTCGTATCAGAAGTGGAGGCATTCAAAGCGAACACCAGGACAGCCATGGACCAGGCACATACACAGGGAGAGAAAGAGCCATTGAAGGGTCAGGGCTGAAAGACCATTTACACAAGAACTCTGGCAGGGAATTAAAACATACCGTGTGTTTTTGTCTTTCAAGGCATGATTCCCTTTCCTGTTTTTTGTTATTCTGAAATTAAAAACACTTGATTGGTGTGCCAGGCAGCAAAAGCTGCCGACACCTAAGGCCACCAGCAGCCCTCATGCCATGCCAGGGAAGGCAATTGAAACAGTTCTTGACTTCAGAAAATCATGCCTGGGCTTTGTGCTCAACACCAAATTAATGTATCATCATTACACACAATGGCTCACTGGGATCCTCTCAAAGTTAAAAAATAAATAAGAAACAACCAAAAAACCCACAGGAACCAGAAACGATTACTGTAAATTAAGATGTGTGTGCTCGTGGCTTTGCCTGCTGCCTCTGGTGAGTGCTATACATGGCGTTGCCTAGGGGACCATTGGCTGTGCTCTCTGCTGAATCACATGAAGGTGCCATGAATGAGTAATACCAAAACCAAAGGCATTCCTCTCCCAAAACACCGAAAACATGAAACCCACTCCGACTGACCCCATGCAGGTACAGAGAGACAACTGGCTGCAATTTTTTTTTTTTTTTAAGTGCATAAAAAGTTGAGCCTACAAAAAAGATGCAAAAGCGGTAATCATCTTCTTAAAAATCAGAAGGGGGATTTTTTTCTTTAACTTTCAGTATGATTTGCTCCAATATTCTGTCAAATGGTTATCTCCCTAAACATATTTGAAAAAGTTTTATTTTACCAAATTTCAATATTCAACTTTTCAAGAATGAGTTGCTTCTTGCGTATGCTGCCAACCAGCTAAACTCCTTCAGTTATTTCCTTCACGAAACATAATGCTCAGGGAGCAGGTTGGAGGGTGCAACTTCTGTAGCATCATCCACCCACCTCTCCATTACTGTAAATCTGTTACCAGTGTTTCACCCTTGGAAGTTAGATGAGACATGCCGATAGCATGTGTTATCTCAAAAGTGGAGAGTGTGGGCCTTGCAGGACTCAATCATGAAAGGCTTAACTGTGTTCATTATTTTAGACTAACTATACTGGGAAGTACACTAATACGTCTCAGGAATATCACGAATGAGGCAAATGAGGTCCAAAGAGGTTAAGGAACCAAGGTCACAGTGTAAATGGCAGAGCCTGGCCTCAGATCTGGGTCTGTCTTGACCCCAGGGTCCATAATTTTAACCACCACACTATTCAACCTTGTCAGGAGAAGCCAAGGAGCAGGTTACTTTGCAAAGTGAAAAATTGCTGAGAGAGCTTAGAGAGCGTCCAAAGAGGCAGAAACTTTACAATAATAACACATGACACATATAAACATGGCTTCAATTATTAACAGTCATCAAAACAATGAAATGCTCAACCAACTTACAATAACTTTCAGGTTTCCCTTAACATCGAAAGATTTGATAACCCAGTTGACGGACTTTTTGCACTTTAAGATCAAGATGAGATTTTTGACCACCTCAAAATCCTTTTGAGAAGGTCTTATGTCAATTATTATATCCACCTGGAAAGCACTGTGAATGGAAAACAAAGGCAGAGTTAGGACCCAAATGCCAGAAAGTTGCAACCATCTCCCCTTTTCCAAGTCTTCATGTTTCCAGTGTCTGGCCAGTTGATTAAAAAGCTGGATTCGATCCCAGGCAAATGACATGTGCAAAACAGATTGTTAGTGCACACATAACAAAATGGTCTTACATAACAATAGCAAAACAGGCCTGCTGATAATTAGCCACTAACATTTTTCTCCTTTTGGGGGGGAAAAATAAGGTGGTTACTTAACACAGCCACTGTTTGAAATGGGCTTGAACAAACCAGAAGAGTTTACTTTTGAAGCAGAATTGCTTTTTCAACCCTCCACACCTTTAACGCTTCAGTGTGTTACTTTCTAATATGCTCTATGTTCAAAACTCTTCAACATCAGAAGTGGGCAGCAGTTTGGTGAGTGAAGGGTGGTGGGGTGGAGGGAGGCATGGCAGTAAAAAAAAAAAGAGAAAAGGAAACTTCAGAATAAAAGGCAAAAGGCTGGAGAATTTCTTGACTTACATAAGGTTTGGTTAAGCCATTAACATTTGCAACAGAATCGTATCTGTGTTAACTTTCCCAAACTTCTGGATATATAGTTATTAAAATACAGAAAACAGACGGTCAACCAAGTGATTACTGGAAAATTGATGAACACAACCCAAACTTCTAAGAATTCAGTATAAAAGAGAATTTTTACCAAACAATAACATTTCAGTCATTCTGAATTTAAAGAAAAGTCTTTCTTTCCATCTTCGTTTTACACACTTGTAAAGTATAAAATGAATGATATGTTCAAATGAAGCCTTAGGCTTAATATCTCAGCATATTTGCTAGATTGCTTCTATTCTCCTTCCCTTTGAATTTTTCACAAAATTCATCATGTGGGAGAGAATGGAATCTTACCAAAACTGATCAGTAGTTTATTCATTTTTCAAATCAAAATTTGATTAAAACTTTAACATTTACAATATACAATATATATTTATACAATATAAATTTATATTTTAAGTCATTAGCCTACATGAAATGCAGGCTAATGTGGAAGAAGAGCTGACATTTCCCCTCTGGTTTTTGTTTAAATCTGTTCATTCTTTTTTTAAAAAAAATTTTATTTTTCAATTACAGGTTACATCGATATTCTGTATCACTTTCAGATATACAGCATAGTGGTTAGACAATCACGTAGTTTACAGAGTGTTCCCCCTGATGTTTCAAGAACCCATCCAAATCTATACAGTTATTACAATATTACTGACTATATTCTCTATGCTGTACCATACTTCCTTTTGACTATTTCATAACTACCAATTTGTACTTCTCAGGAGGGTTAAATTTCCAGTCCTGGCTCAGAAAGTTGCGGTGGGAGAAGGAAAATGAAAACGTGAGGGAGAGGAAAGTTACATCTAATGGCTATTTGGCATGTAACTAAGAAGGGTCACCTCCATCCCTCACACACATAGCTTTGAAGTATGCAGTTTTGAGTGCAAAAGTGCTCCGATGACAGTATGAACAGAGCTTTATGAAAACAGAATGCTATGTTGATAAGACACATTTTGTAATTTTCTTATCAGGGATAATCTCAAAGGAGGTAGCAATGTTGCAAGAATGACTGTGTCCTATTAATTAGTACAAAGATGTTCAGAATAGGCTTCAGGAACTCAAAAGGAATATGGAGGGCCCAGAGACAGACACAGAGAATAAAATTTGCCAATGGTACTTTTACTCCCTTCTTCAAAGCTTCCATGATTCTTGCCCAAAGCACGTGGCTCCCTCCCTCCTGCACAGGGAGGGCTGCACCTCTCCCTGCCTCAGGTCAGGAAAGGTATTTGTTTTCACCTTGTCTCAGCTCAGAACACAAGCTCACTCACTCACTTACCTGTAGGGGTTCGAGTTGGGGGTGATTAGCTCGATGATATGTACTTCCTTATCCTGGGGCTGCCTGGAGATCACACACCCTTCTGCTGCTTTGGGCTGAAGGTACTCAGCAAGGTAATTGAGCGAGAGAAAATTCTTCCCTATGACGCATGTGGGAGGAAATACTTGATCTGAAAGCAAAGAGGCACACAGAACAATCTGTCAAACCACTGGCCTGCCAGGTAACCAGACTCCAAAGAAAGAAGGACAGTGACACTGGGCAAGGGCAGGGCACAGAAGCCACACGAGCTCAGAAAGGGCCTCAGACCTCTTCAAGATCTACCTTGAAATGCCTCCCCTCTGGTCACCACGGACCTCCCAGGATCGACTCTGGTGGCCTAGTTTGGTCTAAATCCTCTCCATTCCTGTTCTCTCTGATACTTTTGGTTTCCGTGCATTTCCTCTGACCTGCCTTTCAGTCTCTCACTGGCTCCTCCTCCTCTGCTCATCCTTCCCACACTGGTGGTCCTCAATCTTCGGTGTACATCAGAATCGACCTGTTTGGACCCCATCCCAGAGAGCCTGATTCAGAAGCTCTACGTTGAGCCTAGGAAGCTTTCTTTGTGAAAAGCTCCATAGTGGATCCTGATACAAATCCAAGGCTAAGAACTTCATTTCCTTCCTCAGTCCTTTTGTCTCATATTTTTCCTGGATGATCTCAACCACTCCCATAGCTTCCATGTAGACCTAGATTGTGATGCCTTATCTGAGCTATAGACTGTCTGCCAAGTGCCTCCCACCTAAAAACCCACTAAATATTTCACAGTCAGCATAGTCAGCACTGGATCCAATTATCTACCCTACCCCTGGCTATGCTCCTCCTTGGGTGTTTGTTATTTCAATTAATAGGGGAACCAGCTATCTAATTAACCCTCTGGCCCATCATGGATAATTAATCATTCCCTCTTATTTATTCCTCAATGCACGTTATACTCTCAAGACTGAAGGTAGGACTTTGGGGACCGCAGTGATGGCAGACATTTTTTATCCTTGCCCACAGTCTTGACCCAGATGCCTAGTGTTTCTATGGCATTGTACAGTTTACAAGGTGCTTTCACAAACATCATCTCATAGCGCTGAGGGCTGCTCATCACCTCCACCAGGGAAAGTGATACAAGTACCATGAGTCTGAAGATACTCCCCCCACGGCACACGCCGTTTGCACAGCTCTGTGGTTGATGGGATTTCCATTCAGTGGTTTAAATGTTTAAACAGAACTTGAAACTGCTGGCAGTGCGACAGCTGGGACCAGTGTCAAGGAAGTTCTAGGTGCAGCAAACTTTCTTCAGAAGGGGTAATTAATCAGAGGCCTGGCACTTGAAGGAAACACACTTCTGCCCTTTTCATTAACGGATAGGATGCCAGGGTTCAAATTCATGTGCCAGTCTCACTGAGGAGTGAGGAACCAGCCCAGGAGGTCCTAAAGTTGGGTTGATCGTGCCTTCCCCACGCCTGCCAAACCTGTGCAACTACCCTTGTGCAGAAGTCGACAGCATGCACTGTGGCAACAGGGCTCCATGCACCATGGCACCCCCAGCGCCCTCCTTAGAAGGGAAGGGACCAGGGGAGTTCATGAGGTCCCTGCTTGCTAGCTCATTTCAAGATAGCATTAGCTCTGCATTCTGCTTTCTTCCCTAACAGCCCCCTCAGAGAGAAGAGGCCAGGACTCCGCCAACCCGGGCTGCTGGAACGGCCTCCCCTCCACATTTGCTGAGGGTTTTGCCAGATGAGCAGATGAGGAATGCACACCCCGCAGCTGCAGCCCTGCGGATGCCTCCCCCAGATCACAGGATGGAAGGTGATCCTGGGGTGGCAAGGCTGAAATCTCATTAAGAATCAGAGGGTGTGTGGATGGGCCAAGGATGGGCCAGTATCAACCCCCCCTGGGACCCAGTCTGCATATTCAGTTCACAGGGGTACCTGGTATAGTGGGTCCATGTTATACGTTTTCTGAATTAACCAATGGTGATATGAGATTTGAAACATATAACAAAGCAGTCACCCACGTAGTAAAGGCTTAATTGTTTAAAAATTGCTATTATTAAGCACTCCAGTCCCAGATGCCATTGTCACTAAGATGAATAAGCTGATCACTTTGTCACATATGCATGTGTGGTTCCCCTCCACCCCAAAATGACCTTCTGCATGCCTGGCATCAAAACTTATACCAACTGCCAAGAAGAAAGGAAACCACAAAGGGGGATCCCCGGGTAGAAACCTGGCATGTTTGAGGTAGGGGGAGGGGGCAGTTACATGCTTATTATTTCAGGAAAAGACTGACAAACGCCTCTGAGACCTTGAATGACATATTCTGAGAGCCTGGAAGGTGATGTAAACTCCAATTTTCCTGCTGGGGAAACTGAGGCTCCAGTGGTAAATCAGAGAGTTGCTTGAAGCCTCACAGTGGTATGAAACAAGCTGGGATAAGAACCAAAAACTCCCCAGTTCTTCCACTCTGGGTATACAGGTTTGAGCAATAGTTCTCAAACATTAGTGAGCATCAGAATCACCTACAGTGTTCCTTAAAACACAGGTGACTGGACTCCAGTCCCAGAATGTCCGATTCAGTTGGTCTGGGGTGGGCCCCAGAATTGGTATTTTGAACAAGTTTCCAAGTGATAAGGATGCTGCTGGAGCAGGAACCACACTCCGAGAGCTACTGGGGATAGAGCAACAGGAGGCCTCGGGTCCCGGGCTGTAGGGCAGAAAAAGGTCAGGCTCTGGGAAGCCAGCTGATGAGGCTTGCTCAGTGGAGTCCAATCCATGGTGACATACAACATTGCCTCATGGGCCACTCTCACTTCCTTCAACTGTTCCCTTCCAAGGTGTGGGCCAATGACTCACACCCAACTGATGGCCGGAGTCAAGTTCCAGGGCTTCCAAAGGTGTTAACAAAGACTAAAGCAGTTTTTACTGGACTGAACACCACGTCCTTTAAATTCTTCACCAACCCAATGTGTGGCCTTGGGGAAGTCATTTAATCCCTCAGTTTAAGGACAGGTGAGGGCTGTGCAGAGACACTTGTGTACTGTTAAGAGAACAGAGCCCAAATGTCTAAATGTTCCCTTAACACATGTTCTCATTCTAACAAATTCAGGGGGTGGGGGTGGATGATAATCAACATCCTTTCAATGTTATTAGAATTCTGTTTCAGAAATGCAGACTATTGGCCTGGGTTTAGAGCCTGTGTTAAAAGAGATTTTTTTATTTTGTTCCAAATGGACTTGATTTCTATTATTAGCTACCTGACTACCATGACAGTTTAAGTAACAAACTTCAACTTTTTAAACCGAATTCTTATCTAAAACTCCTCCCCTCTTTACTCTGCTGAACAAGGCTTTCCATCCAGGTTGGCCCACTTCCATTTTCAGGTTGTGCTTATTTGGCTAAGACTTAAAATACAGCATCAGGCATCAAGCATTAGCCTCAAGAATAAGGAAACCTAGGTTTGAGTTCTGGCTTTTGCCACTTGCTAGCAGATGTGGATTAGAGCCCCTTGGCTTCATCCTGCACGAACACCTCTGTAAAATAATGGAAACAACGGTCTCCTCCCAGGATTACTGGCAGGATTAAGTGCTGTGGGAGAGTTTTAAAGCACCTGACCTTGCCTCTGCGCACAGCACACACTCCAACACCAGTGTTCACCTTTCCTGCATCAAACAGCCCAGATCCAAAAAGGGCTGGAAACAAGTACTCTATAACCTGCCCTGAGCTGCATGCTGTCTGGAGCAGAGGTGACAACTGCTGTTATAAGTGCAACAGAAAGCAGATAGACGCTGAGCACCTGAAGTGCAGTTTTCCCACAATCACCTGCCTATAACAAGGACCCTTTCACAAGAGCTGTTATTTCTAGTAATTTATGGGGGTTCCAAATATATTCAACCAGAAATAATAATGAAAAAAAGTTGTTCAAAAAATAAGACACTTTCAAAATCGAGCCACCAAATATTCCTCTGCAAGTCAAGGAAATTAAAATGGGCAATCTCTTATCAAGGCCATAGAGTTAGTTCCTTTCTCCAATAATTTATCCTTGCAACATGCCTTGGTATTAAAGATATATTCAAACACTTTTCCTCTGCTTTGTCCAAAAATTTAACTCATATCTCAAAATCATACACTGATATCGGCTTCAAATGTTTGCAAAATAATAGGTAAGAGGAAGCCCTAACTTGACCCATTCTGCCAGCTCCTCCTTCACGCCACCAGGCATCGCCCCCTTTTCCACACGCGCAGCTTCTCACCCTCTGCTCACTTTTTCTACCTTCTGCGAGTGGTTGTTTTCTAAATCCTACACCACTACCCTCCCTCTTCCTCCTCCTCTCTCAGCCAAGCCACACCCCACTTCTCACCCCCATTACCAGGCCTGCTTCCTCAGAAGGAAAACGGGAAGGAGGGGACATGGGGGAAACAGGCTCCCAGGTCCCTGCCAACTCCCACATTCTGTAATTATATGATTTCTTGCCCTGACCACCTGATCTCAGAAAAGAAAACAATTGGCTGTCGTAAATCAGTCATTAATTGAAACCACATAAAATTTACCTTCCCCCACTTTAATGTAAATGTTTCGTGCTATCTTGAGTTCAGTGAATGAAGTGACTGCTCCAAACTCCTTTCGGGCCCAGTTTAACAGATGTTCATTTCCATGTGGGAAGCTCCTTTCTTCTGTTTCTGCTGACAATGAGAAGTTTCTTGATGAAAACTGGACCAGAGAACCCTCAGACACCTAGAGAAAAAAGAATTGCATAATTAACGTGGTGCAGTCACTTGGAGCTGATTCCTCATTAGAGAACACTTACCAGACAACTAATGGATATTTGTCAACCCAACCTCTTCCCCTTGTTATACAGGCAGATTATCTTTTTTCAGCAGCTGATTCGAGAAATAATCTCAAGGCTACTTCTCTCTGCTAATGACAAAGCTACCAATGATATAAGGATGTCCCTTTGAATTTTTAAAAAACTTCGTGACAACAGACTGCAGATTGTGAGTAATCATATGAATGATCATTGCTATTTTCCAGATACCTAAATTGAAGGCCAGTCTTTCAAGTAATGTGTTTCAAGTCAAATAAGAAGCCTTGATCAGTGTTGTCATGGGCTTCAGGATCAGGGCAAGCAATCCCAAAGTCCTGCTAGCAAGTGAAATTGACCTCCAAGTCTTCCACTGCCACAGAATCACTCACTACCACAGGGACACCAAGAGTCCCTTTGGTTTATCTTCTCCTGGGCACTGAGATTTAAAAATGGCCAGAGACTGCCAGTCTTCCACCACATTACACTTCATCCAGTAGTGAGATGAATGAATATCACAACTTATTTTGTAAGACCCCAAAATTCCCACAGATAATGAAATCAAGATGCTGTTAGACTCTGCCTAATAAAAACTTTTGAGATGTTTTATGCAAGTCCCACACTTGTTGGATGTATTTAAAGCATCGCTGACCTAACAAATGATGGTATATATACTTATACAGAGGAGTAAAATTATCCTCTTGTTGCTGTATTATAATAAAATTTAGTGAAAATATGCATGTCATTTTTACTGGCTAGTATTTATAAAATAACTGATTTTGTCAATGTCAAGGTGAAACCTCAAAATGTAGGCAAAAAGATTCACAAATTCCCAAGTCATAAAACTATAAATGTCTTGTGCTATAGTTCACGTTAACTATTTATCATTAACAAAAAACAAGTAGGTTCTAAAAAGGTTATAAATAGCCAGACTAAAAGCAGGTTGAGGGCAAGGATTTTGCTTATGATTCTATTGCTTATAGCAATGTTTTCAATCTTAACACACACACACACACATACACACACAATAGTACTTAAGTACTGAGCTAGGCATTAATAGTTTCTATTCAATTATATATACATATATTTTTTTTAAATGCTAAAAAAGAAGTACTCCACCAAATTGACTCCATGCTGGGGTCTCCCTCTTGGCTAAAAGCTAGAAGCACCTAAGAACTTCTAAATATCCTGAGACCAAGGCCACATCTCAGATCAATGAGAATCTTTGGGGTGGGACTCGGGCATCAGAATCTTTTCAAGCTCCCCAGTGATTCCACTATTCATCTATTATTGAGAAGCCCTGTCCTTTTTTCTTTTTAATTTTTTAAATTAATTAATTTGTTTATTTATTTATTTTTAGAGAGAGGGGAAAGGAGAAAGAGAGGGAGAGAAACATCACTGTGTGGTTGGCTCTCACTCGCACCCCCAACTGGGGACCTGATGTGCAATCTAGTCATGTGCCCTGACTGGGAATTGAACCAGTGACATTTGGCTCGCAGGCTGATGCTCAATCCACTGAGCCACAGCAGCCAGGGCTGAGAAGCCCTGTCTTAATGGGTACTGAGGGATCTGTAAGTAGAAAAACACTGCTATAGGTCAGACCTGTGTGGGCACCTCATAACTTTCTCTACACCACTGGTTCTTAATAACCAGAAGTGCTTTTGTCCCCCAGGGGACTTCTGGCAGTGTCTGGAAGTATTTGTGATTGTCACAAATACTGGCAGCTAGCACACAGAGACTAGAGATGTGCTACACATCTTACACAATACACAGGGCAGCCTCCACAACAAAGAATTATCTAAAATGTCCATAGTACTATGACTGAGAAATCCTGCTCTATACTTTAGACTGACTGAATGTTACTACCACTCAAACAAACACCTGTTGGATCCCCAAATTGATAGCCCTTTAGATGCTATAAGTTGGGCTATTTAGTACTTAATAAACAGTAAGAGCCCTGGCTGGTGTGGCTCAATGGATTGAGCACCAGCCTACGAAACAAAAGGTTGCCTATTCGATTCCCTGTCGAGGCACATGCCTGCGTTGTGGGCCAGATCCCCAGGGGGGGGCATGTGACAGGCAACTGATGATGTGTCTCTAGCACATCAGTGTTTCTCTCCCTCCCCTTTCCCCACCCTTCCCATCTCTTTGAAAATAAAGAAAATCTTAAATAAATAAATAAAATCTATTAAAAAAGAAAATAAGAGGACCTTTCTGATTTGTATTGACTTGGGAAGCCCAGAACTAATCACTAATAATCTGAGTGTAAACTATGACCACTAATAGTTATCATTTATTGAACACCTACTATGTATTTAAGTACCACAAAATGCTATTGAGTGTGGTAATGACATTTGCTAAATGTCCCAATGCCAGTTATATACAAAACCACTGGGCCCTGCTTGGATTCGGTCTTGTTTTGACATCACATAAGAAAAACCCTGAGCTATTTACCTGCCAAACAATAACCATGCCAGCCTACGCATAAATCCTTTGAGGTTTAGCTAGTCATCAACACGAAACTTCAAACAATGTTTATCTGATTTTCTGACTTAAGCACTATAGTAAAATTTCCTTTTCACTGAAAAGCACTTGTGTTAAAAAGTCATTTTTACTAAGCCTGTCACTGAAAAAAACCACAACAGCGCAGAGGCCTTTGTCCCACTGCCAGCACAGTCCTGAATGTTCAGGCACGCATCCCTGAATGTTCTGTTCCTTTTCTTCTCATTTAGTTACAGCCATAAAATAAAACACTTGGGTTTTAAATACATTATACATAGAAGATATTTCTTCAGAGTGGAAGGTGAGATACGTCATCCTGGAACATTTCAGAGGCAAGAATGTGAACAGTGTCAATAAGAGAAGTAGCGAGCAACTCTGGAACGCATCCTGAGGTAACTGGGAAGGGATAGAACCGTATAGCCCAGAAGAGGCAACTCCTGGCTGATCTCCTCGTGCACTATCAGCCCTGCTCAAGTCTGTCTTCTCCTGGGCCAGCAGCAGCAAGGATCATACACATTCAGGGCTGAGGAATTTGGAAAAGCATTGAACTGCCACTCCCCAGGCACATTCCAATAAGAAGAAAGTAAAGCTGCCAGGAGCAGTGAAATGTCCCTGACTGTAGGTCAGTGGAAATTTTCTGCCACGTCAAGGGGTTAGTCAGCACTCCTGCTGGCCACTGGTTCTTCTGGCTCTGACGAAGCTGGATGCTGACCAAGGCCCTCCCCAGCCCCTACTGAGTTCTAGAAGGTGTTACTCTTCCCACCTAATCCTCAGGAAGACCTATCAGGTGATGTCCATGGTAGAGAGGAGGACTCTCAGAGAAGCTAGTGGCCCATCCAAGGTTACAGGATCAGCACCAGGAGGCTTCTGACTCCTGCCCACAAATGGCTCTGCTTGAACCCTGCCAGAAAGGAGACCATGCTAGCTCCCAAGGCAGAAGATATCGGCTCTTATTTTCTGTCCATAAGGTTTGCCTTCCATCCACTTGTCTGAGTTGTGTCTTCCAGACCAAAGAATTCCTTCATCTTTCCTCCATGCATCAAGCCTTCAAATATTTGAGGATGTCACTTGACCCTGATCACGACTTCACTTCTTTAGGGCACTATAGCTGGTTCCCCAACTCCTCCTCAGATACTATAGATGTCGGATCTCTGCCAGCATAAACTGGAACATGGTGCCTGGGATAAGACTTGGGTTTTGGGTGTGATCTTACAAATGTCCTGTGATGGTTAATCTTAAGTGTCAACTTGACTAGGCCAGAGTGCCCAGATATTTGGTCAAACACTATTCTGAGTATTCCTGTGAAGGTGTTTTTGGATGAGATAAACATTTAAATTGGTAGAGTAAATAAAACAGATAGACTTCCTAATGTGTGTGGGCCTCATCCAATCACCTAAAGGCCTGAATTGGACAAAAGGGTGGTCTTCCCCACACAGCAAGAGAGAATTCTCCTGCCCGGCAGACTTCAAACTGGGACATCAGCTCTTCCTGGTCCTACAGTAGCCTCATGGCCTTAGAACTCAAACTGAACATCAGCTCTGCAGATTCTGGCCTTGCTAGCCAATTTCTGACATATATCTCTTTTTATACAATGGGGACACTGCATAAGGCCCAAGAATACATTAGCTTTTATGTCAGCTGAACCTGCTATTATCTCATATTCATTATTTCATGCTTTAAACATACATCAACAAATATTTATTAGTGCCCACCTACTCTGTGTCAGGCACTGTTCTAGGTGTTGGGAATATAACAGAAAATGTGAAAGACAAAAATTCCCCACCCTTATGGAGCTTACAGTTTAGTAAGGAATCCAGAGTAGCAAAATAAGTAAAAACAGTATATAATGTAGTAATCAGTGCTCTGGAGCAAAATTAATTGAGAGAAGCGGAGAGGGATACTACACCTTTAAATGTTGTGATGGGGAAGTCTAATTGAGATAGTCCATGGGCAGTTACAGAGCCAAAAGAGATGAGAGAGTGAGCCATGCAGATGTCAAGAGAAGAGCACTCGTGGTCGAGGCAGCAGCAAGGGTAAAGGTTTGGCTCAGGGAAGGAAGAGCAAGGAGGCCAGTGTGGCTGCAGCATAGGGTGAGGGGAGACAGGTCAGAGGTCAAAGAGGACACCAGAAGGTCCATTGCTAAGGACCTTGCAGATCATTGCTAAGGACTGTGGTATTTAGTGTGGGTGAGATGGGCCACCACTGACAGCTCATCAAAAGACCGAAAAGATGTTTTAACAAGATCACTCTGACCGCCGTGTCCAGTCTACACTGAAGAGAGACAAGGAGCAGGATACCAGCAGCAGCCTTCTGGAATGAACCAGGGGAGAAGGAGTGGCAGCTCACACTGGGGAGGTGGTGGTGGTGATGATGGTACCTAAATCCTCAGGTCTTTCTTTTATTTGATCGGGTTTCTTCACATCCTTCCCTTACACCACTGATTCTTTTAACAGAAAAACAAAGGTATATATTTATTCTTTAGATCCATATTTCAAGTCTTTAGAGACCACATAAAAATCCTTATTCTGTTAGCTGTCAATATCTCTCAATTTCATGAGTACCTTCTACACATTCCTCTAAATCCCTGAGAAGCCGAAAAGACTAGGCTCAGTACTGTGACTTAACAGGTACACTCCACTCCCACACTGACCCATGCACATAAACAGTACTTGCTGGGGTCCCAAGTTGTTCACCAACTACAGAGTGACCGCATGAACTGTCCTCATCTTGTCTGTGAGAGCATTATGCTAGAACCTGTCAAGAGCCCTACTGAAATAAGATATAATACTGGGTTGGCCAAAAATTTCATTTGTTTTTTTTTTCTGTATGATGGCTCTAGTAGGGCTTAGTGCTCTTTAGCTTCATTTGAAACAATTTTGTTAGGATATATTGTGACAGCTGTCACATCAGCATGCATTTTTAAAAAATCTCATCAAAATTGGTGAATTTTTATGTAGCCATTTAAATATTGGAGATGGAAGAAAATACGCAACATTTTTGGCATATTATGCTTTATTATTTCAAGAAAGGTAAAAATGCAACTGAAACCCAAAAAGATTTGTGCTGTGACTGGTCAAACAAGTCAAAAGTGGTTTGGGAAGTTTTGTGCTAGAGATTTCTCGTTGGACGATGCTCCAGTCCCGTAGACCAGTTGAAGTCGATAGAGATCAAATTGAGACATTAATTGAGAAAAATCAACATTATACCACACGGGAGATAGCCAACATACTCAAAATATCCAAATCAATAAACTTACTGGTGAAAAAGAAAAATGTGTTTTATTTTACGGAAAAAAACCATATGGACTTTTTGGCCAACACCATATAGCAATGTCATTACTCTTCCAGTCAAATCTCCGGACCTGCCTAATCTTCACAGTGTGGTACCCTTATTAGAGTTTGGCTTAGTTTGTTAAAGTTTGTGGAAGAACACAGATATAAAGAAATTAGCAAAAAAGCAAAAAAAGGGAACACAGTATTTTTCTAATGTGAGGAAGGGTTATAACTACCATCGCAAGGAAAATAACTACATGAATGAATATACAATTGCTTTTAAAAAATGTTAAGAGCAAGAATTTTATATTTGGATGCAGTGGCAGAAGCTTCCCAGGGCTGTTTATTCTATGCACCGCCGTCTACCTTATTTGTAGGTCCTTGCCATGCTACTACCCCATGTCTGGCCCTTACATCTCAACCAAACTGTCCCAGTAACCTCCTACTCTCCACGCTGCCAAGTCTGTCTCCCTCCATCCTTCCGCCACACTGTTACTGGGGAGGAGGAATACTCTAAAAAGTAAACTCACAGTGGTGCAGGATGGCATCTTAACTGGCACATACCAGACAGGGACTGGTCCCTCCCCGCTTCCCATCACTCCCCCATGTACCCAGGCCTTCCCATATGGAATCACTCACAGTGGCAGAACACATCATGCTGTTTCAGGCGCCCAGGTCTTTTTACATTCTGCTCCCTGCCTGGATTGCTCTTCCCTACCTTGCACACCTGGTAACTTCCCCTTGTCCTTCCACAGGTATCATCTTCTCTGTGAAACCACCCAGGCTCGCTTTCTTTCCTTGAGATGAAGCCACTCACTGTGCCTTGTACACACCTCACATGAACTGCACTATTAATCAGCAAACCTGCCACCCTCAGCTGACAAAGAACACCTCAAGTGCCAAGGAAGCACCTTGTTCATCCTGAATCTCCTGGGCCTGGCAGTGCTTGGCACTGTTGAATGAAAGCTCAATGCTGTTCCTTTCAGGAAAGGATATGCCATACTTTCTTCATTCCCATAACCCTTACTTCCCTCACGGCCCAGGAGATGATCATTCATCCAGGTTTTAAAGCTAATGATTTGATTTTTGACCCAATAATTCCACCTAAAAATCAATCATTAAATCATTTAGTAGTTCCATGTCTTCCCCCAGAATCCACTGAACTTTTCTCCTGCTTGCTAATTAAAACGCAATTCTCTGACATTCCCTGACATGACAAACGTCTTCCTGTGGGAGTGAACAGAGCACTGAGCTCCAAGAATCCTGATTCTTAGCAAGCCTGTGTGGAAACGGCAAACGTGAGGCACTCCACTGTCCAACAAATCCCAGGCTGCTGGGATCCACACTGAGCTACCTCCTCTCCTGAACACTCTTCCTACTAAAACCACACACGACATTCGTATTTTAAATTCTGGTTATGCTACCAGAGTTTTTTAAAGAGCAGAACATTACTCTATCTGCCAGTACTGGAGTTTTATTACAAGAACTTACGGCTAGGCATTGAGAGCCAAGTATATTATTTTTTCTGGATCAGATTCAACAACCTTGTCCAAAAGAGCAAGAAAAAAGCAACAGGGGGAAAAAAAAAAAGCGAAAGAGGCAACCAGCCCTTTTGTTTCCACACCTGTACTTAAGCTTTAACTCTTAAAGTCTTAGCAGATGCACTGAAGCCTCACAACTGAGCCCCCAAGCCCGAGTGAAGTGAACAAATCCCGGCTCACAGGCGCAGTCGCTGTTTTCCTGGAACCGACGTTCTTCATTTCGGCATTTATCTCAGCGCCGCAGCTGACTCAGAGGCCCGGCGCTTGCATCAGTCCTCTCTCTGAGCTTCCCCCACGCTGCTCTCGTTGTCAGTGAGGACAGAGAGAGGGGCTCTGCTGAGGGTAGTGCCACACCTCTAGAAGGCCTCACCGAGTCCCATCCCAATCCTCTCTCCTTCCTGACCCAACCCCTGCAAGAACGCTCCCCCATGAACAGTCCTGATGAAAATTCAGGCCACACTAGAGGGCAGGTGGTAATTACCATAAATCTTGTCTGAAGTTTCACTTCACTTCCCTCAAATCTACTCACATGTTACCTTCTCAATGGGGCCCATTGAAAATGACAATCCAACCACCCGGCCGCCCCTACTCTAGCAGCCTCGACTCCCCGCCAACGTGCTTTACGTGTTCTAATTTCTCTAGTACAGTACAGCACAGCCACCTTCCAAACTGCCATACAGTTTTCTTGTTTATTGTGCTGATGGCCCATCTCCTCCCACTGGCACGTAAGCTCCTTCAAAGGCTGGTGTCTTGACCTGCTTTGTTATATCCCAAGCACCTAGAAAAGTGCTGGGTACACAAAAGACAGTCGCTAAGTATCTACTTAGTGAATGAATGAATCGTGAAGTCCAATGGATGGGCAGTGCCTGCCTAACTCTGTGCTGAGAAGGGTTCCGAGGTTTCTCCTCAGGAGCGAGAGAGGCGGGAACGAGCGCCAGGGTCTGTCTGTCGCCGCTCTGCAGCTATCCAGCACAGTAGTCACTAGCTGCTGACGCCGCTGAGCACTTGATGTGGTGCCAGTTAAACTGACCTGTGCTGTAAATGTAAATCACATACCAGGCTTTGTACTGTCTTACAGTCAAGAAAAAAGTTTTTTTTTAATCTCAATTTTTGGACTGATTACATGTTAAATGGTAGTATTTTGGATATAGTGAGTTAAATAACATATGCAATGACAATTAATTTCACTTGTTCGCTTTACTTTTTAAATTCACTAATAGAAAATTTAAAATTACCTGTGTGATTTGCATTTTATTTTGACTGGACAGCATTGTTCTAGAGCTTCCTTCAATATGACTCTAAGGAAGGATGAACTGATAATTTCCATCCATCCATCCTCTTTTTGGTCTGGTCTCAGAACATAAATCAATGTCAAGAAGACATTTCAAACCTCGTGCTTGCAAAGTGTGATCCTTGGACCAGTATAACACAAACAGAAGTATGTTAAAATGCAGATTTTAGGGTGAAGTGGGAACGCAGGATCCAAAAAACTGCATTATAATCTCCCTGTACCTCCCCCCAAGGTTCCAACGCATACCTGAGGATCACTGCTCTAGGCCATAGATACAAATATTATTTAAACTCCAAATAGTCTTTATAAACCATGTAGGATTGCTTAAAAAATAGGCGAGAGTATTCTTGCACATCTAAACAGAAAGACATAAGCCTCTTGAAATAAGAGGAGCCATGCTCCCCAATGATATAAAGTCTGCTGAAATCTCTGAGGAAGAGCTATTCCAGGAATCTCTCTCTCTCTCTCTCTCTCTCTCTCTCTCTCTCTCTCTCTCACATCACACACACAGACACACACCAACACCACCACCAACACCACCGCCACCACCACCACCCCACCCCTACAGCTCAGCTGTGGTTCATTACGAGCTTCAGTTATCAGTGGGGTGAGGCCCTGCCATTCAGTTTACAGCTCCATGGGGCTACTCTAACTCATGCATCTAACTTCACACATTTACATGACTTTGACATTGGTTAAAGTTCAGCTCTTGCACAATAAGAATTGGCTCCTCTCCCTCTTTTGTCTTGCCCTACACCCAACTTCTACTATTCCTATTCCTTTTTCCTGACTTGTGCACATAGACAAATATCTTTTTTTGATATTAAGAATAACATTTATTATATAGTATCCTCTGTATTAGCAGACATGAACAAAATTTACTTAAAACACTTTAAAAAAATAAAACACTTTTAAATTTATTTTTAATTGTTGATTACAGTTGACATTTAATATTATTTTATATTAGTTTCAGATGTACAGCACAGTGAGTGGTTAGATAGTAACATAATTTACAAAATGACACCATCCCCCTGTAAGTCAATACCACCTGGCACCATACATAGTTATTATGATATGACTGACTATATTTCCTATGCTGTATTTTATGTCCCCCAGGCAAAGAAGCAAGGAAAAACACATTGACATTTCAGAAACATTTGCCATGCCAAGTGTTTGCTAGCTCAATTCTAGGGGAAAAATAAGACATGGCAAAGTAGAATAAGTATTTCTTGAGAATTCAGGTTTATGTATAAGTAGGATCTATACAGGTTGGCCCTGGAGCTCCTAACAGTGCCCGCACAGGAAGACACTAAGGAGATGCCATTTTGATGTATTTTGTGCACAAAGTCCAGCAAAAACAAACTTACAGTAAGTATTGGAATTGTATTGACATATTCACCTCCCAAATAAGGACTGAACCCTACATTCTGAGAGGAAAGTCGCACGTTTTCCCTCCCCAGTTCCTGGGATATCTGTGCTCGCCTGTTTCCTCCAAAGCCACATGATGTGAAATGTGACCTGAAACATGTTTTCTATTAACCATATATCACGCCTCAATGTTTTTTAAACTTTGTTTTAAAGAAACAATAACTTCCACGATGATGAACCCACAGTCATAATCTGCAAAGCTACATACTCATAAGCCATGGGATGATGGTACCCGCCAATGGTGCATTCAAGAATGCAAATCCATGCAACCATTTAAAAACTCTGGGGTGTTTTTATTTTGTATCCACACAACCAGATTGCTTTCTTTCAAAAACAAGACTTAAAACATGTTCAACAATTTTTTCTCAAAGCATTCATGATGATCACCCTCTGTTTTTAATTTTTATTTTCGCTGAAATATAAAGAACTAAAGGATTGAAACTGTTCTCTGTTCTTAACACCTTACCTGTTTCCACATGTCCAAGAGGAGAGTTCTGAGATGCTGCCCGCTGAATATAAACAGACACAAACTTGAACGTGAGCTAGTACAAAAGCGATACTCTAATCTCCCAAGGAAATGTTACAAAAACAATAGTATATGTGAATATGTATATATACAAATAGAAGCAAAATATCTCTCTCCATCTGAAAGACAGACTCAATCCCTGCAGGATAACAAATTAATGGAGCATGAGCTGCTTTATAATGTAGTTTTTCAATGTAGAGTACTAGGCTACCTAGGGATCCTTGACGGCCTCACAAAATGATCTCTCCAGACTCCTAAATTTACCCTTTCTCATCTCCCAATGTTAGTGTGATGTTGGGAGGAGCTTGACCCAAAATTTAAAGTGCATTTGCTATGTAAAGAGTGTTTTGCAGAAAAAATAAAATAAAATGTTGGCATCATACTATTACTTGCCATGATCCTCAATCTATTTTTGCCTTCCAAATGTGCTTCTGGGAAATCCCTCACTGGGGAGGGTTCTTGCTTTTATTTTTCTTTTAAATTACATCCAATCTGCCAATCCTTGCTCAAACCCACAAACTGAACTTGACAAACACTTGGTTCTAAATGGGTTCCTAGAATTCTCTTTATAGCATTCCTCTTCATCAAGACTGATAATCTAAATAATAAAAAATAAAAAAAAATATTTAAAAAGACTGATAATCTACATTCCATTTCACAGACAAGGACAGTAAGGCTCAGAGAAGCTAAAGAACCTGCCAGAGGTGTAGAGCTGGTAGAAAGCAGCGTTGAGAATAGAACCAAAGACCCCGTTTCTCATTCTGCAGCTCTTTCTACTCTGCCACCCAGTTACCAAAATCAAGAAATCAGCATCGCTGGCAGACAGGGACTCTCTCACCCCCCTACTAATAGGAACCACACTGGGAGATAATAACCACAAAGGCTCTTCCTGATCATTTACCAAGTGCCTGCTTCATAGATTCTTAGTCCTCACACCTGATAACCGAAGATACTGGGGCTCTGAGAGGTGAGGTTATTTTGTTTTAGCAAGGGAACAGTGAGTGCAGCTTCAAACTACATCTGCTGGACTCCAAAAACTGAGCTACACAAAGCCAGGCTTTTAACACATTAAGCGCCAAGCCTGTTTTGTCTTCTTTTCCATTTAGTATAGTGTCAGTCACCGGTGACTGACATGGCGCTTAATGTGTTAAGAAGAGTGAAAAGGTAAAGCAGTGAAGCAAAGCAGGGGTTGTGTCCTTCCCTGCCTCTTCCTTCCTTTTCTTTCTTCCCTTTCCCTGGGGGCTGAGTGGCTGTGCTGGTGAAAGTGGAGAAGAAAGGGAATGAAGGGTCAGAGAGTAATGACTGTTATGGAAACAATCACTGCTTGGCTGGAAGAAGAGAGATCTCTTACAGTAAATAACAACAACAAAAACTGCTGAAGGCTCTGAAAATGATTAAGTAGAAACTATGATAGATACAGCATATCAAGGCTATCAGGCTGTATAGGTTTATGATATAAAAATGCTTCTGTGATGGTCAGTTGTATATTGTTGACTTGGTTTGGCCATCTATCATCTCTATTCAATCACACACTAATTCAGATGTTGCTGTGAAGGTATTTTGTAGACATGACTCAAGTCCATAACCAGGTGGCTCTAAGTAATGGAGATTATCCTAGATAACCTGTGTGGGCCCAATTCATCCCGTTGAAAGGCCTTATGAGCAGAGCTGGGGCTCAGCTCATGCCTGAGAGTTCCAGCTGCTTCTCCTGACTCGCCTTGCCCGACCCCACAATGGCATAAGCCAACTCCTTGCAATAAATCTCTTCATATGTATTCCCTACTGGTTCTCTTTCTCTGGATAATCCCTGGCTTCTGTGAATGGCTGGTGCATGTCCCAAGAGGAATGGAGCTGCATATTCTGGCCCAGCAACCACAGACCTAATAAGTTTGGGGAAAAGGGAGGGGAAGAGGTTCTGAAGGATGGTTCCACAGAGGGGGTGGAGTTGGCGGGTAGAATGGGGGCGGGAGGGGGGGCTTCAGCTCCAAAACTGGTTGCAGCCCTCTCGAACTTCCTAACATTAGCTTTCAACCAAAGACAGGCCATGTTCCCATGTTCACCCCCATTTTCCAGTCTACATTGAACAGTCTTTGCTGAAGACCAAGTTGATCTCCTGTGTCAAGGCCAGAAGGCTGAACCGAACACACTGAACACCTCTGAAGAAATAATCCCCAGACTGCCAGGGGCAATGCAGATACTCAATATTAAGCAGGGAATCCTGGTGTAGCTGATACAGAGATGGGCCAACCAGACAGGTCAAGAGGCAGTTTAAAAACCTTTACCTTCATGAAATACTGGCATGGCTTAGATCCCAGTACTTAGACCATTCACAATGCACTTTGCTAAAATGATGCAGATAGGAGATTCCACGCCATCTCCTCAGTAGGTCAGGGAGTGATACCCTAATGTGGCTTGAGTTCAGTTCTGAAGCCCTGTCTGTGGGATAGTCACTAGTGGCTCTATACTGGAGATCACGGTTACAGGTGACATCACAGTCGCATCCTGAGTCAGGCGATGTGTGACTGTCCCCAATGAGGTCTCCAGTTACACTTGTAAAATATGGGGCACCTGGAGTAGGTCTGTCCCTCAAGAGATCACCCAATTACCTTCCTTGCATGATCTGTGACTGAGGGATAATGTCAGAGGCTCCGAGAAAAAGAAATAAGGAAAAAAAGCACCTAAGAGGTTTAATCACTTTTAGAATGCTATGATGTTTTTAAGGTGGCAGCCGCTGACACTATTTTTAAGCTTCCCATGGTGTCCAGGAATACTGTGGTTATACACAGTCGGATGTGATCAGGACCACCTCCTACATCCAGATCTCAGGGGACAGCATTTAACCTAAGTGTTTCCTCTGTAAAAGGAGAACCCTGTGCCGCTCAACAGTGGATAATTAAAAGCCAATATCCCTGGCTATACCTACTTCTCTCATTCAAAGCATAACTTTATTTAATCCCAGCATCAAAATCTGGGACATGTGATGTCAAAGGAGAAGGCAGGGGAAGTCTAGCCCAGAAACTAATTGCTATCATTTAAGAAAAAACAAACCATTACTACTATTGCTAACACATATTGCACACTTAGGATGTGCCACAGACTAGATTACAGCCACCATTTACTAGTTGTGTGACCACACACAAGTTAACCTCTCTTTGTGTCAGTTTCCTCATCTTAAATGAGGGTAACAACAGTACCTACTTCACAGGCTTCTTATGAAGACTAAATAAGATATTATATGTGATGTGCTTAGAAGAGTGCTAAGGGTTGGAGCAGTGTTGGCTCCTAACAGCAGCTCTGAGCATCACCCAGCATCTTGTTTCATCCAGGAACTGCAGGCTCTCCAGAACCAGGTCCCTGTGATAAAGACAGAAGGGCTCCTGATCTACTGGGCAGTGACTGACCACTATGGGCTTTTGCTAAAGATGGCAAATGGATAAGCCCCTGACTTCCAGGTACACCCTGCGTCCCAGTACCCCAGCTCTGCCATTCACCACCCAAACAGGACAAAGTGGAAGTCGTCGGCGGCGTCGGCGTCGGCAGCCATCCGTCTCGAGAGACGATGGTGTAGCTTCTTAAGAGTCTATCTGCACCGCCGAGAATGGTTGTGCAGTCCAGCTCGGGAGTGACACGGTATCTGTCTCCTCCCGTGTTGAATCGACATCTTGCGATGACGCTAGAGTGTCCTCTCCAGTGAAGCTGAAGCTACAGAGCCTGGGCAGGGTGATATGGAGGGTCTGCTGTTGCCCATGCAGCAGACCCCCCCCTCTCTTCGCAGCTGAAGGGTCCAAGGGAAAGACGGAGTCAATACAGTTTGGCTTCAGGTGCGCCGCAGGAGTTGCCGGTATTGACTACAACGTCAAACCGCCTTAGGGACTCCGGCTCCGGATTTTCTGTCGGGGTTTACTCCCTTAGCCTTTCCCCTGAAGAGGTATGCCGCCAGGCAGCGGAGGTTTTTTAGAATCAGAGTTTTCCTTCTCTGATGTGCCCTGACTGGAAGATCGAACCAGCGACACTTAGCTCGCAGGCCGACGCTCAATCCACTGAGCCAAACCAGCCTACTGCTTCTTATAAGCCGTGTAACCCAACCTTTCTGAACCTGTGTCCCCACCTGAAAACTGGGTATGACATAACCTGCAGTGGGAAGGCTCAGTGTGCCCACATGTGTCAAGACCAGTGCTCAATAGCTGCTTAATGCCTTTGCCCTCTCTGCCTCTGCCCCACCCTGGCCCCTACCTGCTGGGGCACCTTGATGAGGGTGGCCTGGGTTCAGGAGCTGCCATCCCTGGAAAGCCAGCACCCAGTTCAGCCCCTATCTCAGGGGGCTTGCCGGGGCCCTGTCCTACTGACAGGACAGTCCTAGCCCCAGGCAGAGCCAAGCCAAGGACAGGATATTTGTACCAGCTTGGGCAAGAACATTTAAAAAGGTCCAAGGGCCCTGGCTGGTGTGGCTCAGTGGACTGAGTGCCAGCCTGCAAATGGGAAGGTCACTGGTTCAATTCCCAGTCAGGGCACATGCCGGGTTGCAAGCCAGTCCCCAGTTAGGGATGTGCGAGAGGCAACCAATCAAAGTTTCCCTCACACAACAGTGTTCCTCTCCCCACTTTCCCCTCTCAAAGGAGAGAAAGAGAAAGAGAAAGAGAAAGAGAAAGGGAAGGAAGGAAGGAAGAAAGGAAGGAAGGAAGGAAGGAAGGAAGGAAGGAAGGGAGGGAGGGAGGGAGGGAGGGAGGGAGGGAGGGAGGGAGGAAGGAAGGAAGGAAGGAAGGAAGGAAGGAAGGAAGGAAGGAAGGAAGGAAGTCCAGGGACCACAGAACACTGAGTGCCAGGAGCCCAAAAGGAGGGTCAGGTCTGCTATTCCATGGGCTGGCATGCCACGTCTCAGCCACAGCACAGCCTGTGCTTCCTGGGCCCATGCTCTTGGCCAGCGTGGCATGTGGGACCTGTCCAGACTCATGGAAGGACTATTATTCCCATTTTACAGGTGAGGTGGCCAAGTCAACTTGCCGAAGTTGACACTTAAAACCCACATCTACAGGATGTTCCAGATTGCAGGCTCTCAACCCCTTTGCTCTCCAGCCTCGGGGAATCGGATGAGTAAGTTTCTCTCTGTTTAGTTGCTTTCAGCACAAGAAAACTAAGAGGATCCCAATGACATGACAAAGTTAATCTAAAGGCTGAATAAAAAAAAAAAAGTGGAAGTAGAACAATGACAACTACCTGGCCCAGTGACATTGAGAGTCTAAATTTGCAAAAAAGACCTCAGGCCATAAGCAGATCTTGGGCTACAAACTGTAACCTGGACAAGAAATAAAAAAGGCTAAAGGGGCTTCCTTCTTCCCCTGCAGAAATCTGCTTCCAAGCCAAGGAGTTAGGTGAAGAAGGATCGATTGGAGTGCCAGAACTGGGTTGCCTCAAATAAACCCAATGCCTCTGTGCCTAGAAGGAGTCAGGCAGTCCTGCAGCCCCTTCCAGAGACGGGGCATGTGGGCCACCTTTCGGGAACCTTTACCTATGGCCTCACTGTTTGCAATTTATGAGAGAAATGAGGCACAGCCACCTCGTTCAAGTCAGCCTGGCCAGAATCTCCTGAGACACAGATATATTTCCTCCCTCTCATGACGTGAAAAAATATTCTGCAACCTCCCTAAAAATGAAACACTTGCTTTTTCTATCGAATAGCTCTCTGGAGGTCTCCCACCACGCTCATCAAGAGCATCAGAGATGTAACATTTGATACAATTGCCCAACCTATGAAAAGGGCAGATTCATCAGATTACCAGATTAGCTTTAGACAGTAAAACCTTAAAAGACGTCACAGGATTCTACATGAAGAAACACCAATCTTCCCCCCTCAGTCAAATGGAGTTTACTTAACCTCAATTTGTTGAATGAAAGCACAGCCTTCACAGGGCTGGGGCCCATGCCTGCACACAGACATGACACACAGCAAGTCCAGCAGAGCCAGGAAAAGTCGACGCTTGCCTGAACCCTTCAGGACAGGATGTCTTGATCAGGAAGAATACACCCACAAACCTCACGAGGCCAGGGGCCACTCACTGGACTCCCTGGCAACATTCACCAGCCTTAACCCGGGAGTCAGGATAAATCCCGTGAGGTTTTTCAAAAGGTCTTTCTGAACCAGGATTACCAGCTGAACCTGGACCCAGTCCAATGCTCTAATTGCCACAGGGACATTTACGAAGAGCTCTCACCACAAAAGGGCCAGAAACTCGTTCCTAGGAAATATGGTAGTTGACTGACCCCAGTTCATGAGAGGCTCAAGCCCCTTATAATTAGGGCTCTCATAGACAAGCCACAAAACCAACAGATAAGCAACCTCTGGAACAAAAATGCACAGTACACAACCACTTGGAATATCCCACGGGACACAGTGAGTCATTCCACAAGAGACATTTTAAGAAAGGAAGAAAGAGAAACTAATCTTGAAACATTTAGTTATTTAATCTGTCTCTAAGAGAAAACTTAGCTGGGGAAAGACCTCACTGGAAAATCCAAAATGGTAATATCCAGACCCCAGTATACAGGGTGACACTTCTGGCTGAGCAAAAAAAGCTGTGTTTGTGTCTGCAACCCCGACCCGGCTGCTCCTCAGTCAGCCCCACAGAGGAAGCTGCCTTAACTGTACTTGGAATAGGAGGATTCTCATTTTCTCCAATTTTCAGGATCCAACAACAGTACTTCACTATAGTGAACTGTAATTCTTGATCTCTTAACCATCTCTCCCACAAAATGCAAAGCTCCGTGAGGGCAGGCAATCCAATGCACTTCTCCCTGGATCCTCCACGCCTGGCACAGTTCCCAGCATCCTGCAGGCACTAAAAGCTGGGTGTGGGATGAACAAACAAGTAGACACATAAACCATCATACCAGGTGTGCCAATGTCATTTTTTTCTAAACACGGGAAGAACTACCAAGTAAGGGAAAGGAGAAAATTAGAAAAGGAAAAAACAAAATCATTTCCAGATTTTAAAAAATGCAATGCATTTTAAATATTTTTAAAGTGATCTCCTGCACAAGCAAACCTGACTGTCTGAGTTATTCATAGGGCATTTCTGGACACCGTAACCTTCAATTACACATCTCTTGGATTCATGAAAAGAATGAGTGGACATGCGCTGTGGTACGCGCTGTGCCTGTCCCTTCCTAGAGCACAGCTAAGCACACATCTGGGGTTATTTAACAACTGATTGGAAACTTTGCCTTCTGATTTCCAGTTAAATACTGGGCACAGGAAAACAAATAGCACTTGTTTTTCACTGAGTCTTGTCAGTCATCCAAACTGCAGTGCAGACCAGAAAACTGCCTGTGGTTTGGTGGCAAAGGCCCAAAATACTTGGACCCTTTTTTTTCTCCCCAAGTTTAAGTAAAAGGAATAAACCAGATTTTGGCAACTTCAGCTTCTTCACCCATTCCTGCCCTGTTCTCAGAAACACAGAACTAGGTTTTAAATATTAAGCATGTTCCTGGTATTAATTTACATTTTTCATTAGGATTAAATTTTGATTTGTTTTTAATCCTAAGCCAATAGCATAGAGTTTGGTTTCTCTCTTTTATTTCAACTGCCGTGCCCTGATATTTACTTGGATTTGCTGAAGAGGCAATGTTCAGATTACCATTTTCTGTTTCTAATTAAATTGGGATGCAATATCTAACAGTTGTATTATCACAAAATCACAGTTTGAAAGCTGAGAGGTACTTTAGAGATAGGCTGGATCGCCTCCTCACTTTAGAGATGAGAAAACTAAGGCCCGAGTAGTTAAGTGACTTTGTCTAGTGATGTAACTAGTTAGTGGCAGAGGCAGTACTAGTCCTCAGGTCTCCTGATACCCCAGCCAGGAAGCTAACTAGAAACAGAAACGTAAGTTACTTCTGAGTAGAGATGCCAGATAAAATATGGGACACCTAGTGAAATTTGAATTTCAGATAAACAATGAATAATTTTTCAGTAAAAGTGTGCCCCAAATAGCCCATGGATATAGTAAAAATTATCTGCAGATTATCTGAAATTCAAATTCAGCTGGTAACCCTTTATCTTTGTTAAATCTGAACACCCTACCTCAAAGACCAATATCCCCTTCCTCTCCATTACTCCAATCAAACATAAATACATTTACATTCATTTCTTTCTTGACTTTAATGATAAGTGGCTGGAAAAATAAACCACAGCTCAGTAATTCCAAGAGTAAATGAGGTTGGAAGAAGTTGTTGCTTATTTCTTGAGACTTTCCTAATCTTAGACACCTTCTTTCCTTATGAGTAATTAAAGCCTCTAACCCTGATGCTAAGGGGCTGGCCAAGAACTCTGAACTAGACATTTTATTTAATAGAAGCCAGGCACTAGGGTCTCATCTGCTTGTCTCAGGACTTCAAGTATGTAGACCTTAAAAGAGAAAGTGTTCATGTTTGGAACACAAAATAAAGGAAGGTTGTTGTTCTTTATCTAAAAAAAAAAAAAAAAAAAAAAAAAAATCAAATAGATACATAGAAAAAAGTAAAACTGAGTTCATTAATTTTAATACTATCCCTTTTTAAAAATTTATATATCCCTTTTAAAAAGTGCTACAGCAAGTTTTTTTCCTAACAGCTTTACTGGGATATAATTCACCCTTATAATTATATCATATAAGTTACATAAATATAATAATATAATTATAATTCACCCTTCAATTCACTTTATTGAAATAGCATAATAATCACCCTTTAAAACTGTACAGTGGTATTTTTAGTATATTCACAATTGTGGTAATATTCACAATTATACTAATTACTATCTAATGCCAGAACATTTTTTTTTCCAACCCCCAAAGAAACTCTATGCTATTAGTAGTCATTTCCCATTCCCTCCTCCTACCAACCTTTGGCAATTACTGATCTACTTTCTCTCTCTGTGGATTTGACTATTTGGGGCACTTCATATAAACGGAATCATACAATATGTGGCTTTTGAGTCTGGCTTCTTTCATTTATAATGTTTTCAAGGTTCACCCATATTGTGGTATGTATCACTACTTCATTCTTTTAATGGCCAAATAATATTCCATTGCATGGATATAGCACTTTTTTAAAAAGTCCATTAATCAGCTGATGGACATTTTGGGTTGTTTGTACTTTTTGATTATTATGAATAATGCTGCTATGAACATCTGTGGACAAGTTTTGCTATGGACATATGTTTTGCCCAATTGTTTTCCAAAGCACCATTTGATAGTCCCACCAGCAGTGTACGTGGGTTCCAATTTCCTTTCATCCTCAAAAAAACTTGTTAGTATCTGGCTTTTTTATTACAGCTATCCTAGCGGGTGTGAAGTGGCATCTCGCTGTGGTTTTAAATTTGCCTTTTCCTGATGAGTAATGATATTGAGCATCTTTTTATGTGTTCTTTGACCATCTATGACTTCTCTTTGGAGAAATGTCTATTCAAACTGTAGTATATTTTTAAAGACAACCTAGTATCGTGGCTCTTCTCAATTTTTTTTGGCAAACTCAGGTTGAAAGTTCAGACATCTATTGCCCAGTGAGCTACCTACTTTTTCTTCAATGTGGTAATTATTACATAAATAAAAATAAGCTTAGATGATTCTTCTAAGAGAGTTTTACTTATAGCTTCAGCAGGCCAGACCAAAAGGGTAGGATTATTTTTATTTTTGGTTGCACTGAGTAGCAACTCTAACCTACCCAATATTTTCTGGGCCATCTATAAACCCTGCAAAAGAACAACTATAAGGCTGTGACAAGTCTATTGTGTGGGTGTGTGGGTGACAGAGACTCAGCTTGAAACAATCCCACGTCATCTCACTTCCATTTCCTAGGTAATCAGAACAACTAGATAAAGGAACTACACTTGCAGAGGAAACTCAATACCACTTTCTCCCTGCCTGGTATGCCTCTCTTGCCTGCACTGTGGGATTATGAGAAGAACAGGAATAATTTGACAGAAAAGAAAAGATCCCTTTATTAGACAATATTAAAGTATAGTAAGTATAGTAAGTCCTCACTTAATGTCATTGAGAGGTTCTTGAAAACAGTAACTTTAGGCAAAAAACATATAATGAAACCAATTTTACCAGAGGCTAATTGATATGAACAAGAGTTAAGTTCCTGTGGCAACATAAATATCAACAAACTTCTAAATAAAGACCCAAAACACTTGTAGTATCAACCACTGAAATAAATGTGAGCTATATGTACATTTAAGGAAGATTAATTAAAAGCAGTAAGAAACTTCTTTTCCTACCTATTTATTCCTGATCGGGGTTGAGGGTAGCCAGAGCCTACCCTAGCAGCTCTCAGTGCAAGGTGAGAACCCACAATGAACCACTCATACCCACCACACCCACACTCACTCAGACTGGGACCGTTCAGACACGCCAGTGAAACCGACACGCACATCTTTGGGGTGTGGGAGGAAACCAGAGTCCCCGGAGGAAACCCACGCAGACCTGGGGAGAATGTTCAAACTCCACACAGACAGTGGCCCCAGCTGGGAATCCATGCCCCCCCCCCAACAGTAATAACAAAATGATGTTGAACAAAACAACGTTGTTTGAGAACCTGCTGTATAATGTTTTTAGTCACCCTCGTGGGTGGCTAAAACATTCTGAGTAACATAAGGCCCTGCTAACTAATTATGAAAGGTTTCCTTTTTAAATTTGGGTAGTTATAATAATGCAGACATTCAACTTAAATTAAAAGGTGGCACTGGTGGATGAGTAGATGCCAATATTTGAACTTTTCTTACCACCCTACATAAAAAAAAATCTGTTAAGGTATAACTCTACCTAGAAAGTAAAGACAGCTTTAAGACAGTCATGCAAATTCTTCAGCAGCATGTCAGGGCAAAGTGAGGGCACCTGCATCTTAAACTGAGAGTCAAGAGACCCATCACCTCTCCTTAGCTCCTCTAAGGTCTCTAACCTTGGAAAAGACAGGATGGAAACAGCTAAGCTTCAGTTTCCAAACATTCCATGAGTCTTCTGAAGTGTTTGGATGAAGCAGTTTATACAAAATAATTTAGTTATCTTATCTGCAAACTTGAACTTGACTACTATGAATAGGTCAACAGAACACACTACTGATTCTCTATCCAGCAGCAGATCCTTCTGCTGCAATGGTTCTCAAGGGGATGAGCAGACCCTGACATTCACTTCAGACTCTGAGGGCCTCATGCGCTTCACTTTAGCTCTCTCTCTGTTAGGGAGAGCTGTCCGGCTTGTAACAGAATTTGCATCACACATTGTCTACTGATCTGAAAACCTGAATGAACAACAGTAGTTCACCATCTCTTCCCGGCTGTGAAAAAACGTACAGATGGAAGAAAATCATTTTCTCTAAAGGAAAGCCTGCTGGATATCAAGGCAGAGTTCAGCTGTTGCAGAATTTAAATCCTTGACTTTTTCCAATGCTGCCTTTCCCATGATGGTAATTTTTGGTTCATCCCTTGATCTGTGATCTCCTTACATGGGATTAACTCTAAACAGGGTTGATGTTAAATGTTTATTGAAACTGTCTCCTTTTTTTTTTTTCTTCATTGTTAGTGTGTCTTAAACTGATGGCCAAGAGGCTGTTCCTAATAGATCTTAAACAGAATGAAAGCAGATAAATAATAACTAGGAGTAAATACTTTCCCTCAAAACCCAGAGAGTGGAAGATTAAAGAAAGAATCCAGAAAGTGACCAGTACAACTGTGATATATGTGGCCCCCACTTCCCATCTGTACCTACAACCCAGAGAAATAGGAACTCCTTTCAATCTGGCACTGGCCAACCAAGATACTTCATAGTTAAAAATGTAAATTCAACATCCTTCCCAAGTGTTCTTTACTATGACTAATAATAAATAGCAACAAAATGGCTGGTAAGGTCTATGAAGTTATTGGTGCCAGACACTGTACTAAATATGTTATAGGTAATCTCAGTTAATCAAAACAGTAACCCCATGGCATAGGGACTACCACTATTTCTGTATTATTATACAACTAAGGAAAGCCAGGCTTAGAAAAATTAAGTAATTGGCCTCAGGTTACTGCTTGGATTCAAACCAGGGAAGGCAAAGCCTGTACTTATAACCTCTTTATAACCTGCCCGATGTTGTGGTCCCTAGCTTCGTGTAGCTATTGAGTATCTGAAATGTGGCCCATGTGCTTGAAACTGTATTTCTGATTTTAGCTACTTTAAATTTAAATAGCCATACATATCCTTTGCCCATTTTTTAATTAGGTTGTCTGTCTTCTTGTTGTTGAGCTGTATAAATTCTTTATATATTTTGGAGCTCAATCCCTTGTCTGAGGTATCATTGGCAAATATATTTTCCCATATGGTTGGTCTTCCTTTTCATCTTGCTGATGTTTTCCTTTGCTGAGCAGAAACTCTTTAGTTTGATGTAGTCTCATTTGTTTATTCTTTCCTTCATTTCCCTTGTCTTAGGAGATGTATCCGTGAAAATACTGCTATGTGGGATATCCGAAATTTTCCTGCCTATGTTTTCCTCTAGGACTTTTATGGTGTCACGACTTACATTTAAGTCTTTGATCCATCTTGAGTTTATTCTGGTGTGTGCTGTTAAGTTGGTGGTCTAGTTTCATTTTTTTGCATGTCCCTGTCCAGTTCTCCCAGCATCATTTGTTGAAGATACTCTTCTCACTCCATTTTATGTTCCCTTCCCCCTTGTTGAATATAAGTTGACCATATAGACCTGGGTTTCTTTCTGGGCTCTCTATTCTGTCCCATTGATCTATATGTCTGTTCTTATGCCAGTACCAGACTGTTTTGATTAGAGTGGCTTTGTAGTATAGTTTGATATCAAGTATTGTGATTCCTCCTACTGGACATACAGAGGGTCCACAGGCTTATAAAAGAATGCTCAACATCACTAACCATCAGAGAGATGCAAATAAAAACCACAATGAGATGCCACTTTACACCAGTCAGAATGACCATCATCAACCAATCAACAAACAACAAGTGCTGGCGAGGATGTGGAGAAACGGGAACCCTACTGCACTGTTCGTGGGAATGCAGACTGGTGCAGCCACTGTGGAAAACATTATGGAATTTCTTCAAAAAAACTAAAAATGGAACTGCCTTTTGAACCAGCAATTCCACTGCAAGGATTATTCCCGAAGAATCCTGAAACTCCAATTCAAAAGAACTTATGAACCCCTATGTTCATAGCAGCACTATTTACAATAGTCAAGTGCCGGAAACAGCCTAAGTGCCCATCTGTAGATGAGTGGATCAAAAGCTGTGGTACATTTACACAATGGAGTACTATGTAGCAGAAAGAAAAAAGGAACTCCTGACATTTGCGATAACATGGATGGAACTAGAGAGAATTATGCTTAGTGAAATAAGCCAGGCAATGAAAGAAAAATAGCATATGATATCACCTAATACAGGAAACTAATGAACAACACAAACAAATGAGCAAAATTGAACCAGAGGCATGTAAACAAGGAGCAGACAGACTAACAGTTACTGGGGGGAGAGGGGAGGGAGAGAAGGGGAGTAAATAAGGGAAGGGTTTAGTAAAGGAACTAGTATAATAACCCATGGACATGGACAATGAGGTGGGGATTGACTGTGGGAGAGGGGGTGGGCTGGGTGGGTGGGGGGAACAATGGGGGGAAAAGTGGGACAACTGTAACAGAAAAACAATAAATAAATTTAAAAACAAACAGAATAATACTTTATAAAAAAAATAAATTATGTGCCCAGAGAGGACAACTGGTGTGGGTGCTGGATTTCCAGAGTAAAGGCCTCCTTTTCTGGGGTATCTCGTGGGGCTATTGAGTCTATAGAGCAATGACTTATAACAAAGATTAAAGATGGCAGTTGGTAATCCCCACCCACAATGTTTCTAAGCAGTTTTCTCACTCATGGAAGAAGTCTTTAAGGGGTGGGAGGACTCTATAAGATAGATAGTAGAGGAAATCTATACCAGATACCTTTATTAGCTAATTAAAAAAATAAAATAAAATAGAAATAAATAGCAATATATAGATGATGCCTAGTATAGTGGATAACACAGCTCTGTATTATAAGGGCTAAATGTGACCTTATGATTATGGTCAATAGCCTTATTATCACAAATACCTTTAATTACAGAGAATCAACAATGACTAGGAGTATGAAGGGATCCAATTTACCATTAGAGTTTGTAGAGTGAGTCTTATCTTGGTTTGAGTCCCAGCTCTGTCAGTAATTAGGCATTTGATTTAGGTCACTACTTAAACTCTTTAAGTTTTAGTTCCTCATCTGTAAAATGGGGTAAACACCCACATCATCATAAACAAGATAAAGTATCAGAGAACCTATTGTAATACCAAGTGCTAAATAAATGCGCTAGTAATAGTAATAACAACTCCTCTGACTTTTGGCTTTTAAATTTAGAAGTAATGAGTTTAGTTCTCAAAAAAGGCTACAGTTTAAGTTATTAGTAACTCCTACCTTGTAAATGTACTTTTGAGTTAATATTTTTTATTTTGAAATTAAGTCATATTTACAAAGTTGCAAATATAGTACAAAGAACTCCTTCATACCTTTAACTAGATTCTCCAGTTTTCAACATGTTGCCATATTTGCTTTATTATTTTATCTATACATCATATGTTTTTCTAAATTATTTGGCTCCCTGTCCCTTAATACTTAAGTGTATTATGTCTCCTAAGAAGGACAATCTCTTATGTAACAGTAGTACAATTATGGAATTCAAGAAATATAATACTGAGACGATACTTTAACAGCCCGATTCCAATTTTGCCTATTATCCCAACAATGTCTTTTATAGCAATGGCCCCCTCTCTACCCAAGAGGTTCCAGTTCAGGATAACATGTGCCTTTTGAGTCTCCTTTGATCTGGAATGGCTCCTCAGCCTCTCCTTCTTCCATGACTAACATTACTTGAAGAACACGGGCCAGTTATTTCAAAGAATGTCACTCAATTTGGTTTTCTCCAATGTTTCCTCATGATTAGATTCAAAACTACGTAAGTGATGCTGTTTTGTCCTCAGGCGATTGCATGCAGAGGCACACAACACCCATCTGTACCATGTTGACGTTAATTTTGACCCCTTGGTTAAGGTATAGCTGGGTATCTCCACTACATTTAGTTACTGTATTTTCATGTGTTATTAATAAGTGATTGGAGACTATGCAAATATATTGTTCCACAAACTCCCTCCAGCTCCACTAGATTTGGCATGCATTGATGACTCTTGCATAATCAACTTTGACAAGAAACTATAGATCTGGATTAAGAGTAATGAATTAGAAAAATTATCCATTATGCAAGAGCAACACTGTTAACTGAGGCCTCTTCTTCTTTTGTAAGCTTGTGGCACGAGAGGTTTAAAAGACCAAAGCTCTGCACTGAGGATACCAACATGTAGCTCTAGCAATAGACAATGTGAGCTTCACTGTGAAGTGCAATGTTGCTCATCATTAGACATGATATCATACTCCAAAAATCCATCCAAACAACCCATCAATTTCTCCACAACTAGCAAACTTGAATGTTCTGGCAAACTCAAAGGGACATGATTTACAAATAGTAGGTAATGTTTGGATCTTTCCACAAGAGCTGGGTTCCAGCATTTTTATAAAATACAAATGTTTTCGTTTTGGAGCTCACTGTGTCACTTTCTCAACAAACAGATACGCATATCAGAAATGAGGCCTGTGTTATATACAAACAGAATAGGTTTACGCGGATTTAGTTTGTGGTCAGAGACCACACACCTAGTGGCTATTGACAATATTTACATTGCTCGTGCTGCCACAAGGGGGGTCTTACAGCTGAGACCAAAGCTCAGGCCACACAGAGGATGACCGCAGGTCCTGCACTAACTTGCAAACTAGACTTGACTCTCCATCCACAGAAGAAGGCATGTGAGTGGTGTTTGTTTTCTGTGAATGCTTATCAATGTCATCCAAATACCATTAAGATACATACTCCAAATTTAACACACTGTGGACTCTGGTTTTATTACAATGAAAATGCCTTGCAAAGCTTTAGTGTCATTATATCTTTGTGCTAAGGATCACTGTGGGAGGGTTTCAAACACTTACCAAAAAGAGTCTGGAGACGCCAACTGCAAGCCGTTCTGTCTTCAGATGCCAGACAAGGGGTTGTGGGGAGTTGAGCAGGAACACGACAGGCTTGTGGTGAATGTGGACTGAGGAGATGGGATTCAGGTGCAGAGTGACCTAGAAAGCAAGGAAAAAAGAAATCTTAGAACTGGCTTTCCATTAAATTCATTTAGCATAGTATCTGGGATACTTTTCAAAGCTCAGCATTAAGAGAAGCAAGCTATAAGCTAGTGCAGATTCAGAGATAAGATATACTATGTTGAATCAGATGATATTGCCAATATTTGACCATTTTTCACTACAAAAATGGATATCTTATATGGTTCAACCCACACTAATCTCAACTAAAACCTGATTCAGCTCCCAGTAATAGTGGAACACAAATAAACAGAATACATTGTTTCTGAAGTTGGCAAAGGCAGAATAAAAGTCACCTTCCCTCAGGACTGCCTTATCCTTCAAGTCAAATGACTAAGCTGAAAACCGAAGCCCGGAATCCCGGAGGGCAGGTCGTCCCTCTGGAGCCCCAGAGAAATGACTTTCTTCTCTTCAAGGTAAGCTCTGAGCCCTGTAAAGTTAAGTGAGCCTGCCAGAGAAAAGTGTCGAAAGCTCAGGGAAAGGGGCTGCCAAAGGGAGCAGCCAGTGCTTTCATCATCCCAGCTATTAGCTTGAAGGGGTTTTCCAAAGAAATGAAGCCTAGAACGCACAGAACAAAAACCTATCACATACAGCCCCAGTCAAAACAGAAAAAAGGAAAAAGGAAAAGGACAAACGGAAGAACACCACGCGCCTGGAGAGGAAAACGATGGCCACGCTGAGAGCTAAGCAAGCCTACTGCAGGCTACCAGCATCATCGTCAGCATGATCGGACAGCACACTGGGCTCAACAGCACGAGGCCAGTCAGCATGGACACAGGAAAGCAAACGGGGAGACACACACAGAAATACTGAAGAGGGGCTTTCATATAAGCACGTCTCACACTGGTTTTCTGTTTGAAGGTGCGGAGGCAAGACCTAAGGATTGTGTATTTAAACAAACTGAACTCCCCAAAGAGAAACATAAAGTGATAAGGGAGGGAAAACACACAAAAAAGACATTAGCTGGAAAGACACAGACTGAGTGATACATTGGGAATAATAGCACATCTCAGCCGCAATTCTTAGGAGGATTAAATGGTCTAGGTCTATGCTTGGGATCTATACAATCATCAGTGACAGAGCACTCAAAGCTGGACACTTTACACCTTCACAGGGGGCTGCCGGCCCACTGTGATCCTGTTGTACCGTAGGGATGGCCTGCCAGTGTCACTTATTGCAGCATCCTCTCAGGTCATTGCTGACAAGGCACTGAACTTTACTTAACTTTCAATATGTAAGCTTTAGCACAGGGTCGCCACTCAGTAGATGGCAACTGAATATTTAATTTTCTAATTTTCAATGCCACAGGAGTATTTTATTCTATGAATAATATGCACTTAGTATATAATACCATCTCATTCATTAACTGTTGAATGTGTGTCCTAGTCTCTGAAATAAGACTATAAATACTCGGGAGGTAAAGATATGTCTTATGTTTAATACTGTGATTAATACACAGTAGATAATTTTTGAAATGCTTGATCACAGCAAATTTATAAATGTATGTTACCTAAAAGGTTTTCAAAAAGGTTAAATATATGTTAATATATTCAAAGGGATTTAGCCAGCTAATTTACAGAAAAGTTAAAAAAACAAACAATAAAATAAAATCCATGAGCAATACTCAAACCATCAAGATTTCTGAAAGACAGCTAGGAACATTTTTATATTTGGCAAAAAGGAAAAGTACTAGAAGCAGAGCACTAATGAACTGTGTCAAGTACAGCCACAGCAAAATAAAATGTTCCTTGGTTGTACAAACTCTACCTCACAGCATTTTGGAGATGCTATCGGCATCAAGAAATAAACAGATTGACTGCCACTGTAAGCAGGGCAGGGGCATTCACTGTAGCATTAACTAAACAAGAAGATGCACACTACGGAGAGCACACACTATGGAGAGTGAAGAAAGAAGAGATGAAATCATCACTTGTTCAAGAGGACCTGAAAAAAGAACCACTCTGTCACTAATAACATGTCAGTAGAATGTTTCCAGGTTTATTCATTCCAAAACTGTTTATGAGCATCATAATGGCACAAAGAACAGCAATGCATATCCACAGGGGGTAGTACATCGACTCTCTTGTGATGACTTTCTTTGCAGCACTCAAGCATATAATTCTTCTAGCAGTATGTAGGTAAAATAGTAATAAATATATATCTAAAATGAATGAGAATTTCTAAAAACTTAGGAAATTAAAAGAAAAATATGTATGAGGCAGATATTGGTGCTTGGCTCCAAAGTTTTCCAGATGGTCAAAAGTGTCAAGGCCTGGCTCACACAATGAAGGAAAGATCTCTAGGAGCCACAATTCTCTGAGCTTTCCTGGAAACGGCTCCCTCCTTCAATATGTGGCAATGTCTGGCCAAGATGAATCCTCGACTCTGGCACATGGGGCCTAGGCAAAGCTCCAAAAACCATTTGGCAAAGAACAATTCGCACTATGATTGGGAAATTAAAAGAAAAATATTCAACAGTTTTTTAGAAAAGATCATCTGGCAGGAACAGAAAGTCCCCCAAGAACCTGCTCGTCTAATGCCTCAGCAACCTTCCCCTTCTATCCTTCCTCCACTTGAATAAATACTGCTGAAGGGAAGATAAAGTACAACCAAAACCAACCAACAAAAGAATGAAGGTATAAAAAGCTCCTGGAAATGTGGGTAAGACATACTTGAAATATCTCTTAAAGAATTCCAGCCTAAGGTACCTGATTTCTCTCAGGCAAAAAAACAAACAAAAACAAAAAACGAAACAAACAAAAAAAATCCTCTTAAGAACCAATTACATAGCTCAGAGTGGATTGTAGTTACAAAGATAAGAACATATTGCTGAAGATTTTCATGGGTAGATTACTGACTGGTGATCACTGTCTGAAGACCAGACCCCAAGAGGGCTGAAGCAAAGAAACGGCCAACAGAGAAATGATACAAATGCTATCCAATAACTTCCAGCTTGGAGATCTACCCAGTAGTTTAAAGAGTTGACTCTTAATCCTATGTCAAATTTACAAAAAAAGAAAAAAAGGCCATTACTTATCCATGGGCTTCGTAAGTAATAGAGAACTAGGCCTAGGGGCCATGTGACTATGAAGGCTCATGGGGCTAAAGGGGCTATATCCTAAATGAGGGAATAGTGACCCATCTCTAAATTAGAGGCTTCTTTGTTAATCTTTGGGAGTCACAGAGCATGAGAACTTTTTTTTCAGTTTCTTTTTTATTATATCTTATTGATTATGCTATTACGGATGTCCCAATTTTCCCCCTTTGCCCTCCTCCACCCAGCACCCCTCATTCCCTCAAGCAATTTCCACACCATTTTTCATGTCCATGGGTCATGCATATAAGTTCTTTGGCTACTCCATTTCCTATACTGTACTTTACATCCCCATGGCTATTCTGTAACCACCTATTTGTACTTCTTAATCCTCTCACCTCTTCACCCATCCCCCACACACCCCTCCCGTATGGCAACCATCAAAACGCTCTCTGTACTCATTCTGTCTCTGTTCTTCTTGTTTGCTTAACCTGTTTTTTAGATTCAATTGTTGATGGATATGTATTTATTGCCATTTTATTGTTCATAGTTTTGATCTTTGTCTTAAATAAGTACCTTTAACATTTCATATAATAATGGTTTGGTGATGATAAACTCCTTTAAGTTTTTTCTTGTCTGGGAAGCTCTTTATTTGCCCTTGGATTCTAAATGATAATTTTGCTAGGTAAAGCACTCTTGGCTGTAGGTCCCTGCTTTTCATGACTTTGAATATTTCTTGTCAATCCCTTCTAGCCTGCAAAGTTTCTTTTGAGAAATCAGCTGACAGTCTTATGGGAACTCCCCTGAAGGTAAGTAACTTTTTTTTCTCTTGCTGCTTTTAAGGTTCTCTCTTTATCTTTCAACTTGAGCATTTTAATAAGATATATCTTGGAGTGGGCCTCTTTGTATCCATCTTGTTTGGGACTCTCAGTGTTTCCTGGACCTGCATGTCTATTTCCTTCACCAAATTAGGGAAGTTTTCTTTCATTATTTTTTCAAATAGATTTCCAATTTCTTGCTCTTTCTCTTCTCCTTCTGGCACCCTTATGATGCAAATGTTGGGACACCTGATGTTTTTCCAGAGGCTGCTTCCACTATCCTTGATTTTTTTTTTTTCAGATTTAATGTGTTTTATTGATTAAAATATTACATTTGTGCCAATTTCCCTTCCCTCTGCTCCCCTCCACCCGGTGGCCCCCCTCCCTCCAGTTGTCCCCCCCTTTTAGATTATGTCCATTAGTTGTGCATACAGTTCCTCCCAACCTCTCTCCGTCTATTCCATTCCCTCCTACCTTGATCCCCAATTCCTATATCATCTCCCTCCCTTTCCCCATTCCCCCTCCCTGTTGACCTCCCCCCAATATGCTTCCCGTACCCACAGTTCCTTTTCCACTCTCGTTGCCTATTTAGTTTGCCTTTGTTTCATCTCCCTAGCTTCTGTTTTTTTTTAAACCAGTCCCTTTAACATCTCATATAACAGTGGTTTGGATCTAATGAACTCTTTCAGTTTTATTTTGTCCTGGAAACACTTTCTCTGTCCTTCTATTCTGAATGACAGTTTCGCTGGGTAGAGTATTCGTGGTTGTAGGTTTTGGATTTTCATTACTTTGAATATTTCTTGCCAGTCTCTTCTTGCCTGTAGGGTTTCCCTTGAGAAGTCAGCTGATAGTCTAATTGGGACCCCTTTGTACATAATTCTTTTCTTCTCTCTTGCTGCTTTTAAGATTCTCTCTTTATCTTTAATTTTTGACATTTTGATTATAATGTGTCTTGGAGTGGTTCTCCCTGGGTCCAGTCTCTTGGGAACTCTCCTTGCTTCCTGGACCTGCAAGTCTATTCCCTTCCCCAAGTCTGGGAAGTTCTCCTTTATTATATTTTCACTCAATTTTTCAAGTTCTAGTTCATCTTCCTCATTCTCTGGCAAACCAATGATTCTTATGTTGGGCCTTTTATAGCTGTCCCAGAGGTTTCTGATCCTTTCATTGTTGCTTCCCATTTCCTCTCGCTGCATTGGTTGACTGCTTGTTCCTTCTCCATATTCCAGTTTGTTGAAATGAACTCTGGATTTTATTTCCTTTCCTTCTGTCTCGTATGCGGTTTTGTTCCTTTCGTTATGAAAGTTTTTCGCTTCTTTCATATCTTTTTCCTGCTCTTTTGTGAATTCTGTAAGCCATTTGTTAACAATGGCCCAGAACTGAGCCTCTGACAGGTTTCTTATCTGTTCATCTGTCAGGTTCTCTATCTGCTGTCTGGTGAGTTGTGTCACCGGGATTTCTATAGTTGTCTGCCTCATTTTGACAGATGCGTTTTGTTTTCTTGGGCCGGCTGTCGGGGGCAGTGCCCGTGTACGCGTCACAAATTAGCGACCGGCGCCTGCCTGTCCGCGACCTATTTCGCAGCCCTGTGGTGCTTTCTTTGGGGGCGGGGGTCCAAGATGGATTCACACAGTTATTCAGCTAGGAGACCGGGATCCGTCCTCCCGCCCCCCTGGGCCTCACTGTTCAAGGCGATGCGGCGGCCGCTCTCCCCAGCGCCGGAGTCGCGCACCGGCAGGGGCTTGCGTAGCCGGGATTCCTCGCCGCCCGCCGCTCCGGGTGCGACCGCAAACAGCACTGCCCTCTTTAACTCTTACCTGCCCAAATGGCACCGCTGGTTTATAACTTCATATGTTGGACTTCCGTGTAGTTTTATTTTCTGGAATTTCTAGTTATCCTTTGTTTTGAAGTAGTTGTATTCCTCTCTAGTTGTAGAGGGAGACCTAGCGTGTCCGTCTAAGCCTCCATCTTGGCCGGAAGTCTCCTTGATTTTTTTAAATTCTTTTTTCTCATTGTTTTTCTGATTGGTTCCTTTTTGCTTCCTTGTGTACCAAATCATTGTTTTGATTCTCGGCTTCATCCACTCTACTGCTGTTTCCATGTAAATTGTTCTTTATTTCAATTAGCATATCCTTTGTTTCTGACTGGATCTTTTTTATGCTGCTGAGGTCCTCGCTGAGTTCCCTGAGCTTCCTTATAACCAGTGTTATGAACTCTGCATCTGATAGGTTGCTTATCTCCATTTGTTTAGTTCTTTTTCTGGAGTTTTGATCTGTTCTTTCATTTGGGCCATGTTTCTTCATGCCTTCATTTTGGCAGCCTCCTTGTGCTTATTTCTGTGTATTGAGTAGGGTTGGAATGACTCCCTGTCTTGGTAGTATGACTTAATGTTGTAGATGTCCTATAGGGTCCAGTGACACAGCCTCCCCTATCACCGAAGCTGAGTACTGGAGGTTCACACTTTGTTTGGGCTGAGTACCCCTTCCTCTTGTAGTTGAGCCTTGATTGCTATGGGCAAGTCAACCGGAGAGATTTAACCAGGACAGTTAGTTGTTAAGGACTGGCTATGACTACTGACCACAAACTTTTGTCCTCCGTGGAGAATAAGCTGTGCAGGGGTAGGGTAGTGGTGCTCTGATATGGTCTGTAGCTGTCCACTGGGTGTTCAGGCTCTGGGGTTTCCTGGGTGGTGCAGGCCGAGGTCAGCCCCACCTGTGTTCTGCCTGGGGCCATCCCTCCTGAACTAAAAAGCAATCTGAGGTGGATGTTACTTGTGCTAGGCTTGGAAATTCCCAGGTGAAGCCAAGCTGTGAACCTGGCTGGCTTCTGCTAGTGCTGGGCCTGGGGCCACTTAGCAAGAGGTAAGGGGGCTGGGGGCTTAGGGATCATTAAGATTGGCTGTTGCTTGTTTGAGAGGATTTAGGAAGTTGTGAAGCATGAGCCAAGACCAGTCATTCATATGGAAAAGTCTCTGTTAACAGTTTAAGTAGGCCAGTAAGTTAGATAGGATGGATTTTCAGGGGATCTCCAGGACATGGTGAACAGTGTTAGCCAGGTTGATAAAGTCTCAGATGTGGCACCTGCCTGCCGGCTCTTTGGCTCTGTCAGGGGAGGGTTCAGAAAAGGAACTATGGCCTCTGCCCTCCTTTTTGTCTGGGAGAAAGCTGTGCCCCAGCTCTAGCCTTGATGTCAAACATTTCAGTTCCTCTCTGTGTGTCACTAGTCCCTTTCAAGCTTCTACTCCAGCACTGCAGCTCAGAGGGAGTGAGTTGGAGTAAGTCCATGTGTGGGTTCTTTAGGGGAACTGCTTGGGACTCCAGGAGTTTCTTCCCCCAACTCAATGCCATTGGTTTTTGCAGTCAGAGTTATGGAAAGTTATCTTCCTGGCACTGGAACCCTGGGCTGTGGAGCCTGGTGTGGGATTTGGAGTCCTCACTCCTAAATATTTATCCACCACACATGGATGTGAGACCGGCCCATTCTGCATCTCAACCCCTCCTACCAGTTCGGATGGATGTGGTCTCTTTAATTCTATAGTTGTCAAACTTCCATTCAACTCAATTTCTGACATTTCTGAGTAATGGCTGTTCTATATTTGTAACTTTGATGTGGTTGTGTGAGGAGGCAAGTCATGTTTACCTATGCCATCATCTTGATGGGAAGCAAGAATTTAATGTAATTTATAAACGTTTCCACAAACACACTCACACACATACAAAATCCACATGCACACTAAATTCTCCTGACAATTTTAAGAAAATACAACCATCGTAGGGCCCATGAACTCCATGTTAAATACCCATTACCCAGGTTAAGGAATCCGTTGTAAAAAGAGCAGGAAAAGGCTAATGGCAGAAACAGAAACAAAACAAAAAGACTTCATCTAATTAAAATAGAAATTATACCTCTGGTCTTGGGGTGTCATCCTCTCAGGGAAAGGCCTTAATAGATGACAACTCAGAACTAAAAAACTTTCACATACAGTTTCTGAGGTGAGTGACCTCTTTAACCATACTTGACTAAATAGTTGTCCATAAAGCCGAGGCCAGAAGTCCTGTCTTAATCATGTTTGTCTCAAAATGTGCTGAATTTCAATCATCCTAATGGCGCAAGAAAACGCAAATAAATCTGATGTCACTTTTCATATGTGAACATTTTCCCTTATATATTGTACCCCTTTTCAAAATGAAGGAAAGCTAATTGGTCTAATCTGTTCCACAACACCTATTTTATATTAGGTCTTCTGAGGTTATCTGAGCACTTCAACAAACTACTAGATATAATTAATGTATCTCTCCTATTTTATAAAGAAACTTAAAGTAAACCTTTTATGAGTACTTTTCTGGGGAAGCGGAACACAATTTTGACCAAAGTCAAGGCCAACTCTCAGGGGCACAAAGCCCAAGAAGCATGTTTTTCCTTGCACATGTTATCACCAGAATACAACACGGACAATTTTCTGTGGATCTCATTAGAGTGAAAACCTGTCTGCCAGTTCTACAAAGATTATCTTTGATGAATAAAATCTACATATTGTCTTAAAATCTGTAGGTCATGTTATGAAAATGAATTGTGTACTGTCTTACAGGAAAGAAAAAAACTTACTCTGTTTATGGAAAGATGCCATATAAAAATGGTTTTGAATTTCCCAGGACTCATAGTAGAGATGCAAGATATTTCTACCATAGTGATTATAAAAACATCTTATTAGACCACCTACTCCTGGGGTTTGTTAAAACAAAAGCAAATTGAGTGAAACAACCGATAAGAGAACCTAACAGTCTCATCCAATTTTGCTAACATGTCAGTGAGGCTCTATTTCAACATTTCTGATTCTTCTAACAGCCGCTATGAACTCGTGAAACAATGAAGTCATCCAGAACACTACCAGAGACTGCTGTTCTCTAAAACCAGACCAAACAACACTCTGAAATGGACAATCCAATAATCAGTTTACACAGAGAAAGATAAAAAACGAACTCGTTATAATCAAGATCCATAAAATCACACCCTTGGCTGTATGTAGCTATCATCCATCCCCTCTTCAGAGGTAAAGAGATACCCACTTAGCAACAGTGTTGGTAGTAACTGAAAACATCCTGAATCTGGGTCTTATAGCACCCATAACTTACACAGATGAACAGTAAGACACGCATTTATTTCAGGACACAAGGGTACCATAACTGAACTTAAACTTCACTTACATTTGGATAATATGACTTTAAGGAACTCAAACATGACCCCAGATGCATCTGAAATGTGCAATCAATTGCTGAGAGTGGGTAACAGTAGTTAGTTGCTGCTGTAGTATTTTAAAGTGTATTTCTGCTTTGAGGGACCCTGATAGCTGACATTTTATCTGCCGTTGCTTGTCTGTCACCATTTGTGAATTGGTATCAATAAATTCCCTCAAAATACTCTTGGAGGGGTGGATTTGGAGCTTTAAATTTTTTCCTTATTATTTTATGTCCACATTTCTCTGAATTTCTGGAGTCACATTAATCAGTTGGTGCTGAATTCAAGGAATCATGTCTCTATCCTCACCAGAGGAGTCAACTGACATTCTCCCTGGTCTCAGCAGAGCTAGGGGCAAAGATTTCACACTGCTATGACAAATTATAACAAAATGATTTCACACTGCTATCGCAAATGGTATCAAATAGATTTCACACTGCTATGGCAAATGATATCAAGCTCCTTCTTAATGGATATGTCTTGAAACTACTTAACATGACTAGAGGGACACAGCCAATCAATGCCAAAACTAATTCTTTCTCCTCCCAGCCAAGGACAGGATTTAGGATTCCCTAGGAGCCTCTGACTATAATCTAATATGACCACAACACAGGGGGGAAAAAAACAACCTAAACTGAAAGTCTGAAATGTGAAGCAGAAATAAGTCTGTCTTCTCTGCTCTATATTTTGAGTGCCCTGGAAAAATACTCTGAACTAAATTTGGGTTGGGGGTTGAGGGATGAGAACTCATATAAACAGAAAAATATTTCTGAAACAATAGGTCATGATCCCCTAAAGGGGTCCTGGGAGAGTTATAAGGGGAACCCAGAGACCCAGGCCCTTCCTCCCAGAGAGGAAGGGGAAGGGAGGTGAATGTGCTCTGGAGCAGAAACCTGCCGCTGGAGCCCCCAGCAGGCCGCTGCTCGCTGACAGGCACTTTTCCATTGTCCTTTATTTAGTATTAAGCATCTGTCATCTGACTATCATAATGTATGTCACCAACACACCATAGCCTTTCAGGATCCTAGCTGGTAGCACCCTCCTCCCAGCCCCTGGATGGCCACTTGTGCCCCGTTCAAGATCCAATTGCCAGTAAATCTTTCCCCATCCTACAGGCAGAGCCAGAGCTCATTGCTGCTCCCACAGACCACACTAGTGTTTCTGCTTTCACGTGGCACCGTACTGATCTGTTTCAATGTCTGTCATTTACCTCCCTGCCCCTTACATTGTGAAGTCCCCAAGGCATTGTTCAAGGGCAGAAACTGAGTCACATCATTTCTGCATCCTTGGGCCTAGCACAGGGCTGGACAGCTAGTAAGCAGTCAAGTTTTCTGGAAGAATCAATAAGTTATTCATGAAATGTGATTCACATAATTATTACAGAGTCATATTGCCATGTCTTTTTGGCCAAAAAGAGGCTAGAGGGAGTGCATATAGTAAAGAGAACATTAACTTCACTATCAACTTCAACTTGAACTTTAAAACAAAGTCAAGAAAAACAGATTCTAACTCACGCTACTAAAAATGAATGATGGGGGCTGCCTAGAATGTATGTTGGCAAGGAATCAAGGCCACGCCCAAGTTTTGTGGGAATAAATGCCCTGATAGCCTCAGCTGTAGGGAAGAACAATACTTAGGCCATGTATAGGACCCACACTAGGCAAAACAAGAAAACAGATCCTTTAAATATTTATGCAAATACAAATATGTAAAATGTGAAAAAATCTTGGGGTATATTTTTCTTCCCAGGGATAGATAAATAAAGATTAAAAACTTTGACCAAATGTTTAACTGTCTTTTAGGAGCATAAAATTTTAAATGCTTTTCATTCAACCATTAGGACGGTTGAAAATTAACATTCTAGATAATCTGAAGGGATTTAATATTTGCACATTGATTAATGTGAAAAAAGGTGTTTTATTTTTTAATATTCTTTGTCACACTTAACAAATCATTCCAAACACTTCATTATTGGTTTCTAACACTAATATACAACCAAAGCTCTATATAACTATGCACTATGTGTAAATTTATTTCCTCTCAACTTCTACTTTTTATAATGGCTTAAAATTGTTTTTGCTACTTACACAGTATTTTGACATATATATGTCTATAATAACAGGAAGTTGGAATGGTCTGCTTGTCAGTACTGGGGTGAACAGCAGAACTGTATAATAAAGAGAATCACTGGGGTGGTAGAGGCTGATATTAAAAGTAGGCATAGCAAGAACCTGATTCTCACATGATCCAAGCACTGGATTAATCATTTCCATCAGCCAGTTGCAGTCACAGATCTCAACAAAGCTTGCTCCTTAAGCACCATTTTAAAGTTAGTAAATTTGTAATGGCAAAAATCACACACACACACACACACACACACACACACACACAAAATGCACTGGTATTTAGGTAGTAATTTAAGATGCTTCAGGCATTAAGGGATGGCATTTGAATTCCCTTCAGTTAGTATATTAACCTGAAGCTGATAAGTTCTAAATAGGTATACAGTGTCAGCTTTCCAGCACTAAAGAGAAATCTGGAGAGGAGTAATTACTAAGCTATGGACATTCAAAAAATTACTAAATCACTGTATTTTTTTTCCATTTTATTATTTTTTATTTAATCTTTTTTTAAAGTATATTTTATTGATTATGTTGTTATCGTAATCCCAATTTTTTTTCCCTTTGCTCCCCTCCGTCCGGTACCCCCCTTCCTTACAGCAATCCCACCCACCTTGGTTCATGTCCATGGGTTCTGCATATAAGTTCTTTGGCTTCACCCTTTCCTATATTATTCTTAACTTCCCACATCTATTTTGTACCAACTGATTATGCTTCTTAATCTCTGCACCATTTCCTCATTTCTCCCCCTTCCTCCTCCCAGCTGATAACCCTCCAAATGATCCCCTTACCTATGATTCTTTTCCTATTCTGGTTTGCTTAGTTGGGATTTGTTTTTATTTTTTAGATTCAGTTGTTGATAGTAGTGAGTTTGTCATTTTAATGTTCATAGTTTTGACCTTCTTTTACGTAAGTCCCTTTGACATTTCATATAATAATGCCTTGGTGATGACGAACTCCTTTAGCTTTTCCTCGTCTGGGAAGCACGTCATCTGCCCTTCCATTCTAATGACCAGTTTGCTGGATAGAGTAATCTTGGTTGTAGGTCCTTGCTTTCCATCACATTGAATACTGCTTGCCAGTCCCTTCTTGCCTGCAAAGTTTCTTTTGAGAAATCAGCTGATAGTTTTATAGGCACCCCTTCGTAGGCAACTCTCTGCTTTTCTCTTGCTGCTTTTAAGATTCTTTCTTTATCTTTCAACCTTGGCATTTTATGATGTGTCTTGGCATGGTCCTTTTGGGTATAGCTTGTTTGGGACATTCTGTGCTTCCTGGACTTGTATATCTATTTCCTTCACTAAATTTGGTAAGTTTTCCTTCATTATTTTTTCACTTAACCTTTCAATTTCCTGCTCTTACTCTTCTCCTGCTGTCACCCCTATGATTCAGATGTTGGTATGTTTAAAGTTGTCCCAGAGGTTCCTCATTTTTTTCAGTTTTTGTTTTCTCATTCTGTACTGGTTGACTGTTTTTTTCTTCCTTATGTTCCAAATCATTGATTTGAACCTTTGTTTCCTTCCCTTCACCATTGGTTTTGTGCGGATTCTCCTTCGTTTCATTTAGCATAGTTTTCACTTCTTCCCTTATGCATTCGCCGTACTTAAGCATATCTGTCAAGCCTGTGAGCATCTTTATCACCAGTGTTTTGAACTTTGCATCTGTTAAATTGGCTATCTCCTCGTCACCTAGTTCTCCCATTGGAACCTTGATCCATTCCCCATTTTGAGCCATACTTCTCTGTCTTCTCATCTTGACAGGCTCATGTAATAGTTTGCCTGTCTTATTAGTTATAGCTATCACACCTGTTATGTTGTAAGGGGCGGAGCCTTAGGTATTCATTAGTACAGGGCAACCCATTTCACCACATTGTGGCACTGTAGGTGGGGGAGGGGTCTGAGAGGAAAAAATGCTGCTTGCTCAGCACTCGCCCCTTTTCCAGGCACTTCTCCTACTTCCATATGGGACTGGCGCCTCTCTAGCTGTTGCCCTGGCTGTCGTTCCCAGAGTGGGTGGGTCTGCAGATGTTCTAGGACTGTGGGGGCCCTTTAAACAAGTGAACTCTGCTGAGAGACTGGCAGTTTCTTCCTCCACCCCAACCCCCACTGGTTTGCACAGTCAGAAGCAATGAGATTTTATTTTCCCCAGTGCTGGGACCATAAGCTGTGCAGTCTGGTCTGGTGCTGGGAGCATTCCCCAGGTGTCCCTCCCCACTTTTTAAAAGGTGTAACTGCGTTTTCCATCTGCCTGCCACTGCTGCCACCACCATACCATGTCCTCTCTGCCCTGGCTCCGCCCCTCCTACCTGTCTGGATATTTCTTCATTATTTCTTTGTTCAATTTCCATGAAGCTGGATTTCCTGGAACTTCTGTTTGTCTCTAGTTTTGAGGTAGTTGTGTTCCTTCTTAGTTGTCGAGGGAGACACAGTGTGTCTGTCTAGGCCACCATCTTGGCCAAAACTGGATCATTGTTGTTAGTAAGAATAGTGGTGGTGGCAGCAGTGACAGCCATCATTATTTTCTTCCAAGGAAAGACAATATACAGGTCTAGGGGTCTTTCTATTGTGTTAAGACTTGCTGCTCTCATCAGGAAAAAAGTGCTTTGCATAATAATCTAATTATTCCCATTTTAAAGATGAAGGTATTGCTGCTTAGAGTTAAATAATTTTTCCAAAGTCATACTGCTAGAAAGCGGCAGTGCTAGTAGCAAAATAAACATTTCTCATCATCTGTCTTTCTCTTTTTTTCTCCTTACCTTCCCACCCGCCCTTAATCTCGGGTGTTGGCCTTGGAGCAGAGGAGAAGATAGGAAGCTACTCTACAGGAGTAAGAGGCAGGGACTATTCTGCTTCTGGAAAAGGAGAGATAAGGAAGAAAGGAAGAAGACTGCATCGTAAGCAAGATGACAGGAAGCTAGCACCACCTGAGAGGTGGGTGAAACTCCACAGGGATGAGGTCAGCAAGCATTTTTGTGAACAGTGACGTCTACAGTGCCGGCTGAAATTGTTGGAGTTGCTTTGATGCAAATCATCGTCTATCTCCTCGACAAAAGCTTTAATAACGCTTGCTGTTCCACTGCACGAATGCCCTATGGAACTCAAAATTGTGCTGGTTATATTTCAAATCTCAGTGAGTCAGGTGTATCTCAGGCATATCACACATAGAATTATAAACCCAGGCATGGAGTTGGCCATGAAAGCTCTAAGGCTCTGCCAATCTGCAGAAACGCACCCTTCTCTGGATTTCTAGATGCCATGGAAATAGCAGAGGTACAAGCCAGCCATACCTTGAGCTCCAGGGTCTCCCAGCTGAGTATATGGATTAGACCAAATTATTCTCTAAGGAAACTAAATTCTGGTCAGGGTAGGACAAGCTTGGGAATTCTATGACGTCTGGTTTCCTTTGAAAGCTCTCACAAAACAAAAACAAACACAAAAACAAAAAACTCGTAAAGTTCTCAAAGCCAGCCCTCTAAAGGTGTCCTGGTCTGGTCTAGCCAGGGAGTGATTTTAAGCAGAACTGTTTTTAGAGGAACTTCACTTTCCGTGTTACCTGGCCTGTCCTGACAGAGGGAGAAATAACTCAGAAATCAAAGGTGTAGAACATGTTATCATTCTGTGTTTTGGAAGCACTTTTTCCTGAAAAAGCATTGTTTTCTTTGATCAAATGTTCCACTCTCTTTTAGAGGCACGGAATTTTAAATTCTTTTAATTTAGGCAATGAACTGTGTCAGAACAGCTTAATGTACAACAGGCAGATGCAGTTTGTAGTGTTTCCATTAGAGTTCAGAACTTTTGCCCATTTTCCTCCTCAGAATCAGTTTTCCTTGAGCCCTGAAATGAGTTTTCAGCGTAAGAGAGGAAGTTCAAATGTGCATCCAGAACTTGGCATTTCATAGTTCATAAATGTCTAAGATGAGACAGTACGTTCCTAAAGCCAGTATTGAAGGGTTTTAATTTCCTATTACCTTGAGGCAACGAATACATTTGTTCTAACTGGAAAGGGACAAAGCTACAATAAGGAGTAGGACACCTGGTAACAAACTGATTCTTGTTACTCTATATCCTTAAAATCCTTTAAGCAGTTATTAAAAACCTGGAAGAAAAAGGAAAATAAAAAGTAAAAGAAGCAAAAGACCTAAATTGTAGGAAGTCTGAACAATGTTCCTTACTTAGATCAAAAGCAATCCTGTTGACATTTATTTATAGGTAAATCAGAATAGAGTGTCATAGCAGGGACTAGGAATAGATTTTACTTCAGAATGTAGTAAGTGCAAATTTTAACACAAACCATTTGCTAATCAAGTTGCAGAACTAATACTATACCAGTCACTCATCTCCCAATAACGAAGAGACTAATCCTGTCAAAACCATACACATAGTGAGCAAATTTAAACCTCGATAAATCAATTCATATTATTGAGAATTAGTGAATGTAAAGAGCAACAGAAAGATAAAGGGACATGTCAATTCGTTTCCAAGTGAATAATTGAAGTTGTTTCCCTTACAGGGGAAAATATGAGGTTCTGCCTTAATATTTAGAAATGCTAATTGTGTCTTAATTCTACATACATAGTCTCATTTTTTATGCTTAAATGAGAAAAAATAAGCTTCCAATCTCCGACTTCTACTGTGTTTTGAACGTGGAAGGCACAGGTACAGCTGGAATGCCTGTGTTTAAAGAGTCTGAAAGTATTACAAAGGCTTAGTTTCCCATGCCAACGGAGATAGTACAAGCTACTCTTTCATAATATATCTCCGAAGAAATTTTCTAATCCTGAAATCAGAATCTAAAAGGTATCTAAAAGCTATCAAGATCAAATAGCTAATAGCTTAAGCTATTTCATGATTCAGTCAAGTCCCAAAATGCCTATTAAGTCAGCAGTTGCTAGTCCTCTACTTCTCAATTTCAGCAAAACTACAGTCTACCATTCTGTCTCTGACTAATCTTGAACATACCACTAATAAGAAGAAAGTAGAGCCAAAATGGGAAAAGTAGAATGGGGCCACTATAAAACATTCAGGCTTAGATGATACATTTAAATAGTCCAAAACTATCAGTATCATGTAGAAATAATTAAGATTCTCTGCTATTCGTGATGCTTGGGTAGAAATAAGAAATCTGACTCATGACAAATCTCTCTATAAAAGTGTCATATGAAATAAGCAAAATGTGGTATATTCATATAATAGATTATTATTCTGCCATGAATAAAAACATTATGTGAAATGAAAAAAGCTAAGCACAAAAAGCCCCATGTTGTGTGATTACATTTATATGAAAGGTTCAGAACAGGCAAATCCATAGAGACAGAAAGCAGAGGGGTACATAGGGCTAGGGGAGAATGGACGCAACTGCTAACGGGTACAGAGTGTCCATGTGGGATGACAAAAATGTTCTGGAATGAGATACTGGGGATGGTTGCATTACTTTGTAAATGTACAAATGTCACTGAACTGCACACTTTAAAATGGCTAAAATGGTAAATGTTATGTTCTGTGTTTTTTGCCACACACCAAAAAGATATGATTTGAACTCTCATATGGGACAGGCCAGATGAAATCTAGAATTTCACATCTTGTCTAGAAAGACCTTCATATGATACTATAAGGATCTCAGTTTCCCTTAGAAGGCTGAAGGGTCGCACCAGTCCTCGGGACTCCAGATCTTAGGCAGTCAGAGCTAAGCCTCACACCAAGCTAGCTTGCGTTTCCTATGTGTTTTCTTTCACTTATTCAAATAGCACTAGGTAAGTAACCCTGACATGCCAGCCTGCCCTTCCCCAATTGGCTCACCGCCCAGAGGGAGACAGACGCATGAAGGATGATGATTATAATACAACACCAATACGGAAATATGCCCAGGCTGTGCGGGAAGAGAAGAGGATGTCAAGAGTCCAGAGAGGCAACAAGAGGCTTGGGCTGGGCTGCGTCCCCAGGCAGGACAAATCGGACCCAAACTTCTCTCTAAGAAACAGACAGAATCTGCCAACGTGAAACATGATAAATTGTCTTGCTTCTCCCACTCCTTCTTAATTTTATGAACTACTTGTCAGGGCTATTTTAGAAACAAAATTCACAAACAAGTATAAGCCAGACTGGATGATCACTAAGTGCCCTTCTGACTACAGAGATTCCATGACTTCATTATTTGAGTATTTTTCTTAAGACTTTCAGAATCACTTTACCCACTTCCTCCTTAATTTCTTCTTTAAAGAAGTTTGCTGCATTTTTTTTAATCTATATATTTAATAAGTGATACAATAAATTATTTGAGAGACTTTCTTAAGAGTAATTATTTAAAAGAAAATAATACTGGGATCCAGCACATCTATTAGGGGAGTGATAACAGTCTTTAGTACCTCATAAAGGGTTCAGAATTCTGTTGTAGTAGGTTCAGATCACATCTATCTCTATCCTGGTATATGTGACTCTGTGGGAGATTCTGCCTCTTGTTGATAAGCCCAGATTCTAAAGTTAGAAATTGGCTTTGAACAAGCCATCATTCTTCATAACTTATTAATTAAATCACCCCTAAACCTTAAAAGAGATCAGCACAATCATAAAGGATTGCTGAGAAGGTTAAATAATTTATATTTGTTATAATTCTTTGTAAATTATGAAGTGTAAGGAAAATTTTATTATTCTCTCAAAGGAAGATGATGAAAATTTAAATTTTTCACACCATTACAGATGGAAAATATTCTAAAAGATCCTTGTTTTTAGAATAGAGAAACCTGAAAAAGTCAAAGTCATCATCAGATTCCACATCCTTCAGTAAACAAAGTTTTTAACTAGAGTTAACAAGTGGCGAAACAATATGATTTTTGTTTCTTCTTTTATTAATTTTCCACTCACCATGGAAGGTTCCCAGTCCGCCCTGAGGAATAAAGTATGAATGATGTGCGAAACGGATATCATCCCTCCTAGGACAGTGAATGATCGGATGTTTCATGGGGAGGAGGGATCATATATTAACCTCAAACTACCTAAGCATATCTTAGCACCTAAGAAACTGCCTTTTGATTGCTATGTTATGGCTGAAAAAAAAAAGGGTGCATAAAGTAAAATATGACTAACCAGCATAGTATAACGACTGAAGGCATGAAGACTTGCACCAGACTCTGAGTTCAACTACAGCTCCATTAACTCCTTAGCTAGGTGACCTTGGGAAAATTGCTTGACCTCTCTGTGCCACTACTGCATCATCTAAAAAACAGGATAAAAGTATCTACCTTTTGGTGTTATTATAAGGAATAAATACTAGTAAAGCACTCACATGCTTGCCTCATAGTTAAAAATCATGTATTAATTAGACAGGCCCACAGCAGATTTCAGGAACTTTGCACAGTAACCATCTGTGGCATCACGGGAACTTTCTCCTATAAAGTTGGATCTCCCAGGTCCTCTAAGAACCTTTTCCTTCTTGTGAAGTACTGTCCGTTCACTACTCTGGAACCTGCTCCTATCAGAGCTGTTAATAAAATGGACTTACTACTCTACTGTAGTTTAGAAATTTTCATGAACAAATTATATGCAAAGTCAGCAAATGAGACCTCTCCATCCTGTTTAGAAAGGTAGAGGCCTGTATTCATATGCATAATTTAGTTGCAGTTTCACATTTTTACATGGGATCCATTATGTTCACTTCATAGAAAAAATACCATGATTTTGAAGAAGTTCTGTGTCGTCAGTGCCCCCAGAGGAAGAAGAAAGCTCTTGCCAGTGGCTGCTCCTGACCCTTCTCTTAAGAGTCTAGCACCTGCTTCCTAGTATTAAGTTAACTTTGTGCATGTAAACTATCTGAGAGGAGATGTTGGGACTAGTCTTCTTCGAGCCTAGTCTAATACCTGGCACTTATTAGGTACTACATAAATATTTAATGATGAGTGAATGAAACAACAAACAAACCAATAAACACATTTTAAAGCACAATTAAATCTCTTCCAAGATCTACATTTTCTTCCAAGTTGGCCAGTGTCTCCTGTAACCCAGTAACTTGGGTCACTCTGCCTTCCTTTCTAAATTTCAAGCAGTTTGACCTAGTGGTTAAGAGCAGTGACTCAGAGACCCTTGGAATCTCAGCTCTCCACTTACCAGCCTTAGGGCCTTCAGCATGTTAAGACTCTATGGGCATTAGTTTCATCGACTGCAACATGGGCATAATACCTGTGCCTATCCCATCATATGTCAAAGGATTAAATGTGTCATTTGTGTAAGGCACTTGAAACAGTGAATGACACACAGTAAGTGCTCTCTAAGTGTTAGCTAGCATTACTTCTACCCTCTAAAACCATGGCTATTTTTGTCTATTCCCTTGGTTCCTATGGAAGGGAGGTCTTGTCTATATTGTCCTCCTCTGAAGTTGAAAGTCAAAACAGCTTTCCTCACCATCCTCGAAACACCAAACTGCTGACATCCTTCAACTCAGCCCACACACTCTTCCTAAACCAACTTCTCTGTGGGCACACACAGAACCCATTAAAGCTTCTCCTTCACCATCACTCTTATTCTCCCACACCTGGGAAGTCTAACCTTCACCAGCCACTCTCCCAAAACTATTACTCCTATCATTATCATGACCAACATCTCCAGGGCTCATGAAACTCTGGCTTCCGCCAGCCTTGGAGATATTTCAAAGTCCCCATATGATTGGGAGAAGGTTAAGGGAGCTGTTTGTTTTGAAACACATCATGTCCTGAATGAAATACCCTGTTGCCACGTATTTATTTACCCTGACACAAACGGACGGCTCTCAGGCTTGCTACAAGCTCGGGGAAGACCTCCACCAGATACAACACCAAAAAGGTTGAGACAGCTGCAAAGGTTTCTGTTTCCCTGGAGATGGAGTTTCATGGAAGGCCAAGAATCACCACAGCAACCAGTCTACAAAAACAGTCCATGGGCTTCAGCCCCATAACTCTGGTAAAGCAATCTGTGCTCCGTGAAAAGGCTGGGGCACACAAGTTGAAAAATGATCAAAGTAAACATTGCTCTTCAAGCACCATTTTGTTGTGCTGATTTCAAGGCATCAGGTCACAGCATCAAAGTTCTGTTATGAAAGATGCACAGCGAGTGCCAAGGATTTGCTCGGCCAAACTAACTGCTCGGGTGTGAAGGTCTAGAGATAAATTCATAGCACATTTTCCAAAACAACCATTTCAAATTCACTCTTAAGAGCAGAGCAAAAATGTATGCCATTATATCAAGTTACCCTGCCCATGTTAGAACAGCTGCTGATCCCAACCCTGGATTTAAAAGACAGACGGACAGACGGACAGAGACAGAGAGACAGAGAGAGGAGAGAGAGAAGGCGATTTTTCTGATAAAACTTTAAATAGACTTTATCCCATACTGAGCTTACATAAACTAATTCCTATATATTTTAGAAAAATTTCTCTAAGTCTTATTTAACACTAAATGAGAAAACAACCTGTTTCAGGGTATCTGATCTACTACCCTCAATCTATGCTATAGTTTACATAGTAAATAAGAAAGTATATTATATTATTTCTATACTACACGGAAGCAGCAACTATGAAGTTTAGAAATAAATTTCTACATGGATTTATAAAAGCCTTCAATTTTTATTAATATCATTGAAGTTAATTAAGTATGCTAAAGTAGCTTGAATATACAGAACACTTTTATTTTATTTCATATTTTAAGGAATTCAAAATGGTACACCTAAGTAGCCTTACGACATCCTCAAAAGTAAGGTAAGAAAAATATACAATTCTTATTAGCAAGAACTTATAGGAAAAAGATCCTCAGAACTCAATATATATATTTGCAGTATACAATGCATTCATAAAAAACACTTACTGGTAACGAGGACTCTGTAACTCAAACTACCCAGAACAGAAATGTGATGTGTACACACAGTGATAATAATATGAGTAGTATATGAATACAATAAAAACTGTGCAGACATATATAAACTTGTATTTGGGGAGCATCACTTTGTATGAAAGGGCTTCAAATTCAAATCAGGTACAAAACTTGCCCTCAAGAAATTCAGTTTCATAGGGGCAAAAGATAGACATATGTAAATGAGTCTGTGGGGAGCAGAAAGGAGGCAGTTCTGCTGGGCCTTGGGGGTGGAAAGGGCAGAATTAAGGAGACAGGGCAAGGAGAACCTCAAAGGAAATGTCAAATCAGGGGGGCAGCATGCACAGGTTTGGGAAACACATAATTCAAATGAAGTTGAAGAAATAAACGAAAGAAAATAGAAAAATAAAGTTGGAGGATCCTGGCCAGATAGTTCAGTTGGTTACAGTTCGTCCTGAGATGCCAAAGTTGCGAGTTCGATCCCAGGTCAGGGCACATACTAAAAAGCAACCAATTGAGTGCATAAATAGTTGGAACAAACAGCTTGATGTCTCTCTCTCTCCCCCTCTCTCTCCCCTCCCCACCCTCAAATACATTTTTTTAAAAAAAGAAAGAAAGTTGTAACTGGAGATCAGGACCAGCTCTCAATGGGCCGTGAAAGCTAAGCTTAACTAATCGGTAAAGGTAATCGAAGATTAGCATGTAATACAGTTCACTAAAATGTGGCCACAGCTTGCTTCCTGATAGATAATGGATACATTAACCTCTGGTATATCAAGTATCACTTAGTTAATCACATTAACACATTAAACACACTTCAATTGCCTCACTTATTTACCCGAACAAATATATATCATAATAGAGCTAAAAAAATATATCCCATTTTGTATAAGATCCCATTCCAAGTCTTACAGAGTGTCATTGTTACTAAGTTACCAAGAAGTATCTTGAAAGGTGAGAAAATTAAGTCTCCTAGAGCTCAGGAGCTTGTTCCCTGGATTCATCAGCAGTTCAAAGGCCCTCAATAAACACTTGTTGAGTTTGGGGTATATTTTAACCATAAACAATCAATGAATCTGGCAATTATTTTGAGTTACTAGACTTGAGGATTTTTACAAGGAACAACTATTAAGGTCTCTTTGGGCCTGGTAATTCTGATCTTGGTCATATTATTCTACACAAAAACTCTTAAATCCTACCCTTAGTTCTTTACTAAGTAGGAAATGAGCCTGATCAAGTGTCTTATCTCTGTTTCGACTTTGCCATCCCTAAAGTAAAAACAGGTTACCATTCTCCATCCTACCAATGCCTTCTTGGGATGTCCTAAATCTTGGGAAGAGCTAACAACCTTGATGTAACCAGTATTTCAGTACACACCTAAAATGATTTCAGATCATAATCTCTCTTACAGTATTCTCTTCAAAAAGGCAAGCAAGTAAACTGTTGGTAAGTGATTTTAGAATAAAAGTAGGCTTGTCTGGTCCTGGCTGGTGTGGCTCAATTGGCTGGAGCATAACCCCATAAACCAATAGGTCATGGGTTCAATTCCTGGTCAGGGTACTGCCTAGGCTGTGGGTTCAGTCCCTGGTTGGGGTGCGTAGGATAGACAACCAATCAATGTATCTCTCTCACATTGAGGTTTCTCTCTCTCTCTCTCTCTTTCCCTCCCTTCCCTTCTCTCTAAAATTAATAAGCATGTCCTCGGGTGAGGATTAAAAAAAAAATAGGCTTGTCTGATTTACAGAAAATGATTTATTGTTTGCCCTCAGGGCTGAGAAACAGAGGAAAATAACTTTCCCTATAAACCACAAACACTGGTGCTTCCCAATCTTGTCTTCCTCCAAGTGTAAGATTCTGAACATATCATTCATTAAAAAAAAAACATTGTTCTGAAGTATCTTATTTTGGGATCATGTTCCCATAAAGGAATAGGCTAAACCAAAGGCTACAGCTCTCTAGACAAATGGTAGAGAGTCAGAAACAGTCCCTAAGACAGATCTCTAGGAATGGATGTAGCTGACAAAAGAATAAATGGGCTGATGACTGAATTAATAATTCATAACTGGCAGGTCACCATAAATGATTTGTGTATTCTATTAAAGGAAAAGATTGACAAAAGTTTAGTTTAACCTGCCAAACTGAATATAAGAGAGCAAAATAGATTTTTTTCTTTCAAGAACTGAAAATATCCCAAAGTGAATTTATCAAGCTTGTCAGATAAGTGTGAACTATTTTAGAGAATTTTTTTCTTTGATTTTTTTTTTCCTTATTTAATTCTGGGTCATTGTGTGCCCTATAGTCTCTTACGCTTGGCAGAAGCAAAACAAATCATGAAATACTCAAAGCTAATCCTAAGGGTAAGTCAAGATTTACAGTGTCTTTTAAAATAGGTAGTGTTGACAAGATAATAAAGACAATTTAATTTATTTGGTTTTGCTGACTTCTTTTAAGATACACTTTTCAATGAGAGAGCTATAAGACTTATACTGTATTTCAGGAAGACTGGCAGATTATTCTATTTTCTACTGAAAAATAGAGCTTCTAATAAATTAGAATATGACTTAAAAATGTCAACACAAACAACATTATTTACACTGTCTGTTCTAAGAGCACTATTTTGTTGTGATAATCCTGCCTAATAAAGACAATGGCTGCTGTTGAATAAACCGTAAGCACTAGGCTGAGAACAAGTTTCAGACATTACAACTGACTCATTTACTGACTGGGAATTACTGGGAATTCTTTCAGGCCAATGGGCAAAGCCCTAAATTGTTTTTTAATTTTTTATTTATTAATTTTAGGGAGAGAGAGAGAAACACTGATGTGTTGTTCCACTCATGTATGCATTCATTGGTTGATTCTTGTATGTGCGCTGACCAGGGATCAAACCCACAACCTTGGTGTACAGTATTCCCTCACTTATTGCGGGTATTACATTCTAGACCCACCCCCACCCCCCCGCGATAGGTGAAAATCAACGAAGTAGGAACCTTACATTTATTTTAGTATTTATATATATTTTAAGGCTTTATAAACCCTTCCCACACATGTATAAACCATTCCCAGTCCCTTATTAACCTTTCCCACTCCCTTATTAACCTTTTCCACACTTTTATAAACACTACATATGTTCTTAAACATATTCTAAACTCTTAAGCCTATGTAACTTTAACGACATACGTATAAAGTACTGTAAAATTTTATATGGGTACTCACCAGTGAAGTATACTACAACTTGAACAATGAAGATGATGAATTAGCTGCGCAGTACTGATGATGAAGGTGATGAAGATGAGATGAATGTACTGCACAGCAAAGAAGAGCATTACAGCTCTTCTAAAGGCACCACTTCATCAGGCGCTTCTTCAGGTGGTGCAGTAGTATCTTCGGCCTCTTCCATAACTTCTACTTCCACTAAAGGCATAGGCATAACTGACCTCTTCATTCCAGTGATGAACATAGTTATGGGGAGTTGCTGGCACTGCTTCTTCTTCTGATTAAGAATGTTTTTGTAAACTAAGATGGCACTGTCGATTGAATTTGCAAACTGCAACGAACGAACCATATGGGGGTCCCATTCTTTAGCCACTCGTTGAAGTTCTTTGGCCATCCTGACCATGGTTGCAAGATGATCAAGTATTAGGCTAACCTCCTCCCCTTCTTCAACCTGTTGTTCATCTTGCTCCTCATCCTCTTCTTCCCTTGCTGACTTAGCTCCTCCAGGTCTTCGTCCGTCAACGGTTGAGAGTGCACATCGATCAGGGTATTTACGTCTTCAGTAGTAATGTCACTGAAGCCCGCTCCTCCCAGCATTTTTGCCAGCTTCACGGCCTTATCCACCTCAGAGTGATGGATTTCATCAGGAGAGAATCCCTTGTAATCATGGACCACTTCTGGCCACAATTTTTTCCAGCTGGCATTCAAAGTCTCACTCTTCATCTCCTTTATGGCCTTTTGAATATTTTGGAGACACGATGCAATTGTGTACTCATGCCAGTACGCCTTTAGCGTAAGTCTTCATCTGAATCCATAGCTTCAACGAGGTTTTTCAGGGCATTTCAGGTGTAGAGCGCCTTAAAAGCGTGAATAACACCTTGATCCATTGGCTGAATGAGCGATGTGGTTGGTGTTTGGTGGCAAGAAGTCTATCTGGATGCCATAATGCATCAGATCAACAGCATGGCCTCCAGCATTGCCCATTATCAGAAACACTTTGAAACCAAGGCCTTTCTCTGCCAGATAAACCTTAACCTCCAGGATAAAACACTGATGAAACCAATCATTCGTGAGGCGTTTCATGACCCAAGGCTTAGGGTTATGCAACCAGTACACAGGCAACACATTTTTATTTTTGTTTTTTAGGGCCCTTGGGCTCTTGGACTTATAAATAAGCTCTGACTTTATCACAAAGCCCGCAGCATCCCCACACTGACTAAAGTTACCCTATCTTTTTGGGCCTTGAAACCAGAGGCTTTTGCTTCTCCCTTAATAATGAAAGTGCGAGACGGCATCTGTTTCCAGAATAAGCCCGTTTCATCCATGTTGAAAGCTTGTTCAGGCTTATAGCCTCCTTCCTCGATGATGTCTTGAACGTGTTGTTCACGTACTCCTCGGCTTCGGCTTTATCCGCAGAGGCAGCCTCTCCGTGCAGAGAAACGCTCTTGAGTCCAAAGCGTTTCTGAAATTTGTCAAACCAGCCCTTGCTGGCACTGAATGGGGTTGGTCTGCTTGGAGAAACACTCGAAGGTCCTGCTTCAGCGTCGTCATCATCGTCCTCTTCTTCATTCTCATCACCGTCATGATCATCCCTTTGTGCTGCTGAACGATCATATAGTTGCTCAGCCTTCGTCCGGATGGTGTTTGTATCCAGCGAGATATTCTTTTTTCTGCAATCGTTTATCCACACAGCTAATGCAGACTCCATCTTCACAATGATCTTATCGCGGGAAGTAACCACCCTCCTTGCTGTTTTGTTGAAAGTCACTGATGCCGTAGACCTGATATTCTTCTTGTCCTTTTTTATATAGCAAACCGTAGACTCATTGATCCTGTAATGGAGACCAACAGATGCATAGCTTTTCCCTTCCTTCTACATGTCGAGAAGTTCCACCTTTTCTTTTATGTGGTAAGCATCTTCCTCTGGTGCTTGGGTTCACTGCCAGAATCCTTAGAAGATGAAGAACGTTTGGGTGGCATCATAGGGCTTGCAATAAATTCAGTCTTTAAGGAAAATTTCATGAAACACAACATCACAGAGCAAAACTATGCACAGCAATCGGAGGTAGGAGTGAAGTGGTCAAGGCAAGATGCTGAACGTATGCACACAGTGCAGGATAGAAGACAGACTGATGCTATGATTACTGAGCCAATCAGCGCCCAGAATTCACAAGACAATGCTCTGGTTGGTCACCTTCCATCAATCAGCCAATTGTGTTGTGTACGATCTCATGTAGGCAAATGAGCTCGAACGTACATCTCGTTTTCAGCGTAATGCATGTGTTCGTCCGCAAAAAAATAGATATCATAAATAGTGTGCAGTATTTTATTCTGATTTAATATTCTTTTAATGTTAGAATCATTTATTATATATTTTTTGAAAATTTTTAGGTAAAAATCATTAAAATCATAAATACTATGCATATAAATACTTATACAGTACTGCAAAATCCCACGATATAGCAAAAAATCCGCGATAAATAAATATAATATTTTTTAAAATCCTGCAATACAGTGAGGCTGCGATAAGTGAACCGCAATATAGAGAGGGACTACTGTATTGGGATTATGCTCTAACCAAGATACCCGCCAGGGCCTGAGTTAAATTGTGTGTTGAGTGCATGGGTCAGCTCCAGATCCAAGTGTGAAGTTATAAAGTTCTCTAATTTTTCCTATATTGTTTATTTTTTCCTGACTTTTTTTTCCCCCAAATACTTCACTTGCTGTTCCAGTAGCAAAGGAATATGGAAAGCAGAGAAACTGGAACCAGTGGACTTGGTTATTGTAATCAGTGCTGATAAAAGTCTGAAAGAAGAAAATAAAACCCAAAATAAATTTTTTTTTTTTTTTTGGTATAATGAAAATCACTGACTCTTAGTGATGTAGGAGATTTCAGAAATATTCTATTCCAAATATTTGTTGTGGGTAAGTAAACTGAAGCCCAAAGAGGTAATGGCATACCCAAGTTCCACACCTGGCTATGGCATTGTTGGGGCTAGGACCCAAATATCCACTCCAATAATCCAGCTTCTTTTGTCCTCCAGTGTAACTATCCATATGTCTCCTTACAGAACCAATTCTGTTATTGGGAAAGAAGGACTCCCTGAGTCTTCAGAATTCAGGGACAGCCTTTTAAAAACACTGGACAAGAAAGCAGAAACCAGAAACATAAGAAATGGCAAGAAACAACTTCCTCTGCAAAGCACCATAGGATCTGACCCTTGACTAATCCCACCTGCTACCATTTTCCTCCTTTCTCTATTCCAGCCACACCGGCCTTCTCACTCACCTCCAATGAGCAGCTTCCTAGCTCAGGGCCTTGATATAAGCAGATCTTTTATCTCGCCCACCCCCCCAATCTGTTCATGGTTCACTCTGTTTCATCATTAAGGTCTGTCTTCAAGTGTACCTCCTCAAAGAAGCCTTCCCTAACCATCCTGTCAACCACCATCCCCTGTCACTTGAATACCTAGGTACCTTGTGTTCGAAACCGTGTAAGCTTCACAAGGGCTAAAATTCAGCCTTATTTACCACCGTATCTCTAGCCTTAGAACAGTGTCTGCACACAGTACACAGTTTTAGAATGAATGAAGGTGTGGAAGACAAAGGAAAGATGAACCAACATGTGGGGTGGCTCCAAAAAATGGTGCTGGAAAATCTTTCCATTATGTTTTTCAATAATTGGAGGGAGCCCTGGCTCGGTAGCTCAGTTGCTTACAGCATCATCCCAATACTTCAAGGTTGCAGATTCAATCCCAATTTAGAGCACATAGAAAAAGCAACCAATAAATGCATAAATGGGTGGAACAACAAATTGATCTCTCTCTCTCTCTCTCTCTACCCCGTTCCTCTCTATAGAAATCCATTTTTAAAATATGGAGGGAAAAGAAGGCAGCTACAGACATAGGAAGATACCAGAAAGCTTATTGCCTTCTATTTAAAGTTTATCTACCCTGCCCAGCATGGCTTAATTGATTGGGCATCACCCCACAAAATGAAAGGTCACTGATTTGATTCCACGTCAGGGTACATGCCTGGGTTGCAGTTTTGGTCCCCAGTCAGGGACATGCAAGAGGCAACCAATCAGTTTCTCTCCCTTTCTTTCTCCCTCCCCTGCCCTTCTCTCTAAAAATAAATTAAAAAAATCTTTTTCTTTTAAAAATAAAGCATATCTTCTAGGCAGTTGTGTTAAAAGGTTATTGCAATAAAACAAAAATAACCAATTTTCAGCCTACTCAAGATATGCAAGAATTCAAGATCAAGTCATAATATATTTCAAAAAGTTCACCTGATTCTGCCAACAGGGGCCTGCAGTGCTGAATTTTTGGGCATGTGAATGATACATTGTTTTATTGAAACATTTTCCAGGATTCCTTTCCAAATTCAATTCCATGGTCTTTTTTCCCTAAAGGGCAAAAACACTAACCTATTTCCAAGCTATTTGGTAATATTTTGGCACAGATAATCCAGTAAAGAGAGTTGTTTGTATAGAACAGAGCTAACAGTAACAGGACGCCCAACCTGCCCCTCTAAGCTCTTAGCCAATAGAAGACAACTCAGCTATTCACATTAATTCTTAGCAGATGGCTATTTTATTGCAGCTCAAAGACTTACCTCCAATATGATTAAAGTAAACGAACAAAACCAGGAGCAATATTTAGGTCCACATTTAAGGAAAACAAAGAGGCTTGAGATCATCTAAACAGGAGAAAGGAGCAGAGGAGAACTAACTGTTCACATATTATTACTACCTTTGGCAAATTCTCAAGATTAGGATTTTCAGGACTACCAGTGCCTGGCACCATGCCTGACAAATAACAGGTGCTTAGTAAATACTGATTTAATGACTGAATAAATGTCTGAACCCTGAGAAAGCCCACCTTACCCACAGCTACTCACTGCACACTAACCCCATCTACAGGAGATTTATGCTGCAGATTCAAGCTTGGGCCCTACCAATTACTTCCTAGCTCATGACCTTGGGTAGAATATTTAACCTCTGCTAGCCTCAATGTCCATGCCTATAAGCTACAGCTAACATCAAATCCCTTGCAGGGATGTTGAGAAAATTGACCAATATGGCAATTTTTGAAGCCCTCTGAGAAAGCAGCTTATCTATGTTTGTCTTTGGCTCCAATCAATGTGGTACCGTTACCTCCTGCCCAAAGGTTCCTGGATTCTTAAGCAGGATCTCAAACTGATGGCAGCTGCATATATGGCCTGCAGTCTTTCAAATAAGGAACAGCTTCTCTACCATTTCCCAGTCTTCCCCTGAACCTTTGGGATTTGGCTCTCATTTGAGACCAGACCTGAAACATAAGTGCAGGCAGCACAAATGCAATCATCTTCATTTCAGCATGTCTGGTTTCATCTTCGCTGGTTATTCCTGTGAAGACAAGGCTACTCCGTGCAGCCTCAGGTCTTGCTCTCCAAATTTCACTGCAATTATCAGGACCTTGGAATCCAACAAAGAATGGTCCCAAGAAAAAAACATTTATTCCGCATCTGACCCCAACACCACATCTGCTCTGAGGCTCCAAATTTTGGAACAGAGACTCAATCACCTGCCTTTCCATCCTGGAGTTTGCCTTCCAAAGGAATAGGAACACAGGAAGAGCTAAAGCCATGAACTCCTTCCAAGGCAGCTGAAATCATCGGATTCTGAGGTAAAGCTAACAGTTTCTCCCGATGTGTAGCTAGTAAGTTTGGGGACAAATATATATCTTTAGAGGTCAACTTAAATGGCCCTCTCCAGATATAATCTTTATATCAATTTATCCAGCTTGGAAGACCTGCTGAGCACCCATTCTCTCACCCTAAACACCAACAGGCAAGGCCATCAGACACAAATTCTCACAGCTGCCAAGGTACTTACTGTCTTCAACATAGTTCATACTCCTTAACTAGGCTATTATTTATCAGCCTCCTCCCCGAGTCTTTGAAAATTCTCCCGCTAGCCCTCAGCCAAACCACATCCCTATTTCAAACCCCTCCCAATTCTCACCTCCAAAAAGCACTGCCAGGCTAGCACACCTGGCTCCAATTACTCCAGCAACGAGCCTCCCCAGCCCTGCGTCCTTCCGACATGCCTACTTCCTTAGCACTTCTGTGTTTATCTCAGCCCAGCTGTACTTGATTAAGTCTATTTGGTTAAGGTTCTATCATGTTTAGGGCAATAACATGTTTCTACGTCTCTGTCCCTGCTGTTTACAGGTGCTGTCATTTGCCCTGGTCTGCACAGGATGGTGGGCTCGGCAGCGGCCGCCTGCGTCACTCCCACAGTGCTTTGCCCTGAAGCACAGTCACTGAAGGTTGCTGCCCAGGACTGTCCAGCTGCCTGCTTCTAATTACGTGGGGAGGGGCCCTTGCTCTGCAAACTGAAATGATTAGTTCCTCTAATCTTCTGTATTTCAATAAATAAGACAGAGAGAGAAAGATTCTTCTGCGTGTACTCTTCCCTGTTCAAACAGTGGAGCTGTTTGGAAATCAGGAAATTTCTACTGTGTAAGGGCCAGCTTTGCCCCAAGATCTGTAAATCCTATTTAATCCAGGTTAAAAAAAAAAAAGAAAAATGATAAGTAGTCATTAAGATACCCTTAGTTTACATCTCAACCCTTAAACCTTTAAGTGGCTTCTTACCTCCTGTCTGCCTACCTGCAGTTTCTTTAAGGATACTTTCTAATTTAACAATTTTCAGAAACACTTTCAATTTTACTTTTCAACTGTTATTTTTTACTAAATGCAAATTATGTTGTTTTCCATATTGAAGGCCTAGACTAAGTATATATTTTAAATATGCCTTTAACTCTTAGTACATACTCAAAAAACAACAGTACTGAAAGAAATATTAGAGCTGAATCTTCCCAACGTAAACTGAGACTTCCATGAGTCTATAGATTGCTCAACTTTAAACAAAAAACATCTTGATAAATGGAGGGCCAAGTCCTCTATTAAGACTCACAATCCAGTGTGTTTTCTACACCTTGAAACCTGGATTAAGAAACATTTATGACTGAACCATATGTACCAATATCCATAACCAGATTTTCCAAAAAATAAAATTAATGTAAGAAATTTTCAAATAAAAAATTTCTAGCTCAGTCTGTTTAATAAAGCTAAACTATTACAATAGACACATTCACTTGTTCATTAAAGCATTTATTTCACATATATTTATTGAGTGCTCACTTCCTACTGGGTATATTCAAATTACTAGAGATAGTGCCCAAAGTAAAATACCTCATGGAAATTCTAGTGGAAGGAACAGACAATAAACACATTTAAATATAAATATCAGGTGATGACATGAGTTATTTTTAAAATGTAAAGCAGGGTTTGGAGACAGTAGAAGGGTGTCTGTGGGGTAAGGGCTGGGCAGGGACTGGATGAAGGGAGGAACAAGCCATGTGAATAGCCAGGAGAAGTGCTTCATCCAAGCAAAGGATGGGAGGCAGGAGTGTGCTCTGAATCTCCAAAGGGCATCAGGGCCAACACCTGCAGTGCAGTGAAATGCTGAGAGTGGTGGGAGAAGGCATGAAAGTTCTGCTGGGGATCAGGGGTTTTATTCTAAATGTAATGAGCTGGTAGATTTTGTGATTGGAATCCTTACGTTTTAAAAGGATCATTCAGGCTGCTCTGTGGAGAACAGATCTTAGCTAACTATGATAATAGCTAACATTTATTGAGTGCTTATTATATCTTAAGCACTGTTCTAAGCACTTGTCACAATTTAACTAATTGTCACAGCAACCTGTTAAACAGGTATTATACAGATAGTATAACCTGCCCAAAGCCACAGAGCTTATAAATAGTGGGTATGGTCCACTGTGTTTCAAGTAAAGATGTGATGATGGCTCAGACCAAAGGTCATTGTAGGGATTGAGAGTCAGTGATGGGGGTGAGGGTGGAGGCTGAAGGTGGGTGAATACAGAATACATATTTTATGGTAGAATAAATAGGGTTGGATATGCCATCTGAAAAAACATAGGAAGTCATGGATAATGCCAAAGACTTTGGTCTTGGTTATTGGGGGTAATAGCATCCTTTACAGAGATGGGGATTTTGGCCTTGGTTATTGGGGGTAATAGCATCCTTTACAGAGATGGGGAACACAAGCAGTGATCAAAATGGGGACAGGCGGGCTTCACGAAACTAAAGATAATCTCTCAGGCTAATGTGAAGCATGGAGTGTATAAGTTTTCTGTGGTTGCTGTAACAAATTACTAAAAATGTGATAGCCTAAAACAAAAGAAATTTATTCTCCCATAATTCAGGAGGCCAAATGCTGAAAGTCAGTATTACTGAGCCAAAATCAAGGTGTCAGCTGAGCCACTCTCCCTCCAAAAGCTCTTAGAGAAAAATCCATTCCTTGCCTCTTTCAGTTTCTCATAGCTGTCAGCATTCCTTGGTTTGTGGCCACATCACTCCTATCTCTGCCTCCATGGTCATTGCCTTCTCCTCTTCTATATCAAGCCTCTGTCTTATAATATAATTGCATTTAAAGGCTACCAGATTATCCAGGAGAATCTTCTCCCCTCAAAATCCTTCAATTACTCATATCTGCAAAAATACTTTTCTTTTCTATAGAATATTCATATAGTAACATTCACAGGTTTGAGGGATTGGGATGTGGGATTTGGGAGCCATTACACAGCCAACCACAGACAGGAATACAAACAGTAATGATAAGAAAATCCAGAACCCTAGCTGCTGTGGCTCAGAGGATTGAGCGTCGGCCTGCGAGCCAAGTGTCGCTGGTTCGATTCCCAGTCAGGGCATATGACTAGGTTGCATGTCAGGTCCCCAGTTGTGGGCGCGAGTGAGAGGCAACCACACAGTGATGTTTCTCTCCCTCTCTTTCTCCTTTCACCTCTCTCTAAAAATAAATAAACAAACAAAAAAATAAATAAATTTAAAAAGAAGAAGAAGAAGAAAATCCACAGATGTAGACAAAGTATTAGCAAAACGTATTCCTCTTCTACTTGAGAATTTTATCTTCTGTTAATTCCATTAACTCCGTAACACTGGGAATCTAAAACAATATGTCAACTACAATAAAAGGCAACTTGCTTATAGTTAAAATTAGCTCTGATTGGTTAATGTATTAGAGTTGGAAAAATTTAAAATACATAATAGAGATATTTGGGGGCCTCCCTAAGAGCAGTGACTGTTGTTGTAAACTGGGCAAGACCTTCATTGGCACCATGGAAACTGTCCTTATATAGTTGCCAATTAGCTCATGTGAGGTGTGAGGCTTCGAAACCAGGGCAACACACATGCACACACAAAGCTCTCCTGGCATTTGAGCCATCAGCTGGAGAGGTCTGAATGGCTGTATGAGCTGATGCGTAGGCAGCCACAGGCATTCAAAAAGAGGAACACCATGGTACTCTTCTGCAATGGGGTTCCTACCCTAAAACCTTTTGAGTAGACTGAAGCTACCTGTGGTATGTGATAGTCTGCTGGGTCTTACTAGTTTATTTGAACACAAGAAGATCCCCTCAATATTGGTTGCCATATGTAAAACAAATATCACTTCAGTTTATTTCCATTTCTTCCTCCACCAAACCCTTTAACACAGTGACCAGCAGGGAAAGGAAGTAGAGCATTTGTTCTATCCAGTCACTGTCAAGTGGTCTCACTCATAAGCAAGTATGTGACTAAAAGGAGCAAAGGGAAAGGAAAACACGGAAAACAGAAATTAAGAAATTTACAGAAACTGAGGTACCTGCTTCCTCTAGGAGGAGGGAGTACCTTCTGGGAGTATGTCATCCTCCCTGCACTAGGCCTTCAAGAGGCCTATTCTGCAGGATTAAATGCAGAAGTCCCAACCCACATCTCAGCTGGAAATTCGCAAGTGGGCTCATTACTCAGAGCCAAGATAAAGGCTAAATCTTTATGAGTACCGTAAGTATGAGTCATAAAAAATAGGAAACACATGTAGGTCATATACACAGTAATAGTACCAAGCCAGGGAAAGTGTTTAGGAAATGTATATAAGAACACATTGCAAAAACAGGACGAAAAATTACCCTTGTACACTGCTTCAAAACACATCCAAAAAATTCACAGGATGTCAAGGGATCATATCACTCTGGTCTCTAACAAACATAGGTCATTTTTCTATTTGGGAATAGGTAGGCTTTTTTTATTTTTTAATGCAAATAGGAGGAAAACTGAATCAAGGGAAAAAAACTAGGCTTTGAAAGATTTTATGATTTGGGAAATTTGAGCAGCTTCCAACTAAAACACTGGGAATTAGATATTAACAGCATTAAAAATGAAAAGAAATATTTTTTTCAGAGAAATACTTGTTCGCAATGGTAAAATTACCATTTCATTTCAATTCTCACTATTTTAACAACCGGTAGTGATAAGGGAGAAAAGAGTGAAATCTTCAACCCATTAAAAAAAACAGGAAACAAAAATAAATAGCAACACACGCACTAACAACCTACAAAGAGCAATAAAGAGCCAGCATTAAAGCATCTAAAGGGTGCTGGACTCAGCAGAAAGAACTCACAGCGGGAAATAGGCAGAGTCCTGGGGCCAGCTGCACCAGATCAAAATCAAGGGGGTGTTCAGAATATAAGGGAGGGTAATTGGCCCCCAGAGGTCCTCTGCAGCCAGATGATGGAGGCAAAATGCCCAAGCATGACTCACCATTGGAAATTAAGCTCTCCAGTTGCCTTTCATTTTTGGAAGACCCCCAAATTTGGGATTCAGCATGGCAAGCAAAGGAGACACACTAAATGCCCATATGTCTCACACCAAAGCATGCATGTCCATGTCCAGATGGACCTTTGGCTCCCTTGGACTTAAGGTTTCTCCTTTATTTTCAGAAATTCTGCTTCCCAAGGAGAGCTTTGCCTGCATGTTTATATCTGTGTGAGGTTGAGAGGCATAAGGAGAAGAATGTGTCAAGTATCGTTTGTAACTTCATTAAACATTAAATTTACCTAAGACTTTTAGAAAGTAAATGCTCTTTAAGAGCTATTCTGAGCTAGAAATATCAAGATAACTTCAACCTCACAAAACAACCAACTGTAGAGCACTAGGGGACAACACTCCAACACCAGGAGCATGCTAGAGCTGAGTAGTGTGATACCTTATTTTCTCTCTACCTGTCCTTTCTCCGATACCTCTCACTTGTGAAGGGCTCACCTCTTAAGATATGAATGCAGCTTCTATTCAAATCAGTGCACAGGTATTGAGTACCTACCCTGTGATAAGTCCCATGCTAGGCACATAAAACCTACAGCCACTTCACCTACTTGCTGAAGCAAATTCAGAAAGAATCATGTGAGTGTACGCATGTATCAACAAACAGAAATTAAACTTTAATGTGCGCAATATCGTGTTTGGGCTCCAGACAAGAGTCAGGCTATTACAGTGATCCTGGACCCTATCGCTGACTCTCTCTGGCTCATAGTTAGACTTGGTAATATCTAATCTAGTCTTTCTACCTTCAAAGGAAGCCAAATCATACCTGAAATTTGCCTCTCAGCCCAACATGGGATATAAAAATTCTAGATTCAGCCAAAGGACTCTGTGGTTTGGGTGAAAATGCCATAAATATAAAGCACTATTGTAGGGTATCTTGGACCAGAACCCAGATAATGCCAGATGATTGTAGGCCAAGCAGCATACCCAAGAGTCAAAAGTATGGTTATTTCAACTTAGTTTTAGCATGCTAAATCAGGAGTAGTGCACTCAGAGCAAAATCCGACCAGAACACTAGAAAATGGTGATAAATAAACTTATAAAAGCCAAAACGTTAAAAACGAAAGAAAGTAATCCCATTCTTATGGGTTTAAAAAGACTATCTAGGAGTATCTGGGCATTGGTATTCATTTCAGGTAAGGCCAAGAGGCTCAGGGAAAGTACTTCAATTACCCAACAGTGAGGTGCCCTGGCAGTCTACACGCAGCCCAGAGCTGCAATGGAAGCCAAAGCAGCAGGTCTTCCAAACCCAGATTCAGATTCCTGTGTCTTTAAGACCAGACCCTAATAAATGGGCTGCTTCTGCTGGACACCACGCTCTAAAAAAACAGACTCTTCTGGCCGACACACAACTTCCTGTAGGGTTCTGGTGGGTAAGGCTTGAAAAGGCTGCCAAATCCAATGACCAGCAACTTTTGAGCTGACTTAGAAAACAAGCTAGGAAGACTTGGGTCCAGAGTAAACAAAGGAAAAAGCCACATTAAACAGGGAACAAATTATTATCCAGGCAAGGATATTTTAAGTGCTCACTGATCAAAAAACAAAATTAAAACATCAGTTGTTACCTAGTTAACAATATAAGGTAGAGCAAAATAACCTTTTTCAATTGGAAGAATCAAGGTTAATTAATAGCAGCAATATTAAGAATTGGCTGGATGTCACCCCCTGCACCATAAGGACAAACCATTCTCAGTGGCCCAGCTCAAACCTGGATCCGGTCAAATGAGCCACCCAAGGGAGCATGGAGTCAAAAACCATTTATAGCTTTTTACCCTGCTGAGGGAAAAGACAAACTAGTTCACTAGTGGAAGGCTAAAAGCATAAGAGTAAAAAAAAAAAAAAAAGGTAACAAAACTCAAACAGGCTGGGGAAAGAATGACACAGAGATCTGGATAGAGTAAATTGCAGTAGTGTGAGATTTAATTAGGAAAAAATAAATCAAAACAGTAATGCAAAATGGAGGATACCTGCTCAGCTACAGCAGTTAAGGGGCCTGAGGATGTAACACCAAGTCCACTGATACAATGCAAACCAAATAAAGATTCACTGTGGAAAAGGGGGGGAGGGGGGCGGTTGTTTAAGAAAACTTTGGTGATGTTTTAAATAACATCCTTGGCACCGTGCAAGAACCCAATATGTACAATGCAAAAGAAGGTCAAGAGTTGGCGTCTGCCCTTAAGAAGCCTATTCTCCAGCTGGGTGTGTCAGACACATCTCTCAATCCTCAGTGCAGTGAACCCATTAAAGAACTGCCACTATCATCGCCATTATGCAGATGAGGAAGCTGATGCTTAGAGAATTCACTTGGGAAGTGACAGAGCTGAGATTAACGCACCTGACACCAGACAGAACAAGAGCCACTCCTCCACAGCACAACACAGCACCTGGGAGGTTGAGGTATGTCCTGAGGGGTAAGGTGCTTTGGAGACCTGACTGGAGCTCCACTTGAGAAGCTTGGAGAGAGTTTCAGGAGTCTTTGCCTTGCAGGTGACAACCAGCGTTCCCAGAACAGGCAAACCAACTCGGGGAGAGTAGACGGAGAAACGAGGCCCAAGGACTGCCCTTCAGCCAAGAATCCTTGAGAAGGAAGAAAGAGAAACTGGGAAAGAAACAGAAAAACATATGCAAAGAGAGAAAGAGAACCAGGCTAAGGTAACATCTGAAAACTCAGAAAGAGATGGTAGGAAAGTGAGTACAGAAAAAGGAACTGCGAAAGTGTAACAGTGGTGAAAGGCACTGTGGCAGAAAGAACTCAGTGAAAGGAATCAGGTTCCCTGGGTCCCAGCCCAGCAACGGCACCGATTTCTTAATTGAGAGTGAACTAGTCATCACTTCACTCCCTGGGCCTGGTGTCCTCTGTACAGTGGTTAGAACGAGACGGTCTCCAGGGCCTCTCTCCAGGCCCAGCACCCCATGAGCTGGTCAAAAGCTCAGGAGAGCAGCAGTCAAGCTGCAGAGAGGAAAGAGGGAAAAGGCAGGACACACAGATGCTCACTCCTTCCCAAAGTGGGAGATGCCAGGAAAGGATAAATAAGTTAATGTGGATCAGCAGGGCCAAGTTCATACCTGGCCTCCCCACTGTGGGAGAAAGAGAAGTAAAATAATTAAACATGTGTCTAATTTTCACAGAAATGTTTAGAAAACAAAGTGGGGGCATGATTGAAAGTAATATAATAAATACTGCTGCAGAATCCGAGTATTTAAATCAGAGACATTAGCAATAAATTTCCTTTTTTTCTCAAACAAAATGTCAAGATACAGGCCTGGACGGGTAACTCGGTTAGAGCGTCGTCCTGATACGCCACAGTTGCCGTTCAATTTCTGGTCAGGCACATTCAAGAAGCAACCAATGAATGCATAAATACAAACTGATGTTTCTCTTTCTCAAATCAATAAATTTTTCAAAAATATTAAAATTTCAAGATAGCACATAAGCAATGGAAACAAGAAAGTACAAGCTGGATATCTGGATGTTCTGCACATACATAAACTGGGCATTTGCCCAACTGGCACATCTGGGTCTCAGATCTGTAGCCTGCTCCTCATTGGTCATTGCTTTGTAAAATACTCTCCAAAAAGTTCTAAGAGCAAAAAGCCACATTTTCAAATGTGGAGGGTGCTCCTGTAGAAACATTTTCTAACAACATTTTCAGTAAATTATATGATTTTTTTAAAGTCAAGAGAAATTATTGTAAGCAACAATAGCAGAGGCGAGGGTTGTAACCCTCATCTCCATAAAAGACAAACACCATGCAGGTTGGCAAAGGCTGCTGTGGGACACACTGCAGCAGGGACCGTGGCCTTTTCAATCTGCCAGCTCCCAGCCAGAGCAAAGAACTTAACCCAGCATCACCTCATACTGAAGTGGCAGAGTCAAACCAGACCCAATCCCTCTGGGGGGCCGGGGGGACCGTGCTTTCCTAGGGCAATTTAATAGCATCTGGACATTACGGTGATGAACGACAGGATTTAAGTGATGTGGCCAGCCAGCACCTTGGTAGGAACGTGTAACTCCTTTGCTTAGCTTATGTCCTGACGTGTTTGCTAAACCCTGATGTTTACTATTACCACTCTGATTTCTGCTTTCACTTTTTCTAAAATTCCAACACTGGGTTTTGGAGAGTTCCCACTTGAAAGCCAAGTTTCAGATGGAACATCTTGCCCCAGTGTGTTAGAAACCATCCTTGACTAGTGTGGCCTGCACTGTCCTCTGCCAAGACAGCAGCCGCCGGGGGTCTAGCTGTCTTTCTGTTCTGTGCAATCGTGGCATCTTCATACCGCCAGCAGGGTGCCGTCATTTAAACTACACTCAGTATCTTCAGGTGAAGGGGCGACTCTTTTTCAACAATGTAGCTGTTCTATTTATTTAGGGCCTCCAATCCTATGTGCAGATTCCATTGCCTTTAAAGTTAATGAGTAATTTCCACAGCAACATTCGAATGGGGGGAGGGAGGAGGAGAGGGAACGGAGAAAAGAAAGGAAGGGGAGAAAGGGAGAGGGGAGTAGGGGCGCCTCTGAGAAATGTGACCCTTGTTGTCAGCGTAACTTTCTGATCTATCTGGTGTAGGTCTGCCACAAAATGAACAGTTCGGAGGTAATCTTACCTGTCAGGCTGAAGTGATTTCCAAAACAACCTCCATTTAAACAAACACCGGGCAGTGTTTACACTTGGAAGGTATTTGTTTAGTACATGCATTTCACCACTATCCGGTGTCTGTGTTTGAGGGGTTTACTTTGACACTTGCTTAGCACATACTACCTATAAGATCTCTGAAACATAAATAGCCTTCAGTTTGTTTTGATTTTTTTTTTTTTCCTGCATATACACAGGACAAGCATTGGGAAGTTGTTCATGAATAACAGCAGAGGAAATACTGCCCCAGATAGAGAAAAAATGTAGCTAGTGTGCTAGTGGTCGTTTGCTATTTTTGCTCTCACATATGTACTCTACAAAGAGCCAGTCTTGAAATTTTTTATTAGCTCTTTTAGCGCTGATGGGTAAAGGTAAGACACACACCCATTCTCCCCACCCCCCACACTCATCTGTCTATATTTTAATAACCAAGGGGGTAAAAAGGGAGTCTACCTCCTAATATTATAGAAATAGGGGAAAGACTACATACAGAGAGCTAAATAGTTTGATGTAGCAATCTCCAAAAATGTTGAATCCCTAAACTGCCAGATTCCCAAAATATAGATCAGATCAGAGGGCACACTCCACACACTGAGGCTCATGCATTTCATTCACAGCAGGAAGAATCCCTAAATGTGCTTCCTCTCTCTTATCACAAACTTCAAGCACATTCAGTTACAAGAAGACATGGATTAGAAGCAGAGGACAAGTGAGTTACTTTTGTAAAGGCAGCTGAAAGCCTTATTGGGGGGAAAAGGAAATAATCAACTATGAAAAAATCAGGAGGTGGCATTTAGTCTGGGTAATTAACGGCCACATAGAGTGCAAGGGCTTTGGAGCTCAGCCTGCGTTTTATAATTACCAACAATTGTAATAACCTTCTAAACCAGAAAGCATAAAAGAGACACCGCCACACACAGACTAATCTTAATACTGCTCCAAAGCCTCAGGCAGGGAAGGAAGAAGGGAATGGAAGGGACTCTGAGCACTAGAAAAAGCTATCACAAGCCTATACACGGAACCCAGACCCTGGGTAAGAGATCTGCCGGCTCACTAACAGAGCCAACTGAGAATGGACAAGGAAGGACTACGAAGAAAAGGGAAGTGGACTGAAGGTGTGGGTCCGTTGTATACCCTCCTTAAGCCCCCTTCCCTTTCAGGCTGATGAGGACTAGCAGACAGAGTACCAGGCTCGGGCAGGTGGCCGGCCCACCGCAGGCAGGTCACCACCGCCTCTGCTGTAGCTGTTACTGATATCTGGGGGGTGGCGGGTGGGGGGGCTGGTGAGGAGCTATTCAGAGGCAAGCAGAACAGTTAGCATTTTCAATGTGTTTACTTCCTTCTCCTTCTCCCAACTGTGATCCTTCCTGCCCTCAGAAAGAACCAGGAAAGGGATGACTTTATGCCCTTGTCCTCAGAGAAGGTACAAAGTAAAACTGACTTGGAGCCACATGTGTGATTAACCACACATCCCATTTGGCCCTGCCTGCCAAGAAGCTTGGAGCCAAATTTCAGAACCAATCATACCAACCACATTAACCCATATGGCTCACAAACTACACATTTCTTTTTTCTTTAGTCCTCATTTTGCATTTCTGCTTTCACTGTTGGTATGTCTATTGTTGTAAACCCACCCCAAATCCTTTTTTTTTTTTTTTTGGAATGAAGCAGAGAATGAGCAAATGCATAAAAGTAAAGACGGTTCTGAGCCTTCTGACAGGAAAGTTATTAAGTCTGGCCCCTTTCCAATAACAATGAAGCCTCCAGATCCCCATTCCACCCCTACCGCCAGTCTCTGGCATGCCTGTTCAACGGGTCACTCCTTTATGTCAAAATAAATGCATGAATTTAAACACCCATATCTTTTGTAGGCATACCTCGGAGAGACTGTAGGTTTGGTGCCAGACCACCGCAATAAAGCGAGTTGTCGTCTTTTTGCTGGTGGAGGGTCTTGACTTCAATTTGTAAAAAGTGCAACATCTGTGACGTGCAATAAAGCCAAGGGCAATGAAAGAAGGTCTGCCTATATGCACATATGAATGTTAACTAGGGGCTTATCCTCAGCAGCTTTTCATAAAGAGCAAGCAATTAGGTTGGAAACAGAAAAAACACATCACCACATAAAAGCAGGTCACAGTAAAAATTAGATGATAGGAAACAAAATTGTTGCCATTCTAACTAATGAAAGCATGTTACTGTAAACAAGCCAGTGGTGGTGCTCTAACCTTTCTCAGAAATCAGGAAACACCCCAAGGGACCACAATCTGACAGAGGGTGGGGGTGAGGGTGCATTTTACTTTGAAGTCAAAGAGCACAAGGAGCTGGTTTTTATAGGATGAGGCCCATGACACCCGCCTGCTTATTCTGAAAGACAGAGCTGATATCTCAGTGCTGTTTACCTTCTTCTGCTGTCGCCAGAGTCTTTTTCCAACTTCCTGTTATGTTCCAAGGCCGTTGTGTCCAAAACCAATGATTACAAATGAGAGGTGTGGTCTCAGATGAAAAATACAACTATAGGTCTGTGCTATGTGCTATCCTGATGAGAACCCAGCAGGGAAGCCAATGGCAAAGCAGGGCTTTGTATATATTATTGTAACAGGCAGGTTTCTGATACAAATTCTCTGCTAGCCTATAACATTGTCGTCTAACTTAAGAGTCACTGTTCCCCCAAATTTTGTCAACCTGCTGAGGTTATTACTTCCAGGTAAAGGCTCTGTCACCTACCCCACACAGGAAAAGAAGGGGTCACTCCTCAGCTGAAGAACAACCTTCAGGTGCCTGGGAGGTAGGGATTTAGTAAAAGGTCAGAGAGGGATGATTCATAATAGGTCTTCATGCTGATCACACCAACAACAAGCAGAGGGGAAACTGGGTTGATTTAGTAATTCCCTCAAATTTAAGGACATCATGAAAAACAACTACAGCGCTCATTCAACTATGGCATAGAGCCAGGGTGGCATTCTTTTTGCTAATTTATAAGCAATAACATTTATCACTTCATTTTGAAAAATATTTGCCTTTAACATCTGGTACACACACACCAAGGCTGCCTCTGGTCCTCCCATTAATACCCCAAAAATGGATCGGCTGTGATTTTTAGCACAGACCATATAATAATGTATCTATAAAAATCAAATCACCCAGAGAGAATAACAGAAAGAGTTGGGTAAGTTTAGGTTGGAGGAAAAAGCAGTTAAGGTAAATTTTATGGGCTAACTAGAATATTGGCAGGTCAAATTACTGGTTTTGTTTATTGTTTTTGTTTTTTTTAAGCAGCTTTCCTGAGATAAAATTCAATGGGTTTTAGTATATTCACATTTATCAATAGTATTCAGTATACTCATATTCAATTGTGGGATTATTGCTACATTTAATTTTAGAACATTTCAGTCCCCCGCAAAAGAAACCCTATACTCATTAGAGGTCAGCTGCCATTTCTCCCTTTTGCCCTTCAGCCCAAAGAAACCACTAATTTACTTTCTATCTCTATAAACTTGTCTTTTCTGAACATTTCATACAAATTGAATTATACATATGTGGTCTTTTGTGTCTGTCTTCTTTCTCTTAGCAAAATGTTTTCAAGGTTCATCTGTGTTGTAGCAGTATCAGTACTTCATGTTTTTATTCCTGAATGATATTCCAGTGTATGCATATATCACATTTTTCCCATTTAATTATTTTTTATTTTTCAATTATAGTTGACACACAATATCATATTAGTTTCAGGTGTACAACCCAGTAATTAGACATTATATAACTTATTAAGTGATTATCCAATAAATCTCATACCCACATGACACCATACACAGTTATTAGAATATCATTGACTATATATAGTCCCTACACTGTACTTCACATACCCATGACTATTCCGTAACAACCACTTTGTACTTCTTAATCCCCTCACCTTTTTCACTCATCCCCCTAACGTCCCTCCTATCTGGCAACCATCTATATATTCCCTGTATCTATGAGTCTATTTCTCTTCTCTTTGTTTGTCTGACTTTTAGATTCAATTATTAATAGATATGTATTTGCCATTTTATTGTTCATATTTTTCATCTTTTTTCTTCTTCTTCTTAAAGAAGACCCTTTAACATTTCTTGTAATACTGGTTTGGTGATGATGAACTCCTTTAGCTTTTTCTTGTCTGGGAAGCTCTTTATCTGCCCTTCCATTCTAAACGATAGGTTTGCTGGATAAGAGTAATTTTGGTTGTAGGTCTTTGCGTTTTATCATTTTGAATATTTCTGGCCACTCTTTTCTGTCCTACAAAGTTTCTGTTGAGAAATCAGTTAACAGTTTTATGGGAGCTCTCTTGTAGCTGATTAATGTTTTTCTCTTGCTGCTTTTAAGATCTTCTCTTTGTCTTTAATCTTTTGCATTTTAATTATTATCTGTCTTGGCGTGGGCCCCTGTGGGTTCATCTCATTTGGGACTCTTTGCACTTCCTTGTTAGGAAAGTTTTATGTCATTATTTTTTCAAATAAGTTTTCAATTTCTAGCCCTCTCTCTTCTCCTTCTAGCACTGCATGTGAATGCTGGTACATTTGAAGTTGTCCCTGAGGCTCCTTACACAATCTATTTTTTGAATTCTTTTTTCTCTTTGCTGCTTTGCTTGGGTGTTTTTTACTTTCTAATATCTCAAATTGCTGATTTAGTTTTCAACTTCATCTACTCTACTCTTGATTCCCTATAAATTATTCATCATTTCAGTTAGTCTACCCTTCATTTTTTTGACTGGTTATTTTTTATGGTTTCTATATCCTTTTTCATGCTGTTGAAGTTCCTTGAGCATCCTTATTACCACTGTTTTTGAACTCTTATATCTTATAGTTTGCTTGCCTCCATTTCATTTAGCTCTTTTTCTGGACATTTCTCCTATTCTTTCATTTGGGGCATGTTTCTTTGTCTCCACATTTTGACTGCTTCCCTAAGTTTGTTTCTATGTATTAGGTAGAGCTGCTACGTCTCCTGACTTGGTATAGAGAACCTGGGTAGTAGGTGTCCTGTATGGCCCAGTGGTGCAGCCTCCACAGTCACCCAAGCTGGGTATTCCAGGTGCACCTCTGTGTGGACTGTGTAGTTGAGCCTTGGTTGTTGTTGGCATCACTGGGAGGAACTGACCCGCAGGCCAACTGACTACAAAGACCGGCTGCACCTACAGCAGAGAAGGTGTTATGCAGGAGCCAACCCTACAGAGCAGGACTTGCTTCAGTGGGGCTTTGGTCCTCATCAAGTCTGCCCCTTGAGTGGAGGTGGTAGGGGTGCAAGTCAGCATGGTCTAAAGCTATCCACCAGGTGCAATGGCTCTGGGGCCTCCTGTGAGGTGCAAGGTCAGTCACCTGTGCCCTGCCTGGGGCCACTTGGCATGAGCTACAGAGCAATCTGAAGATGGCTGCTACTTGTGCTGAGATTGAAGGTGCCCAGGAGAGGCGAAGATGTGAACCAAGGCCAGCTACTGCTAGAGCTGGGCCTGGAGCCACTTAGCAAAAGGTACGGGGCATGCCAAGATCAGATGCCTTTTGTCTGCAATTTGTCAGCTTTTGAGAGATTTTAGGAAAGTCCACAGCAAGAGCCAAGACAGGCAGCTAGTATGGAAAACCCACTGGAAATGGCTTGGGCGAGCTCACAGGTTGGGTGGGGCAAGGTCCCTGGGAATCACCAAGACGGGGCAAACAGTGTGTCAGGTCAATGGAGACTCAGCTATAGTGCCCCACCCCCAGCCAGCTCTTTGGGGGGCTGGCAGCGGCATGCCTCAGAAAAGGAACAATAGATTCTGCCAGCACGTTTGTCTGGCAGAAAGCTGCCCCTAGAGCTCTCACCTTGATGCCAGATAATTCAGTCCCTCCCTGTACGTCCCTGGTGCCTTTTGAGCTGCTGCCCCAGTGCAGGAGCTCAGAGGGAGCAAGTACAAGTCAGTCTGTGCACCGGCCCTTTAAGAGGAACTGCATGAGACTCCAGAAGCCTGTTTCATGCAGCCACAATCCCACTGGTTTTTACAGCCAGAAGTTATGGGGACTTCTTTTCCTGGCACTGGAATCCAGGGCTGGGGGACCTGGTGTGGGGCTGGGATCTCTTGCTCCTCAGTAGGACCACCACTGCCCAGATATGCCTCCTGGTTTTTATCCAGCACATGTGGGTGTGGAACCAGCCGCTCTGAAGCTGGGCTCCTCCTACCAGTCTCGTTGTAGGACTTGCATTTAGCTAGATTTCGGGTGATTCTGAATGACAGCTTTCTGTAGTTTAGTCGCAATTCTGATGTGGTTGTGGGAGGATTCAAGTACCACATTTACCTATGCCGCCACCTTGACCGGAAGTCCATATACTACGTTTTATTTATCCATTCATCGGTTGATGGATATTTGGGTTGTTTCCACTTTTTGACTATTATGAATAATGCTGCTATGAACATTTGTGGACAAGTTTTTATATGGACATATGGTTTTACTTCTCTTGAGTACATACGTACTTTGGAGTGGAACTGCTGGCTCATGTGGTTCAAATGATTTTTAAAAACTGCTTGCATGAATGCAATAATGTATCTCTACAGTCATATATGAAGAAGGTGAGAGAGATTTAATATTGCTCCATCCTCATCTTACCACCCATGAACAAACTTTCATTTTCTCTCCCATGGCCCTCTGCTCTGATGTCCTTTGCACTCCTCTGCACACATCATACACTCAGGTCCTCAATATACGTGCAGCTCAGAGCCAGATGAAACTTCCAAAGATCACTTAACCCATCTTGTTTTCAGGCCAGACTGAACTACAACCATCTAATTCTTCAAAGTCCTCATGGAAGAAAAGAACACAATTTCCCTCAGTTGCCTAGTCTCAGGAATATCTTTACATCATTAACTCAAAATCACACACATACAATACAAATATTGAAGGGAGAAGAATAATGGTCAGGTTTTTAAACACGCTTTAGAGACTACCCGCACAGGCCCTTTCTTTATTTCCTCACTGAGCACACTGTCCCCTGATGCCATCTAACTTTATGTACTGCCATGGCCTAAAATGAATTCCATTTTGATCTAACATGGTAAAAACAAGTGTGGGAGAGCGCTGCTGTCATTCCTTGAGGTATTTTTCTTTTGCTGTGACAGTCTTATTTGAATCTGTTTTCAGAGTAAATAACTGTACCGCACAATTTAACACCCAGAATGTTCTGCTTGTTGCTGCTCTGTAATAGCTCAAACATTCTCTTCTTTCCTGGTTCCTTTGAGAAGCATATATAAAATGAGTAATTATTGCTGCTCAAGAACCGCTGGAGTCAGCAACGCTTCATAGGAACTGCATTTCCTCCTCTCCTCCTTCCCCTCCCACCACAAATTGTTCCCCATAAGTTAAGAATTAAGGACATATTACTGGGATAAAGAAATCTGACCTGAAATATGTGTTGCAGCTACAATGGCAAGCAACCAAAAGTATTAACAATAATTTCCAGCATAGCTGGAAAGGTTAGATGATTTGTCTTTGAAATGAGCCAACTCTGCACACTTTCATAAGATTAAAATCAGTTTGCTTTTCCTTCTGGACACCTCACCTCTACTATTTCTACTCCCCCAAAAAGGCAGAGTGGTTGACGCACATAAACAAATGGGTCTGGAAATTAACTTTCTTGACCAGAAGAAAACTCAAAGGTAAATTCCGCTCTGCATTGGTTTTTCTACACTTCACTGTGATCAGAATTTTTGTGGTTTCTTTCTCCCTGGAGAGATTATACTTGAGTGATAACATTTCTGACATACAGAAGCTTAAAAATAGAAAGAATGACAACTCTGTGTTATCTGTGACTCACAATCTAGGCCATTTCTGAGCCATACATCATTTCTGAGCCACTGACTTTGGGCCAATGAGTTATCTGTGCACCTATCTGTCACCTGTAAAATGAGAATAATAATAGGACTTCATGGAGTAAATGGGTAAGTGCTTCAAACAGTGCTGAGGACAGAGTAAGTGCTGAGTCACTATGAGCTCAGACCCTCATCATCACCACCAAGATACCACCATCTTCCAAAGCTGCCGGGGTAGCATAAGAAGTCAGCCCCAAGGCTTTTCATGCAAGCACAAAGTATCACAATCTTTATTCCAGAAGGCTCCCTGACTCATCCTGCAGGAGTCAGAGGTTTGCAGGACAAAGCAACAACAGAAGACAGGGCACAGAAAAAGATGGATAAGACACTTTCGGTTACAAAGAAATGGCACCTAATTTTGTTTCTTCACAGTTCTGTTTAAAAAGATCAATTCTTAAGAACATTCTTTCCAATACAAGGGGACAGAAAAGTTAAAAAAACCACAAAGTTCTCTAGTCAGCGAAGTCCTAGAGTTGCTCGGTCCAGAGAGCAATCTTTTATTTGATATCCTTTTCTCTTGAGTGTAGCTGGTATCCTCCTCCCCACATATGTTCATACGTGGTGAGTGTCCTTGTTAGACCCAGGATGGAAGAAAAGGACTCTTGGTTCAGAAAAGTGTCTTTACAAACTTACAGGGGCAATGCGTAGCAAGCTGGCACCTGTGCCTACCTCTCTCTGTGGCTGGCCAGGCCCCTGGCCGGTGGTCCGGAGGTTCAGGACATGCACCTCCTGCGGCAGCCCTGTCGTGCCTCTGCTGGCACAGCCCGAAAGGACGGTGAAGCTCTCCATCAAGGCCTGGACCGGATGGGAGGCATTGACAGGTGACAGTTCACACTGGGCACCGGGTTCTGGACCTGTAGAGAGAATCACAAGCATGAACCCCTCAGAGACCACAATCAACTGTACGACAATTAAATTTAACTGTTCTGGATGATCAAACCACTGCCAGCCCACCCAAGGGCTCTTTCCAGGAAAGTTACTTCCGGAACTAAATGGCAAAAAAACTAGCCTATTCTTCTAAAACTACAATCTCTTAAATTCCTTTTGGGTGATTTTGATGTGTATTTGATTATTCAAATTCCCTTTAAATATGAATGTGTTCCTCTGGATGGATGAAACCTCCCATTTGACGTCTGTGTTTAATTCTTCCTTCCTCTCTTAGAAGAAAACCAGAGGTAAATAAATTGCCTAAAGGTCCAATAATATTATGCATAAATAACATTAAACACCTAAAATTACATCAACAAAGTATAAGATGAAGTCCCTACCTTACAAGTGCTTCCGCTACTTAGACAAAGCCAAACAAATGTAAGAACAATACAAAGTAAGATGCAATGAGTGGAGGCAAATGGCCCCAGAGTTGCAGAGCCAAGTTTGGGCCAGAGGTCAGAAGATCCTCCAAAGAGGGGCAGGATGTGAACAAAGCCTCAAAAAGAACAAACGGGACCCTGGTCAAAGTCGGCTGCTGCTTCCTCATTCTCCGCCTCAATCAGACCTTAAGTCCTAAACCTATCCATGCTTCCTAATCTTTCCGTCCGGTAGCCCTCACTGCCTCTGCCCCTAGCAACTGCAGGTATGTCTAAAAGAAGCCTCAGGCATCAAGCTCTCCAGGCCACCTTCTATATAAGCACTGTCCATCCAACCCAGGAATGCTCAACTGAATGGTTATTCCAAGTGCAAGTACCTGCCCCTGCCCCCAGTCTCCCAAGCTGTCCTGTCCCTGGGGAGCTGCTGGCCCTGTGAATAGAGCCTGAGCTCCATAACCTGGCACAGGGGCCTTTCTTGTTCTAACTCCTTCCTACCTCTCCAGCCGCACCCCTCCCAATCCAGTAATACCAGCTAGGTTAAGGGTCTCCAAACAAACCATGATGATTCTCAACTCCAATGTCTTTATTCAAACTTGTTCCCTTTACCCACATTTCTCTTGCATTGTAACTCCAACCCCACATCACGCATCCCAAACTACGGGAGGTATTCTTTCTCTGTCCTCTCACAAGTGCTCTGGCCAGCTTTGCTGATTGGTTTTCCATCCTGTAGCAACCAATGGATACCTCTGTCTTAGCCAGTCCCGTGTGACCTCCTAATGCCTGTGGGCTACTCATCTTTACATCCTCAGCACCCACCACAGTGCCTGGCTCAAAAAATATTTGTCAAATGAATCCCTGAACTTAAGAAACAGTTTTCCCTTCTCTGATCAGTGAATAGGGCACCATTCCAGGTACTTGGCTTTGACTCTAAGGAACTGACGAGGGAAACAGATTGCTACAGTGATGTGAGGTACAACCCCACCACATTTTAGCCTCATTTCACAAAGGCAGCATTGACAGAGAGACATCCAGGAAGGAGGAGGAATCTTCAATACCTCAATCTCACACACTGAGCTTGGTGTTATCCACATTTCATAGCTGGGGAGGCTGGGACTTGAATACACAAAATCTACTAAACCTCAACCTTCCAAATGGAAGCCAATAAGAAATCTGAGTGCATGCCAGTTAGTTCTTCCCAACATCTACATAATAAAGATCCTCTCCAGGATTACAGCTCTGGTCTAAAATGTACATGCAGTTCAGAACCAGGCAGTCCCACACCTGCTCTGCTACCCCATAAGCAGACATCCTGCATGGTGTGCTAAGTCTATTTCAGAACTCATGGAAATTATCTAGGCTGATAATAGTTATCTGTTCTGAAATGAGGTATGTCCCTTCTCAAATAATCACTGCTACCCTTTGTACTGCTGTACTGTGTCCAGCTGCTTTCTAAGAGAGGTAGTGAAGAAAGGTGTCGCAGCAGCAAAGGCAGAAGGCACTGAATGTATGATTCCCACACAGGGAAAACAGTATGAGCAGGTGTGTGCCATGCCCTCCTGCCTTCACCAGCCATAGTGGGATGTCTGGTATATTTCATACCCCAGAGATCCAAAGACAGGCTCCTATTCCTACTCAACTCTGGGGACACACGGAGGCTATCGCTGCCCACACTGGAAATGCCTTCCAAATTGGTTTCATACCCTCCTGCCAGGAATTTGCCATTATCACAGATTAAGCACAAATAAAAAATACTTTCCAGTTCTATTTTTGTATGTACGTACAAAATGTTGCCTGGGCTGTAGTTCTACCCAAAACACATCTGCCAAAAGGCTTGCAATCTGCCTGACTTGCCATCCTCCCGATCATGCCACCACCACCCAGCAGGGTTTTCCTTAAATCACCCCACTGCTCGTCTCCACACTAGGGTGGGAGCAAAGATTCATGGGAAACAAATCAAGAGGATAAGGTCTTACACAGAGAGGGAAGGAACCACAGAGGGGATGTCCCCAGTGCTGAGGACGAGGACTCCTCACCGAGAGTCTATAGTCCTGTCCCATCACAGTTCAGGACAGGACAAACCCCACTTTATGGGCCATGGTGCCAGCCATGGCTTATACAAGTCAGCCCAAGGTCAAAGAAAGGAGAAAGAAATCCACAGGACACACTCTTATCAAGTGATGGGACAGCTCTCTTTACAGAGACCCACTGGGGGACCCCATCCTCAGCCAGAAAAAAGGACACACTCAAAAATCTACAGCTAACATCACATCATACTTAACAGTGAGAAGCTAGAAGCTTCCTCACTGAGATCAGCTATAAGGCAAGGCTATCTACCCCCTCTCACCACTCCTTTTCAACATTGTACTGGAAGTCCCGCTAATGCCTGCAGCTAGGAATGGCCCTATGACCAAATTCTGGCCAATATTATATAACCAGAGGTGATATATGCAATTTCCAGGGAGTCTCAGATAAAGGGAAAGAAATGTGTTCTTCTGCCCTTTCCTTCTTCCTGTTGGCTGGAATACAGATGTGATGGGCAGAGCTGGAGCAGCCGTCTTGGGCCATCGGACAGAAGCAACACCCTGAGTTGGGCAGAGCAATAAAACAGAAGTTGCCTGGGCCCTTGACGAACCTGGACCTGTTAAATCAGCTCTAGATTGCTTCCTTTTATATGAAACACATTCAAACTTTTCTCTTATTCAAAACAATAATATTATTTGGAGTTTTCTGAGACTTACAGCTTAACTTACCTTAATTAACATACTGGCTTTATTTTACTTCATCAGCAGTAAGTGTCAACCTTCTTTCCACTGGAGCCTCCACAAGGTTTCCTCCAGGAACACTTTCCCCACCATTCCTGTACATTTCCTCTACTATGGTGTGGCGAACTCCTACTCATTCTTCAGATCTCTCAAGGAAGCTTCTCTTACCGCTCATACTATATTGGATGTGCATTTTTAATACTCTCATACTACTATTTCTCTTCATGTGGCTATACTTGTACAATCATTTTGCTTAATGTCTGCATAAATTCAAGACTGCAAACACCTCAAGAGAATGGCATCCAATCATTCTGCTCATTGCTTTATTCCTTATCTCAGCATGAGGTCTGGCACCCAGCATGTCCTCAGATATTAATGTGGAGAGGGTGGTAGGAGAGGAAAAGTGAAAGAATCATGAGGTGATCCATTCTCAATGGATTTCGTGCCAATAGGAACTGTCTCCTAGAGTTCTTCCTTTTAGTCTACCTACTAGACAAAGCTTCAGTCTTGTACTAAAGGGAAAAATATCGATCATGAGATAAAGGAGGTAGCCTTTTAGGTTGCTAAGAATCAAGTTCCAGCTGGGGCTTCCCCACCCTCAAATGTCACAGAAGACAGAAACCCAAACCTGTTTTTGTCCTCTCATCCCAAACACTCTTCTGGTAAGGCTCTTATTTCCAGGTGGCACAACAATCTCTCCCCTCAGCACACCGTGCCCCGAGCTGCATCCTGCCCCTCCCTGTGGCCTCAGCCATGAACCAGTCTCCCATCTTTCCCCATTCACCTCACAGTGGTTTCTTCCAAAGTCTACCCACACAATGCCAGACCCATCTCCAGTCAGAAAAACTACTACCTGGGAACGAGGTGACCCACCCCCCAGCCTCTACCACACATGGCTGAGGTAGCAAGGTGGCCATGATCCTCACTTGACCACTGCGGAGCCCAAGTGTAGCGCTTCACAGCCACAAACATGCTCTGAAACCCTGTCTGACTCATCTGCTCACTTCTGTGGTGACCTAAGAGCTCTGGAGCTGCTAGAGCAGGCTCTCACTGCCAGCTTCGGAAGGCTGGGAGTTCCTCTTGTGGCCACCGCTGGGAACCCACAGCCCTTCCTTCCCCGAGCAATCTCTTCCCCACAGTCAATAGCAAGTGAGCACCATGCTCGGTGATGATGCTCCTGAGCACAGCAGAAGCTCCTCTGCAACAGTAAGGACAAACCAGGGCACAGGCGATGTGGGAAGAAATGCTGACTGGAAGCACCAGTCTCATAAACACACACACTCCTGTTAACCCTGCACCACGGTTTCTAATTGAAAGGCATTTTACAGATACTTGACTCTCAGCAGCCTCACAGAAACTCTGTAAAATGGGCAGAACAGATACCTCTCCCATTAGAAGCAGATTGTTGTAAGCCACAGAGCTGGGTGCGCATTTCAGTCAAATGCTTCCTGACAGTAACGCACCTCCAGAGACATTCCTCACTGTGGCATCCCACACTGGATATTCGCATTTCTTCTGGGCCTCTAAGACATGCCCTGTCTAGGATTCTTTGGGACTAATTCCTAAACAGTCTAACTTTTTCTTGCTCTCAAAGTCTGAGCTAAGTTTATCCTTCTCCACTGCTACTCAAGCAATCTGATCTCAAAATCTTGGGTGGTGTTTTTTGACCTGCTCCTCTCTCCTAACCTGAAGTCAGACTCTGTTATTTTCCTAAACAAATTTATTGACCTGAAGATGCAGAGATTCAAGTAAACCCTGTGGTGAGAAACTCAGCAGGTGGCCCAAACCAAGTGGCCTCTTTCACAAAGCTGGGCCCTCTGTTTAGCAGCTGAGCCACCAGGGGCCACAATGTGAAGCAAATGGTACCTAGGGCTCCACCTCCTGTAACAAGCCAGGGTTTACTCCTTTTTTTCTTTTTTCTCTTTTAATCCTCACCTAAGGATATGTTCATTGATTTTTAGAGAGTGAGGAAGGAGGCGGGGAGGGAGAGAGGGAGGGCGGGAAGAAGAGAGAGAGAGAGAAAGAGAGAGAGAGAGAGAAACATCCATGTGAGAGAACATCGATCAGTTGCCTCCCGTTCTTGCCCTGACTGGGGATCAAACCTGCAACCTAGGTTTGTGCCCTGACCAGGAATTGAACCCACAATCTTTTAGTGTATGAGACGACACTCCAACCAACTGAACCACCTGGCCAGGGCAGGGTTTGAGTCTTTTTTTAAAAAATTATTTATTTATTTGCTTATTTATTTATTTTTAGAGAGAGGGGAAAGGAGAGAGAGGGAGAGAAACATCACTGTGTGGTTGCCTCTCACTCGCGCCCCCAACTGGGGACCTGATGTGCAACCTAGTCATGTGCCCTGACTGGGAATCGAACCAGCAACACTTGGTTCCCAGGCCAATGATTCTTAATGAGTAAGGTTTTGGTGCACCTTGTCTGGGCCACATGTGTGCATATTATTTCTTATCTTCCTAACACTACATAAAGACAGTGTTACAACACCCATTTTAGAGTGCTGGAAAGTGGGTCTCAGAGAGGTTAAGTAATGTGCCAAAGTTCACAGGCCACCAGTAAGTGCCAGGTCCAAGCTCTTCCCATGACAAGGCACTGCCTTCTCCTACCTTGCATTTTCCAGTCCTTCACCTCAGGACTTGGTCCACACACTTTTTGGCCAAACATATTCATTAACTCATGTCTGATAAAATACAATATATTGCTTGGTTCACACACTTGGAACCTTTCAGTTGACACAAAAGACTTCACAAACATAATGAGAAAACACAAGCTCATTTCACCAAATGTCTTCATCTTTTTCACTAATGCTTGCCTATCTGCACATGGGAAATGTTTCTAAAAGATGGCTATAACATCAATGTCTAAATTCCCAGTTCCACTTAAAGACAAAAATGCAAGTGGACTCACCCTTTCATTATGTCCTTTTGCTACAACACAGCATTCCAATCTCAGTTACAGAACCCCCACATCCACACTGGCTGCAGGCCAGCCCTGAGACTTGACATAATACAGACAAAGCATTTGGGAACAGATGTATTTGCTGCACACACTTTAAATTTAATCTGTCCCAAAAGAAATTAATATCACACCTCATGCAACAGAATAAAATACTGAGGGGGAGGGGAAGTTATTGTTTGGGACAGGATATAGTAAGTAATTTTCACATTTAATAAATGTGATCCTTAAGCATACTAAATACCAATGCATACCAAGTTGATGCAAACATCTGGTACCTATTCCACATAATTTCCAGCACATTGATTCCCCCTATCACCCAGGGTACTAATGAGGAGCGTGTGTTCAGCTGTAATAAAAGTGGTAAAGATGCAGAGGGAATCAAGGGTAATATTATAGCCTGGGACCAAGACATCGCAGTGGGGAGATTTTATTCCAACAACACCATTGGCTAATAAGGGTTTCTGTTATTGTCCCACAGGGAATTCTGCAATGCTGTCAGCTGCAAAGAGGGACAAACTCCCACAGATTGTGGAACTGGGCACTGCAGGATCTATTCTGCTCCTGAGCTGAAAATCCCTTCTACCCCCATGGGATGCAAGAATCTGTAAGAAAGGGCACCCGAGATGATTTCCCAGCCAACAACACAGCCGGGCTCTAAGTGAGCTTTATGAGAGGGAATGTGACAAACACCAGGATATAATGCAAAAACAAAGTTCCAAGAAAAAACACCTGGAAGGCCCTGAGCTCAGGAGGCCTGCAGTGTACACAACATATGCTGATGTTTATACCATCTCAAATTACAACTCACTGGAGCTCTAGCGCCTTGGGAACGGAGTTGCGGAATGTACCGCCATTAAAATCCAAAGGCGGCTCTTCTACCATAGTGTCCACCTGGGTTTTTCAACAATAAAACTTGCCTTAAGGCTGAAGTTTATCCCTGGTAGGGAAAAGAAGAGCTCTAAAACCTCTAATATGGATTTCTCAGGGGGAAAATAAAAACCAGACAGATTTTTCTACAGCACAATTCCTTGGGCGTATCTTATCCTAGTTTCTTTCATGCTCCAAGTGAGTACCTAAATCCAAACCTTCCTCTTGACTAACCCACCCTCCTCCAAGAAGTCAACTGCCAACTTGCTGAGCCAAAAGCCAGTGCATATTTGTATATTGTTGTATTGAAACTATGGTGCAACCACGTTGGAGAATTTCCTGTCCAAGAGTGTTTTTAAATGTTCAAAAGAAAACAATGGGCAGAGTGTCCTTAGGAATCTAAATTCTCCAAGTGTTGGGATATGTCAAGCTATAAAGGGCACCCCCTCTTCCATCTAAGCAAGATAGTGCTATACAACCAAGAAGTACCAGGAGGGATTTAGGCAGCTGGTAGCATTTCATTCTGTGTTTTTTATAACCTAAAGAGAAAAGGTAGCAGAGGGGGCATGTTCCAGAAGTCACCACTGGGCAAAGCAAGAAAAGAGGTCTTGTATCGGAGACACAGTGAGTTGTCTAGGAGGAACACTGGGTCAGAAGATATAAGAGCTGCATTTTAAATCTAGATCTGCCACTTATTAGCTGTTTGACCTACCTTTAAGCTTCCCATACTCTCCCCCTCTCATAATCCATGACAGGTTTGACTTGTACATCAAATCAGATATACTACATACAAATTCTTTACAAATTTCGAGTACTATTAGAGACATAAAGTTCCCTAGGGAGAGGAGAAATAAATGAATGAAAACATTTTCTCCAACTGAAAAAAATGTTTTCTTTATGAGCTTTTAGAATGATTAATAAAATATCTAAGATAAGATGTTCTTATACTACTCCCTAGCCATTACTCCCCAAAAGTTATTTCTAAGAGTTGCACTGGGAAGACTTAAAATAAAACTATGTACAGTATTAGAGTAAAAATTCCTGTTCTCTGAGTACATTCTAAAAGTACAACTCCCAAAGGTGAGAACAGCCCATGATTCAGCCCCTGAGGGAATTCCTGGAATCAGAAAAGAAGTAATTTGACTTTCTTGTTGTTTATTTTCAATCTATAAGATAGTATACCTGTTTCTATGCTTCTGACAAGATCTAAAGGAAGTTGAAAATGAAGGGGACACTGGCTACAATATTCATTTATGGGGAGATTAGAATTTATAGGATGTTACTGCATAAGTGGCTTAGCACAGAGATCAAGAACAAACTTGAAGATTTGGAGAACGGAAGAAAATGGAACCTGTTTTTTTCTCCCACCATGAGAATTTGAGACACACAATGTAATGAAAAGAAAGTATACTTCTTTATTAAGTGCAGAAACAGAGGGAAGGATGTGCACAGAAACACAGAGCCATAACACGCTGCACAGTGCATTCTCTGGGACTGATGAGCTCTTGGTTAGGGCTGGGGTGCAGGGTCTGGATAAGTGACAAGACAATAGTTGTAAGTGGGGGGATGGTTAGAAGCGCAGAAGAGGTAAATCATAACTCCTGGGAAGTTGAATCATAGTCTGTAACCATTGGTCTTGATTATAGATAGGAGATGAGAGATTTAAAAAGGCAAATCTGTCAACTTTTGGTTTGGCTATGCAAAATATTACTAATTACAACCATGTGTACAAATTAGGCCATGAACTAAAAATATGTTTACTTTAGAATTTTATAATTCTCTCTCTCTCTCTCTCTCTCTCTCTCTCTCTCTCTCTCTCTATATATATATATATATATATATATATATATATATATATTTATATATATATATATAAATCAGAGCACTCAACAATTGGGTTAAAGGACTGAAGGAGCCCTGGTTGGTGTGGCTCAATGGATTGAGTGCTGGCCTGCAAACCACAAGGTCACCGGTTCAATTCCCAGCCAGGGCACATGCCTGGGTTGCAGCCCAGATCCCTGGTTGGGGGCATGCACCAGGCAACCACACACTGATGTTTCTCTCCCTTTCCTTCTCCTTCCTTTCCTCTCTCTCTAAAAATAAATAAATAAATAAAATCTTTTTTTTTTAAAGGGTTGAAGGAAATGCTTAACATAAATGTCAAATTTACCAAGCATCAATATATACATCAAATCCCATTACAATATTAAACCATATTCCTTCCTCTTCAAGCTGGCTAGGTCACTGCTCGGGTGCTTCTTCTGTCAAGAGGGAAAAAGAGATGACAGTCTGTAGAGAAATCTATGAATAACTAGTGTGCTCTTGCTCCTTTCACAGTAAAGTGTAAAAGGCTCAGGAGAATCTACAGAGCCGATGTTTCCAGAGTTTGCAGCAGTTATGGGCAAATAACGCAGCACCACAGATAGGATTTCTCAGTGTAGGTAGACCAGGAATCACTGGGCCTTTGAAAGGCAGAAGGATTGTGTCCAGCTAAGTGGCTCTGATCCAGAACCACATTTTTGAATCTGATTAAATTCAGAGACTCTATAAACCTGTTATACCTATTATATTAATACTTTTCCATTATAACCAACATCAGCTCTTAGTTACAACTCTATTGTTTCATTAATCTGGGTATGTGTTTGCGTATCTTCTACTTAACTGGAAACCCCATGAGGGCAAGGACTGTGTTTCTTTGGCTTATCCTCTATCTATCCATCTGGTGCTTGGCACAGTGCCCGGCATGTGGCAGGTATTCCCAAGTACTTGTTGAATGATGAATTCCTCAGTCAAACAACCAAAACCCTAATTCTCTATGGACCATAGAACCAGTCTCCTAGGTTCATATCTCAGCCCTGTCACACTTCAGCTGTGTAGCCTAGGACGGTTACTTAACCATTCTGTGTCTCTGATTCTGCACTTGTACAAAGGCGTTATCATAGTATCTGCCCCATAAGACTGTTCTTAGGATTAACTAATATATGTTATCATATAACTATAATTATTATTACTATCTCTCCAACTATGGATGTGTTCTGAAAAAATTAACTTCTTAATCTACCTCAACATCCTTTTGCATTAAAAATCAGAATATTAGAGCTTAAAGGAAACTTTGTTTCATGTAGTTCAATTTCCTTCCTTTTACCCTGCAGGTTTAAGAGACCTCTATAAACTTGCTGGTATAAAGGCCTTCTCTACCAGTCCTTCCTAGTGTTCAGACAAGTTCTGCCATGGCTTCTGGTCCTAGAGAAGCAAAACTAATGTACCAAAGTAGGTCTGATCAGAGTCCCCCATTTATGGGCTCTACTAGAAAATTCCTGATCCAACCAAAATGTCATGCCATACATTTCTTTATTATATATACACTCAACTACTTCTAGAAAGGAAGATGAGGGGCTTGTAATAAAAAATAAACAAAAACAGGCTCAGAAAACCCACTTCAGCAGCCAATCAATTAAGAAGTGGCTATAGCAAAAAAAAAAAAATCTTACTGAAGCACTTAACTGAAGGAAACTGCCTGATTTCAGTATCCAACCTAGCCCGGAGCTTCCTAGCAGCCAAGGTAAAAGAAAATGTGATGCTTACAAGATCTCATAAAAAGGAAACAAATCAGCTATTTGGATAAGAAAACATTTATGGTTTTTTTTTAATAATTTATTTGTTTATTTATTTAATTTTATTTTTAGAGAGAGGGAGAGAAACATCACTGTGTGGTTGCCTCTCACTTGCGTCCCCAACTGGGAACCTGACGTGCAACCTAGTAATGTGCCCTGACTGGGAATTGAACCAGCGACACTTGGCTCGCAGGCCGACGCTCAATCCACTGAGCCACAGCAGCCAGGGCTAAGAAAACATTTTTTTAACTCTGATTTTAAGTGGCCTATACTAATATGAGGATCAGTGATTTCAAAAGTCATTTTATAAAAACCATAAACACATAACTTTTTTTATATGGCCTCATTAACAATAGAGGGAATATGCTCTACAGTGAATTTCATTCAAGGTTCCAGGCAAGTCTCTCTAGTACGCACAGAAACTCCTTTTCTAGAATTGGAAGAAATTCTTTTAACTTTTTAAAACTTTTTAATGTGGCTATAGTAGCAAAAAAAGTAAAAATAAGAAGTGGCATTAGTTTGCTAACGGCTTTGGGGGATTTTGTGATCTCGACTTTTAAAAACATGCCATGCAATAAATCAACAGTTTTGGATTTTGCTGTGCTGGGTCAACAAGCAACTTTTGAAAAAATAAAATCTAAACAGGTATAAGTTTAAGGTTCGATTCAATCAAGTTGTATTTATCCCGAAGATACATGTAAAATAATGTACTGTTGTTTAATAAACTCTTCCCAAAAATTTAAAACTGGGATAAATGAGATACCTGTTCAGAAAAACATCTACTGAGCATGCTCATGACAAAACTTCACACACAGTAAAGTACTGTAGAGCACACATCTGTACCTGACAAAGCAACCTTTCAAAACAGATGTGTCATAGGATGTTTCAAAGCTCAACTTTTTTTTTTAAGTTTGTCACATTCAATCAAAGCAATTTCTGTTTTTCTGAAATCTGTGTGTTATTTTGGAGAAAACTTTTCTTCAGTGTTTTTCCACTCTGAATCAACTAGCTCCTCTCTTTTCCTCCCAAGTGAACCTTCAGAAACCACTGTGCCAGCGGGAATTCACCTTTTCTTACATGGAGACAAACTCTAATACTTTCAAATGGTCAACTTGAAAATATAATCCTTTGCATGCCAATTCCTAGAACAAAAGGGGCTTTGTTTCAAGATTTGCATGGAAAAATGTACCCAAGTTACACTAATCCATTATTTAAGGTGATAATTAATTCCTTCTCTCGTTTAATATCATACTCCCTCTTCCCACCGTACTTCATCCCCCAAGAACCCGCCTTACGGCCATACGATAAATGCCACCTTTATTCCGCATTGACTAATAATGAGCTCTCCCACACAAGCAGATCTTCCAAATAACTAAGGCTTTACTCCTTTTGACAAAGGAAGTGATTTTAATCATTTTTAAGGGAACTCGACCTAAAACACACTACACACGTAATCACTTCCTGGCCATATTAAACATTTTGAGCATCCAGAATATCACTTATTAAATTGTTTTTGAGGACCTGGGGCCATCATTATAAATACTACTATTTCTATGTTTTATAGTTCTGCGTACACTTCCTATACTTCTGTTTTTCTCATCTCTGGCTGCAGGCCTGTGTCTCTGCCTCAAGTCCATCACAGGCAACCTGTTACCCTCAATTCTAAGTTAACAGGCTTGGATGAAGGCTCTCCCCCCTACAGAGTAATCTATATGGACTTTTGGCAGCTACCCTCCTTGTAACTCACCAAAGGTTTTGGCAACCTTCATGTGCTCCAGATGCATGGACCTGCCAAAAGACTGATACTGTATAATAATATTAGTGACAATATTAGCAACAACATTAGTGACCTGTCCACACCAATCTAATTTGATGGGCAAGCCATCAAAAGAAAGTAAAGCTGAGGGAGTGCAGTGAACTGTTGAGAACTTAGTTCACACAAAAGCTGTGCAAAAAAAAAAAAAAACCTACTCTCCCATCATTCTAGGGCTTCGAGCATTTAAAAAAGTTTATCTTCTCAAGAAGATAAGAAAGCAAATATATGACTAAGTTATATGTATATATAATTATGTGTGTGTGTGTCTCTGTGTTCTGGTGTATAAAGGTCTCATGGTCATGTCTCCCATCTTACTTATTTTTCAAGATGAAGAGATTTAACCTGAACATCCCAGATTAATTACAGTTTGGCATCATTTGCACATTCTTCCACTGTAGTTCCTCAGTGGAACTTGAAATCACGGTCTTCACTTTGTCACAATGCTAGTAGACACTGTCATGGAAATCAGTGGTCCCTGTCCCATGTTGGCACAAATGATCCCACTGTGACCAGGATAGTGCAAGGCAGGCTGCAGGCTGGACAGAGAAAACACAGAACAAGGCCACTCAAAAAGCCCCTCTATAGTACAATGATATCATCTGCAGCTTTCTAAAATCAAGTCGGGACATGGAAATCTTCTCTGCTGTCTCATGTTAGAACCAGTCAGACTGCACTGTTTGCAAGTCATGGTTGTATAAGGAAAGGCATAGGCTGAGGACCAGTGCAGTTCCATAGACTTGGGGAGGTTCATTAAAAAAAAAATTATTTCCTGAAATGAAAGAGTTTCTTTGCCCCAGAGATAACTCATAATTTATCTTAGATTTCAACTTTTTTAACTGTAAAAGTATAGGAAATTGCATGGAAACAATGAATGGAAGTGTACTTTTTTTAATCAAACAAAAACAGGAAACTTTCAGCAATTTATGGTAAAACCACATATTTGAGCCAAAGAGAAAAATTAAACTATCCTCTCTTAACTCCTCACCTTTCACCCTCTTCCATCCAAAATATACAAGAATGGACAGAACTGACACCCATGAAATAAATCTCAAGACTAAAAAAAAAAAAGTGAACATTTACAGGCTCCAAAAAATACATTTGCCCTAAATTACTTTAATGAACCTCTACAAATAAACCTACACCTACTTCTTCTATTATTGTATGGTCAATTGTATGATCATAATAAAACTTTGGAATACTAAAGACAATAAGTGAGGAAATTCCAGAAAATATAAAAACTATTTCAGGGAGGCAAAACAGAACTCTATTTATTTTTCTATCTTAATGCATAGGAATGAATAAACCAGCAAAATAACACAGGCAATCACAAAAGTAAACATATCTGGCTACAGTTCTATAACATGAACTCTTCCAAATTTACTACCTCCTTCATGCTAAAGAAATAATTTCCTGATCCCCCCACATCTTTCCCCTACTCTAAAAACCTCCACGATACTGTGAACAATTTTAAAATAGGTGTTTTTTATTCCCATGACACCTAACTCAGCAACTGACACACCAGGCAGAAAGGAAAAGCTCACATTTAATTCTCATTCACTTCAGTCTTAGTTCAGCCCTGTCTGGGCTACGGCTCCAATTTCTAATTATATATCACTCCCCTCAGTTTTCACATCTTTAAACTGGAGATAATTCTTGTTCTATATAATCCCCAGGGTTGTTAGAAAAACAAATGAGATTATACATTGGAAAGGGTTTTTTTAATTATTATTAAATTGGGAAGCGCTACACAACTATCAAGATATTATCAACAAATATATAACAACTCAATAGAAAAGAACCTCTTTTCTCCTCATCATCTGCCCTCTCCCTTCAAAAAAAAAAAGAAGAAACTCACAACATACAACATACAGAGTCAAGAAGAGTGCACCTGGCATTAGAAGACCTAAGTGCTAGTCACAGCTCTGCCTCTCACAAGCTGCCTGACCTGAGCCACCTCACTTAGTTTCTTCCCCTGTAAACTGGGGCTGATATTACCCATCTTGCCAAAGTAAACAGAAGTAATGGAGAGCAAAGTATTCTGTAAGCTTGAAAATGAGACACCTAGGTAAGAAATTAACGAACTGGATTTGTCTAACAAAAAGTTTGGACTTTTTGTTTTAAAATCGATTGACAAGGAAAGTAGCTGGCTGTGATCAGACTTTTCCTAAACACCTGAAGGAAAAAGGATAAGCAAACACAGAGTTGAGAAGCTTCCATAGTGGGAATGCACATATTAATTATGTCAAGAAATAGGGTCTTCAGCAATTGGAACTTAGAGCAAGTAACCGTGGGTCAGAACCTCTTCAGTCCACTTAAGCTTGTGAATTGAAATATCAGGTCAGAGTTTCTCTGTTCCTGGTTAAGACAGAGGCAGGCAAGCGCTAATTCTACATGTGGGTGCCCAGCATTCCAGAATAAACAGCAGCTCATGCAGAAAGCAATAGAAGCAGAGTAAGAGGAGAAAATAGATCAACAAACTACAACAGATTGGTCGCTTAGTAATTAAAAGGAAAAAAAGAAAAGAAAATAACCTCTCTCGAAGTTCAACTCAAGGCTGAATTCCTATCAGAAAACTACTGAAGGCCAAAGCCCACATCTGCATAATATTTTAAACCTGAGGCTGGTCTTTGAGAAAACATTTGACAAAGATTATCAAAACACTGATTTTTCTTTCTTTCTACTCATTTTTCTCAATTATTTTTCATGCCTAACCCTTGAGCTTCACTTACAACTCCTGCTTTCTCGACTGCAGTAAGCAAATACATATAAATCTGGACCAGACAGAAACTGTACAACATTCTCTTGTTTCTTTTGGTTGACATTTCCCTTGTGTAACTGAGTGACTAGCAAACAAGCATACGACTAACAGCCAACAGCGACGGTGCTGGAATTGCCCTGATGGCGATAAGGCAGCCTCACATTCTTCCTGGGCTCCCACACGGTCCCTTGAATTGAACACACCATCTGTTTCAACTGTGGGGTCTCTTCATCTTCACAAGACTGCATTTTGAAAATCACTAGAGACTGTGGTTCCCATCTATCGGCCTCAACTGAAACTTCAGGCTCATGTGGTAAGTGTTAACATGCAAATATAACTTTACCTAGTGGGAGCACACCGAAAGCTAAAGGAAGCATTTAGAAATTTAATGACATGCCTTCTTTTACGTTCCTTTACATAAGCAGAATAAAAAGTACTTAGTTTACTTCTCCCTCCTAAATTGATATAGGATTTTAACTATATTAGGATAGGATTATTTTCAAATACTCCCATATAACAGATATTCTTACTAAAGAAAACATCTTCATGGAACCACATATGAACTCATCTGATCCCTGGGCACCTTTTCATCTGTCATCTCTACAACTACACATCTGACAGAATCAAATTGCGGCCCTAAGTACTAAGAATGACTGGCCTTCTAAGGAACTCAAGAACCTAGTATACAACAAGCACCCTAGTTATATATTTACTTTAAAATAAGAACAATAACTTTTAACTCTACCTTATTGCTTTGGGCTCTGCCTCTGGCCAGATTTAAAAAATAGTAAAAAACTACCACGAGACATAACTCCAGTTAGCATTAGCATGTTAATGCAAATCCACAGCCATGTGGCAGTACATTTTACAAACAAAGCATCATAAGGAACGTACTTTTCAAAAGGCATGGGAATTGTGCTTTCCAAGGTCTATATTTGACAATCTTTGGAATAGGATTGCAAATATTAGCACAGTGTAATAAATTAGATGTAATCCCTTCTTCATGACAAGTCACTTGCAAAAGAACACTCTGACCTTGGAGAAGTTCTCGAAGGTTTAGACAAAGGACTCGGACTGCAAGAAGTGGTTTCTTGTTTGTTTGTTTTCAAATACTGCCTGTTTTAAATCATCCGTTCGTTTTTACGCCAGAAAGGATGCAAATGTCTAAATTACTATACTCATCTTCCTCTCACTGCTTTTAACTGCCCATAAAACAAGTTTAAACTGCGCTGGCCTTGCCAGGACAAATGTTGGCCCACGTATTCCAGAAAAGCCATGAATATCCTGAAGGTCAAACAAAATACGGATTATTTCCAATCATAAAGGAAGTCTGTGCTTTCTGGAAGGTGGCCCCCACCTCAGCCTTGACTTGGTATGCTATGAAGCAAGGAAACCAACAGTTGGAAACGCCTTGAGTTTTAATCAGTACTTTCTGAAGGACGCTACTAATAGCAGGGGGAAAAAAAGTAAACGTACTTGATGTTCACATCTCCCTCTGTCTTGGCTTTTCTCCTCTTGCAGATGCATGTACAGATGTATGAAACAATATTTTACTAACAAAGCTTTCATATAAATTTGGGTTCTTGCGTCATTCACGAAAAAGGCTTGACACATCACTTACAGTTTTTTCCTCTATTTACCAAGCAAGTTCCCACAAGTGCTTCTCATAGTAAAAAATATTGCAGTGATAATGGTGCTTAAATGGGGGGCGGGAGGGGGGAGTAAGAAAGGGGAGGGAAGAAAGCTTTTTACTGCCTACTTTTCATAAAGTACTGAAAACCTAACTGTTTTCAAACACTAAGGCATAAGATCAGGGGAAATTTGCACGCCCACACTAAAACATAATTCTCTCTTTCTTTCTTCGGCACACTGAAACAAAAAGAAATCCCAACAGGGTTTTTTGCAGATGAGGAAACTGAGGCCCAGAGAAATTAAGGGACACTTGGTGGTCAGCACCTACCACAACAGAGCCCCACTTTCCTCGGGGGCCTGGTCATCTGGAAAGGGCTCGCACTTTCCCCGCTCTGGCACCTCATCTCCACTCCTGGACTCGGAGGTGCTGAAAGCCCACCCAGACTTTAAAGCCCAGCTCAGAGGTCTTCACTGCCTCAGCTAGACATAACCTTGCCCTTTCCTCTGCATTCCTGCAGCAGCTTGGTCCCTCTCTCATGGGCACACACCACAGCACCAGGCCACAAAGCTGAACGTATTCAAGTCAGAGAGAGCATTTTCTTATGAATCCTCCACAGCACCTAGGTAGGGTCTCATACATAATAAGCACTCAATAATATTGGTTAAATAAAATTATTTGATCAATTAATGAATAAAGTGACATTTCTGAGGTTCACAGCCAGTGGGCAGCAGAAGCAAAAATAAAATCCATGCTCCATGGTGACAGCATAGAGCTTGTATCGCACCATCACCAAACTCCATGGCTGCGTTTCTGTGTGTGTGTGTGGAGAGGTGTGTACCGTGCTGTTTGCACACACACGCAAGTCTTCACAATGAGGCAAAGAACAGTGAGCTTTCTCACCATGAACTCAGTTTTGATTTTCTTATGTGTCCCCACAGCCTTAGCTGTTATTTTATATTTTCACTCTTCACTATGAAAAATTTTAAACTGGATCATTTCCTCTTTTTCCCTCAGCCTTTTCTTTTTTTTAAAAAAAGGAAAGTTTAGGACAGCAGGAAAACTGCTGAGCTGCGGACACAAAGAAAAGCTGACTCTGCACATGCCTCATTGTTTTCTATTTTCATTCCAGCACGGTTGTGGCTAGAAACCGGCATTTAGGATTCCCAGTGGACCTGCATCCCTGGTGTTTCAAAATGTTACACTTTATACACTTCTCTGAGAGGTGTGAGTCAGTTGAATATGTTCCCTCACATATATCACATATCTTTAGGGAAGTAACCAAAATAACGTGTTTGGGGGAAAGAGGGGAAAAGAGGACCGAGGGAGTATTCAGAGATGTAATTACACATACACCAGTGGGACCTTTCTGGTGTGTGTTTTGGAGGTGGAAGGTTTAATGTAAACATTAACTTCATTTGTGCTTTTGACTTTTATATACAGACTGCATCACCACACACTTGAGTATACATCTGCTAAAAATGCTGACCCATTATTATGAGAACGCCATTTACTCTATTATGGGTTTGTGTTTTATTTGCTTTGTTTTGCCATCAGATTTTCTTAGCTTTCTTCCTCAAATGCATTTAATGACTTAATTTGAAAAATAATTTTATATGCCTATTGATTCTAGAGAGAGGAAGAAAGAGAGAGAGAGACGTCTATGTGAGAGAGAAACATTGACTGGTCGCCTCCCATACATGTCCCAACCAGGGATTGAATCCGCAACCTAGGTATGTGCCCTGACCAAGAATTGAGCCCCCCATCTTTTGGTGTACAGGACAATGCTCCAGCCAACTGAGCCACACCACCCAGGGTTTAATTTTAAATTTTTGATTATTTTATTGCCAATGAGATCCTCCTATGATCCAAGGACACAGGTCATCTTGCCAGAGAGTAAGACTGGTTCCTCTTTCCAAACTGCTCAGATACTGCATCTGGCAGGGAAGGCTGCTCACACCAACTTCAAGGGACCTACAAACTGAATCCTAACCATCGCCCTACTCCACTGTCCCTATAAAAAGGACCATTTCTCAAAGAGCTGAGCCATCCCGCAGGCTGAAAATAACCCTTAGATCCATACAGAAATCAGAACCCCAAGGAAGCTGAGACCACTCACCCATGGAGGGCCATTCCCCTGTAGGGAGAGGGCCACCAGGAATTGGCTGCATCTACCCACACAGCCTTTCCTGGCAGTGACTGATTTATCTAACCACGGCACTAAATCCACAGCTCACAACAGCAGGACACGGCTGTCAGGGCACCAGGGCTCTCCGTGTTGCCACTGTCACAGCCTCCTGAGTCATGAATCGCAGCTCCAAGCCTGATGGCAGGGGTAGAGGCTTCACCAGCCTCCCAACCCCCCCAAATGAGAATGTCTGCTTTTCCTTTCCCTACTCATGCTATGATTCCATTATTTAAAAGATATTTTATCTTCTATAATTTTTCTCAAAGTCCGTAAGAAGAGAATGGGCCAGCTTCAGAATAGAGAAAGAAGCACTAAATTTGGAATCACAAAATGAGGGTTCCAATTTTTGAGTTGGCTTCTTAGAAGCCAGGTTACTTTGTCACAATCTTTCTGACTCTTGATTTTAGAAAAATGATGAATAGTAGCATATTTTCCACAGGACTGTTAAAAGATGTAAATGAGATAATACATAAGAAACTACCTAGCACATACTTCCTAACCTTTTACCTATAAAGCAATTATAATACTCAATTAATACTTCTCAGAGGGTGTGATTATTCAATAATAAAAGACCCATAAGAACATTTTGAATCTTTTGCAATCTTTACTAGGTCCAGGTAGCAACTGAAGTTCCCAATATCTCTGTAAAAGTATTATACCATAACTGTAATTATACCATATTGCAATTGGTATAATTGAAAATACACCAACTGTAGTACATCATAACTTTACAACATAACTGAAAAGGTATTATGGTGTTACACACACAGGTGTTAACTGCCATAGTATTTAAAATAGGGAAACACAAGAAACAACTAAAACATTCACGAGGGCACATCTGTACCATGAAATACATATGCTGTACTTAAAATAGTTATTATTTGTATCAACAGAAAAAAAAAAATTGGGGGTGGGGGTAGTCTCATTAACAGGATAGATTTTGCCCTGGCTGGCGTGGCTCCATGGATTGAGTGCCAGCCTGCGAACGAAATGGTCACCAGTTCGATTCCTAGTTGGGGCACATGCCTGGGTTTTGGGTCAGGTCCCCAGTTGGGCGTGTCTGAGAGGCAACCGGTCTTCCCTCGCACGTTGCTGTTTCTCTTGCCATCTTTCTCCCTCCCTTCTCCTCTCTTTAAAAGTAAATAAATAAAATCTTCAAAAAAATTAAAAACAGGATAGATTTTATTTTTTTAACTGATTTTACTGGAGTGACGCTGGTTCGTAAAACCATAGTGTATAACTCAATAAAATATCATCTGCACACTACGTCATGTGCCCATCACACCAAGCAAAGTCTCTTTCCATCCCCCTGTCCCCCTGCTTTGCCCACCTCCATCGACCTCCACCTCCCTTTCCCTCTATCACCACACTGTTGTCTGTGTCTATGCTAACAGAAAAGTCTTAATGACATAATGCAACCTTTTTTTAAACTGCAAAGTATGGAAGAAGATGTAATTCTTTAACTCCCCTAAATTTGTGTGTATATATTCACAGATATGTATATAAGTACACAGAGAAAGGACTGAATACATAATTCTAACTGTAAATAGTTCTTACCTAAGGTTGGGGCATTGCTAAAATTGGTCAGAAAAATGAATGGGAACTATGACTTCGCTCTCTGCTTTCTACAATATATAACTCCTTTATGCAAATGTATTTCAACCATTAATTGTATAATGAAAAGTTTTATTTGTATAATTAAAAACTAAAAATGTATGTCCTAAGTTACCATACAAATAATTCTGATAAAGCAAATGCTGGTTGATTAGCTTCTGCTCTGGATGTCTTATTTTGGTTCAGCATCACGTGTGGTTCAAAAATTTAAAAAATTTAAAAATAAACCAACCACCCCAGTAACTCTCTAAGCAGCAGAGGACCCTGGTCTACTCCACTTGTATGACAACAGCCTCTCCCTTCTGTGAGGACTTCGGCCCAACTTCCTACACCTCTGTGGTCAGTGACTGCAAGCCTGGCATCCTGTGGCTGCTGCAGTGACAACACCTGGCTTGCACTCCTGGCTCTGCCATCTACCACCTGAGACTCCGTCTCATTTTTCTCATTTGTTAAATAGGGATTTATCTATATGGCTGTCACAGAGATTATATGACACATACTAAGTGCGCAATAAATGGCTATTTCCATCATTATCATTATTAACCAGGAAATTTGCGGGGTCTCAAGATCAATTCTTATCTATAAAATGAGGGCCTATGATTTGATTATTTCTAAAGCTTCCAGCTCTAGTATTCTATGTCCGTGTGCTATAGGGAAAAAGTAGACAAACACATTCTGCGGAGTGCAGCCAGATGGCTGAGACCACAGAGATCAGACGACCTCCTAGACAGGGCCTTGGCAATGGTAAGACTTGTGTGACTGTTAGCACAACATGGGGTAAGAGGAAAAGAAGGTAAGATAAGCCTTTTTTCTCCAATTTAGAAGACATAGTACAGTATTCCCTCAGTTATCATGGGTATTACATTCCAGACACCCCCGTGATAGGTGAAAATCCTCAAAGTAGGAACCTTACATTTATTTTAGTATTTATATGTATTTTTCAGGCTTTATAAACCCTTCCCACACATTTATAAACTGTTCCCAGTCCCTTATTAACCTTTCCCACTCCCTTATTAACATTTTCCACATTTTTATAAACACTAATTATGTTCTTAAACATATTCTACACTCTTAAACCTATGTAACTTTAACAATATACGTATATAGCACCGCAAAATCCTGCGATAAGAGCAAAAAATCTGCAATAAATAATTAAATATAATATTTTTTAAAATCCCGTGATACAGTGAGGCTGTGACAAGTGAACTGCGATACAGAGAGGGACTACTGTATTCACATTCTTCTATTGGCAAAAAAAAACCCCAAAAACTCAATATTCCCTAGTGCCTGCTATAGCATCACAAAATAGATGAATTTTAGTGTGTAACCTTTCCAAACACAGCCTTCAATTTCCCGCCTCCTCATCTTTTGGGGCAGAAGTCCCAGTCGAATCCCTTTAAAACAAATGTGCAATAATATCGCTGCCTTCTAAATCTAACTCTGGAGGCTCAGCTGAAATCTCACCTCCCTATCAACCTCCCCAAATCCTCTCTATTAAAGCCATCTCCCTCTCTTTGAATTCCCACATACTTTGTTCTTTAATTCTATCAATTCCCACTTTATATTAATATAATACTTACTTGCACGCCTGTTTTACCTCTCTTATAGCACTATAAACTCCCTTATCGGTCAAATAATGTCCAATCCAAGCCCCCATCCATAGACATTTACTGAGCACCTACCTAGATAATAACTACCACCCAATATCCTGGAGATACAGAGATAAGAACACATTCTCCATCTTCAAGGAGCTCACAGTCTAATAGGAAAAGATGAGCAAGTGAACGATTTCAATGACCCAGGTGCTATGGGAGCACGGAGCCTTTCATCTACCTCAAGGAATGGGAAGACATGAAAGGGTCAAAAAAGGCCTCCTAGGTAGATGATGTCTGAGGTAATTCTCAGTGGCTGAAGTTACCTAGGCAAAAAGGATAGAAAAGCACAAATCTGTATGAAAATCAATATAGATGCATATGCTTTGGAAAACTGGGTAGCAGTTTCTTATGAAGTTAAGCATATTCTTACCATATGATTGAAAATTGCACTGCCAGGTATTCACCCCACCAAAAATGAGAACCTCTGTCCGCAAAAAGGACATGTTTGCAAATACCCATTACTATTTTTTCATAACATTCAAAGGAAACAATCCACATGTCCACAACAGGGAATGAATAAACAAATCGGGGTGAATCCATACAATGGGTATATTAGACACCAAAAAGGAACAAACTGACACATGCAACAACCTGGTTGTTGACTCTCAAAACATTTTGCCGAACAAAAAGAGCCAGACACAAAAGAGCACAAGAAATTATGAAATAGGCAAAACTAATCAAATAGTGACAGAAGACATATCAGTAAGCGCCTGAGACCAGAGATGTTGACTACAAAGGGGCACAAGACAGTTGGGGGTGGGGGAGGTGACAGAAAAATATGTATGTCTTCTACACATTGATTACAGTGGTGGTTACAGAAATATGTATGTTCATCAAAATTCATCAAACTGTACCCTCAAAGTATATGCATTTTAATCTACATAAATTATGCTTCAATAAACCTGATTTTAAAAGAAAAAACAAATAGCACAGTGTTTAAGAACACAGGGTCTGAAGCCAGGCTGCCAGCTCTATGATTAACTGGCTATGCAAGAGCTAACCAATGATATTACTAGTATCAATATTCATATTTTAGGCAGAGGAAAGAGCACAAAGATCTAGAGATAAGAAACAACACGATCATGTGGAGACCACAAAACAATTTTAAAGGAAAGTTATGAAAGAGATGAGGCCAGAGAGGTGGAGAGGTTCAAAGGTTACTCATCTCCATGTCTTCATACCTAACAGAGAGTTTCCAACACATCCCATTAAATGTTTGTTTGCTTCTCATCCTCACCCTAGGACATTTTTTAAGTTGCTTTTAGAGAGAGAAGAAGGCAGAGAGGAAGGGAGAGAGAAACATCAGTGTGAGAGAGAGAGAAGTACTGACTGGTTGCCTTGCCTCACTTACATGCCTAGACCAGGGATCCAACCCACAACCTAAGCATGTGCCCTGGCAGGAACTGAATCCAAAACCTTTCAGCTTCAGGATGATGATCAAACCAACTGAATCACACCGAGCACAGCTGAATGTTTTTGGGGTTTTTTTTAATTGATGAACACACACTACTTGACATCCACTAGGATGGCTATAATAAAAAAGATAATAATAACAAGTGTTGGCAAAGATGTGGAGAAACTATAACCCTAATATATAGCTCTTATGATTGTGAAATGATGCATCCATTTTGAAAAACAGTTTTGCAGATCCACAAAAGATTAAACACAGAGTTAAGATTCTACTCTTAGGTATAGAGAGAGAAATAAAAACATATGCTCACAAAAAAACTTGCACATAAATGTTCACAGCAGCATCATTGATATTATTTATATGTAATAGCCAAAAACTGGTAACAACACAAATGTCCATCAACCAATAATGGATTAATAAAATGTGTTATATACATACAATGCAATATTATTTAATCATAAAAAAGGAATGAAGTATTGATACATGCTACAACAGGGATTAACATTGAAAACATTGAGCTAAGTAAGAGAAGCCAGGTACAAAAGGCCACATATTATATAATTCCATCCATATGGGATGTCTAGGATAGGCAAACTCATAGAAACAGAAATTAATGGTTAGCAGGGGCTGGGAGAAATGGGGAGCAGGTAGTTAATTATAATGAGTATGGAGTTTCTTTTTGGGGTGATGAAAATGTTCTAAAATTGATTGTGGTAGTTACCATACAACTCTGTGAACATACTAAAAATCATTCAATTGTACACTTTAAATGAGTGAATTGTGTAGTATGTGAATTATATCTTGACAAAAGTGTTATAAAATATTTAATAAACAATAGTATGCCAATGGTCCACTTATTTCAAGGAATGTTTGATAAAAGTGAAACACAATTCAATTTGTTCAAACCCATATAAGTTCCTACAATGTGCTAGGTATGGTGGCCACAAATATTGAGTAAGACAGAATGCCTTAGCCTTAAGAAGCTATACTCCAGGAGTAAGGAGAGAGGCTGATCCACAGTGCAGACCACATCAGAGAGCCCCGTAGAAGGCTGGCAAGGGACTGGGGGAACACAAACAAGGGTCAGGACCTCCACTCCATTACTTTGTCCTTCACCTTTTATCCTTATGCCATGGTCCTACTGGATACGCATTTCTCCTATTATAAGGTTTATTCATATCTACACGGGTAGGAGGCCCCTGTAGTGAGCAGCATGATTGATTCTCAGCTGAGTAGTCTGAGTCAATCATGGCAACTCCATTACTCTCTGCCAGTGACTGGTTCAGGATGGGCAGGGCTAAGTCAATTCGGCCAATGAATGCAAAGAGAGGTCTGCTGCGAGTCGCTCACTCCTAAGAACCCTGAATGCAGCATTTCAACTATGAACAAGCCCACAGCCCTGACACCTGACAGCCATTCCTACAACCACCAGCAGGTCTGTCTTCAGTTAAGATGACCTTATGGCCGGTAAAGCTGAGAGAGAAAACAACCTAAGGATTGAAGGAAATTAGTCAAGTTTCCATTTTCTCTTGACTACCACATGTTTAAAAAGTTCCTGACGATGTCACCTGATGTTTTCTCTTCCCTCGCTGGTCAGGGGGTACCTACAGAGCAGAGACTAGAAGCTGCATCTGTTTCATTTCCTCCCTCAGAGTCTAGCACACTGTCAACCATTGCAAGCCATCTATTCGGAAAGAACAGAAGGCAATTAACAGAGCTGTTCATCTTTTCTTGTTACACTCAAGCCAAATATTTTTAAAAGCAGAATTTAACAGAAAAAAAGAAGACATTTACCTAAATAAAGGCCCTCCCTATTGAAACAGACAAACAGTTCCCAGCATCGATTTAATCAAAGCCCATGATTTACGGAGCGAACTCCTGCCCCTTCCCCTCTACCACTTCCTGCGGTACCACTGTGGAAAAGGTCCTGCACTTCTAAGGATGGTGAGCTGCCTGGGGCAGGGACTCTGTAGGGGTGATGTAAAGTGCCAGGCAAATGACTGGCATTTGATGTCAAGCACCATAGCAACGATCACAACAACAGAACCAGTGGGGCATGTATGTACTGGCAATTACAACATGGAATGGTACTGGTTTCTATTCTCAGCATGTGTCACTGACTTACTGACAAGACATTTAAACATAAAAAGGACCCATTATCAGTGGTAACTGGGACAGAGTCCCAGGGCTAGAAGGAAAAAGAAAACTCCAGCAGTGATTCCCAAACCTCTTATTTCTCCATTGTTTCAATTTCCTTCTCCAAACCTTCTCTAAAACTGCTATTACCAAAGTAAACTAATTTAAGTTGATTTGCACTTCCCTTCCCTGCTGTGAAGCCACCAAAGGATGAGCAGAAGAGACACTAAAGATCCCAACTGTCCTCCTCTTCTTAAGGAAGAAAAGCCTGCTGCATGAGATCATTTATTAACTAAGACTAAGTTACCGGTTATGAAACTCACTCCCTGGCACACAGCAGACAAGTAAATGTTTACTAACTGACAAAAGGAAACTAGGAGAAAACATCTGACTGTTGGACAGAGAGAAACAAAGCCTTGACTCTCCCAAGCTCACTTTTTGGCCAACCTGTTAACAATAATAATAATGTATGTCATCAAAAAGCTGAAAAGAGCCAGTTTTGCAGCTAAGGCCGCTGTTATTCACTGCTGACTGAATGAATAAATCTGTTCAGTTTCTCTGACCCCTGTCCAGAATGTGAGTGAGTTCTGGCCAGTGCAGGCACTGACTCCCAGCTAAGTTGTTATTCACCTTACTGGCTGAGGTGAATAAATACTAGAGTAACCTGTTTGGCATCAGACTGTCTAGGATATCATTTTGGTTAATGGCTTCATCTAGTCCAGAGCGGTTGCTTTTCAGATCACCATGTGGTCTGCTTTTCAAAGCCTAACAGCACCAGCTCAGGACATACTCTAACATAGTTCTCTTCTTTATCCCTTCCCCAAGAAAACCTGAATGTCATGACCATTGTAGAACAAACCTGGAAAAAGTTTACTTCTTCCTCTAATTACAATCACTCAGAACAAAGTATGGGATTCACCTGTACTGATACCCACACCCGTGATAAACTCTCAATATAACCAATCAACCGTGTCAATATTTTAGCTTCATTAACCAACCAACCAGAAGAAAAAAAAGAGTTTCCCAAATGACAAACTCACACTTCACACAGGTATCTCAGCCAAGACAGAATGGAAACATCATATCCATAGCCCAGGGTACAAATGTTCAGCACTGAGATGCATGGAAACCAATAGGATACTTGCGGTTATACTTTAACTTAAACCCATGGTTTACAGAAAACTAGCACTGATTTGATTTGGTTTATCAACAGGAATGTTCATAGGAATTATCACGAGCAAACAGTGGCAGTCACTCAGTAACTGCACGGGCTTAAGTACTGAAGGAGGAGCAAGTGAATTTAGTTCCACTCCCTTCCCCCCAGTGAAGGGTCCCTCTGAATGGGCCACCTCCATGAGGGGCAGCAGCTGTTCAAACCCCAAGCCATACTTCTGAAGTTAGGGACAAAAGGGCTGCCAGGGCAGAGCCAGACCTGAATTCTTCTAGGAAGGAACCTTGTAACTCACTGTAGTCACAGCCAGCAGCACCCGCACTCCAGGTCCTTCTCCCCCATCTCCCCCAACTCCTGGACATCTGATCAGATCAAGAACACATGCGCAACCTCAAGGTCTCCTCAATGCAGTGAAAGGGTGTTTAAACGTTACAGCTAAGGCTGACTTACGGGCATGTGAAGGAGACCCTCTTTTACTGAACATGTCATGCTCCTGGGCATCTCTGTCCTGTTGGCAAACCACATTCCGACCTCCCCAACACTCTCCTCTGGGACGCCTCAGCTATGGCCCAAGCACACGCTCACAGCAGTGGGGCATGGCATGGGGAAGGAAGCCCTGGAGCGGAATCAGAAGACCCCTGCTCTGGCTCTGCCACACTAGCCAAGGGGCCTATCACCATGGCTCACACATCTTTAAAATACAGGAGTGTGGTTTGATGACTGGGCCCTTCCAGCTACAAAGTTCTAGGAGCGTTCGATGGAGACTATAGTTTTATCTATCCATACCCCAGGGATGAGTCAGCACTGGGACCCAGTCGGCTGCTTCTCCAGTTCTCCCCTCAAAGCCACCATGCCAAACTCTCCCCAACTGTCTCCAGTCCTCTCTGCCTTCCCTCTGCTTGAGCCCAGGTTGCAACTCTGATATGGCTTTGGGAAGAGGCCAATGGTACTCCCACCAACTCCATCACTATCTTGTTTTCTGAACAGTCCTTGGTTTTCATCACTTTGAATATTTGAGTCAAATCCCTTCTGGTCTGCAAAGTTTCTCTTGAGAAATCAGATGACAACCTCTTGGGAGCACCCTTGTAGATTGCTATGGACCGCTCATCCATCCAAGGTAGAAAAACAAGCTGAGAGAATGATTCCTGGTCCACCATTTTACCAAGACACTTGGGACCTGTGTTCCACAGCCAGCCCTGTTCTAGACCTACAGCCTCTCTAGACTCTAGACCAGCGATTTTCCATCAGTGTGCTACTCTACTCCTGTAAAGGAGGAAAGAGGAAGGACATCTCTAAAATCAGAGAAGGAAAACTCTGACTCCAAAAAACCTCCGCTGCCTTGCGGCATACCTCTTCAGGGGAAAGGCTAAGGGAGTAAACCCCGACAGAAAATCCGGAGCCGGAGTCCCTAAGGCGGTTTGACATTGTAGTCAACACCGGCAACTCCTGCGGCGCACCTGAAGCCAAGCTGTATTGACTTTGTCTTTCCCTTGGACCCTTCAGCTGCGAAGAGAGGGGGGGTCTGCTGCATGGGCAACAGCAGACCCTCCATATCACCCTGCCCAGGCTCTGTAGCTTCAGTTTCACTGGAGAGGACACTCCAGCGTCATCGCAAGATGTCGACTCAACACGGGAGGAGACAGATACCGGTTATAAGCTCATCCGATTGGCGAAGGAAACGAGCGCCAGGGGTCTCCTCTGACGGTGGGAGAGGTCATCGCACCTCACTGGACAGCTACCATCTCGCCATGGCTCGCCTGCCCCACTGGGTGCGTGGGGATCAGAGAGGCGCCTCTCGAAAAGTGGGCCACAAAACACCCGCACCAGTTAATTCCAAGCAAACAACAAGAAAGAAGCCTCCGGCTCTTCGCCTCGCTAGCTGGAACATCAGGACCATGTGCCCCGGACTTACTGCAGACCTTCCGTGGATCAATGGTGCCAGGAAAACCGCTGTCATCGATAGGGAACTGGCACGACTAAACATCGACATTGCGGCTCTACAGGAGACCCGGTTGGCCGACAACGGAACTATCAGAGAAACCAATTACACCTTCTACTGGCAAGGGAAGTCTCCGGACCAACCAAGACAGCACGGTGTTGGGTTCGCTGTGAAGAACACGCTTGTTAACTCCATAGAACCACCCACAGGAGGCACAGAGAGATTACTTACCCTCCGATTGTCAACAACTTTCGGCCCAGTCAGCATTCTTAGCGCGTACGCCCCAACCCTCTGCGCCACCACTGAAGAGAAAGAACAGTTCTACCATGCACTGGACAAAGCGTTATCCAAGATCCCCAGAAGTAACGCTCTTTATCTCCTTGGAGACTTCAACGCAAGAGTAGGAGCCGACCACATGGCCTGGCCCACCTGCCTTGGAAACTTTGGGAGAGGAAAGATCAATGAGAATGGTCAGCGACTGCTTGAGCTTTCGTGTCACCATGGCCTGTGTGTGACAAACACATTCTTCAAGTGCAGAGAGATCCACCAGGTGTCATGGAGGCATCCCCGCTCCCGCCACTGGCACCAGCTTGACCTCGTCATCACCAGAAGAACGGATATTGGCAGCACCCTCCTCACCCGCAGATACCACAGTGCAGACTGCGACACGGACCATGCCCTCGTGGTAAGCAAGGTGCGCATAATGCCGAAGAGGTTGCACCACTCCAAGAGAAGGGTCGCCCACGCATCAACACCAGTTGTGCCAGCAACCCAGTTAAGACCCAGCAATTCATCAACAGGATGGAAGATGCACTCGGCGAGGGAATGGCGGCAGACGACATTATCGAATCCAATTGGTCACGTCTCCGCGACGCCATATACAACTCCGCCATTATTGCTTATGGGAAGAAAGAGCGGAAGAACGCTGACTGGTACGAGGCTCACTGGGAAGAAATGGAACCCATGATCGAGGCTAAGAGGAAGGCCCTACTGGCTTACAAGGCCACGCCCACTCCCAGTACACTTCAAGCTCTACGGGCTGCCAGGAACAAAGTCCAGAAGACCGCCCGCCACTGTGCCAATACCTATTGGCTAAACCTGTGCAGAAGCATTCAGGAAGCCGCCGATATAGGCAACGCACGAGGAATGTATGAGGGTATCAAGAAGGCAACAGGCCCAATCCCCTCCAAGATCGCCCCCCTTAAGTCCAAGACAGGTGAGGTCATCACTGACCAGGAACAGCAAATGCGGCGGTGGACCGAGCACTACCTCGAGCTGTACGCAACGAAGAACACCGTAACAGACACTGCTCTTAACGCCATCCCAGACCTACCAGTCATGGAGGAGCTAGACACCCCACCTACTGCAGCAGAGCTCGGCAAAGCCATCGACCGCCTCGCTTGCGGGAAAGCACCAGGAAGCGACGGAATCCCTCCAGAAATCCTAAAGAGCGGGAAACCAGTCCTGCTACAGCCGCTCCACCATCTACTCTGTCTCTGCTGGAAGGAGGGTTACATCCCCCAGGATATGAGAGATGCCAACATTATCACCATGTACAAGAACAAAGGAGACCGCAGCGACTGCAACAACTACCGGGGCATCTCTCTCCTCAGCATCGTCGGCAAAGTATTCGCCCGGGTCGCCCTTGCCCGCCTGCAGACCCTTGCTTCCCGCGTCTACCCAGAGTCCCAGTGTGGCTTCAGAGCTGGCCGATCAACAGTGGACATGATCTTCTCCCTACGCCAGCTGCAGGAGAAGTGTCACGAGCAGCATAAACCACTCTACCTCGCCTTTATCGACCTCACGAAGGCGTTTGATCTGGTCAGTCGAAGCGGACTCTTCAGCTTGCTACGGAAGATTGGCTGTCCACCACATCTGCTTGCTGTGGTCATGTCCTTTCACGACAACATGCACAGCACGGTGTCCTACAACGGCGCAACCTCTGAGGCCTTCCCAGTCAGCAGCGGAGTAAAGCAGGGCTGCGTCCTCGCGCCTACGCTGTTTGGAATCTTCTTCTCCATGCTCCTCCAATATGCCTTTAAGGACTGCAGCGAGGGTGTCTTCATTCACACCAGATCCGATGGCAAGCTGTACAACCTGGCCCGTCTACGAGCCAAGACCAAAGTCAAAGAGGTGCTCATCCGTGAGATGCTCTTCGCCGACGACGCAGCTTTGACATCACACTCCGAAGAGGGACTCCAGCAGCTAGTCACTTGCCTTTCCCACGCATGCAAGGAGTTCGGACTAGCCATCAGCCTGACGAAGACGAATGTTATGGCTCAAGGCACGGGGACTGCCCCATGCATCACCATCAACGGATACACCCTGGAGGTTGTCAACGACTTCACTTACCTCGGGTCCACCATCTCGAGCTCTCTGTCAGTCGACTTGGAGGTCAACCGGAGAATCGCCAGGGCAGCCACAGTTATGGCCAGACTGAACCGGCGAGCGTGGAACAATTCCAGCCTCACTGAGAAAACCAGACTGCGCATCTACCAAGCCTGCATACTCAGCACTCTCCTCTATGGCAGCGAGACGTGGACCACCTATGCAAGGCACGAAAGGAAACTCAACAGCTTCCACATGAGGTGCCTGCGATGCGTCCTGCATGTCGCCTGGCAGGATAAGGTCCCCAACACCGAGGTGCTGAAGCGAGCCAATATGAGCAGTTTGCATGCAGTTCTTAGCGAGAGACGCCTCAGGTGGCTCGGCCATGTCAAAAGAATGGATGCAGGCCGTATCCCCAAAGACCTCCTCTACGGCGAGCTAGCAGAAGGCAAGAGGATGACAGGGCGCCCAAAACTGCGGTTCAAAGACATCTGCAAAAAGGACATGACACAATGCTCCATCAATCTCAACACATGGGAAGTTCAAGCAGACGACCGCCTAGCCTGGAGGCTCGCGGTCAGGCAAGGTACGTCACGCGCGGAGGCTGCGCGCAACGAGGAGGCGGCCCAGAAAAGATCGAGGCGGAAGCAGCGTCAACAGCAGCAACAACAGCCATCTGCCTTCACCTGTAACAAGTGCGGCAGGGATTGTCACTCCCGAGTCGGACTGCACAGCCATTCTCGGCGGTGCAGATAGACTCTCGGGAAGCTACGCCATCGTCTCTCGAGACGGACGGCTGCCGACGACCCCAGTGAACATCTAAGTGAGGCCGAAGGATACATGCTGGAAGAGTCCAGCCAAGGAATCATAACCTGGGAATATCAGAAGCACCCAGAACATAGCAGTCTCCTCAAAAGCAGTTCTGGGTTTGAAGTGTGCTCAGAGTTGTCCACAGCTCACTGTTTCCCATGGGAGTTATAACTACCAAGGGTGCTTCGGACACAAAGGACCATCACTGTGAAAGCAAGAACTCAAAGAGGACAAACTCCAAACTCAGTTGTTGTAGACAAGGGTCTAGTCTTAAGGTGCAGACCCCAAAAATAGCTTTATAGATTACATAAAGGCAGAACCTAAAATAAGATTTACAAAAAGTTAGATCCCTGGCACTAAACACTGCTTCCTTTCAAACCCACCGCTAGAATCCAGGCCCATGCAATACAAGGGGGCACTCAGGAAACTGCCCATACAAGTACCAGGGTCTCTGACAGAACTAAGATAAGCTCCCCCTGGCACAGTTCTGGTTGATAAAGGAGGATACTCAGGCAATTAGGCCATGGTGCCTGTCCCTAAGGGCAGAACACTTCCCCAGCTACTTTTGTTTGGTAGGTCTTGTTTTGGTTTGGCCCTGGCAATCTGGCAGGCAATGTGTTTCCAGAGGAGCTCTGTCCATGGTGTGGATGCCCCGGGCTTGAGGTCTTCATTCATTTTCATAAACAGAGCCCAGTTGCCACAGTGACTGGTGCTAGGAGCAGTTGTTAAATAGCAGAGGTCACCCACAGCTTTCTTTGGGTTCAGCAGTCTGGGGCTCTCTGTTCCTCTGCCTCCTATGCCTCTGCACAGTGGGTCCTTGGGAGCTGCAGTCATGCCAGCCAGGACTTCACACAGGAGCCAGGCCCTGAGGAGGAACTGCCAAGCAAGCCGCTAAATACAAACGTGACTTCAGAGTGCGCCCAGACCCACCTGACAGATCTCAACCTGGGGACACAGGAAGAGTAAAGAGCACAGGAGTGGCAACTTCCTCCCTTGCAGCTTCCACCCCCTCCCCCCCAGAGTGTGAGAGGGGGCAGGGCCCGAGTTCAGAGCAAATGGGAGGATCTTGGAAAAGTGAATGTGGAGCAGGGCCGTACAAGCAGAGCAGGTGTGAGGCACAACCTGCGTCTGGAAACACGTGTGCCCCTGCCCATTTGCCCGGTGATTGTCCACTTGCTGAGATCAGCAACAGCTGTCTTTTACTCTGCAAAGCAGAGCTGCTCCCCTCAAGGCAGCTGATTTCAGATACAAACCACTATAAAAAGAGACTATCAGGCAGGTCCCTCTGGCCCTTACAAAACCAAGTCATCTTGGTGGGGGCCCAAGGAAGCTGTAGAATGGAGCTGAACATAACACTCACTTAACATCTCTCAGATCCATTCCCATGTTAACAATGTGGAAGTAATAAACATTCTTTGGTCTCAGAGCCAGGTCCCAGAGACAACTGATCATGGAAAATTTAAACAAAATGAAAGCATACCTTTCTCAGAAACATATGCTTCTGTCTTTATCAACCATGAGCCAATTAGACCAATACAAGGAGAGGAAAATGGGATGAAAAGTTCCCTAGTTCATCAGTGTAACTAAAAGGTAAACCTGACAGTTTGGATCAGACATGCTTTGCCAACAGGACCCAAATGTTTTATACATAGGCTGTTTCTGCACTAGTCCCTCCACTGCAGTTTATTACAGGCCTGAGGAAACCTAAACAGTTGTGAAGTTTGTCCTTAGGCAAATAGTTCAATAATTTCGACTTCAACGACTCCATATTAACCTCTGTTTACACAAAGTAATGTCTTTCCTTTGCCTGCTGAACATCAAATAACTTCACAATTAATTACCTGTATTTTCTTTAAAAACCTAAAGCCTGTTAGAAATAATGGCCTTTTTTTTTAAAGTATGTTCAAAATCTGCTTCACTATGCAGAGACAAACTGATAATTAAGACAACATTCATGGAATTTGATTAATGTAGATAATTATGAAAACAAAAAACTTTTCCCCTCAAAATCATAATTTTTATCTACTCTTTCCCATTTGCCTATGAAAACTGTGAGTCTAAGAAGGGAACACAGTAGTTTTTTACCCACTTACTTAGAAATTCAACAAAGTTAAAATTCCAGCTACCGGGATACCTCACCACATAATTCAAAGTTATTTCATTTTTCTAACTAGTCAGTACTTTTTCTAAAAGCATTCTAGGTTCATGATTAATGCAGCACCCTAGAAAGCTCCTGGACACCTCCCTTAGGGAAGTATAAATGAAGCTCAGCAAGGGGCCCTAAATGGGAGAAAACTTTGCAAATACTAAGGACATCATGGAAACAAATAATCCATATTCCTCTGAATTTGTCTAAGCATCTTAAATATGCAAAGCTCTTTTATCTATTTTCCACTGTATTACCCTCAAAACATCTATATTTCACAATAATGATGTTTACTATGTGCCAGGGCTCTCTTCTAAGCACTTGATTTGTATTTACATATTTATTCCTCAAAATAACCTTCAGATACACTATGACTGTCTCCTTTTCACAGATGAAAAGCTGATGTAGAATGATGATAAGTAACTCACTCAAAGTGGGGAAGTCAATGACTTCACAAGTTATTTAGTCAGATGACTAAGCGGAAGCCTGCCTGCAGGGGCGAGTGGAACCTGGACTAGAAGGCCTTCTGGTTCCAAAATCAAGGAGTTTTTCTTCCTAGAGAACATGCTGAATCAAGATATCCCATGAAATATGCCAAATGAGTGCTGACATAAATATATGTCCTCATTCTATGAAAAACTCAGCTACTGGATCACTAAAGAGTGATACAAACACCAACGAAAAAAGGAGGCTCAGATTTCCTTAACTAGCTGTTCAAAGTTTCCAGTGAATCTCATGTTAATTTTTCATCTATTTCCCACCACTCTGTGCAAATTACCTAAGAAAAAATTGTAAAGCCTTCAGAAAAATTAATTATTTGGACATTATATCTTGGAATTGTCACTACATTTTTCTCCTACATTGTAATATTTTAACGGCTTTTTACAATACATATTTCTGGCAAACTTTTTTCATTAGCACTCACAATAGAGCCCAGGCTACAATCTGAGGCTGCTATCCAGCAGGCTGGTTTAAAATCCCAATTCTGATAGCTTGGTGTGCCTTTGCTTTTGATGTAATTAAAAACTTCTTCCTTTCTGGAAAATCCTCACATATTACAACAGAAAAGGTATGTTTTTCTGAATGTGTTTCAAAATTGCAAATAATAATAACAGATACTTTTTCAGAGGTTTCATTTCTATTCTCTGATATGTTTCTCCTTCAGCTCAGGTCCAAAGACTGGGCCATGATCAACAAGTGAAAGTGATATTTATTTCCCTGCACTAAATTGAAAACTGTCACTTTTGTGTTCAATCTTCAATTCCATCATTTAAATATTAAACACCTACTATATCCCAAGTTCCTGTAGCTGCTATAGACGCAGCAGTGAACAAGATAAGCAGTTTCTCCCCTGAAGCTTCCATCCTATGAAGAAGGAGAAAGAGACAATAAAAAAAGATGGGAGACCATGTTCTTAAAGCACAGAAGAGCTCCACCCCCAGGAAAGGGCATGCACAGCAATGCATGGGGGTGTTTTGTAAGAGTGGGCCCTGGAGACCCAGGCACTGCCCCTCCCTTCTCTGGCTCACAGCCTCACTGTAGGCTCAGTGGGACAAATTTCTATGCCACATGTGTTCCCAACTAGCTCAGGGCACCTCTCTCTAGAAATACGAGCCTACTTCTTTTACCAACAGGGAGCAAAGTCCTTTGAGCTCCCTCGACTTAAACATACAACATCTGGTCACTTTTAGATAACCCTCTATTGCCCAGAATCTATTTATTGGGTTGGCCAAAAAGATCATTTAGTTGTTTTTTTGTTTCTGTTTTTTTTCTGTGAACGACACATTTTTTTACTTTCACCAATAACTTTATTGATTTGGGTATTTTGAGTAGGTTGGCTATCTCCTGCATGGTATAATGTTGATTGTTCTCAATTAATGTCTCGATTTGATTGCTACCAACTTCAAATGTTCTACCCAACCATGGAGCATCATCCAGTGAGAAATCTCCAACTTGAAACTTCGCTAACCAGTTTTGACACATTTGATCAGTCACAGCGCTTTCTCCATACATTGCGCAAATCTATTTTTGCACTTCAGCTGCATTTTTACCTTTCTTGAAATAAAAAGGCATAATATACTGAAAATGTTGCTTATTTTCTTCCATCTTCAGTATTAAAATGGCTACACAAAAATACACCAATTTTGATCAATTATTTTTTAAATTTATTTATTTGTTTGTTTATTTGTAGAGAGAGGGGAAAGGAGAAAGAGAGAGAGAGAAACATTACCGTGTGGTTGCCTCTCACTCGCACCCTTAGCTGGGGACCTGACATGCAACCTAGTCTTGTACCCTGACTGGGAATCGAACCAGCGACACTTGGCTCACAGGCTGATCGCTCAATCCACTGAGCTACAGCAGCCAGGGCCTTCAATTTTTTTTAATGCACGCTGGTATGACAGCTGTCACAATATAATCTAACAAAATTGTTTCAAATGAAGTTAAAGACAATTAAGTGCTACTAGAGCCATCATACAGAAAAGAACAAACAAACTTTCTGGACAACCCAATACTGCACTGTCACATTCAGATAGGTTATATATTAGCCAAATTCCATATTAATCTACAAGGCAGAACTAGCTGCTGAGAGTGAAGGTTACAGCCAGGTGGACTGCAAAACACAAGAAATAATTTTCCAAGAATCAGAGAGATATTTTAAATTCCATCAAGGCTGGGGACTCAGTCAATAGGATACTAGAAAGGTGATTTAGGTATCAGGCTGAGTCAGACCAGGTCATCTCTAGGATCCTTAAAATACCAACACACCGGGAGGAGAGTGGTTTGCCTGCAGTGTGGGGAGTAGGTCAGCACTGGGCCTCAGTCAGCTGCTCCTTAGGTTTCTCCTCGAAGCCACCGCCCCAAACTCTCCTTAGGTGTCTCTAGTCCCCTCTGCCCTCCCTCTGCCTGAGCCCAGGGTCACAGGCTGTTGGGAGCAAATGCAGGCTTCCTAAACTCCAGTGCAGCATTCTATTGCACAAATATGCAAATGATATTAGACAAATGTCATTTTCAATACTTTGCTTATTAAAAATGAAGACATTGGACTTCTGGACAAGATGGAGACCTAGATAGACACTCTGCATCTCCCTCCATAACTAAGAAGGAATACAACTATCTCAGAACTTGAAACAACCAGAAGTTCCAGAAAATCGAGCTGCACAGAAGTCCAACAAAGCTATAAAGAAGAAATAATCATCCAGACAGGTGCGACAGCTCTACCTAAGACACAAAGGCAAACAAACACAGTAACCCGTCAAGATGAGGAGGCAGAGAAGTATGGCCCAAAAGAGGGAATGGATCAAGGTTCCAGTGGGAGAACTAAGCGACAAGGAGAGAGCCAACCTAACAGACAAGGAGACAGCCAACCTAACAGATGTAGAGTTCAAAACACTAGTGTTAAAGATGCTCACAGACTTGACTAGTATGTTTACGTACGGCAACACAGAAAGGAAGAAGTGAAGGCTTTGCCAAATGAAATGAAGGAAAATCCACACAAAACAAATAGTGAAGGGAAGGAAACCGGGGTTCAAATCAGTGATCTGGAACTTAAGGAAAAAAAAAAAATCAGTCAAACAGTACAGAATGAGAAAACAAGAATTGAAAAAATAAAAAGCTTAGAAACCTCTGAGACAACTTTAAACATGCCAACATCTGATTCATAGGAGTGCCAAAAGGAGAAGAGGAAGAACAAGAAATGGAAAGCTTATGTAAAAAAATAATGAAGGAAAACTTCCCAAATTTGGCAATGGAAATAAACATACCAGTCCACGAAGCAGAGAGAGTCCCAAACAAGCTAGACCACACCAAGACACATCATAATTAAAATATAAAGAGAGAATCTTAAAAGCAGCAAGAGAAAAGCAGAGAGTTACCTACAAAGGGGTGCCTATAAGATTATCAGCTGATTTCTCAAAAGAAACTTTGCAGGGAAGAAGGGACTGGTAAGAAGTACTCAATGTGATGAAAAGCAAGGACCTACAACCAAGATTACTCTATCCAGCAAAGCTATCATTCAGAATGGAAGGGCAGAAAAAGTGCTTCCGAGACAACGTAAAGCTAAAGGAGCTCATCATCGCCAAACCATTATTATATAAAATGTTAAAGAGACTTAAGAAAAAAAAGATCAAACCTATGAACATTAAAATGACAACAAACTCACAACTATCAGCAACTGAATCTAAAAAAATAAGAACAAAATCCAACTAAGCGAACCAGAATAGGAAGAGAATCATAGGTATAGGCATCATTTGGAGGGTTATCAGCTGGGAGGGGGAAGGGGGAGAAATGGGGAAATGGTGCAGGAACTAAGAAGCATAATTGGTTAGTACAAAATAGACAGAGGGAAGTTAAGAATAATATATGAAAGGGTGAAGCCAAAGAACTTATATGCACGACCCATGTGCAAGAACTAAGTGGGGTAGGATTGCTGGAAGGAAGGGGGTACTGGGTGGATGGGAGCAAAGGAAAAAGAAATTGGGACTACTGTAACAACATAATCAATAAAATATACTTTAGAAAATACAAATAAAAATGAAGACATCGTTAAAAAAAAAAAAATACCAACACACCACAAATCTAGAACTGTAGTAGTGTGCCTCATGAATGCAAAATCTTCCCAAATATAACTCATCCTAAAACACTACTTGAGGATAATGTTGCTAGTGAGATAAAAAATCATATATCATGAAGAAATAAGCGACCTAAAATATACCACACTAAGTAAGCAATAATTTTAATAGCACACAAAAACTAAGCTGAGCTTAGCAATACTCAGTAGGTGCCTGCCAGGTTTTGAGCACTTGAAGCCAGTGATCTCATTAAATCTTCAAGACAGCCCAGTGAGCATGGTACTGTGAATAGCTCAATGTTACAGAGGAGAACACTGAAGCAAACAGAGATTACACAGTTACTTAGTGGCAGACCTGAGATTTGCACCCAGGCAGCTGGCTCTCACGTCTGTGCTCTGTGAAGTTGTCTTGTTGGGTGTTGGGGGAGCATTTTCTCTTAGATTGGATTACATAAATATCCTAAAATAGCTAACTTCTTGTTTATATTTTATTTACTTATTTTTAGAGAGAGGAAAAGAGAGGGAGAAAGAGAGGGAGAGAAAGATCGATGTGAGGGAAATACGTCAATCAGTCCCCTCTTACACACCCCCGACTGGGGACCTGGCCCACAACCCAGGCATGTGCCCTATCTCGGAATCGAACAAACGACCTTTTGGTTCACAGGCCAGCACTCAATCCACTAAGCCACACCATCCAGGGCCAAAATAGGTAACTTCTTAAAGGAACCTTTGAAATTTGATGAATGAAACCTTTTTGATGTAAGATAATCATAAACTTTTTCTCTAGATACAGTACATACTAAAGTTACTTTGTTATAATTTACTAAATTGTAGAAGTGTTCAGAAAATTAATTCAGGTTCCAAATTGTCTTTCTAAGTAATAGCTTAAACACTGGAAGAATCTGGCTCAAAATCAATTACAAAGTTTTCCTATGACAGTATAACAAACACACTGCATTAGATATCTATATATCTGCTAAATATTAGAGATGCCCAAAGTGGTGATTATGACAGAGCTGGCCCTCAACTGGGGCAGTTTCCATTACAAAATCCACTTTGCAGAAATGCAGGATCTTGTTTAAAACTGATTAAGGCTAAGTCTTAATATGACAACATACTATTGGCCTCCCCTTCCCTGTTCTTTCCTCATTAAAGCCATCAATTCTCCTTCCATTTAAACTCAAAAGGGAAAATGTCAGTTCCAAATTTTGGGATTCTTAACACCTTCCAGCTGGCAGTTTTTAAGCCTACACTTGTAAATATTAATGATGTCCAAAATCTTCAATTTTTTATAAAACAAGTACATACTAAAATAACTAATTAACTTAATGAAGGTTATAAGCATATAATCAATATTATAACCTGAGCCTGCTTCAATATGGACATCAGTGGTATATCAAGAACCCACTACAAGTAAAAATTACTTATGTAGATATTTCTAAATAGACACACAAAAGAAATGTATACATAAACACAGAGGAAATGTCAGAGCAGAAATTTCTAGAAATCTTGCACTTTTAATTTGTGATACATATAAATTGACAAAAATATTCAACAGGAATTTAAAATCTTTCCCTTACTTGTTATAGTAAAATCCAGTCATAATTAAAACTACAGTGTTTTGGAGGGGACAATGAAAGAAATCATCTTACAGGCTCACAAACATTACCATGTCACATCCTCTAGACACGGTCTTCTCCACATTAACCCAGCTAATATCACTCTCCAGAAATGAACTACATTGTTCCATAATGTCCATGCTGCCACAATGGCATCTTTGAAAATAACAGTCATCTGGAATCACAGAATTGGGGAGTGAAAAGAAGCTTGGAATTGCTCAGGACAATCTCCCTCATCTGCCAGGTGAGAAAATGGACGTAGAGACACTGAGGGACGTCTCCCACGGCCAAAACTCCTCGTGAAGTCCTCAACTGACTAAATTTGCATTTGGGCCAGAAGACAAGGTCCATCCCAGAACCCAAGATATCTCTTTCTTTATTCAGAAAGCACCAATTCTGAAACTTTTTCATCTTAGGATCCCTTTATGCTTTAAAGTTACTGAGGACTCCAGAGATTCTATTCATGACAGCTATATCTATCAACATTTACTGCAAAAAATAAAAATTAAGACATTTTTAAAAATATGTATTAATGTATGTAAAACCAACAATAAACCCATTGTATGTTGACACAAATAGTATCTTTTATGAAAAATATTTTCTGAAATAGAACATAATTTCTAGTGAGAATAGTGGCATTGTTTTACATTTTTGCAAATCTCTTTAATTTCTGGCTTAATAGAAGACAGCTGGGTTTTCAGATCTATTTCTGCATTCAATTTGTTGTGATACATTGTTCTGGTTGAAGGATATGAAGAAATCTGGCCTCACACAGATATGAAGTTTAAAAAGGGGAGGCAAATCTTAATAGTCTTTTCATATACTTGTCTCTATTTCTTCTTTGATATTATACCTAAACTCAATAAATAAAGTCATTTCTTAAACATCAGCTGCAATGTGGGATCTGAATCAAATAAACTTTTCACACCTTTTAATTTTAAATCCATTGCTCTCCCCAAAATACTCCAGGAAAAGGAATAACTTTACAGCAGAGAATTCTGGCAGAAATGACCACAATCAAATGATAAAGGTTAACATCACCAGTAACAAGACATATAATGTAGCCCTGAGGCCCTGAGAAGGGCCTATTACCTCTGTGGTATTTTTCCCAATAATGCATATTCTCAATGCACTCATGAGAACATCACATAGACCTAAATTGAGGGACATTTTTCAAAACAACTTATCAGTACTCTTCAAAAGCAGCAAGGTTATTGAAAGACAGAACTGTCACAGATCAGAGGAGACCAAGAAGACATGACAATCAAATGCAATATGAGATTTAGAGTTGTGTTCTAGAACAGAGAAAGAACATTAGTGGACAAATTGGTGAACACAAATAAATTCTATACTTTAGTTAATAATACTGTATCAAGAATAATTTCTTAGTTATGATCATTGTTCTATGGATATATAAGATATTATCATAAAGTGAAGGGTATATGTAAACTATCTGTACTATTTATGCAACTCTTCTGTAAGTCTAAAATTATATCAAAATATAAAATTTTTTTAAAAATTCAGTTAGTCTTTCTTATACTATCAAGCTGTGAGATCTTTTACCCGCACATGATATTATAACATCATGTACTGGTCATCTGGAAAAAAATGGTTCACAGAGTTATGGAAATATGACAAATATTGACATACTTCTTATACAATATTTTAAAAGCACATTTGCTAATATCTCCATGGATCTCTTCTGAAAAGTATTTAATTATTAAGAAACTTCCACAGGCATGGTGATGGATGTCAGTTTTCCAAAAATCTAATTTTTGCTTGAAAACTAAAATTTATCATTGGCAACAAATACTGTCCATTGTTTCCCTTAAAATAACAGGCTCTTCTATCCTAATGGCTTGGACAGAAAGGGCCCAGAGGTCTGAGAGGGGGGAAACCTAAACTATTTCCCTCAGCCCAAACTAAATATAATGGGCAAAAGGGTTTTGGACAGGTGAGATGTGCCTAGCACACCTTCCTCCAAAGAAGCCTTATTTTTTTTTTTTCTCCTAATGTGGAACATTGAAAAATTAATCCCTGCCTTTTGTCATCTAGTAGTTATGGATTGAATGATGTCTTTTAACCCTATTCGCCAAATCTGTTGCCCCCAGAACACAACAAGGATGCCAGCCTGTTAAACCAAGCACGCCGTTGACCGGGGACAGCCAACTGACCTGGAGTCTGCACGATCCTTCCCCATGTGGGAAGGCCACCCTCCCCTCCACACCCCCACTCTTATTAGGGATTTCTGGACCCAAGGGTAGGTAGGACGACGACCATGTCCAGCTTGAAGCAGCTAGAGGAGCTTGAGACCTTCGCCCATTGTCCTTTACAAGATTACAAAGGGCCCTAATATTTGAGGGGGGGGGGGATAGTTAATTTTTATGGACCAGGGGTATGGATTTGGGGGGGGGGAATGCTGGGGGAGGGAGATGCTGGGTGGAGGGTAGTAAAGGGGAGAAAATTGGAACTATTGTAACAACATAATCAATAAAGAAAAGCTGGAAAAAAAAAATAACAGGTTCACTTTGTTTTCAAAATGTCTGCCAAATACCGAAGTCTGCATACCCATCGTTTGTCTGACAGTCATTCTGCCCAGCAAAATGGTATTCCATGGAAAACAGACTAGTTCAGCACACAGTTCAAACCACTGCATGACAGCCTTACCTCAAGACAACCAGCATCCTTTGAAATACAGAAGTACCAAACATGCACACTTTCCACTGCCATCAAACAGAATATGAAAAAGATACATACTTGAGAGTTCTTAAATAACATTCTTAAATAAAACTGGTGTGTGACACCAGCTATTTTATCCCATAGTTCTTTTATACCATCATTGCAATGTTAACCCAGTAAAAAGACATCTTAGAATTCTTTTTTATTTCATTTTTTTAGAGACAGGAAGGAAGAGACAGAGAAAAAAAGAGGAAGAGGGAGGCGTGCAGTGGTGGTGGCGGGGATCAATTTGTTATTCCACTTATTTAGGCATTCATTGGTTGCTTCTTGTATATGCCCTAACTGGAGATCGAACCCGCAACCTCGGCATATCAGAACGACATTCTAAACAATTGAGATACCTGGCCAGGGCTTTAGAATTCTTATAAAATAGTTCTGAATTCACAGATGTCCTGAAAAGATCTCAGATCCATCACTGCACTTTGAAAAGCACTGATTTAAAGTTAACCATCAGCTCCTCAGTGAAATATACCAGCTCTACTTTAGCCAACACATCAAGTACTAAATATGTCTTATGCTAAATTTTGTAGAATGTTTACCAAGAGGCAATAGCTTCTTGCTGTCAAAGACTCATAATAATCTAGTGATAGATCCACTGCCTGTCTTTAAATGAACTACTACAGGTCACTCAAACACTTTTATCTAAGAATCTGAATAGACAGTGACCTTTCAGCCAGTCTTTATGGGGTAGGCTCCATCCCCACACTCTTTCCCCCAGAACATAGTACATTAACATTCAAATTTATTATTTTAAGAAAGCTGTTTCTCTTTATTGTACTTTATGAATGATCAGGGATATAATTGATTTACTCAATAAATACTAAGCATATACTATGTGCTGGGGACTGAGGATTTATCAGTGAACTGGCCCCGCCCTCTCCCTTGTCAGGACTCAGTTCCAGGACAAGCAAAAAAAGACATGGAAACTTCTCGACTTGAGAATTTTCATATATATGGCAAAAGCTGCACCAGAGCAAAGTCAAACCTACTTGACTTTCACGGAACTTACATTTTAGTGTAGAAAGATAAAAAGTAAATTATAAACATGTTTTAAGGTGATAAATGCTCAGAAGACAAAAAATAGAGCAAGATAAAAGAAATGGGAGTACCAGAGGTTGAGAGGGATTACAATTTTAAAAAGGGTGGGTGAGACTGAGCCCAGAGATACCACACAGGTGAGGAACATTATCAATAGGTAGTCTCACTCCATTGTTTTGGGGTTCTCCTGTCTCCCCCCAGCCCCAATCCTCAGTGACACTACCATCTTACTTGCTTATTCTCCAACTTCCAGCTAAAGAAGAAGTTACTTACTTCCTCAAGAGAAGCAAGATCTTTTCCATCCTGGCTCTAGATTTAGCCCTCGCTCAGCTAACAGCAAATACCCAAAGAAAATCCGTGGTCTGGCTTTTCTCTGTCAGAAGCACATGGCTAAACAGCAGACTCAGTCTGCCCATCATAAATTTTTTTAGCTCTTTTTCTTTTCCTAAATACTCGGGTGGGTGGGTAGGTGGGTGGAGTGCTGGGAAGGGATGAGCAAAAAACAAAAAACAAAAAAAGAGAAACACCTCATAGACTCAGAAAACAGTGTGGTGATTGCAGGGAGGGGGCAGGGTGTGGGTGGAGGTGGAAGAGGGGATGGGGGATAAATGGTGATGGAAAAAATTAAAATTAAAATACATACGTGGATTCTCAAACTAAGGATTAACTATATGAAAACCTACTATGTGTCCTAACTGCTGGCTGCTTTACATGTATTTCATTCTTAAAACAATCAACCGAATAAGTATAATTGGCGGTATTCTATAGCTATGTCAACAGAAGCTCTGAAAATCATAAATGTGGGACTCAAATTCAAATCTTCAAAGCAACTTAAAAAAAAAAAAAAAAAAAGAGCTTTTTATTCACAACCTCTTCCCAACTTCACGAGTCCCACTGTACCAACCACTTGGGTACTTCCCGCTGTACCACTGAGCAGAACATACAGAAAATAAAGGAAGTGGGCATTGATGGAGTCTGTCTTATTGTTAAGAGTCTGCAACATGGTATTTCAGGGTCAGGCTTAATTCTTGCACCAAAAATAGATCTAAGCCTTGCAACTTTAAAAACTGGATAAAATGGACACAACTTTCAATCTTTGGACTCTGACACTGTCCCTAATACTAACTTTTAGTGTAAAGGAACAAAGTGAAGAGATGCTGTGGCTTCCCCCTGCCCAGCAATACCAGTGTGAGCCTCAGCTAAAGAATATATTTCTTACTGTACAATACACACTGAACTCCGAGTTCCTACAACTTAAGAGAAAACTCAGCCAGGCCAATAACTCACTTGAGCAAGTGGCCCTAACTATTTGCGACTGAGCTCACTCTCTAGATGGCCAGAGGAAGTATTAGTTTTCATCACTATTCGTCGCCAGCCGTCCGTCTCGAGAGACGATGGTGTAGCTTCTTAAGAGTCTATCTGCACCGCCGAGAATGGCTGTGCAGTCCAACTCGGGAGTGACACGATATCTGTCTCCTCCCGTGTTGAATCGACATCTTGCGATGACGCTGGAGTGTCCTCTCCAGTGAAGCTGAAGCTACAGAGCCTGGGCAGGGTGATATGGAGGGTCTGCTGTTGCCCATGCAGCAGACCACCCCTCTCTTCGCAGCTGAAGGATCCAAGGGAAAGACGGAGTCAATACAGCTTGGCTTCAGGTGTGCCGCAGGAGTTGCCGGTGTTGACTACAACGTCAAACCGCCTTAGGGACTCCGGCTCCGGATTTTCTGTCGGGGTTTACTCCCTTAGCCTTTCCCCTGAAGAGGTATGCCGCAAGGCAGCGGAGGTTTTTTGGAGTCAGAGTTTTCCTTCTCTGATGTGCCCTGACTGGAAGATCAAACCAGCGACACTTAGCTCGCAGGCCGACGCTCAATCCACTGAGCCAAACCAGCCAGGGCTTCATCACTATTAATGAAGAATAATTTGAAGGGTACAGAATTATAACTCTAAAATAGATGTTCTCAAACCTAATTCTAATAAAACAGACAAGCATGATGAATAATGTTTACTTTTGGGTACACTATAGTCTTCAAATAAATACTAAAAACTACAAAAGCAGTGCTGAAAGAAACCTAAATAAATGGGGGTATACCATATTCATGGGTGACAAAAACATATGACACACTACAGATTCTATGCACGTTTCATTCTATCATTGGCAATCCTAACCTATTTCACTCCCACTCAAGTATATTTAATGTAAATAACCATGGTTATTTTGCAGTAACATTTAATTTTGTTTTACCTTTTTAAAGAAAAAGACTCTTATACGTTATTAATTTAACTTTTTGTTGGAACATTATTCATATCTTACAACTTTACTGGGATGTGCCATTAAGTCTTGACACTGTAGCAGAAAATTACTTCCTAAAATAAAAGCTTAATAAGACTGAATAAAATAAAGCAGTGAAAAAAATCATAGTTATTTATGAGTGCAAGGCCTTATTCCCAACTTAAAAAATATATCTCACAATCCCTCACTGCTCTGACATCCACACTCCTATTCACTCCATCAAGTTTCCTGAGAACCGTCTGCAGAAAGGGTTAAAAATACGAAGTTGCCCCTCCAGACCGCCTGGGTAGAAGGCAGGCTGGCCAGTCATCTGGAGAACCAGCCTCAGAGAGAGTAAACAGAGGCCACTGTGCACTCAGGAATAAATTCCACAACCAGCACATACTCTCCTGAGGTTTTTCATGTAAGCTTTTCCCAACAGATTCCAAGTTGAATAATAAATAGAAATAATAGATTTTGTTGGACCTTCCTTGAGTTCAGGAAGATCTGACAATATCATGAAATAGCTTGACACAGTCCTCTGAAAATCTTCATTAGAATTCTTTTCTCCTGAATCATGTTAATAAGGTACAATCTGGCCCTGGTATTTGTATGTAACTACTTACTCATCGGCTGCTCCAGCCCAGGATGGGAAAAGACGCTGAGGCCCGCCAGTAGTAGGCAGGGCCAGGCCCAGGTTTGGAAGATTTCTGGATGGATGTTTCAAACAGCTAAATACTAATTACAAAACAGTGACCTTATATAACACTCAACTGGCTCTGAGGTAAGTCTGAAATACTGTTCTCTACTTTTATCTTTAACTGCACTCAGAGTCACCAGAACTGGCATTTGGCTCAAGCTCAAATTGCTTTCATCTTTAAGGGGTAGCAATTTCTATTATTTTACTACAATTCATCAGACAGAGCTAATTCTGGGTATTATCATTCTATAAGATATTAAAAATGTAGCAAAATAATGCAAACATATTTCCCCTTCATACATACAGTATACCTTGAACTTAAGGTATGCACTTGACTTCAAACTGAGATTTCTGAACACCATTTTCCAGATGCAGTAGCGGTTTGCTGCTCTGAGCCAGCTAAACAGAGGAAATGAGGAATCTGACTTGTTTTATTTTAAGAAGAAAAAAATACACTTTAAGGCCTGATCCTGGTGCCTTTGAACATTTAACACTTAAAACCTGAATTGTTTCATAACAAACTAGAGCTCCCTTTCCTCTCTCTAAGAAGAGGCCCTTGGGGAGTATTTATTTAGTTAATGAATGTTTCACAAAAAAAAAAAAAAAACCCTCTAGAAGATGCTCTTTGGGCATCCCAGTTCTGGAGGACTATATATAATCGTGGAGCAGCAAACTAGAAATTTAGGGAATAATATGGCCACAAGCACTTCTTAAAAAAAGGAGAAAGAAAAAAACAACTCCCCTCTTGGCCCAACTCCAAAAGGCAATTGAGCCGGTAATGTCCAGGCTAATCTCTGAGCAGCCTCTCTGCCAACTTTCTCCTACAGGCATTAGGTTTTTCAGCATGGGCTTTGCAAATAATCTACAACAATTAATTAGTGCTTTTGAATATATCGCGCACCATTAATGAAACACTGCCTGACAGCCTTTGATAGCCTATATCCAGAGCTAATTAAACATGGCAAACAGAGAGCACAGACTCCCGGGCAGCAGAGAGGGCCAGGCTGAGACCTGGCTGTTGACCGTGAAGATCTTTGCAGACCCTCCTGGGGTGACGAAGGTGAGGGCTGCTGGGTCAGGTCCTCAGGATCCTCCACAACATGCCAAACAAACCCTGCTCTGAAGTCATATAATTATCAGGCTCTTGAAATTCAAACTATTCTTTCACCATAAAAACATTTGTTTTCTTCTAATGAGTAGAAATTCTCAATACTTTTGTTTGGTATTGCTTCTAGTCCACATTTCCACCGCAAAAAAATGGGTTTAAAGTTTTTTTTTAATGTTTAGTAGTTTTTAAAACTAAATATTGAAATGAATCTCATGCCAACATTCCCTTCTTTCAATCAGAGTCCTGCATAATGTAAGATTTCCCACTCCCATAACCTCAGTCAGTGGGAAATCTATTTTTTTTTTCACTATCTAATGCCACACAGAATTCCACCCCTCCACATGCATGGCCAGCAACATAAACACATTTTTAGGAGGCCTAGAAAAAAGCTAGCAGAGGACAAGAAGTAAAAATGTTATTTCATTCCTTTCGACTTTTCTAGTTCAATTTTAAAAACAGACTGGCCACCACCACCTGGAGCTTGCGGCAAGTTCAAGGTGGGTAACTTAGGTTGCTTATTGCCCCTCCCTCCTTCTATGACAGTGATGCGTTCTGAGAAAGTAAATCAGAAAACCTTCTAAACTAAGTGGCAAAATAAATAAATGAATGCTATTTTAAAAGACAACTTCTGGAAGTTAATTCTTCTCAGTATCTTATCCCAACTTTTAATAAATATGGTGTCAGGGTACTTAATAAATATTAATAACAACTTAGGGAATACTTTTTGCTTCTGAAAAAAATGGTAATTTTTGAAGTTATAGTCTGACTATAGGAATGAAGTGGGAATCAGGGAGGAAGCCAGAGTTAAAAACTAGGACAGTTCCAGCAGAAATGAGTTGTGCCTCACTTAACATTACCTTTTTTAACACACTATTTAACCTACCTCAACCCTCCCTTTTATCCAGTCAGCTGGTACCATCCCTCATTACCTAGTCTCCTCTGCCACAGTTGCCTGTATCCATGCCCACATGCTCACTGAATCAACACGTCTCCTAGGCTGGTCTACGGCAAAAGAGGCACATAAAAGGAAGAACTGGGGGAGAATTCCTTCCTTAAAAACTGATGATTATGCCAAGGGGTAGCCCCAGCTAATAAATAATAGACACACCTGGTTTCTTGCAGGTGCACCACACCACAGCTGGGAGCTAAAAGCATCTGTGGAACTCGCTCCCTCAAACCAATTTCCTCATCGACACATGAATCTCTCTGACCCAAAGGAGGTTACTGAAAGGTTTTCAAGGTAGCTGTTTCAAAGGCATATTAAAGCCAAGCTCCCTTTTTGGAGAATAAGAATTTTCTAGAAGGTGCTTGCCTGTTCTGTTACAATTCATATATTAAAGGAAAAAAAGTGATCTACGCTATCAAAAGTGGTCCTCAGACCTGCAGCATCAACATCATATGATTTTAAAAAATCAAGACCTACTAAAACGGAATCTGCATGTTAACAAGATCCCCAGGTGATTCGTATGCACACTGATGTTTAGAAAGTACTGATTTAATGTCTGTCTACTTATAACTTTAAATTCCAAAAGCAAAACCAACATGAACATTCATATTATACAACATTTTAAAGTGATTCTTTAAGTATCCAGCTCCTTGCTCACAATATGTAGTTTAATTAACAAAAAAATTAAGGTACACACAACACATTTGTTTACTACATAAACTTAGATGCAACTGAATTTCTCTGAAACACTAGTTTGGCTATGAGAAGCACTTTTGCAAAAAGTAGTATGACCCTCAAAACCTATTATCCTGAAAAACAGGCCACCTGGGGAATGAAAAGGATGAGATCAAAATCAGGAGAGTAAGTTGAGAACAGGGCCCAGGCTTTTAAGACAGTGATTTTTTAAGAACAGTCCTTCACAGTACAACGAGACTTTCTTTAGGTGTTTTGGGAAGTTGTTCTGTGTTTTAAGATGCAGCTTTTACTGTTATGTATAAGTAATTATCTTTACTGTTAGGTTATGACGTAATGTTCTACTGATATGTCTTTATCATCTTTCCTCCCCAAGAGGAACAAATTGAAAGAAAACCACAAAATCATCCTTAATTTCATAAGCATTTCCCTCCCATAGATCCTTCCTTGTAAAATCAGCTCATAGCCACCATCATCTCTTGCCTCAATGATTGTAACAGCCACTAACAAGTGTCCCCAAATGCACTCTTACCCAACAGTCTATTCTCATCCAGCACAGCAGCCAGAGTGATCCTGCTAAAACATCCTTCATATCCTATCATTCCACTGCTCAGACCCTCCAGCGGCTCTATCTCACCCGGAGTAAAAGACCTTACAATGGCTGACAAGGCTTTCTGCAGCCCCACTGATGTCCCATCTCCCAGCCCCACTGATGTCCCATCTCCCTGCCCCACAATTAATTCTTTGACTCTCCACTCTAGCAAGCCACCTGTCCTGCTGACTATATTGCCTGAGCACTTCAGGCAAACCATCACCTCAAGACCTTTGCACTTACTTCTTCTTCTGCCTGAATTGCTCATTCTTCCAGATATCAACTCACCTCACCTCCTTCAAATCTTTTTTTTTTAAGGGTCTATTTTAAAATTTTATTTATTGTTAGAGAGAGGGGAAGCAAGGGAGAAAGAAAGGGAGAGAAATATCAATGTGTGGTTGCCTCTCGCACACCTTCAACAAGGCAGCTGGCCCACAACCCAGACATGTGCCCTGACTGGGAATCGAACCTGTGACCCTTGGTTCACAGGCCAGTGCTCAATCCACTGAGCCACACCAGCCAGGGCTCCTTCACATCTTTGCTCAAATTTGCTATGTCTCTTTCCAGTGAGGACTTTCCTAATCACCTTACCTTATATTGTGTATTCTCCACTAATAATCCCTAATCCCTTTTTTTCCATTGAACCTGCTAAAATTTCCATAATTTTTGTTTGTTTCTGATCTGTCTCTCCCCATTAGCATGTAAACTTGATGAGGACAAGGATTTTTGCCTGTTTTGATCACTGTTCTAACAACTAGAATGGCTCAAGTGCTCAATAGATGCCTGTTGAATAAATCAATTAACACTTTAGAAAACTTAACCATATTATAGAAGGTGGAAAAAACTCATTATTTGCACTAACTCCAAAGTCTCCCCTTTCTGTGCCTCAGAAGCTAACAAAGCACCTGAGACTTGGGAGGCACTCAGTTTGCTGACCAGACTACAAGTTCTCATCTACATATAGCACCTACTTAAAAGCTGAAAGAATCGGTAAAATGATAAATGGTTCTTTCCTCCAACTCAAAAGAAAGGAAGGATAGGAGCTAGGGGGCATTTTGCTTCACCGTGCAGCAACGAAAGAACAGGGCTGGCCTGTGCAGATGTGTCCCACTGGAAAAGCTGGTTGCAGGAAGCTGCAGCAGCTGGCAGTGTCACTAATGGAAACAACAGAGCAGAGGCCACTGCCAGAAGCTGATGCTCTGCTCTCCTGAGGCCTGTGCTACCTGAGCATCCTTTAGATTGGGAGAAAGGGTAGGGAGGAAGGGAGTTGTTACTCCTGATGGCTCTAGTCTGTGCCTAGGCTAGAACTAAGTTATTCAGGCCTGTGAGGACAAAGGGAAGCAACACAAAGAACCTAAAGCAGTTCTATTGGAACTTCTTCTTTTGCCACAACTACCACTTTCAATTATATGGTTCCCTTCATTGCCAACAGAGAGAATAACTTTAAGAAGAAAAAAAATCAATATTTTCTTTTGAAAGCAGTAAGATTTTCCACATTCCGCTCTAAACTTTTTTTAAAGATTTCTAAGAGTTGGCAGGATAGGGCAAGAGAATAGCTGGGCACTCGTCCTCAGGGCACCTGCTGCCTCCTCCTTGAAAGAGCATTCTGAGAGCAAGCGCATTTTTTAGCCCTCTAGAATTCCACCTGATTTACAGTCCCCTCTCAAGAGGACAAAATTATAACTCTGTATCAGACTTCAGGATAAATCTTTTCTACGCTGCTCTGGCAGAGAATGTTTTAAAGAAAATGAAAGTCAGTGGCTCACATGAATGCAGGGTCAGTCTTCCAAGAGGGGCGAGCCCCGCAATGCCCAGAGGCCCACAGGCAGGGCCAGTCCTGAGGGAAGGTCTCACAGTGGGACATGCTCCGGGACACTCCCTAGTCCTGCAACACTTCCAAAATCCAGCGCCTGGAGCTTGGAGCTCTATCAATGATTCATGGTGGCCCCAGAGTATGAGGAATTAGTTATCAAAGCTAACTAACTTCTATAAAGCCTAACGTCCTAGATATACAATATGGGAAAATAGAAACTTTGAGCAATTAAACAGTTGTGTGGGCACACAGAGCTCTGTCCTGGTGAAAATACTGATCAGTGTTTATAAAATAGACCAATACCGGTGCCATAATATAAATCATGAATCTAGAAAGTAGGGTGGCAATTATACGGTCTAGGATAAGGACACAAAAAAGAGAAAAACCTGGGTTCTGTAGATTTGTGCGACATCAAATCTATGTATAATCTTAGTCACGTTTTTGGTAAATATCTTATACTATATGCACATCTGTTTATCCAACTATCTATTAGTAAACTCTCCTTGCAAATGAAATTAGAAGACCTTTAATTAGATATAATATCATATTCCACCACCACCACCCACACACACACAACCAGGTCCATCCAGGGTGAGGGAATCTTTGAGAAACAAATTCATCTTTCTCTTGTCTTCTGCTAACTGTCCCAATTCTGTCTGTCTGTCTGTCTGTCTGTCTCTCTCTCTCTCTCTCTCTCTCTCTCTCTCTCTCTGTGTGTGTGTGTGTGTGTGTGTGTGTGTGTGTGTCTTTACCATTTCTGTGCAAAAACAAAACAAGATGGGATCTCATCACACTTGGGTGTCCATGGTATCCCTAACAGGAACATGACTTGAAATGCAGGCCTCTCTAACTGCTCTGGGTTTTTTAAATGCAGTTCTTTGCTCTTTAAAATAAAAAGCTGGCACTGTGGTGATAGCTGGCATCACAACTGGCATATCTATTCCCTGTGTATCCAAAAGTGGAATTAAATACAAAAGCAGTTATAACAACTACCTAAAAACAATAATAATCACAGACCAAACCAAGTAGTTGGTAGCTGTGTCCAGAGATGTGGGGGCTGGCAAGAGAAGGCCTTGTTGAATTTGCTTTTAACCTTCAAGCCAATCCCTTCTCTACCCTTCCCATTCCCTGGTGGCAGCACCCTCCCCCCGCCGCCCCCCTCCCCCCCAGTAATCTCTCCGCCTTCCTGCCATTTTGAGTTGCAGCTTCTGATCTCTCAGTTGGCAGAGGAGAGGAAACTATGGCAGAACCCCCTCTGCGGTCCTCAGGCCATTAATTTCAGGTCCAGGAGAAAGAACGCCAGTTCCTTTGGGTAGCATAATAGAAAAAGCATGAACTCTGGAGTTGCTTCCACTCTGCCAGTTACTAGTTTTATGACTGTATATAAATGACTACTTTAACTTTTTAAAAATTGATTTCTCTCATTATATATTACATCTTTCTTCTCCGTGCCTCAGTTTCCTTATTGGTAAAGTGAGTATAATAACAATAGTAAGAGTGGTGGCAGTGGTAATAATCACAAAAACAATGATAACGATAAACACTCCCCTCACTGGGTTTCTGTAAGGATTAAATGAACTGATATGTGTAAGGTGCCCCGTGGGTGCCTGGCCAGCTCTGGCGCTCTTTAAAGAGGTGCTAAGGGGCACGCTGCAGCAAAAAGGTAATCAGACTTGCCAGGGCAGTGTGTTTGCAGAAGTGGGTTGAGTGCTGGTTTGACTGACAGTTGAACCTTCTTTCTAAATTGCTTTCTCTCTAAGTCCAATTACTCTCTTCCCAGAAATGAAAAACACAAGACCTGCCTACCCCAGGGCCTGCTATGAGAATGAAATAAAATACTAGGTATAAGACTGTTTTGAAAACTATAAATATAAAATGATATAACAGGCATACCTCAGAGGTATTGCAGGTTCAGTTCCAGACCACCGCAATAAAGTGAGTTGTAATCTTTTTGCTGGTGGAGGGTCTTGCCTTCAATATGTTAAAGACACAACATCTATGAAGCACAACAAAGTGATGTAGGCCTGGAGTATTTGTTTAGTCTCCCCCAAGGCTGTCAGCTTGTCCCATTCTTAACCAACTATTATTAAGCCGTTGGCATCTCTGCTTGCTGTCCCATGGACACAAAAAGTTCATGGCTTTCTTAGCAGGAAAAGAGCTCCAACTAAAACATCTCTATTTTCCTGTGGACTCTACCTGGAATTCCAGGTACATCTAGGAGAGATAAAAAGAAATGTGCTTGCTCAATAGACATGTGTGAGCAGGTTGTGGGCAAACCTCCAGAAGGTTGCATCAAGGCACCAAGTGAAAACGGGCATGAGGGGAACAGCTATCCATCCACACCCCGCGGGCCTGGAGGCCAGCAGCGTTTCTGCAGCTCACCTCAGCAGCACCCCTCTGACCAGGCATGAGAGGCCTGTGGAGTACAGACAAGTCCATCCTTCCAAGCAAACCAATTTCCCTGAATTCTGTGTGCCTCTTTTTCTCATTATTAAGGCTCCTGGGATCACAGCCCTACGCTGGCAAGCCTCAGAGGCAGCAGTTAATATTTTTCAAAGATGTACAGCAGAACAGTTTTTAAAGTGAAAACTTAGTGAGCCTTAAGCCCATAAGAGCAAGCATTTCTTTTTTAAAATTCCCACTCTTCTTAAGAGAGATTACACAGGGTACAAGGTAAGGTGCCGAAAACCGAATATAATTTCTAATCAGGAGGCATTATGGTCCTTACACGGCTCCTGCTCCCCGAGGTTGTGGGCCCCCCTCTCTGTAATGCTGTACAACAACCAGGGCACAAAGGAGGGAAGGAAAAGTGTGAATTTTGTTGAAACACCCACTGACCCCGGAATGTAGTTTGCTGCCCTCTGCCTCCTTCACCCTCAGCCTCAAGCAGAGAAGGAAAGGCTTCCACCAAAGTCCAGCCAAACCCTTGGGGCTCGAAAAGCAGCCTCCTACTACTGTAACTTGGGTTCATTTCCTGGGCTGTGCTCTGTCCCTCCCTGGCTACGTATCTAAGGAGGCCTTTTACATCCTTCACCCCTCCTTCCACCAAGGACTCCACAACAGAGCTTCATGCCATGTCTATGAAGTAAGAACACAAATAAAGAAGTCTCGTTACTTGAGGTTCCTTTGGTTCTGGTGACTCACCTACATCTCTTCCGAGGCCAAAGTGGGTTTAATCTGGTTCCAGGATGTCTCACTGAGGCTACTGCACCAAATGCAGAAGTTCATTCATTCCACACTTGGGTTGTCCTACACAGAGGCTCCACTAGAGTGGCTGATCGGCTGGGCATGAAAGCCAAACTGCCAGGGTTCAAGTTCCAGCTCTGGGACTTTCTATTAATTATTAACCAAGTTGAGTCTCACTTTCCTAATACCTACCTCATAGTTTATAATCTTATAAAGACAAAATAAATGAGGTGGCAAAGACCAAGCCCTTGATAAACAGCAGCTGATGTGCAAGGCACTATTGTCTTTTAAGCTAATGAGGCCCTAGTCTCAGCCTCACTTTTTAAGTCTGCAGTCTGAATTCTCAGACTAATAATGTATGCCTTTGGCTACAGGAAAATGGAAGAAGAGAGAATCCAAACTTCAAAATGGTATCCACAAGCCTCATTCTGACACCTAAGGTCCTACACAATCTATTCCATCCATCCTTCCAAACAGACATCTTGCTACATTGCCACACCCATTTTCCAGGTCACCCATTTTTTAAAAAACATCAAGCACATAAGTGCTATGTACTGTGTGCATCATGTTTTCCCATCTGGTCAACCCAACACCTCCCTCTTTTTAGATTCCGCCTGGCCTGCAAAGCGGAGCTCAAACCTAGCACTTCCAAAAGCCTTCTCTAGTTGCTCTAGCCCAGAACGGCTTCCCCTTCTGACCCCTCTGAGGTCTTCTGGCTTTTACTTGGTGCTCACCATACATTGATTATTTTGTTATATGGTTATATTTACATGCCTAACTAAAGTATCAGTGACCTACAGGAAGAGATGAATGTTACATTTCTTTGTATATCCCTGTGTGGCTAGACTATGCTTTTGCACTTAGCAGGGACTCAGTAAGTCATTTACTTGATGTTTCAAGATGGCACAAAGCAAACCCATTATCCTTCTTTTTAAACAAACACCTTCTGACCAATATTCCTTTATAGCATAGAGAATTAATCTACAGACCTAGAGTAAGTAGCTATGATTAAACCTCCCACTTAGACATGTGACCTTGAGGAAGTTACTTAACCTGTCTGTGCTTCAGTCTCCTCCTCAGTAAACTGGGGATAAACAAAGTACCTCCATTTTTTAAGGCAGCTATGAGAGTGAAGTGAGATAAAACTTTGAACAAGGCCTGGCACACAGTAATTACTTTCTCTACAAATATTAAATATTATTATCATTACTACTATCTTCTTGAAATTCAACTCATCCAGAATGTCCCAAAAAGCATTTTTAAAGCATGCTAAGCCTATATCAGCACATATAAAATACATCTCCCTTCTTCATTCATAGGTTGTTCAAATGGCATCTCTACCTCTGTGCTATTCATCAGGTGCCTCAGGTTGTTACAGAATCTATAATTCTACTACACCTTCAATTTTACTGTACACCTCAGCAAAGCTTTGAGTGCACATACAACTCTTTTTATTTTTTTTTTTTTTACTATGGCTTGAAAGAGGAAGAAAGGTCTTAAGCAAAACTGATTCACTATCGAATACATCAAGGCTGTACAGAACCATCAAACTCACTGCTTTCCCATGAAGCACCTTCTTCAGTTATGTTTTTCAGTCTGTCCGTGGCATGAATGAAAGCAGAAAATTCTGCCTCAAACCCATCAGGTATGATTATACATCTTGTCATCAAAACAGCACATTTTCCATTGAGCCATCTCTCTCTCTCTCTCTCTCTCTCTCTTTCTCTCTCTCTCTTCCCTTTCTAATGAGATCTTAATTAAGATTAGTTTTAATGCATAGGTAAAAGGCCAATAACTCTTCAATCATGACACAAAATGAAACTGCTGACAGAGAGAATGGGCAGTTCAAATTCACACACTAGTATTAAAAAAAAAAAAAAAAAAACCTAGCAATTTTCTCTCAGGATTGTTGCAACAAGGAGGACATACTACTTCCCAAACTCATAAACCAAGGTCTGCAAACTGATTTTACTCCATCTGTGCCTATATATGACTACTAGTCTGAGTCTACTGCAGCCTCATTTGGTGGTCTGGCTTCTTCATTATAGCACAGAGGTTAAGAGCATAGATGTAAAATCTGGCTCCTCTACTTCCCAGCTGCATGACACTATGCAAGTTATCTGCTCTCTCCATATTTCATTTCATCATCTATAAAATCAGAAAAATGATCATACCCATCTCAGAGTTGTGACTGAGCTCGTGAAATAAGAATATCCTATTCATTGTTATATTACATAGTTGTTTAGCTCAGTGCCTAGCTATAGTGCACACTCAATAAATGGGAATTATCATCAGTGTCATCTCAACTGTATGTGAATTCAAGAGCCAAAACCAAGAGACTATAATCATTTTTCAAGTCAATGTGTTTCTTGTTGAAACCAGCCAATTTCGAGAACTTGTCCAACAAAATTGTTTTATGTAGCCCATTAGAGGACAAACAGACACAAAGCAAATTACAACAAAATAGAGCAAATTAAGCTTCCAAATTTGTTAAGTAGCCCAGACTACCAACATTAAGACACTGATATGGAGAAGCTGATATTCTTAACTTAAGCAACAATGTTCCAACCAAGTCACTTGTTTCCTCTCATCTCCAACCTCATAATCTGATCTATATTTCAGTACTTTTTAAAAAGTTATAGATTTAAGTATCTGAAACAGGCAGAATTAAATACCTTCTAAGCAGCCTATGCTAGGAGTGTCTCCTCTATCTAGAAGATCTATTTATATTATAATAAACAACAAAAGAACCCTCTTGGAATTCTTATTTAGGACAGGAAAGTAAATGTAATCTATGCATGTAACAAAATTAAGTGGGATTAAACATTAGTACACGTGTTCTCTACCTGCCTCAACGCTGAAGGTTAGTTATCTGCATCACTGACATTAGAATGTCTAGCACTAGTCTATCAAAATGTAACATAAGCAAACATACTATGTATCTGTGTAGAAGTCAAATATTTCATTTCCCTGAAGAATACAAATACTGAAATTTTGCATAAACATCACGTCCTAAATTTTCCTAAACTGAAGAAACTGAGGAAAAAATATATCCAAAAAATATAATAAACATGCACCTTACCTGCAGCAGCTAAACAGGAACTCATTAGAGCAAACATGGCAATCATATAATGAGAAGTCATCTTTATTTCTCCAAAAGTGTGCAACATTCAGTCACCTCAGTCTACAGTTCTTCAGAGCACAATCTTTGCAAATCAGGTACAGCCTTAAAAGCCTTCTTTACAATTTTCAAATTGTCTGTAAAAATAAACATTTTCAAGAATAAAACTTAATACAGGAACTTCTTTTCGTAAACACAGATTAGGGCAAAATGAAGAACTTTAAAAGACGGTAAGATAAATTTATCTTAAAAGATGCCAAAACAGCACTCAAGCAAATTGAGATGGCAATGATAATTGCTTAATAAAGGTTTATATAAGCAAATACTTTTGCAAAAACCATATTTACTTTTGACACTTTTAAGTCTTGGGTTTTATATAAAATTTTCAAGACTATAGAAGAAATCCAAGGTACAATTATAATATAACATCACCAATTACATCATGGCACTATAAAGCAATCAGTGACATTTGATTCATGAATTCCCTAGTGCTAACAAGAAACCACAAGCAGCTGATTAGAATAGATTTAATGTTATAATGACGGTTACCACAAGGATCAAATTAAAATAGATTTAGGATCAATTTGGAAAATAAAGTAGCAAGGTTCCTATTTCAACTGTTTCCCAGCCTTGTAACAGGAGAAAAGTCTTCCCTGTCCCTTAGCTTCATCTGAGACTATCTGGTTACTGGACTAGAGGATCCAGAGGTTCCTTCTAACATTTTCCAGTCCAGAACCTTGAATGCCAAGTTTTGTGCTGGTTTGCTTAACTCGAATACCCCTCCTATGGCCCTAAAGATTACCTCATTTAGTTTACTCCAAAGTGTATTTTCCAGTCCTATAGCCATGAGCCTGCCACAACTCAGAGGAGTTGTCCAATTCAACAATTATTGAGCACCTACTATGTTCCAGGCATTGTTTAAGGATATAATTTCTTCTCATCAAGAATAAAAGTGAGATCCAGGAAGTGCAGATCATTCTAAGAAGCACCAACAAACAACAGGAGTCACAAAAATGGGGAGACAGAGAAACAACCCCCCATCGAAAGGAAAGGTAGAGTCGCCAGAAAGAGTGCTAAATGAAATAGAGGGGAGCAAACTATCAGATATGGAATTGAAAGCATGGATTATAGAGAAGCTCAATGAGCTCAACAGAAACTACAAAGAACTCCAGAAAAACTACAGTGAACTCCAGAAGAACTATAAGGAACTTACTGAGAATTATACCAGCATCAAAAAAGACATGGAAGCTATCAATAAGAGCCAGGAGGAAATGAAGAATACGATCTCTGAATTGAAAAACACAGTAGAAGGAATTAAAAACAGGCTAGAGGAAGCAGAAGATCGGATCAGCGAGCTGGAAGACAATGTAGACAAAAACTCCCAGACAGTGCAACAAAATGAAAAAAGACTGAACAAGACTGAAGAGGCTCTAAGACAGCTGCAGGACAACATGAAACGTAATAATATCCGTATCATAGGAATTCCAGAAAGAGAAGAAGAAGAGCAAGGAATAGAAAACCTCTTTGAAAAACTAATGACAGAAAACTTCCCTAACATGAAGAGAGAAAGAATCATGCAAGTCCAGGAAGCACAGAGGGTCCCAATGAAGATGAACGCCAACAGGCCCACTTCAAGACACATCATAATTAAAATGCCAACATTCAAAGACAAAGAGAGAATCCTAAAAGCAGCAAGAGAGAAACAACTAATAACATACAAGGGAGCTCCAATAAGGCTATCATCAGATTTCTCAGCAGAAACACTACAAGCCAGAAGGGAATGGCAAAATATATTCCAAGTAATGAAAAACAAAGGCCTACAACCAAGAATACTCTACCCAGCAAGGCTCTCATTCAAAATGGAAGGTGAAATAAGGAGTTTCCAAGACAAAAGAAGGCTAAAAGAATACATCTCCACCAAACCAGCATTGCAAGAGATGCTAAAGGGTCTGCTTTAAGAAAATGAAGAAACAGAGAGAGACAGAGAGGAACACAAGTACAAAGGGGGAAAATGACAATGAATAAGTACTGAAAGAAAGAAGGAACTTCTACCATTTGCAACAACATGATTGGAACTAGAGAGAATTATGCTTAGCGAAATAGGCCAGGCAACAAAAGAAAATTACCTTATGCTATCACCTGTTACAGGAAACTAATGAACAACACAAACAAATGAGCAAAATTGAACCAGACGTATGTAAACAAGGAATAAACTAACAGTAACAAAGGGGGAGATGGGAGGGAGAGAAGTGGTAAGAAGGGGAAGGGTCTAGTCAAAGAACATGTATAAATGACCCATGGACATGGACAACTGGGTGGAGACTGAATGTGGAAGAAGGGGGGGCAGGGTGCAGGGAAGCAAGAGGGGGAAAAAAGTGAGACAACCGTAATGGAAAAACAAACAAACAGAAAAATGTTTAGTGGGGGGAAAAAATAAAAATATAAAGAATAGAAATGCCAGTTCAGTGAATATTAGAAGGACAAGGATTTTCCTTCACACTGTATATATTTTCTCCCTATCTGATCCCTCCAGAATTTGGCATTCTAAAGAAGTAAGTAATGACCTAAGTTTCTTTGCATAAAACTAATAAGACCAGTTGTTAATAGAGGTTTTTTTGTTTTTGTTTTAACTAAGACTTTGAACGGAATGTCATGCCTAAAGGAGACATGCTTGGGCTTTGGTTGTTACCAAAAAGCCCTGAGCAACTGGGACTGACTTTCAAAGGTAATAAAAGTCCACGAGATAAAAGACCTGGTACCTTGGATGGATGAGCGGTCCATAGCAATCTTTCCAGGGAAGGAATGAAGGTTGTTTTCCTGAAAGATGGGCAGAAGGGACCTTAAGGCACAATGGAAAACCAGGAGGACCTGGAAAAGACAGGTGTTTACAGGCAAGGCTGAATGCCAGGTGTGTGGCTCAGCTTCTGTGCCCTGAAGGGCAGACTGAAGGTCACCCTAAATGTTCCTTGCCTAACTTCCAGCAAAGCAGAACTAAAGATCATAAGTGATCATTTGCTGCTCTTGTTGTGTTTATGCAAATGAACAGGATAAATTAAAAATGAACTTAATGCAGTCCCTTTAATGACAAGGAGGGTAATCTTAGGGAGAAAAATCACGATTCAAGGAAGATCACAATGCCCAGTGGTAGACTATAAAGTAGTGCAGCTAACCGTCTTTAAAGTTTCTTTTCATTTAAAATTTGTTTTCATTTGAAAGTTAAACTATGTCTGTGGCATTATCAAAGATGTTTAATTTACAGGCAAGAAGAATGTCAAATGCCTTACAACTGGATGTCTTTCCGATAAGACAGTCCTACAGATTTAGAGACTTGTATGTGGGTTATGTTACATAAATTAACATGTGTTTTCTGTTTTCAAAGGGCATAAGCCTACGATCTCATTACCTGAGTGATTGTCTGTACGTATAAGCCTCACTTAATCCTGTCTGCATTGCTGCCTCCTGAGACTCACTGGTTTGGCTGAACTAAGTGGCTGGGTTGGTGAAGAACGGGGTGGTCTGTGGGCTTCACTTTAAAACTGGTTTCTCTTTTCTATCCTAATGGCTTGGACAGAAAGAGCCCAGAGGCCTGAGAGGGGGGAAACCTAAAATATTTCCCTCAGTCCAAACTAAGTATAATGGGCAAAAGGGTTTTGGACAGGTGAGATGTACCTGGCATACCTTCCTCCAAAGAAGCCCTTCTTTTCCCTAATGTGGGACACTGAAAAATTAATACCTGTCTTTTGTCATCTAGTGGTTACGGATTGAATGATGTCCTTTAACCCTGTTGCCCCCAGAATACAACAAGGATGCCAGCCTGTTAAACCAAGCATGCCGTTGTCCAGAGACAGCCAACCAACTTGGAGTCTGCACGATCCTTCCCCTTGTGGGAAGGCCACCCTCCCCTCCACACCCCCACTCTTATTTGGGATTTCTTGACCCAAGGGTAGGTAGGACGACGACCATGTCCAGCTTGAAGCAGCTAGAGGACCTCGAGACCTTCGTCAATTGTCCTTTATAAGATTGGAAAGGGTCTTAAGTCTGAGAGGGAGGGATTTTTATTTTTTATTGTTAAAATATTTAACTAATTAATTAATTATTTTAAAAAGAAGAAGAAGAATATATGAAAGGGTGAGGCAGGAGAGCTTGTATGTACGACCCATGGGCATGGACTTGGGGGGGGTTGTTGGGGAGGGGGGGTGATTGTTGGGGAGGGGTGTGCTGGGCGGAGGGGAGCAAAGGGGAAAAGATTGGAATTATTGTAACAATATAATCAATAAAATATACTCAAAAAAAAAAAAAGAATAAAAGTTATCTAACACCTGGATAAAAGCACAAACACCCCACCTAATCTAAGCCCTGGGCAAGGCAAGATCAAGGCATTTCCAGGAATCATCTCAAATAGCTGGGGATTGTAGCCTTATTACCTTCACCCAGGAAATACCATCCACAGAACCAGCTTGCTAACTTCAGATATAAAGCCAGTTTGGGAATTTGTAGATACAGTACAAAAATATAAAAAGAAAGGCAAAATAAGTTTCTAATAAGTGTTCTTAGTTCACTGCATTCAACGTTAAGAGAAAGATATTTAAAGTGCCTCTTTACACTAGTACAGTCAAACCTTGGTTCTCGAACATCTGCCATCTCAAACAATTCAGTTCTCGACCAAATTGTTCATGGAAAAAATGTCACAGTTGTCAAACAGAACTTTGGTTTTCAACCTGACAACCCTTTCATGCTGATACTGTATTTCTAATGGGAAAAATGATTCAGTTTTCGAACAAGTAGTTTCTCAAACAGCCTTCCAAAACAAATTAAGTTTGAGAACTGAGGTTCCACTGAAACACTAATTTCCTATGAGAAGGCGGGAGAGAAACGGGGTGGTTGTGTGACGGTAGGTAGCTAGTTAGGTATTAACAAACGAGAAGGGAGCTAAACTGGCTAAGCCTGATTAAGTCTGCAAGCTACAGCTTCACAGATGGAGACAGCCACATCCTCTGCCAAACCGACTTCATCCCCAACCAGGCAGGAAAGACCAGTTTTCCAATCTCCCCAGAAACAATCGTCCCATTTGCCTGGATTACTGCGTAATAGTGAGCGTGAAAGTCCTTTGCTGGATGGAAGTGCAATAGAAGCCCAGGTGGTGCAGGGGGCGGGTCCTCTATTAAGCGCATGCGCAGCAGAAGCCAGATGAGACAGCAACAGTAGGAGGTTCACGTGGTGGGAGCCAGCATGGCCACCACAACGAGGGAAGAATCTATCTAGCCTGGGAACCTTAGGGGTGGGGACGGGACAGGATAAGGACACTGAAGCCGGAAGATCGAGGAAAGGGATTGCATAGGGTGAGGACCTGAGAGAAACCCACAAAGAATTAGGAAGATTGGTTAGTTTGAAAGAAAGCTTACCCCTTCCCAAACTCAAGGAGATATAATCAAGGCTTAAGAAAGGGGCGACGGGAGGGCAGCGAGCAGCATGTTCTCACTCCAAAGCAGCCCCGCAGGCCTGGGTGCGGCAGCCGCTGGGACTTAAGTGCAGCACCAAAAGTGCCCTTCCAATAAATCCTGCCGCTACACCTCGTGAAATGTGCTTCCTGCCATACCTAGAAGAGCCCTATCTCCAGACTGTGACGGGGCAGACCCACCTTGGTCCCGGGCCCCCTCAGGCAACAGTTGAAAGTCAGTGGTGAGAGGGAGAGAAGCCTTTTCACCGAATTACTACCTGTTTTATACCATTTTGAGTTTTGAAAGTATTGCCTATGCAGAAATACTAACAATAAAGTTCTACTTTCAAAAAGAATATTTTAGATACATCTTGAAACTGAAACCGGAAAAGCTGGCATTCATAATGCCTGTCACTACAAGAACCAATAAAAGGAGACACAAATGGAATCTTTATGGGCGCTTTATTCAAATGCTGGCCATCTGAGACTACTGGTTATGTACCCTCAAAAACCGTATTATCATCTCAAGCCGACCTTTTTATAAAAAGAAAGGGTAGGTAAGAGGTTTGGAAAAAAGGTTAATCACTTAAGAGTTTCAGTCTGGGGCGATCTTCCTAGTACTTCTTAATCATTGATCAAGAATTTTTTATCTGGACTTCCCTCCCTAGAACACAATGGTTCTGATACCATCCCCATTGCTTGCAGAACCCCTGGGCCCAAAGGTTGAATTGTTTGTTGACCTACTGGAGTCACATTATAGTTTCTGGAATAACAGCTTTCAATGTGCATTAATCACTTAAACCTATCAACTATGACTGAACCTAAAATCTTTAACTTTCGAGTTCCCCTATCAAAACGAAATTATTGTATGTGCAGGAGGCATTGTGGTTCAATCTTAGTAGACAATAGTAATTAAAAGCCTATTAGGAATAGAATATGGATTTTGATGGAAGTTAAAAGCCTGCCTAGGTTTGAATACACTCTGCCACCTACCAAAATCAGTGATGTTGGGCAGATTATTCTGTAAACATGGACCTATCCTATGGATTATTGTGTAGATTTAGTATACACACATACATACTGCTCATTAATATAAATACTTAGAAGAGTGCCAAGCACATAATAAGCAATCGATAATGTTAGCTATTATTATCACTATTTGACCATTCTTTTTGAGGTATGCAGGGTGGGGCAAAAGTAGGTTTATAGTTGTTTGGATGGAAAAACAATACAATAATTAACAAATAATACACAGTAAACTGTGTTTTACGTACTCACAACTATAAACCTTCTTTCACCCCACCCTGTATTTATGCCAATAAAGAAATTTGGGTGTGGTTATTTATATAATTCTTAGCTAGTGTAAAAGCAGTTCAAATCTTTTGTTTACTAAAAAATAAACATTTCAACAGACATAAAAAGGAGATAAGCTAGAGAACAGAATCACTAAAACCAAATTGAGGCACAAGTCACTGGTGCCACACTGGTCCTGTCTCAGAAACTGACTAAATTATAGAGATAACTTCAGAAGCCACAAAATTGACTTCAATCATCCCTTCAAGTCCAACATTTCTGTCTCAATAACTCCACATCACCTCAGATGAACTGAAGTCTCTTTTTTTTTTTTTAATTGATTTTTTTAGAGAGAGGAAGGGAGGGGGAGAGAGAGAGAAAAAAACATCTATGTATTGTTCCACTCATCCATGCATTCACTGGCTGGTTCTAGTATGTGCCCCGACTGGGGACTGAACCAGCAACCTTGGCATATTGGATAACACTAACCAACTGAGCTACCTGACCAGGGCAGACAACAAATCAACAATAGCAAAGAGAATTTGTCCCAATTTTTTACCTTCAAAAAATTAGATCTCCTGAATGGACTGATAAGAAAAACCCTCTTTAAAAAATATGCTATTTCATCAAATGCTAAAGGCAATTTTCAAAAGCAAAACTCTATAAAGAGATCTCAGAAGATGGCTTCCCAGAGGACTTGTATGGAACATATAAACTATATACAGCACAAGGCTGTGGGAATATTTAATGAGCTTGTGTCACCCCCCTGCCCACAGCTGCAGAGGGTCTGTGGGACTGTGCTCATTAATCCAGGGGCTTAAACCACGTCTGAACAAACCTGTGGAAAAGGCAAACAGTTCTATTAAAAATATAGACTGCAAATTGCTGACAAGAATATTGGGCAATTATTAAAATGCAGCAATTACAGATATAATAGAGCCAAGCTAAACAGTTTGATGCCCAAAGGCAAACCACAGCAAGTTTACACCGGATCTTAAAACATCTCCGAGGAAGTCCAAGACAAGTTGAAACTACACACTGCTGCTTCTAACAAAGAAGGAGCTTTTCTTCTTTTAGCTTAAAAGTCTCCCCATAATATAACTTATTCAAAAAGAAAATAAACTGCGGGCAGTTTTTGTCTAATCTTCCCAATGTGGTGACAGGATCCTAAGGCAGAAGAGAATAAAAAGGGAAGTGTGTCATTCCCATTCAGTGGAACGCCAATTTTGGCCAAGACTTGCACACATCAACACCTTAACACACAACTTAGGTGTCAGTTTCCCAACTAGAAGAATGTTGGATGATCGACAGCTTCCAAAAAGTTATAGATTTAAAGTAAAACGAGGGAAAGACAAACTCCCCCTTCTTCCATGAGGTTATATTATTCTCTATCTGCAGAGAGCAGGGACTCCCCACCTTGATTTTCAGACCTCACTGAATCTGGATTTGATGAACTAAATGCTTCCTTTAGAAATACAAATAGGGCACTCTGAGATCTTGAAAGAACAATTTGGGGTCTAGTCATTTTGCCTGCATTTCAAAGTAATGTGTTCTATCAAAGGGTACCAGAACTTTTAGTACCCTCGAATGAATAGAAAAAAATTCTGAGTCAGAGCTTAACGGATTTTTTTAAAAGGTGAATGTGATACTAATTCTTCTAATTTCAAAGTTCCTCTGTGTCTGTATCAGAGGCCATTAAACTGAACACGCTGTCTCTACATTCCCTATTGATCCAACAGAGTGTACAGGTGAAGACCAGGAGTAACTGAAAACCCCTGCCCAAACAAGTCCTGAAAACCATCATGGGTTAAACCAATGGTCAAAAGGGTTTGGCTGGGCACAGTATTTCCTGGGTGGACCAGGTTGTTTGTTTTTTTAAGAGCACATCTTGCTCTATCTTAGAGGAAATACGTAGCAAAGTAATGTCTGGCAGTAGGCTAAAAGCCAGAGGAAAAAAAAGAAATTATCAGCTTCCCCTAGATGGTTAACACAACTGGCTATATACATTATATTATTCAAAATCAGAACTTACAGTTAACTTGCAGCCAATCAAGTTCTCAATAGAAAAAATGTTAGCATACTAAAGATATGTGAACAGCATTTAAAGCTGGAAGAGGTAAAAAATAATTTCCTTGAAGAGGAGCCAATCCCCATGATCAGCACTTGCCCAGAACAATATGGCAGAGTCAACACTTGAAACCAGGTCTCTTCATGGCCAGCTCTGTACCTCCCAGCTCCAGGTCTGTCGCCACGAACTAGGAACCATTTTCTTTCCCTCAATACTCAATCTTTGAAAACAGAATGCTTTTTCCAAGAGAGGGCAAAGCCTGCATGGCTGCCATCAGACATTGATATTGCCGTGTTGACATATGCACTGTGCACAAATCATTACCAGTCACAAGCTATGACTTGACTTCAGGACTGTGGGTGGCAGCTATAAACAATCCTTGGTAATGCTGCATGACTCCAAGTTCTTTGAAAATGCGAAGGGCAAGATGAAGCACCAACCTGTGCAGTTATATCATCATAACACTAAAACTGTTCAGCCCCCATCGGAAAAATATTCAACAAATTTGAAGATCTTAAACATTGCTACTCCCTAAACACAAACAGTAAATAACACCCAAATTTCTGTTCCCTTAAACATAAAATTGTTTTCTAACAGATCATTAAAATGTTTCCAGTCTGCAATTTGAGTTAACTTTTTGGAGAAAAAATATATTGTTAAGTCTGTAAATGGTTAAATAAAAGCTGGTAGAGGATTGTTCTGATGGCTATTCAACATGTTATTCAGGGGACTTAGAAAAGAGGCTGGATGACATCAATATCTAGCCTGGCAGACTGTATAAAGAGACACACAGGATGTAGAACAGATACTGTTGTTTGTCGGACGATATTTGGATGCCCTTTAAGACCTGTATACAGAGAAAGCAAAGCCACCTCACTGAGTCACAACAGCAACTCAGATTTCTTTACTGCACAGAGAAACTGAGTAATTCCAAATCCCCATTTTCAGACAGAGTTGGCACAAAGAGGAGAAAGGTCCTGGCTATGGATAAGAAATCTCTGGAATCGCATCTAAGCACAACCAATATTCAACAAACATTTTCTATTACAAGCCACTGTTAAAGATGCCAAAAATACAGCAGTGAGAAAAGAAATCAAAAAGTCTGCCCTCGAAGAGCTTATATTCTAGTAAAAGTAACACCATTTACTACGTAAAGCAAGATATTTAATTTCCTGAGCGTCATCTCTTCCTTCAACAAATCTTTACTTATTGCTTACTCCACACCAGGTAATGGGAATATAATGGCCAAAGAGACAGGTCCTTTGTCCTCATGGGCTTAAAGATGGGATAAACTAACAAATAATCACAAGTATGTAATTGCATGCTATAATAAAACTCTAAAATGTGTCTGTGTGTGTATACACATATATATATGTATACACAGACACACACCCTGAAAGATAAGTAAAGGTTTAAAAGGTCAGGTGAGGGATGAGCATAGGTCCCTGTTGTGGAGGAAACATAGCTGCAAAGCCAAAAGGACAAAGTATAAGGATCAAGAAAGGGTTTGAGCAGGGAAATAATGTGATCTGATTGGGTTTTTAAAGACTTCCCAGATACAGGTACTGTGGAAAACAGTATGGAGGGTCCTCAAAAGATTAAAAACAGAATTACCAGCAATGCCACTTCTGTGTATATGTTCAAATGAAATGAAATCACTGCACTGAGGAGATATCTACACCCCTATGTTCACTGCGGCACTATTTATAATAACCAAACATGAAAACAACCTGTGTCCATCAGCAGATGAGTGGATAAAAAAATGCGGTGTGTGTATATATATATAATGGAATACTGTTCAGCCATAAAAAGAAGAAAATCCTGCTATTTGCAACAACATGTAGTAATCTTGTGGGCATTATGCTAAATAAAATAAGCCAGAAAGAGATAGACAAATACTGTATAATCTCGTTTATATGTGGAATCTAAAAAACCGAACTCACGGGAACAGAGAACAGATGGGCAGATGCCAGAAGCAAGGGGCAGGGGAAATGGGTGAAGGTGGTCAAAAGGCACAAACACCCAGTTATAAGACAAATAAGTCCTGGGGGTGTATGAAGATGATGACTACCATTAGCAATATTGTATTGTATGTCTGAAAGCTTCTAAGAGAATAAATCTCAAAAGTTCTCATCACAAGGAAAAACAATTTTGTAACTATGTGAGATGATGGATGTTAAATAAGTTTATTGTAGGTGATCATTTTGAAATGCATACGTATATCAAATCATTATGTTGTATCCTTTAAATTTATACATTAACTCAATTATATCTCAATAAAACTAGAAACAGTAAATAAAGATTTCCCTGAGTACTGTACAGAAAACAAGACTGAAGGGAGCCCAAAGTGCTGTAGATCAGTTAAGAGTTACAGTAAGTCAGACAAAAAAGGAGGTTTAGATCAGAATGGAGCCTCAGTTTCTTCACTTGTAAGACAATAACAAACTAACCTTACCAATATCACAGGGTTGTTGCCAGAATCAAATAAGATTTTAGATGTAACAGTTATCATTATTTATCATTAGCAGGCTGTCTCCAACAACGAGATTTGTTTTCCTGAGGCCTAGGATTAATTCAAGTCTCAACATTCAGTGGCTGTCCATGGCAGGGAAAAGACAAGGATTAGGGCAGGAATTCCACATGAACACCACTGGGTAGGGAGGCAGGAGGCAGGAGGCACACAGGGTACATGATGTATAGGGAAGCTGGACTCCACTCCACCCTGTACCTCCAGAACCTGGTCCACCCTCACTGCTGGCTGAGAGTGTGACTAACACATCTCTGGCCTCAGCATCCTTAAATTTCTTTAGTGTTGACCTTCATTGAGTCCTTAGAAGCCCTTCTGTCTATCCCAAGCACAACAGACCACAGTGCCCAAGCAAAATACTGCAAAAAGGGGAGGGTGGGCACGGATACATTTCACAAGGTTGTTTTGTTCAGGCTCATAAACTAGGATGGATTTTTCACTCACCCTTGCAATATTCCAAGAACCACCTTTCACATGCAATATTTTTTCATCCAAAGATTTCTGTTACTTACAATTTTAAGCCAGAATTAATAGTGAACTATACTTGAGGGTTCCAAACCTGGCTTACCCAGATGTGTTACACTGGACATGTCATTGAGCCTCCATACACCTCATCTGTAAAGTGATAATGGTATTTTGATTATAGTATGAGATAGAATATGGACATGGTATCTAAAACAATACCTGGCTCACACAGTATCTTTTTAAAAAATAAGAGTCATGGGAGCTTTTATGGTTAAAATACATCTAGACTTTCAAAAAAACAAGCAAACTACTAGTAGCAAGATAATATATAAACAGTTTATATCAAAATTTGTAGTAATTTAGGGTTTAGACTTTATCCACTAGAATTTCAACAATTTCTTCTATCACTAAAAGATAATGACTCCAAACTCAACACAAGATAAGAGTCCTAAAGATAGTTATAATATGGCAAAGCTGTTCCTAAAGGGTGGTAAAGCTACTGCCTCAACATCTCTGATGTAAGTTACAGGGATCCGGCTGCATGGCCATACTCAATTCTACCTTATGATTCCCAACTTAGCTTCAGGGGTTCAGTCAGGGGCTGCGGAACTCAGCCTGGCACTGCCACCAAGCCAACCAAGCTGCCTGGAGTAAGAAATCAGCTCTCAGCAGATGAGCTTATTAAATCATGAAGCTGCAATTATTCCAGCCAAAGTCAGCAATCTGAATATTCTTCGGACACCAGTCATCATCCCTCAGGCCCTTGCAAGCACTAGGCCATTAAAAAAAAGCTCTGGGGAAGCAACATCTACTAGACCTCCAGTAGACTATTTTGTACAATATATAGTAATTTACTAACATATATGATTCATGTGTTCATTTATATTCACAGGGATTCTACAAATATATGAATTTAGAATAAACACTCCAACAACAGACTATTTTGCTAATTACTATTAAGCATATTATTTTTATTTCTCTCTCTGACTTCTAATATAATTATTCCTCTTAGATGGGGGTAATCCTCCAATAGATACATTTCAATTTTTTAACTGATATTATTTGGTAAGGATAAGGCTCAGGAGGCCAAGCATGTGAAACATTAAGAATTAAAACCCTTCATATGGCTCTGAATGTAGCCTACCTAGTCCAACCTCATCCTCTGTATGCCAACCCTGGAGGTAAATCATTATGTAATTATTTTCTTCCACATATGGCTCTCCCACTCATCTGTTCACTCCAGAAAGAGGAATCACAGTCTACCTAGCTTACCACTTGGCCACAGCAGGCATCCACTAAAGGTATCATGATAGGTTGTGCACTTTACAGTGAAAAGCAGTATGGAAGGATGGTGAATTATCAGACTGTTTCTCAATAACAAATGATAAGTCAACAAGTAAAAGCTGTGTCTAAGAAAAAACCTACACCTCAGGCAGCCTCAAAGGAACAAGACAGGCAGGAGTTCTGGCATCAACATGTGTTACAAGCTCAGGCAAATCACTTAGTTTGGGCCTTAATTTCTTCATCTCTAATATAAAGAGATTAAACAAGAAAATCTTTTATCCTATACCTTACTTAGAATTGCATTAAAGGGGCTAAAAACTAATTCTGAATCCCCTCTATAAAATGAGATTTCCATCCAACTCACTTGTGGAAATTTAAAATGCATGATCACTTAATGGCTACCAGGAATGACAACATAAATGGGAAGTATTATCTAAGGAAAACATTCAATTTGACAACATAGTGTAAATAAAATACAGGCATCCTTGTTTCATTGAGTTCTGCTTTATCATGCTTCATAGATACTGAGTTTTTTTTGCAAATTGAACATTTGTGGCAACCCTGAGTCACACAAGCCTATTATTTTTCTCCAACAGACTCAGATGATGGTTAGCATTTTTTAGCAATCAAGTATTTTTAAATTAAGGTATGTACGTTATGTTGCACACTAAATGGACTACAGTACAGTGTTAATTTTTATATGCACTAAGCAACCAAAAAATTTGTGACTCACTTTATTGCAATATTCTTCTTATTGTGGTGGTCTGGAACTGAACCCACAATATCTCCAAGGTATGCCTGCCTGTATAATACATCAGCTATGTTTAATACATAATTTACATTAACAAAAGTATTTATGTAAATTATCTTGCGAGCAATGTAAGGCATGCACAAAACCTGAATTTTATCAGATCTACCCATTTTATCAAAACTACTATATTTATTCTATTCCTCAAACTCCATGAATTCTACTCATTCCACTCACCTCATTTGTTCCATGTTATCTTCTCCTCAGGGCCAACTCAGAATGTTAGAAATAGATAATATCTACTCCAACCCTTTAATTTTACAGCTTAGCAAAACCAAGAATTAAGATAAGTCTCAATGAGTGGCCCACTGTAACACAGCTAGTTAGTAACACAGCCAAGACTTGTCCACATGCTGCTTTGTAATTAGTCTGTGGTTGTTCACGTGTTTACACCACATTCTCCTTCCTATTAGAGGCTAACACCCTGCTTTCTTCTTCTGCCTCACAAATATCTAGCTACCATCTACTGAGCACATACTGTGTTTTTCTGATTTCCCATTTCATCCTCTCAACAACCCAAGGAGATAGATGTCTTTTACTCCATTTTATAGCAAGAAAAGTGAGACTTGACGCTGCTCAACAACCCCAGAGTCACCAGCTCACAAGTCCTGACATGAGGACTGGAGCCCAGGTCTGTCTCATTCCACAGCACATGCTCTTAACCACGAACAGGAACAACTCCAAGTACCATCACCAACCAGGCCCTGAACAGACCCTCTGGCTGTGCGCAGTGCGATTAGATCTAACATAAGGGATGTCATTTCATTTTGAAACTGAGGAGTCTCAATCAGCAGTTTTATTTTACTTTATTCATTCACCCAAAAAACATCTTTTAGCACCTACCTCATTCCTGATACTGTTCAGGGAGCTGGGGATAGAGCAGTGAACTAAACATGACACAGTTTTCACAGAGTTTACCTTCTAATGGAGAAGACAGACAACAGATATATAATGTATCAAATGGTGGTAAGTCCTATGAAGAAAAACAAAGCGGGTTAAGGAGAAAGCGATGAAAGGAGGGATGTTATTTTAGATGGACTGGGCAGGAAAGGTGGGATAGTGTGATTTATAGTAAGAAATATATATTTGGTCTTCTTCCCCATTTCTGGCACAGAGCTGCTAAAACTCTTCAAATTTCCTAAGTGATGAGAGGGATAAAGGTGTCTTATGTTACTGAGATGGATTTTGGACCCCAGTTAAAGACGGGGCCAGGTGCCAGGAGAACTAACCAGATTTGGAGGAGGAGAATAGAGGGGCTAGAGAATAGATAAATCAATCGCCAATGGCCAATGATTTTATCAATCATGCCTACATAATGAAGCCTCCATAAAAACCCAAAATGATGAGCTTCAGAGAGCTTTTGGGTTGGTGAACATGAGGAAGTTCTGGGAGAGTCACGCTTAAAGACATAGCATGGACGCTCCCTGCCCTTTCCCACATAACGTGCCCTATGCATCTTCCACCTGGCTATTCCTGAGTCATATCCTTTTATAATAAACTGGTAATCTAGTCCTCTGAGTTCTGTGAGCCACTCTAGCAAATATTCAATAAATCAAACCTAAGGAGAGGGTAGTTGACCTCCAGTCTATAGTGCGGAGGTCAGAAGTGCAGACCTGAGCCTGTGTCTGAAGTGGGATGAGGCCTTGTGGGACAGAGTCCCTACCTATGGAACCGGATGCTTTCTCCCGGTAGATAGTAAATAGTGTCAGAGTTTATCTGAATTCTGGGACACTCGATTGGTGTCTGAGAATTGCTTGATGGTGTGAGGAAACATCTCTCCCACACAGTGGAAATGGTGACCAGAACCCTTTTTAGGAGGCCTCATGGATAAGGTGACCTTTGAGCACAGAGGTGAGAGACAGAACTATGATAGTATCTGGTGGGAAAGCACCCCAGGCAGTGGGGATAGGAAGTACAAAGGTCCTGCAGGGACAGTATACCTGCTGTGTTCTAGGGGCACAAAGTGTGGGACCGCCAGCTGACCTGGATTCAAATCCTTGAATTGCCTCTTCTTAGTGGTGTCACTTGTGGGCAACTTACTAAACGTGCCTCATCTGTAAAGTAGAGATAATGATTCTATGTACTTCCCTAATGGGGTTGTTATGAGGATTAAGTTAATAACATGTAAAGCTCTTAATACCTATTATGTTCTTAGGGTTCAAGAAATGGCAGCTATGATTTTTATCTAGGTCATTGATAACTTAGGTCCATTCAAGATTACTTATTTTCAAGTCAAACCCAGGTTCAATGATGCTGCTGGCTTTGTATATGGCCAATCACTTCCTCCTAAGCCTCTAACTTCCTTGGCTGGGCTTCCTGTCCTGATGAGGAGGGTTCTCTGGGAACCATACTGATGTTATCACAAAGAACAGGAAGCAAATCACACTGACAGCACTGTTACACTAACATAAATTAGCTCTTCATTCAACATAACCCCTACCCTCAAGTTTCAGATGCTTCTTCAAAAATGTAATTTACTGTCCCTTGGATTTAAGTCACTGGTTTCACAGGACTGAATCCCAGTAGTGTCTCCTCACTGCACCACAGACAGAAACAAGTAGAAATTTCATTTGCAGCCCTGTGGGTTCTTTCCCCTTAGAGAGATAGAGAAAGGGAGAGAGAGAGGTGGGGGGTGGGGGGGGGGGGCACTGATTCGTTGTTACACTCATCTATGTATCCACTGGTTGGTTCCAGTATGTGTCCTGACTGGGGACATACCCACAACCTTGGCTTATCAGCACATTTTAACCAACAGAGCTACCTAGCCTCTGTCTTGAGAACGGTAAGTTAAACCCACTCTTCAAAATTGAGATGGTAATTTAATTTTTTAAAAATCCTTTCTCCAATGTCTTTTTTTGTCTAAACTTCCCATTTCTTTTCAAAGAAATGAGAACATCAAAGCAAAACTCAAAAGTCTTCTGGCCCGGCGGTCTCCACATCATTCCTTAAGAGCACAGCCCTGAAGCAGCTCTGGAAGGTACAGGGAGCTGCCCTGCTGGTGGGCCCAGAGCCCAGGGAGGCTGTCAGGGCCGCAGGGAAACTCTGCTCCTCTCCCCCAGCTCTTTTCTTTAATGCTGTGTTTACTTTTCATCTTCGTAGCCCGATGGGTTAAAGGGCAAACCACAGGCAGACAGAAACCACAGCAAGCCCAAGCCTGTTAAGAGGTAAAATGGGAGTTTTCCCAAACCACTTGTAAGGCTGGGGAGATGGGGAGAGCCCGAGGTTGCTGCTTAAAGTCACACAATTAAAAAGAGGCCTCGAATCTGAGTTTTATAAAACTCAGATTCTTCTTCCAGACAGATCTGATGGTTTTTCCTTTTTAATATCCTAAGTGTACATTTAACTATAAGAAATTCACAAAATCTTGCTTCTTCTCTTTTATTTATTCATCCAACAAATATTTACCAAGTGCCAGTTCAATGCCAAGACTGTTCTAGGTGTGGAATTCAACAGGGAATAAATAACATAAAAATCCCTGCCCTTGTGGAGCTTACATTCTAGTCAGGGGAGACAGACTATAAACAAGATGCGTAACTGTATATGAAGTAGAGATAAATGCTAGGAAAACAAGTAAAGCAGTAAAGAGGGAAAGGAAATATTTGAAGGTCTCTGGTTTGGTTTGTTTGTTTTGAGTAAGGTCCTACAGGAAGTGAACTCTGTACATATTTAGGAGAAAAACATTTCAAGCAAAGAAAACAGCACATGCAAAGGCCCTGAGAGAGAGTGTACATGGCCCACTAGGAAAATGTCAAGCAGGCCATGGAACTGGAGCAGAGTGAGTAAGCCGAAGGAGTGAGGTTAAAGAAGTAACAGGCAAGGGAGTCAGAGGCTGCTGATGCAGGACTTTACAGATTATTGTAAAGATTTTGATTTTTACTCTGAGGAAGACAAAAACAGTAGAGTGTTTTAAGCAGAGGAATGACAGGATTTGACTTAGGTTTTATCAGGGCCATTCTGGCTATTGGGTGGAGAACGAGGCAGAGGGGCAGAGGGAGGGAACCACTATTTCAGGCCATGTGATCTTGGGCAGTCCACCTAATCTCTCTGTACCTGGCGGTTCTCATCTTTAGAAGGAACTGAAGAGGATTACTTCTAAGCCCCACACTACCCTAAACCCTATGACTCTGAGTTGATTTCCTTTGTCTTTTCTATTGTGATAGTTAATATCGACTATGAGCTTGTTCTTTTCCCAGAGCTTTAACTGTCATGGAACTGTGTTGAAGAATTCAATTTGACAACATATATGCGAAGTCCATGCCATACACCCAGGATACAAAGACAGTAAGAACCAGTCTTGCTCTAGGCAAGTCCACAATCTGGCAGAGGAAGAAAATTCGTTCTCATGAGGCACAAGTGCTGTAAGAGAAATTAACAGGCAACCTGCCAGGAGGAACCATGTGAAGCATCACCAAAGAAACTGACAACGGAGTTTTCATGGACTGGGGATCTCCAGAGAGAAGGGAAAGGGGGGGGGGGTGCTAGAGGAGGGACAAGTATGATAGGAACAGAACATGTCAGGGCAGAACATGCTTCGAAAACCGTGAGGAGCCTGATACGAGCACAGTGAAGTGCATGGAAGAAGTGAAGAAAAAATGACTGAAAAAGTAGACTAACGTACTGTTGTTAATAAACTAGACGTCCCCTGCCAAGGATAATGGAACAGCAGAGATTTTCAAAATGTAAGAAACAAAAACAGATCTGTGTTTTCAAACTATAATGTGTGGTTACTGACCATAATAAATGAATACTTTGAGATAGAGATGCTGAAGTCAAGAAAAACTGGAAGACACCTGGCCAGGTGAGATGATGATTTGCAAATGGAGAAAATGCCAAGTGAGATCTGCTACAGGTAAGACACCGTGGGATTGGTGTACTTTGGCTAGGGGGAGTAAGCAAGTAAGCAGGAGTGAGGCGTAGATGTGGCCACTGAGGCATGGAAATAGCAGCGACTAAATGACTGAGAAGGGAAGGAAAAGGGAAAATGGAAACCCAGGGAATGCCAGCACCTGAGGATCAAGCACTGAAAAGGAAACCTGAACAGACATGAGGAAGGTAAAGGGAAAACCAGGAGAGGTAGTTCCAGGGAAGCCAAGATGATAAAAGATGGGGAAAACAGGAGAGTAAAGCCATGAATGCATCAGAGAGAGGGGAATGAGGATGCTGACTGAGAACAGGTGCAGAATTTTGCACTTTGCACCTTTTCTAGCACCCTGGCACTGTGTGGTGGGCGTGGGAGCCCGAGGAGGACACAGCAGGTGAGAAAAAAAGAGCCAATAGCCAAACACCACCAGCCCTGGCACACCCTGTTGGTATCAAAGATTCTGTACCACCAGGAAAGTTTTATTCAATACTCTGAGGACGGACGTGTAAGGTGTGAGAAACAGGAACTAAGATCTGCTAGGGGTGAGGTTCTTTTAGTTAACACCTGGGTCTCATAGACCACTAATCCTGAAACTAGCAGCAGGCTTTAAGAAAGGTTAGTTGCTTCTGACAAGTGCCAAGGACAATACACTCACCCACACACCATCCAACTTCCAGTTAGGCTTCTCACCTTTGCGTTCTTCTCAAACTAGCATCCTTAGTCTCTCTCCCCCCGGCAGAATAATGCTAAGCAGCAAGACTGTAGTTCTGTTCAAGGCAGGGCAAAAAGGATAATATAAGAAGACCATAGAACAACTCCCTAGTGTGATGCTAGGAGTCCATAACCTGCCACTGTTCAGTCAGGAAAAGGCTTTACCAGAAACACCAGTCAGTCCCAGATCACTGGGACCAAACCCCTCTGTGTCAGCAGAAACTGCCTAACTGCTCTTCTATTTGCTCTCTGAGAAACAAAAGGGAGGTAAAGGAGGTGGAGAGTCTTTAATCCCAAAACTACTCTTAAATTTCCAATATAGAATGCTTGAGACAAATTTGAAAGCCAACATAAAACTAACAGATTTTTTTTTAAGTGCATCTACTATCCTTTCTCCTTTACCCTCTACAAAAAAGCAACCCAACCACCAAATGATCATTTTTCTTGGCCTAATTTCCCTATTTTTGTGATATATAATTGGAAACAGGCTGCTTTTTCCTGGCTTCAGAGAACAGGACCTTTGAGGTTGTAGGAGTTGCCAACTACAGAACCTCAACCTTAGCAAAATTTCTTTGCAAATCTCTTACCTAGGTAGGTATCTACTTGAGTAGATTTAAATCCCTTAGGTTTTTGACAGATTACATTTAAATCCCTTACTACGATGCAAAAGTGAATTTTCTCCTAACAAATTAAGACACTCCCCTCCCTTTCTTAGCCTCCCCACCCAGTTAGGCCAAGTAGAATCCTGCTTTGTGTTCAGTATCTCCCATTTGAACATTACCAAAGCCCTACCCAGCAAGGTATGCTTTCTGAAGCATTTTTAAGAATTTAGTAGAACTGGTTCTACAGGAAACTTTATTAGCCCACACACTGAATGAAATTAAAACCTTGAATATCTTAGAGAGCAACCACTCTAATAATGAAATAGAGATACCACACACTGAAGATGATGTGAATACAGAAAACTGTGCATTACATCAAGTCGTCCTTCCCATAGCTCCTGTGTCAAAAGCCAGACGCATGCAATGGCTGTGCAGCAGCTCTTACAGACAGTGTGATGAACTCAACAAGGCACAACAGGGGTGTCTCCACAACACGGATTGTTAGCCTGAGTAGTTTTCAATGATTCCGGTTGTATACTATGAACACATGACAAGTAACAATCTCTATAAAGACGCAAAAATAAGAAAACTAAGAGGAATGCCTGCTCAGAAGCACCGGCAAAAAGAAACCAGCAATAGTAAACACATCCATTTAGAAGATCAGAAACTTCTCCCACACACATAGGGAAGACCTTATACTCCATTGATGCAAAATGTTTGTAATGAGTCAGTGGTGCTTTCCCTCAAAGTGAACTGAATTTGCCAGTCAACTGTACAAAGCCTAACATAACAAAATGAGACATTTATTCTTTATGGATACTCAGAAGAGTTTTGTTTTTTGAGTATGTTTTGTTTTAAAGAAAAAAAAAACAGAAAAGAGATAACACATAACAACACAAGGAATATCACACAAAAGTACTTCAGAGTACCCACACAAACACAGGGCTTTGCGATTTGAATCTTAGTATTTCACCTCAAATAACCTTCCAAGTATGAAAAAAAAAAAAAAGCCACATTCTGCTCCTGCAATCATCATATAAGTTAGTTAATTATGAAATGGAATCTGCAAATAGCCAGCAATGTATTTTTTCATCCAATGACCAATTTCATACTGTAAAAGCACATAACTCACTAAAAATGCTAACCAAATTATACTCCCAAAAGGGAATCTTTTCACACGCAAATGGAATTAAGTTTTCATCAAGTTTCCATCAATAAAATGGTAGAGTAAGAATTAAAAAAAGAAAAGAAATTCAAGTTCTGCTGGGCCCTCCCCCTGGTGTTCTTACTATCAAGCCTGGAAAATTGCAGACTTTCTCCCAAGGCAATCTGATCAACAGGAACGCTCAAGGACTAGTATTTGTAAAGACTGTTTTCTAAAGATCATTTGTTCAATGACTAATCCACTTATATGTTTTTACAAATGGTCCACCTGTGATTTCACCCACAAACCTGACCTTCAGCATGTAGCAGGGAAATGAAGTGTGCACTTGGAAGGAGAGACAAGCAGGTGTTTTTCTTCCTTCGGCAAATGGCACCCAACTCTGAAGCCCCCCTTTTTCCCAGAGCCTAGTGTCCAAGAGGTAGAGAGAGTATATGCTTCTGTATTTCCATCCTTTTCCTTAAAGTGAAGACAGAGCTCCCTGGTCTACCTACGGGCTGGAAGTTTCCTTCCCCTTCCTTTGCTCCTACTGGCCCTCGAGTTGGTCCAGGAGTTTTTCTCTTACCCCTATCACCTTTCCCTCCCTTCCTTCAATAAAGCTGGTGTAAAATCTTAGATTGTTCTCTGGGTGATTTCTCAGAGCAAGGCTACCTGACAGTTTGGTGCCGAAACCCGGGACGGGCTCTGAGACTGGTCACTGGCAGCTTGCAGGCAGGGGAGCAGTGGGCTGCGGCAGCACATCCCAGGCTTAACCTCTGACCCTGTCTGTAGGGACCCTCTCGCCCCCTCCCTCTCCCACCTTGCTCAAGAGATTAAAAAAAAAAAAAAAAAAAAAAAAAAGACAGACCTAACATTTCAGACTTAATTCTAAATTATTATTGTGGCTGCCCTGGTGGGTAGCTCAGTTGTTAGGGCATCATCCCCATGTGCCAAGGCTGTGGCATACAAGAAGCAACCAATAAATGCATAAATAAATGGAACAACAAACTGATTTCTCTTTCTCTCTCCCTCACAACACCAATAAATAAAATTTTAAAAATAAATAATTATTGTCACAACAATTTAACATTAAATCCCAACACTAAACTTTGTCAAGCTCTAAATCACAGTCTCCTTCCCAGACTTGAAGAATCTTTCAGCACAGACACTCGATAATAATCTACCATAAGCAGGAGATGTGAGGATGGCCTCGGGCAGGGTTTCGGGGCCCCTGTTTCAGACCTTCAGGAACAATTTCAGTTTTAAATATGACCTCCATCCGCTATAGGAATACCTGTACTTGTCAGCCTATTAAATCTTAATGTTTGGCCTGGAAAACTAAAGAATTTAAAAAAGTAGAATAAGGTTCAAATGAGAGTGGCCTCACACAAAACTTATATAAATGTTGTTTCAAACACAAAATATTGCACATATGTTGGTTGAGAGATAAAAATCATTACTCCTTCTCTAAGAGAAGGAAGTATGCTCAAAAATCTGTGCTCAATCTGTGCAAGGGCTTTGCAAACAGAAAATAAAGCTCAGTGTCAGTTAGCAAACAAGTGCACTGTTTCAAAAGATATAAAACCAGAAATCTAGAAATGGACAGAGCCAAGGAATGGACCCAGATGCTTCTCATAAGGCTCTTCTAAGCTGTGTTGATTTATTTCAGCTTGACTAGAATCCTAACAAATTGGCAATAGCTGTGTTTTATGAAACGCTACAAAGAGACAATGCTATCATTCCAAGTGTTACTCCGAAGATGTGAAACCAGAGAAATAACTGCCATGGATCTTGGTGCAGTAACATTCTTCCAAAGCCACAAATGCCCTCACTGAAATTATTGAAGGCTAACTGTTATTTCTGAAAGACTAGCTGTTCATATAACGTAGATTCACTTCTTCATTCCTAACTTCCATTTTCCTAGAGGCAATACAAGATTACTTTTACATTCAAGATCTCTAAAAACATTTATCTATCTTGAGGTATGCAAATTTTAAAAAGTAGTTAACATCTTTTGGCCTTGGCCAGGTAGCTCAGTTGGTTAGAGCATCGTCCCTACATGCCAAGGTCGAGGGTTTGACCTCCGGTCAGGGCACATACAAGAAACAACCAATGAGTGCACAACCAAGTGGAACAGCAAAATCCAACTCACTCTCTTTCTCTCTCTCTCTCTCTCTCTCTCTCTCTCTCTCTCTCTCTCTCTCTCTCTCTCTCTCTCTCTCTCCCCCAACTGCCAATTCCTCTTTCTATAAAATCAATTTAAAAATTGTTTAGAATCCTAATCCAATTTGTTAGAATTCTAACAAATTCGCAATAGCTGTGTTTTATGAAACACTACAAAGAGACAATGCTATCATTCCAAGTGTTACTTCAAAGATGTGGAACCAGAGAAATAACTGCCATGGATCTTGGTGCAGTAATATTCTTCCAAAGCCACAAATGCCCTCACTGAAATTATTGAAGGCTAACTGTTATTTGTGAAAATGTTTAAAGTACTTAACATTTTTTAAGTTTTATAATTTCAAAAGAAGTTTTAAAATACAAGGAAAAGGCTCCAACAGAGTGAAACAGCAATAAAATCACTTTTAAAATAAGAAAAGGGAAAAAATGAAGACTGTCCTCATTAACTAATGAACCTGACAATTATAATTAGTTTTTGCCCAATAGCAATGAAAGAAGGGGGGAGGTACATTTTTTTAAAACGGATTAACAGGAACAAGGGTAATTCAAAATGGCCACAGAGCAAATTCATCCAGGAAAGATATTATAGCAATGTTAATACTTACCAGTCATCTTCCAAATTCTAACTGTCCGTCTGTTAAAACTTGAAATGTAAAGTCAGAACTTTCTACAGATTTACAATGCCAGGAAATTGGTCATCACTTAGGCACTAAAGAAGTCAGTAGTGATCACCTTCTTTGTACTACTCCAAGGACATAGAGTCCTTTGGCCCTGGGTGCTTAGACCCAGATTCTGTTCTCAGAAAAGTCAGCAATCACTTGATTTTTTACAAGATACAACCGAGTTTGCATGCAAAAGCCAAAGATTAATTCCCCTGAGCCTTATAAAAGAATGAGACAATACCTTCCTTTAAACAAACCAATTTTGTCAAACTATAAAGGCTTTCCACCACAAAGCCCCAGGAATCCTTAAGGTATCTCGGCCCCCTGCTATCAGAAGATTTTTTTTTTTTAAGAGAGGACAATTAATTTGCCAAACTCTAAGACCAGGAACCTTAAGCCCATTAGGGAGCTGGAGTTTGATAAATGTTTGCTGAATGAGTAAACTGAATGAGAGCATGGAAGACTAAATTAGATACTAAATAAAATGCTACTCTAAATTAGGTCTAAATTCAATCTGAGGTTTAGAAAGAAGGAACTAAAATCTTAAAGTTATTTTAAAATAAGATCCCTTTGACTCTAACTTGGTAAATGAAATAAAGTCAACAATACCTGATGCACAAGAAACAAGAAAGGAAACTGGCCCACAAAACTGCAAAGATCCAAAACCTTTTTGAAAAGTCAGTATGACTTTTTACAAACAGGTTAAGTCTTAAATATTGTTTATATTATATTTACAGGTATGAGTGTCTACAGACACATCATACCTATACTAGACAAATACGATACTTCTGAACTTTTACTATACTAACATATAAGCTTCTGAAGAATGCACAGTAATAGTCTTGAACTTGGAAGATGTTAATGAAAAATGATAATGATAGGATTGTGAGTGTACCGCCTCCATGAGAACAAATTCACTACATGCAGTTTTCTACAAAAGACAAATGAGGATCATTACAAAAAGATTCACAGTGGATCTCTCTAGACTCCCAATTCTCCTAAATAACTTAAAATATTATTCAAAATACACAAAACTACTTTACAATCACCTCTTAAGGAAAAACCTACATGAACATTTAATATCTGTCTGGCCACCACAGAGTTGACATATATCCAACATACAGGCCTTGTCCTCAAGGCCATTCTCATTGTCATCAGTTGAAATTAAACCCAGTTCTCCATTGTAAACTCAGAAAGCAACTTGGTTATTTTGCTAGATAAATTCAAAACATTTTCCACTTCTGAAATGTATGCTTAATACCCTAAAAACTGGTTTACAAGCCTAACAGACATCAATAGTGTGTTATGCTCCCCCTGTTGGCTAATATTCAAAATAACAATGAATTCCCCAGGGGCTGCCTTTGAAGTGCTGGGGTTCAAAAGTAAGTTGGTGACTTTTATATTTAAAAACATGAACTGGAGCAACAGTTGTCAAGTAAAGTTGCCATGTAATGGTCAGATTCCATCAAAACAGGAAAAATTAAAGTTGACAAATGAGAAAGACAAAACTGAAGGGCAAAAAATATGCTGAAGCCTTGAAACACTGAACAATGCAGAATTAAAGCCAAAAGCAGAGAACACCAAGAAACAGAGCAACATCCTTTAACTGACACAATGGCATGAAATCAATTTCATTTTAATAGCCCTTAAGGGGGTAAGAATTATTTCCCTGCCTCTTGTGCCAACCCCAAGCTGTTTCCTAAGGAAGACAAGTAACACTGACCAACAATGTCTGGAGAATTAATAAAAGAAATTAAGAGTAAAGATCCATACTCATTAACACAAATCAGAGTTCTATATATAATTACTTGGAACCAGTTTCAAAGGAGCTGTGATTTGGCACCCCCATATCACCTAAATTAATCAGATACCTTATTTGTGCTTCAAGGGACATGTGTCCAACTCAGATGGGAAACTACAACAATGGGAGAAGACGCCCGGACTCACTGCACACAAATCTGGCTGCACTTGCTGCTCTCTGCTGAGTGACTAAGCTAACTCTGGAGTCAGAACTAATAGAAAGTTGTGTAGGAGCTTGGGCAAGTAACTAACCTCTATCTGTAAAATGGGACTATTCATGTGTTTACCACAGAGTTGGTGAGAGGATTAAGTGCAACTGTGTCAGAAAGACATTTAAGAGAGTGTCTGGTATAGAGTTTCGGCTCAATAAGAGTTAGCTATCTAAAGTGATTATGCAAAAGAAATTACTTATTTCGCACTGAAGTAACTGTTTGCAGGCTAGAGGGCCATTTCGGGAAAGAAAAAAGAAAATTAAAAGGTCCTGATGTGTGCTTTGCTACTTGTAGAAACTTCCGTCCTCCCTGACAGTTCGCTGACTCCTCGTGGAGATGGAGCGCAGCAAACCCAGGGCTTCCCATCTCCGCCAGTCAGTCCTACCATCCCCCTGCCCTCCTCGCTCTCTGTCACCTCGGGGCTCGGGACAAGCAGCACTAACGCAGCAACCCTATGAGGCCAGTACAATCTTAATTCCCATTTCACAGCTACGGAAATGGAGTGGTTTTCTTCTCTTGGCTTTTTTTGTAGACCCTAAATCCATTAAGTCCTACTCCGCCAAGGTAATTCACGTTTGACAAGCCGGTTTCCTACACAACCTGATTATGAGAAGTGGGGCAAGTGCCCTGGTAAGAACAAGACTGCAAGCAGATTGTCCTAGCAACAATCCAAGATTTCCAAGCTCGTTCTAACCAAGGGAACAAGAGAAGCCTTCCACATAAACCGGGTAAAGCGGCTAATAAGTTACCGCGGGGTGCGTTCTCTGCTGGGGCACCGGGCTGCAGGGCTCCGCGCCGCCCACACAGCGGGCACCCTGAGGGCGCGGCCCGCGGGGAGCGCAGCTCCTGTCCGTGCGCGAGCCCCGCGGCCGCAGTCTCTGCAAGGGCAACTGAATGCAAACTCACAACAACCCGCTCCCACCCACACTGTCACGCGCTCGGTGGGAAGTGACCCGCGCGCCCCGCGGAGTCAGAAGAAACCGCAAAGAAGAGCAAGGGCAGGCGCGGAGGAGAAGTCTGCCCCGGCACAGAGCATCACCTGACCGCTGCCCCTCCGGGAGGGCCGCTCCCCACGCACCTCTGGCCACGGGTCCTTGGCTCCTCGGCGCCCAACCAACGCCACCCTTCCAAGCCCGGGGGTCCGGGCGGCCGGAGCGACCCCGGCCGTGAAGCAGGCACGGAGCCCCGCGCAGCGCTGCAGGCACCGCGCAGCCTGCAGAGCCCGCGGCCGGGACGGGTGCTGCTGGGCTAGCGGCGCGCCTAGGGGAGTCCCGGCTTGGGCTGCAGCACCGTGGGGCCGGGTAGGCACGTACCTCGGAGGCGGTGTGTCAAGCGGAGATCCACCCGCCGCAAGTTGGGAGGAAAGCAGAGGCAAGTTTCCCCGCCCAGCGTTCGGGGGCCGCGAGCACCGGCAGCTGCTGCGCGGCGGCGCAACTACGCCATCCGGACCCGCCAGAGACTTTCACCTCCTGCGAAGAGCTCCGGGAATCGCACAGGGCAAGTGGCCGGGCACGACAGCCACCGACTTCCCTCCCTCACTCACTGGGAAGAGGAAAGCGCCGCTCGGCGTCCCTGAAAACCTCGATTACCCCCATCGGGCCGACCCAGCGCACTAGCTAGCCCTTGCACACACATGCGGGCGGGGATGGGCAGGACGCCACAGCAATCAGCGTGCGGGGGGAAGGGCGCTCCTCCTCCGCCAGCCCCACTGACGGCTCGGGGCCACGGAGAAACTCCTCCTCCCGCTGCCCGCCTCCTCTCTCCTCCCCCTTTTCCTCTCGGACTGATGGATGAGCCCCGAGCGCTGCTTGCGCCTGCGTTTCCCTTCGGGCCAAGGACGGAGGAAAAGAAGAAACACGGGGAACGGCCGGGCTGCTGCGCGCCCAAGTTAGGGCGGTGGGTGGGGGTCCCAGTCCTCCAGGAAGATTGGGGTGGGAGGGGCACGAGTAAGCGGATGCGGGCTGCAGAGATTCGCTTCCTCAAAATAGGTCCTTCAAACTTTCCAGGATTCCCTGGAGAAGCTGGGTTTTTATTTGGTTTCCTTCGTCTTTATATAAAATTCTAAAACCTCCAGTAACTTGATCACACCTTCTCGCCCACTCCCTAGCACAATTCCCTTGCACATATTAATTCTATCCCTGTTTGTCCCCCCCACTCCAGTCCTGCTTCTTATCTCATGCCTGCAGGGTCTTGCCTCCTCCTCTCCAACAGATGAGAGTGCATTACCCAGCCTAGTCCCCGTGCTTGCTATATAAATTAGTACAAATAAAGGAGCTAGGGTAGCGTAATTGACGCTACCCTAAGGTCAGCGTGACATAAACCAACCTGTCGGGGGCATTGCATTTTCTGGAGGACATGTGCCTGTGAACTACCCTGCAAGAGCTGAGTGCAATGAAGTAATCAGAACACCACTTTAATACTCTTGTTTACACCCCATGTTTCTTTTTAATAGATACGCTTAAATCACAGGACACTTGTTTTACCAAGAGGCTGGTTAAATGACCATTGTCTGACAGGTTTCCAAGACCCGATTTCCAGTCCTGACTGCCCTTGGACTAGCTGTGTGACGTTGGACAAAGAGCTTAAACTCTCCAAGTCTCCTTTCTTCTATGTAAAACGAGGAGGCTGGCCTAGGAGACTTATTTCAGTTTTCAAGTGTTATGGCCTACACTGTTGATATCCTGGCAAGTGGAATGGAGAGGTATCTTATATTATTACTTGGAAAGTTTTTGAATTTTCCTACTTTGAGAGAAAATAAAGTATTTCTCATCCTTTTTGTTTTGTCCCTATTCACCCAACTGGAGAATCTTTCACAAAGGTCAAATTGTCACTGATCACCTGGACTTACTGCAAAAGCCTCCTCTATGAACCGTTTATTCTTTATCCATGTTTATTGAGCATCTACTGTGAGAAGCTTGAGCTAGGCCTTGGAGATACACAAAGGCATAATACCCTGAAGGAACCAATAGTCTAGGTGGAGTTAGCCTCAGTTTTGATACAGTCTCTCTAGATTTAAAGTGTTAAATTTCTCATAGACTCAAATTACATAGTATTCATGCCTCAAATTGTCGTTTTAGTTTCAAGTGCAGGCATGAACACTTGAACTGGGTGTGAATATTTAATTCTACATTTAAATGTATCAATCATGTTAAGTAAGGCTTTCTAATTTCTAAATAAAACGGTATAGTAAGAGAGAGAAAAACCAAGTCCTAGATAACTTAGGAGTGTCTTGTCTTTAAAGAATGATGAAGTAACTGTTCACAATGGAGCCAGGTTTTCAACAGTGTAACCAACATCTATTGAACAATTAATTACTCTGTGCTAGGCAGAGTCCTAAACACTCTATATGTATGAACAGATATACTCCTCACAGCCCCATAAGGCTATACACAAACCACACATTAGCTGAGGACTTACAACTAGCTGAGATAGTATAGCTAACAAGTGGGAGGGCCAGGATTCAAACCCACACACAACTACCTGGCTCTGAGCCCAAGTCTTAGATCATGAGGCCATACTACAAAATCTTTACATAGTGGCAAAATGAAAGATTCGGGGGCAGTGGAGTAGGGGAATTGGTTGATTGACTGGGATTTTTATTTTTTCAAAAATTTTTAAAATCAGGGCTATTTAATTAGTTTCTCTAAATGATATGGAAAAATGAGAATTTGTCATTTTTTATAAAACTAACAATGTCTATAGAGGCATTTGTTTAAAACATCTTTACACCAATAATGTGATATTATTTGTAGAAATCTAGACACCTGAAGCATAGAACAAAGGTTTAAAATAAACTTAAATTTTTGATTCTCCAGAGAAGGTTTAGAAATAGGGTTCCCCTGCCTCTTATTAACTGATTTATATCGGGATGAGTCCTGTCCTTTCCCTTGGTTTTTTACAAAGTAGGACTATGTTCAAGTTACATTATTTGTTTCTACAAGATGCAAGCTTCCTTTGGTCCAAGGTAGTGTCTTGGTCTTTTGTTTCAAATTATTTCAGAAATAATTCTAAGTGTGGTGGGGGGGGGGGGCTGTAGTAAATAAAGAGGTACACTTTGTCTCACTTGTATAAAAACATTTGACAGAAGAGAGTCAGTGAGTGATTTACTGAGGCTGTGTTTCTCTCAAGGAACCATCCCTCCTATAGGAATGGACCTGCTCCTTTATGATGACTCAGATTTACTGGCATGCCTCCAGATTCGGTTGATTAGCAGACAACTGAACAAATTAATAATAACTTGCTTATGTTCCTTACAGAAGCAAACACCTCAAATTTCTATATCACCAGAAAATCATTCAGTTGTTTTTTTCTTTTTAACAAGTCCTCATATAATACTTAGTGCTCTTTACAAATTCTAACTCATTAAATCCTTGTAACAGTTCTATTATCCTCATTTTGTTCCTGGGACCCCAATGTTAAAGTCTGTCTGCCTACTCACACTGACCCAAAGAAATGCCAGAGCAGGAGTTTGCAGTATAGAAAGAAAAACAGGTTAATATTGAATTGACCAATCCAGAGACAGGAGCTGATGCTCTAAAGACAACTCCCCAATAGTGTGTAGGTTATAGATTATATAGGGCAAAATCACAAGTCAACATGGATTAGGGGGTTCAGGATTATGCTGGGAGCTGATTGGTTGGAGGTGAGGTAAGGGTAATAAATCATTTCTTCAGTTCTGAGGTCTGCTCTGGCATCTGTTCTCATGGGAAAATAACCAAGGGCTAGGTCCACCTTAGAGCCCAGGAGCTGAAAGGTAACTTAGGTCAAGATATAATCTTTAGCCTGCTGGTACCTGTTGACCATTAGTCAGGTCTGGGCTATTGTGTTTTGCTGCTTCTAGTCTAGGTCTGAGAGAGAGAGAGAGAGGATTTCTAGAACTAGGACTTAAAGCTAAATTTAATCAAAGTCATAAGGACCCTCAGTTTCAGTTTTACAGATCAGAAAATGATGTACAGAGAGGTTAAGTAACTTGCCAATTGCCACACAAGTGGTAGAGCCAGGTGCTCTGGCTCCAGAGTCTACTCTGAACCTATACTTCGTGCTGCTAACAGGTGAAAGGGAACCCCCTTCCACTCATAGAGTCTTACTTTTTTAAAGCTCAATTCTTTAAACGTTTCAAAAGATCAAAGCCAAAGTATGTTTAGGAGAAATATTACCCAGCCCCAACCACTACCACATAGTAATAGATTCCTTTCACCCAGTAAAGAGGGGGAGAAGGGATACCAACTTTAAAGTTTGTCCGAAACAGCCAACATCTTGGAGGCAATTGCATAACTACTCTTAAGATGTGTGACAGAATATGAAACAAATGTTCCAAAATTGTTGTGACAGGATATGGTCTACAAACTACAGCATGTGCTCCTATTTTCTGCTCAGTTGGCCCATTATTACAGATAGATTTACTACTTTATTTCTAAAAGCTGCCCATAAAGATTTCAGTTCATGCCTAGAGGTGTTTTATGTATCACTGTAAGCTCAGGCCATAAGCTAAAACCACATTTTCTGTATCTGTATCCAAGATTTGAATTTTATTTTCACTGATAAAATTTGCAACTGGCAAATTTCAAATTGATGAGGAAAAAATCCTATCAGGTGAATCTGTATGCAGAGCAGAGCCCAAAACAGACACCTGATTCATGCCTGGGGGATTCTTCCTCTGAACTTAGAAATAAAATCCAAAGAAAATTCCCTTACAGAAACCATGAGTTCCTGCAAACTTGTCATTTCCTGTGCTCCCATGGAGGTTTCCACAATGCACCTTCAATTTCCCCCTCAGTGGGGCTCCTGACAAAGCAGGAAACCTCACACCATTTCAAAGTAACAGCAAAACCCCCGAGACCCTGTGGTCTTCATTCTGGAGCGGCTGTGACAGAGCCTCTGCTCTCCCTGTCTTGGGAGCAGGGATCCCAGGAGGAAGACTTCACTCTGGCCCCCATCTAGGTGGCTGCACTGGAGAGAACTTTTGGTCTGGCTCATAGAAGAAGAAAAATCACAAACTATAGACACGTTATTTTGTTTGTTTTTTTAATTGTTTATTCTATTACAGTTGTCCCAATTGTTTTCTCTTTGGCCCCCCTCCACCCAGTAGCTCCCCGCCCCCCACCCGCAGTCAATCCCCTCTTCAGTGTCCATGCCCATGCGTCATTCATTCATGTTCTTTGAGGAGTCCTGTTACAGAAACAGGGGAGTCCAAAAACAAACCCCATAGTTTGTGGCTGGGAGATAGGGAGCAGGAAGCAGCTTTCAGACTGCCCTTGCCTGCCTGGAGCTAGTCGCTGGAAACATTGTTGCAAAGATCCGCTTTACTTCCAAGACTCAGGAAGATGGGCGGGATCTTGGACTGTGGGCTGGTACGGAAGAAGCAGACAGAGTCTACGTGGAAGAAGCAGACAGAGCATACGTAAGGTTCTCTGAATGGTCAGGACGGTTTGCAACACCCACTGCGTGATAGGACGCAGGGGGAGAGAGGAGGCAGAGAGGGAGAGAGAGGAGCTGCGGACATTTTGGGCTGGCTCTGGCTCTAGGAGGTTTTCTCTCTCAGGCTCTCTCTGGCCCTCATGCCCTCACTCTCTGGCTCTTGTGGGCTCCGTCCATGTGGCTTGGACCAGGGGTCTCCAGGCTGCGTAAAGAAGAAGCTCTCGCCAGGCGGTTTTGAGAAGGAGAGGAGATCCGCACGGTTTGCATGAAGAAGGCAGTTTACAAGGAGGCTGAGAATCAAGGCAGTCCTGCATTGAGAGCTGGAGGGCACCACAGCACAGAAAGGACCTCCCCAATCAGAACTGAGTGATTGGCAGCTACTGGTAAAGCTGAACTGTGCCTAGGAAGTAGGGAAATGGTGTTTCTGACTTTCCTAAGACTGGCCAGGTCTGGGAGGGGGAGGCAGGACTATGTGTAAATAAACAATTCTTTTTCTTTTCACCAAACTCTGGTATTAAGAGTTATAATTCTGGCGGCAGGCAATCGGGCCCCTAACAAAACAGCCCGTGGGTTCTGTTTCAATCGGAGCAGCCCAATGGTTATGATACAGTCCCTTCCCCTTCCTTCCACCATCCTCCCTCCTCCCCTCTTACAGCTGTCAATCTGTTCCATGTTTCCATGTCTCTGGTTCTATTTTTCTCGTTAGTTTACTTTGTTCATTAGCTTCCAGTTATAAGTGAGATCATATGGTATTTGTCGTTTGCCAACTTACTTATTTCACTTAGCTTAATATTCTCCAGTTCCATCCATGCTGTTGCAAAAGGTAGGAATTCCTCTTCTTTCTGCTGCATAGTAATCCACTCATCTACTGATAGACACTTGGGCTGTTTATAACTCTTGGCTATTGTAAATAGCGCTGCTATGAACACAGAAGTTCGTAGCTTCTTTTGAATTGGTGTTTCCAGATTCTTAGGGTATATTCCCAGCAGTGGAATAGCTGGGTCAGAAGGCAGTTCCATTTTTAATTTTTTGAGAAAATCCCATACTGTTTTCTACAGTGGCTGCACCAGTCTGCATTCCACCAACACTGCACTAGGGTTCCCATTTCTCCACATCCTCACCAGCACTTGTTTGCTGATTTGTTGATGATGGCCATTCTGACCAGTGGGAGGTGGTATCTCATTGTGGTTTTAATATGCATATCTCTAATGGCTAGTGATGTTGAGTGTTTTTTCATATGTCTATGGGCCCTCTGTATGTTGTCCTTGGAGAATTGTCTGTTCAGGTCCCGTGAACATTTTTAATTGGATTGTTTGTCTTCCTAGTGTTGAGTCACATGAGTTCTTTATATATTTTAGAGGTTAAACCTTTGTCCGATGTATCATTGGCAAATATGTTCTTCCAAAGAGTTGGTTCCCTTTTCATTTTGATGATGGTTTCTTTAGCCGTGCAGAAACTTTTTAATTTGATGTAGTCGCATTTGTTTATTTCTTCCTTTATTTCCCTTGCCCTAGGAGATATATCAGCAAAAATATTGCTGTGTGGGATATCTGAAATTTTACTGCCTATATTTTCCTCTTTGGCTTTTATGGTGTCATGACTTATATTTAAGTCCTTTATCCACTTTGAGTTCATTCTGATGTGTGGTATGAGTTGGTGGTCTAGTTTCATTTTTTTGCATGTACCAGTTCAGTTCTCCCAACACCATTTATTGAAGAGACTGTTTTCACTCCATTGTATGTTCTTGCCCTCTTTGTCGAATATTAATTGACCATAGAGACGTGGGTTTATTTCTGGGCTTTCTATTCTGTTGCATTGATTTATGTGTCTGTTCTTATGCCAGTACCAGACTATCTTGAATACAGTGGCCTTGTAGTTTAGCTTTATATCAGGTGTGTGATCCCTCCAACTTTGTTCTCCTTTCTCAGGATTGTTGAGGTTATTTGGGTCCTTTTAAGTTCCATATAAATTTTTTTAAGTATATTTTATTGATTAGGTTATTACAGTAGTTCCTATTTTTTTCCCCTTTGCTCCCCTCTGCCTAGTATCCCCTTTCCCTCCAGCAATCCCACCTCCCTTAGTTCATGTCCATGGGTCATACATATGTTCTTTGGCTTCACTCTTTCCTATATTATTCTTCCCCTTGTCTATTTTGTACCAATTGATTATGCTTCTTAATCCCTGCACCATATCCCCATTTCTCCCTCTTCCCCCTCCAAGCTGATAACCCTCCAAATGGTCCCCATATCTATGATTCTGTTCCTATTCTGGTTTGCTTAGTTGAATTTTGTTTTTATTTTTTAAATTCAGTTGTTGATAGTTGTGAGTTTGTTGTCATTTTAGTGTTCATAGTTTTGATCTTCTTTTTCTTAAGTAAGTCCCTTTGACATTTTATATAATAATGGCTTGGTGATGATGAGCTCCTTTAGCTTCACCTTGTCTGGGAAGCACTTCATCTGCCTTTCCATTCCAAATGATAGCTTTACTGAATAGAGTAGTCCTGGTTGCAGGTTGCCTTTCATCACATTGAATACTGGGTTCAGGAAACAAGTTACAGAGGCAAAAGAAGGGCCCTTGGAACTTATTGGAACTAACGAAAAAGCGAGGCAAGGAAAACAGGCCTGAAGGAAGGGGGTGGGAACAGCATGGGCATGAGAGAGATAGACATGGGTTATACATCCTAAGAGTTTTTAAGGGAGGGGATTTTAGGGGAGGTCCCAAGGGAGGACCTCAATAAAATATTCATCAGCTTTTCAGGTGTGTCTTTTCAGGGTCATGGTCTCCAGTGATTGGCCAGCACCAGGGCAGAGGGTCATTAGTCAGTGCAGCTGGTCCTGATGTCAGCCATGGCATCACTTACCTGGTTGAGCTGCTTTTCTGGACCTGAAACTGAAACACAACTGAGGCCTAGAAGTTATCTATAGGGGTTAATGCTTAAGGGAGTGGTTGTGCAAGAGCCTGCACCGGAGTTGCCTGAGGCCACTCTTCAGCCCCTGTTCTTCCTCCAAGGGGGTCTAGCAACATACCAGGGGTGGAGAGGTCAGGAGAGGGTCCAAGCCTCATGACCAACAATATGAAAGGTAAGGGGGTCTAAACTGTATGACCAGCGATATGCTAGAGGAGGAAAGATCGCCCTGGGGGTGAGGTCCTTGGTTCCCCAGTTTTTCCTGTTGCTAAGCACCTGGGGCTTTCTGCCCTAGTGACCTTCTGTACCTGGCCCATCGTCCTTGCTCTGCTCACATCTAACTGCTCGCCACCAGAAGGAGGAGAGTTTCTCAACTAGGTCCTGCACACGTGTTCTTTAAAATTCAGTAATAAGTTCAATAAAAAATTTTTCATTTTATGTTTTCGTTTTAAAGATAATCTTAAAAAGAAGTTTCAAAAGAAATTTTTAATCTCTTTTTTGGGGGGTGGGAAGGCAGGGATAAATTAAAAACCAACAGACTTTTCCATAATAAAAGACCGATTTCTTAGGTCCATGTATTTCAAATTAGTCAATGTATACCCAGAGCTTCCTAAATGTTTTTTTTTAAAGAGTACTTACAGGGGTGGGGACTGACTGTGGGAGAAGGGGTGGGCCGGGTGGGGGGAGCAATGGGAGGAAAAGTGGGACAACTGTAATAGAAAAACAATAAATAAATCAAAAAAAAATTTTAAGGGTACTTACATGGTGAATATCTGAGAAATGCACTATAAAATTCTTAATTAAATTTTCCTTTAAAGTTTCCCCAGTTTACTCAAACAATTTATGCTGCTTTCTGTGAGACCTTAGCTTCTTTCATGTTTCAAAAACCAACCAATATTCACTGAAATTTGCTAAGCCATATTAAGAGGTGAAAGATACATATAGAGGTGACAGGAAATATAATAAAAAGATAACTAAGGAACAAATAAGTTCTATATGGTAACTGTCAAATGTGACCATAAGTGCTAGGAGAATTGAGATGATCCTTGGTAAGAAGTGAACTGAGGCTTCAGTGGATGCAGAGAATGGAAAGAACAACGTAAACAATGGCAAAAGGATGCTACAGCTATAAAGCAGGAATGCCTGAGAGACTGGTCCCCAAAAAGAAGCTACAATAAGAACAGATTATTTACCTCACTATTAAAGACTATAAGGATCTCACAAGCCTGTGTTTCTATCAGTCTCCATAAGAAATCCAAGTTTTCTAAGTCATTGCTCATTACCTAGACTCTTGTCATCATATGGCTCTGAATGTCCCCTAACATAATTCAATCTTTTTTTTAAACTTCCAAACCCTCCCAGTTTTCTCTCTAGAATTTATGACAAATGAACAGTAAAATCCCTTATGTAGTTCACCTCTGGAAAAAGCTGGCCTCTCAGTTCCTTGACTTTCTCCTTTCTAGCACTCTGTTCTTCTATTCTATTTCATTCACCATATTCAATGATCATGTCCAGATCATCTTTATTAGAAATAACTGCTCTACTTCTCAAATTGTTACAGAGTGGAATCCCCCAGAAAACCCCAGAGCCTGTGGTTTGGAGGATGGGGGAAGGGAAACAGCTTTCAAAATGCCTTTGGACATCTATGGCTGGTAGCTAGGGTCTTAATTATGTAAATGGCTTCAGTTCTTTCACAGCTCCAGGGAATAATGAGCAGTGAATAAGCAAGGCCTGTGGAAGTTTCTGTGAATGGTTAGAACCAGTTACCACTATGCCTATTGCGTCACAGGTCAAAATCAGGGATTTAAGGAGAGGGCAGCAGACATTTGGAGAGGAAGAAGAGGGAGGAAGAAGAGTTCCACTCGGCTGGCTGAGGAAGAGAATTAGGCGGTTTACAAGGAGAAAGGGAGAGAAAGAGAATCATGCGGTATTGCAGAGGTAGAGGAGAGATCCATGCTTTCTTTGCAAGGAAGCTGCGAACTCCACAGATCTAAATCTGCATAATCTTTAAATAAACAATCCTTATTTTTTTTCACCAAACTCTGCTGTTGAGCATTTTTCTTCTGGCTGCAGGCAATTGGGCCCCTCATAATCGAACAGTCCATGGGGTTCTGTAACAAAATCTCAATTTCAAGCATTCTTCTCTGACCACCAATCTCTATTGTTCCAACTCATTGCCTCTAGTACCTTGATTCCAACAATTCTTTGACCCCAACTGGATCTCAAATCCATTTTCCCTACTGTTTTTTCTCATTCACAACCATAACTAGTCCCACAGTAAATTTATGACCATAATCTGTAATGGGCTTTTAGTACTACTCAGCAGTCCTACTGTATTTTCCTTATCAGCTCACTCTTTTATTTTCAAAAAAGTTTATTTTTCTTTACCTCTTTCCTCCAGTTTTCAGTACTTTCTGCCTCCTACTCAAACTCAGCATATAACCTTGCTTTTTATTTTACTTAAGAAAATTGAAGCCCTCAGAAGAAAATATCCTCACCTTCCTACCACATCTGCCAGTCTATGTGTCCATTCTTCTTTGTTCTGATTTCTCTCTCCTTACCATGGATGAATTGGCCCTGCTCCCTCCATCTGTGCCCCAGTTTCCATTTCTTCAATTACAAAGGGATCTCATTCTGTAGTAATTCCTATTTCACCTGTATCCTCAGACTTCTCTCTTATGCGAGGATTATCCCATCAACTTACAAACATACTACGTTTCTCATTTTAGAAATTCTTACATGACCCCCATATCCGTCTCACTCCCACTTCTCTGCTACCTTTGTAGTAAAACTCCTATTTGTTGCCCGGGCTTCTTTACCATTTCCTCCTCAACCGCATCCAATCAGACCACACTTGCCAAGGTTATCATGTGGCCAGACTAGGGGCCAATCCTCAGTTTTCAACCTGCTTACCTACTAGCTTATGACCCAGGAGCTCACTCCCTCCATCTTGAGACATTTTAATTGGCATTAGTGGCCTCCCTCCTATCTCACTGGCTGGCCCTTCCAAGTCAGCTATGCCATGGTTTTTCATCCTGCTCCCAGGATCCAAATGTCGGCTTATCCTAGGGCAGTGTCTGTGGTTCATTTCTCTATTGCAACTCTCCCTCCAGGTGTTATCATCCAGACCCATCTCTGTGAATGTATCCACACATTGATGGTTCTCAAATTTTTATTTCCATGCCAGATCTCTTCCCCAAACTCCAAACTCAAGCATTTAGTTGACATCTCCACTCAATCTGTTCAATAGGAAAATCAAATCTTAGGTTTCAAGAACTGAACTCCTGATCCCTGCACACACATCTTCTCTTTCCTTCTCTCAGTAAATATTTCCACCATTCATCCAATGGCTCAGGTCAAAACCTTATGGGTCTTCATTGCTTCCTCTATATCTCTCACACCCCGTAACAAATCCATCAGCCACTCCTGTTTGCTCTGCCTTCAAATAATCATTTCTTACTATTGCCATTGCAGAAAAATATCATAACTTCTAACCGATATACTTTTTTTCACCCATACAATTGCGATAGCTCTAGTCTCTGCTTCTAATCTTTCTTCTCACCCACCAATGGACATGTGTGCGTGCACACATACTTATTTGGTACTTTCTATGTTCGGCTCACGTTAGTGAATAAACCTGGCCCCTCCTCAGAGCAGGTTTCCGTGTAAGTTCACATTAGACTACAGGCACAATGAGGTCAGGACCCATGGTTATGTTAATCAACATTGTACTGTATTCCTAGCTCTTAGCAGAATGTCTTACATCTAACAGTAGCCAGCAAACACTGAAATAATGGATGCTTTTATTCCAGAGATAGATACCCACAACTGAGAGACTGTAAAGAATAGTGAAGTTTTACAACAACCGTTGAGAGAGATGTACCTCTAGAGGCTCAAAAGTAGACTAACCCAGGGGCTTTGGGTGTTATAAAGGCCAGGACTTGAGACACAGCAGAATACATCTGACCTGGAAGAGTTGGCACCAATTTGGACAGGAAGAAAGTATAAACAGCATGAATAAAACTTGACCTGGAAGCCAGAGATTCTAGCATAAGCAAGAGGCTTCCTGATCTCAGCCAGACCTGTTATATAGTGTAGATAAACCAAGCCCCCAGACCAGGGCCAAAAGCCTGCTTATTAAATTTAGCTGAAAGGAGAGAAAGAGTCAGGTGCCACTAAGAGTGCAAATAATGGGTCATATCTTAGACGTCACTCTTACTTTGTACTATGTTGATGGGGATAAAAATCATATTCCTGAAAAATGCTGGCCTTCTTGAAATGCTAATGGCATCAACACTAAAGGAGAAAGAAACAGATCTTGAACGGTTTTTGCTATTTCTGAGTATGAGAAAAAGGAAGGAAACATTCATTAACTTGAATAGTTTCGTCCCTTCCCATCACCTTTTCTCTTTGAGAAAGGATAACACACTTCCTTCTTTGCCTCTGGACTCCTACACTACGCGATCCCGCTAGCATCCCCTTTGGTTTCCTCTACAGATTGTTAAAGCAACTTCTACTGCTTTAAAATCAAGCAAGCCAATTGTTCAGACCCCATTTAAAAATCAAAAGCTTCATAGGGTTTTGTGCATTTCTGTGTGGCTTTTTGTTTCTCACTCTTTTTTCTTCTCTTTCCCTTTACTAAAATTTTTCCTGCTTTTTCTTAAGCAAAGCATATACATGTGTAGGGTTTGTGCACATTTATAAAAATGAACATATAAATTAGTAAATTACATAGTTTTTTTTCTCATATGGATTATTTTTCAGTCTTTTATTGTGCCAAATATCTTTAAAAACTTCAGTGGTATTTTTTTCACTTTTCTAAGGCCTGAAAATTTTCAAAGTACAAAGTAAGTTTGAAGGGAAGAAAACTTCACTGGGAATGCTGAACTATAACTTTGTATTTGACCTAGGATAGTCTCAGATTTCATTCCGTGGGATAGAAACCCCTTTCAACACTTTCTTTTTCCCAGAGAGCTAAGTGGTATGTATCTTAAAAAAAAAAAAAAAAAAGACTGACACTCCCAAACTGGTTCTTCAGATATTTAATTTAAAAAAAAAAATTTCTTTTTTAATAACTCCAGTTAAACTCAGCTGGAATTTTGAGTGTCACTTGAGTGCACTTCTAGCCTTGCCTGGTTGCTTTTCTCTTTCCTGTATTTTTTACTAACTGATATTTCAGCTTTGAGATTCTCTTTCAGAGGAGGATATCATGGTCCTTTCAAAAGGCATCTACAGCTCCACTGCTTTTATAGGTATTATACTGTCAAGGTGTACCCCTCTAGGGTATGGTATGGCATTTGGAAATTTATGTGGTAGACATGTAGCATCAGAATATTGATCTCAAAAAAAAAAAAAAAAAAAAAAAGAACATACCTAGTTGATAAGAATTTTTCAGAAACCCAGAATTGATAATTATTGATATTTTGACATATTATTTGTCTTTCTGTATAATAAAATTTTACAGATAAAATTGAGGTCCTCTTGAACTTCTCAACTCTAATCCAGTCTCTTCAGAAGTAACCACTTTCATTTTAGTGTAAATCCTTACAGCATCTTTGTTATACTTTTACATATACATATACATGTGTCTGTGTGTACTAGTATATAACATATGCATATATACACAGAGAAAAAGTAATGTTTTATAATATAAATGTATATATCTACTTAAAAATGTTTCATAAGTAGCACACAATCTACAACTTGCTGTTTTCATTTAATATTATGATTTTTAAATTCATCTGTTGTATATGTGAAGTTAATTCATTTTTCTTGGCTGCTAGATAATATGCCACAGTATTAATGTACCATTTTGTTTATTAGTTCCCTTAAAGATAAGCACTTGAACTGCTTCTACTTCCTATTATTACATTGTTCCAAAAACCAAAAGATTCTTGTACCTATTTCCCAGTTACATGTGCAACAATTTCTCTAGTCTACAAAGTATAACTAAAAGTGGAATTGTTGCGTTGAAGGGTATAAATAATTAAAATTATGTAGGTATTGTCAATGTATAAGCTATGGTGGTATATGAATTTAGATTCCCTCTGATGGAATGAGCCATCTACTTGTCCACATCCTCACCAACAGTTGATACTGTCAGACTTTTCAGTTTTTTTAATTTGAAGAGTGATTTGCTTTCCCTGACTCCTCATAAAATCAAACATGGCTTCATATGTTTTTTAATCACTCAGTTTTCAGTTACATATGCAATCCCTAGACAGAGCAAATCTTAAAAGAAATTTAAAAACAAGTTATCAAAAAGAAGCCATACTACTTACAGCCAAGATGGAGGTGTAGACAGACACACTGCATCTCCCTCCACAACTAAGAAGGAATACAACTACCTCAAAACTAGAAACAACCAGGAGTTCCAGAAAACCAAACTACATGGAAGTCCAGGGCAAAGAGGATGTGGTGTGGTGGCGGCAGCAGCGGCAGCAGGGGCAGGCCGGCAGAAAGCGCAGTCACATGCTTTAAAAAGTAGGAGGGACACCTCGGGAACGTTCCCATCTCCTCACCAGACCTCGTAGCTCATGGTCCCAGCACCGGGGAAAATCAAGCCTCATTGCTTCTGACTGTGCAGACCAGTGCGGGTTGAGGTGGAGGCAGAAACTGCCGGTCTCAGCAGAGTCCGCTTGTTTAAAGGGCCCCCACGGACCTAGAACATACACAGACCCACCCACTCTGAGAACGATGGCCAGAGCAGCAGCTAGAGTGGTGCTAGTCCAGTGCAGAAGTGGGAGAGGTGCCTGGAAAAGGGGTGAGTGCTGAGCAAGCGGCATTGTTCCCTCTCAGACCCCTCCCCCACATACAGTGCCACAACATAGTGAAACAGGTCACCTTGTACTGATGAATCCCTAAGGCTCCACCCCTTACAATGTAACAGGAGCAACAGCTCTACCGGGGAGGCGAAGGCAAACAAACACAGGAGCCTGTCAGAATGAGGAGACAGAGAAATATGGCCCAAAAGGGGAAACAGATCAAGGTGCCAGTGAGAGAACTAAGCAACGAGGAGATAGCCAGCCTAACAGATGAGGAGATAGACAACCTAAGAGATGCAGAATTCAAAACACTGATGATAAAGATGCTCACAGGTTTGATAGATATGCTTGAGTGCGGCAAATGCATAAGAGAAGAAGTGAAGGCTATGCTAAGTGAAATGAAGGAAAAGCCACACAAATCCAATGGGGAAGGGAAGGAAACTGGGGTTCAAATCAATGATTTGGAACATAAGGGAGAAAAAAAGTCAACCAGTGCAGAATGAGGAAGCAAGAATTGAAAAAAAAGAAGAAAACTTCCCAAATTTTGCGAAGGAGATGGACATAAAGGTCCGAGAAGCACGGAGGGTCCCAGGCAAGCTAGACCCAGCAGGGACCACACCAGGATGTATCATGACTGAGATGCCAAAGGTGAAAGATAAAGACAGAGACTTGGGGGCAGCAAGAGAGAGGCAGAGAGTTGCCTACAGCGGGGTGCCTAAAGGACTATCAGCTGATTTCTCAGAGGACACTTTGCCAGCCGGAAGGGACTGGCAAGCAGTATTCAATGTGATGAAAAGGAACCTACAGCCGAGATTACTCTATCCAGCAAAGCTATCATTTGGAATGGAAGGGAAGATGAAGTGCTTCCCAGACAAAGTGAAGCTAAAGGAGTTCATCATCACCAAGTCATTATTATATGAAATTTCAAAGGGACTTACTTAAGAAAAAGAAGATCAAAACTATGAACATTAAAATGACAAGAAACTCACAACTATCAACAACTGAATCTAAAAAATAAAAACGAAATCCAACTAAGCAAACCAGAATAGGAACAGAATCACAGGTATGGGGATCATTTGGAGGGCTATCAGCTGGGAGGGGGGAGGGGGAGAAATGGGGATATGGTGCAGGGATTAAGAAGCATAATCGGTTGGTACAAAATAGACAGGGGGATGTTAAGAATAATATAGGAAAGGGTGAAGCCAAAGAGCTTACATGCACGACCCACGGACATGAACTAAGGGAGATGGGATTGCTGGAGGGAAGGGGGTTACTGCACAGAGGGGAGTAAAGGGGGAAAAAATTGGGACTTCTGTAAGTACATTATCAATAAAATATACTAAAAAAATAAAAATAAAAAAAAAATAAAGTAGGCCAGCTACTTGGTCCATGTGAGACTCTCCAAAAATAAAAATAGTTACGTAGGGTTAAAAAAAAAAAAAAGAAAAAAGCAGCCATACTAAAATTTTGACATATGGATAGCTAATATTTAAACTGGTATCTTAAATTTTTTTTTTCAGTTTTGTGCATCACAAGGAATAAGCTGTTTTAATTATTCTTTTTTAAAATAAGCTTTTTTATATTTTATTTAATTTTTTAGAGAGAGGGGAAGGGAGAGAGAAACAGGGAGAGAAATATTGATGTACAAGAAAGAAACATCCATCGGGTTATATGTCCAACCATGGTGCACAAGGGTTCCAACTATTCCACATCGTCACAACACTCAGTTTCTGGGTTGTTGTTTGATAGTTATATATAGTTTTAATAGATGTGTTTTCATTGGTTCTAATTCTAATTTGAAAAATGTCACAAGTCTTCATTAATCCAAATATTTAATTACCTGAAATACATATAAATGGTCTCCAAAGAAAAATAGTTTCTTCAGCATGAAAAGAAAGCACAGTAAGAACCAATACCTACAAATATGCATTTAAAGGAAATTACATCCCAAAATCAAAATAAAATAAGTTAATTTTTTGCAACTGCCTAATGTTTTATATGAACAAGATGACAAGGATTTAAATCTGTTTTTACTCAGCTATTTGTTTAAACAATGGCATTGCACATTTAGACATTACAAATGTTACTGTATAATGCATTATAATGTTTAAAGATATTAAGCAGACTTTTTTTCAACTATTCTTAAAATTTTATTAAAATAAACATAGAATGAATGATATATGTTCCCTGATACCAAAGCAATTTCTAGGAAATTTTCCTAACAATATTAAGAGTGCCTATTAATTTACAATAATGTTAGTGCTTTAAAACTTACAAAGTACTAGCATGCACATTATTTTATTTAATCTTCCCAATAACATTATGGGCTAAATATTATTATTGAAAAACTGAGATGTGAAAATATGCCCAAAGATATATATGTATTTAAGAAGTAATTAGCTGAAACACAAAGCAAGGTAGTCTCTATTCACATTCCTATCTCTTTTCACTCCTCCATTAGAAAACATAGTTCTATCTGAATTAGTTTAGTTATGAAAATATTTTTTTCACAATTTTGGGGGATCTTTAAATACACAGAATGTGGTGACTTCTGGTCAAGATGGAGGCATAGGCAGACAGACTTTGCCTCTTGGCACAATCACAAAAAAGAATAGAAGAATTACAACTAAATCTCAAAATAAATAACACCCAGAACTGTCAGAAAATTGAACTGTATGGAAGTCTGAGACCAAAGATTTAAAGAAGCCACAATCATCCGGATGGGTAGGAGGGGCAGAGACATGGAGATGGAGCAGAAAGGTGAGAAGCTGCAGGGTGCTGAGGAAAGCAGTGACAGCAGCGGAATGGGCATGGGCAGTCCCGTATTCACCTGGTGAATAAAAATTGGGAGAGGTACCTCAGGAGCGAGCAATCCCAATGCCAAGCCAGACCACACAGCCCAGGGTTCCAGCACTGGGAAGATAAATCCCCATAATTCTGGCTATAAAAAATTAGTGGGGGGTGGAGTGGTGGAAGAAACTGCTGGATTTTCAGGAAACTTTGATTAAAGGACCACAGGGTTTTAAAACGTACTCAAACCCACCCACTCTGGGATTTAACACCAGGTCAAGAGCTGGAAAGGTGCCAGTTGCATACGGGGAATGACTGAAGTGACTGGAAATGGGGCGAGTTCTGGGCAAACACCCAGAAACCAGGCTAGGCCAGTGTCCCGTCTGTGACCCCTCCCCCCACACGCACAAACACAGAGCCACAAAGCAGTGAAGCAGGTTGCCCTACCCTGGAGAATAACTAAGGCTCCGCCCCATACAACTTAACAGGTGCGATACAACAGGGAGTCAAAGCAGCTCTTCCTAACACACAGAAGCAAATACAGGGAGGCTGCTAAATTGAGGAGACAAAGAAATATGGCCCAAATGAAAGAGCAGAACAAAACCCCAGAAAAAGAACTAAATGAAATGGAGATAACCAACCTGTCAGATGCAGAGTTTCACACACTGGTGATCAGGATGCTCAAAGAACTCATTGAAGACAACAACAACATAAAGGAAGAAATGAAGGTCACACTAAATGACATAAAGAAAAATGTACAGGAACCAACAGCAAAAGAAAGGAAGCCAGGCTTCAAATCAATGATTTGGAACATAAGAAAGAAATAAGCATTTACCCAGAATAGAAAGAAGAAACCAGAATGCAAAAAAATGAGGAGAGGTTTAGAAACCTCTGGGGCAAATTAAATGTACCAACGTCCAAATCATAGACATGGCAGAAGGAGAAGAGGAAGAGCAAGAAATTGAAAACTTATTGCAAAAAAATAATGAAAGAAAACTTCTCTAATCTGGTGAAGGAATTAGACATATAAGTCCAGGAAGCACAGAGAGTCCCAAACAAATTGGATCCAAACAGGACCACACCAAAACACATCATAATTAAAATGCTAGCCCTGGCTGGTGTGGCTCAGTGGATTGAGTGCCTGCCTGTGAACCAAGGGGTCGCTGGTTCTATTCCTAGTCAGGGCACATGCCTGAGTTGTGGGACAGGTCTCCAGTTGGGGGTGCATGAGAAGCAACCACACGTTGATGTTTCTCTCCCTTTCTTTCTCCCTCTTTTTCCCCTCTTGCTAAAAATAAATAAGTAAAATCCTTTCAAAAATATTTTTAAATGCCAAAGGTTAAATATAAAGTGAATCTTAAAAGCAGCAAGAGAAAAGAAGAGAGTTACCTATAAAGGAGTTCCTATAAGACTATCAGCTGATTTTTCAAAGGAAACTTTGCAGGCCAGAAGCGAGTGGCAAGAAGTATTCAAAATGATGAATAGCAAGGACCTACAACCAAGGTTACTCTATCCAGCAAAGCTATCATTTAGAATGGAAGGGCAGATAAAGTACTTCCCAGACAAGGTAAAGCTAAAGGAGGTCATCATCACCATGCCATTATTACACAAAATGTTAAAGAGACTTAAGAAAAAGAAGATCAAAACTATGAACATTAAAAAAGTAACAAACTCGTAATTATCAACAACTGAATCTAAAAACAAACAAACTAAGCAAACAACCAGAACAGGAACAGAATTTAGATATAGAGATCATTTGGAGGGTTATCAGCTCGGAGGAGGAAGGCGGAGAAAGGTGGAAATGGTGCAGGGATTAAGAAGCACAATTGGTAAGGACAAAATAGACAGGGGGTGTAAAGTACAGTATAGGAAATGGAGAAGCCAAAGAACTTATATGCACAACCCATGGACACAAACTAAGGCAGGAGTGGGGGGATTGTTGGAGGGAAGAAGGGTCAAAGGAAAATTAGGATAACTGTAATAACAATCAATAAAATATATTTTAAAAACAGAATCAATACACAGAACACATTTGTTTTTTTCCTAAATAAAGACTCCATTAATTACATTTTGGAAACCTTCCCTCTGTGGAAAGTTAAAACAAACATGCAATGCCAATACAGCTTCCAGCTGTGAAAAGTCAACATGAAAACAAGGCATCGCCACACATCTAGATAATGGGGGTCAGGAGCGCACATCCGCACAAGAGACTTGGCTTACGAAAGGAGGAGGTTGTGGTTTGGGCCTAGTGCCTGCTATGCCTAGGATCTCATTAGATTGGCTGCGATGCCTTCCAAGTCCTCCAAAACCACCATGGGGCTATGCAGTTTTGGAAAAATGTTCTGCTAGCAGTTTGCTGGATTGGTTACTTAACCTTTTTTTTTTTTTTTTTTAATGCCAGCCTAGGCCGCTTTCTCTCATAAGAGAATGAATTTAAAATGCAGATATTGAATTTTTGATGGCAAATTCTGATTTATCCTGAGTTTTTTTAAAAATTGCCTTGTGACTTAGAAATTCTTATACCTAGCTCATAGTAGTTATAAAATATTTTATACTTATATTTAATATAGTTATATATTAATATTTATATTGTGTTTATATATTAATATTCACATATTTATATATTTGTATTTATAAGTTCATCAGAACTTATATTTACTATATATTTTAATACTATATTTATTATATCTATATCTACATAAATATATAGATATATTGTATCTACTATAAGCTAGGTATATCTCCAAAATACGTTGAAAAAAATAATAATTGCAAAAATTCTTAGGAACTTTGGGAACTTAGAGAACAGTGGTTAAAAGCCTGGGCTTTCAAGTTAGAAAGTCCTGGGCTTAGATTTTGGTTCTTCTGTTTGCCAGCTGTGTGAACTAGCACATCGCTGAACCTCTCTAAGATTCAAAAGGGGAATAATATAATAACACCCACCTTTTAGGATTTTTGTGAAAATTAAATGTTAAAATATGAAAGGCTTTGCCACTTCCTGGCACAGAGATGTGCCAATATGTTGAAGTTATTAGCACAGAGCCTTGAGATAATTTCTTTTGGCATCACTTCCTGTAGAATAATCCTGTTAATGTAGAAAATGTCGGTGATTAAGTTGAACCTATAATGACACTCTGACATAACCTGGAATTACATCTTTGAATAATCCTTGGGATCAGTTAGTTTACTTAACAGTTGTCCCTAGGGTACAGGAAATTGTTAGTTATTTAAGCTTTCTAAGTTTAGGATTCCAAACCAACAAAAACTTACAACTTATTCAAAAAAGATTTTGATTAGGTTTTTCTTTTACTCAGAACTGTTGACAAGTTATTTTTGCCTGCATTGAGTTTATCATTCTCACATCTAGATGGAAAGCAATATCCAAAACTCTTTTGGTTGAAAGTAATAGAAATGCAACTCAGATTAGCTTAACCAAAAGGAAATGTATTGGCTACAGTAACTGGGAACTTGAAGAGCTGATCTCGCACCAGATTGTGCTAAATACTGCCAGAACTCTGGTTCCCTCGGTGTGTTGGCATCATTATCAAAGACCTTCCCTGAATATTGGGGTTAGGACCATGAGCTTCAGGCTAGTATGGTTTTAGCTTGAGAGGCCCTCCCTCCCCTCAAAAGGAGCTCCTCTCTCTTCTAGCAGCTATGAATCTTAGAGGAACAAATTATAGAGAAGATTCTTATTAGGTCAGACTAGGTGAGGCACTATAGTCACCTCACTAGAATGACACGGCCTGGGGAAAGCTGACTCCCAAAAGAAAATCAGAAACTGACTCCCAACAAAGAAGGAGAGTAGAGTGAGCAGGTAAAAACAATAGATACTCATAGCAGATAGTTTGAGTTGAATCATCTGAAAACAAAGACCTCAGCAAGGCCATCCTGTCATGGCATCTATTAAAATATGCACTATTTCATGGAACCACATAAAAATATTTCAAAGGGGCATTGGGGTCCGACATTCTTGACTCATGCTAAGTTTCACATATGGTAAAAATCTGCAAATAAAGTATAGTTATCCTCATCTGTTTTGTATTTTAAGCAGTATAGGGTATGTGTAATTACATAAAAAAAAAGGAAAATTATCTCTCCATATTGAATAAGCAATTAAGACCATTAATTAATATATGCAAATAAGACCATTAATTATAATTACATAAAAAAGACACCAGAAAAAGTCTCTCCACATTAAGAACGTAAATCAGGCCATTAACAAATAATAGTCTAAAATTTTACCAATTTCAAAATAAAAACAAAAGAGTTAACATTACAGTATGCATAATACCAAAATAAAACATTAACATTATTTGCATTAGCAAATAATAATTCAGTTTTTCTAAGTGAAACAGAATTTTATTTGCAAGAGAAAATAAACTATTTTGAATATAAAATAATACAAAAAAGAAAACTCTTCTTTATTTAGTTCCAATGCTGAAAATAACTTTTAAGCTCCTGATTTTATTCTTCAGTGTTTTAGCATATGAGTGCATAAAATACTGATGGCTTTCAAATTAGATGATTCTTGCTGAGACCTCACTGTGCTCTGCAAACATGATCTCATCTTTCAGCTTGGTTACGTTCCAAATCCAGGAGTGAGGGCATGTTTATGATCAGAGAAGAAAAAAAGGAAAATATTTATATAAGCTCCATAATACAACGTTTTTTAAAAACCAAAAAAAATAAATAAATAAATCCATGCTATGTATATAAACTCTCTGAACTTAGTATATGGGAATACACATCCCCAAATAGGGAATAGTCAGGGAGTATGAGGAAGAAGTTGGGGTAAAAAAGTAAAGTCATCTTTTGCAATGGAGACACAGCAAAGAAAGAAATGACAGGTTTTTGGGGGTGGGGGAGGCCGGGTGGGGATGGCAGCAAATAGAATATAAAAAAACAAAAAAGAATGAAATGAGCCATCTGGAGATTTCTTCCCAAGAATGACACATCCTAAATTTGAAACCTTATTACTGATAACACTAGAGTGTCTTCCTAAATCACCAGGATATTGCATTAAAAAAATTCATCTGAAAGATATCAAATTCAAACATTAACTAATTAATTAATACACAATAAAATGGCATCCTAGAAAGAAATATTGCAATCATGGAAGCTTTTGCAACTAGTGAGCTGAACATCAAGACTTTTTTGGTGAATCTCCAGAGCTCTTTTGAAGGAAAATGGACATTGTATTCCCTATTATACGTGGTAAGTAACTAGACCTACTTTATAGAAATCTGATTTTTTTTCTCTAATATTCTTAAAATATTCACTAAAGTTTCAGTACCTAACCTGTACCATCCAATTTATCTAAATAGGATACGAATTTAAGAAGACTGTCCTTTAGTGATGGTACCTATACAATGAAATATAAAAGGTAGACTGGGCACTGTATTTGGTCAATAAAACTAAAATAGACATTTATTCTATTCTGGATAATTTTGTTTGATTTGTGTTTGAATTATCAAGTTTCTTCTCTAAACATTGCAATTTCATTGTAAACTCCCTCTTTATTTTTTATTTCGATTTTAAAATCCATGTAGATTTGGATTAAGACTCGATTTATTGTAGCCTTCTCTTTGCACCTCCAATTTCCTACAAGATGTACCCTACTTTGCCTGACACAGAGCCCCTTATACAATAGGTGTTTAGAAAGTATTCCTTCAATGAATTGACTAAAAGCCCTGAAAAGTTACCAAAAAGAGGGGATACTGTCCCCAAGACGTGTTTTTAGCCCGCATTTATTTACACTGCTGCTGACTCTCATTTTGCTGTGCCAACGTAGGGAAAGCATTTTTTGTTCTTTCACGGGAGCATTTAGGAAATGCTCATGACTCAAGCAGAGAACTACTTTGTATGACCTACCAGGTAAACCCATTGGAGAGTCTCACCCTACATGCAGCAGCAAGTCTCCAGCTGAAGGGTCCTTTCTTTAGGTCCTCTTGAGTCACATCTGAGAACCAGGGGTAGGAAAGAGAACAGCTCACCTTAGTGTGCATCCTACTAGGGACCTTCCCCCAAGGGAAGAGGTTGTCCTAGGACAGGTGATGTTTTCCCAGAGATAGTAGTGCTCCCTCAGTCACCTTTTGGTGACATTTATTGAGGAAATGGGTTAGAAGTCTGGGCTCTTGCATGTTAACAATCTCCAGTTTGAATTTTGACTTTATGTGACCAAGGGCCACTTCTCAAAACCTCAGTGTCCTCATCCATAAAATAGGGTTAATAACTGCTGTTGTGAAGATTAAATGATACACTTCATATAAAGTACCTAGCACAATAAGTACTTATTAAATGTCAGTAATCATTCAACTCTGGTGTTAGACATGAATTTAGATGTCAATTATTTATCTCAATTTTGGATCTAAGAAGCAATCTAAATGTAAACAAATGTACTGTTTTCATTTAGCTGTAGCTTTGCACAGTAGGTAGCAGAAGACCAACGCCCAAACTTCAGTCTTGTTACCTGTTATCTATTTGCATTCAGGAAAATCTTCTCCTTTGTGAATTATGTCTCATCATACCTGCCTCTCCACATATGCCAAATACCTGACTATAGCAGGCACTTAATAAATGGGAGTTCCCACTCTCCAGTTCAAAACAAATCACCCTAACAACGTTCTAAATTTAAAATAAAGTGAGTAATAAGATCAGATGGTTGCAGATAAAACACCCAGATCTATTACCAGTTCTACCACCAACTAGCTGGTAACCTAATACTTTTTGGCTCTCCTTCAGAGAAAAACATAATTTTCTAAGGAGGTGTACGCAAATTTAATCATGAAGAAAGCGACCACTTATGGTAAAAGTCAAGTGAGCCAATAGGATGAACTTTCACACTTTTAAATCAAAGAAAATAATATATTGTGGTATAATATTTATACTGCAGGTGTTCTTGAAACTCAATCTATGATGAAAATCTAGAGATTATTTTAATAGTGTTTGACTTATTCTTGATGAAGGAAAAGATGTGGTTAAATATTAAGCATCTCACTTCCACCTACCAGAACAGATGCTCCTTTTGATCTCTTTATTTCACTTATGTATCCTCAACACCTTGAACAGCATCTGGTGTGTGGGAGGCACTTAAATACCTGCTTGATTGGTGAACAAAAGAACAATGGAAATGGTTCTTTGCGACATGCTACCAGAGCTCCTATTGCAGGTCACCTGATGTTTAGAAGTTGTTAACTTTTCATTTCTTGGCATTCCTTTAATTCCTCAATGGTCTGTGGATCTAGCCTAACACAGGTAAGATCTGTTCAAATACATCTTTAGAAAAAACAAAACTTATGTATATACAGATTATAGTGCAATTTTAACAACAATAAGAAATAAAGAGCTGAGACTTTAACTCTACAAGGTCCATATAACTAAAAATAAACTTTAGTTAAAAATAAGATGGTATTACCTTATTTCAGTAATATACCTTGACATTTATTTTTGTGAAAGTACCTTCTTATTTGGGCATTGCATTAAAACTACCTTAGTTATGCCTATTTTGAGACTTAACCCAAGAATCTGTTTTGTTTGAAATAGACTCTTTTTACAGATTCGTCTAGAAGACAAGACATTTGTTTTCTGTACATGCAACTACTGATAAAGTAGCCAGGTATTTATGCTCCCAACACTTTAAATAGACCCCAAACAATGAGGTATATGAAACTGGAATAACACTTTGAAAAATATGAATAACAAAGACAATTATGATAAAAGATTAGCTAGAGTAAGCATTCAATATTTTCTCATGTACATTTTTATTTTTAAAAGTACTCTACAAAAAAATTTTTTTAACAGCACAGAAATAAGGGAGGGACTAGAGTACTATTTTAAAAGTGATTTGAGGGAGCGAGAGGAAGGGAGAGAGAGAGAGAGACGCATGGATTTGTTGTTCCACTTATTAATGCATCCATTGGTTGCTTCTTGTATGTGCCCTGACTGGAGATTGAACTCACAACATTGGTGTATCAGGATGATGCTCTAACCAGCTGAGCTACGCAGTCAGGGCCAAAAAACACTTCTTGCTTTAAGTTTCAACTGCTGACTGAAAATATCAGTTGAGTTATTTTTTAATTAAGCATTTTTATTTATTTATATTTTTATATCCACAGATACATAGAAAATACAACATCTATATACAGAATTTTTTTTCTTTGAGGGAAGAAATATGCTCAGAATGGAATGTCTCTGATGTTTACATTAAAATGAATGCAGATACTAATCTCTCAAAAGGCCTCAAGATTTCCTTTCTATCCTAGATAAAGAAGAATTCTCAGATTCAATTTTTAGTTTGTTCATTAATCATCATCTCTCTGCATCTAAGGAAAAAAAAAAAAAAAGCTCCAGGTTGGGGGGATGGGATGGCATAAGGGGCCTAAATGGTAACAACAACAACAACAACAACAACAAATACACTAAAGATCTGATTAAAAAAAAAAAAAAAACCACAGAAAATCTAATTGCGTAATATGTAGAGTGTGACACCATTTAAATAGTTTTAAAACCTGCAAAACCATACCATATACTGTTTATAGATACATGAATATGTAGTAAAAGCATAAAACATGTACAAGAATGATTAGTGCCAACTTCATGATTGTGATTATTTCTGGAGAAGAGGAAAGAAAATTAGATTGGGAAAAGAATTCACAGAAAGCCCTCAGTTGTACTGGCAACATTTTTGTTCTCTAAAAAAAATCTGAAGGAATCGTGGCAAACTGTTAAGATTTAATTTGCTCCAGAGAGCACTGGATATACTAGATATTCATTATGTCTTTTCGTATGTCTATGAGAAATGTGCTATAATAAAAATTATTTTAAAAATTGAAAAAAAGCTCAATATATTTTACAAGGTAAAAGCTGCTAACTCCTTGTTTACTTAATATATGATAGAAGCAAGCATGAGCAAATCATAGAAAATACATTTTAGTGATCAAAATAAAATGATTGAAAACATTCTCCAGCTATGTTAATAAAACTTTCAAAGGGATGGTAACCAATCCTGTCAAAGCCTCAGAAATTCCTATTTTGGCAGTTAACAGAGAACATGAAACATTTTTTTCTCTTTGTGGGTAATTAAACACAAGCCATGAGAAAACAAATGTACAGATGTACACCACATTTCCATCACTCTCAGGACCGGAGTTGTGGGTTGGAAACTTAGTATTCAAAAGAAACACCATTTGAACTACATTTGAAACATGTCACTGACTTTTTTCCTAAATTAAAGTTTTGTGGTAATTTTATTAAGCTTGCCCCTGTGTTCTTCTTTTTATTTAAAGTGATTGTGTTTAATATCATTTTTTAATTTCAGGGAGGCCAAACACATTCTCAGATAACCGGCGCACATTATTAGGTGTGAGTGAGGGGTTGGAAGTGGCTCTGTAAGGGTAGGGGGTGCATCCCCTTCCCTGGGCTTTCTCATCATTCATAAATAGCCTCAGAGAAATCTGTTCTGCTGGGTACTATCAGAAAATCAACATCATTTCTCCTGGGGCCTGTGAGAATGTCTCTCCTTCTATTTGGGGGTAGAAATTGATGCTCAGGACTCATGGGCATGGACAACAGTGTGGTGACTGCAGGGAGAGGGAGGGTGTGAGGGGGTTAAATAATAATGGAGAAATACAATACAAAATTTAAAAAATAAATAAATTTTGGTTGAAAAAAAGAAATTGATGCTCATAAGTGGATACTGATAGGCAACATTATTCTCCTTACTGTGCTCCAGGAATAAGCAGTCTCCAGGAGGGGAGAATCAGACTCAGTATCATGATGAATTGATTGCTTTTCAAAACCTAAAGAGCCACATAGAAGTGAACCATCAGGAGAATTCTTAGAATTAATTTGGTAATCCATTAATTAGTGGCAATGTATGTCCATCCATTTTACCTATTTAGCCAACATACAGTGAGACCCCATAACAGGCCAAGAACAGCTAGATGTTGGGGACACCACCATGAGCAAGATACCTGTCCTTATAAAGAGTAAAATCTGATAGGGAGCGACATTAAGCAAATAATTCTACTTAAATACACACACACACACACACACACACACACATAGTTACAACTATCACACAGACTAGGCAGAAAAGGTATACAGTGCCATAAGGCTGAAAATAAGGGTTTGGTACAGGGGGAGGGGGCGGAGTCAGGAGAGTGCCCCTAATGAAGTGTGTGATTCTGTGTACTGGGGGGTGGAGGGGCGCAAGGCTGCAGGGGAGGAGTGGGGGAGTGGGGTGGGGATAGGAAAGGCACTCCAGACACACGGAGCAGCAGGGGGGGCTTGTGGAGCTGGAAAAACTGAATGAATATCAGTGCACCTAGATCGCAGACAGCAAAGCGAGTGAGAATAGGGATGAGATGAAGCCGGAAATATAGGCAACAGTTAGGTAAAGAAAAGCTTTATAGTTTAATATTTTTTATTATATAATTTTTTAAAATTACAATTGACAATATTATATTAGTTTTAGCATAGTGGTTAGACATTTACATAACTTATGAATTAATGCCCTCAAGTCTAATACCCACCTGACACTATATATATTATTGACTATTTTCCCTGTGCTATACTTTCCTTCCCGGTGAGCTTGATAGTTTTTATCTGAGAGCAGCAGGAAGACACTGAAGGGTGAGAAGCGTGTTTGCATTTGGAAACTCACTCTGATAGCAGAGCTAGAATAGTCTGGGTGCAGGTAGAGGGGACACAGGGAGCCTCGCTACAAGGCACAGTGGGGCTGGTGCCAGAGTGATGACAGTAGCAATGGAGACAAGAGGAGGTAATATCCACAGGCTAGTGAAAATAACTATCCCCTTAAAAAAAGCAGAAACTTCAGAATAGCCCTTAAAACATGGTGAAGCCCATGCAATAGATTTCCTCTTGAATATTGTGACGCCATATTGTCACTGGTGGTCCTTTCTCTTCTCACTCTGGAGAAGGAAATGTCAACTTGGGTTCCATCAGTGGTGCCCAGCGGGTGAGGGAAGAAGTTTCCTGCTGAGTTTTCAGGCCATGGCAGGGCAGAGAGGAGTCTTTCTATGGCAGGCTTTCCCCTCCTATGCAAAGCTGTAGAGCAGACATGGTCGGGCTTCAGGGTCCCCACATTCTCATGATCACCCTTTCCTACTCTGCCTGCTCAGCATACCCCCCAAACTTCATGCTTTTGTTCTCCCACACTCTATCTCCCACTGCATCATAGCCTGCTCTGACGAAGGGGTCTGATATACAAATTCTCACTAAGGTGTAAAGGAAAAGGTTACAAATGACTTCTCCCAAAGAATGTGTAGGGTTTCGGTTTTGGGTTTCTTTTTTTTTTTTTTAGGTTTTATTTATTTATTTTTAGAGAAAGAGGAAGGGAAGGAGAAAGAGAGGGAGAGAAATATTGATGTATAAGAGATAACTCAATCAGTTGCTCCTTGCACACCCTCAGCTGGGGTCCTGGCCCTCAATCCGGGCATGTGCCCGGACTGGGAACTGAACCAGCAATCTTTTGGTTGCAGGCTAGCACTCAATCCACTGAGCCACACCAGCCATGGCAGAGTATGTAGGTTTTAATGTCTAAAGAAACGAATCTCTAATCATGGAAAGCCAGGCATTAGTCAACAGATGGAGAAAGTATTTGGGAAGGCAGAGTCACACTGTTCTGCTCTGAAATTACACTACCTTACCAGTTAGCCATGTTGTTCCTAGAGCCTGCCTCTCTTACAACATGTGGGCAGCAGAGGTGAGAAAAAGGAAAAAACAGAAGGCAAAGCATTGACCAGTTTCGCACAAATGGACTGCAAAGCACATGACTCAGCTCACAGATCTTTCTCAGCTCTACTCTACACTCTTTCTAGGAGAGTTCTTGATTTCTGAGGTTTAAATGTAATCTGTATGCTGACAATTCCAAATTTATATCTTTTTCTCCTGACCCTCCTCGGACCTCCAAACTCCTCCATCCAGCTATTTACAGCCTTCTCTGCTTGAACATCTCACAAGCTTTTCAAACTTGACATGTTCAAACTCTTAACTCTTAAAAAAAAAATGTATTGATTGATTTGAGAGAGGAAGAGAGAGAAAAACATCAATTTGTCGTTCCACTTATTTATGCATTCATTGGTTGATTCTTATATGTGCCCAGATGGGGAATCAAACCCGAAACCCTGGAGTATCAGGATGATGTTCTAACCAACCGACCTAACCGGTCAGGGCACCAAACTGACTGTTGACACTCAAGCCCAGACTTCCCCAATGCAGTAATGACAACACCAAACACCCAGGAACCTGGGCTCATCCTGGACTCCTCCCCCTCTGTAGTAGTTTCCTGTGGATGCCATAACATAGCCCCACAAACTGGGTGGTTTAACACGTTTCTTTTCTTATTGTCCTGGAGGCCAGAAATCAGAAAACAAGGTGTCAGCAGGGCTGCGCTCCCTCGGGGAGAATCCTTCCTTGTCTTGTCCAGCCTCTGGTGGCTCCAGGAGTTCCCTGTGGCCACATCACTCCAGCCTCTGCAACTATTGTCACCTGGGCTTCTCTACTTTCCTTGGTGTCTCTCCTCTGTGCCTTTTATAAGGACACTTATCATAGAAGTTAGGGTTTATGTAGATAATCCAGAATGATCTCACCTGGAGATGCTTAACTACATCTGCAAAGGCCTTTTTCCAAATTAGGTCACATTCTCAGGCTCCAGGGATTAAGACATGGGCATACCTTTTTTGGGGGAGGGGGGGCGGTGTCATTCAATCCACTATACTCTTTAATACCCCTCATAGCCAATGAATCCATAAGCCCTGGAGAAGTTACTTTAAATTGTATCTCTCAGCTAAGTCATCCACATTCATTGCTATGATCCTGATTCAACTGATTCCAAGGTATCTTTGTCTCTTGGGAATTTCTACCATGGCCCACTCCTTGCATTCTTGGCACCCTCTCTCCACAGTTCATTCCCTATAGCGCAGCCAAGAAGAGTGATTTTATATATATATCAGACCATATCACTTACCTGCTTAAAAACCTCCAATGCACGTAGCAGTTGCTTTGCACTTAGAACACAGCCTGGCATCATTCAGCCTCAGCTCCCTTCCTAGCCTTTCCTCCAACCCCTCATGCTGACAGCATTCTAGCTACATGGACCTCTTCCTAATTGGTTAGAGAAGTTGTCTCTGGCTTTCTTTGCTACTCTCTAACATAACACCCTGTCCAGGACTTCCAAAACATTTCTCAATATGCAGTTCATTTACCAGTTTATCATCTGTCTCTACACTAGATTAAACCTGCCTGAAAGTAGGGACAAAGCCCCTTTTGTTTAGCACTACATACCCAGTGCCCAGCTGAGCCTAGCACATGGTAGATGTCCAATAAATCTTTGTTAAACAAATGATTGGATTAATTAATCGATGGTTCCTACTGATTGCAGAATTAAGAAGAAACCTTAACTGGTATTCCAGATCCCTGGTCTCTAGTCGCTACCTACCACTTATTCTGCCTCATTTGCCACTTCTCCTTCACAGGAAGCTTTAACTCTTCCAAATTCCCTCTTCTTATCTTCCTCCCCTCTTTGATTCATGCCATTTTCTCTTTTTGGATTGTCTGTTCTCTCCTTTTGCTTACTACGTCATAATTGCTTTTCTATGCCCAATTCAAATCTCTCCTCCTCCAGGAAGCCCTCTGTCATCGCTCCACCTACATTATTCTTTCCCACCTCTCTGCTCTCTCCTAAGCTGCCATGTACCACAATGTCACTGCCTCAGGTTGTTTCACTTATCCCTCCAACTGGACTAAAAAGTATGAGTACCTCTCTGTTTCTTACTTCTTTGAATTGACCATTATAGGAATTGAGACAATGAAATATCCTGGAACTCAGCCACTGGTTCTGCCCACAATTGGCATGTGACTTCAAGCATTTTATCTCACCTCTGGAGTTATTTTCTTCATGTGTAAACTAAAGTGCTTACACCAAATTATTGTTAAGGCCCTTCTAGCTCTAAAATGCCAAGATTTTAATAATCAATTTTAACAAATCAACTTCAGAAATGTGTATAGAGATTAAGTTAGTTGTTATATAAAGAACACAGATATAAAGACATAAGTCTCTGGCACTTAGAAAATACTCAGTAAATGAGTTGCTGATTACCTAATTCTTTTCCCCAACAAGAATTCTGAGGTTCAGCAATTTGAATAAAGTAAACCTAGGACAGCAACGAGTAATGACAAAGCCGAGGTCCTCCAGCTTAAAGAAGTCATGTTTCTCTCCTGCCTCTGTGATAATAACAATCACCTCACATACACGGATTTTAGTTTATAAACTATTTTTATAATTATTATCTCATTTCATCTTCATTTAACTCTGCAAAGCAGGTAGTATTATACCAATTTTACACACAAGGACAGTGAGCATCAGAGGAATTAAATCACGTGCTGAAGGTCACACAACCAATAAAGAGCTAAACTAGGACCACACCCAAGAATTTAGCCTCAAAACCTAAATTATTTCTAATAAGCTACGCGGCACTACAGCAAGAACAATGAATGAAGTAAACTTTGTTAAATCACATTTGTGCCATTTGAAACCTGTGCTAAAAATGCACCAGTAGGTTGCTTGTCATAAACTTAGGAAAACAATATTTAGTGGACTTAAATGACATTTTTTACATGTAGGTGATTTTTCTGCTATTCCACTTTAGTGTTCAAAAACCATCCAGGGCTCTGTGCAGTTCCCATTAATACTAAAGGGAATTGCACACTCTGTTTTTCACACAAAATGCACCCAAGGCACCGAACCATGTAAGAGGCAGAAACCTATGTTGTCACATGACTAGACGCACCACAGCCCATGGAGACTGTCCACTGACATAGTGTGGGAGCTTCAAAACTTAAACTATATTTTCCCCGAAAGCCCCTGAAGTTTGAGGAGATCCAAAAGGAGGTGCACTTCAGGATCCACCCCAAATCCAAAGGAGAGTTTGAAAAACTTTTATGGTTTGGGTTTGTTTTGTTTTGTTTTTAAGCTAAAAAGGATTGTTATTTTCAGACTATTTCAGGAGGTCAAGTTTAGAACCAACATCGCATTTCCTGAACGGTCATCTTTTCCTCGCTGAGTGAACTGTGAAAAGAGCCCTGGACTAGGAGACCAGGATATGGGGTTCTAGATCTAGCTCTGCTGTTCATTTCTTTGGGCAAATCCCTTAAACTCAGAGCCTCAGTTCAGTCTGTTCAAAAGAAAATAGATTTAAAATAAACAGATAAAAACATCTGTCTTCCCTACTTCACAGGAGCATCATGAGATACTGCTTGTGAAAGTATTTTGTCGGCTGGAAGAAAGTGTTGTTCAAATATAAGGGATTAGTATTACTATTATTGCCAGCTCAAGGTGAACTTGAGATAAACACTCCCGTTTGCGAAGTATGTGTACATATCCTGTCACCTAGTGGCCATATGAAGAAGTCATTCTTTCACTGCTCTTGGTATTAAAATAAAATCACTGTGTGTACTGAAACTTGTTAATATCTTTAGAACTTCAACCAATTCAATTTATCCAATTTTTATTCATCTTTACTTATTCTACCAGGATTATATCACTAATTCTTCAGAAAAAGTAGCAGCAGAAACATAATTACTGAACTGTAATTTGTCGAACTAAAATGTATGACCGTCCTTACCATCATATTTTTTTTTCAGGTCAATTTGTTTTTCCAGCATATAGTCATTTAACATGAGAGTAATTACTAGGTGCAAAAGTATAGAAAGAACCAAGTACAGTTCCTGTTTTCAATGGAGCTTACACTGTAGTTGGGAGGCTATGAATAAATGCTAAATATGTTAGTTGATTATGAATTCTAGGAAGAGAAACAGTGCAAAGTAGGGATAATTAAGAATGACTGGCAAGGCAGTGTGTGTTCCACTTCACAGAGAGTTGTCAGGGAAAAGACTTGAAGGAAGTGAAGGGACAAACCATGCTGAAATTTGGGGGGCAAGAGTATTTAAGGCCAAGGGAACAGGGAATGGAAGGAGAGATACATTTGACATCATTGAAGAATAGCAAGGAGGCCAGGGGAGCAGAGGGCAAGGGGGTGGCAAGATCAAAGAGGTGGTGACGATTCCAGGTCAGTACAGGTCATGGTTAGAATTTCACACTTGGCCCTGGAGTCTCTAGTGAGATGGGAAGGCATTGGAGGGCTTTGAGTAGGGCAATGAATGACCTAACAATTCTGAGTAACTCTCTAACAAACAAAATAAAATACCAAATAACCTGACAGACAGGTTTAAAGGAATGCCAGGGGAGAAATAGTTCCCATAAGAATATAAATTTTTCAAAAGGTTTAGAGACAGCTCTTTGAAGTGAACTCAGGAGGAGGATTATAGAGGGAGAAAGCATAACTTCTTTACGCTGACACAAGTAAAGTCAGGCAAAGCCAAAGCTATTTTTACTCAGCACTGTGTATGTCTTTTTTAAAAAGCTTTTCTAACAGTGGTACATAAATTCTCAAGCCTCTCTTCAATGAAGAAATTAATATTTGCAAAAGGTCAGTATGTCTTACAAGTCAGGACTCTAACCTTAAAATACAGCTGAGGAGATAAAACACATGTACATAAAAGATAACATAATGTAAATGCTGAAGGACAGGTCAGGCAGCATTTAGGAGGAGGGGCTGTGGTGATGTATGAGCCTCAGGACTCATATCAGGCAGGGACTGAGGCAGGGAAAACAGGACAAAGGCAGGGGCCGGAGAGGTGACCTTGGTCTAGGACAAAATCCAGGAAAGTCACAATGCTATGGCTGGGATTATAGACTCACAGGATTTTAGAACTGGAAGGAACTCATCACAAGAAAAATTTGTAATGATGTATGGTGAATGGATGTTGACTAGACTTATTGTGGCAATCATTTTGCAATATGTACACACATTGAATCATTATGTTGTACACCTGGGACTAATATAGTGTTATATGCCAATTATACCTCAGTTTAAAAAGAAATAAAAGGAAAGAACTGGAAGTGAAATTGGAGGTTAAATTCAGCACTCGTGTTTTACAAAAAAGGAAAATTAAATCAGTCAAAATTCCACTGGTTAGTGACAGAGCTGAACCTAGAACAAAGTGTCCTGAGTTTGAGCCCGTTGCCTTTGCACATCACCATCAGGAAAAGGACAGTGAGCCTGTGGAATTCTCAACATTATTAAGCAGGTCGGAGTGGAGCCTCATGGTTAGAAGAAGGATGTAGGCCTAGGAGCTGGATGGTCAGAGAGATGGAAAAAGTAAATAGGTGTGAGATCATGGAAATTGGTCTCTGCCCCCGCCAGTTCCTGCAACAGAGCTCCTGAAACCCTTGTAATCTCCTAAGTGATAAGACCACTAGGAGCATCTTTTGTTCTAAAATTATTGTTTAACCCCAGTTTTTGATCCAGGCCTCCTGAAATCTTTGTAATGTCCTGGGTGATAGGAGCATCTTTTGTCCTAATGAGGCTCCTGGGTAGGGCTGGTCACACCCCCTATTCTCTTGAGAAGGAAAAAGGCTAAAAATGGAATTAATGATCAATCATGCCTATGGATGAAGACTCCATAAAAATCTCAAAAGTTCAGGGTACTTCCAGGCTGGTGACCACGTGGAGGTTCTGGGAAAGTCGTGTGCAGGGATAGGGCATGGAAGCTCTGAGTCCCTTCCCTCATACCTTGCCCTATGCATCTCTTCCATCCAGATGTCCATCTGTATTCTTTATTATATCTTTTTATAATAAAACAGTAAATACAAGTAATTCCCCCCTGCCCCGAGTTCTGTGAATCACTCTAGAAAATTAATTGAACGTAAAGAGGGGGTGTGGGCAGCTCTAATGTATAACCAGTTGGTCAGAAGCACAAGGAATGACCTGGGCTTTCGACCCGGTGGGGATTTGGAGGACTCAGCTCTCAACCTGTGGACTCTGATGCTAGTTCTGGGTAGACAGTATCCAGAATTGAGTTACGTTCTCAGACACCTTGCTGGTGTCCAAGAAAATTGGGCACAGAACCCTTACACTAGCCCTCAGGAGAGTAACTGACCAGTAATTTGAGGCAACAATACAGTGGGCCCAAGAAATCCCTACCCTGCAAGCCTGAGCAGGAGGCTCACAGAGCCTGATGTGAAAATTCCAGCTATTTTGAGATGCGGGGAGTAGCACAAGAAGAGATATCCGGGGAGAAATCTCAGAGGAGGGGGTGGTGGGAAGGTCTTTGCAGGGACGGGGAGTACAAATCGATATGCTGTGGACTTGGTTTTTCCTTTTTAAAGGATATCCTTTTTTGGGTCACATGGATAGTGCTGGCACATGAAGGATGCAACTACACTATTTGGGGCTATAAAAATGCGTCATGCTTATATCTAATGCAGTATACCTGTCACTTTTTTTCCAGAAAGTGTTTTTGTTTTTATTTTCTTCCAGTTTTACACCTTCTGAGTCTGTTTTGTCTAACTTCTCAATAACTCCGTCAGCTCCCTGATATCCTTTTAAAAACCCTTTCACTATTGAAATTAACTAGGGTGGATTCTGTTCTTTGCCATTAAAAACCTAACTGAAGCAGTGAGATGTCGTGGTGGGAAATGGAAGCTCACAGTGACACCCATACTCAGCTTCTCATTTTAAACACATCAGTTTCAGTTTATATTGGGTCTGGTTAAGACCCATATAGAGTATTATCTGGCATAATGAAAATATAAATATTTTGTCTTTTTTCTTTTCCTACACAGAGCTTCTAAAACCCTAGGAATTTCCCGAGTGATGGGGGTGATAGGGATGGCTTTTGTTAATTAAAAGCCCTTTGCAACCACACCTGAGTTTATGCTAACAAGGCGGACGAGGGTGAGGGTTTAGGCAGCCTCGGATTAAGAGCTTGTCCCCAAAAAGTCAAACACTTGATTAGAAAGTTGGACTTTTCAGCTCCACCCTGACCTCCAGGGAGGGGAGGGGGGACCTAGAGATTAAATTCCATAAGTACGCCTAAAAGAGGACATTCCGAGAGCTCCATGTTGGTCAACGCGAGGAGGTGCTGAGGTGGCGTCGCCAGGAGCCAGCCCTGTTCTCCTCATCACTGCTCCCGTCTCTCCCTGTGTGTCTCTTCCACTTGGCTGTTCCCGAGTTGCTTCCTTTATAATAAACCTGCTAACGTAAGTAGTGTTTTTCGGAGTTCTGTGAATTGTTATAGGACATTAACGACCCAAAGAGGAGGTCATGGGAACCCCCCAATCTGTAGTCTGCAGGGCAGAAGTGTGGTAGCCCGGGCACTCCATTTGCGGCGGGCATCGGAACTAGGGGCTGGTTTGTAGGACTGAGCAAGCTGGCTCTGCGTTAACTCCCGACCGTTGGTGTCAGAATTTTAATTCAATTGTTAGAAATCCACGTGATGTTGGAGAACTGGTTGTTCATGTCAGGAAAATCACACAGTATATTATTATCTACTTTATTGATTTCAAAATTTCCTGTATAAAAAGACACATTAAAAATACTAATACGACTGGGGTGGTGAACACAAAATACAATATACAGATGATGTATAATAGAATTGTAAATAATGATAATAATGCCTATAGAAGCTAGTAAGAAAATAACAAAACTGACAAAAGCTTTTCATTATCCAGGTAAAAGCAGTATGATAATCTAATAATATATTACAAGCAGTCATCCAATGAAGAAGGAAGTATCTATTTTTAAAAAGAAACTCACCGCCCCCCCCCAATAATATAAATAAATAAATCAATACTCATGCTGTGGAAAGAACATTTCAAAAATTGATGTGTAAAATTATTTTTAATTTTTGGTAATGTTGTTCCTTTTTAAAATGATGTAACTTGTTACTTCTAAAGTCTCACCTGCATAATAAAAAGACTTGGAGACATAATTTACCATTTGTTTAGAAGTTTCAATGGGTTTGAAACTATTTGTTAAAACATTAAAAAAATGCATAATCTTCCAGTTAGTTCACAAAACATTTATTGACACATCAAGAAAGAAAGAAATTTACTAGCCAGAAGTAACAGAAACGTCGCAAAATCAGAAAATTGAATTACCGGATGAGTATCAAAATTTAGTAAGTATAGACAACAATGTATTTCTATTTGAATCTGTCTATAGCTTGGTGAGTACCTTTATTAGCTAGGACTCCATTAAAACCAAATACCAAAATGAACTGAACTAGAACTTTAAATTGTCATATCACAAATTGTTAAACAAGATTTTTAAAAAATAGCAAATATGTGTAAATGCATTGCTTTAACTATATCACTCATTACATAAATATTGTGGGTGTATGCTAATGGGGTAGGTGATCAAAATTTTGGGTTGGTCAAGGCCAGGATTTTCTAAAGTGTTGTCTATGGATCTCTACGTCAGAATGCTGTTTCCTGAGCCTTGTGTTCAGGATATACCAGCACTAAATTGAGATATTCTCCTGGGCTTAATAAGAGCAAGTGAAAGAGAATCAAACATAGAATAATTGTATGACTATGCAATTCCCTGTTACTTAACACTGTTGTCTGTGAAATATCTCAAATCACTGGTGAAATGCTTGCGGCAAATTGATCCATTGATTTGCTGCGATTTCAACCTAGATTTCATGCTACGTTGAGTTGAGTATTAATACAAAGCCTGACTTTCTACCATCAGTTACTTTAAGTGGTTTTGTTTATTTAGTGAACTTGGAAAAAACTAGAGACAGAGAAGACGTGGATGGAAAAATATGAATTAATATGTCCAGAAGGAGAACCTCAGAGACAGACCTTCTTGCAGGACCCTCTTACTTCCCAGTTTCTCAATCTCCTAAACTCCAGAGATTTTCTCTCCCACTGCTGTTCACCCACTCACCTTGGACACCTGGTCATGTCTCAGAACTGAATGACCTCCAGAATCTCAAAGCTTGCTTTCTCTGATCACATCCCTCTCCTTTCCTCACTCCCTCTCGTGTGTTGAACTGTCCTTCCCTCTTATAACTTCTAGTCCCTTGTCTTTCTGTTTTTGCCCTCCCAGCTGGGTACACCTCATTTCTAGTTGTCCTTTCTCTGACGCTTAGCCTGGAAGGGAGCTAATATTGGGAAAAGGTTATAGAACCCTGTTTCAGCTGCTTCAGAGTCCTTCATGCTACTGACCTTGTTAATTTTGCACAAAATGCCCTGCAGGGCCTGGGTAAAGAGGGGTTTCTTACATTCCCAGGACAGACATTTTTGCATGGGTACATCCCAGGGACATGATCCAACACCCTAAAGCTGAAACCTCCTTAGTATCTGGTATACTAAGATTTTTTAGAAATTGACCTTAATGAGTTACTTGAATATCATCCAAAAGTATAGAAAGGTAGGTTCACCAATTAGATTCTATACTCAGGTATTTGTTATATAAATTATTGTGAAAATAACAGGACTATTTTTCAACAATTATTGTATAGCATTGTGGATGAAAAAAGGGGGGAGGTTTATGGAAATTAACCTCACAGGGTGATCTGGTCATAAATTCCTAACTGGGCAGTTGATGGTGGGTAGTCACATCACACCCAGCCATACAACTAGTTATTTATTTATTTATTTATTTATTTATTTGGCATAGAACTTTTTAGTAAAAGGTTGCTTTGCCTTAAGGAAACCCTGTCCATTGTTTCTCTTCACTGAGGTTAACATGCCTTTGAAATAAGCCATCACCACCCTCAAAAGAGCCCCTAAACTGTTGACCATTCTGTGATCCAGTCCCCACCTTGATTTTCTCATCTCCATGTAATCTTCCTTTGTTCTCTCCTTAATTTCAAATGCATAAAAGAAGCTGCAAAACTGTTATTCTTGGGAACTTTTGAGATCTTGCTTCCCCGGCATATGTTGTCAATTTGGCTCAGATAAACTCATAGGAATCTCTATGGTTTTCTTTCATAAAATAGACATCAACAACACAGATGAAAATAGACTGAAAGGCACATGCTTTCCAAATAAGAACCATTAACAATTATTTCTCTGAATATGACATCGCCTAATTGTACTTTTGAGAGATTATTTGTTTATTCTGTTAGCCCACAAGACAAATGAATAAACAATAAAATTCACTTATAATTTGAATTGCTTCATTTTCTGGTAAAACTTAGGATCAAGAAATACAAGCATTATTGATTCTTACTCATCTGCAAATCTCAATCAACATTTCTAGATAAATAAAGACATAAAGGTTTTATGTTTTACACTGTAGCTATATAACTTTTAAATTTTTAAATATAGTGAAAATCCTTCTTAACCATTAACAATAATTAAAAATATATCTGTCAATAATTATCTCCAAAAGTACAATAAAATGAATTTAAAGGACTACAAACCAAAACAAATAAGAATTTTCCCCATTTCTTGAGCTGTGCTCCAATTTGTGAAAATAAAATTCTTTTAATGCTTATATGTATCTTTGGAGTGTTAGTGTACACTGTAAAATTTACCTATGTATCAATAACAATTTGAGAGGTGGTTGCGTTGCAATGTATAATTTTCTAACAGAAGTGTATCTTTAGAATTTATTAGGTCTGGACAAGGGGTCAGAATTCACTAAATTTAATAGGCTCGTAAGAAACAAATGAATAAGCAATAAAAGAATTTTATTTTGACAAATTGGCTTGTTTTCCTTTTTAATTTGTTTTAAACACTGTAACTAATTTTGCTACCATGGTTCTTTTCTCTGATTCTGTCAGAGGGTACTTCCCTCCTTATGAACCACTTATTTTAGTACTGATCAAAGAATTTAGTCATGGGAAAGACCCACGGGATCCTGACATGGATTATAATTGCTGAAGCCAGCCAGAAGACTAGGTCATTGTTCCATGCCTAAGTTTTCCTTTGGTTGGTTTGCTTTTCCAATACAATAGAGCATATGCTTGCAAATTTCCAGCCAATTACTAGGGGTTTAGATACATAAAGTTTTGCTAATTTCAACAATATTTGAAAGGTGGTAGCCTTTTTAAATTGCTGGGCAATCCCAGCAAATATTTAGAAACTCCCTTGTTCATTCTTTTATTATTATTAATACAGCTGATCCTTGAAACAACACAGGAACTAGGGACCTCAGTCAAGAATCTGAGTATAACTTTGACTCCCCCCAAACTTAGTACAGTTTTCCCTCAGTATCCACAGGGGATTGCTTCCAAGACCCCTCATGGACACCAAAATCCGTGGATGCTCAAGTCCCTTATATAAAATGGCATAGATCAACGCATATCATCAGCCCTCTGTGTCCACAGATTCCCAACCGCAGATCAAAAATACTGTTATTGATCCATAGTTCGTTGAATCCTCAGAGGCAAAACCCAGGATACAGAGCATCTGTAAATTTTTTTAAATCCACATATACATATACCTGGCAGGGGAGATGCCATGATCACAAAGGTGACTTTTCCAGGACAAGGCTGATCCATTGCACTCCAGATGTGCTGACCCCATGATTTCCCCAAATGTGAGAAACTTGACTGCATAATTTGTGATAGTGGAGGACTGTATTTGTGTTCTCCCTATAAAAAAATAAAAAATAAATAAAAATCTACATATAAGTGGACGCACGCAATTCAAATCCATGTTCAAGGGTCACTATTTTTTTAATTGAGATATAATTGACATATAACATTGTATTTCTTTTATGTGTACGACATAATGATTTGATTTATTTATCTTGTAACTGGAGGTTTATACCTTTTGACCACCTTTCTAAACCATTCTTTAGTACAAGATAGTCTCTTCTGCAGTAAATATAGAACCATGTCAGGGAACTAACTTCAGGCCGCTTTTTAGGTCCAATTGATGGCACTGTCTTCTAATTTTACTTTGTCAAGTGGATTTCTCTGCTCTCTTTACCTTCATCCTCTCCATTCTCACCTTTGGTGAAGAGTGGGTCTTTAAGCGTAAACCATTTATTTATTATTAGGCCACTATTAATTGAATACCTGCTATGTTCTATACTGTGCTAGGTACTAAGGATAAGGGAGTAAACAAGACAGAAATCCCTTCTCTGGGTTTCCATTCAAGGAAGAGATAGTAAACAATTATGTGTGTCAGATGGTTATAAGTGCTATGAAGAAAAATAAAGCAGGAAAAATGGATAGGGAGTGTGGGGTTCGCAGTGGTGGAAAAGCGATGAATTGAAAAAATAGTCTAATTGCCCACTTGAGGTTCATGGTCACAAATTTAAAGGAAGACCTCACAGCGCAGTTGAGCATTTTCTTTGAGTCACGCTGAGCTACCAGGGCACTGAGTAGATACAGACTTAATAAAGATAAGCTTTAATAAGGACTTAATAAAGGTTATAATCTTGTCTAGCATGGAATTTGGAGAAAACAAAAGGACGCAGTGAGTTTTGGGTTGATTGCAAGAAGGGATTATCATGACTGACTACAGCTTTAAAGCCCGTTAAGGGAAGAAAGGACAGTAGACAGACGAGAGGTAGTAAAAAGGAGACAGGATTAATAAATTACTGATCCCTGTAGCGGTCAAGGATTGTTGGAATCCATATGTTCCTAATTTTCTTCTGGGATAGAAATCATAGGCCCCATTGGGGTTTGAGGCTCCACATTTATTTTGGGTAGTGGGCTCACCAACATCCCTTGTCAGCCCTTTAGGAATCCAGACTTGGGCAAACAGACACTCCTCCATAATGGCTCCTCCTCTCAGGGGACACCTGAAAATACAGTCAAGGCCAAACAATAGACATCCTTTGGACTCATGAGGGCTAAGAATTTCTGAGAACCTCTCTCCATTACACAGAGACATCTTCTATAACTTTCTACTGTACCTGACATATTTTTACTGCTGACAGAAATTCTTTGTGTCACATAGAGTCAGCATTCTAGATGCAAATTAACTTTCTCTTAGTGTTTTCCACTGTGATATTGCTATTTAAAAAATCTTGACGTGGGACAGGACCTTACAGATTTTCTTAAGCTCATTAAGTTCTTAAGCTTTGTGGTAGTGTTATATAAAATTTATGGTCTCTGACCTCACAAATTGGGCCCATGTTTAGTGCCCACCTTCCAAAAATTATTTGTAATACTTATTTGAGGTAATTATATTAAGGTAAGTTATATTTTCCTGGACATGTTCATTCACATCCAAACTGGAATCTTTCATGCTTTAAGCTATATATGAGGAGCATATGTTTAGTTATATTTAATACTCTTTCCAAAATAAATAATTTATTAAAGTAAATAAGCTTATACCTATGGGTAAACATGTAATTTATTGTTAAAATAATTTAAAAACTTATTTATGTTTACTTTCTTTTCATATATGGAAATATAAGAGTTGAAAAGGCAGCTAATAAAAATATTGATTTCAAATGCAAATAAAAGGCCAAATTTTGAATTATTTTTATTTTATTTTATTGATTTTAGACAGACAAAGAGGGAGAAACATCAATTTGTTGTTCCACTTGTTTGTGCACTCATTGGTTGATTCTTGCATATGCCCTGACTGGAGCACCAACCAGCAGCCATGGTGTATTGGAATGATGGTCTAACCAACTGAGCTACCCAGCCAGGGCCAATGTCAAATTTTGAAACTATGAAATTGAATAAGAAGGAAATAAGACTAGGACTACAAGGTATGCCTCCTTTGTAGTTAGTGTATGTGTTACTTGACTCAAAACCTTTTTTCTATGCTTTGTCAACTACAAAACCTGCTTCTTCAATAATTATGAAGTAGTCTGCCTTTCGCCAGTACCATTCTTTTCTGAAACTCATATTAGTAATACTTTTGAATATCTCACCTAAAATTTACTTATTCTTTCATTTTAATTTTTATGTATTGATTTTAGAGAGAAGGGAGAGAGATAGAGAGAGAGAAACATTAATTTATTGTTCCACTTATTCATGCATTAATTTGTTGATTCTTATATGTGCTTTGACTAGGGATTGAACTTGCAACCTTGGCATATCAAGAGGATGCTCTGACCAACCGAGACACTGACCCAGGAAAATTTACTTATTCTTAATTATGACTCACTAAGTTGGTCTTCCCAGGTAAACTTACTGATGGTGATGTATATGTAAAAACAGGCTATGTGCCCTGGCTGGTGTGGCTCCATGGACTGAGTGTGTGGACCTGCCAACCAAATGGTTGCTGGTTCAATTCCTGGTCAGGGCATATGCCTGGGTTGTGAGGAGGCAACCTCACTCATTGATATTTCCCTCCCTCTCTATCTCCCTCCTTTCTGCTCTCTGAAAATAAATAAAATCTTTTAAAAAAAAACTATTATGCCAGTTCTTCATTTCAAATGTCTTTTTTCCTATTATATGGTCATAAGCACATACCTTCTTTCTGTGACAGAACAGAACAATCGAAACATGTATTAAATAATTCATTCACCAAATAATTATTGAGTGTCTGCTATATGCCAGGCAATGTTTTAAGTACTTGCAACACATCATGAACAAAACTAATAAAAATCCTGATGGTGCTAACAATCTAGTAGCGTAAGGAGACAACAAATAAGAAAAATACATACAAACATAGAGTATGTTAGTGATCAGAATTAAGAACAAAAGTAAAGCAGAAATGGAAATGAGAAATACATGTATGTGTGTATGTATGTAATGTTTAATTTAGATAAGCTAACTATGAAAGATCTCACTGAGAAAGCGATGGTTGAAGCAAGCTCTGAAGAAAATGGGTGTGTTCTCTCTTCCTGGACCATGCCCGTGCCATTCCCTTGCCCTTCTTCTTTCCCTTCTTCCCCACACATCTCCTAAACTCTTAAGGCAGTGGTTCTCAACCTTCCTAATGCCGCGACCCTTTAATACAGTTCCTCATGTTGTGGTGACCCCCAACCATAAAATTATTTTCCTTGCTACTTCACAACTATAATTTTGCTACTGTTATGAATCGTAATGTAAATATCTGATATGCAGGATGTATTTTCATTGTTACAAATTTAACATAATTAAAGCATAGTGATTAATCACAAAAACAATATGTAATTATATATGTGTTTTCCGATGGTCTTAGGTGACTCCTGTGAAAGGGTCATTTGACCCCAAAGGGGTCGTGACCCACAGGTTGAGAACCGCTGCTCTAAGGGATCCCATGAGACTTGCAAGCAGGGGAGCAATGGGCAGTGGCAGCTCCCCTAGAGATAACCCCCTGAACCTGTCTCCAAGGCCCCCTTTTCCCTGACTTCTCAGTGAGCTAAAGCAGCCCCATCTAGGCTCTCCTGTTGCTTCTTCTATCCTAAGCCCTTCCTTGTTTCACTGTCTCCAGCTTTAATAAACATACCCCCACCCCCAAACACACACGAAATATCTGAAGAAAATGAGAAAGTGAGCCATTCCATTCTGGAGCAGAAGCCTTCCAGGCAGACGGAACAGCTAAAGCAAAGGCTCCAAGGCAGAAGTGAGGTAGAGAGTGTTATAGGATTAGCAAGGAAGCAATTTTGGCTGCAGTGGAGTACACTGTGCAGGTGAGTAGCAGGCAATAAGATAAAATAATTTTAGGGGGTAGGAGGAGAGAAGGAGCAAATGATGTAAGGTCTTTTTTTTTTTAAAGTATATTTTATTGATTATATTGTCATAATAGTTCCAATATTTTTCCCCTTTGCTCCCTTTTGCCCAGCAGCCCCCTCCCCCAGCAACCTCACCTCCGCCCCATCCCATGCCCATGGGTCACGCATACAAACTCTCTGGTTTCTCCCTTTCCTATATTATTATTTTTTAAATTAATTAATTAATTTTTTATAACAATAAAAAATAACAATCCCCCCTCTCAGACTTAAGACCCTTTATAATCTTTTAGAGAACAATGGGCGAAGGTCTCGAGCTCTTCTATCTGCTTCAAGCTGAGCATGGTCGTCGTCCTACTTACCCTTGGGTCCAGACATTCCTAATAAGAGTGGGGGTGTGGAGGGGAGGGTGGCCTTCCCACATGGGGAAGGATTGTGCAGACTCCAGGTCGGTTGGCTGTCCCCGGACAACGGCGTGCTTGATATAACAGGCTGGCATTCTTGTTGTATTCTGGGGGCAACAGATTTGGCAACAGGGTTAAAAGACATCATTCAATCCATAACCACTAGATAACAAAAGGCAGGTATTAATTTTTCAATGTCCCACATTAGGGAAAAGAAGGGCTTATTTGGAGGAAGGTCTGCCAGGTACATCTCACCTGTCCAAAATCCTTTTGCCCATTATACTTAGTTTGGGCTGAGGGAAATAGTTTAGGTTTCCCCCCTCTCAGACCTCTGGGCTCTTTCTGTCCAAGCCATTAAAAGAGAAACCTGTTTTAAGGTGAAGCCCACAGACCACCCCATTCTTCACCAACCCAGCCACTTAGTTCAGCCAAACCGTTGAGTCTCAGGAGGCAGCGATGCAGACAGGATTAAGTGAGGCCTATACATACAGACACTCACTCAGGTAATAAGATCATAAGCTTTATGCCCTTTAAAAACAGAAAACACATGTTAATTTATGCTATAGAATCCACAAACCAGTTTCTATATCTGTAAGTCTGTCTTATTAGAAAGACATCCAGTTGCAAGGCATTTGACATTTTTCTTGCCTGTAAATTAAGCATCTTTGATAATGCCACAGACCTAGTTTAACTTACAAATGAAAAGAAACTTTAAAGATGGTTACCTGCACTACTTTATAGTCCACCACTGAGCATTGTGATTTTCCTTGGATCACGATTTTTCTCCTTAAGATTACCCTCCTTGTCATTAAAGGGACTGCATTAAATCCATTTTTAATTTATCCTGTTCATTTGCATAAACACAACCAGAGAAGCAAATGATCACTTATGATCTTTAAGTCTGCTTTGCTGGAACTTACACAAGGAACATTTAGGGTGACCTTCAGTCTGCCCTTCAGAGCCACATACCTACCATTCAGCCTTGCCTGTAAACATCTGTCTTTTCCAAGTCCTTCAGGTTTTCCATTGTGCCTTAAGGTCACTTCTAGCATCCTTCAGGAAAGCAACCTTCATTCCTTCCCTGGAAAGATTGCCATGGACCACACATCCAACCTAGGTACTAGGCCTTTTTTCTCATGGGCTTTTGTTACCTTCTAAAGTCAATCTTAGTTCCTCAGGACTTTTTGGTAACAACCAGAGCCCAAGCATGTCTCCTTTAGGCATGACCTTCCAGTCAAAGTCTTGGTCAACAAAACCTCTATTAACAACTGATCTTATTAGTTTCACGCAAAGAACCTTATGTCTTTATTTACTTCTTCAGAATGCCAATTTCTGGAAGGATCAGATAGGGAGAAAAATATACAGTGTGAAGGAAAAATCCTTGTCCTTCTAGTATTCACTAGAATTGCATTTCCATTCTTTATATTTTCTTTTTTTCCCTTATTAAAAATTTTTGTTTGTTTTTCTATTACCTTTGTCTCACTTTTTTCCCTATTGTTTCTCCACACCCTGCCCACCCTTTCTCCCACAGTCAGTCCCCACCCAGTTGTCCATGTTCATGGGTCATTTATACATGTTCTTTGACTAGACCCTTCTCCTTCTTTCCCCCTTCTCTCCCTCACCGCTCCCCCCTTGTCACTGTTAGTCTGCTCCTTGTTTATATGCCTCTAGTTCTATTTTGCTCATTTGTTTGTGTTGTTCATTAGTCTCCTGTAATAGGTGATAGCATATGGTATTTTTCTTTCATTGCCCGACTTATTTCACTGAGCATAATTATCTCTAGTTCCATCCATGTTGTTGCAAATGGTAGGAGTTCTTTCTGCTACATAGAACTCCTGTGTGTAAATGTACCACAGTGTTTTGATCCATTCATCTACAGATGGGCACTTAGGTTGTTTCCAGCACTTGGCTATTGTAAATAGTGCTGCTATGAACATAGGGGTGCATAGGTTCTTTTGAATTGGTGTTTCTGGATTCTGCGGATATAATCCTAGCAATGGAATTGTTGGTTCAAAAGGCAGTTCCATTTTTAGTTTTTTGAGGAAATTTCGAACTGTTTTCCATAGTGGTTGCACCAGTCTGCATTCCCAGCTGCAGTGCACCAGGGATCCCTTTTCTCAACATCCTCACTAGCACAAGTTGTTTGTTAATTTCTTGATGATGGCCATTCTGACTGGTGTGAGGTGGTATCTCATTGTGGTTTTTATTTGCATCTCTCTGATGGCTAGTGATATTGAGCATTCTTTCATATGTCTGTGGACCCTCTGTATGTCCTCTTTGGAGAAGTGTTTGTTCAGGTCCTTTGCCCATTTTTTTAATTGGGTTGTCTGTCTTCTTGGTGTTGAGTCATATAAGTTCTTTATATATTTTGGAGATCAATCCCTTGTTTGAGGTATCATTGGCAAATATATTTTCCCGTATGGTTGGTTTCCTTTTCATCTTGCTAATGTTTTCTTTTGCTGAGCAGAAACTCTTTAGTTTGATGTAGTTCCATTTGTTTATTCTTTCCTTTATTTCCCTTGCCTTAGGAGATATATCAGTGAAAATGTTGCTATGCAGGATAGCTGAAAATTTCCTGCCTATGCTTTTCTCTAGAACTTTTATGGTGCCACAGCTTACATTTAAGTCTTTGATCCATCTTGAGTTTATTCTGGTATACAGTGTAAACTGGTGGTTTCTAGTTTCATGTTTTTTGCATGTCCCTGTCCAGTTCTCCCAACACCATTTGTTGAGGCTCTTTTCACTCCATTTGATGTTCCTTCCCCCTTTGTCAAGTATTAGTTGATCATATAGACCTGGGTTTATTTCTGGGTTCTCTATTCTGTTCCATTGGTCTATACATCTGTTCTTATGCCAGTATCAGACTGTTTTGATTACTGTGGCCTTGTAGTATAGTTTGATATCAGGTATTGTGATTCCTCCTACTGCGTTCTTCCTCAAGATTGTTGTGGCTATTCGGGGTCTTTTTTGGTTCCATATAAATTTTTGAAGTATTTGTTTTAGGTCTGTGAAATATGTCGTTGGTATTTTAATAGGGATTGCATTGAATCTATAAATTCCTTTGGGCAGTATGAACATTTTAATGATGTTGATTCTTCCCACCCATGAACATGCTATATGCTTCCATTTATTTGTATCTTCCTTAATTTCTTTCTTCAGTGTTATGTAGTTTTCTGAGTACAGGTCTTTTACCTCCTTGGTTAAGTTTATTCCTATGTACTTTATTTTTCTTGTTGCTATGGTAAATGGGATTTTTCTTTTAGTTTCTATCTCTGAAATTTTATTGTTGGTGTACAGAAGTGCCTTTGATTTCTGAATATTGACTTTGTACCCTGCTATTTTGCCAAGTTTACTTATTAGGTCAAGTAGTTTTTTTGTAGTCTATAGGGTTTTCTATGTACATTATCATGTCATCTGCAAATAATGACAGTTTTCCTTCCTCTTTTCCAATTTGGATGCCTTTTTATTTCTCTTTCTTGTCTGATTGCTGTGGCTAGAACTTACAAGACTATGTTGAATAGGAGTGGAAAAAGTGGACATCCTTGTCTTGTTCCTGACCTCAGGGGGAATGCTTTCAGTTTTTGCCCATTGAGTATGAGGTTGGCTTCAGGTTTCTCTTATATGACCTCTTTATTATGTTGATGTATGCTCCCTCTATTCCCATCTGCTGAGTGTTTTCATTATAAATGGGTGTTTTACTTTATCAAATGCTTTTTCTGCATCTATTGATAATATCATGTGATTTTTGTCTTTCATTTTGTTTAGGTGATGTATTATATTTATTGATTTGCAAATATTAAACCATCCTTGCATCCCTGGGATGAATCCCACTTGATTGTGATGTATAATCTTTCTAATGTATTGTTGGATCCAGTTTGCCAATATCTTGTTGAGGATTTTAGCATCTATGTTCATTAGCGATATTGGCCAGTAGTTTTCTTTCTTTGTTGTGTCTTGATCTGGTTTTGGAATTAGAGTAATACGGGCTTCATAGGACGAGTTTGGGAGTTTTCTCTTTTCTTGGATTTTTTGGAATAGTCTGAGAAGGATAGGAGTTATTTCTTACCTAAATGTTTTGTAAAATTCACCTGTGAAGCCATTCAATCCAAGGCTTTTGTGTGCTGGGGGTTTTTTGATTACTGCTTCAATTTCACTGGTTGTTATTGGTCTGTTCAGGCTTTCTGCTGCTTCTTGATTCAGTTTTGGAAGATTATATGTTTCCAGAAATTTGTCCATTCATCTAGGTTGTCAAATTTCTTGTGATACAGTTGTTCGTAATAATTTTTTACAATCCTTTGTATTTCTGTGGTATCGGTTGTGATTTCTCCTCTTTCATTTCTGATTTTATTTATTTGGGTCCTCTCTCTTTTTTTCTTGATGAGCCTGGTTAAGGGCTTGTCGATTTTGTTTATCTTTTCAAAGAACCAGCTCCTACTTTTGTTGATCTTTTGAATTGTTTGTTTGGTCTATATGTCATTTAATTCTGCTCTGATCTTGATTTCCTTCCTTCTACTTGCTCTGGGCTTTGCTTGTCATTCTTCCTCTAGTTCTTGTAGCTGTAGGGTTAGGTTTTTTATTAGAGGTTCTTCTATTCTTTCTAGGTAGGCCTGTATTGTTATGAACTTTCCTCTCAGCACTGCTTTCGCTGTATTCCATAGGTTTTGGGTTGTTGTGTGTTCATTATCATTTGTTTCTAGAAAATTTTTGATTTCTTCCTTGATGTCATTGTTTACCCATTCATTATTTAATAGCATGTTATTTATTCTCCATGAGTTTCAATGCTTTTGAGGTTTTTCCTTGAAGTTGATCTCCAGTTTTAAGCCATTGTGATCTGAGAAGATGCTTGATATAGTTTCAATTTTCATGAATTTTTTGAGGCTTGTTGTCCTACCATGTGGTCTATCTTTGAAAATGTTCCATGTGCACTTGAAAAGAATGTATATTTTGCTTTTTGGGGGTAAAAATTTTTATATATATCAACTAAGTCCATTTGATCTAGAGTGTTGTTTAATGCCTCAATATCTTTGCTGTTTCTTTGCTTCAAAAATCTGTCCATTGTTGACAATGGGGTGTTAAAGTCCCCTACTATGAGTGTGTTGTTGTCTATATCCTTTCTGAAGTCTTTCAAAGTTTTCCTTACATATTTGGGTGCTCCTATGTTGGGTGCATATATGTTTATAAGGGTTATATCTTGTTGATGGATTTTTTTCCCTGGAGTATTATATAATATCCTTCTTTGTCTCTTTTTATGGCTTTTGCTGTGAAATCTGTTTTGTCTGATGTAAGTATTGCTACACCAGCTTTTTTTTTCATGTCCATTTGCTTGAAATACTTTTTTCCATCCCTACACTTTCAATCTGTGTAAATCTTTTGTTTTGAGGTGTGTCTCTTGTAAACAGCATTTATGTGGGTTATGCTTCCATATTCATTCCACTATCCTGTGTCTTTTAATTGGAACATTTAATCCATTTACATTTAAGGTTATTATTGATAGGTATTTATTCATTTCCCTTTGTACTTGTGTTCCTCTCCTCTTTTTTTCTTCTTTTTCTTAAAGTATTCCCCTTAGCATCTCTTGCAATGCTGGTTTGGTGGAGATGTATTCTTTTAGTCTTCCTTTGTCTGAGAAACTCCTTATTTCACCTTCCATTTTGAATGAGAGCCTTGCTGGGTAGAGTAGTCTTGGTCATAGGCCTTTGTTTTTCATTACTTGAAACATTTTTTGACATTCGCTTCTGGCTTGTAGTGTTTCTGTTGAGAAGTCAGTTGATAGCCTTATCGGAGCTCCCTTGTATGTTATTTGCTGTTTTTCTCTTGCTGCTTTTAGGATTCTCACTTTATCTTTGAATGTTGCCATTTTAATTATGATGTGCCTTGAAGTGGGCCTTTTTGGGTTCATCTTCATTGGGACCCTCTGTGCTTCCTGGATTTGCATGACTTTTTCTCTCACCAGGTTAGGAAAATTTTCTGTCATTACTTTTTCAATCAGATTTTCTATCCCTTTTTCCTCCTCTTCTCCATCTTTTATCCCTATGATTCTAATGTTGTTTAGTCTCATGTTTAGTTCTATTAAACTCTTTTCATTCTTTTTTAATTTTTTTTCATTTTGTTGTATTGTCTGGGAATTTTTTTCTACATTGTCCTCTAACTCACTGATCTGATCTGCTTTCTTTAGCCTGCTTTTGATTGATTCTACTGTGTTTTTCAGTTCAGAAATTGTATTCTTCATTTCTTCCTGGTTCTTATTAATAGTTTCTATGTCCTTTTTTATGCTGGTGTAGTTCTCCGTAAGTTCCTTGTAGCTTCCCTGCAATTCTTTCTAGTTTCCTTGGAGTTGCTGGTAATTTCCCTGGAGTTTGTCATACTTTTCTTTGAGGTTGTCAAGGTCATTGAGTTTCTTTATAACCATTTTTTTGAATTCCACGTCTGATAGTTGACTTATGTCTATTCCATTTATCTCTCTTTCTGGGGATTCCTCTTTTCCCTTCATTGGGAGGTTGTTTCTGTGTCTCCCCATGTTGAATTCTTGTTTGTTTTTGTTTATTAGATTTGTCTGCTTTAAGTTCTCACTTTTGTGATATGAGATTCTTTATAGGAGACCTGGGGGATTCACTGGTGTATTCTCTTTGATCTTCTGAGCCTAATGCTCTTGTGTTGCCCTTTATGCCATTTGTTTAAGCTGTCTGGTTGTATTTCAGTTACTCTTTGTTGGGTCCTTTCCTCTGGCTAGTTGATTGAGAGTCACTCTTCCCACTTTGTCTTGAGTTCTTTTGTGCAGAGGCTGTTAAAACATAAGCACACAACCCAGGCAAGAAACCCACACCCTCCCAAATATCCCCCACCCTCAATCCCACTATCAGCAGCAAACAAGCCGTATGATTATAAATATAGAGAGATTAAGACTCTTATATTATAGGGGAAACAGATAGGGGTTGTTTTAAATGAACGAAAAATGATTTTTGAGATGGAAGGTGATAGAATAATAATAGTAGCAAGTAAGGTCAAGGCTATGCGGGACAGCAAGTAATATTTACACTGTATGCTTAAAAAGGAAGGGAAGAATGCAGAATGAAGTGAGAAAGTGGAAGTGTATAGTATTAGGTTTATATAGCAGTTATATGCTATATGTTTAGTGTGAGAGGGAGAATAAACAAAACAGACAAATACAAATTAAAGCGGAGGGATAGAAGGTAGAAAACAGATTAAAGAAAGAGTTTTTTTTAAGTTTTTTTTTTAAATAGAAAGAAAGAAAAAAGAAAGAGAGACAAAGAAAAGAAGGGGAAGGGAGGAAAAAAAAGGAAGGGAAGGGAAGGAAAAGAAAGAGGGGGGAAAAAAAGAAAGAAAGAGTTTTTACTCAGTTCAACTTTTAGGCGCAGTCACCTTTTTTTCTGAATCCGCCCCTCGTCAGAATTCCATGGGTTTCAAATCTTTTCTGGTTGGTTGGCTGGCTGTGGGGAGATCCAGCTTGATTCTGGGGTTGCTAGTCTTACTTGTGGGCCTTCTGCTGCTCTGCTGTGAGCCGTGTTTAGTTGTCTCCTCCTGCGGCACCCTCAGCCCTCCTCAGGGTTGTTTAGCAACATTGTTCTGCTGGTGGGCCAGTGTGCGCATGCCAGTAATATCTGCTCTGCCTCCAGTCGAGTCTCTATTCCCGAGCTACAGCATCCGCTCGAGTCCCTGCCTATATGCCTGCGTGCACCACCTGCCAGCCTGGGAGCCCCACCTAGTCTGCAGTTCTGCCGCAGCGTTCCCATATGGGCCCCTCTCCATGGCTCAAGGCTGCTCCTTTGCTGAGTGGGGCCCTGGCACGAGTGCCATGCGCACCCAGAGTGCAGAGCTTTCAGTCCCGGGTTGCAGCTACGGGGGTCCCCACCTAGACTCAGTTCATACAGTTTCTCCCAGTCTGGGCTGTTCACTGTCCTCCCACGCCTCCGGCCTTTTCAGCCAAACCCTCTCGATGACTCCCTGTGAGTCTTCACAGGTTGGTGCACCCGTCGTAGGGGGAAGCCTCCAAGCAGCTCCTGGCTAATGAGCCAATCAGCAGCTGCCCCCCTCAGGTGTGGTGCGGCAAATGCACCAGTCCCGGAGGCCCAGTGACTCAGCCTGGAGTGTGCGGCTGAACTTCCCGCCCTCTTTCACGCTGCTCCCACACTCCCTTCCCTGTTCGCGCTATCTGAAATCTGCACTCACTCCTCTCCATGTTTGCACCCTAAGTCTTTCTGTGATGGGAGTGAGCAGACAACACCGCTACCTACTCCGCTGCCATCTTCTCTCTCCATGATGTACGGTCTTAAAGATCATTGTGAAGACTTTGGTTTTTACTATAAGGAAAATGAGGAGACACTGAAAAGTTATGAAGAGTGGAATGACATGAATTAATTACCAAGATCATTCCATTTCTGTGTTGAGGCTATGAAGAACAAATGAGGCAGAAGCAGAGGCATTAGAGATCAGTTAGAAGTCTGTTGCTATAAACTACATGAAAACTTATATTGACTTGGACTAGTTGGAATCCTGGACAGGTTTCAAAAATGTAGCCCTGGCCCTGGCCAAGTAGCTCAGTTGGTTGGAGTGTCATGCAGATGAGACAGGATTGAGGGTTCAAACTCCGGTCGGGCACATAGAAGAAGCAACCAATGAATTCATGAATGAGTGGAACAACAAATCGATGTTTCTCTCTCTCTCTCTCTCTCTCTCTCTCTCTCTCTCTCTCTCTCTCTCTCTCTCTCTCTCTTTCTCTCTCTCTCTCACTCTCCCTTTCTCTCTCTCCTTTCCTCTCTCTTTCTCAAAAAATCAATAAATTAAAAAAATAATAATTTAAATGTAGCCATAGCCCCTGGCCAGGTGGTTCAGTTGATTGGAATGTTGTCCTGATCACCAAAGGTTGTGGGTTCATCCACAGTCAGGGCACATACCTAAGTTGCAGGTTTGATTCCTGGTTAGGGTGCATCTGGGCCGAAACCAATCGATGTTTCTCTCTCACATCATTGTTTCTCTCTCTCCGACCCTCTGTGAGAAATGCTCACAATAAAAACAGGGACACAAGACTTGAGCAGCAAAGTGAGGCGTTTATTCACGAGTCTGCAGAATTGGGCGCACCTTCAGCCAGGAGAACGTGCGCCCCAAGTAGACAAAGAAAACTGGTTTTATAGTAATGCAATTAGCTCTCCCTTCCTAATGTGATTAGTTGTTCCTCCTCCCCTCTACTTCTCCCCCATTTCTCCATTACTGGTTACTCCGGAGTTACAGTCTAACACGATTATCTAAATGCTCCTTTTGTGATTTCTAAATATGTTACTACTGTCAACTGCCTTCTCCCATTTTCCCTTTGTCTGGTGATGACTATCTTTCCCCCTTCAGGATGTCCCTTAAGACTCTCTAATTACATTTGCCCTTTGTTACTAATGATTTTCTACTGGTTTGAGAGTCACTAATTCCTTGTTTCTTACACCTCCCTTCCTGTCTCTCTAAAATCAATAAATATATATCCTCATGTGAGGATTTTTTAAAAGTAGCCATGAAGATATGCTGGACTTAACTGATTGAAAGATGTGAGACAGGATGACCAAAATTTTTGACCTCAGTAAGTTTAGGATTGGAGTTGCCATTTACTAAAATGGGAAGACCGTCAGTGGAGCAGTTTGAAGGGAGATATCTGGAGTTCAAGTCTGGACACGCTAAGTTTCAGATGCTAGTTAGACTTTTCATATGGAGATATCCAATAGACAGTTGGATGTATGAGTCTGGAGTTCAGGAAAAAGGTTCATGATAGACATGTAAATTTAGGAGCTAAAAGCAGATTAGCCTTGAGACTGGATGTGCTCCTAATCGTGAACCAATAGGGAAAAGGTTAAAGGACTGAGCACTGGAGCATTCCAACATTGAGAATGGAAGATTAAAAGGAGCTACAAGAGCTGACTTTTGGATTTAGCAACACAGAGGTAACAAATACTTTTATTTTTAGTAGTGAATCATCTCCTATGTCTAAATGTATTATTTGCCCTCCTAATTCCTATACAAAACTATCTGCAAAGTTAAGTTCTTTAACTCTGAGTTCTGGGGACATGTGAATCCAAGACAAGAAGGATGGGCTTTCTCTTGAGTCTGATGCTAGAATGATGAAAACTTTAAAATATCTTTCAGCTATGTTCATGTAATATCTTGATTTTGATAAAAATGTGTACTTCATATAATTATGTTTGGTGCTTAAAATAAAACATAATTATGGTCCTGGCTGGTGTGGTTCAGTTTGTTGGGTGTCATACAGCAGACTGAAAGGTTGTGGGTTCGATTCCCTGGTCAGGGCACATGCCTGGATTTCAGGTTCAGTCCTCAGTTGGGGCACATGCAAAAGGTGAGCAATCGATGTTTTCCTTCCTCTCTTCTTCCCTCCCTTCCCCTCTCTTTGGAATCAATAAAAAAAAAAAATCTTTAACCATAATTACAACTATTTCTATATGACATAGATTAGCCTGCAATATCTTAGTCTTACTATCCTGGTCTTTAGCCACTTGATTTTCAGTATATATATTTTTATTGATTGATTTGACATACAGAGAGAGAGAGAGAGAGAGAGAGATTTTTTGTTCCACTAATTTATGCATTCATTGGTTGATTCTTGTATGTGCCCTGGCCAAGGATCAAATCCTCAACCTTAGCGTATATGGACGATGTCCTAACCACCTGAGCTGCCCTGCCAGGGCTCAGTGTTTTAGAAGCTACTTTTCTCACTAGTTTGTCTGTAATACATCCTTGGCAAGTCTCAGTGTTGGATAAAAGAAACTATATTACTTCCCCATGAACACTCACCAATTTCTTATTTTTAACTGTCTCAAATGTGTGTCTTAGCAACATCTTTGCCCATTATTCATAATACTCTAAACCTTTTTCACTCTCTTACTCTCCTTCCTACCCTCTTTTCCCATCTTCAACCTAGGCTATTTAGAACTATAGTAGTCTCTCTATATATCGTGGTTCACTTATCATGGCCTCACTGTATCGCAGGATGAAAAAAAATATTACATTTAATTATTTATCACGGATTTCTCACTATATCGTGGGATTTTGCAGTACTGTATACGTATGTCGTTAAAGTTACATAGGTTTAGGAGTGTAGAATATGTTTAAGAACATAAGTAGTGTTTATAAAAGTGTGGAAAAGGTTAATAAGGGAGTGGAAAGGTTAATAAGGGACTGGGAATGGTTTATAAGTGTGTGGGAAGGGTTTATAAAGCCTTAAAATATATATAAATACTAAAATAAATGTAAGGTTCCTACTTCGTGGATTTTCACCTATCACGGGGGTGTCTAGAACGTAATACCCGTGATAAGTGAGGGAATACTGTATATTATAAACTATTTAAAATCTCTGCCCAGCCCTGGCCAGGTAGCTCAGTTGATTGGAGTGAGCATTGTCCCAATGTGCCAAAGCTGTGGGTTCAATCCTGGTCAGGGCACATATAAAAATCAACCAATGAGTGCATGGGTGAGTGGAACAGTAAATCGATGTTTCTTTCTCTCTTCCTTCCTCTCTCTCTCTAAAACCATAAATAAAATCTCTACCTAGATATCTCACAGGCACCTAGAACCCATTATGTTCAAAACTGAACTAATGATCTTTCCCCTCCCTCCAATTTGCTTCTCTTCTACAATTGCCTTTCCTCCAAGTAAATGGTGCTCTCCTCCAAGTGCTCAAACCATAAACCCCAAATGATCTTTACATTCACTCTAACACCAAATAAACCCATTCTTCCTACTCTTTATTTTACAACCATTGTAAGTTTTTTTTAAAAAACTCAAATATGCTTTTGTCATGCTCCCCCTCCCCACTCTGCTTTTGTCATGCTCCCCCTCCCCACTCATCCACACCCTTAATTCAATCTGATTTGTCACAGTCCTTAACACCTGGCAGGATTAAAGGACAATGTACTCAATGATAATATTATACACGCTTTATAGTTTTGATACTTTGCACTTACAGGGTTTACTGTCCAGTGGGGAAAAGAGATATTAAATATACTCTTGGCTATATAATTACAATTGTAATAGGTGCTACCTAATAACTTGTAATGAGATTACATTGATAGAAAGATCTAATCTAGTGGTGGGCTCCTTGAGCGGATGACTGTAGGCTGACACCTGAGTGTGGGATTGGAGGAAAGAGAGAAAAGCCCATTATAGAAGCCCTGGGAGAACATGGGCACTGGGAAGCGCTGAAAGGTCAGTGTGGCTGGAGATGGGGGTAGGGCTGGAGGGGTGCTGGGGACTAAAGATAGATAAATCATCTCATCTCAAGGATTTTGATCTTTATCTTAAAAGTAATGAAAAGTGATTGAGCAGCTTTAAGGGTGTTAACAATGAGGAGATTTAACTTGAAAAGATCACTCAGGCTTTTCTGTGGACTGTGCACTTCCCCCTTCCATTGGCTTTTAAGAGGAGAGCCAAAAAGTTGATAGTTTGGAGAAATTTGCACTTGCACTGAGTCTTTGCTGGCTTTTCCTTTCCTTTTCTTTTTCTCTTTTTTATTTTAAATTTTCTTCTTTTTAATGGTTATTTCCTCTATCATGTCAGCTTTTACTTTCTTTGACCTCCCTTAGACCTTTCAAGGTGTAGGGGCCACGCCCAGGTCTGTACCTCAGTCACACCCAACTTTTTTCTTTTCCCTGCATAATAAGACTTTAAACAGCAAAAACGTAGGTATTAAATCTAAACAAAGTAGACGCTATGGTATTGACTCTCCCATAGGGTCTGTTTTATTTGTTTAAATTTGACATTTCTTGATCTCTGAGTTAATTGGAAATAAGACCTTCTAATACTTTCTTTTACTTGGAGGCAGCCGTCCGTCTCGAGAGACGATGGTGTAGCTTCTTAAGAGTCTATCTGCACCGCCGAGAATGGCTTGCAGTCCGACTCGGGAGTGACACGGTATCTGTCTCCTCCCGTGTTGAATCGACATCTTGCGATGACGCTGGAGTGTCCTCTCCAGTGAAGCTGAAGCTACAGAGCCTGGGCAGGGTGATATGGAGGGTCTGCTGTTGCCCATGCAGCAGACCCCCCCTCTCTTCGCAGCTGAAGGGTCCAAGGGAAAGACGGAGTCAATACAGCTTGGCTTCAGGTGCGCCGCAGGAGTTGCCGGTGTTGACTACAACGTCAAACCGCCTTAGGGACTCCGGCTCCGGATTTTCTGTCGGGGTTTACTCCCTTTCTTTTACTAAAGAAAGCTATTTTCAGTGTTGTGACTAAGAAGATCCATTCTAATGTAAAAATGCCTGCGGCTCCAGTTATTTTTGTGACCGCTGCTAGTGTGTTGCCTTCTTGTGAACAGTTGGTCCCAAGGACCTTTTTTCTTACATAAAAGCGACGGAATTAGGACTTGCGGAGGTCTATAATGACCTCCAGACTTGCGCTTCAGGAAACAAGGGATTGATTGGCTTTGACAGTTTATCTGGCAGCTCCTCAGTTGTTTTTGTCCTTCCTTTCCCATCCATCCTCCCATCCAGTCATCCATCCAGGAATGGATATGTTAAGAATTTAGAAACACCGTGTGCAGTTGGCTCCAAAAGGAAGCTACTGTGCTTAATATTTACATCCTTCTAATACGTATCTGCAGTAGTTACCAGGACTTTCAAAATCTTAACTCACTTTCCTCAGGCAGCTGTTGTGAAAGAGCTCGTAAGTGCCATTTAAAACCCTTTGAGCTCATATTGGCTCCAACCTCAGCTGCTACCTAATAGTAAGCTCTCACTACCTGTAAAAGACAAAAGCTTTGGGGAGGGCTGGAGAAAGGTATGAAAATGATGGAAACACCGCAAGCCCAAATCCCCAGGAGCCTCCAAAATAACAGCACAGGGGTGCTGTTTTAACAGCGAATGCCCCCAGGGCGGTGCTCCTATTCCTAACCCCCCAGCTCTCTGCCCTGTGCCTTGCATTCAGTAAGCGCTCGACAACTGCGCGCCCGGGAACGAGAGCCCTCCAGCCGCACGCAAGCCCCGCGGCCACTAAGCTCAGACCTCACGCACCTCTCCAGCGCGAGCGCATGGCGCGGCCACGTGACGCGCTAGGACCAATGAGCTGGTCGCCAACAGGGGGTCTCCTATAAAGGCGCCTGTCGCTGCCTGCTAGGAGCCGCCATTAGGGCAAAAGCTGGCGGCGACGGTTGTTGGAGAACCGCTACCCTGCACCATTTCATTCTGTGCAGCTGAAGGGGACGATCAGACAAGATCCCTTTTGCAAGAGGTAAGAGCTTCTTGGAGCACTGCCCTGGGATCTAGGCCGTTCGTGGGACTCTGGGTGGGGAATAACCGTTTTCTCTCTCTCTTCCCCTCCCCCCATCAACGCCCTGTGACCGGCCAGGCAGTTGGGAAGGCTATCCCGGTGCCTGCCCGCAGCCCAGGTGAGCGGACAGTTGCTTTCCTTTGGCCTTATCAAGTGCAAGCTGGTTGCCCAATAGACCCTTTAAGAAACTTATTCGGGGAGTGGCTTTTCTCTTAACCGTTTTTTGTTTTTGTTTTGGGTTTTGGGGGGTTTTGTTTGTTTTTTGCCAGGACGGGATGGAAAGAAGGAAGTTGAGGCGGGGGGTTGGGAGTCCAGTTGTACAACCGCATCCTATCCATCTCGAAAAACTCATGGTTTAGGTAGTTCTCCTAAGTCTTGGATTGGTGGATCACTCCTTGTCCTGTAGTTCCGGGAATGCTTGAGAGAGGACAGAGCTCTGGCTGTAGCTGGCGTTTCTGTTGTATTATTACGCACATCAACATTTGGGACAGGGAAATGACCGTCCTTGATGCATTTATTCGTTTGACTAACATTAAGTCCTTGGAACGTGCTTAACTCTTCCGTTGGGTGTTGCAGAAGCGGAGATGGACCTGATCTCAAGGTGCTAGCTTGTGTTATGAATTAAGATGAGGTATGTACGGAGTACTTTGGGATGTGTGGGAAGGGCTTGGATGGATGGAAGGAAGCGAGGGAGGCGCCTGGGCAAAGGCAGTAACATCTATGTCTTGAGAAACAAATAGACGTTAGACCAAAGAGCGATTGATGCGGAGGGGTCTGGTCAGGAGGCAACAGTCAAATGCACGGACGAGTCAGAGTACAGAGCAGGTTGGTACAGTGAAAACTGCAGATTTTTCAGTGTGGCTGGTACAGTGTCGGAGGTTGGGAGAGTAGCAAGAGATGAGTCTAGTGAGATAGACAAGGGGCCATAAAAGGGTTTGTTTATTTATATGTCATGATCTGCAATAGGTGGAACAGTAGGATCTTAAATTGCTGAACAGAGATCAACTGATTGCATTATTAATTCAGGTGGGAAGGGGCAAGGGAGTGAACAAAATGAATGGTTTAGGGGGCGGGGAATAGGAACACAGTAAGTATTCAGAATATGTAAATTTATATTCAGTCATTTGTGTAGAGGTATTTGATATTTTGCGGTGACTGAGACCCGAATTAGGGGAATTTTTAAATGGAACTTTTTAAAAAAAAGGAAAGGAAGAAGAGGGGAAGATTAATGGATTAGCAGAAATGAGATTATAAAGGAGGTAAAATCTGGAATTCCATTTTGACCCTCCTCTATTTGTTCCCTTAGCACCCTGTTCTTATTTATTTTTTTATTTCAAGCACCATGTTCTTATCTTTGGCATAGCAGTAATTATATGTATTATGTTATAATTGCCTATCTATAAGTTTCTGTAAACTGTATTCCTAAATTCTAGCTCAGGGCTTGGCACCATTGTAGGTGCTTTATATAAATACTTAATAAATAAAATGGAATCTGGAAAAAAATAAATGTGTCCTGGAAACTAGAGAAGAGTTTCAAGAGAGTGACAGATGTTGCTGAGAGGTCAAGGAATATAGGATTCAAAAAGAATCCGTTGGGTTTAACAACTAAAGTTAGCATCAACTTTAAGGGAGTTTTAGAGAAATGGTGAGAGTCTGAGTGTGAGGTGGGGAGTGAACACTGTCATTTTTAAGGATGCACTGGTGTTAGGTGCAGAGGAGAGAAGGTTGAGGCTATGAGGAAACAATAGGATCAAGAGAAGAATTTTAGGGACAGTTGAGAAAGTTTATATTGGAGTGTAAACTAGGATAGAAATATTGAAGATACAGTCAAGAAAGAGCTGGGACCTTCAGGAGGGGGTCATTACCTAGAGGACCTGAGAAGAGGTCTGGACTGGAAGGGGACCTCATTATTGGATTGTATAGAGCAGCAGATTAGATGGTTGAATCATTGTGAAGAATATGCACTTTCTAGATTACTTGTTTGATCTTGATTGAAGCCTGATTTTATTTGAACCAACTCGTTTTCCCTCTTGAATTGCAGACAGCTCATATGATGATGCAGAATTTAGAGTGAGTTCTTCCCAAGGCAGATTACTTTTGACCTTTCTGAGCCCTAGAGCCATCTGATATCCAAAATCCAAACTCTCTTGTTCTAGGCTGTGCTGTTGCCCTGTATGTGTAAGTAAGATCTACTATGAAGTCTAACCAAAAGTGCCACCACACAGCAGAATAACTTATTCTCTGCCTTTTATTGAAATGGATGGAGAATGTTTTAAAACAATCTTTATTCAACACCTAAAGAAATACAATTATGTCTAAAATTGAGCCTTCCAGTTTCAAGATATATTAACTTAAATTATTTTTGTTTTTTAATAAGCTTGATTCCTTGAGACTTCAGTATACATATAGGGCATCACAATTTAATACCAGCACCACTAAGGCAGTAATAATTGAGGAATTAAACTTCTTCGTTCTTGGCAAACTCAAGAAGTTGGTTGGTCCTGGTGTTTTTGAAAGGGGGGAACTTGAATTAGAGGCAAATTTTTATGTTTCTTGTAACATTTTGGAAACAATTTTTTAGCTTATGTATGTATTTCAGAAAATCTTTGGTCTGTGTATATTTGTCAGGAATGACTTTGAAATGTTCACAAACATCTCAAAGGCTCTCTTTTTCTTAGAATTTTGAAACTTTACTCTTTAGCCTTGACCATGTAGCTTTTGGTTAGAGCATCCTCCCGACATGCCAAGGTTGGGGGTTCCATCCCTGATCCCTGGTCAGGACACATACAAGAGGCAACTAGTGAGTGCATAAATAAGTGGAACGACAAATCAATGTCTTTCTCTCTGTCTTTCTCTCCCCCTTCCTCTCTCTAAAATTAATAAATACATTTTAAAAATGAAACTTTACTCTTGTGCATCGTTGATAGGAATAGAAATTAGAATAACATCAGAAGAACAATTAAACATCTAGCAAAATTTTAAAACACTGGTCCAGAAATTGTTAATAGAAATATATGCAATAGGCCAGGTGAAAAAAATACACATGTATATCTAATAGGTATTGGCATATATATACAATGATGTATTTATGAGGGTATTTGTTTCAACATTGTATGTAATATCCAAATGCCCACACCAATAAGACATTATGCAGCTGATAAAGGGAAAGGTGGCTGACCTGGGATGTTTTTCTAAGTTGACTTAAGCTCTGGTAATGATCAGAGCTTTTGTTCTGTAGAAAAAGAAAAAATAAAAATAATTTCTTAAAAGATACATAAGAAATTGCTAATAGTAAGGAGGAAGCCTGGTTGGCTGAGAACAAGAGTGGGAAAGGACACTTTGTTGTATACTATTTTCATCAAATACTTATAAGAAATTCATAAGTGATACATTGTCTTAAAGAATGTCTCCAGAATTCCTAAGATTATATTATAAGGAGCTGTTGAATAGGCAACAGATCTGATTTTAGGCAGCTTGCTCATGGAACCATAGAATGATTTGACAACCTACATTATTATGTGATTATCTTTATCAAAGTAAACCAGAACTTACCACAATAATTTATGGCGCATTGTTTGAGCAATTGTAACCAATAGTTGTTAACATAACATTCAGTTTTATTGATATGAGATTTCATCTGCCCATGCCATCTTTCTTTTTAGGAATGTATCTGTTGATAAAAACTTTTGAAACAGTAACAATAAAATGACAACTCACCATAAACCCTAGAAACAACAGTGGACTTTCATATACACAAGATAGTCTATAGTTTCTACATAGTGGCCAATATATCTGTAACTCCATACTTTACCATGTTGGATTGTAAATGATTTTAGAGAAAACCTTGAAATAACCAATCTTTAAATGAATGACAAATTATTTCTGACACCTTACAAATGATTGGGAACCCATCATTATGTCAAGAGAAAGTGAAAATCTCTTAGGCTGTGTTGCTGGGCCCATTATGCTGGCATTTTCTGTTTTCTATTAATAAGAATAATAATAAAAGAAAGGCTTTAGAGAAACTTAAAAAAAAATAGTGAAATTGGCAGCTACCTCGGAAACTGCCAAGCATCATAAAAAGCCATATAAGCTATTTAAAAAAAACTTTATGAATAAACTGAAACTTAAAATACTTTGAATAGTAGGACTGGAATAATTATAAAGAATAATTTGTAAAGGAGACAATCTATAGTCTGCTGTCACTGGACAGAGAACTTTGCCTTACATGAGAAACCAAGACCTCCAGCCAAGCAAGACCATTTACTTTTGAGAAGATCATCAGATTGTCAGTATTAGCTATTCTTTTGCGCAATAATAATTAACAGAGCTGTTGTTCATGTTCAATCCATCTGTAGCCCTCAATCACAGTGTATTTTAAGTTTATTATTTTTTAACATAGAAAAATAGAATAGTACAATGAGTACTATATGAGTATATCTACCAATTAACATTTTGCCATGTTTACTTGTCTATATAGGTTTTCCCCCCAAATTACTTAACACATATAAGTGTGACCATTCACACTAACTTTTTTGAGCATATATTTAAACATTTTTTCCAATAGAATCATACTGGTCTCACATCTATTAAAATGAACACATCCCTAAGTTTCCTTTGTCCCAAATATGTATTTAGTACCTTATTGCAAAGATTTGATATAGAATGATGAATTTGGTTATTATCTCTTAATTTAGAGCAGTTTCTCTTTAGCTGAACATAATATAGCCTGTGACTCAGCAATTTTACTCCTGGGTTTATACCAATATAATGCATATACATGTATGTGACACACATGTTCATAACAGGATTAACTGTCATAGTCAATTAGTTGGAAATAACAAAAAGGTCCCAAGAGGAATGGATGAATTATGGTTTAATTCTATAGTAGAATACCATACAATAAAGAACAACATTAGTAATAATGTAGCTAAATCTCACAACTTGAAAGGAAGCCAGACACAATGTTAATGCATAGTAAAACTAAAAGGTTCAAAAACAGTCACTCAGCTTTCTATGATGATAGAAGTCATAGTGGTTATCTTTGTGGAGGAGGGAACGTGTAGTAATTGGGACACTCAAAAAGAAGTCTAGCTTTTAAGTAATTACAAAGCCAGGATAAGAGGCATTTTCAGTTGTGACATTCTAGAGTATCCTTTGTTCTCAATGACTTAAGAGTTCTAATTCATACATGTATGAGAAAAATGAAATCATGAGATGGAATTCAAAGATTGGTGATCACCTCTAAGTTAATTTATTTTAATGTAGTGGTTCTTAATCCTTGCTATACATCAGAAATACCAAGGAACTTTAAAAAAGCAAACAAAATTGATTCCCAGGCCCCTGCTTCAAAGGCTGGAGACTGAGCAGGCCTGAGCATTCCTATTTTTTAATTTAATTATATTGTCCAATTACAGTTGTGTCCCCCCCCCCCCCCCCGCTGCTCCCACAGTCAATCACCACCCTGTTGTCCATGTGGATGGGTCCTTTATATTCCCTTCCTCTTCTTTCCCCTGTTATCCCCTGTTCCCCTCCCCTCTGGTCACTGTCAGTTTGTTCCTTATTTCCATGTCTCTGGTTCTATTTTGCTCATTTGTTTTGTTCATTAGGTTCCACTTTTAGGTGAGATCATATGGTATTTGTCTTTCGCTGCCTGGCTTATTTTACTTAGCCTAATATTCTCCATTTCTATCTATGCTGTCACAAGGGGTAGGAGTTCCTTCTTTCTTTCTGCTGAGTAATATTCCATTGTGTAAATGTACCAGTTTTTTGATCCGCTCATTTACTGATGGGCACTTAAGCTGTTTCCAGCATTTGCCTATTGTAAATAATTCTGCTATGAACATAGGGATGCACAGGTTCTTTTGAATTGGTGTTTCAGGATTCTTAGGGTGTAGTCCCAGCAGTGGGATCACTGGATCAAAAGGCAGTTCCATTTTTAGTTTTAATTTAGTTTTTTAAAAGATTTTGTTTATTTATTTTTAGAGAGAAGAGAAGGGAGGGAGAAAGGGAGGAAGAGAAACACCAATGTGTGGTTGCCTCTCATATGCCCCCAGCCGGGGACCTGGCCTGCAACCCAGACATGTGCCATGACTGGGAATAGAACCAATGACCCTTTGGTTCACGGGCCAGCACTCAATCCACTGAGCCACGCCACCCAGGGCCATTTTTAGTTTTTGAGGAAATTCCATACTGCTTTCCATAGTAGCTGCACCAGTCTGCATTCCCACCAACAGTGCATTAGGGTTCCCTTTTCTTTGCATACTCACCAACACTTGTTTGTTGAATTGTTAATGATATTGAACATTCTTTCATATGCTTATGGGCTCTCTATCCTCCTTGGAGAAGTGTTTGTTCAGGTCCTTTGCCCATTTTTTAATTGGATTGTCTGTCTTCCTGTTGTTGGGTCATGTGAGTTCTTTATATATTTTGGAGATCAAACCCTTTTCCTAGGTATCATTGGCAAATATGTTTTCCCATACAGTTGGTTCCCTTTTCATTTTGCTGATATTTTCTTTAGCCATGCAGAAGCTTTTTTATTTGATGTCAAACATTTTTAATTTGACATCAAATTAAAAAGCATTGCTATTTTTTAAATGATCAACAAAATCTCACACCCATTCAGATGGCTATTTTTAAACAAACAAACAAAACCCAGAAGATACCAAATGATATGCAGATGTGGAGGAACTTGAACCCTGTAGAGCAGTAGTTGTCAACCTTCCTAATGCTGCAACCCTTTAATACAGTTCCTCATGTTGTGGTAACCCCCAACCATAAAATTATTTTTGTTGCTACTTCATAACTGTAATTTTGCTACTGTTATGAATCATAATGTAAATATCTGATATGCAGGATGTATTTTCATTGTTACAAATTGAACATAATTAAAGCATAGTGATTAATCACAAAAACAATATGTAATTATACATGTGTTTTCTGATGGTCTCAGGTGACCCCTGTGAAAGGGTCGTTCGACCCCCAAAGTGGTTGAAACCCACAGGTTGAGAACCGCTGCTGTAGAGTGTTAATGGGAATGTAAAATGATGCTGCCACTATGGAAAACAGTTTGTGATTTCTCAAAAAAATTAAAAATAGAATTACTGTATGGTCTAGCAATCCCACTTACACATTTCTGAAAGCAGGGTCTTGAAGAAATATTTATACACCCATGTTCATGACACTTTGCAATAGGCAAAGAGTACATCAATGAATAAACAAAATATGGTACAAACTTAGTGGAATATTATTGAACTTTATAAAATGAAGGACATTCTGACATATGCTACAATATGGATGAATAACGAGAGCATTATGCTCAGATAAGTAAGGCAGTCACAAAAAGACAAATATATTATTATTCCACTTACGATATACCTAAAGTAGTTAAATTCATAGAAATAGCAAGTAGGATGTAGTTGCAAGGGGTCAGGAGTGGAGTATGATGACTTATTTAATAGGTTTAGAGTTTGTTTTGTGAGATTAAAAAGGCCTGGAAATTAGTTACTCAAAAATATGAATATACTTCACACTGCTGAACTGTACACTTAAAAATGGTTCAGGCCCTGGCTGGATAGTTCTGTTGGTTAGACCTTTGTCTCCATCTGCCAAGGTTACTGGTTTGATCCCTGGTTAGGGCACATCTGAGAATCAACCAGTGATGCATAAATAAGTGGAACAGATCTCTCTTTGGGTCTCTCCCTTCATCACTCTCTCTCATATCAATAAATGAATTTTTTTAAAGTAGCATGTAACAAATATTTTTTAAATGGTTCAGATGGTACATTTTATATGTATTTTTACCACAGTTTTAAAAAATGTTGAGATGCAACACTGGTTTAATGCAAACAAAGATAGTAGCTAAATGTAACACTGACCTCTAAAAATGAACGGTTTAGTTGATAATCATACTTTTCATTTTGCTGGCATACTTGGTATAGTACCTTTTCTCTCTGATCCTTAAAGTAACAATGCTGTCTAGATCTGTTAGATATGTCTTTCTGAAATATTCATGAAGTTTTAAAGTACTTTATTTTAGGTATAGTAATTTGCACAAAGAGTAGCATTTTAACACTTGTCACTTTTTTCTAATTGTTTTTTTTTTCTTAATTGATTTGAGAAAGAGAGTGAGCAAGAGAAAGAGAAACATTGATTTGTTGTCCCACTCTTCCATTCATTCATTGGTTGCTTCTTGTATGTGCCCTGACCAGAGATTGAACCCACAACCTTGGCACATCGGGATGATGCTCCAACCAACTGAGCTACCTGGCCAGGGCTTACTAATTGAATAAGTCATTTAATTCAAATTAACCAGGGAAATCCTTTATTTTGTCTTTCTCCCTTCTTTGAACTAATCATTGTAGAATAACTGTATGCTAATATTATCTTTTAACATTCGCTGCTATTTTATTTTTCCAGAAACTTACAGACTTTTCCTGTGAAGACCTCAATTTGTGTTTTAGAAAAGCGGAAAGAAACACTGTGAACAATTGAAATAATCTAAATCGTCCAAAACTAGGGCATACATAATGGAACAACTTTTAGTACTTATATAGAAAAAGGTTTGTATTTGTTTAAAAGTGAATTAATTTACCACTTGGCTGTTTCAAAGTAATGATGTGCTTTAAAATATGATGTTTGTTCCTCTTGAATAATACTTTTCAGTTCTATAGAACCATTTTAAAAGTACTTTGATGGTAACTCAGGTTTTTTTTTTTTTTTTTTTTAAGAACATCTGCTTATAGACCTTAGAATAACAGGATTTTAAGCAGTTAAGAATGTCTCTGCCAAGTAGACAAACAGCTATTGTTAACCCTCCACCACCAGAATATGTAAATATTAAGAAAAATGGGCGATCGACAAATCAACTGCAGTATCTACAAAGAGTTGTCTTAAAGGCTTTATGGAAGCATAGTTTTTCCTGGCCTTTTCAGCAACCCGTGGATGCCGTGAAACTACAATTGCCTGTAAGTATTTAAAAAAAGAAAAAGGAAGCCCTTAAATTTCTGAAAGAGATTTACTATTATAAAATATATTATAAAATATATTTAATAAACACCTGATTTATTCAGCTCCAATGAGTATTTTTTCCTAAATGACGAAGTTTATTTTTCTGAGTATTGAAATGCTTATTTTAACAGTTTGTGTTAAATTACAGTACATGCTTTCTTGTTATAGCATATGTCACTTGACCTTTTAATGCAGGGTGTTAAGAATGTCACCTCCATGAAGTTGCTCTTTTTCCCCCCTTAATCCTCATCTGAGGAGATATATATATATATATTTTTAAATTTTTTTAAAAATTGATTTTAGAGAGAGAGGAAGGGAGAGTGAAAATGAGAGTTGGGGGTGGGGAAGGAGGAAGAGAGAGAGATGGTAAAGGGAAACATTGATTGGTTGCCTCTTGTACATGCCTTGACCAGGGAGTGAACCCATAACCTAAGTATGTGCCCTAACCAAGATTCAAACCTGCAACCTTTTGGTACACAGGACAGCGCTCCAACCAACTGAGCCACCTAGCCAGGGCCCTGAAGTCTCTCTTGACAAATTCATGGCAGACTGTTGCATCACACACAGGAATTTTTAGCCATCTAATAACAGAATAGCTAAGTAATATATAAGATAGCTAGTAAACCATGGAACTGGGATTATACTCTGGATCTGTCATATTTGATAAATACTAGTTTATTTTTCTTCATGCACTTTACTTATTTTCAGAGCTGTTCTTTTACATTCTTGTGTTTGTTATTCTTTATTTATTGGCTTATTTTTCCTCTGGAAAATAATGCCATGACAATCAGCTTTGTTTCTCATTACTATGATTTTGGTTTCCAGATTATGCCTTTTAAAAGATAATCAGTTCTCTAGTTACAGGAGTAGTTTCTTAAATTTCCTTATGTGGTCATTGTTGTAGTTCATTCATTCTTAATACTAACACTTATAATGTCTTCTTGAACACCCAGGATTATTATATGATTATAAAAAAACCAATGGATTTAAGTACAATTAAGAAGCGCTTGGAACATAAGTATTATGTACAGGCTTCAGAATGCATAGAAGACTTCGATACAATGTTCTCAAATTGTTATTTATACAACAAGGTATGTAAGCTATGTTACACTTGCTAATTCTGTGCTGTTACATATGGTAGATGTGCACTGATTTCAGATTTCAGGTGGTGATTTGGAGTATTTTACATATTTTTAAGAGTAATGATTTTTTTTACCAGTTTTTATCATTTTAATCTATCAATATTTATTCAATCTATTTGCTATAATTCTGCCTGAAGAGCTGTAATAACTTACTATGCTTTAAAAAAATAAAATGCCACTGATAGCTGATTGCTGTGAGTAAAGTATTATTCCAAAATATTCTCCACTGCACTTCTGCCATTTTAGTTACAAGATGATAAACTTCATTATATATTAATCTTGCTTAGATTTTCATGGTGTGAATCCTTGGCTATAACCTAGGAAGCCAAACAAATTACATACTTCTATACTTCATGACAAGTTTAAGATCAGACACGTTTTCTGTTATATCCCAGTAATAGTATTTGCATCTGTGTTAATTCATTAGCCTGTTTGATAATGTATGTGGGCATTTTGAACATAATCTTCACATTTGCTCTCATCCATAAAATTGGATTTGTATGTTCAATTTTTTTCTCCATATAGTATTCCTGTTCTAAAGAATACTGCATTATTATCAAGCTCTTGTGTGATATCTAAACATTTAAAAACTTACATCTTATTTATTCAGAATCACTAGTGACAGTGACATGTAAGAGAGCTTTTGATTTGCTTCCCCAGATAAATATCAGTGCCGCTTATGTGTATAAGATATTTAAGACTATTGGCCAATGTCATTTTTAAAAAAAATCAGAACCAATGATACTCTCAAACTTTAATTTAATTTAACAAATCTGAGGGGTCCTTTCACAGTTTACTATTTAAAAATAAAGTTCAAGTTTCCTGAGCTACCTAACTTAGAAATAAGTGTTCTCTATTTTAGACTTTTGCTTTGTAATTTAGTTTATTTTTCCCGAATAGAAAAATAAAGCAAAGGAAGACTTCTATGCAGGTAGCTAAGATTTAAAAATTGAATTCTTTGGTGTCACTTTATCATTTAGTTAATTGAAAACTGAATTGGGACAAGTCAAATAATGAGGTACTTTACATTGCCATAACTAAGTTTTGTTTTAACCTATTTGTCAGTTAGAAATTTCAGTTTCTAATACCTGTATATTAGTGGGATTGGTTGGATTGCAACTCTAATGCTCAGAGCATCTTGGGTCCTTTATAGAAATTAAAAAGGTAGAATGTTAGAATTTAAAATATGAGCTGCTACACTTTTTTCTAAACTTAATTTAAAAGTGATAAATAACTTTAATATTGGGTTGGATAAGTAAGGGAAGGGTTTAGTCAAAGAATGTGTATAAATGACTCATGGACATGGACAATGTGGAGGGATATGATTGCGAGAGAAGGGGTGGGCTGGGTGGGGGAGAGAAATGGGGGAAAAATGGGACAACTGTAATTGAAAAACCAAAAAATAAAATTAAAAGAAAAATATTGGGTTGGCCAAAAAGTTCATTTTTTTCCATAAGATGGCTCTAGTAGCACTTAGTTGTCTTTAACGTTATTTGAAACAATTTTGTTAGATTGTATTGTGACAGCTGTCATATCAGCATGCATTTTTTAAAAAACTTAGCAAAATTGGTGAATTTCTGTATAGTCATTTTAATATTGAAGAGGGAAGAAAATATGCAACATTTGTATTATATTATGCTTTATTATTTCAAGGAAACACAAGTGAAATGCAAAAATTTGTCAGTGTATGGAGAAGGTGCTGTGACTGACTGAATGTGTCAAAAGTGGTTTGTGAAGTTCTGTGCTGGAGATTTCTCGCTGGACGATGCTCCATGGTCAGGTAGAGCAGTTGAAGTTGACAGCAATCAAATTGAGACATAATTGAGAACAATCAACATTATACCACTAGGAGATAGCCAGCATGTCAAAATGTCCAAATCAATAAAATTATTGGTGAAAATCAAAACTGTGTCTTTTATTTTATGGAAAAAAATCATTCACTTTTGCCCAACCCAATACCATCTAATAAGAGTGCTGTGTACTGTCTTTTATAAGGTAGCCTTACAGAAGTTTGGTACTAACACTTATGTCTTCTTGAAAACCATGGGATTATTATACCATTATAAAAAACTCAGTGTTGTTAAGTACAGTTAAGAAGCACTTGGTATAATGACCATATCGTGTAAACTTATGGTATATTTTATATATTGTCTAGCCTGGAGATGACATTGTTCTTATGGCACAAGCTCTAGAGAAGTTGTTTAAACAGAAAATATTACAGATGCCACAACAAGAACAAGTTGTGGGTGCTAAGGAAAGAACAAAGAAAGGTAAGGCAGAGAAGATTTACATTCCCTTTCTCTCTCTTTCATATATTATGTAGGGCCAAGACCTATATAATAAGCCAGTCAGAGAAAGACAAGTACCATATGATCTCACTTATATGTGGAATCTAATAAACAAAATAAACTTACGAAGAAAGTAGAAATTGACTCATAGATAGAGCGTAGGCTGACAGCTGTCAGAGGGGAGGGGAATGACAGGCTGGATGAAAGAAGGTGAAGAGATATTAGCCAAAGAACATACACATAACATGGACACAGACAACAGTGTGGTGATAGAGGGAAAGGGGTGCAGGGCAGGTGGAGGTGGGCAAAGCGGGGATATATGGGGACAGAAAGAGACTTTGCTTTGGGTGATAGGCGCAGGTGATGTTTTGTTGAGTTGTATACTTGAAACCTGTATGGTTATGTGAACCACTGTCACTCCAGTAAATTCAATAAAAAATGAAACCAGAATTATCTTTTGGTGTCAGGCCCATGGTAGTACAGGCTTCCCTCACTAGGTGAGCGTTCTAGGAACCCATCTGCATCAGTGTATGAGCCGGCATTGTTGTGAGAAGCGGCATTTGGCTTCAGTGAATTGTTTTTGAAGACTCAGCCCATTTGCTCATTTCATGTTGGGTGATGTACCAGTGCACCTGCTCACACTGTGCTGAGTGCTCAGCAGTTTTTGACCAAAAGTGGCATGACCCCCATTCCCCACCCTCCTAATTCACGTGATCTCACCCCAAGTGACCTTTTTTGTTTCCCTGGATGAAAAAAGTCCTCAAAGGGAAACATTTTGCTGTGAAGCGGTGAAACAAAAAATGGCAGAAGCACTAAAAGGCATCAAAATAGACAAGTTCAAAAACTGTTTTGAGCAGTGGAAAAAACATCTCAATAGGGGCATTGCATCAAATGGAGGGTATTTTGAAGGTGACTGAAGTTTAAACATGTAGAATAAATATAAAATTATTTATAAATTTCATTTTAGGGGGAGGGGGTCCCCCCTTCTATATACCATTTTTTGCTTTGCTATTATACACTCATGATCTTACTTCAGTATGGGCCCTAGCTTTACCACACCACTAAAAAGGTCCTTGGTAGTCAGGGTCACTTATTATCTTCATGTTGCTAAATTAAATGAAATTTTTCTATTTCCATTTAGTTGATCTCTGTCAGTATTTACTTAAGAAGGTTATTGTCTCTTTCTTGAAGTGCCTTTATTTCTTGGTGCCTACTCCAGTTGTTTGAATTTACTTCCCACCTTACAGTCCTCTTGACCTAATCATCCTCTTCTATTCAATCTATATCAGGTTTGTTTTTTATTCAGTGACTCATATACACTAGTCCCTCTCTATATCGTGGTTCACTTATCACGGCCTCACTGTATTGCGGGATTTCTTTAAATATTGTATTTAATTATTTATCGTGGATTTTTTGCTATATCATGGGATTTTGCGGTACTGTATATGTATGTTGTTAAAGTTACATAGGTTTAAGAGTGTAGAATATGTTTCAGAACATAAATAGTGTTTATAAAAGTGTGGGAAAGGTTAATAAGGGACTGGGAACGGTTTATAAGTGTGTGGGGAGGATTTATAAAGCCTTAAAATATATATAAATACTAAAATAAATGTAAGGTTCCTACTTCGCGGATTTTCACCTATCGTGGGTGTGTGTGTGTGTGTGTGTGTGTGTGTGTGTGTCTAGAACGTAATACCCTCGATAAGGGAGGGAATGCTGTATTCTTCCTAAATTCCATCTCTGTGTTCTTAAGCTCCAAATTTATGTCTCTAAGATAGTCTTCTCTGAGCAACCAATTTTTATATACAAGCCACTGGACATATTCACTTGGATGCCTTATACACATCTCTCACTTAACATGCTCACAGTTCAGCACTTATCTTTCTGTGATCATTCCTTGTAACAGAAAATGGTACTAATGCATAGTTGTTCAAGCCAAAATACTAGAAGCTGTCCTTGACACTTTCCTTGCTTTGATTCTTTGTCATATTCTGTTCATTAGCAAATCATTTGGATTCATCCTCCAAATTGCCCTTGCAGCTATCAGAGGACAGGCTACCATCTCCTTGCTAGCAGTGATCCTGATTATCCTGCCTGATCTCTTCCCTGTATGATAACAAAAGTGATCTGATAAAAATAAACTAGAACATGCCATTCACGTGTCTGGCTGTCTTTGGATTCCCATGGTAGAACGAAGTCTGAATTTGTACCATAGCCCTTTATGACCTGGTCCTTGCCCAATGCTCCCTTTTTATCCTGAGCTACTTTCCTCTCACTAAATGTTCCCTACCGATTGTCTTAGAATACATTTTTACCGCTACCCCATTCCCTGACTGTCTGCTTCTTATCATTATAGTAACATCTGGATTGGTACCTCCTGAGAGAGAACTTTCTTGACTATCTTCTCTATATAGTAGGTCTACCTTTATTTTGTCAGCACCCTATCTATTTTCTTCCTAACACTTAACATCACTTGTAATAAGTTTGACTGCTTATTTTTTGTCTGTTTCTTAGACTAGACAGTATGCTCTACAAGGACAAGGACTGTCTTGTTTATTTTTGTGTCCCAGCAACTAGAATGGTGGCCTGACACATAATAGGCATGTAATAAATATTTTTTGAGTCCTCTTATGTTCCAAGTACTATATTAGGCACAAGAGATATAGAGGTTAAAACAAAGTCTCCTTCCCCTCACAGAGCTTTTTGTCTTACTCAAGGAAATAGATAAAATTAAGTGAATGTAAGTATCCCTCATTACACATATCTGTCTAGCTCCTGAGTTCAAAGAGCAACAGTTGGGAGGATAGCAAACGATATTTTGTTGTCTGAATCTTGTTGATTCCTAAGTTTTAGTGAGTAGTGAGAACTCAGAGATGGAGGAATACCAATCCTATCTTAAAATCTATGCAAATCTATTTGATTCTTGAGGTTGTTTAGCAATAATCTGGAGAGTTGGGGATACCTGTATGTTGTATGTCAACTGTGATAAGGGCGTGGTAAGAATAAGTGACCTGGAGAACGGTGAGGTTAGAAAGAGAGGGTTGTTTTATGTAAGCTAGCTTGAGAAGGGGACGTTTGAGAAAAGGCCTGAAAAGATTTTTGAAGTGGGTCATGAGGATATGTGCTTCCAGGCAGAGCAGATAGTCTGCTTATATTTAACAAACTTGAGGACAGCAGAGCTAGTAGATGAAGTGAAGCAGGTGACAGATAAGAGCGATAAGAAGTGAGGTTGGAAAGAGGGCAGATACAGTGAGAAGAAGGCAAAGAGATCATGCATGTGCTTACAAGCCATCGTGAGGACTTCGGCTTTTACTTGGAGAGAAAACTAGAAGTCATTTGCATTGAGCACAAGTTAGCATAATCTTTTGCAAATTTAAAGGATGTCTTTGATTGCTATTTTAAGACTAGACCACAGGATATGAAGACAGAAGAAGGAAAGCCTCTTAGGATGCTATTGCACTAATCCAGTTGAGAATTGATGATGCCCTGAACCAGGGTGATTACTGTTTGTGAGAAGTGTATAGCTGGATTTTGGGTACGAAGATAGAGCCAAAAGGCTTTGCTGATGGATTGGCTATTGGGTTTGAGAGAGTGGAATCAGAAATGATTGTATGGTTTTTGGCTTGAGCAACTAGAAGCTACCTTGATGGAAGGATGGAATTTTGAAATAATTAATTTCAAGAGTGATGTGATCCAAATGTCTTAAGTCATAGCATTCTCTGGGCATATACAGGGCAGAAGAACATGCACACTTGTTCCTTTGGCAGAATCTCCTGAAGTGTATTGATAAGAGAATCATGTTCACATCTGTTGTTCTGTGTTAACCAGTGAGGGATTATCTGTGACAGTTTTGAAGTCCATGGATATTTGTGCAGAGCATTCTGAAGGTCTCATGTTGTATTATATAGTTTGTCTCCAAGATATCTGAAACTTTTGCTTGTGTTTACAACTACCTTTTAGTCTGAATTTATGTCAGATATCTTTTTTAGTAAAATTAATAAGCCTATCATGAGTACCAGGTTTTTAAGTCTTTGGTATTATACCTAAATTTGTCTAACACTACAAGCAAGTATGTGTGGCAGGGTTTCAAAGGGGAATGGAAATGTACCATGTTTATACTGCAAAAAAGCTGACCTAAATGGGTTAAAATAGAATACTAAGAAAAATCTTAGTTTTATATTTTACTCCAATATTGACTCTGGTTCACACTTTACTAGGCACTCAACAGAATGTAGCAGTTCCTTCTGTCAAAGAAAAACAGTCTCCTAAAGCATCCGAAAAAGTGTTGAAGCAGCAAGTGAGTCCCTCTGTATTTTCTGAAACCTCAATTTCTCCTTTAAATATGGCACAAGATGCTCCACCCAACTCTACCTCACAAACAGTTGCCCAGGTAAATTTACTGTAGCTTTGAAATATCTCCATATAAGTTCGGTTGTTGTGATGCCTCTTTTAATTAAAAATTTTAAAAGTTATTAGTTGATTTGAGAAAGAGAGACAGAGAGACATCGATTTGTTGTTCTACTTATTTATGCATTCATTGTTTGATTCCTGTATGTGCCCTTGCTGGGGATCAAGCATGCACCTTTGGCATATCGGGACAATGCTCTAACCAGCTGGCCTACCTGGCCACGGCTATACTTTTTAAAAAATTGATATGAAAATTGATCCTTAGTATACAGCAGTCAATCTTTTTGTCTGTATACATTTTGTGAACTAGAGACCTAGGGTGTCAGCCACATTTTTTCAATCTTTCATTGGTCTCAAAGGTTTTCACAAGACAGTTCTTTGCATGTGGAAAGAAAATATGTGAATTATTTTGCCTGTGAAAGAGAAATTAACTTTTACTAATATTTAATATGTGTAAGACTTGGTGCTGATAATTTTTTTTTTTTTTAAGAAAACTTGCTCTGAACATTACCTTATAGTTTTTTGTTATTGTTTTGAATTGTTTTGTTTTAGGTTACAAAGGGTGTGAAGAGGAAAGCAGATACAACAACTCCTGCAGCTTCAGTAGTTAAAGCAATTGGTGAACCTTCCACAGTACTTACAGAAAAAAACCTGGCGCAACTGTCACTTATAAAACAAACTGTGTGGAAGAATGTTTTGCTGGACTCTCAGCAACAATATAATGTTGTAAAGAGTGTTAAAGTAACAGAACAATTAAGGCACTGTAGTGAGATTCTTAAAGAAATGCTTTCAAAGAAACACTTTTCATATGCATGGCCCTTTTATAATCCTGTTGATGTTAATGCGTTGGGAGTCCATAACTACTATGATGTTGTGAAAAATCCAATGGATCTTGGAACTATCAAGGTAAATGTCTTAATGGAGGGACTTCTTTTCCTGATTATTAAAGTGATTTTATCCTCGTAAAGAAATTTAAAGGTCAGGAAATGATAAAAAAAAGAAAATTAAAATCACCAGTAGTCACACCACCTGGAGTGAATCATGGGAATATTTAAAATGTGTTTCTTTACCACAATATTTGAGTTTTTGGCAAGACATTTATATAATTTCTAACCCGCTCTGAATGGTAAATTTTTTTTATTGCTGATTTGGAAGCTTTAAATTATTGGCAAAGTTTATTTGTTTTTGTTAATTTTAAGGGAAATTAATTACTAAGAGAATAGAACTGTAGCATATACAAAATAATCAATCTTCCTCATGAGTGACTACTCATTGTACTCCATCCATATTTATTGTCTAGAACAGTGATTTTCATCCTTTTTCATCTCATGGCACACAAACTAATTACCAAATTCTGTGGCACACTAAAATATATATATTTTGCCAATCTCACAAAAGAAAATAAGTATGATTTTGATTCATTTACACCAGACAGCTATTGTTGTATTGGCTGTTATCATTTTTTAATTTGATAATCAAAGGGAAAGAGGTCAGTGCCCCTGACTAAATAGTCAGGTATTGCATGTCTTAGAACTTTTTTGTAGCACACCGTGCCAAGGAACATTGGTTGAAAATCTTTGATGTAGTAGCTTGGTTCTTCTTCTAAACACAGTTGTTGTTGTTTATAATTAACATTAAGTTTATTAACAGGTTACTATACTAATTTTTGTGCTCACCTTCATTTTCTTCATCTTACTCTTTTGCTCTGGGTTTGCTATATTGCAAACTCTGTTTCTTCCATGAGCACTTAGGTATCTATATTTTGTCCTTACTCATTTTTTAAAATAATTTTTATGCATACTTACTATAATATCATTAACTATATTTCCTATTCTGTTCTTTATTTTTTAAAGTATATTTTATTGATTATGCTATTAGTTGTCCCAATTTTTCCCCTTTTGCTCCCCTTCACCTGGTACCCTCCTTCCCTCCAACAATCCCCCTGCTCCCCCATTAGTTCATATGCATGGGTCTTGCATAAAGTTCTTTGGCTTCTCCCTTTCCTATACTATTCTTAATATCCCCTTGTCTATTTTGTTCCTACCAATTATGTTTCTTAATACCTGTACCTTCTCCCCCATTCTCCCTTTCCCCCTCCCAGCTGATAACCATTCAAATGATCTCCATATCTATGATTCTGTTCCTATTCTAGTTATTTGCTTAGTTTGTTTTTTAGATTCAGTTGTTGATAGTTGTGAGTTCGTTGTCCTTTTAATGTTCATAGTTTTGAACTTTTTTTAAACAAGTCCCTTTAACATTTCATTTAATAAGGGCTTGGTGATGATGAAATTCTTTAGCTTTACATTTCTGGGAAGCTCTTTATCTGCCCTTTCTTTCTAAATGATAGCTTTATTGGATAGGGTAATCTAGGTTGTAGTCCTTGCTTTTCATCGCTTTGAATACTTCTTGCCAGTCCCTTCTTGCCTGCAAAGTTTCCTTTGAGAAATCATCTGATAGTCTTATGGGAACTCCTCTGTAGGTAACTCTTCTTTTCTCTTGCTGCTTTTGAGATTCTATCTATCTTTAACCTTCGGCATTTGAATTATAATATGTGTTGTGTGGTCCTCCCTGGGTCTAGCTTGTATGGGACTCTGTGCTTCCTGAACTTGTTTATCTATTTCCTTCACCAAATTAGAGACGTTTTCCTTCATTATTTTTTTCAAATAAGTTTTCAATTTCTTGCTCTTCCTCTTCTCCTTCTGTCATCCCTATGATTCAGATGCTGGCACTTTTGGAGATGTCCCAGAGTCTTCTTATTCTCTCCTAGTTTTTAAAAATTCTTGTTTCTTCATTCTGTTTTGGGTGACTGTTTATTTCTTATGTCCCAAAGTATTGATCTGAATCTTGGCTTCCTTCCCTTCACTGTTGATTTCCTGTGGATTTTTCTTTATTTCACTTAGTGTAAACTTCATTTCTTCCCTTATGCTTTTGCTATACTCTGAGTTCTCTGAGCATTCTTATCACCGGTGTTTTGAACTCTGCATGTGATAGGCTGGCTATTTCCATTCCTTTTAGTTCTTTTTCTGCAGTTTTGTTCTGTTATTTCATTTGGGATATGTTTTTTTTTTTTTTTTTTTTTTTTTTTTTTTTTTGTCCATTTTGGCTGCCTACCTGTGTTTGTTTCTGTGCATTAGGTAGAGCTGCTACGTTCCCTTGTCTTGGTAGAGTAGTCTTATGTAATAGGTGCTCTGTAGTGCTCAATGGCTGATCCTCCCTTGTCCCTGCTCTGGGCACTCAAAGTGTAGCCTTTGTGTGGGCTGTGTGCCACCCCCCTGTTGTAGTTGAGCCATGATTGCTATTGGAGACTTAGTGGGAGGGATTTACCCCCAGGTTTATCAGCTGCAAGCACTGGCTTAGATTATAGTGGAGGATCTGTTCTACAGAGGCCAACCTCATGGAGCAGGGCTCACTTTAGCTGTGCTCTGGTTTCCACTGAGTCCACCCCTTGAATGTGTCACTCATGGAAGTGGTTGGGTGGTGCTTTGGTATGGTCTGAAGCTGTCTACCAGTTGTGCTTGTTCTGGGACCTTCTGGAAAGTGCAGGTCAAAGTTTGCTGCCACCATGACCTGCTCAGAGGCCACCCAGCATGACCTACAAAGTGGTGTGCTGTTGGTTGCTACTGGCACTGGGTTTGGAGATTGCCTGGAGAGGCCAAACTGCAAACCAAAGCTTGCTGCTGCTAGTGGCGGGCCTAGGGCCATATAGAAGAGAGGTACTGGGCATGCCAAGGCCAAATACTACTTATTTGAAAGATTTTAGGAAAGTCTATAGAATGAGCCAAGACAGGCCATTTGGATGGAAAAGTCACTGTAAGTGGCTTGACTGGGCCCAAAAATTGGGTCTTAGGAAATCACCAGAGTAGAGTGAACATTGTTAGCCAGGTTAATAGAGATTCAGATACAGCCCCTGCCTGCCACTCTGTGGGGGGCAGTTCTCAGCAAAGGATCAATAGCCTCTGCCAGCAGTTCTGTCTGGAAGAAAGCTGCTACTTCAACCCTTACCTTGATGCCTGATGATTCAGCTCCTCCCATATGTCTCTGGCAGCTTATGAGCTGCTGTCCCAGCACTGCAGCTCAGAGAAGTGCATCCAAGTCAAGTTCATGCACAGGCTCTTTCAGAACACCTGAAACTTCAACAGCCCTCTTTCTTATTCAGCCACAATCCTTATTTATTTTCACAGCCAGAAATTATGGTGACTTCTCTTCCTAGCACTAGAACCCTGGACTGGAGGGCCTGTTGTGGAGCTGGGACCCTTCACTCCTCATAGGGAAACCTCTGCAAAAGATATAGCCTTCTTGATTGTTAACCACCATACATGGGCATAGGACCAGTCTAGTCTACATCTTCACCCCTCCTGCTTTTCTCAATGTGGCTTCCTATTTGTATCTTTATTATGGGACTTCTCTCCACCTATATTCCAGGTGGTTCTGAATGATGATGGATCTGTAGTTTAGTTGTAATATTGATCTGGTTGAAGGAGGATGAGAGTACAGCATTTACCTACTCTGCTTTTTTGACCAGAAACCCTATTTTTGCTTTTATTCTTGAATGATTCTTTAAATGACTATGGATTTCTAGAATGATAGTTATTTCCCTCAGTACTAGGAAGATATCTTCTGGCATCTGTTGTTGCTGATAAGTTTGTTGTCAGTTTACTTGTCCTTTTGGAGGTAATCTGTCTTTCCTCTCTCTGGTTATATATTTAATTTTATTCCTCTTGATTGGAAATTAGCACTTTCAATCTGAAGTTTGTATATTATGTTTTGAAAAAAATTTTAACCATTATTTCTTCAAATTGTACTTTTATTTTTCCTTGTATGCTACAATAAGAGAATGATAAGTCATGAAATATTACCTGTACTAAGTAAACCTGAGCTGAATCTTAAAGGATAAATAGGACTTAGTAAGTTATAGGACATTGTGGGAGCAAGTTGGAAAGCACTGAGGTGAGAAAAGCATATCTAGAATGCTGTATGTAGGCCAGCATGAGACACATAGAATAGGAAACAATGACTAGGGAAAAATGAGAATGGAAGGAAAGGGCTTGAACACAAAAGACCTGCATTGTAAAGAGGCCAAAAGTTGTCATCAAACATGAGAATTATGCCCTCATATTCGATTCTTAGAATGATCTCTGTAGCAACAATGTGGAGATTGGTTAGGTGGATAGTGTAGGATTCTAAGGGTAAGAAGATGGTGACTTTATTTTAGTTCTCTGAAATCCTTCCATTCTCCAGTAATCTGATTGGTAGAAAACTGTCACACATTTTAGTTTTGCATTTTTTTAATTACAAAAGAGGTCTGACATGTTGCATTTATGAGTTGTTTATTAATACACACATGTTTTACCCAGAAGTCTAAAGGATTTTCTTGTCTCTTCGTTGTTTTTATAGTTTTATAGTGTCTGCCTAACTGGCTATTCTACACCCTGTTCTTCTACATACTCTATATGCAGCTACCTAAATATGTAGCCTGTTCTGATATTGTTTTTTCTGCTTATTTTAAAAATGCCTTCTCATTCCTAGGACAATTTTAATATAAATCTTACCTTTACATATTCAAAGTTGGTTTAAGGAGTTACCTTTTCACTGCTTTTCTGTGATCAAATTGTCTACCCAATCAGCTGATAGTCTTATAGGCACTCCTTTGTAGGTAACTCTTCTTCTCTCTTGCGGCTTTTAAGATTGTCTCTTTATCCTTAACCTTTAGCATTTTAATTATGATGTGTCTTGGTGTGGTCCTCCCTGGGTCTAGTTTGTTTGAGACTCTCTGTGCTTCCTGGACCTGTATGTCTATTTCCTTCCCCAAATTAGGGAAGTTTTCCTTTATTATTTTTTCACATAATTTTTCAATTTCTTGCTCTTCCTCTTCTTCTGGCACCACTATCATTCAGATGTTGGCACATTTAAAGCTATCTCAGAGGTTTCTAAGCCTCTCCTTATTTTTTCAGTTCTTGTTTCCTCTTTCTGTACTGGTTGACTGTTTATTTTTTCCTTATTTCCAGTTCATTGATTTGAACCCTGGTTATATGCATGACCCATGGACATGAACAAAGGGGGCTGGGGCTGCTGGAGGGAAGGAGGACACTGGATGGAGAGGAGCAAAGGGAAAAGAAATTGGGACAACTGTAACAGCATAATCAATAAAAAATACTAAAAATAAAAATAAAAAGTAAAAATAAATTTTCTATCCAAGATTACCTGAAAAACATCTTATTTTCCTGCTTTTTTGATTTTGTTCGTGCTCTTGTTTTTACATGAAATGTCCTCCTTCCTTATCTCTACTTGTCAAAATTCATTGGATTTTTTTTCAAAGTCTAATAATATGAAACAGATAAAGCAGGATTTTTATATATGTAAATCTGGATGGTGGGTATCTGTTTTGGCATTATCTGTATTATTCTGTATGTTTTAATTCATAATAAACACAATATAGGTGCTCAAATAATTATTGAACTATGTTGTTTGTGAATCCTATAAATTTTTTCTTTATTTAGAGGAAAATGGACAACCAAGAATATAAGGATGCATATGAATTTGCTGCAGACGTTAGATTAATGTTTATGAATTGCTACAGGTACAATCCTCCAGATCATGAAGTAGTGACAATGGCAAGAATGCTCCAGGTGAGTTGTTGCATGGGCTCTGAAATATAGTTTAAAATTTTTAGAACCATAACTCAAGAGATAAAGAATAATACCCATCCCCAAGTAGTAAAGCACAGTTTATAAATTATGCTCTTAAAATTGGCAGGAATGTTTGTTTGTTTGTTTTTTGAGGTACAACATCTTTTAGTATTAAATCTTAATATAGAAGATATTGGGGAAATTATTAGTGAAGAGGGGACAGTAGGTATTTGACAGAGGGCTGACTGGAGCCCATGTTCCACTGAAGGGAAAGCTTAAAGGCTTTAGATTGAGCCATTGGGTGGTAGTAGAATGGTATACCAAACCACAGGGCAGGGGATTCATGAAAGAAGGTCCGCTATATAACTTGAGAGATCTGTCTTACCTGGAAAAAGTAAGAAAAGTTGCTAAGGTAGGCAGGCAGGGAAGCATGAGTCTTATATTTCTTCTTTTAGTAATTTTTATCTAGTTTTATAGCGATATAATTGACATATAACATTATATAAGTTTAAGGTATACAACACAATGATTTGATAAAGGTACATATTACAAAATGACCATAAGGCAAAACAGAACTGTCATCAAAATATGACACTAAAATGTTCCTTCTGTTAAAAGTTGACAGTGCTGCATTAAATTAAAAAATGCAGGAAAACCTTAACAGTCTATTTTTCTATTATAGGATGTTTTTGAAACGCATTTTGCAAAGATCCCAGATGAACCTGTTGAGAGTATGCCTGTATGTGACATCAAAACAGATACTACAAACACTCCTGGTAGAGAAAGCAGTAGTGAAACTTCTTCTAAGGATAGCTCTTCTGGTGATTCTGAAGATGAACAAGTTCAGCATCTTGCAAAGCTCCAGGAGCAGGTTGTATTGATAGAAATTTTTAATATTCTTTCTATGAGTTGTTGCTGCTGATCTATTATAAAATACTTTTTGTAGATTAAAAGCTATTATATTTAGATCATTTAGCTTTACTTATTGGCATATTTGTAATATTTAATAGTCTTTCTGACTAAAATATCTATATCTTGAAATTCTGTTATTTGTATTCTTTTTTTTAAATGTGCACGAGAAACTTCAAACAGTTGCCTCTCACACACCCCCAACTGGGGACCTGGCTTGTAACCCAGGCATGTGCCCCGACTGGGAATTGAACTGGCAACCTTTTGGTTTGCAGCCCAGCACTCCATCACTGGGCTGTTATTTGTATTCTTAACCACAATCAGTTGATTTGCATTGAAGCAATTTATATGACATAATCTGAGATATTTTATGGGTGAGATATTTATTTAACATTTGTTACCTTGTATGATAAAATATTAACCTATTCTAAGCTGAAGCCTGAAAAACCAATGATAGAAACTTAATACTGCCTGTAAATGTTAATTATTCTTGATCTGGTTGTAGATGGAAATTTAAGTTTATGGGTTGAGCAAATGTATACCCTTCAAAATAATGAATTTGTGAAATGAAATAAGAACCTAAAGGAAATATAATATAAAATGAATTTAAGATGTAATATGAAGGATACTCTTGACTTTCAAGTGTCCTAATTTTGTTAGTGTCTTTAATTATTTAGAGCCCTGATGTTTAAAGAATTTTTCCTTTATTAGCTTAAAGCTGTTCATCAACAACTACAGGTTCTGTCTCAAGTACCTTTCCATAAGCTAAAGAAAAAGAATGAGAAGTCTAAAAGGGAAAAGAAGGAAAAGGTTAATAACAGAGATGAAAATCCAAGAAAAAAATTTAAGCAAATGAAAATAAAGGAAAAGTCCAAGAGCAAGTAAGTATCTTTTATGATGCCTTATTTAAAAAGTAATACTATCTAAAATAAATTTCACTAAATTTAATTTTTGTCCCAGTGAGCCAAAGAAAAAGAAAGAGCCGGTGTTGGTTCTGAAATCTGAGGATGAAGATAATGTTACACCTATGAGCTATGATGAGAAAAGGCGGCTAAGTTTGGATATAAACAAACTTCCTGGAGATAAACTTGGGAAAATCGTTCATATAATACATTCAAGAGAGCCTTCACTGCGGAACTCTAACCCTGATGAGGTAGAGATAGACTTTGAAACACTGAAAACAACAACACTGAGAGAACTAGAAAAATACATTGCTACATGTCTGAGAAGAAGACCACCAAAACCTTGTGGTATGTATTCTGTATATTAGTAGACATCACTCTGGTATCCTTTAGTTCTGAGTTACACTCACTCTTTTTGTGTGTGTGTCCTAATTCACACAGATAAGAAAATAATGAAGCCCGAAGAAGAACTTCATTCACAGAAAAAACAAGAGTTGGAAAAGCAATCAATGGATGTCAATAATCAGTTAAATTCCAGAAAATGCCAGACAAAATGTAGGTGGCAGTTTTCAAATGTACCTGTGACTCTTTAAATCTACTAGCATTTTAATGTGTTTCCCTATTTTGTAGCTGAGAAAACTCCATCAGCCAAGGCTGTTCTTGCAATTGGTTCCCGACTCAGTGAAAGCAGCAGCAGCTCATCAGAGTCCGAAAGTAGTAGCAGTGATTCAAGTTCTTCAGACAGCAGTGATTCTGAATCAGGTTAGCTGTCCCCTTAAGTGTACCTTTGGGTGTGGGGAAAATTTTTTCGTGTAATATTGAGACATATTTTTAAAAATGTTTGTCACCTACCCAGACCAATGGCTTTGATGCCACACTTATTATTTAGTTGCATGTCGATTATCTATTTTCCTTAAGTGATACTGTGTAAAATGAAACTTCATATTATATGTATGTTACTTATAGGCTTATAATGTTGAAAATAACTTTACTATAAGTTGGACAGCCTCTTAGAATATAATACCAGATCAGATCTTAATACCAGAAAGCATCGAATAATAAAATGCTGATCATCTTTTGATAAAAGATTATTTGAGGACATCTTTCACTTTACTCTCCTTGATAGAGCAGATCTCTCTTATGTTGCAAAGCATGTCTTATTGTGACAATATATCCTGAATCAAATGGACATCCTAGAAACTGTGTAAAGCAATTTTTTTTCACTTCTATACTTTCTTCACTATAGAATACTATCTTTCATTTATAAAAAAGTTATACTTTAAATTCAGACTCTCACTTATACTAAAGTACCATATTACCTAGTGTAGTTTATTGTCAACTGTATCAAACTTACCTCATTCACACTTTCTTTGTGCTCTTTCATTGGTCATTATGTAATTGACAAGTAACCTCTGCCCCAATAACCCAGACTTGGCAATGGCTTTCCATCATCGTTCACTGAAAGGCAGATTCAGAGTATGGAATACTTTTCTGCCTAAAATTTTGCTTTATTTTAGAGATATTTCTTTGTCATGAAATCCAATTCTCTTTTTCTAAAAAAGCATCCCACACAGAATATTGTCACATCACGTATTCCTCACCATTTTAAGAATATCCCTCTTGTTTTAGTCTGGTAGGAAGGGTCTACTGGCTTGCACTACATTCTGTTTTCATTTTTAATTCTGTTTAGTTTGCATTTCTCTAGTGCTCATTGCTGAATTTTGTTTTTACATTTCTAAAGTACATAGTGATAAACATTTAAATTTATTGGAATTTGTCATGGCAGAAAACAAATTAATTTAGAGCTCTGATTATACATTATTTCCTTATATTTGACTTTTAAGCATAAAACAATGCTGAAAGAACTCTTAAGTTGTATTTAGTATTTTAAATTATAATTAGCATTTATAATTTCAATTTAATAAAGCATTTGTGGCTAAATAAGATAGAGCACTTTGTCTTTTATTTGTAGGATAAAACTTATATTGAAGCTGTTAGTTTGAATTATCTATTTATATATTGACTTCTGATCAGTAAATGCCTTCAGTATTATAGGAAAAGTACTATAGATGGAGTGCTTCAATAAAGTACCTCAATTTTAATTTGAATTATCAGTTTCTGAGAGAATCTTTCAGTATATTACCTGAAGGAAAGAAAATGTTTATCACCCACTATGTATTCTTAAAAGGGGATATTTTTTTCTGTTGCCAAGTTTTATATATTTTTTAAATTAAGTTTATTGGAGTGACATTGGTTAATAAAATTTATATGTTTCAAGCGTACATTTCTATGATACATCATCTGTATATCATATTCTGTGCACAGCATCCAAAGTCAAATATTCTTCCATTTGTCTCCCTTTATCCTTTACTATCTTCCCCCTTCCCTCTGGTATAATATTTATTATGTTTGCCTAACTTTCTTACAGAATAACTAAGCCTCAGAATTCTAATTTTAAAATAGTGTGTTGAATTTTTATTTATTTTTTTTTTTTACAGGAGATATAAAAGCAGGCTTTATTTTTTTAATTTTATTTATTTTTAGAGAGGGAGAAAAAGGAGAGCTACATGGATTGGTTGCCTTTTATACGCCTCACTATGCAACTCAGGCAGGTGCCCAGACCTGGAATCAAACTGGTGACCTTTCGGATTTGCAGGACAATACCCAACCCAATGAGCAACACCAGTCATGGCTGAAAGAGCTAACTGTAGATGCAATGTTGCTTCAGTCCATTCAACACCCCAACATTGTTGGGAGCCCCAATGCTCTCTGCTTGGCTTACATTCCACATCCCTGTCCCCACTTTGGGGTTAGAAATGTTGCCCCTAGTGTATTAAGGCACAGCCTACCAATAGGCCTGGCTGTCAGAGAGAAGGAATTAGGATACTCCATAGCATGCTGATCAAGTATTCAGGCAACACGGATAACCAGAACACATTTATTAAACGAGCTTGTTTGTTTTGAAGCACGAGCTTTCAAGAAAGGAGGGAAGAGGATTTATTTGCCTTTCCTGGCCTTAATTTTCCTTAGGTAGAACTCCAGCTCCTTGCCCTCTAGCACATAGCCGTCTGCTCGGCCACACTGGCCTGGTCTTGAAGCGATGCATGCAAGAAGCTTGCCCTGCTGGAACTGCTCCTCTAGAAGAGTGCTGATTTTGGCTTTCTTTTTCCTTTCATCATATTTCTTCTGAATTTTCTTTGACCGTTTTTTGTTTAAAATCTCTTCCTCTTCAGGAGTCAGCTTGGCCCCTTTCTTGCGGCCCAGGGGCAGTGCATAGTGAAACTCGTACCACTGCCGGTACGGTGTGCTGTCAATGAGCACAATACAGTTCTTTACTAGGGTCTTGGTGCGGACCAGTTCGTTGTTGGATGCATTGTAGACAACATCAATAATCCTTGTTTTCCGTGTACAACACTCTGAGCCCCAGGAGAAGTTGCCCACGTCCAGCCTCAAGGCTCGGTACTTCTTGTTGCCTCCCCGCACACGAACTGTGTGTATGCGGCGGGGGCCAATCTTAGTGTTGGCAGCAGGGCGTCCCAGCTCATATTTTCGCTTTTTGTGGTAGGGCTTCCTCTTGCCCCCAGTCTTGCGGCGCTTGTGCCAGTTGTCCCGAGAGATGCCCATGGCTTGGCGCCGGCTGGAAAGAGCTTGAATTTTTAGTTTATTACATTCTTGTTTACTGTCATCATTTTCAAGTAAAAGGCGTTATTTTCGTTTTATGTATTTTTATTGTTGGCACTATTACACATCTCAGCAATTCCCACCCCCTACTTTGCCCCTGGCCTTCACCACATTGTTGTCTGTGCCCATGGGCTGTGCATATATGCATATATATTTTTTAGCTTATCTCTTGCAGCCGCCACAACCCCCTCCCTCTTAGATCTATCAAGTCTGTTCCATGTACCCATGCTTCTAGTCCTCTTATCTGTCAGTTTATTTTAAAATTAAAGTAACAAAGTTTTATATTTCATCCTACATTATGATAGTGTATAGGTTTGTGACACAAAGGTCAGTTTGTGTTTTAACATGATAGTATGAGTTATCTTTGAAATTTTCATTTAAAAAATTTAAAAAAATAATTTAATTAATTTGTTTTTAGAGAGAGGGAAAAGGAGAAAGAGGGAGAAAAACATCACTGTGTGGTTGCCTCTCACTTGCGCCCCCAACTGGGGACCTGATGTGCAACCTAGTTATGTGCCCTGACTGGTAACCGAACCAGCGACACTTGGTTCGTAGGCTGACACTCAATCCACTGAGCCACGCCAGCCAGGGAAATTTTCATTTTTTAAATTAACATTCGAACTATGTACTTTATTGGAAAAACAATTATATTTTTTATTAATGAATTAGTAAATGAAACCAATAGGACTTTTTGTCCTAAATATTAACTTCAGTTGTACCCATTTAAATACTATAAGACTTAATTTCTGTGTAAACTAAGAGCATATTTTACCTTTCATGAGAACAAAATCTTTAAAGGGATTATAAATAATGTAAAATAATTGTCAGACTGTATCAATAACAATACCTATTTTAAAAATAAGTAAAGCATCTACCAATTATGTGCATGACATTTTCAAGGTACAAATGACAAATCCCAAGACAGAGTTTAAAGGTGGGGGGGAAATGAAAATATAATCTATGAGAATGAGGTATATTAGCAAAAACTTTGTTACCTAAGTAAAAATTATCTAAAAATACCAATAAAATTTTGTAGGCTTTCCCCCCCCCCCCCCCCTCAAATTATAAAAGAAAGTTTTTTTAGAAAGTTACAGAGGCGGTAGAATTGAGCCAGCTGGGCTCTGTAGGCTCAGGAAAAAAGTTACAAAAGCAAAAGAAGGGCCCTTGGATATTAGGAGAGAGAAATAAAAAGTAACGCCCCTGGGGGGCGGGGAAGAAGGGGAGGTTTGTGAGGACATGAGAGAGAGAGAGAGAGCACTAGGATCTTGTAGCTCTAAAATTTATTGTCATTTGTCCAAAACTGAAACTTACAGTTGAAATAGCTTGACTTGCAGGACTTTTAGTTTATAAGGCTTTTGATTATTCATGATAGGATATATGAATATAATTTCATGTCTTCAAAATTTAATTAGAGGAAACTTTCTGAAAGCTGTTGAAAAAATAATTTTTGATAGAAAGATACTGATCTTTAGTAATGTTTTTGAAGATTTTATTTGATCATTAGTAATTTTTTATTAATGTCTTTTTAAATACCCATCGTCCTGGATTTTTATAACAACTTGATTTTATGCAGTTTTCTTAAGCCACAATTTTTTATAATTTTGGTTATCAGGGATAAGCCTCTAAATTAAGATTTTTAGATTTCTTAATATTATTGACTCTCAAGGTTCTTATAGTTATTCTATATTATAAGTTGGTGTTTTATTGTAATATCATTCTTTTTAAGTGTGCCAAATGTTTTCAGGGTAACATCTGTGAAAAACATTTAAGTGTTGTAAATAGTCTTAGAGCCATTATCCACATTGCTTAAATAATTATCTTCTGTGTATTCTCAGACATTATTTTAAGCACTTTTGAAAAATATGGACTTAATTCTGCTTTGTTAATATGATAAATTAATGGCAGAGCAGTGAATTCTAAGGAAATTTTATTTAAAATTTTTTTATCATTTCAAATAAGATATTAAGTCAGTTCTAAGATAGAATTGTAATGAAATCCAAGTCATTTAAAAATATAAATGAGAAATCTGTGGGCTAGAAGCAGTACTTAATTACAAACTTTGATGTGACTTTATCTTATTTATATTCTTGATTGACATAGACAAATTGTAATGTGCAAATAAGTGAAGAAAATTTATTAAACATTGGTGTAAATATAAAGCCTTTTTAGACTATTTTTCCTCACCATCAAAATGTCATTAAATGTCAGATCGAAGATGTAAATTAGACTTGACAATAAAATGAATTACAGATGCATATAGCCTATGTAAGCTAGGCTGTGCTAGTGTGCTCACATAAACTATTGAGAATTTTTTAATGCTGAACAATCTTCACTATTGTGAGTGATAAAATAGAGAGAAATATAATTACTAAATCTAATCTTGTATCTAATAATATTACTGGGAAACAATCAAATGAAGCAGCCAGCTCCCTGGTAATAGTGCTTCTGATTGATACCTAATAGGAAATAACTTCAGGAATTTTCAAAATGTAAGCTCAGATATTTTTTAGTGTGAAATAAAATAATTTTCAGGAATGTTTATAATTTCAACTGCTAAACAGTTATAAAAGAAACTCAAAGCTTATGGCATCAGTTCCTTACCTGGTTAAGACAAAGTGAATATGCTACTTCGTGAACTTTTTTTTTTTTAAGTATATTTTATTGATTATATTGTTACAATAGTTCCAATTTTTTCCCCTTTGCTCCCCTCCGCCCAACACCCCCCTCCCCCAACAATCCACCCCCCCAAGTTCATGCTCATGGGTCCTACATACAAGGTCTCCTGCCTCACCCTTTCATATATTCTTCTTCTTTTTCAAAATAATTAATTAATTAATTTAACAGTAAAAAATAACAGTCCCTCCTTCTCGAACTTAAGGCCCTTTATAATCTTATAAAGGATAATGGGCGAAGGTCTCGAGCTCTTCTAGCTGCTTCAAACTGGACATGGTCATCATCCTACCTACCCTTGGGTCCAGAAATCCCTAATAAGAGTGGGGGTGTGGAGGGGAGGGTGGCCTTCCCGCATGGGGAAGGATTGTGCAGACTCCAGGTCAGTTGGCTGTCCCCGGACAACAGCGTGCTTGGTTTAACAGGCTGGCGTCCTTGTTGTATTCTGGGGGCAACAGATTTGGCAACAGGGTTAAAAGACATCATTCAATCCATAACCACTAGATGACAAAAGACAGGTATTAATTTTTCAATGTCTCACATTAGGGAAAAGAAGGGCTTCTTTGGAGGAAGGTGTGCCAGGTACATCTCACCTGTTCAAAACCCTTTTGCCCATTCTACTTAGTTTGGGCTGAGGGAAATATTTTAGGTTTCCCCCTATCAGACCTCTGGGCTCTTTCTGTCCAAGCCATTAGGACAGAAAAGAGAAACCAGTTTTAAAGTGAAGCCCACAGACCACCCCATACTTCACTAACCCAGCCACTTAGTTCAGCCAAACCATTGAATCTTAGGAGGCAGCGATGCAGACAGGATTAAGTGAGGCCTATACATACAATCACTCAGGTAATGAGATCATAGGCTTATGTCCTCTGAAAACAGAAAACACATGTTAATTTATGTAACATAACCCATATACAAGTCTCTAGATCCAGTTGCAAGGCATTTGACATTTTTCTTGCCTGTAAATTAAACATCTTTGATAATACCACAGACATAGTTTAACTTTCAAACGAAAACAAATTTTAAATGAAAAGAAACTCTAAAGTCGGTTAGCTGCACTACTTTATAGTCTACCATTGAGCATTGTGATTTTCCTTGAATCACAATTTTTCTCCCTAAGATTACCCTCCTTGTCATTAAAGGGACTGAATTAAGTCCATTTTCAATTTATACTGTTTATTTGCATAAACACAACAAGAGCAGAAAATGATCACTTATGATCTTTAGTTCCGCTTTGCTGGAACTTACACAAGGAACATTTAGGGTGACCTTTAATCTGCCCTTCAGGGCACAGAAGCAGAACCACACACCTGGCATTCAGCCTTACCTGTAAACACATGTCTTTCCCAAGTCCTTTGGTTTTCCAATGTGCCTTAAGGTCCTTTCTAGCCATCTTTCAGGAAAACCACCTTCATTCCTTCCCTGGAAAGATTGCCATGGACCGCACATCCAACCAAGGTACCAGGCCTTTTATCTCATGGGCTTTTATTACCTTTGAAAGTCAATCCCAGTTCCTCGGGGCTTTTACTTCGTGAACTTCTTATTTTTATTGGTTTTGGTATAATGTTCTTTAATTAACAATTGTTTCTTTTTAAAATAACTTTCTTAGTTATGGGTGAAAAAATAAAGAATAGAATAAAATTTCTCTTTAGTACAACCTAGGTCTTCTGTAGAGATGTCAAGGATATGATTTTTTTCATACAAGGGAAAAAGGGCCAACATTACTTATTTAGCGGGAGGATGGTTTAGTAAATGTGGAAGTACAAAGTGACAGCTTTGGAGTAATCTTTGCCATTTTAAGATTTTTATTTATTTTTAGAGAGAGGAGAAAGGAGGGAGAAAGAAAGGGAGAGAAACATCAATATGAGAGAGATACATCAATCAGTTGCGTCTCGCATGCACCCTACTACAACCCAGGCTTATGCCCTGAAAGGGAGTTGAACCAGTGACCTTTCAGTTACAGGCTGTTGCTCAATCCACTGAGCCATACAAGCCAGGGCTTAAAGTGTTTTTAAAGTACCAAAAGGGTAAATTCAAGGACTCAGGCTTAATTAAAAATTTGCATATATTGAGGTCCATACTTGAGTCTTGAGTCTAATAAATAGTGATAAATTTTGTCTTGTGTATTTAAAATTTTTTTGTTCCAGTTGGACCTTCTTGAATAAACAGGCTGTGTAGAATAGTGTTTCTCGTTCTTGGCAGTCCATTAGAAACACCTGTAAAACTTTGAAAAGTGTCCAAATCTGAATTGATGGAAAGTGTTCTAATATCTACCTAGGTTTATTAGTTTTGTTTCCACTTTCTAATTCTCATTAAAATGACTTGTGTAAAAGGAACAGTTTATAATCAGTTTATTCTTCTATATTAAGGTAAGTACTAAACAATTCAGTGAAAATTGCCAAAACATTCTTTAAAGGGAGCAAATGTTTTTAGTTCAAAAACACATTGCTTGAATTTTAGCAATAGAACATGGTTTAGGTGATAAGCTTGGGTTAATCATTTAGCATCTCTGGACATGCCTTTTTTCCTATAAAATAAGGTAGTTAACCAGGTTGTTAACTTCCAATCACTTTTCTGTCCCTGTCTTCTATAACAGACATGTGATTTGTTTTTCTAATTTAAAAACCTCCAGTAATTATTTCTGCTGTATATGGCATTATGCTCTGGTTTTGCATTATGATATTATATTTGTATTCAACTTACCAAGTTTTGGAGTCCATGTTGGCATACTGATGATATATGCTGTCCCTGGAGCATTTACCTCGGTGCCTGATAGGTGACAGGTAAACAAACTCTTTAATCAAATATCTGCTTCCAGCTCCCTTTTTTCCCTATGGTTGGGTGGTTTTTTGTTTGTTTGTTTGTTTGTTTGTTTGTTTTTTATGGGGTGGGGGGAGTGCCTTACTTTAAAAGGAAAACTTACAATTAAACTTCTATATTGAAGTTTTGGGGAGATGTGAAAACAGAACACATTCCATAACATGTATATTGTGGATTTGTTTAGCAGTTAACATATTATCTGATTTGATCCTCATAAAGGTAGGTATGCATGTTATCACAGTTCTCTGGAGAAATTAGTTGACACTGTACCTGTTGTCCTTACAGCACTGTTTCTTTTATGTTCGCAAGACCCAGTAGGGATTCTTTGCTAATTAAAATGTAATCTTAAGTTTGAGTGTGAAAATGTCTCTTAATTCAAAGGCCAGAAACTCATGAATAAACAGAAATTGAAGCTCAGTATAGTGAGGCAAGAGAAGGGCCCTTGGAGACAGGATCAGGGGGTAAGCCCAGGATAAGCTGCTGCCACTCCAGGTTCTCCTGGTTAGAAGTCTCACTGGAACCCTTAGAGCTTAGGATAGAGGAAGCAAAGGTGCACCTGGGAAACAGGTGTGGGCGTGCTCAAAGCAGAGTGTGCCTGGCTTTGATTTGTTTTTTTAAGTATACTTTATTGATTATGTGGTTAAAATAGTCCCATTTTTTTTTCCATTTGCTCCCCTCTGCTCAGTAGCCCCCTTCCCTCTAGCAATCCCACCCCCTTAGTTCATGTCCATGGCTCATGCATATGTTCTTTGGCTTCACCCTTTCCTATATTATTCTTAACTTCCCCCTGTCTATTTTGTACCAGCCAGTTATGCTTCTTAGTCCCTGTACCATTTCCCCATTTCTCCCCCTTCTGTCCCCCAGCTGATAACCCTCCAAATGATCCCCATACCTAAATTCTGTTCCTATTCTGGTTTGCTTAGCTGGATTTTTTTTTTATTTTTTAGATTCATTGGTTGATAGTTGTGAGTTTGTTGTCATTTTAATGTTCATAATTTTGATCTTTTTTCTTAAGAAAGTCCATTTGACATTTCATATAATAATAGCTTGGTGATGACGAGCTCCTTTGGCTTTACCTTGTCTGGGAAGCACTTTCTTTGCCCTTCCATTCTAAATATAGCTTTGCTGGATAAAGTAATCTTGGTTATAAGTCCCTGCTTGTCATCACCTTAGATACTTCTTGCCAGCCCCCCCTTGCTTGCAAAGTGTCTTTTGAGAAATTAGCTGATAGTCTTATAGGCACCCCTTTGAAGGTAACTTTCTGCTCTTCTCTTGCAGCTTTTAAGATTCTCTCTTTATCTTTTGCCTTTGGCCCTTTAATTATGATGTGTCTTGGTGTAGTCCTCTTTGGGTCTAGCTTGTTTGGGACTCTCTGTGCTTCCTAGACTTGTATGTCTATTTCCTTTGACAAATTTGGAGAGTTTTCCTTCATTATTTGCTCACATAAGCATTCAATTTCTTCCTCTTCCTCTTCTTCCTCTGGCACCCCTATTGTTTGGATGTTGGCACATTTACAGTTGTCCCAGAGGTTCCTAAGCCTCTCCTCATTTTTTTCAGTTCTTGTTTCCTCATTCTGTACTGGTTGACTGTTCTTTTCTTCCGTATGTTCCAAATCATTGATTTGAATCTTGGATTCTTTCCCTTCCCCATTGGTTTTGTGTGGATTTTCCTTTACTTCATTTAGACTAGCCTTCACTTATTCTCTTATGCATTTGCCATACTTAAGCATATCTATCAAGCCTGTGAGCATCTTTATCACCAGTGTTTTGAACTCTGCATATGTTAGGTTGGCTATCTCCTTGTTTGTTAGGTTGGCTATCTCCTCTTCACTTAGTTCTCCCACTGGAACCTTGATCTGTTCTCCCTTTTTGGCTGTACTTCTCTATCTCCTCATCTTGACAGTCTCCTGTGTTTGTTTGCCTCTGTGTCTTAGGTAGAGCTGTCGCTCCTGTTACGTTGTAGGGGGCGGAGCCTTACCTTAGGTATTCATCAGTACAGGGTGACCTGTTTAACCACATTGTGGCGCTGTGTAGGGGGGAGGGGTCTGAGAGGGAACAATGCTGCCTGCCCACCACTCGCCCCTTTTCCAAGCACTTCTCCCACTTCCGTATGGGACTGGCACCTCTCTAGCTGTTGCCCTGGCCATCATTTCCAGAGTGGGTGGATCTGCGGACGTTCTAGCATTGTGGGGTCCCTTTAAACAATTGGACTCTGCTTAGAGACTGGCAGTTTCTTCCTCTGCCCTAACCCTCATTGGTTTGCACAGTAAGAAGCAATGAGGCTTTATTTTCCCCAGCGCTGAGACCATGAGCTGTGCGGTCTGGTTTGTTGCTGGGAGTGCTTCCCAGGTGTCCCTCCTGACTTTTTAAAATGTGCGACAGCACTTTCCGCTAGCCTGCTGCTGCCACTGCTGCTGCTGCCACTATACCTTGTCCTCTCTGCCCAGGCTTCTCCCCTCCTACCTGTCTGGATGAGTATTTCTTCTTTATATCTTTCTTTGTTGGACTTCCATGGAGCTCAATGTTCTGGAACTTCTGGTTGTTTCCAGTTTTGAGGTAGTTGTATTCCTTCTTAATTGTGGAGGGAGATGAAGCATGTCTGTTTAAGCCTCCATCTTGGCCAGAAGTCTGATTATTTTTTTTTTAAGTGAAATTTTTCAATGCCTTTTGCTTGTGTCTTAGGATTTTGAACTGCTAATTTTTATAACAATTCAGAGCTTTAGTTTCATATCTGAGAAAATCAAGAAACTGCCCTTGAAAACCCTGGCTGTTGTGGCTCAGTGGATTGAGTGTCGGCCTGCGAGCCAAGTGTTGCTGGTTCGATTCCCAGTCAGGGCACATGACTCAGGTACACGTCAGGTCCCCAGTTGGGGGCACAAGTGAGAGGTAACCACACAGTGATGTTTCTCTCCTTCTCTTTCTCCTTTCCCCTCTCTCTAAAAATAAATAAACAAAACAACAAACAAATAAATAAATTTTTTTTTAAATAAATTGCCCTTGAATTTTTAGCAGAATACTAACAGGATATGTCATATTTTTATTATACTTAAGAGTTTATATCATAGAATAATGTAGTTTAGGTACATATTGGAACAATTAAGACAGATGTATAGATGTGCATATATTATGAGTATATAACAAAGTCTGTTTTTGTTCAAAGAGGAGACCATAATTTGTCCCCTAAATGTAAAAGCTACCTGGATCTATATCTTCAGTCTTTGCAATCTGTCTTCTTCCCTTCTCTTTCCACCTAACAGCCAACACTTAAATAATACTTAGTGGCATGACATTGATATGGTTCATATCATTTTAAATACTTGAATTCTTTATAAATTAAAGCACATTATTCACCAGTTCATGGGTTTCAAAGCTCTGGGAGAGACCTCATGAACAGCTGAAGGCTCTGGCATGTAAGTGGGCAGCACCAAGTCAAACATAGAAAGTACTTCAGAGGTATAACAGCAACCACACACCAGGCCTTGGCCCCTGCCTGCCTGCATCACTCTACCTCAGGCCTCTCCTGTGTCTAGGGACACATGGAAAAAGAGAACCTTCCCAACTGGACTGCAATCAGAAGTGAATTAGAAATACCTTTCCTTTTGGAAAGAGAAAGGTCTTGCTTGCATATATATGCATGCACACTTAAATTATCTCTGCAACAGTAAATCACCTATAATCATTTAGATTTGCTTGATAGTAGCAAAATTGGCCTTTGATAGGATATGTAAAAAATAAAGCCATTTATTTTTCCTTTGAGGTTTTTGCTCACTTGCCTTATTCTCAGCATGCATACTGCAAGGGCCCACCACACTTTCAAAACTTGCTTGGCTTTCAGTATATTAGCATCTGTTGCTGGCCTCAGGTTTTCAATACGGACACTGCACTAATCTCAGTGATTTCAGATCAGTCTGTATGGTTATGTTTCTGGAAAACAAAAGAGAATGTCCCCATCAAGACTACTGAGTTTTTCGGGCATAAAAGCACTGATCTTCCCTGGGAGTATGAGTATTACTGTTAAGGCTAGACTATCAACCATAATAGGTGTTACTCATTTACACAACAATTTTTCTAACATGTGATTACATCCTATTCCCTAAGAGAGTATATTAGCTAATATATCTTTTTATATAGTCAATTGCTTATTTCTAAGTTCACATTTTTTTATACTTTTACCTTATTTGTACTTAATTGCAGTTTACTTAAACTTTTTTTTTTTGATAACTAATAATTGCATTTAGCAATATTAACAATGTTCAGCATCAAACATTTTAGGAAAGGGAAGAAGGCTAACATATCCATTGGAAACATAGCATTTCAGGAGGCAGAATGTAATTATTAAAATTAGAATGTTTTAAGTTTGAATAAGATTTGGTGTTGACCAGCCTTAGTGCCCTGGAGCCTGAAGCAAATAATGGTCAGGTTGCTAATGAAAGCTGTCCTCGAAAGGTGGGTCAAGGCACTAACTACCAGTTTGGTTCTTTACCACACTGAGTTAGGTTTGTGATTGGGGAAGATAGCACCAGAATCAATTTTAGTATAAAGAAAGGAACCTATGAGTACTCTGTTAGAGAAAGCTCTACTGCCAGTGTCCGCTGCCATTTTTTGCCATATAGATGAGACTGCCAAATAGCTGTAACTAGAACATTAGTTAGATGGTAATCTTTATTATAATGCTTATTAGCAAGTAGAGCAGACTTTACCATGAAATCAAATAGCATCACTTAATAAAAGGCTGTATCCTCTCAGATAAATTAATATATTTCCCTTATAGTAAATTCTTATTTTAATTAAACCAATTATGGCTATACTTATGGCTACTTAGTAAATGATGATTTTAGTATAATTGGTACTGCTTATTTAAATAAAGCCTCTCTTTTGTGACTTGCTCCTTTTTAAACTACCATTAATTCAAGCTCTTAATTGTGAAGTAACACTGTTCTTTTTTGCCTAATACAAATTGAAAGTTGTGAGTGGATATTTATTTCATTATGTGAGAAAGAAACTATTCCTTTTAAAAGCAAAACCCTGGAAACTAAGAACCTCCTGATTTAAGAAGCTCGTATTAAAGCCATTTTCTTGAGAGAACCATTTTCTAATGTGGAAAGTTTTGTAAGTTAGATGTAATTTTAAGCTGGCAAACATTGAAATATTTATATATTTGCAGAAATGTTAACTACATTTACTGAAGGGAAATGGAATGATTCTCCTTCTAAAAAGAAAGTGAAGGTAAGTTAATTCTCCATTGTTATCTTAGAATTTAAAAACGATGTGAGTCATAACTCACTAGTATAGTAGTAGCTTTCTTTATAATCATTTTTGATTCGATTTACATGAAGAGTTGTCTCTATTCATTTGTCACTAAATGTTTAAAGATTTCTTACTAAAGAGTGAATGGAGAAAGTATTTGACTACACTTTTATAATAAGATAAAACTATTATATAAGTCAAACAGATAAAGTAGAACAAGTTATAGAATTTTGGGCTTAGTATGTGAGTCTAAAAATAGAGGGTAACCTTGGTGTTCCCATGTACATACAGTAGGGTATGCACAGTAAGATGAAGTTTCTCAAAAAAAAAGAGTCAGGAGCGGAATGGTGGGTAAGGTTTCTAAAGATAAAGTTTACAATTACCAGCTGTTTTAGCACATCTATGTTTGATTAGTGGTTGACATGCTTTGAAAAGGATAGAAGTGATTTTATCTTATACTAATTCAGGTTATTAATCCTTTGTACCCATCCCAAATATGGAATTACAGGTATGCCTTTATTAAATTAGAAACTTATTTAACATCATGTAACTAGGTTGGGGAATACAACATAAAGCTCACTGCCTTCAAGGAGCTGTAAGTTGTGAGACCTGATAGTTGAACAGTTACGAGATTATATGATTAGGACTATAGTAATCTATATTCATAACTTATTAAGGTAATGAAGAAGGAATGTGTATATATACTACTTGAAGGAAGGAATGCTTAAAATGGGTTTTAAATTATAGGGAAAGGATAAAACGGTTAATATATTAACAGAAAGATGAGGAACTTATTTTTAAAAGAGGTAGTAAGTAGCCTGAAGAAAAGTAAAAGCACAGGAGGTCGGTTCAGGGAAATAGGCAGCAGAGGGTATTTGTAAGGGATTAGTTTTCTTCAGAACTATAACAGGGAGGGCTTTGAACATCTACATGAAGTGTTAATTTGGTAGACAGAAGTGAGTTCTCAAAGGCTTTTTTTTTTAAGATTTTGTTTATTTTTCATTTTTAGAGAGAGGGGAAGAGAGGGAGAGAAAAATCAACGTGTGAGAGAAATTGGTTGCCTTTCGCATGACCTGGCCTGCCACCCAAGCATGTGCCCTGGTGGGGAAACAAACCAGCGACCTTTTGGTTCACAGGCTGGTGCTCAGTCCACTGAGCCATGCCAGCCAGGACTCAAAGGCTTTTGAATAGGAAGGAGATACGGATGGTCAGTCTTGGCATAGGTACTAGTGGAATCAGAAGATTATATCAAGTTATGAACAAACTTTGGAAGCCTTCACAATACATAGCATGTAGAATGCTACCTTTATGATCTGTTTGTGGCCAAATTTTTTTAGTGTCACTTAACTGAGGACCAGGATGCCCATTTGTGATAAAAGAAAGAATATATTTAGGATTATGAATAAATATATGTACTTGCAAGTTTCATAAAATTATTTTTTGCTGATTTAAACCTCAGCATTTGACTTTAAACTTTGGGTTTGGGTCTACACTGTGGGGATAAATATTCCTGTGGCATTAGTTTTGGTTAAGTTAACATAAGTATTCAAACTCTTGCCTTATCTACTCACTACTCTACCCTCTATTAGATGAAGGAGAAAGACTATCATATTCATTTCTGTACTATCTGCAACTCAAAACTTGAGTAGATAAAGTACCCGGGCTCTTTGGTATCATAACTTAGATTGCCACTGAGTTAGATGGGAGATTTTAGGTATGTTGCTTTTGTTATATCTAAGTCCTACTGTAAACTGTAAATGAGAAAAATAATTATATGAACTCATTGAATTACTGTGAAAATTAAAAACTATATAAAGGGCCTAGCCTGGTGCTTTGTAAGCATTAAGTAAATGTTAGGTATTATCATACAGCTTTTACTTAATAGGTAACTGAGTACTGAATCAGAACTTGATAGTCTTATGGGCCAAACATCATGAAATGTTAACTAGCCCCCTCTCTTTAGGTCTATAATTCAGTAAAGAAAAAGGGGTAAAAGAGGATTTGTCTCTAGATTGGCATAAAACTAAGTTTTTATTTTCAGTAGATCATGGGAAGGCATTTAAAAATAAGCAGCACTGTTTGATAAAATACATGTAAGTCTATGTGTACTAGTAACTAAGATTTTAGGTTTTGAGTAAATACTTGTAAGCTATAGGATGGCAAAGATATTTAATCTTTCTCAATCTTAGTTTTCTTACCTGTAAGGTGGGAATAATTATACCTTACAAGTTTGTATGACTCAAAATATCATATTCATATCATTTCTTATATGCAAAGGTAGAATTAAATTATGTTCTTCATGTTTCTATATTAGTTACATTTCTTGTGTGATTAAAACTCTGAAAGGTAATTTTATTTAACTCTGTCTTAACAGACACAATCTTCTATGCAACATACAGTCTCTTGTTCTACTCTCCTTATTCATCAGACTGTACAGTCAAGTGGAACACTACCAAGTCACCACCAGTTAGCATTTAATCATCAAGAATCAGAACATACATCAAGTGTGAAAAACATTTCACCTCTACAAATCCTGTCTCCCTCAGGTAATAAATTAGCAAGTAAATGACTGCAAATGAGAAATTGATTTTTAAATGGGTACATGAAAATGCTAAGGTCATGTTAATTGCTACATGTCTGGGATACTGAAAACCAACTAGTATTTTAGGTTAGAAATAATCACAGAAAAACATTGGTAGAAATTATCTGCTTCATACCCAAAGGTACTCATTATATTTGAATGAAAAATTATATGTGCACTTCAATTCAATTTACTTTCATGTACATTATATGCATTGGTATGTGTGCCATATACGAGTAAAAAAACCTGTCACTGCCAGAGTCCCTACTACCAAGTTCTGAACAGACTTGCTCTTAATTTCCATGACATGTATTCCTATATATGTTGGAAAGGTAGGAGGGAATAAGGAAAGATAGTTAGAGATTCCATAAATGGAGAAATGAAATTATATACATTAGAAATAATTTACAGTTAAGGAAACTTGGGCTAGAAATATGTGTCTTAATGATGGTTCTTATTTACCAGAAGCATCTTCCAAAGCTGACTGATTTTTTATATTGTTAGATTCATTTGACTTTATAGATATCTTATTAAGTTGTCAGAAGTGGAGGTATTGCCTGTCTCAGCATGGTTCTCCTGGGGATACATGGCACAAGGGATACTTCTCTGATAGTGAGGAGCCTAGCCTAGGGAGGGCCTGAACCTTGAGACTCTAGTGTATTTGGGTGGAGACTTAGAGGCAGGTGTGAATATTCCTATGTTTGTCTCCTTCCCTCTAGGCTGCTCCCGGGTTTCCACTTGGCTTCCAAGGGCAGGGGTTTCTCAAAGCAGAAGTTTCTAAGCTGTTTTTCTGCAGCACAGATTAGGAGGAACAGAAGTTTCAACTCCCCTTTATTGCTTCCAATAAAAGCTCCCTACAAATTCTGTATTTGAGTATTCCATTTTATATGTATTTAACTTGAGTTATAGTCTCCATTGTGGAGAATGGAGTAGAGATCAAGAGGGAAAATACCTAAGGCAACACTGGAGGTCATCCTGGGAAGAGGAATAACAAAAGATCCAGAGTGTAAAATATTTATTCTTTTCTGAAAAAAAGATTTTCAAAGTACTCAGGAGAATTTCTGAGAATATAGTGGTTCTAGGTCATAAATTACCTTGAATACCAGTGCTACTGGCAAATCTTTTATTTTGTAAACAACAAGTAGCTTCAATCAGGAGCATAACAAAATCAGATTCTATATTTAGGAAGAGATTGCTGCTTACTATATGGAGAATAGATTGAGATGAAGATGTTATGATGTGGTTGACACCAAGTAGGAAATCTGAGTGCTATAGTCTAAGAAAGAAATTATGAAGGCCAAAACTAAGGCAGAAAATATAAATAAGATGTAGATAATTAGCAAGATATTTTTATGGCACAGTTGATAAGCTTTGTTAGAATGAATGTCTTACCAGGGTTTTATACAATAGTTGGGATGAAAATAATAATAAGTGCTCATTTTGGACATGTGAGATACTGCAGAATATCTAATAATTGGAAATATACAACCAGAAATAGGTGGAAACTATAACAAGAACTATAATGTAAGAATTATCAATATGTAAAAGCTACTCGAAGCCATGAGAATGAATGAATGAAGATACCCAGGAAGGACTTCTGGCCAAGATAGAGGCCTAGACTGACAAGCTCCATCTCCCTCCACAACTAAGAAGGAATACACTACTGCAAAACCAGAAATAACCAGAAGTTCCAGAAAATAAAGCTACATGGATGTCCAATGTATGAAGTTATAAAGAAGTGGTGCTCTTTTGGATGGGTAGGAGGGGCAAAGCTGGGGCGGAGAGGTCAAGCTGCGCTGGCTGCGGAAGCTGCAGTGATGGCAACAGGGCAGTGGTAAGCACAGACACCTATATTTAAGGGGAGGCAAGAAGCGCCTGGGGAGCATCCTCGGCTGCAGAACAAATCCATCAGCTCGTGATTCCAACACCGGAGAAGGCAGACCCCCATTGCCTCAGACTGTGAGGGCTGAAGGGCATGGGGACAGAAGAGGAGGCTCCTGATCTCTCAGTGGAGAGTGAATGGCAAGAATCCTTCTTGGATCCTTGCCCCCACACAAAATGCCACAGTGTAGTGATAAGAGTTGCCCGGGATTGTGATGAGTGCACAGGGCTCTGCCCCCTATAGCTTAATAGGTGTGACAGCCCCACCCAAGAAGCAAAGGTAAACACAAAACTGTCAGGGTGGCAGAGATCATGATAGAGATCCCAATCACGCAGCTGACCAGACGGCAAATATCTAATTAACGGCTCAGCAGATAGGAAATCTTTCTAAGTCTTAGTTCAGAGCTTGGGGTTTTACGAATGTTTACAGACCTGACAGCAGATCTTAAACCAGACAGGGAAGGAATGAAGGCTAGTCCTGCTAAAATGAATGAAAACATATATGAAATCACATAGGAAACTAGTGGTGAGGGAAAGAAAACCAGGGATCAAATCAACATATCAGAACATAGGGAAGGAACAGTCAACCAGTGCAGAAACAGGAAATGAAAAGTGAGGAAAATGAGGAGAGGTTTAGAAACCTATGGGACAGCTATAAGCGGGCCAACTTCTGAATCATAGGGTTGCCAGAAGATTAAGAAGAACTAAAAATTGAAAAATTATGTGAAAAAATAATGAAGCAGAGCTTCCCTAACTTGTGGAAGGAAGTAGACTTACAGGCCCAGGAAGCACAGAGAGTTCCAAAAAAAAACTGGACCCAGGGGGAACCATACCAAAGACACATTATAATCAAAATGTCAAAAATTAAGGATAAAGAGAGAATCTTAAAAACAGCAAGAGAGAAGAGAATTACGTACAAGGGGGTCCCAATAAGACTATCAGCTGATTTCTCAAAAGAAACTCTGCAGGCGAGAAGGGACTGGCAAGAACTATTCAAAGTAAGAAAAGCAAAAACCTACAACCACAATTACTCTATCCAGTGAAGCTGTCATTCAGAATTGAAGGGCAGAGAAAGTGCTTCCAGGACAAAGTAAAACTGAAGGAGTTCATCAGACCCAAAACACTGTTATATGAGGTGATAAAGGGACTTGTTTAGGAGGAGGATGAAAACCATGAACATTAAAATGAAAACTGTATCACAACAACCAACACCAGAAGCTAGTGAACCAAAACAAAGGCAAACTAAATAGGCAACGAGAGTGGGAAAAGAATTATAGGTATGGGGAACATATGGGGGGTCAGGAGAGAGGGGGGAGGGGGGACAGGGAGGGAGATGGTACAGGAATTAAGAAGCATAGTAGGAGGGAGTGGAGTCGATAGGAAGAAGTTGAGAAGAACTATATGCACAACCAATGGGCATGGACAAAGGAGTGGGGTACAACTGGAGTGAGAGGGGTCCCTGGGTGGAGGGGAACAAAGGGAAAAGAAATTGGGACAACTGTAACAGCATAATCAATAAAGCATACTTTAAAAAGGAAAATGTGCAGAGCAGGAGGAGAAAAGTGAAGGACAAAATTCTAGGAAACAAAATTTCCTTAGTAAAAGGAGAAAAAAATTCATTAAAAGAAGAGGTAACAAAGGTAGAAGAAGAGTAAAATGGTATAATAAAAGTCCAGGAAGAGGGGTTTTTAGAAGGAAATTATCACCAAGAGTATTACAGATTACAAAGCATTAAAGTAGAATAAGGAATGAGGAGAGAGGATTAAAACCAACAATGTGAGATTTTCTTGCTTTTGCAAAAGTTCTTTTAGCGACCATTGTAATTGGGGCCCCAAACAACACTATTATAAATTGAGAAGTAATGTAATCTGAATATAAACCAGCCTTTCAAGAAGTTTATTGGTGAAGCAAATGGAAGGGAAGATACCTGTGGTTTTAACACAGGATTGTGTTTTTTTGTTCTTTGCTTTGTAAGACTAGAGAAGTTGTTTTGTTTTTAGTTTTTGAATCATAGATATTTGAACATGTTTGAAGTTTGGTCAGAAAGAATCAGTTGCTGCTGAAAGTTGCTGTTTTCATTACAGCAGAAGAAAGGTATGGATAGCCTTGAAGAAAAAAGAGAATGAAAAACAATGGAAAGAATGCAGTCAAGATGGTTTAAAAAAAAACAAAAACCTATCTATGAAAAATAAGCCTTTAAATATCCATCATCAGTTGGAATCAGTTACTGTATTACTTCAAGTTGTGTTATATGTGAGTAACAATTTGTAAAAGGAAAGAGTGGACAATGTTAGAATGGCTGGCTATTCTATTGCACTTAACCAATTTTTCAGAAGCAACGTGGTTTTTGCATTTGCCAACTGTAGGTGGCACTATGCCCAAGAGAAACTGCAAATACAAGCTATAAAATGTGTATAGAATTTTTTTTTTCTGGAGTTTAATCTCGATGGAAAGAAATTTTGGTTTATACTTTTAAACAATGAAAGTAAAAAAAAATTTACTAAAGTTTTCTTACTGAGAAAAAACTTCACAAAATATTAAAGTACAATATTATTTTAATTGAATTTTAAGTGTTACCAGTTTTCCTCTAAACTTCTGCCATTATCTCTACATGAACTGAGAGATGCCCAATTTTTTCCTTAAAATAAGCTGAAACTTTTAGTCATATAGGATTACTACTTACAAATGAACCTTTCTCCAGCTTATAAAAGTCTCTCATTTTTATTAAGATTTTTTTAAAAACCAATACTTCGGCTGTTATATCAATGTGGATGAGCATGGCAAATGAAAAGATAAATCAAAGAGTTTGCCATCTAATACCAGAAATAAACAACTGGAATATAAACTAAAAAATAACATGACCTGGCCAGGTAGCTCAGCTGGTTGGAGTGTCATCCTGTGCACCAAAAAGGTTGCAAGTTCAGTGCCGGAAGCATACGGGAGGCAACACATTGATGTTTCTGTCTGACATTGTTGTCTCCCTCTGTCTTTTTCTGTCTCTCTCTCTCTCTCCCAGTCCTTTCTTCTCTCTCTAAAATCAATAAACATCTTTGGGTGAGGATTAAAAAATAAGTAAATAAATAAAATAATGTGCCCTAAAACAAGCAAAAATGAAATTAAGGAGGTAGGAAGGCAGAATAACCTGATCTTTTTGGCAGATATGTAATTTACAGAATAAATAAATGTAATTTGAGCTGGATCCTGGAGAAAACATAAGACATATCTATGTATATCTAGGATTGGAAGGCATTTTGTATGGTGGAAACAACATGAATGAAGGTATTTGGGAAACCAATAATTCTGTACGACTAAAGCTTTGATTGGGTAAACAGAAATAGAAGGAAATCAATTTGGAAGTGTAGACCATCTTCAGATCATAAAGGACCTTGGTATCTAGAGACTTTGGACATGGTAGAAATCTTATAGTCAGTGGGTAGACAATGAAGGTTTTTTGAGCAAAGAGGTATGCTTCAAGGTAATTAAGCTGCCAATATTATGCACGTCAGTTGGAGGAATGGGGCATAAAGAGCAGAGGAGGATGGGACCAACTGGGCTGTGGCAAGAGTAAGGGGAAAATGAAGTAAAGTGATGGAAGAAAACAAGGGGGAACTTGAAAGAAATTACAAGGGTAGAATGAGCAGGTCTGCAAAAGATGAGAATATATGCTAAGTTTTAATAATGGAGGAGTATAGCTCTGGCTCAGAAGATACTACCTGGATACTGGTCCAGGCTGATACCCCTGGAACACAGATGTGTGAAAGATGAGTTTTATAGTGTTTTGAGGTACCAGAGGGCCATTCAGATTAATGTTTTTTGGAGACTTGGACCCTTAACACACCTCCATGCTTCTGTGAACACTATTCTCTTAATACCATTTCTGAATATTTTGTACAGACGTCTCTATCTGTCTACCTTTAAATGTTGATAATACTCTGAGTTGCATCCTTAAGCTTCTTATCTTTTTGTTTTATTGCAGTGCTTTCAGTCTTGTTCCAAAGCATAGGCTTATTGCTAGTGACCCTCTGTCACAGCAGTAGGCTTGGAGCAGACTTTCATTTACTCAGATATGCAGTGATCTATACAGCTTTCCTGGGTGATCTCCTTGGTGTCTATGACTTCTAGTCTCATTTTTACAACTCAAGCGTCCAAGCGCCAGGCATGCTTATACAACTCCACAGAACGTCTTAAACATAACATAAGCATGTCAACCAGCATTTCAAAACTAAGTTTCCCCTTTTTAATCCCCACATTTAACTCTTTCCTCTTTAATTATTGATAATGGCACTGCCCACTACTTACAAAGTTATAGCTAGCAAACAGAGTCATTTAGAATTTACTTTTACTTCATTTGACATATATACTCTTTCTACTTCTTAATAATATCTGGCACCAAGCAGAGAAGGGATGTAGTTCTGTACTTAAATCTTCCCTCCCTGTTTTTTTCCACTCCTTGCTGAACTGAGAAAACATAGGTACTTGGGCCATATAGGAACATACACATTTAAACTTTGGTCCCTCATTCATACATCCTTTGACAGTGTTTTGTCTCGCCCGCCCATGCTCACTGCTATCCCTTAATGTTCCTCTCTTCTTTAAGCCTCAACTTTAACTAGTGTGATTTAGCCAGAGGATCAGTCAAGGGATTGATGGGTGGTAGAAACTTAAATATAAGTTCCTACACTGTGTAAGTGGCCAGGATTTTGTGCACTTGAGTCAGTAAACAAAGATAGCAATTTGGTTTTTATTTGTTCCCTCTGTCCTTTTGCCACTGGTTAGGACCTATAGACAGTAACTAGAGCGAATTGAAACAGAAATGACCCAGTTCGGTTTCAGGTAGCAGGATGCATTGGGTAAGAAATGACAGAAAACTCAGCTCAAACTGTCTTAAACATAAGGAATTTGGTTAACATACATAGCCAGTAATCCAAATGTAGATCAGTTGTTTAGGCATGGTTTGATCACCAAGGCTCAAGCTCTGTCTGTAGTTATCTTCACCCATAATAAATGAAATATTGGTATGAAAGGATTAACGATGAAAGGATTGCATAGTTTGTTCTCTTCACCTCAGAGTCTAACCAACCTTTTGCATTTCTTACTCCCATCTCCTCACTAGCTGTTACAGGTTTCTGGTGTCTTAGTTCTTACATTTGAGTTTTCATTGTTCTCAATTTGGCCACCAGGATGAGTGTTTCCCTGGAAGCCCTACATTGGCTTACGCCTTCTCTTTCCTAAATGAGTCACTGGTGTTGGGGGTAGGATTACCATGATTGGCTTGGCCTAATGAAGACCCATCTCTGGAGCTGAGGTCACTCTACAATCTGGAGGAGTGTTGGAACAGATAAAATAGATTTTGGTGGGTGAGCCGTAACGTCAGCTATACTTTATTTTATGTTGACCGAGAGAGAGAGAGAGAGCACGTGTGACAGAAAGAAACAGAAATAGAGGTGGTAAATTTTAAGTGAAAAAAAAAAATGTACATTTTACAGTATAATGATTCCCAGCTAGATACTTCGAAGTTGAGAAGGATCAAAAAATCAATCATTGTATTTTCATAGTTTCTGACCTAGGGGGGTGGGGGGGAGTCAAAATCTGGACAAGCAAGATGAAGTATCTTGATTATACTATTATAAAAATGTGTGCATCTAGGTGATTCTGAAAAACACCTGAATGGCCTAACTGTGATGCATCAGCCTGGTGATAACACAGTGGTGTTAGAACCTGAAGGTCAAGTTCCTGTGCAGAAGGTAAGAGTAATGTTATTTTTTTCTCACAAATATTGAAGGGATTTAAATTTTAATATGGAGCCTATATTGACACATCATTATTGAAAATTCATCATTTACATTAAAGTTCGCTTTTTGCGTTGTACATACATTCTGTGGGTAAATGTATAATGACATTATTCATTATCACAGTGTGCTACAGAATATTTTTACTGCTTTGTTCTGCCTATTCACCCTTTCCTTCCCTCCTTCCTGGCTCTTCAGTCTTTTATATTAATTGCATGTTAATAATAATGCTTTGGATATATGTGGTTAAATAAATAAAATATAGCATTAAAATTTTACTTAAAAAAACTTTTTGAGTGGTACTGGAAGATTTTAAACTACATATATTTCTAGTGGGCAGCCCTGATCTAGAGTATGGCATATCTTATTTAAGAACAGTGGTCACAATCCATGAATTCATTCTTCATTATCAGAGAAGGGAAAAATAGCTATGCCAGAAGGTTCTGAACAAATAATGTGCCATTCTTATGGCATCATCTTACCTCGTTTCTTATTAATCACTTAAACATTTGCTTTATTTTTCCTACAGGATCATAAATATAGTCATTACAGTGATGGTTTATTTTTATATTTCTTGCAGATGATTATACCCTTAATACATATGTTTTACATTAAATTGAAATTATTATCAAGCACATTATTTTAATTTGGTCTTAGATGAATAATTGAATTTAGCTTATCTGTTTTCATATTTTTTCTGACTATAGTATCCTTTTACTTTAGAAGTTTAGTAAAATTACGTGAAGCCTTTGGAGTTTTAATTTGATCTATTATTATATCAAAAGATATTGTTTTCCTTCTAAAATATGGTTGACATCTGTAGACACAAACTGAATCTAATATTTGTTTTAGGATATAAAAATCAAGAATGCAGACTCTTGGAAAAGTTTAGGCAAATCAGTCAAAACTTCAGGTGTACGGAAATCCTCAGATGAACTCTTCAACCAATTTAGAAAAGCAGCAATAGAAAAGGAAATAAAAGCTCGAACACAGGAACTAATGCGGAAACATCTGGACCAGAATATAAAGGAACCAAAAGTATTTCAAGAAAATCAGAGGTTTGTAATTTACTGAATTAAAGGAGGCTTGGGAGATCTAGGCATATATTTAAAATATATTCAATTTCTAAGCCCTAGCCAGGTAGCTCAGTTGGTTAGACTGTCATTGTGATATGCCAAGGTTGTGGGTTCCATCAACATACAAAGTACATACAAGAATCAACCAATGAATGCATAAATAAGTGGAACAACAGATAGATGTTTCTCTCTCTCAAAATCAATCAATAAACTTAAAGTAAAATATATTAAATTTCTGTTTTGTCAAGTGACTATGATTCAGCTCTTTAGTGGAACACAAAATTGTAATTGCAAAAGAGTAAATTTATATTGATTTTTTAAATTGATAAGTAGTAATCTACTTTGAAAAAGATAGAAATGAGTTACTAAGCTATTAAAAGATACTAATATTTCTAACTGATAAGTAAATATCATTTATATATTTTTTCAGAAATGTCTTAATATTGTTTCTATTCTATGCATAAGAAGATAGTAATATACATATCTTGGTCACAGTTTTCCAAAACCTTCTCTTTGTTAGATATCAAAAACAAAGCTTAAAAATAATGTTATAATATATGAAAAGGGGTATCTAGAACATTGCTTTATGTTTGTCATTTAATAACATCTTTGTAATAACTTGAAAGAACTTGAAACCTACTTTGAGCTCTACTGTTTCTTTTAGGGACTCTGGCTTCAGTCTAGAATCTTATTCAAATAACATGCAAAACAAGTGCCTTGGAGAAGAGCAAAGAGAGCACCAGCAGTCACTGGAAGCTCAAGATAAAAGTAAACTCTGGCTTCTCGAAGACCGTAATTTAGCAAGGGAGAGAGAGCAAGAGCGGAGGAGGAGAGAAGCAGTAAGTGATTCTTAGTTTACTAATTCTAACTAATAAAGGAAAGTCTTAAAGGAACAGTGTCTTAACATGTTTGAAGATGTTTTTGAGGTACTTACCCAGTGACAGTAGAGTTAAGCCTCTTTAGTGAGGATCAGGTTCTAAAATCAGAGCCTAAAATAAAGTTTTCATAGTCAAAAGACATCCTGGAGCTACTACATTATGTGGGTTATGGTCTGGGCTAGCTATTTAACCTCTCTGTGCCACAGTTTCCTTATCTATGAAGTGAGAATAATAATGCCTATTGTGAAAATGAAATGAATTTAAATGTACTGAACATGTAGGAAAATACCTGGCACAGAGGTAAAGTTATTGCTCTTAAAAAATTTATGCCATCTGTACCAGGTTCAGTATTTCTTTATCTGAACACTAGATGGAGAAGTTGACTAATTATATTTTAATAACACTGGAAAAGAAAAAAATCAGTTGAGTTGTGTTTAGGAATCCTAATATATAGAAAATCATGTTTTAAAAACTGAAATTGATTCCTTCTTTTATCCATAGATTACTTAGAAATGTGTTATTTAAACTAAGTAGTTCACAAAACTTTGGTATTTTCTGGCTAGTGATTGTGGTCAGACAACATACAATGTCTGTTTTGAAATTTTTTTAAATTCACTGAGACTTGTTTTATGGCCCAGATTATGTTCTGCCATGGTAAATATTCTGTTGCTGATGGATGGAATATTAAACAGGCCAAGTTAGTTAATAGAGTTATTCAAGCCTACTCTATTCTTGCTGATTTTCTACCTGTTTGTTCTAACAAATATTGAGAGAGGGGCATTAGCACCAGCCAGGGCTTATTTCATGTATTTTTTAAAGCTCTTTTGTTAGGTACCTAATCATTTAGGATTGTTATGTGCTCTTGATTAATTGACCCCTTTTTATTACAAAATTATCTTCTTCATTCCTGGTAATATTATTTACTCTAAATATAACCACTTCATCTTTATCACCATTGCTGGCATGGTGTAAAACATTTTTTCCATCCTTTTACTTTTAACCCATATTTTTATATTTAATGTGAGTTCCTTGCAGGCAGTCTGTCTTGCTTTTTTCCTGAATCTTTCTTTTACAGAAGTGTTTAGATCACTGAGTTTAAAATGCTTATTAAAGTGATAGAGTGAATCCATCATCTTGCTATTTCTCTTCTGTTTGTTTCATCTATTCTTATCTTTTTTTCTGCATTCTTTTAGATTGAGTATTTATGATTCCATTAATTATTTCTTTGTTATTTTAGTGGTTGCTTTAGGTTTTATAGTATAAACCTCAGCTTATCACAGTTTTTCTTTGAGTTCCACCACTTCATATTTAGTATAATAGTTTACAATAGTGTACATCCATTTCTTCCCTCCCACCCTTTATGTTGTTGTTTAAGTAGTCAAATTATCTCTAAAAATTTTAATGATAAGAAAAAATCTTATATTTACTTATGTAGTTACCACTTTCAGTGCTCTTCATTCTTTTTAGATCCAGATTTCCAAATGACATATTGTTCCTTTTCCCTGAAGGACTTCCTCTTAATTATTTCTTGTAATGTGAGTTAGCTGGTGATGAGTTTTTTCAGGTTTTGTATATCTGAGAATATCTTTATATGGCCTTTCTTTTTTTTCATTAATAGACTATTTTTAGAGCATTTTAGATTCACAGCAAAATTGAACCAAAAGTACAAAGAGTTCCCATATAGTCCTCCCCTTCCGCCATCAACACACAGCCTTCCTCACCCTCAGCGTCCACATTATTTACACATCACTAAACCAACATGGACACATCATTGTCAACTTTAGTTTAGCAAGCAAAGTCCATGTTTTCCATTACAGTTCACTCTTTATGCTATACTTGATGGGTTTTGACAACCATCAGAATAATTTCCCTTTCCTTAAAGTCCCCTGTGCTCCTCCTATTCATCCCTCCCTTCTGAACCCCTGCCAATCACTGATCTTTTTACTGTCTCCATAGTTTTGCCTTTTCCAGAATGTCATATAGTTGGATTCATGCAGTACGTAGCCTTTTCAGATTGGCTTCTTTCACTTGGTAATTTGCATTTAAGGTTCCTCCATGATTTTTTATAATGTTAGCTCATTTCCTTTTAGTGATGAAAAACCACTATACGGGTATAGCATAGTTTATATATTCACCCAAAGGATGCTACGGTTGCTTCCAGGATGCTATAAGCTTCATTACTTATAACAATTATAATACAGCTGCTTTGAACACTAGTATGCAGGTTTTTGTATGGACATGTTTTCAACTTGCCTTCAGTTTTTGAAATATGTTTTTGCTGGATATAGAATTCTGGATTTTTTTGTCAGTAAAGATATTCCTTCACTGTGTTCTTTGCTTTGTTTCCAATGAGAAATTTGATGCCTTTGTTCCTCTGTATAAAACATGCCTTCTTGCTGGTTACTTTTAACAGTTTTATTTATTAACTGTTTTTAGCAATTGTTTTTTTCATGTATCTTGTCCTTTGTTGATCATGTGGAGATTATGTTTATAGTTTTCATCAAGCTTGGAAAAATTGCAGAAGTTTCTTTTACTTTTTTGTTTCTTCTTTTTCTCCTTTCAATAACATCAGTTACTCATTAAACCACTTGAAGTTGTCCCACTGCTCAGGGATGCTCTTTCTACGTTTAAATTATTTTTTTCACCTCTAAGGTTTTTTTAAGTATATTTTATTGATTATGTTGTTACAGTAGTCCCAATTTTTTCCTCTTTACTCTCCTCTTCCCAGTATCCCGCTTCCACCAGCAATCCCACTCCCCTTAGTTCTTGTCCATGGGTCATGCATGTAAGCTCTTTGGCTTCACCCTTTCCTATATTATTCTTAACTTCCCCCATCTATTTTGTACCTACCAATTATGCTTCTTAATCCCTGCACCTTTTACCCTGTCATCCCCCTCCCCCTCCCAGCTGATAACCCTCCAGATGATTCCCATACCTATGATTATGTTCCTATTCTGGTTTGCTTAGTTGGATTTTGTTTTAATTTTTTAGATTCAGTTGTTGATAGTTGTAGTTTGTTGTCATTTTAATATTCATTATTTTGATCTTTTTCTTAAGTCCCTTTGACATTTCATATAATAATAGCTTGGTGATGATGAACTCCGTTAGCTTTACCTTGTCTGGAAAGCACTTCATCTGCCCTTCCATTCCAAATGATAGCTTTGCTGGATAGAGTAATTCTGGTTGCAGGTTGCCTTTCATCACATTGAATACTTCTTGCCAGTCCCTTCTTGCCTGCAAAGTGTCTTTTGAGAAACTAGCTGATAGTCTTATAGGCACCCCTTTGTAGGTAACTCTCTGCTTTTCTCTTGCTATTCTTAAGATTCTCTCTTTATCTTTCACCTTTGGCATTTTAATGATGATGTGTCTTGGTGTGGTCCTTTTTGAGTCTAGCTTGTTTGGGACTCTCTATGCTTCCTGGACTTGTATGTGTATTTCCTTCGCGAAATTTGGGGAGTTCTCCTTATTTATTTTTTCACGTAAGCTTTCAATTTCTTGCTCTTCCTCTTCTCCTTCTTGCACCCCTATGGTTTGGATGTTGGTATGTTTAAAGTTGTCCCAGAGGTTCCTAAGCCTTTCCTCATTTTTTTCAATTCTTGTTTCCTCATTCTGTACTGGTTGACTGTTCTTTTCTTCCTTATGTTCCAAATCATTTATTTGAACCCCAGTTTCCTTCCCTTCACCATTGGTTTTGTGTGGATTTTCCTTTGTTTCACTTAGCATAGCCTTCATTTCTTCCGTTATGTGTTTGCCATAATCAAGCATATCTGTCATGCTTGTGAGCATGTTTACCACCAGCGTTTTGAATTTTGTGTCTGTTAGGTTGGCTATCTCCTCGTCGCTTAGTTCTCCTACTGGAACCTTGATCCGTTCCCCCTTTTGGGCCATACTTCTCTGTCTCCTCATCTTGACAGGCTCCTGTGTTTTTGCCTCTGTGTTTTAGGTAGAGCTGTTGCTCCTGTTACTCTTTAAGTTTTATTTTGGATAAATTCATTAATTTTTTCTTTGATGTCTAATCTGCTGTAGATTCCACCCAGTATGTACATTTTTCTTCTCACACATTGTAGTTATCAGAAGTTTGACTTGGACCTTTTTAAATATATATTTTTTGTCTCTTATTAAACTTCTAAACAAATCAAGTGCAGTTATCAAAATTGTTTTAATGGGCTTCTCTGCTACTACTGACATCTGTGTCAGTCCCAGTTGGTTTCAATTGATTGAGACTGATAAGTCTCCTCTTTATGGATAATATTTTTCTGCTTCCTTGTTTACCTGGTAATCACTGATGCCAGATGTTGTGAATTTTACTTTGCTGGGTACTGGATATTTTTGAAATATTGGGAAATACATGTAAATTCGTAAGACATGCAGGAATATTAGTTTGAGAAGGAAAAAAGCCACTGCTTTTGGCTGTAATATTGATTATAGCACAAATTAATTTCATAGGAAATACTGTACAAATGTTTTGTCAGCTTCTCATTTTATAATACAAAGGCAGAAACAAATTGCATTTAGCAATGTTGTAACATGGTGGAGCTTACTTTAAAGCAGTATGGTCTTATAGAACTTTCTACAATGGTATAAATGTACTTTTATCTATGCAATTAAATATAATAGTGACTAGCTAATACATTTTATTTAATTTTAATAAATTTAAACAGCAAAATTTCATATTGTATGTTTCTTATGGTTTTTTGGAGTTTTTTATTGAAATTTCTTTAGTTCTTTACTAGAAGTCTTTCTCTAGTGACCTAGGATTTTTTCTGTTGGTACTCACATAGGCCTAATTTTAGTTACCCATAGTGATTTCTCAGCAACCAATTTATCACCTAACAAACCAACGAAGTAATCTGATATAATTTCTAATATCCTACATACTTTTCTGGAACTTGACTAGACCTGAAACCCACTGAACCTTGAAAAATAATGCCACATCTAGCAGCTTGATAACTATTGTTCTTGGCAACCTGAACTCTTATGCTGCTGCTACTTGACAGATCCCCTGGCTGGTTTGGCTCAGTGGATTGAGCGTCGGCCTGCGAGCTAAGTGTCGCTGGTTCGATCTTCCAGTCAGGGCACATCAGAGAAGGAAAACTCTGATTCCAAAAAACCTCCGCTGCCTTGCGGCATACCTCTTCAGGGGAAAGGCTAAGGGAGTAAACCCCGACAGAAAATCCGGAGCCGGAGTCCCTAAGGCGGTTTGACGTTGTAGTCAATACCGGCAACTCCTGCAGCACACCTGAAGCCAAGCTGTATTGACTCCGTCTTTCCCTTGGATCCTTCAGCTGCGAAGAGAGGGGGGGGTCTGCTGCATGGGCAACAGCAGACCCTCCATATCACCCTGTCCAGGCTCTGTAGCTTCAGCTTCACTGGAGAGGACACTCCAGCGTCATCGCAAGATGTCGATTCAACACGGGAGGAGACAGATATCGTGTCACTCCCGAGTCGGACTGCACAGCCATTCTCGGTGGTGCAGATAGACTCTTAAGAAGCCACACCATCGTCTCTCGAGGCTCTGTAGCTTCAGCTTCACTGGAGAGGACCCTCCAGTGTCATCGCAAGATGTCGATTCAACACGGGAGGAGACAGATACCGTGTCACTCCCGAGTCGGACTGCACAACCATTCTCGGCGGTGCAGATAGACTCTTAAGAAGCTACACCATCGTCTCTCGAGACGGACGGCTGCCGAAAACTTGACAGATCCATACTATAAAAACCTGCAATAACTTGAACCATAGCAGAGCTCACCTCATGCCAGTTCCTTTGACCAAGTTTTTAATCTTAAATTTGAATGATCGAAGTGTATATTCGGACCACTGAGAAAGGAATATACAGGTCATAGTGTCAGCTGCAGAGAACGTTAGTATTTAAATCATGGTATCTGTTAATTTATGTAGAGAATAATCCATTCCATATCAATAATTATTCCACAAATGAAGATTTTAGTCAAGCTGGAAGAGAATCTGAAATAAATTATCTTTAAGTAAAAACAAGTTTCATTACAATATTCTTAGATTTTTGCATTGTGTTTGGATACTTATAGGAGTATCACATGATATTTCAACTAGGGCAATGTATCCAACTCTCATATTGAGGGTTAAAATACAACTTTGAGGAACAATCTGAATCTGGGCAGACATTTGGCATCCTAAGGAATGGCAGTAAGAAAGTAGCCTGAGTTAAGATGTAAAATATTATCCTTTTTTTTTTTTTTTTTTTTTTTTGTCTCTAAGGCATATTTAAAGAAATTTTTGTAGTTTATAAGATATGTAAGAATTCCCAATCTTTTCCCAGATAGCCCATGAGAGCACTGATTCCCACCTGGGAGGTCAACCAACTAGTTGCAAATTGATGATGTTACCTACCACTCTGGGCTGTTGCAGTGTACTGATAAAAAAATGTTTTTGAACTTTTATAGTTGGTGTCATTTCAGATGCCAGAAAATATTTAACCAATATCACAGGGGCGTTTAGAGAAGGCTCCAAAATAGAGTAAGCATTTGTTTCCTTTGTCTTAATTAGCCTTTTCTTGGCTTTAGCTTAATTTTAAAGGCTCCTTTTCATTTAATAAAGTGCTGAGTGTTATACATGTAATTTGGTTTGATCTTCATAAATATTTACATATAAAATAAACTTGGTTAAGTTTTTTGCCTTAGGTTACATAGTTATTAAGTAACAGAATCAAGGAAGGCCAATAGCTTTTACATATAGTTTTCTCACATAGATAACATACTGGTTAATTTATGAAATAATTTGATGAGTCTAGCATTATTTTGGTTTTTCATTTATCACGTAAACAGAATTGTAACAAGTTAGTATGTAAACAGATATAAAAAGTATATACAAACTCATGGTGTTAAATAAGTTGCATTCATATTGTATGATCTCTTGCAAATGTTGCATAATAATATTTATATAGATATAATGAAGGCATAAACTTTTAAAGTAATATCCAAATTTCTCTTCTTTTTTATAGATGGCTGGTACCATTGATATGACTCTTCAAAGCGACATTATGACAATGTTTGAAAACAACTTTGATTAAAACTCAGATTTTAAATTAACCATCAACTGAAAATGAATGATATAAAAGATTAAAATGCATATGGTAAAATGATTGCTCTCAGACACCAAGATACCAATCTTATGTTGTATTTTGATTGCCCTAAAACGATTAAACAGTTTGCACTTACATATCTTATAGCTATATGTTCATTTTTTTAATGACATAATTACAAGAAATTTTATAATATTGGATCCCTGAAGCTTGAATAAATTCCCAGATGTTATTCATTTTATAAGTCATTGACTCTATGAATTATAGGCCTTTCCTTAGCAATGAAAATTCAAAAAAAAGATAGTCCCTCCTTGTTTAAAAATGAAGGACATCTAAAGGTGTGTCTAAAACATAATTCATATTGAGTTTTAACTTTTAAAACAAATATTTGTCTGCCTTTAAAAATATTTAGCGCCTCTAACAAATAATTCTTGGTTTCTTTCATTGTCAGGTTACATAAGATTTGTTGCTGATTATATATATTCAAAATGTATATTGATAAAATATTACCTATGGTTTGAAAGATGTTAAATTTGAGGCAAAATAACTAACATTAAAAATTAATTATGTATATAAGGTCTCTATAGGAACTTATGCCGCAATTCTTAACATATATGTGATAGAAATAAATGTTTAAATCTTACAGTTTTTTAATTTAAATCTGTAATATATTTTCTTTCATCATTCTCAAGTTGCTGTTATGTATAAATCATGTGTATCAGCTCCATGTATTTTAAAATTTTGGACTCTTGCAGAGTAATACAATTCAGGCACTATTCTGATACCATCTGAAGTAAAAATTTGAAGTGTGTATGTATTATAGAGAGAAAGAAAAAGTTTCCTTGAGGTCATTTTTAAATAATCAGTATATTTTTGGAAACAATTTAAACTATTATCCATTTAATAAACAATTAACTAGTGGCTAAAGTGATGGTGATACTTTCATGAAACAGCCAGTTTAAAGTAATAGTCATACCTATTCAACTATACCTATATTTAACCAAGAAATTAGTATGTATGTCTTGTGTTTTTTTTCCTAAAAGATCATATAGATATAGATGAGATATGTCTATAGATAATCTGTGTATGTGTGTGTATATATATTAAAAGAGATGTCAGGGGGGTTTTGATGTAAGAAAGACTGGACAGGCCATTGCTGGCTTTCAAGATGGAAGGGGGATACAGGAGACCCTTAGGAACTGGAAAAAAGCAAGAAAACAGATGTTCTCACAGCCTCTAGAAAAGAGCACCACCCTGCCGCACCTTGAGTTTAGTCTTGTGAGAATCATTTTGGACTTATGACCTCCAGAACTATGAGGTAATAGGTTTCTGTTTTTTTAAGCCACTAAATTTGAAGAAGCATTCCAGAAGACAAACTTTACTGAGAAATGAGTTCCTCAGGGAAGACAAAAAAAGGAAAGAAAGATACATCAGAAATACATAGAGGCTATCTCTAGTTAATGGAATTACAGGTTTTTATTTCATTTTCTTTACATTTCTCAGCATTTTATGGGTTTTTTTTATGTTGATTATGTTATACTTTTCAGATCTTGGAAATTTTCCATTTTGAAGAGAAAGAATGAGAATAGTAAATAAGAATTTACTTCTGTGAAATGCACATACTCAATCTTTCAATTGTCTTTAATAAAACTGATCAATAAGTTATCTTTGTCTACAGCTTAAAAAAGAAAGGTTAGCTTTATTAACATATCCTTTTATATTAAAGGATAGTGACTTTCTTGAGGTTTTCATTTAAATACTTGGAGCAGCCCTTAGAGAGCTATGATATAGTTATCGGTGTTTAATTTAACCAACTTTAACCTTTGCTCAGTCTGTAAGGAGCCTGGCACATTGTAGATGCTCAATAAACTTTTGTAGGTGGATGAACTCAGTTCAGCAGAGAAAAATATCAGTTTATAACTGATGCATTATTTTTCAGTAAAAGATTGTTTGGCTTTTCTTAACTTCTTACAATGGAGTTTACTTTTGTTAACTTCATGCATGAAGTACTGCATGTAACTTAGTAGCCTTCAACTAAAGCTTGGTTTAACAAGAAGTCCTTGTCCCCATCAACAACATTTCCTATACAATCAACCTTTTTGCTTCTTTCTTCCCTCTTTTTCTTTAGTTGTTCTGGAAGTATGATCCCTGGAGCATCATGTGGAAATGTTTTAGAAATGCAAATTCTCAAACTTCAGACTTAGTAAATCAGAAACTCTGGGTATGGGTTCAGCAGTCGACATAGTTGAACAAGCCCTCCAAGTTCGAGAGCCACTGCTCTAACTGAACCCTGGCTCACTCCCGCAGACTCATTTAGTGCCCGGTTTTTTCAGTAATGTTTCTCTTACCTTTGGAGTGCCACTTACAGACTGTTCTCCCTCCTCCCCAAATACGTGTTTTATGTTTTCCATGATCAGAGGACTATACTACCCATAGTAATTTGCCATCCCTGCTTCCCTACTTGTTCCCCAGAGATTTTAGTCTCTGTTTCACTGTCACTCTAAACATTTCTGAAACTCTTGATCTCTCTACTAATGATCTTATATCAGCCTTAGGTAGTCCTTTGTCATTACCAATACCTAAAACCCGTCCTTACCCTCACTTTCAAGCACCCTAGCCTCTCACTACTACCTCTTTTTCCTAGCTTACTCCCTTGACTTCAGCAATCATATCCTACTGCCTTCTCACAGTAGCTCTCCCCTTCATGCCCTCACTTCAATCCTTATTCAAAGTTTGTAGTACATTATTATTTATAATTTTTCCCTTGTATACACTCTCAATTCCACTCTCCTTTCCTTGTTGCAGTCACTTGGTAAAACTCAAATCCTTATTAAATTTGACTGCCTGCTCTGCACTCATGAAGCTATTTGTGGTTAGAGAAAGACATGTAAGTAACCATGATAATCAGCCTCAAAATCTATGAGCATAAACTCAAGCTAGTCTTATACCTGCCCAGAAATCTTTACATTTCCATGGTCCATTCACTCCCCAGGCAGTCAATTCTTTTATGTCTCTATTGAGTTCAGATCTCGAACCAATACCACCTTCCTCCATCATCAATCTATGATTTAAAAAATTTTTTTCTTTATAGGGGTTTTAAAATTATTAAGATACAACTCACCTTTCAAAGTACAATTTAGTGCTTTTTAATATAGTCAGCTATGGAAATCGGTGTTTTTTTATCTTCATGTTCTGGATATTAACATTTTGTTATAAATACTATTTCTGTCACTTGTAAATTTGTTAATTTCTGCATAATTGTGTAGAAGTCCAAAAGTCATGTTACTAGTCATTTGTATGTGAATATTGTATCTTATTATAAGTTTTGTAATGTCTCATTTTTTTTAAATTACAAAGCCTTTAGATATGATTTAAAGACAAAATGTAGAGGCCATAAGAATTTCTCTTCCCCACCCCAACTATTGAGAAATTAAAGTTTATATGCTCATTCATATTGGACACGCAGAGGCTTTCAGGGGCTTGTTTGTACCAAAACATCATTTATGCATGTTGTTTGAAAACTGGTTTTTCTTAATGCATCATGAGCATCTATCTAGGTCTTTAGATAGATATAGACTAGTCTATTCTTTGTAAAAATGCTTCACAGCATTACTTAGAAGAGCTATACCATAATTCATATAATTAATCCCATATTTATTCAATCAATGCCAGTCTTCCCACCACCAACAATGCTGAAGTAAATATCCTGCTTATATAACCTTATGTAATTGTGCTTCTATTTCTAAGGAGTAGAGCTCCTAAAATGAGATTGCTGGATCAGAAGTTATAGTAAAAGGGACTTTGTAGTTTTAATTATAACAGATGGTGCCAGATAACTATTCCGGAAAAGCAATAGAGTAGACCACATTCCTATAAGTTTGGAAGTACCACTTTCCCATTATCCTCACCAGCTTTGGATGTTGTTCCTGCCCTCATATTCTTTGATTAATTAATTTTTATATTAAAAGTCCAGATGAATTAAAGAAATTTTTACATGGTATAAGGTAGGGGACCATATTTCTTTTTCTCTAAGTTAACTCTCAGTTATGCTGCCACAACTTAGTTACTGAACCCGTGAATTACAATAGCTGTCACACTTATTTATAAATAATCATTTATCTAGTTTGTAAAATTTGAGTGAAATTAAACACATTAGAATTTTGATTGAGATTAGATTAGAATTAAACTTAGAGACCTACCAATTTTGTTTCTAATATAAATGTATCCTTTATGAGACCCAGTTTTAGAAGTATTACAAGTCTGAAAGAGGCAGGAGTTCTCTCAGAATCCCCACCCACAATTAGTTGGAAGGAGAGCAGTAACCAGCCATGATGGTGGGGCTTAGAAGTAAGATGCTAGGAGCTATGTTATGCTAATTGTGCCGTGGACCAATGGTGAGGTAATAAAGTTGAGGGGAGGTCTTCAAGCAGCTGGCTACAGGCAGAAGCAGGATACTTATAAGAAATTAGCTCATGATCAAAGAGGAATTATTATTATTTTTAAGCATGAATGAGAGTCAGCAGAAACAATGAACAACAAATAGAGATTGATATTTCATTCCCCCTCTTGAGGATTGTAGTAGAACAGGCATTTGTAAAATGTTTAAAGAGATAAAATGGGGGTGGGAGGATGGATTTTTTTTTTTAAGTCTTACAGAAAGTGTCGAAATAAAATTTCAATGGATGGGTTAAAACAATTAGGCACAGCTAAAGAGGAAATTAGTGCGCTAGAAAATGTATCCAAAAAAATGTACCAGGATGTAATACAGACGAGAGGGAAAATACAAAAGAGATATGAAGAAATCTAGAACACACTGGCAAACTACAGCCCACAGGTCAAAGCGAGCTTGCCAGTTTTAGGTTTTATTGGAACACAGATACAGCTGTTTATTTAAATACATACTATCTATAGTTGCTTTTGTGCTGTAACGGAAGAATTTAGTAGGCATAACAGACTGGCCATCAAAACCTAAAATACTTACTATCTGACCTCTTATTGAAAAAGTCTGTTAACCCCTGATATAGAGGATAAATTGAAAAGGTCTAACACATCTAATCGAAGTCATTGGAACCAGCAAAAAGAACAAGGATCATCATTTGAGGAGACAATAATTGTGATTTCTTAAAATTAAGTTGAATAATTTTATCCTAAAAGTACATACCAAGCAGAATAATTTTTTTAAATTCATACCTATGACATTTTTCCATGGCCTGGACATTACCATAAGCAAAAAAGATTTTGCAAGGAGCCAGAGAAAAGGAGTTACAACCAAAAAGAAATAAGAATGAGTTACCAGCAACAATGCCACCAGAAACAGAATTAAATCATTAATTTTTTTAGAAAAGTAAGTGTCCACTGGACATGTGGAGAAACTTTGGAAGACTTAATTTTTCCAGTATTAAATATGCATGTGTTAATCTTGAAGTTTATCTTCTCATTGTGTATATACATGTCGGTTTTGTCCACAGTGCAATTTCTCCTATTAATGCCCCTTAGGACACAACTAAGTACTTTAATCATGGCTGCTTGTTTCTCAAAAGGCTGTACAAGATGTTAGGATATAGTTTCATTGCACTGTCTTATGTCTGAATCATTCATCATAGAGGGTGTGTTTATTAAATTCTAAGTTTGTGTTGTTAAATTTGGGGGGGGGGCAGGCAATGGGAAAAGCTGTATGCACCTCACTGCTAACTGCATTTTTCAGTTTACATTCATTGGTCAGTATGTGCACAATATGAAGAATGATCTGAAGTAATTGTGCTGCATTTATGTTTATTCATTAGTCTTTGACATTCACCAAAATAGACCATATCCTGGGTCATGGAACATTTAAAAGAATGAAATTATATAGAGTAGTGCTTTGACTATAGCAGTATCAGTTAGAAATCAATAGTAGACAACAGGAAAATCTCTATAAACACATAAATAATACAAATAATCAATGGGTCAAAGAAATTTAAAGAATTTTTAAAAACTACATAGAAACAAAAATGAACATGACATTGAAATATGTGGGGTGCTATTAAAAAGAGTATTGAAAGAAATTTATAAGTGCTAAGTGCTTGTGTTAGAAATTAAGGATAGGTCTTAAATCAATAATTTTAGTTCTTCACTCAACCTAGAAAAAGAGCAAACCCAAAGCAGGACCAGAGCAGAGATCAGTAAATTTGAAAACAAAAGTCAGTGATTCAAAAACAAAAACAAACAAAAAAACTGGTTCTTGGGAGAGGAAAAAAATAACATTTATAAACCCCTAGCAAAACTAACAAAAATAATCCAGATGTCATTTAATCAGTGAATGACTTGAATTTCTAGGGAATTATGCTAAGTGGGAATAAATCTCCAAAGGTTATATACTATATGATTTCATTTATATAACATTATTGAAATGACAAAATTTGAAACAATAGATTAGTGGTTGACAGAAATTAGGGACAAGGTTGTGATTATAGAAATATTCTGTATTCTTGATTTTGTTGGCAGATACACAAAGTTACATATATGATAAAATTATAAATAAAAGTGTAAAGTACATGGGATAAAATGTACACAGGTTCTCTTTTCTTATGATAACATAAATGTACAATTATCTCATTTTAAAAATTTAAAAAGGTAGTACTCAAAATTAAAGTTCATTGTGGTAATCATTTCATAATATATACATATATCAAATCATATACCTAAAACAAATGCAATGTTATATGTCAATTACAGTAGTGGGCAAAGTAGCTTTATAGTTGTGAGCATGTAAAAGTTTATTCTTGTATTATTATTTATTAATTATTGTATCATTTTATTTTCTTTATTGCCACTATGTATAATTTTATTGAATTTATTGGGGTGACATTATTGTATTACTTTCCATACGAACAAGTATAAAACTACTTTTGCCCACACCTTCATATCTCCACTTGGGAATCTGAAAAGCTGGAAAAAACATTTCTCCCACCACTATAACAAATGTAAAAGCAAGAACATCTTTGAATTCACTTCTCTTAAAATAATCTGAGGGCTGAGATTGCAAGGTAACCAAATAATCTGAAATTTAAGAAAAGACAAACACATCAAAGTAGAAACAGAACATAAGTACTGGCTTACCTGAGGCAGATACCACCAAATGCTATATAATCTGGTAATGACAAAACAATCACCTAAACGTTGTACCAAATTGCTAAAGGCTGGGTATGGGCTAGCTTGAGAATTTAGAACCTCTGGGAGCACAAGAGAAATTCGCAGCCACATGCAGGCTCTGCTTTAGAAGAAAGATTGGGTGCAGGATGAGGGTTCTGAGACAGCCATCCTCCTGATGCAGGCCTGAAGGAGAACAGCAGCACACATAAGAACAGCAGAAAGTCCTCCCTCCCCCCATTCTTCTCCCCTATCTTCCGAAAGAATACAAACCTCAAGTGGCAAGAACAGCAAACCCTATCACCTTTAGGGCACTGATGAAGACCTACTGCAGCTGGAGAAAGAAAATAGAAATACTAAACCTTCTAATCCTGGGAGAGGGGCAGGAATATATCATGGGTGCAGAGCATCAGACATACCTTGTCACTGAGGGCAGAGAAGGATCATTAAGAAGGCCCCATCCTGATATCCAAGGACATACTGCCTGCCTGTGACGCTGACTTAGGACAGCAGAGAATGCCCCTCTGTTGTCTGCACTTCCTACGAAGTAAAAACAGTCAAAGAAGAGTATGTTTGAGTGGCACACAAGTGCATAAAGATGTTCAACATTAGCCATTAGAGAAATGCAAATTTAAATTTCAATGATACCACTACATACTTCTTAGAATAGCTAAAATTAAAAGGATTTCTCTGACAATCCCAAGTGCTTGCAAGAATATAACCTAACCATAACTCTCACACGTTGCCCATGTAAACTCAAAACTATACAGCCACTTTGGAAACCAGTTCGTCAGCTTCTCCTAAAGTTGAATGCAGACTTGCCAGCTGACCCAGTAATCTAATTTCTAAGTATTTACTCAAGTGAAATGAAAACTTAGGTACACACACACACACACCTTTACATGAATGTTTATAGTGGCCGTATTCATAATCACCAAAACTGGAAGAAATTCAACTGTCCCTTAAGAGGGAATGGATTAAAAATATGGTACATCCATTCGATGAAACATTAATGAGCAAATAAAAAGAAACAATATACGTAACAGCACAGTTGAATCTCAGAGTATTATGCTAAGTATAAGTAGCCAAAAACGAAAGGTTACATACTATACAATTCCATTTATACAATATTCTTGTAAAGGAAAAACGTACAGAGGTAAAGAACAGACCAAGGGCTTCCAGACTTGACTCTGTTTAATGACTCTGAACTAGTTGGAGACTAGCAACACCTTTAGAAGAGTGTTAGGAATAAAAGTCACAATGTCTGTTGCGTAGTATGAAAACCAGTCACTCCCCCCCTCCTCCCGCGCCCCATAATTTTATGATCCTAATGAAATTTCAAGTCAAATGGGCAAAGAGGGGATTTGAACACTAGTCCAAACGAGGGTGGCGCTTCCCTCCGCAGTAACTGGGATGGTTTGAGTCTCGCCTTCATTTCTCCACAGTTCAGCAATTTGGAAAGGGGATTTCACCTGGCGGAGGAAGACGGGGTGTTCACCCTTGCCTAGTCCTGGGCGGACCTCGCAGCGCGGGCCGGCTCTTGGAGCCTGGGCGCAGCAGCTCCCGAGCGCGCGCGGGGAGTGCGAGAGCCGGAGGCTGTGACTCTGCCCGCCGGCTGGGCGCGGCTGCCCAGGGGTCCGCGGGGAGGTGTGCGCGGAGCCGGCGACCGCGGACGGACGGGAGAGCGGGCAGGCCTGACCCGCAGCGGCGCTCTCTGCCTCGCGCCGGTGCCTCAGAAGCGCGGCGGGCCAGGTTCCCGCCGCCGCCGCCGCCGCCCGATGGCGTGGCTCCGGGATTGCCTGCCCCGCCTGATGGTCACGATCCGGTCCCTGCTCTTCTGGTCCCTGGTCTACTGCTACTGCGGGCTCTGCGCCTCCATCTCCCTCCTCAAACTTTTGTGGAGCATCGGCAAGGGACCCGCGCAGACCTTCCGGCGGGTCGCCCGGGAACACCCTCCTGCGTGCTTGAACGACCCCTCCTTGGGTACCCACTGCTACGTGAGGATCAAGGTGAAGGCCGGCGCCGGCTCGGAGATCTCGGGAGGGAATGTGACGGCAGAGAGAGCAAAGGGCGCTCCTTCTGCGACGCCCGGCCCAGCGTCCCCTAGTGTCTCGGGCTCGCAGGGCGCGCGGCGGGCACGGCCAGTATGCCAAGGGGAGGCAAGAGGGTCGAGGTGTAGCGGGAGAGAGATCGGGACTGTTTGTGTGTTTACGTTCCATTTCATTGAGGGGCGGGGGCGGGAGATTAGGTTATGTGGCGTTTATGTAATCAGGGTCCTGTTATATTAGTGTTCCATCCTCCACCACAATCCAGAATAATTCGCTCGCATTCCTAATGTAAGGGGAAGCTGTCTCCCGTCACCTTTTGCCCTTTAGAGCTCAGAACGGTTGTAGGGAGTTGTTCCCGGTGGCGCCCTACTGTCTCGGGAGTCTGTCCTTGCCCAGATTTTAGAAAATGAGAGGGTAAGGAGAGTAAGTCATCGGAAATCAGGCGTTTATTCAGGTCAGCAGAATGGAGCATTCACAGATGACCTTAACAGCAGGAAATCATAAGTAAATGGTGTATGTTTGTGGAGAAGGAAGCCGACTTATGAATTTAGAGACCAAAGGAATGGAATAAAAAAAGTTAATGTCAAGCATGCAAGCAGACTAATTGTCCATGCTTGTCCCAAGCCTACTCACAAGCCCACGGATATTCTACTTCTTGAGGCTCCAGGTGGTGCCCTTTGTGATGCCCCCTGCAGTTTGACTCACAGGCCTTTCAAAACTAGCCTCACAGGAGCAGACACTTATGCTACCAACTGGGGGTTTCCTATTAGGAACTAGATTGTCCGACAGCCAGAGTTCAGAAGACCAAAGGGTATGCCATTCTTACCTTTACTCAACCTAGGATTGATGTGAGCATTAAATGAGTTAATATTTGTGAAGCAACAACAACAAAAAAGGTCCAGGGTCTGGCACATAGTAAGTGCAAGAAAGTAATTTGTTCACTAAACCCAATTAAGTGCCCATAGTATTTTATCTTCCAAGACTTAACACCAATAAAAGAAATTATTGAACTAGAAAGGCATTCTGTAGTTGACGGCAAAGTCAGATTTATTATCTTCATCCAATATAAGGAGCAAAAGCAGTGTAAAAAAATCATCTGGAGTTCCCCATAATGCCTTTCTTCTCACTGGTCACCTAAAGAGTTTCCCCAGAGACATAGAACAAAGGAGTAGAAAGAACATTGTCCTGGGAGGTAGGACTTGACGGAGATTCTAGTCACAGACCTACTCCCAACCAACTTCATGATCTGTGTTAACATCTTTGGGTCTCAGTTTCTAAATCTGCAAAAATAATGGGGTTGGATTAGATGATCTTTAAGATTTTTTTCACACCTGAAAACCCTGTTGCTTGGGTAACCTAATACCAAACCCAGTGCCCATGCTCAACTTTTGGTTCTTGGTTTCTTTCCTCATTTTCTGAGTTTTTGTTTCTCTTGCTTTTTTCTGCCACTTTCCTCTCTTCCGTTTGCTCTGTGTCTGCCATATTCCTGTCTCATTCCCATGCTTTTTATTTCCCTTGGGCAGTCTTGTCTCCCACATGCAGAATGAAGTCAGAGCATTCTGCTGTTACAAATATACTGATGTGACGTGAGGAGCAGGCAGTGAAGGGAACTGTACATGCAACTCTCAACTTAAAATAATGTGGGAAGGAGAGAACTAAAAATATGGAAAGGAGGTGTGAATTATATAACTGATGGCACAGCTCTTGACAGGCAAGCTGAGAAAAGTACATGACTAGGAGGTAAACATGGCAGGAATATAAATTCAGATCAGAATTATTTACAAGTCCTGTAGAATTTGAATGAGATGAAATATGACACAGCAGTAAGATGAAAGTCACAAATTGTGGCATTGTTTCAGAAGCTCATAATATGTAAATTGACCTTGTCAGTAGAAAACAGGAAGGTACTATAAAGAGAATGCTGACAAAAGTAAATCTGTCTATTTACCCTGTTGATAAATCCTGAAGATTTTTATTTCTGATAATTAATATTTTTATTTCTCATTATTGAAAATAATACACGTGAGTTTTTAATGAAATGGAAATCCTAAATGTACTGCTTAGACAATCAATACAAATCATCACTAAAATTTTATGCCTTCTGTTTGCTACTACAGGATTCAGGATTAAGATTTCATTATGTTGCTGCTGGAGAAAGAGGCAAACCACTTATGCTGCTACTTCATGGGTTTCCAGAATTCTGGTAAACTTACCAATTAACTTTTTCTTTTGCATTTAAGATTTTGCTTATCAGAGTGTTATACATACTGAGACTTTGTTAATAAGTGCATTGAGGATGCTAGTGCACTCAGCATTAAAGAAAAGAATGGAGGATGGCAAAAACCCATCTACTTAATCATTTTTCCAGAACAAAAAGTCTATGGATGCCTCTTCCTGAGAAGATTTTCTCTATGTAAAGATTTTTCTCTACTCTGAATTTTACTACATAAATGAACATAAGTCTTTTTCATGTTAAACTTTTATTTTCTTCCATCTGGAGACAATTTAATTAGGTGGTAAACAGCCCATGCAAATCGACATGTACATGTAGACTTGCTTAGTGGAGTGCTTGACATGATTGGCTCACAATAAAATGTGAGTCTGAAGCATTAGTCAAATCTGCGTAAAGTACCATGGGCAGTGAATTCTAGCTCAGTCACTTACCTTGCTTACAGAGTCATGAGGATAAAGAGTCAAAATATGTGAAAGACCTTTCACATGGCTCCAATGAATGTTCACTAAATGTTCATTTTCTTCCTTCATTCCCATTTAGTCAGTGTGGAGATCTATGTGCTAGTACTAATGCCCTCAAAGCATTTATTAATAAAGTCCCTTTTATTCATAAAATATTAAAGTGTGTTAAGGTAAATACCTTTTTCAGAGCCAGGTACATTTTAAATCAGGACTTTGGATGAAACAAAACCTTTAAAACTGAAGAAGGTGAATATGTAATTTTGTGGTTCTAGGTGGTAAGAGAAATAGTACGGGAGAAATTTGGGGTTGGGGCATTGCCTGAGACTTTTAAAAATTAATTTTCTGATTCTGGCTGAAGATGATGGTGATAGTGATGATGATGATGATGATGTTGATAAAGATAGTTAACATTTGCTGAGCATTTACTATGTACCAGGTGCTCTTCTAAATGTTTTACATGTATCATCTCACTTAAGCCTCATTAGCTACCCTTCGAAATTGCCAGTGCCAGAAAGTTCTTGAACTTTACAGCTAACTTCTGCTGCTTTTCGTCAGTAACAAAATGGTAATGATACATGGATTTTTATCCTTCAAATTTCAAACCTTATGGAAACATTCAGAAGGTTGTTAAAAGTTAGCCAACAATATAACAATACCTTACTATAATATTTTATATCATCCTTCTGAATAAAGTGCATGATCTGAATTGGGGGTTTATATTAAAGTTCTTAGAAAGAAAAGATTGCAGGATTGTTCTCTCCTTCTACCTCATACCAACCCCAATACTTGTCTGTGATCTTTTTCCTCTTGGGACTTCACTTATTTACATGTGAAACAATCTACATGAAGATAAAAATAAACCTAAAATCACTTGATAATTGTTTCAAGGAGTTCCAGAAAATAGCAATGATATCCATTTAATATAGGAACAGTGGATGCTGTTCACATTTTAAGAAATTATACTTTTGCACATTTTTTATTTTGCTGTCCCATTATTTACTCTTTATTAGAGCACTTTTGCAAAATAGAAATGCCTGGTGATTCTTGTACTTGCCCTAATTTTCAGTAGATGGAACAGCCTAGGAGGGGCCCAGCACTGGTTCTTGGATATTAATCAGTCCTATTTGCTCCAGCAAATTCAAGTCTTGGATGTTTCCAGAAGAGATCTGGTCATTGTGAGGAATGGTTTAGTTTTGAAAAAACTCCTAGAGATATTTTCACTCTTAAGAGTATAGATTAAGAAATATTAGCAGATAATAGGAACAAGTCCCTTCTATTCACCAAAACCACCATTTGTTACTCCAGCAGAGCCTTGCTATAATTTTTAAAAATTTTACTCTTGTTTTTTTACAGTTGTCCCAACTTTTCCCATGTTGCTCTCCACTGCCCTGCCCTCCTCACCTCTGCTCCTACAGTCAATTACCACCCCGTTGTTCATGTCCATGAATCCTTTATACAGATTCCTGACTAGACCCTTCCTCTTCTTTCCCCTCTTCTCCCCCTACCCCCTCCCCTCTGGCTGAGGTCATATGGTATTTGTCTTTTGCCACCTGGCTTATTTCACTTAGCATAATAGTCTCCAGTTCCATCCATGCTGTCATGAAAGGTGGGAGTTCCTTCTTTCTTTCTGCTGTGTAGTATTCCATTGCGTAAATGTACCACAGTTTTTTCATCCACTCATCTGGGCACTTAGGCTGTTTCCAGCACTTGGCTGTTGTAAATAACGCTGCTCTGAACATAGGGGTGCATAGGTTCTTTTGAATTGGGGTTTCAGCATTCTTAGCATATATTCTCAGCAGTGGAATCACTGGATCAAAAGGTAGTTTCATTTTTAGTTTTTTGAGGAAATTCCATACTGTTTTCCACAGTGGCTGCACCAGTCTGCATTCCCACTGACAATGCACTAGAATTCCCTTTTCTCTGCATCCTTGCCTGCACTTGTTGTTTGTTGATTTGTTGATGATGGCCATTCTGACTGGTGTGAGGTGGTATCTCATTGCGGTTTTATTTGCATCTCTCTGATGGCTAGTGATGTTGAGCATTTTTTCATATGTCTATGGGCCCTCTGCATGTCCGCCTTGGAGAAATATCTGTTCAGGTCCTTTGCTCATTTTTTAATTGGATTGTTTGTCTTCCTGGTGTTGAGTCCTATGAGTTCTTTATATATTTTGGAGATCAAACTCTTGTCCAAGGTATCATTGGCAAATGTTTTTCCATATGGTTGTTTCCCTTTTCATTTTGATGATGTTTTCTTTAGCTGAGTAGAAGCTTTTTAGTTTGATGTCCCATTGTTTATTTTTTCCTTTATTTCCTTTACTCTAGGAGATATATCAGCAAAAATATTACTTTGTGGGATATCTGAAACTGTACTGCCTATGTTTCCTCTAGGACTTTTATGGTGTCATGGCTTACATTTAAGTCTTTAATCCATCTTGAGTTTATTCTGGTGTATGGTATAAGTTAGTGGTCCAGTTTCATTTTTTTAAATGTACCTATCCTGATATCCCAACACCATTTATTGGAGAGGCTATTTTTACTCCATTTTATGCTCCTATCCCCTTTTTCAAATATTAATTGACCATAGAGACCAGGGTTATTTCTGGACTTTCAGTGCTGTTCCATTCATCTATATGTCTGTTCTTATGCCAGTACTAGACTGTTTTGATTACAGTGGCCTTGTAATTAAAAAATATGACACATCTTTGATAAGTCAGTTACTCAAATAGTCCATATTGAATTCATTGAACTTTGCTGGCCATTAATCTGAAAACTACCTAATTGTTCAGGGAAATTCCAAAAGCAACTACATGGAGGTTGCTGGTAATCAAAACCCTCTATGTCATATCCAAACTAAGACCTCAGTGTTGAGGCTTACTCTGTCCTTCCTTCCAATCAAATGGCCACTATTATCCATAGGGAGTCTAGTAAATTCCATTCAAGTACTCCATTCAGAATAAAGTCAGCTCAAAGCAGAGTTTAGAACAATGCTAGTTTTACAATTTTTATTGAATTTATTGTGGTGACATAGGTTAGTAAAATTATATAGGTTTCTCATATACAATTCTATGATATTGTATTGTATTGTGTGTTCATAACCCAAAGTTGAGTCTCCTTCCATCACCATTTATCCCCCCTTTACCCTCTTCTGTCTCCTCCCACTCCCTTTACCTCTGGTAATCACCATACTGTTGTCTGTGTCTTTGAGTTATTTTGTTTTGTTTTTGCTTGGTCCCTTCATTTTTTCACCCAACCCCTCAACCCCCATCCCCTCTGACAACTATCTATGAGTCAGTTTCTGTTTTACTTGTTGCTTATTTTGTTCATTAGATTCCAAATATAAGTGAAATCATATGATATTTGTCTTTCTCCGACTGGCTTATTTTACTTACATATTACTCTCCAGGTCCATCCATGCTGTCACAAAAGGTAAAATTTCCCTCTTTTAAAAATCCAAGTAGTATTACAATGAGTAAATGTGCCATAGCTTTTTTAGCCACTCAACTACTGATGGGCCCTTGGGCTGCTTCCGAATCTTGGCAATTGTATATTATGCTACAATGAACATAGGGGTCTGTGTATTCTTTCAAATCAGTATTTCAGGTTTCTTTGGCTATATTCCCAGAAGTGGATAGGAAGAATTAACATCATTAAAATGTACATATGACCCAAAGCAATCCATAGATTCCTGTCAAAGTACCAATGGTGTATTTCACAGAACTGGAAAAAATATTCCAAAAACTTATGTGGAGCTACAAAAGACCCCAAATAGCCACAGCAATCTTGAGAAAAAAGATCAAAGTTGAAGGAATCACACTACCTGATATCAAACTATACTGCAAGGTCATAATAATAAAAAGAGCGTGCTACAGGCATAAAAACAGACATATAGATCAATGGAACAGAATAGAGCACCCCAAAATAAACCCACAACTTAATGGTCAAATTAATATTTGCCAAAAAAAGTAAGAACATGCAATGGGGTAAAAATAATCTATTCAATAAATGGTGCTGGGAAAATTGGACAGATATATGCAAAATAAAATAAAATAAAATTAGACCACCTTCTTATACAATACACAAGAATAAACTCAAATGGATTAAAGACTTAAATGTAAAACTTGAAGCCATAAAATTCTAAAAGAAAACATAGGCAACAAAATCTCAGATGTTGCTCATAGCAATATTTTTTTTCTTATATATCTCCTTGGGCAAAGGAAACAAAAGAAAAAGTAAACAAATGGTACTACATCAACTAAAATGTCTTTGCCCAGCAAATGAAATCATCAACAAAATTAAAAGACAACCAACTGAATGGGAGGACATATTTGCCAATAATATATCTGATAAGGGGTTAATATCAAAATATATAAAAACTTATAAACTCAACACCAAAAAACAACCCAATTATAAAACGAGCAAAGGACCTGAATAGACACTTCTCCAAAGAGCACATACAGATGGCCAATAGACATACGAAAAGATGCTCAATGTCACTAATCATCAGAGAAATGAAAATTAAAACCACGAAGAAATATACATCACACCTGTCAGAATGACTATCATCAATAAATCAACCAACAAGTGCTGGTAAGGATGTGTGGAGGAAAGGGAACTTCCAGCTGCACGGTTGGTGCAGCCACTGTGGAAAACAGTATGAAGGTTCCTCAAAAAATTAAAAATGGAACTGCTACATGACCCATCTATTTTACTTCTGAAAGCAAAGCTCTTTTGATTAAACCACTTCAAGTCTCTCTCTTGGGCTTTCTCTTTTCTTTTTCCAAAAGTCCCTTCTCTTGCATTTCCCTCTTCTTTGAAAGAAAACGACAGCAACAACAAAAACCTTGTCTAGCATTTCAAACCAATTTCCATGTACATTATAAATGTAAATATTATTCCTCTTAATAAGTACAGAAGAAATTATAATCTTATTTGTAGATCAAGTATCAAACAGGTAAGACTATTTGACGTAATGAAAACAAAGTAACCATAAGTTGGCAATGTGTATAAAAGTGCTTTTTAAATAGAACAGTATTATCTGCATTTATTGTCATTACCTAAGAATAGCTATTGAGAATTGGTGACATTTAATATACATACTATTAGATGTTGCACAGGAACAATAAAATTCTGGGTCTTCTTTTTTAAAATCTAAAGGAAACATCAGACAAGGTACACATCTGTGAGATCTTTACCTAAATTAACAAAAAATAAGGCTGTCAAAAGATTATATTTTTCCCACTCTCTCTCCACCTATATTTGCATCATGTTTAAAAATATACTGAGCTGATGCCAGCAATTTCCTTGAGTCATCTTCATCACCAGCTGTATAGAATGCATTTGTCATTATTCAAGTGCTAAGGCAAATGAGGGCTCTTCCTACATACAGCTGAACACGGAGGATGATCACTAGTGAAGGGGAAAAGGATATTCTGCATCTGAAAATGGTTAGCCTGAGAAATCAGAAAGCTCCCATACATTAAGGGTAATAATGAGGTGGAAGTGTAAGAAGGTAGGAGAAAATGTGATGAAAAGAGACTTTGCCTGGGGCGATGGGTACATGTTGCAGTGTGGAGATGATGTTTTGCTTTATTTTACACTTGAAACCTACTTGGTTTTGTAAACCAATGTCACCCCTATAAATTCAATAAAAATATTTTTCAAAAGTAACAACTAGAAAAGAGGTTGATTTTTAAAAATTTAATCTTTATTATATTTTTCCATTATCATTTGGTCCCCTCATACCCCCTCTCCCCCTGCAATCACCACACTGTTGTCCATGTTCATGATTCCTTTCCTTTTTCCTCAGTCCCTCTACCCCAACACCTCCTCCCCACCAGCTGTCATTCTGCTCTCCATCTGTGAGTCTGTCCCCATTTTCCTTGTTACTTCAGTTTGTTCATTAGATTCCACATATGAGTCATATCATATGGTATCTGTCTTTCTCTGAATGGCTTATTTCACTTAGCATGTTCTCTAGGTCCATCCATACTGTTGCAAAGGATAAAACTTTCTTCTTTTTTACTCTCAAGTAGTATTCCATTGTGTAAATTTCCCATAGTTGTTTTATCCACTCATCTACTGATAGACACTTTGGCTGATTCCATATCTTAGCTATTGTAAATAACGCTGCAATGATCTTAGGGGTGCTTATGTTCTTCCAAATTGGTGTTTTCAGTTCCTTTGGATGTATCCCCAGAAGTGGGATTGCTGGGTCAAAAGGCAGATCCATTCTTAATTTTTTGAGCTATCTCCATATTGCTTTCTACAGTGGCGGCACCAATCTGCACTCCCACCGGCAGTGCAAAGGGATTCTTCTTTCTCCACATTGTGCCCAGCACTTGTTTGTTGCTTTATTGATGATAGCCATTCTGACAGGTGTGACGTAATACTCATTGTGGTTTTAATTTGCATTTTGCTGATGATAAGTGATGTTGAGCATCTTTCGTATGTCTATTGGCCATCTGTATGTTCTCTTTGAACAAGTGTCTGTTCAGGTCGTTTGCCCATTTTTTAAATTGGGTTGTTTGTTTTTTTGCTTTTGAGTTTTATAAGTTCTTTATAAATTTTGGATATTAACCCCTTAACAGATGTATTGGTGAATATATTCTCCCATTCTGTGGGCTGTCTTTTTATTTTGTTGATGATTTCCTTTGCTGTGCTTAGTTTGATGTAGTCCCATTTGTTTATTTTTTTCTTTTTTCCTTTGCCTAAGGAGATATATCAGAAAAAATATTGCTATGAGCAATTTCTGAGATTTTGCTGCCTATGTTTTCTTCTAGGACTTTTATGATTTTGGGTCTAACATTTAAGCCTTTGATCCATTTTGAATTTATTCTTGTGTGTGGCATAAAAAGATGGTCTAGTTTCACTTTTCTGCACATATCTGTCCAATTTTTCCAACACCATTTATTGAATAAACTATCTTTAGCCCATTGTATGTGCTTGCTTCCTCTGTTGAATATTAACTGACTATAAAAGTGTGGGTTTATTTCTGGGCTCTCTATTCTGTTCCATTGACCTGTGTCTGTTTTTATGCCAGTCCCATATGGTTTTAATTACTATAGACTTACAGCTTATTTTCATAACAGGTAGCATGATTCCTCCAAATGTGTTCTTTCTCAGGATTGCTGTTGCTATGTGGGGCCTTTTGTGGTTCCGTATAAATTTTTGAAATATTTGTTCTAGTTCTGTGAAATATGTCATTGGAATCTTGATAGGAATTCCATTGAATATAGATTGCTTTGGGTCATATGTACATTTTAGTGATGTTAATTTTTTCTATCCATGAACACATTATGTGCTTCCACTTATTTGTATCTTCTTCTGTTTCTTCCTTCAGTGTCTTATAATTTTCTGAGTACCTATCTTTTACATCCTTGGTTAGGTTTATTTGTAGGTATTTTATTCTTTTTGTAGCAATTGTGAATGGGATTGTTTTCTTAATTTCCCTTTCTGTTAGCTTGTTATTGGCATATAATAATGCAACTGATTTTTGGATATTAATTTTGTATCCTGCTACTTTGCTGAGTTCATTTATTAGTTCTAGTAGTTTCTTGGTTGAATCTTTGGGGTTCTCTTAAGTACAGTATCATGTCATCTGCAAATAACGACACTTTTACTTCCTCCCTTCCAATTTGGATGTCTTTTATTTCTTCTTCTTGTCTGATTGCTATGGCTAGTACTTCCAGTACTACAATATGTTCCCTGTCTTATTCCTGATCTTAAGGTAAATGCCTGTAGCTTTTGCCCACTGAGTATGATGCTGGCAATAGATTTGTCATGTATGGCCTTTGTTATGTTTAGGTATGTTCCCGCTATCCCACTTTGCTGAGCGTTTTTACCATAAATGCGTGCTGGATTTTATCAAATGGTTTTCCTGCATCTATTGATAAGATCATGTGGTATTTATTCTTCATTTTCTTTATGTGGTAAATCACATTTATTGATTTGTGCATGATCTATCAACCTTGCATTCCCAGAATAAATCCCACTTGATCATGGTATATAATCTTTGAGGCATTACTGTATTTGATTTGTTAATATTTTGTTGAGGATTTTAGCGTCTATGCGCATCAGGGATATTGGCCTATAATTTTCTTTCTTTGTAGTGTCTTTATCTGGTTTTGGAATTAGGATAATGCTAGCCTTGTAAAATGTCTTTGGGAGCCTTCCCTCCTCTTGAATTTTATGAAATAGTTGGAGAAGGGGAGGTGTTAATTCTTCTTGGAATGTTTGGTAAAATTCACCTGTGAAGCCATCTGGTCCAGGGCTTTTGTTTGTTTGTAGCTTTTTTGATTACTGCTTCAATTTCACTAGGTGTAATCTGTCTATTCAGATTCTTAGATTCTTCCTGATTTAGTTTTGGAATATTGTATGTCTCTAGGAATTTACCCATTTCAGCCAGGTTGTCCAGTTTATTGGCATATAGTCATTCATAATATTTTCTTACAATCGTTTGTATTTCTTTGGTGTCAGTTGTTATTTCTCCTCTTTCATTTCTGATTTTATTTATTTAGATCCTTTCTCTTTTTTCTTGATGAGTCTTGTTAAAGGTTTGTCAATCTTGTTTATCCTTCCAAAGAACCAACTCTTGGAGTCATTGATCTTTTTTTATCATTTTTTAGAACATGTTTTGTTTATTTCTGCTCTGATCGCTAGTATTTCCCTCTTTCCACTCATTTTGGGCTTTGTTTGTTGTTCTTTTCCAAGTTCCTTCAGTGTGAAATTAGATTGTTTATTTGAGCTTTTTCTTGTTTTTTCGAGATAGGCCTGTAATGCTATGAATTTTCCTCTTAGGATTGCTTTCCCAGTGTCCTACATAATTTCGATTGTTATGTGCTTATTTTCATTTGTTTCAAGATATCTCTTGGTTTCTTCCTTGATCTCATTTTTGACCCATTCATTGTTTAATAACATGTTATTTGGCTTCCATGTCATTGTGTGTTTTCCAGTGTTCTTCTTATGATTGATTTCTAGTTTCATAGCATTGTGGTCAGAGAAGATGCTAGATATGATTTCAATCTTAAATTTATTGAGACTTGTTTTGTGTCCTAACATGTGGTCTGTCCTAGAAAATGTTCCATATGCACTGAGAAGTATGTATATTCAGCTGCTTTGGGGTGAAATTCTCTGAAGACATCAATTAAACACATTTGATCTAGTGTGTCATTTAATGCCTCTGTCTCCTTGTTGATTTTCTGCCTGGAAGATTTATCCATTGAAGTCAATGGGGTATAAAATCCCCTACTATGACTATATTTCTGTTGATATCTCCCTTTATGTCCATCCTGATTTCACTTATTTAGGTGCTGCTATGTTGGGTGTATAAATGTTTGCTAGGTTTATATCCTCTTGTTGGATTGTTCCCTTTATCATTATGTCATGTCCTTCTTTGTCTCTTACTATAGCCTTGGTTTTAAAGTCTATTTTGTCAGAAATAAGTACTGTAAGTACTGCTACCCCAGATATTTTTTACTACTTCTTTTTTTTTTCTCATTTCACAAACATTTTATTCATCAGACCGCCATCAGCTCGCTCAGCCCAGAGAAGTAATTGTTGCCAAGAGCTTTCTGGAAGCTAGGGGCTGGCTCCCTGTGCCCCCTTCAGGAGTCCGGGTCTGCAGGGCATCAGTTGAGTCCCTTCTGCTGGAAGAACATGTGACAGGCAGACGTGATCGCAGCCACAAACACTATGAACTCGTTGAAGTCCACGGTGGCGTCTCCATTGGCGTCCAGGTCCTTGAGCAGCTTGTCCACGACCTTCTTGTCCTTTCCACTCTGCAGGAAGCCCGGGAGCTCCTTCTCCACAAGCACCTTCAGCTCGCCTTTGCTCAGGCTCTGCTTGTTGCCATCCCCACCTGTGTACCGGGCAAAGACCTCGATGATCATGGCCATGGCTGCCTTCAGCTGTGACATGGTGCTGCAGTGGTTCTCGTTCCTCCAGGTGGCTGGTGTGACTGAGAAAACAGTGTATTTTTTACTTTGTATTTGCATGAAATATCCTTTTTTCATCCATTTACCTTTATTTTGTGTGTATCATTTGATCTGAGATGGTTCTCTTGGAGGAATGATATATATTTTCTTATCTATTCAGCTGCCCTATGTCTTGTTTTTTTCTTTCATTTTTAAAAATAGTTGTTCTATTACAGTTGTCTCATTTTTCCTCCATTGCTCTCCCTTGTCCCACCTACCTTATGTGGGAGTATTTAAGGTGATTATTGATAGATACATGTTTAGTGCCATTTTACTGTTAGACTGTTTTCCTCTGTTGTTTTTTCTTCTTTCTCTTTTTCTTCCTCTTCTTAAAGCAAGCCATTTAACATTTGTTGCAGTACTAATTTGATGTTAGCAAACTTCTTTAGCTTTTTCTTGTCTGGGAAGCTCCTTATTTCTCCTTTGATTTTAAAGGATAGCTTTGCTGGGCAAAGTAGCCTTGGTCGGAGGTCCTTGCTTTTCATCACCTTGAATATTTCACACCACTGCCTTCTGGCCTGAAATGTTTCTATTGATAAATCAGATGACAGTCTAATTGGTGCTTTCTTTTATATAACTACCTGCTTTTTTCTTGCAGCTTTTAGGATTCTTTCCTTGTCTTTAAGCTTTGTCATTTTAATTATGATGTGTCTCAGTGTAGGCCTTTTGGGGTCCAACTTGTTTGTGACTCTCTGAGCTTCCTGGATTTGTGTCTTTTTCCTTCATCAGATTAGGGAAGTTTTTGGTCATTATTTCTTCAGATATGTTCTCAATCCCTTGCTCACTCTTTTCCTTCAGGTATTCCCATGATGTGGATGTTGTTATGCTTCATGTTGTTCAAACTGTTTCTTAAGCTCTCCTCAATTAAAAAAAAAAAAGGATTTTTTCCCTGCTCTGCATGGGTGTTTTTTTCTACCTTGTCTTGCAAATCACTTATTCAATCTACTTCATCTAACCTACTGTTTATTCCTTCCATGTATTATTTATTTCAGATATTGCATTCTTTATTTCTGTCTGGTCCTTTTTTATGGTTTCTATGTCTTTTTTCATGATGTTGAGTATCCTTATAATCATTACACTAAACTCTCTATCTGATAATTTGCTTGCCTCCCTTTCATCTAATTCTTCTTCTGGAGGATTCTCTTGTTCTTTCATTTGGGGTTGTTTCTTTGTCTTCCTTTTTGGCTGCTTCTTTGTATTGTCTGCCTTAGTTGTTAAACTAATCAATGATTTAGCCTTAAGCTGTAATTAGCAGCCATACTTAAGCTCCACAGGGTGGGGCAGAGTAATTCTTGTAGGCAGGGCTATCGCTTCCGCTGCCTACAGGAATTACTCTGATGCCATTTGGAGAGGAATGCTCTGCCTGATAAAGGTAGCTTCTGAAATATAGGGAATGACTCAGCACAGGGATCCTGGTCACTGTTCCTTCAGTTCTCTCCCCAGAGCCACCAACCTAGACTCTCCTCAAGCATCTCTAGTCCACTCTACCCTTCCTCTGCTGGAGCCCAGGGTAAGTGGCTGCAAATGAAATTTTGTTCATTGGCCCTTTAAGAGGCTCTCTGTATCTCTAGCTGTCTGTCCCTGGCAGACAGAAACCTTTCTACTTTTCACAGCTGGATGTTATCTGGGTTCCTTTCCAGCTCTGATGCTATAGGCTGGGCAGTCCAGCTTGAGATTTAGACCCCACACTTACCAGGAAGGAGCCCCTGGCCTCTGAAATATCCCTCCAGAACTTCAACTGCCACCTGTGGGAGCACAGCCAGCCCTTTTGTGCCTCCTCCACACTCCCTACCAGTCTTGCTTGGTGATGTGGTTTCTCCTGTCTTTCCCTGGTAATATGGCTTCTCTCCAGCTAGTGTTCAGTTGGTTATTCAGGATAATTTCTCTACAATTTAGCTGTAATTCCAGATTGTACCTGGAAAGAGGTTAGTGTAGCTTCCACTTACTCCTCCACCACCTTGGATCTCTGAGGTTGCTTTTTTAAAAGTGTTCTCTGCTATTGCCAAAATCTACCAGAAAGAAATAACATGTGGATGAAAAGAGCTTGTTTTATTTATTTATAATATTTTCAGAAGTTACTGATTTTGCAATATGTTTCATTCTTTTATCAAAGAGGTTGTTTTTGTTTTAATCATATAAATGACTAGCCCATCAGTCTAGCACAGGCATGATTTCCTTTTCAGTTTAAAGTGTAAATCAAATATACTTTATTTATGAACTCCAGAAAGATTACATTTAAAAATTATTCTTTTGCAGTTTATTATGATAACAGTTGCCCTATTTCTTAGAAATATTGTTTGACTCCACTCATTGATAATAGCAATGTTAAATTTATTTGTAAGACAATTTAAATTATTAATATGATAATGAAATATGCTGGTATTATGCTTGCATAATATTTAATATAATTTTAAATGTAAAATATTGTGGGATTGTACACATTATTTTGAATCAGATTTCTACTTGGAATCTCTAATTAAATGAATTCTGAATGAAGACACAAATACTTAAGATATTAAAATGATGCACATTTTATGGCGGGCTGAGTACAAGGTGAAGGGATTAAGTAGTACAGATTGGTAGTTACTAAACAGGCATGGGGATGTAAAGTAAAGCATAGGGAACATAGTCAATAATATTGCAATAACTATGTATAGAGCCAGGTGGGTACTGGAAATATTGGGGGGAGTACATCATAAAGTACACGATTGTCTAAGCACTATACTGTACACCTGAAATCAATACAAAATAATATTAGAAGTAAACTGCAATTAAAAAATAAAACAATGCCATTTTTATAGAAATTGAATATAAATTCCCCAACAGGAATTTGGAAACTTTAGCTGTCATTGTTTCAAGCACAAGCATGATTCAGTGCTTCCATTTGTTTGTTGTTTCACTTTTTCATCAAATCACTGTTGTGCACCTACATGATCTAGATATTCCACCAGACAACTTGGGGAGCTCACAATCAAGTGGGAGCACCGGTCACTAACAAATCATTATAAAGCACATGCCCAGTATACTGAAGAGTGTATGTATAAGTGGGAGAGGGAGGTTAGAAGGAAGCAACCCAACCTGCCTGTAAGGGAGGGAGTCTGGGAAGTGTCCTGGAAGAGGAGATGCCCAGTATGAGGAGTTCAATGAGGAGTGAAGGTCAGTATTTGGAGGATTAGGGAAATGATGGAGAGGGATAGTGTTTCAGACAAAGGAGATCATATGAGCAAAGTCATAAAAACAATATATACATACATATATATATATATATATATATATAGTGTTTATTCACTACAATTGCCCTGGCTGGTTTAGCTCAGTGGATTGAGCGTCGGCCTGCGAGCTAAGTGTCGCTGGTTCGATCTTCCAGTCAGGGTACATCAGAGAAGGAAAACTCTGACTCCAAAAAACCTCCGCTGCCTTGCGGCATACCTCTTCAGGGGAAAGGCTAAGGGAGTAAACCCCGACAGAAAATCCGGAGCCGGAGTCCCTAAGGCGGTTTGACGTTGTAGTCAACACCGGCAACTCCTGCGGCGCACCTGAACCCAAGCTGTATCGACTCCGTCTTTCCCTTGGACCCTTCAGCTGCGAAGAGAGGGGGGGTCTGCTGCATGGGCAACAGCAGACCCTCCATATTACCCTGCCCAGGCTCTGTAGCTTCAGCGTCATCGCAAGATGTCGATTCAACACGGGAGGAGACAGATACCATGTCACTCCCGAGTCGGACTGCACAGCCATTCTTGGCGGTGCAGATAGACTCTGAAGAAGCTACACCATCGTCTCTCGAGACGGACGGCTGCCGCCGCCGCCGACGACGATTCACTACAAGAGCCTTATTGCCCCAGAGGCAGCAGGATTTGAATTCTGCTCTCTTCTATTTGCTAAATCTGTGACCTTTGGCACATCAATTAACCTCTCTGTGCCTCTGTTTCTTCAGCTCTAAAGTGGGGATGATAATAATACCCACTTCATAGTATATTATTTTGAAGATCAACATTACTATATGGGAAGCACTCAGCATTGCGTCAGGCACATGGTGAGAATGATGTAGATGCCAGCTCTTTTTATTATATATATAGCAAATGAGTGAGAGTGTGAGTGATCAGGCTGGAAGACAGGGTAAAAGTCAAATCTTGGAGGTTTTGTCTGCCAGAAGGAGCTTGGGTTCACATTATGAGTAATTGGGTGTTGAGAAAATATTTTAGTGGAGAAATTAGATGTGGAGTTTGTGGTTTTGCTACATCACTTTGGTTATGAAGGGAATGGACACAGACCAGTCAATAGTTTGCTGCATTAATGAAGGCCTGGATTAAGATAATTATGCAGGGATGGACAGAAAAAGTGATTAAGTAAATACTTAATAGGTTAAATCTGCAGAATTTTATTGATTGGGTATGATGGATTATATAGAGGATAGAGTTGGGATTCAGTTACAAAGACATAAAAAAATCAATTCAAATTTTTAAGTAAAGCTAATGAGAAAATAATAACATCATATGCGTTGACAGAGGAGTATCTTTAAGTAAATAAACTGCTTTATTTGTTTGTTACAACCCAGAAGCAAGATTAGTAATATTGCTATGGCCTAGCTAAGAAAGACGCTTTTTATTAACATATTCAAATACATTTTAATTGGCAATGATTTTGCAGATTTTCGCAAATCATAGATATCCTAGAAATAGACCAAAGGTTCTGGATCCATTCTTAATTTCAAATATGTATCTGACACCCTTCCTGATAATGTCTGTTGATGTAAAGTGGTTGATTTGTTGCATTGATCTCGTTGCTTTGTGTAATTTTGCATTGCAGTCCCCCTCTCACTATTGGTTTATAATATCAAATCACTATGTTCATTTTCCTATTGCACTCCAAAAATCTTTTCAGACAATAATCTCTCATTTGCTTGTGTCAGATAATTTTACACCGTGTTTCCATGAACAGATGTGCGTGCAAATATTTAGTGCATATTTTGAGTTCCATAACATAGTGAATCACTTTGAAAAATCCATGTCTTTTTTTCTATTTGTTATCCAAAATCATTTTTCTTATTTGAAGAAGAAAATTTCATGGATCTCTGTATTTAAACTAAATGTGCCATTCCATGATCAAGCACAAAGGGAACACCTGGCCAAGCAGAGACCTCCAGGACTTGGCTATAGCAATATGGCCTTTTTTTTTTTTCCCAAAAAAACTTAAGTGAAGTTTATTGCAGATGTTTTTTTTCCCCTTGATACAGAACAATTCTTGAGTGCCTTCCTTGGTCCTCACCGTCAATGATTCCTGCTGGCAGATGGCTTTCCTTGAAGCAAACTGCTTTTGTGCCCTCTTTTACCAGTCAAGGATCAGGGTGTATTCTCCTTTGTTGATAAAACCGTATCCTGGTCCTCATTCCTTTCTACCTCCTGAGTACGGTTCAAGGAAGAAAAGTGCTCTTTAGAGTTGGCCTCCTTGGAACTTGGATTCTTTCCCTCCTGAGACCATAGAGGTGTTTTGTTTTGTTTTCCAAGAAGCATGAGCCTCTGTTTCTGCTTCTTTCACAAAATTCACTATCTCTGTAGCTTGTAGGCAGTTTAAGCCACCCTTTTGGAACCACAAAGTGCCTTGAATTTTTATGAACCTGGAATGCAGTTTGGCCTTCTCAGCCTCTTTAAATTCTTTCATTGTATGTATTTTGCCTCCTGGTCGTCTCTTGCTGACTTTGCATTGTCCTCATTATAGTGGTTACAGTTACACCTTCTTATCTTCTATTTTATAAACCAATGAACCAATAGTTGACAGACTACTACATAACAGATGCTGTGCTATGTGCTCTGTATGCTATTACAGTGTATAGGAGTCATTTAAAACTGAATGATATATAAAGTGAAGAGCTGGGGGGAACCTACCCAGAGAAGTCAGCTCGGAGTGGAGATGAATGGCAATATGGCCGCTTTAATTAGTCATAGCCAGTGCCATTTTTGTTCTTACATGTTTTTACTGTCATGCTTGCTTGTACTCATGGTATAGTATGGTGGAGGTGCCTCACACACCCTAGGCTCAGTTGGAAGGTGCTCTGTCCAGCAGAGGCTTCATGACCATGGTGAAACAAACTTTTACCCAGGATATTTCATTATGTCTGGGGGAAGGGAGGTGGCTGCCTCTCTCTAATGGAGAATAGCAATTAGACCTTCTTCCCTCATGCCTTTTATTGAGGAGGATACACATGGGAGATACAAGGTCAAGATTGATGAATCATCAATAGCTTGGAGGCGTTAGGATTACAGTTGACAGTAACAGATTACAAGTACCAGTACAGAGGGTACAGTGACCAGTCTGCATCAGGGTCTATCAAACATCTTGATGCCACACTGGCATTAGGTGCAAGGTTTCATACATTCCTTGTTAGAGATTGTTTATCTTATATTAAAAGATAAGCAGAGCAAGTTCTAAAGCATAATAAGCATTCTTTAAATCCAATTCCCATGGAAACCCTCTGAGTGGTTGTCAGTCATGTTCCACACACAGCCTTACATTGAGACTTAAAGACAAGCATGGCCGGGGTACTGGCAGCAGTCATGCTCAGGCTGGGTCTACAATTCCCTAAACCACGAGGAACGGTTCCCTACAGTGTAGGACCTTCCCCACAGGAGAATTTTGTTTTAGCAAGAAGGGGTTTATCCTAACCATTTGTTTTATTGGATTCTTTAAGGCATAATCATTCTGTAATCTTCAGACTTTTTCATTCGTAAGTAAACCGTTATTACTTAAAAACACTGAGCCCTTTTTGACAGTGACGTAAAATGAGTAAAATCTACTTTTTCGGGGAAATAAATTTTCATCTCATAGTTTTTTTCAGAGAATCAAATGGTTCTGCAATACAGAAGTATTTGTAGATATAGACTCCCTGATAACTACACACATTAAGAAAAGATCAGAAAATTGATTTATTAAGTACATACATAAATATATTGATTTTAGTATATGATATCTTGTGGTTTCTGTAGATACTGGCCCTTTGTTACCCCCCACTGTAGCTAGTAAAAAATAAAATAATTTTAATAAAGAATGTCAGTACTCTCTTCTCAAACAGTTCTCCTTTTTCCTGCTCATGGTTGGCTCTATGACCTTTCTCAAAATAAGGAGTTTCTTATAGTTTTCCACTTAGATTACCTCTGTTATTTACATTGGTTTCTGTGTTATTTTTAATGTTTCTTATGTCCTGCAGGTATTCTTGGCGTCACCAGCTAAGGGAATTTAAAAGTGAATACCGAGTTGTAGCACTGGATTTGAGAGGCTATGGAGAAACAGATGCTCCCATTCATCGAGAGAATTATAAATTGGACTGTCTAATTACAGATATAAAGGATATTTTAGACTCTTTAGGTAGGTTACATTAAAAAACAGTATTAATTATTTTTAAGGGACAAACATTCAAGAAATTATGAATTGATAACCTCATTTCTTGGGAGCATGCATTTTTCACCTGCCTGAGTTATTATCTGGATCCTGTAACCATGGTTTCAGGTATACAGACCAAAATACTATAAGTACAGGGAACTTAAAATAATACGTCCAGAATAATTGTTCAGCCCACCAGCCAAGAATGACTTTGAAAATTTGTTTTTTAAAATTGACTGCATGTTACTATTTATTATTTTCAGAACTAATTATTGGAAATTTGAGTCTTATACTCAGGAAATTTGTCTTCAGAACCCACATCCAAATATTCATTTTAAAATGTTACAAGATGCAAAGCATTTGCATTATCTTTCTTCTATTGATCAGTTAGTGCCTCAGTAATATTATGTAACAAGCCACCCCATACTCAATGGCACACAGCCATATGCATTTATTTCTATGCTCGTGAGTCTACAGATCAGCTGTAGGCTGGACATGCCTGGGCTTTTTCCTCAGGCTGACCTGTAGTTCCAGCTGGGACTGGTTTCTCACTGTGAGTTGGGCTAGAACCCAAGATGAAGGGGAATAGCAATCTGAGGGAAGCTCTTTTCCTGGCAGTGGTAGAGGCAAGAGGGTGAGCTCTCGTTCTATGGCAGTGGGGAGAGGGGAAGAGTAAATGTTCTTTTTTTAAAAAACAACAGTCTAATTTGCTACATCCCTTTTGACTAAAACCCAGCTGTTACCGTTGGTATGTTAATGGAGCCAGTATAGTGAGAAATCCACGAAATCAAATTAAAGTTTCTTTCTATAATAATCTAATGAGAGCATAGATCAGGTCAATATTCTTAAGGGAGAAAAAATGGATGAGTCTGGGGGTATCAATTTAGTGTTGTCATTTGCTCTGATTACAATAAAATAGACTCAGTGACACTGATTTCCAGTAGCCATAGTTCATTCATATTTTGTTGGAATTCAGCCAGACCTGGCCTAAATTTGTCATCATGCAATTTTCTTGGCAAATCAATAAAACAAGATGTGTGTGTGTGTGTGTGTGTGTGTGTGTGTGTGTATGGTGGGGTGATGGTGAAAAGTACTTATTTGAAAAAATTAATTTTAAGTACTGTAGAAATAAATTACAAATTAATCTTATCCATCCATACAAAGGAAATCCTGTAGGAGTCACTACTAATCGATATTTTAACCTGCTTTAAATGACCATAATGATTACATGAAATGAAACGTGTTTATAATTGGTACTATAATTAAGACTTTCCACTAGTTCAGTTTGACGCCACAGTTTCAAATTAGTAATGTTTTAGCCCTGTAGTGATGTTTTAGCCCTTGCCAGTGTGGCTCAGTTGGTTGGAGCATTGTCCCATAAACCGAAAGGTTACAGGTTCGATCCCTAGTCAGGGCACATACCTAGGTTGTGGGTTCAATCCTCAGTCAGGACACGTATAGAAGGCAACCAGTCGATGTTTTCTCTCACATCAATATTTCTTTCTCTCTTCTCTCCCTCCCTCCCTTGCTGCTCCTTCCTCTCTCTCTAAAAGCAATGAAAAAAAATGTCCTTGGGTGAGGATTAAAAAAAATTAGTGATATTTTACTGTGTTGAGTTGTAACATTGAATTTGTGATGTTAGGGAAAAAAATAGATGTGTCTTTGAAATAAAGATTTACCAGTTGGACATAGGTGACACATTTATGATTTTACTGTAACTAAAAATTTCCCAGTGTTCAAAAATAACTCCTATAACTCTTGCTTATGACCTAATTATGCACAGTCTTAATCATGGTTTCCAAACTATTTCAGGGGTGTGTGTGTGTGTGTGTGTATTCCTGGGAGAGATTCTGAATTTGTAGGTCTAGAGTGGAGCCTGGGCATCTGAATTTTCTAAAAAGCTATCTAAGTGATTTGGACACACAAGTTTTGGAAATACCAAACTCTGTATCTGCACGAAGTGCATAATTATGGTAGAATAGTAGAAAGATTAGTTTCAAAAGTGTACCTGTTTTACGTGAGTTAGTGATGCACCCACCTGTTTCTTTTCAATGATGTCAACATTTATTTCTTGATTACAGGGTATAGCAAATGTGTTGTTATCGGCCATGACTGGGGCGGCATGATTGCTTGGCTAATTGCCATCTGTTATCCGGAAATGGTGGTGAAGCTTATTGTTATTAACTTCCCTCATCCAAATGTATTTACAAGTGAGTTTAAATTTTCATTAAAGCAGCTTTGTCAACATGACAGTTCACTGTTGTCACTGACACTTTGGATTAAAAACAGCAAAATTTGATTAATGTAATATTTTTAAAATTAAGTGACTAAAATATGATATTAACACATGAAAGTGTGCTTTAAATACTTTGTAGAGTCTAAGAAACAGTAACTTCATACTTGCTTGCATAATTTTATTTCTTTTTAGAAAACATTTTACTGCTAACTTGGGGAGGGATGAAGGGGGGAAATGCGGTAACATTACTTTGATGGTAATGAATTTTAACAGCCTAGAAATAAATTCTCCTCTTGCCTGACAACTTTGACTATCAAAAATGGCAGCATTTTTTAAAGCAGTAGTTCTCAAATATTTAGTCTCAGGATTCCTTTATATCTTAAAAATGATTAAGGACCCATTGAGCTTTTGTTTATATGAGTTATATCTATAAATATTCACTGTACAGGAAATTTAAAAGGAGAAATTTTTAATATTTATGTACGAATTAAAAAAAAAACTCCAGTACATGTTAACATAACATTTTAATGAAAACCAGCTACATCTTTCAAAACAAAATTTTAGTGAAAATAGTGTCATTGTTTTATATATTTGCAAACCTCTTTAATTTTTGGCTTAATAAAAAGCAGATGAATTCTCAGATTTGCTTCTGCATTCAATCTGTTGCAGTGTATTGTTTGAACTGAAGTATATGAAAAAATATGTCTCACACAGATTTGTAATTGGAAAAGGAGGAGTCTTTTAATAGCCTTTTCAGATAATTGTAAATTTTCTTCTTTAATACTGCATCAAACTCAAATTGGTGGTTTCTTAAAGGTTAGTAACAACATGAAATCTAATATCATATTAATGAACTTTTGGGACCCTGTTACATTATAATCCATTGGGGTCTCTAGTATTTTGAATGAATTTTTCCACCCATGTATGATTTTTCATCAGCATGCATTGGAAGATATTGGTTGATTTATGCAGATCTTTCATAATTTGACACATTTCATTATATGATATCAAAGAATCACATTCATTAATATCATCCCAATTTCATTTTTTTACGCTATTTTGTTCCAAAGCCATCAAACTCACAGTAGCAGATACAAATTTCCAAAATTCTAATTTTCAGTTGAAAGCTTGAATTTTATCATTGGCAACAAATATTGTTGATTGTTTTGCCTCAAGTGAAAACCTCACTTTGTTCATTTTCAAGAGTCTATCTGCCAAATATCCAGGTCTGATTGATGAAAGTGGTGTTCCATTAAAAAAATGCAGCTAATTCAACTTATCAACTCAAAAAAATTGCAGAAATGCTTTTCCTCAAGATAACCATTGTATTTAAATGTGCAACAGAACTGCTTTATATGTATTTTCTATTTCATCACAATGTTAAAAAGACATATACTCAAAGGTTGAAATATAATAAAATTAATAATTTTTGCTATCTATCTCATCAAGGACATTATCAAGTAAAACTGACATTTAGTTGGATGTATTGATTTGTTTGGTGCAAGTGTGAGCTAGTGAAGAATATGATGACTACTGGTATTGTTTAGTGTCACTGCCTTGATTTGAGCTCAGGCAGCTAATGATTTTATCTACCATTGCTTTTGTACTATCAGTGCAAAAGTCAGCCAAATGAGACAAGCTAATAATGTCTTATTTTTCTTAGGAAATAGTTTTGACCATATAGATTCCTTTAAAAGGTGTTTGGGATCCCCAGGGGTATACATGGACTATACTTTGAGAATCTCTCCTATAAAAGGAATTCATAAAATATTAAAAGTGATTAAAGGCCTGTGAACAATGGGCAGGAACATTTTTATTTGGTTTTGGCAGAAATTATAATTTTGTCCTCTTTAACTAGCCTTGTCAAGTTTTCAGGGGTTCAGGTACTGCTATAACCCACAGCAGCCTCTGTGGAACAAAAAATTGAAAGCAACATATTTCGGTTTCTTTCTCAAAATTGAGGAAGTGGGGAGAAAGGAACTATGACTACCCAAATACTGTAAGTGTAAGAGTTGAATTTTAGATGCATATCTGTTTGACCCATCTCTGTTGAAGCAATAGGATGGATGCTTAGGATTTGAATACCAAATTGAGATACATCATGTTTTTCTCAGTTCCACTGGTCAGCAGAAGTCATGCTACATGCTAGCTTAATTGATCAGGACCACAGACTAAATGCTATTTTGGACAAACTATAATTGATCATTTCAGCAAAGGCGTTTTGGCATATTTCTGAAACTATTTTATTAATAATGGGTTCAACCCTAGTCAGGTCAACATGGAGTCTTCAAGTAATATGCCTATATCTTATCTTTAATGTTGATATCTTTTAATGCAGGGCAAATAATCTTGTCCCATAATAACAGTGCTCCACTTGCCTGAGAATATGCACATTTAATATGTATGATTTCATTATTTTCTAACTTGAACTTCAGTCTTCCCAAAGCATTTTAAATCTTTATCATTTGACCCTACCTGACCAGGCTTCCGCTTTTCTTTCTGACTCATTTTATGCCACCTTGCCTCCTCATTCACTACACACCAGCCACATTAATTAGTCTCTTTCTGCTTCTTGAATGTGCCAGGCCCAGGAATTTCTGTTCCTGGATGCTCTTCCCAGATCTTTGGATGGCTGGTTCCTTCTTAACATTCAGGGCCTAGCCCAGAGAAACCTGTTCTGACAACCTCTACTAAATAATAGTCCCTTCATACCACCCAACCATCACTCTTAATAGGATTACCTCATTTTGTTTTCTTTATGGCCTTACTGCTATCAAAATGGTCTTTTAATTATTCATAACTTATTCATTGTATAAGTTAATGGAACATCTTTTGTCTTGTTCACAGCTAAAGCCCCTCAAACACAGTAGATAGTCAAATATTAATTGAATCAATGAATATTCTGGATACACGAGTGATAGGAAACACTTTCTTTTCTGTTGAAGTCAAATGGATAAGGTATTCAAATCAACCAATAAGGAAAATTTTTGGAACAATAGAAGATTATCTCTCTTTGTATCCCTAGGAAAAGTTTTAGGTCACAGATCAGACCTTAAAAGAATGACAGTGTTGTTTGGGCTTCCTGTTCCTTTCTGAGTCAAGACTTCATAAAGTGGAACATTGTTTTTATTTAAAGTGCTATAAATTTCTTAAATATCAGAAATTCTGATAATAGAATATAAGAATATGGAAATTGTTTCAAAGAGAAATACACTGAAATTCTATTTAAAGATTCTTTTGTGGAATTATCTCAAAGATGAAATTGCCTTAAAAGTAAGTTCTTTCAATAGTAAGATTTATACTCCTTGGATAAGGTCTAACATAGTATTTTAATTATTTCAGAATATATTTTGCAACACCCTGCTCAGCTGTTCAAATCCAGCTATTATTACTTCTTCCAAATACCATGGTTCCCAGAATTTATGTTCTCAATAAATGATTTCAAGGTAAGTCAAACATAGTGATGGATGTTAACCAGTACTTATTGTGGTGATCATTTTTGCAATGTATACAATATCAAATCATTATGTTGATCACCTAAAACTAATGCTAATGTAGTAAGTCAATTATGCCTCAATTTAAAAAAAAGGACTTGTGCTCCAAGAGAGTGACAAAATTAGGAAGTTAAAAATAAAGATAGACCTAAGTACTAAAAAAGAAAAGACAAGGAGTGTTCCCATTTATGTTGTTTTGCTTTTTTAAAAACAATTATTTATTGTACATCTGTTATATGATATGCACTGTGTTAGGCATTTCCTCCTATACAAAAAAAAAAAGAAATATTTTAAATTAAAGTCCATCCTTAAGAAAGAAAAATAGGCAAATACTAAAACTTAATAAATGCTTCTAAGTCCTCTTCTATAGACTTACTTATTTTTAAAATCTGTGCTTGTATATTTGAGTGCCTGGCTGTTGTTCAGTTTTTTGGAGAGCCTGTTCTCCTAGGCATACCTCTTTTTAGAGAAAATTTCATGGGGAGATAAGGTAATATGAATGCCAGGTGAGAGAGTTGGACAGCAGTCGAAGTGGAAGCCCTTGGAGGTAAACAAAGCCCTAAAACAAAGTAAGCATGCCTATCCAAAATTTCCTAACAGCCTTTCACCAAATAATTTTAGCACAACTTGATTATCATTGGCTAGGTCCATTATTTCATTAGGGAGTGCAAAATGACAATTTCCAGATTCTATCATTCTTTTTGCTTTTATTAACTGGAATTCTTCTATAAAGAAGAATTTTCCGCATGTACTATTTGGTTATTCTGAAATACAGTTCACACAAGAATGTCAGGATAAATGCTTCTTCTTTCCTTTCATTAAACAACTTCCTAGAGTAATGAGTTGGTGCCTTAGAATTGAGGGTTTTAGGATTTTTCCGGTATAATCCTAGCAGTGGAATCGCTGGTTCAAAAGGCAGTTCCATTTTTAGTTTTTTGAGGTAATTCCATACTGTTTTCCATAGTGGCTGCACTAGTCTGCATTCCCACCAACAGTGCAGTACATCTACACAATGGAATACTATGTAGCAGAAAGAAAGAAGGAACTCCTGCCATTTGGATGGAACTAGAGAGAATTATGCTTAGTGAAATAAGCCAGGCAAAGAAAGCAAAATACCATATGATATCACCTAATACAGGAAACTAAAGAGCAACACAAACAAACGAACTAAATAGGCAAAGACTAGAATAGTAGTCAGTAGGGGGGATGGGGGAGGGAGAGAAGGGGGATAAGTAAGGGAAGGGTCTAGTCAAGGAACGTGTATGAATGACTCATGGACATGGACAACGGGGAGGGATATGATTGTGGGAGAAGGGATGGGCTGGGAGGGGGGAGCAATGGGGGGAAAATGGGACAACTGTAATTGAAAAACCAAAAAATAAAATTAAAAAGAAAAAAAAAGAAAAAAAAAGAATTGAGGAGAAACAAGATGGCAGAGGAGTAAGTGGAAGCTACACTAACTTCCTCCCAGAACTAGTCTGGATTTACAACGTAATTTTGGAGAAATCATCTGGAATAACCAACCGAACACCAGCTGGAGAGAAGTCTTATAACCACGGAGAGACAGAAAAGGCCGCTACATCACAACTTGACCGGTAGGGAGTGCGGAGACGCAGAAGGGTTGGCTGGGCTCACATGGGTGGCAGCTGAAGGGACTGAGAAACAGCTCAGCAGCCGGGGATTCCCCCTGAGAAGGGCAGGGTCCAAATCCCCAGCTGGGCTCCTCAGCCTACAGCAACAGAGTGGAAAGTAAAATAGTATCCAGCTGAGAAAAGCGAAAAGCCACAGGGTTTCTTGCTAGCTGGAGAGAAACAGCTAGAGAAAAAGAGCTCTTAAGCGGATCACATACAAAAATATTTTGGCCCCCACTTACCCTGGGCACAAGCAGAGGGAAGACAGAGAGGACAGGAAATGCTTGGGGAGAGTTTGGTGTGGTGGCTTTGAGGGGAGAGCTGGGGAAGCGGCCGGCCGGGTCCCAGTGCTGACTCATTCCCACGCTGCAGGCAGACCATTCCCGGCCAAGTGGCGTCAGCCTGAGGGGAAGCAAAGGCCCTGCCTACAGGAATTAAGCTGCCACGCCCACGGTCCTTAAGCCTGATGGCTAATCACAGATTGAATAGATTAACAACTAAAGGAGTCAGACAAAGGCAATAGATCCCTGAAAGTCTCCAACAGGCTGCCTAAGCCCAGACTGGTACAGGATCTGACACCACCAGGGGCAGATCCAAGAAGTGCAGATCATTCTAAGAAGCACCAACAAACAATAGGAGTCACAAAAATGGGGAGACAGAGAAACAACCCCCCATCGAAAGGAAAGGTAGAGTCCCCAGAAAGAATGCTAAATGAAATAGAGGGGAGCCAACTATCAGATATGGAATTGAAAGCATGTATTATGGAGAAGCTCAATGAGCTCAGCGGAAACTACGAAGAACTCCAGAAAAACTACAGTGAACTCCAGAAGAACTATAAGGAACTTACTGAGAATTATACCAGCATCAAAAAGGACATGGAAGCTATCAATAAGAGCCAGGAGGAAATGAAGAATACGATCTCTGAATTGAAGAACACAGTAGAAGGAATTAAAAACAGGCTAGAGGAAGCAGAAAATCGGATCAGCGAGCTGGAGGACAATGTAGACAAAAACTCACAGACAGTGCAACAAAATGAAAAAAGGCTGAACAAGACTGAAGAGGCTCTAAGACAGCTGCAGGACAACATGAAACATAATAATATCCGTATCATAGGAATTCCAGAAAGAGAAGAAGAAGAGCAAGGAATAGAAAACCTCTTTGAAAAACTAATGACAGAAAACTTCCCTAACATGAAGAGAGAAAGAATCATGCAAGTCCAGGAAGCACAGAGGGTCCCAATGAAGATGAACCCCAACAGGCCCACTTCAAGACACATCATAATTAAAATGCCAACATTCAAAGACAAAGAGAGAATCCTAAAAGCAGCAAGAGAGAAACAACTAACAACATACAAGGGAGCTCCAATAAGGCTATCATCAGATTTCTCAGCAGAAACACTACAAGCCAGAAGGGAATGGCAAAATATATTCCAAGTAATGAAAAACAAAGGCCTACAACCAAGAATACTCTACCCAGCAAGGCTCTCATTCAAAATGGAAGGTGAAATAAGGAGTTTCCAAGACAAAAGAAGGTTAAAAGAATACATCTCCACCAAACCAGTATTACAAGAGATGCTAAAGGGCCTGCTTTAAGAAGATGAAGAAACAGAGAGAGACAGAGAGGAACACGAGTACAAAGGGGGAAAATGATAATGAATAAGTACTGAAAGAAAGAAGGAACTTCTACCATTTGCAACAACATGAATGGAACTAGAGAGAATTATGCTTAGCGAAATAAGCCAGGCAACAAAAGAAAATTACCTTATGATATCACCTGTTAAAGGAAACTAATGAACAACACAAACAAATGAGCAAAATTGAACCAGAGGTATGTAAACGAGGAATAAACTAACAGTAACAAAGGGGGAGATGGGAGGGAGAGAAGTGGTAAGAAGGGAAAGGGTCTAGTCAAAGAACATGTATAAATGACCCATGGACATGGACAACTGGGTGGGGACTGAATGTGGGAGAAGGGAGGGACAGGGTGCAGAGAAGCAAGAGGGGGAAAAAAGTGAGACAACTGTAATGGAAAAACAAACAAACAGAAAAATTTTTAGTGGGGGGAAAAATAAAAATATAAAGAATAGAAATGCAAGTTCAGTGAATATTAGAAGGACAAGGATTTTCCTTCACACTGTATATATTTTCTCCCTATCTGATCCCTCCAGAATTTGGCATTCTAAAGAAGTAATGACCTAAGTTTCTTTGCATAAAACTAATAAGACCAGTTGTTAATAACGATTTTTTTGACTAAGACTTTGACTGGAATGTCATGCCTGAAGGAGACATGCTTGGGCTTTGGTTGTTACCAAAAAGCCCTGAGCAACTGGGACTGACCTTCAAAAGTAATAAAAGTCCACGAGATAAAAGGCCTGGTACCTTGGATGGATGAGCGGTCCATAGCAATCTTTCCAGGGAAGGAACGAAGGTTGTTTTCCTGAAAGATGGCTAGAAGGGACCATAAGGCACAATGGAAAACCAGAAGGACTTGGAAAAGACAGGTGTTTACAGGCAAGGCTGAATGCCAGGTATGTGGCTCAGCTTCTGTGCCCTGAAGGGCAGACTGAAGGTCACCCTAAATGTTCCTTGCGTAAGTTCCAGCAAAGCAGAACTAAAGATCATAAGTGATCATTTTCTGCTCTTGTTGTGTTTATGCAAATGAACAGGATAAATTAAAAATGAACTTAATGCAGTCCCTTTAATGACAAGGAGGGTAATCTTAGGGAGAAAAATCAAGATTCAAGGAAGATCACAATGCCCAGTGGTAGACTATAAAGTAGTGCAGCTAACCGTCTTTAAAGTTTCTTTTCATTTAAAATTTGTTTTCATTTGAAAGTTAAACTATGTCTGTGGCATTATCAAAGATGTTTCATTTACAGGCAAGAAGAATGTCAAATGCCTTGCAACTAGATGTCTTTCCGATAAGACAGTCCTACAGATTTAGAGACATGTATGTGGGTTATGTTACATAAATTAACATGTGTTTTCTGTTTTCAAAGGGCATAAGCCTACGATCTCATTACCTGAGTGATTGTCTGTACGTATAGGCCTCACTTAATCCTGTCTGCATTGCTGCCTCCTGAGACTCAGTGGTTTGGCTGAACTAAGTGGCTGCGTTGGTGAAGATCGGGGTGGTCTGTGGGCTTCACTTTAAAACTGGTTTCTCTTTTCTATCCTAATGGCTTGGACAGAAAGAACCCAGAGGCCTGAGAGGGGGGATACCTAAAATATTTCCCTCAGTCCAAACTAAGTATAATGGGCAAAAGGGTTTTGGACAGGTGAGATGTACCTGGCATACCTTCCTCCAAAGAAACCCTTCTTTTCCCTAATGTGGGACATTGAAAAATTAATACCTGCCTTTTGTCATCTAGTGGTTACGGATTGAATGATGTCCTTTAACCCTGCTGCCCCCAGAATACAACAAGGATGCCAGCCTGTTAAACCAAACATGCCGTTGTCCAGAGACAGCCAACCAACCTGGAGTCTGCACGATCCTTCCCCTTGTGGGAAGGCCACCCTCCCCTCCACACCCCCACTCTTATTAGGGATTTCTTGACCCAAGGGTAGGTAGGACGACGACCATGTCCAGCTTGAAGCAGCCAGAGGAGCTCGAGACCTTCGTCCATTGTCCTTTATAAGATTGTAAAGGGTCTCAAGTCTGAGAGGGAGGGATTGTTATTTTTTATTGTTAAAATATTTAACTAATTAATTAATTATTTAAAAAAAAAAGAAGAAGAATATATGAAAGGGTGAGCCATGGGCATGGACTTAGGGAGGGGATTGTCGGGGAAGGGGGGTGCTGGGCGGAGGGGAGCAAAGGGGAAAAAATTGGAACTATTGTAACAATATAATCAATAAAATATACTTAAAAAAAAGAATTGAGGGTTTTTTCATATCATTATGAGCTCATGAAGTTGTTCTTTTTTAAATATTTAATATGCATCCATCAATTATAGTCATTATTCTTTTTAGTGCCCAAATTATCCCATATCAGGGAAGTGGAAACCCTTTCAGGTTGGCTCCTGTGTCCTTTTGACAGAAGCACTTTAGTCAATGATTGTTTCTTTAATGATCTAGGTTTATATTCTATTTTCTGCCCCAGATGTGGAACCAGTCATTTAGCAAAGAAACTCTGGCTCCTATTACTAGGAAATGTATTTAGAGACCACAACCTGGGTTTCCAGGTGATTGTTATTTTATGGAGTTTTTGTTGCTTCTAGATCTTTCCATTGGACCAAATTTGGACACATGATCATGAGTCTTACTCATATTTCCAAAGCAAATTTAAGACCTCAGTGTTTTTACTTAACTTCTATGATTTGATTTGAAACATTGATATGGTTTCAACTAAAACTCTAAAACTAGGTACATTCAGAGAGGTCTTACTTACATATCTGGTTCCTCTGTTTCCTCCTTCTCCCATAGAAAACATAGTTTTTGTTTCATCTTTTTATTCTTTCTTTTTTAAATATAAGCAAATATATATGGGTTTGTTTATTTATCTCCCCCTTCTTACACAAAAGGTAATATACTATAAATACTGTATCCCACCCTTGCTTTTTTCCCCTCTTAATATCTTCTGGACATCACTTCATTTCAGCACATAGATTATCTTTAAATTTTTCTTTTCTTAAAGTATATTTTATTGATTATGTTGTTACACTAGTCCCAATTTTTTCTTCCCTTTGCTCCCCTCTGCCCATACCCTCCTTCCCTCCAGCAATCCCACCTCCCTTAGTTCATGTCCATGGGTCATGCATGTAAGTTCTTTGGCTTCACCCTTCCCTATACTATTCTTAACTTCCCCCTGTCTATTTTGTACCTACCAATTATGCTTCTTAATTCCTGTGCCATTTCCCCTTTTCTCTCCCTTCCCCTTTCCTGCTGATAACCCTCCAAATGATTCCATACCTATGATTCTGTTCCTATTCTGGTTTGCTTAGTTGGATTTTGTTTTTATTTTTAGATTCAGTTGTTGATAGTTGTGAGTTTGTTGTCATTTTAATGTTCATAATTTTGGTCTTTTCCTTAAGTAAGTCCCTTTGACATTTCTTATAATGATAGCTTGGTGGTGATGAACTTCTTTAGCTTTACCTTGTCTGGGAAGCACTTTATTTGCCCTTCCATTCTAAATTATAGCTTTGCTGGATAAAGTAATCTTAGTTGTAAGTCCTTGCTTTTCATCACCTTGAATACTTCTTACCAGTCCCTTCTTGCGTGCAGAGTTCCTTTCAAGAAATCAGCTAGTAGTCTTATAGGCACCCCTTTGTAGGTAACTCTCTGCTTTTCTCTTGCTGCTCTTAAGATTCTCCCTTTATCTTTCACCTTTGGCATTTTAATGATGATGTGTTTGATGTGGTCCTTTTTGAGTCTAGCTTGTTTGGGACTGTCTGTGCTTCCTGGACTTATATGTCTATTTCCTTTGCTAAATTTGGAGAGTATTCTTTCATTATTTTCTCACATAAGTTTTCAATTTCTTTCTCTTCCTCTTCTCCTTCTTGCACCCCTATGGTTTGGATATTGGTACGTTTAAAGTTGTCCCAGAGGTTCCTAAGCCTCTCCTCATTTTTTTTCAATTCCTGTTTCCTCATTCTGTACTGACTGACTGTTTTTTATTCCTTGTGTTCCAAATCCTTGATTTGAACCTTGGTTTCCTTCCCTTCACCATTGGTTTTGTGTGCATTTTCCTTCGTTTTATTTAGCATAGCCTTCACTTCTTCTCTTATGCATTTGCCATACTTAAGCATATCTGTCAAGCCTGTGAGCATCTTTATCACCAGTATTTTGAACTCTATATCGGTTAGGTTGGCTATCTCCTCATTGCTTAGTTCTCCCACTGGAACCTTGATCCGTTCCCTCTTTTGGGCCATACTTCTCTGTCTTCTCATCTTGACAGGCTCCTGTGTTTGTTTGCCTCTGTGTCTTAAGTAGAGCTGTCACTCCTGTTATGTTGTAAGGGGCAGAGCCTTAGATATTTGTCATAGAGGGCGACCTGTTTCACCACTTTGTGGCTCTGTATGTGGGGGAGGGTCTGAGAGGGAACAATGCCACTTGCTCAGCACTTGCCTCTTTTCCAGGCACTTCTCTCACTTTGTATGGAACTGGCACCCCTCTAGCTGTTGCCTTGTCTGTGATTCCCAGGGTGGGTGGGTCTGTGGTTGTTCTAGGGCTGTGGGGGCCCTTTAAACAAGTGGACTTTGCTGAGAGACCCGTTGTTTATTCCTCTGCCCCTGCCCCCACTGGTTTGCACAGTCAGAAGCAATGAGGCTTTATTTTCCTGAGTGCTGGGACCATGAGCTGCATCGTCTGGTCTAGAGCTGGGAGTGCTCCCCAGGTGCCCCTCTGATTTTTTAAAATGTTGACTGTGCTTTCCACTGGCCTGTTGCTGCCACCCCTGCTGCCCCCACCACATCACGTCCTTTCCACCCTGGCTCTGCCTCTCCTACCTATCTGGATGAATATTTCTTCTTTATATCTTTATTTGTTGGACTTCAATGCAGCTTGATTTTTCTGGAACTTCTGGTTGTCTCTAGTTTTGAGATAGTTGTATTCCTTCTTAGTTGTGGAGGGAGACACAGTGTGTCTGTCTAGGTCTCCATCTTGGCCAGAAACCTAACTTTTTTTGAAGTAATAAGAACACATAATACACCATTGTGTGGCTAAACCATAGTTTATTCAACCAATCTCCCAGTGATGGATATTTGATTTGTTTCTAGTCTTTTTTTTTTAATTACAAATAATGTTGCAGTTAATCACCTCACCTATGTCATTTCATATTTTTGAAAGTATGTCTTTCAGTTGAGGGATCTGCATTTTGAACAAGAATTCCAATAATTCTGATGCAGGTGGTTTAGATCCATACTTTGGGAAATGCTGGTATAGAGCTGTGTTTTTCAAGTTGTGGGTGGGGAACCCATTAGTGAGTCATGAAATCAATTTAATGGCTTGCAGTTTGAATTTTTTAAAATAAAGTAGAACAGAATTCAATTGAAAATAACAGTGCATACTATAATAAGAAATAGTTCTTCAAAACTTTTGTTTCAGAAATATATATGTAAAAGTATGACCTGGATCATGATGTAAAGTGTGTTACTCTGCATGGTGGTCAAAAAAAATTCAAACAACTTTGCGGGGAGAATTGGTTGTCAGTAAACAGATGACCCCACTGTTACCTGGAGTGTTGAGGAAGACTTTAAGGTTTGGATAGTAGTTGAGGTTGGCCGTATAGGATGTGAACTGGCACCAAGAATACAGGATCTTTTTCATAAAGGTGAATGTGCATAGGGAATTAGAAGGGGTAATGAGAAGCAAAGCCAGGAAAGCAGAAATATATAAAGTGTATTTGTAAACAATGAGGCCTCCAACCTCTACAGAACAGGAATGAGGAGTAGTCAATGCACATTGACCATTGTTCTCTTTCAAGAGCCAAAGATATAGTTTATTACTAGGTAACAAAAAAGTTTTGATTATTCTCTTTCACTTAAACTAGGCTTTGAAACATCTGTTTACCAGTCATAGCACTGGCATTGGAAGAAAAGGATGTCGATTAACAACAGAAGATCTTGAAGCTCATATTTATGTGTTTTCCCAGCCTGGAGCATTAAGTGGTCCAATTAACCATTACCGAAATATCTTCAGGTCAGTATAATTTCTTTTTAGTTAAATAAAATATTCATTTCTTAAAAGCCAATACTATATTTTTAATATTAAGTTCACCACTTATTAAACTCAAATTAAGTATTTTGATTTAGTAAGTTGAATAATTTTTTTAATGGAAAATGTCAAACAGATGGAAAAGGAGAGAGAATAATATAATGGATCCCAATACAGTTGTCACTAGTTTTATCCATAACTCTATTCACTTCATCTCTCCCTTTAGATTATTTGAATAGATTTTAATTTTTTAAATATTTTTAATGATCATTTATTCAGTCAAGAAATACTTATTAAGCACTCTTTGTGTTATAGCTATGACAGAACTCAGGATATAGTAATGAAGAAAACTAGACAAGGTCCCTGATCTCATAAAACAATGGGAAAAACAGACATCACGCAAATATTCACAGTTATAAATATATGGTTATAGAATAACATAAAGACTTTGAAAGAAGTGATGAAAACTGAAGAAATGATGTTTGAACAAAGAAATAAAGGATGACTTAAGTATTAACTAGACCAAGTTTGGGGTAGGGGAATTGACACTCCAGAAAAAGGAAACAGCTTGTAACAAAGCTGGGTGGGAAAATGAGGGTTTGTGGTTTTAAGTAACACAAAGGGCCAGTGAGGCTGGAGTATAGAAAGTGAGAGTGGGAAGAAGAGAATAGAATGAGTCTGAGTCTGAGAGGCAGGCAGTGTTGGTCACACAAAACCAAGTAGACCATATTAAAGACTTAAGAGCCATGAATGTAAAGCCAGTGAATGAAAATTTCAAGCAGAAAAGAGAAACGATCCAATTCATATTTGATTAAACTCACTCATTGTGGAGAATGTACTGGAGGAATGAATGTGGGGCATCAGCAGGCCAAAGAGTCTTGAACAAGTCTGAAAGCAGTGCAGATGGGAAGAGTGGGTAGATTTGAGATATTTAAGAGGTAAAATTGATGGGCTGGTGATAGGTTGGGTCAGGGATGAGAAGAGAGATGTCAAAGATAGCTTCTGGATTTGTGGAATGAACAACTATGACTAGTCACACCATTCACTAAAATAGAAAACATTAGAAGGGAACTACTTTTGAGGGTAAGGTCATAAATTGCATTGATCTCAAACTAGTTGAATTTGAAGTGTTGCCTTAGATATTCAAATAGGTAGTTGGATACTAGGGTCTGGAACTCAAGAGAGAATCTGGGATGAAGATATGTAAAATCTTGGAATCACTGATAGAGACAACTCAAGCTTTCATTTCAGAAGATATTATCAAGGGAAAAAGTATAGAATGAAAAGTAAGGCATGGAGGCTTGTCTGTTTGGGTTTGGATTCCAGATAGGAGAAAAAGAATATCCTTTGAGGATTGGGAACCACAGCCTGCCTTGAAAAGGTTTAGGAGCTTAAATTTATGCTACCTCCATAATATTGGAATTCTTAGGGAAAAATATGTTTTAACAAATGGTCTTAGGTTAGTGACATTCCCTAGGAAGCCTGGCAGAAACAAACAAACAAGTAAAAAGCCTTTCTGGAGGATACATCTCAACTCAGACTCACATTGTTCCCAGAGATAAAGTTCCCTGAAGATGATGAGCTCATAATCCAAATTACCCAAAATACTGATACACCATTAATAAGTCAGAATCTAACTGCAGCAGAACTCCTACAAAATTTCAAATAATAGAACTAATAGAGACTACAAAGTATGTTAAAATCATTAAATACATGAAAGAATAAAAAAATATGAGAAAATAATAAGATAATAACAAGATAGACCAGGAAGACCTGAAAAAGGAACAAAAGAACTTCTAGAAATGAAAAATATTGTTTTGAAATCTAAAATTCCATAAATGAGTTAAAGAGCATATCAGACAAACTAAAGAAAATTATGAGTTGTAAGATAGATCTTCCAAAAAATTACCTAAAATATAGCTTAGAGAGATAAAGAAGTAAAAGTATAAAACAAAGGTTATATTTAACATGAAAGATAGAATTATCTGTATATGGATAATTCTATATATATAGATAATTCTATATATATGTGCTAAGAATTTTTCTAGTAAAATAAAATAATAGAAATAGAATATATTATTTTCAAACTAGTAGAAAAGGACAAGAAAACTGTCAGGAAAAGCAAGAAAGGAGAAAAGGGAATCAAAGGGAAAAATAGAAAGCAAATGAGATGACAACAATAATTTCAATATGTTAATATGCTTAATAAATATTAATGTATTAAACTTGTCAGTTAAAAAAACCAAAATATCGATTGGATTTAGTCACAATTAAAGCATAAAGGCACACAAAGGTTGAAAGTAAGCTTATGAAAAAATGTTATAGTGGTTGCTGTTTTAAATGAAACAAAATCTCTCAAACTCTTTGAATATGGAATCCAAGGGGAGTAATGAGATTATATGAAGGGAGAAGAGAAAAATCCAAACTTTTGTTTTTGACAAACAAGACTTGTAGATAGATAGACAGATAGATAGGTAGAGAGAGAGAGAGAGAGAGAGAGAGAGAGAGAGATCTATATAGATATAGATATATAGATATATCTTTGTCAAAATAGAGATTTTAATTTTAAAGGTATTTGTAGGTAATAATTTATCAACCAAGGCAATGATGAGAAAGTCAGATAGACATTGCAGAGGCTATATACAGGTTACATTTTATAGGATACAGCAACACTGTCTGAAGTCAATGTTCTGTTTTTTGTTTGTTGCAAATAACATTTGTAAATACAGTTATAAGAAAAAATAGAATGACACATTTTCATATAAGTCTAACTTTGGACAGGAGACAGGAATGATAGTTTTAAAAGGTTCTCAATTTATCCCTTTACCAGAGCTAGCTTTGTGATACAAAACAGTATGTTTCAAGTAGCTATCAGGAAGGAGGGAAATTATTTTCATCTTGCTAAGATTCTTTTATTGACAATTTGTTCATTAGGAGGACCTGCATTCCTAAAAGTAAGCTCTAGAATCCTGTTAATTAGCATGGAGAGGGGGGAAAAGGCAGGCCTATGAAGGTCGAAACTCACAATTTTATATAAAAGTGAAGACAGTCTTTGCCTAGATTGTTGTAAGTTAAATCTAGCTGGGTGAAGGTCATATCAGGCTTTCTTAAAGTTCAACTGATTCCCTCTGACCATTCTTTGTAGGATAATCATTAAAAGCAGGGTTCTACAATATATAATGACTACAAATAAGGTATACATACTACATTACACTCAGACATGAAAATCACCCTTATTTATCACACCAAGGCTCCCCAGGGCTGTAGCCTCATCAAAGGACTTTTTTAAAATTTGAAGCTAAGGAACCAAAATGAACTAGGAATTGGACTAGCAATAGGACCTAGCCTGCAAAAAAGATGAGTAAGTCTAAATCTATAACAAAGCATCAGATAATAAAGCAAAAACTGACAGACCTGCAAGAAAATAAAAAATCCACAATTACTATTGAAGATTTTAATCCACCTCTCACTAAGTTGACCAAACAGAAAAAATGTAATAAGGATATAGAAAATTGGAACAACCCAATCAAATCTTTGATCTGATGAACAATTCTAGAGTCCTGTACCCAACAATTAGAACATATACAATATATTTAAGCACATACAAATGTTTTAAAAGATTGATTAAATACTGGACTACAAAGCAAGTCTTAACCAATAAAAAAGGGTCAATATCATTTAGATTATGATCTCTGAACACATGCAGTTAGAAAAGAAGATTGAAATTAGTGAGCTAAGAGTTCAATTCAAGAAGGTAGAAAAGCAACATATAAACAAAATAAATTAGAAGGAAATAATTTAAATTTGATAAAAAGCAGAAATTAACACAATTAAAAATAAAAATACATTAGAGAAAAATTAAAGAAACAAAAGCAGATTCTTTGAATATTATTAACAGAGAGAAATTTTTGGCAATATTGGTAAAAAAATAAATTGGCACAAATAAACAACATTAGGATATATAAGGTAAACATAACTATAAGCATAACAGAAACTAAAATAGAAAATTAGAGTTAACAAATTTGAGGACTGATAAAATGTGCTGTTTTTAAGAAAAGCATAACAACCAAAACTGACTCAAGAAGAATTAGAAAACCTGAATAGATGTAGCCATTAAAGAAATTGGTTTATTAATTTAAAGCAATTTGTCTAAAAAAACCCACATACACATACAAATACACAGCCACACAGATAGGCTTGGATGGTTTTACAGGTAAGTTCTACCACAGAAAAGTCCACTGTTAAAAGAACTCTTTCAGACACTGTAAAAAGAAAGTATAGGCTTCAGTTCATTTTATAAGACTGGTATAACTTTTATACCAAAACAAGACGGGGATGTATAAGACAGGAAAATTATTAGTCAAATTAAGTTATAAATATAGATCCATAAATTCAAACTGAATCCAGCATGTATTTAAATTTAAACCAAATTTAGCATTAAATTTAAAAGCATTCCCTTTAAAAATAAAGACTAATGATAGACTTGGCTGCTATAACTGCTTCTGTCCACCACTGTATTGGAAGTCTTAGCACACAGGATAAGAAAAAAACTGAAAAAGTGTAAGTATTGGGAAAGGAAGAAACAAAACCATGATAATTCATAGATAATGTGGTTATATATCTAGAACAATAGAGAAAATCCACAGAAAAATTATTAAAACAAAAGTAGTTCAGCAAAGTTGATGTACATAAGTTTAATATATAAAATTATGATTTTATAAACCAACAACAGTTAGAAAATATATTTTAAAACAGATATCCTTACATGGCAACAAAAATATTATGTACATAGTAATGACTAACAAAAGATGACCATTGTGGATTATCAAAATTTAAGGGAAGCAATAAAATGGGTGTTTACTAACCAGTAGAGAAGTATTTTAATATTTTAACAACTGATACAGATTTGCTGGTGTAAACTACTGAAAATTCGCCCTGTTTTATCATGTTCATGAGTGAAAAACTTCAATATCATAAAGTTCTTGATTTCTCCAAAATCTAGAAATTTAATGCAATTTCAATCAAGACCATAGAAAGTTTGTCATGAAACTGGACAACTTGATTGTATGGGAAAGCATAAGACTGAAAATGTCCAAGATAATTTTTTTAAAAAGAGGAGGGTGACTAACTCTATTAGATATTAAGACTAATAATGAGGTGTTGACTCTGGGATGGACAAATTGACTAATGGAACAGAGGGGAAAGCCCCAAAATGGAACCACATATATGGCAACTTGGTATAACAAAGACTTTTAAACCAGTGGTGAAAAGACTCAATACATTTTGTTGAAATAATTGGATATCTACATGGATTAAAGTGAAGTTAGATCCCTGTCATTTACCAAACAAAAAAGTAAACATAAAGAAAATAAAAAATTGAGTATGATGAGCAAAATTTTGAATGTTTAGAAGATAATATCAGAGCCCTGAGTAGCTCAGTTGGTTAGAGCACTATCCCAGTACAGCAAGGTTGCAGGTTTGATCCCTGGTCAGGACACATAAAAGAATCAATCAAAGAATGCATCAAATAAGTGAAACAACAAATTGATGCTTCTCCCTCTCTCTCTCTCTCTCCCAGCCTTCACTTACTCTGTCTCTAAAAAAAAAAAAAATCAATAAATAAAATTTTTTAAAAAGGTAATATAAAAAGAAAATGTTCATGACCTCAGTTAGGAAACATTTCTTTAATAAGACACAAACAGCTCAAATTATGAAGGAGACTGATAAGTCTGACAACATTACAATTAAAAATATCTGTATATCAAAAGATATAAAATGATGAAGCAGCCACAGATATGGAGAAATTATTTGTAATACATAATTAATCATGAATTAATAATATCTAGAGTTTATAAAGAATGCCCCCAAATCAATAAGACAAAGGAAGCCCAGTCAAAAAATGGGTAAAAGGCAATAAAAGGCAACTCATAGAAGAGGAACCTAATGGTCAGTAACATGAAAGATGCTCAACTTCACTAGTAGTCAGATATAGAACATAGTCTTTACTGCTTGTGATAGAAAGCTAAAGTAACGGTGGCATTAAAAAAAAGAAATTTCTCTCACAAGTGAAAATCTAGGCTGTTACGCTGGCTGCGTTCCATGAAACCATCAAAGTTGTTATGTCACTCTAGTCAGAGACTAAGCACTTTCTGCTTTGTTATTCTGCCATTCCTAGGGTGTTACCCTTGTCTTGTGGTTCAAGATAGTTCACCACCAAATCTGCATTTTAGTCAGTAGAAATTGGGAAAAGAGGAGGTAGCAAGGGGCAGCCGGGCACAACTTAAGAAGTTGCACACATTGTTTCTTATAAACCACATATCCTCACCTTGCTGCAAGAAGCCTGGGGAACATAGTCAGTCATTATTCTGGGTGGCCCTTTGTCCAGCTAAAAATTGGATTTTCCATCACTATAGTGGAAGGGAAGACGTTTGGGGGAGCAGACTCTACCACATCAGGTAAACAAAGAGCATTTCGCACTCATTTAATTGGAAAATAATTAAACTTTTGAGAACACGTGTTGGCAATGATGCGGAACAAAGTGCACTCTTCTGTGCTGCTCATGGAGCTAGCTTACAGTCAGTTTGGAGAACAACTTGACAATATCGAATCAAGTTGAAGATGTGCATACTCTCTGAGGAAGCAATTCTGTTTCTGGGATATATGTAAGGAAACTCTTCCACATGTATACAGTGAACATGTACAGGAATGAGTTCAATATTATTTGAATTATCAAAATGATTGGAAAATTTTAAATGTCCATTAACAGGAGAATGGATCCATCGTGGTATAATAATATGATGGAATTTTACACAAGAGTGAAAATGAAGAACTACATGTGTCATCAATGGATAATTCTTAAAAATATAACATTAGGGCACAAAAGCAAGTTGTGGAAGGATATGTGCAATGTACTATTTAATAAAGTTTTAAAAATGCAAGCACTGCTACATATTGTTTACAGAAATATATGTATTGTATTTGTGGGATCTGACAAATAGCACCTTCTTTTCTTGCCCAATTTCTGAAGTAGCTGAAAAATCAGAGTCAACAGATGAAAACCAAAGTATCACCTTCATTACTGACCAAGGATAGGTTGAAGGTTATGGCTTAATAGGAGAACTGGTACGGTCCTGCTAACTCCCTACTGCCAGTATAGACTTGAGAGCAGTTTGCCCGTAGGAAAGTTAGCAGAGCAAACTCCATCTCCCTTGCCCCTCACTGCCTTCAATCAATCAAGTAGAGAGGGAAGGAGAAAGAAATTAAATCTCTTACCCGCAGAACGTATCATTTGATAGGGCCATCTAGCCCAGAACCCCGAAGCAACAACTGTCACTAACCAGTAAAGGGTAGGGCAAAGATCCAGGGGGGTTTAAGGAAAATTTCTTCTTAAGGAGCCAGAGGAATGGGGTAGAGATACCCAAACACATATAAATTCAAATATATTCATGGGAATTGTAAGCACCAAATTCAACCTAGTCATTACTCCTAAGGCAGTGGTTCCTCACTCTAGCTCATATCAGAATCACCTGGAGGGTGTGTTAAATCTTGGATGGCTCAACCTGACCCTTAGAGTTTCCAATTCAGTTGATCTGGGATGGGGCCCAAGAACTGGCATTTCTGATGAGTTCACAGTTGATGCTGATGGTGTTAGTCTGGTGACCACACTTTGAGAACCACTGCCTTAGGATGAGATGAAGAAAAGAAATGCAGTCAAGGAAAGGTAAGCAGAAAGATGTAATTATATTTTCAGTGTTTTATTTCTTGAGGTGAGTGGTGGGTGTTATTATTTTCTTTTAAATCAAAGTGATGAAATAGTTCCACATATAAAAGTAATGGTAGAGTACATAATACTGGAAAATACTGCCTCAATACTGACAAATCAGCTGATAACTCAGACTTTGGAGGAGTAACATGTTAAATTCAGACTAATTTGAAACACCTATGTTAAAAAATATTTTTATAGGTTAAGTAATTAACAGTATATAACAATAATTGTTACTACTTGTTATAGTTTTACAGGTCTTTCAAATTGTTTTTATACTTGCTAAGATTAATCATTTTTAATCAGAAGTATTTTATCATGTTTCCCAATAAGTTCCTTAACTTAATATACTAAAACCTACTTTAGGGAAATATTTAATGCTTTATTACTTATTTTTTATTGAGGTATAATTAACATGTAACATTATATTAGTTTTTAGTATACAGCAAAATGATTTGATATTTCTATATATTGCAAAATGATTACCACAATAAGCAGTTAACATTTATCACCATACACTGTTATAAAATTTAGTTTTCTTGTGATGAAAACTTTGAAGACCTACTCTCTTAGCAACTACCAGCTATGCAATACAGTATTGTTAACTGTAGTCACCAAGCTATAGACATACTTTGTTTTACATGTAACTTATTTTCATGTGAGATTTAGCAGTTTGAAACCTCAGGACCAGAGAATATGTGTTTCTTTTAGTCTTTTGGAAATTCCTCCCATTTAATTTCAATTTGATTTGGTGAAGAATTTATGTTTCTCTTTGTTTTTTAGCTAATAGCCTTCCTAAACTCTCCTTATCTTACTGCTTCAATTATAACATGCTCAGATGTTGTTAAATATGCAGACAACTCCTTAAAAATGTTTTACCTTTGAAGATTTTATAAGCTCTAGAATTTAAGTGGCTTGCAAGTTTGTATAATAATTCATGTATTAATAATTAAGTATAGAATATATTTTTCTATCAGTTTAGCCATTCACAAAGAATTTTTAGGAGCATTACAACCAAATGATGGCCACTAGCATGGGAGTGAAAAGGTAAGTCCTTGGTGGATATATGTGATATCCTGCACATTCCAGCAGCATCGGTCAACCCCACGTAGCTGAAAGTCAAGCTTTTTGATAAGCAGTGAAAATGTAAGTCAGTGCCGGAGAGTGTCTACTTAGATGTTCCTGCTCACGCTTATCAACAGCAGTGGAATTAAGGTGTCAAAGCTTTAAAAATATTTATACTCTTTCCTTCCGGAATTCCTCTTCCAGGGCTACCCAAAGAAATGATCTGAAATGCCACCAAGATTTGTGCACAAAATGCTCATTATATGAAACATCCCATTGTTTTAAGTGATGCTATGATATAAATATTCAATTATAAGAGAATAGCCAAGTCATGAACAGATTATTATGCCATAAAATAGTATCTTTTACATTTATTTTTGAAAAACTTTATGAAATGAGAATGTTTTTGTTATAATTTAATATGAAATCTGCATATGTATACCATGTATATTTATTGCATTTTGCTTATAGTATGGTTTTAAATATATGCATTGAAAATGACCAAAAAATTATCTTTTAATGATGGAATTATGTATGATTTTATTCCTTATACTTTTCTGTATTTAATAAAATATACAATAAAACTTTGTTTTAAAAAGATTCTTCTTGTAAAATAAATATAATACCATGTAGTATTAAATGTCAGTCCATATATATTTTCTGACTTTCCAGTTCCATTAGGTTATCTAACAAACAATTTAGAATATATTTAAGCAATAGCAGTGTTTAAAGCTCTCTTTTATCACATCATTCAGAAATTCTAGTATCCTTTTAAAAGCAAATTATTCCTCATAGTGATGAATTTCATATTTAATTTATAGGTCTCATAAATTTTGCTAGCCTCATCCAATTAAAAATTGTATTTGGCTCTTTCTTAAATAGCTTTTTAAATATTTTATTGTTTAAATTGATTGCCTAAAGCTGTGTTTCTGAACCATATTTTCATCATCACCTCCCTAAGGAACCTTTGCAGACATTTTTCCCTAATTGCCTCCACTCCATGAAATTGTAATAGCTGCTTATGAACTATCTATATATGTCTATAGTTTATATATAAAGAGAGTAAGATGTTTTTTCATTCTTACAGAACCAATTTCACCCCTTTGGTGGTGATATGGCTGCCTTTGAGAATGTGTGGCCTAAATGAATATTATGAAAAAATGTTATTTTAACGTTCAAAATGAGTCTCAAGCCCACATGTTTTGTTTTTATAGCTGCCTGCCTCTCAAACATCACATGGTGACCACTCCAACACTACTACTGTGGGGAGAGAAAGATGCATTTATGGAGGTTGAAATGGCTGAAGTCACAAAGATTTATGTTAAAAACTATTTCAGGCTAACTATTTTGTCAGAAGCCAGTCATTGGCTTCAGCAAGAACAACCTGACATAGTGAACAAATTGATATGGACATTTCTAAAAGAAGAAACAAGAAAAAAAGATTGACTTTTCTATATCTTCTATGAGAGGTCTGTAATAAAATCTCTAAACAATTTTTTAAATTGTTCATCAGCTTCTTTAAACTTCACTAGGAAAAAGTTGTTTTAACATGCTTTATTATAAATAAATATCCTGACAAATGTTACTGAAAAAAAGTCTGAGAATGTATGTGAACTTGTAACGTAATGTTGACTTTCTTCTGTTGTATTTCACACAGAAAATCACCCGCCTTAAAATGTATACAATTGTACAAAAAGGAAATTGGGGAAAGTGGCTCAGTTTTGGTTTCTTGCATTCTGTACCCTGTTAACATGTGGTGCCTTTTACAGATGTATATTAAAGATTAGTCATATTAAGAGGCAAACCTTCAAAGGTATAAATTTTCATTTTATTGTTCAAAAGTTCTTTTAACTATTTTTTAACCATTAAAAAATTCTATTATCAAATCTCTTGGATATATAGTATATTAATTGGTTTGAAGCCAAATATGACTAAATGAACATGCACTCTTAAAATAGGCCGTAAGTACTACTTATACTGGAAAGATTAACAAGAGATTATGTGAAGATTCTCATATATACATATATATATTTTAAACACTGCAAAGTAGGGAAGCATATCCATTTTTAGATTTACTTGCCTCAATTCTCCAGCTAAGTTGGTGAGAGATTTAGAAAAAGGATCAAAATGTCCTTTTGCCCTACTGTAGGCAACAGGAATTTAATTCTGTACTTCCTATGTACACTGGAATCTAAGCTCCACAGCGCAGAGACTTTTTGTTGTTTTATTAATAGACTTTTACCCAGCAACTAGAAAAAGAGACTGGCTCATTGTAAAAACTCAAATATTTGCTTAATAAATAAATAATGGATCTGACACACTGCTAAGCACTGTGGGAGAAATATAAAGGAAAGATGACACAGTGATATAGAACTTTCCCTTAAGAAGCATACACAGAATGCAGTTAAACAGGGTTCCAGAATTGTTATGAATATACAGATAAGAGTGGGAAGAGTAACAGAATTGAGAACAATACCAGCTCAAGGGACTGCTCATTCTCTTGGGTTGCTCTCCTTGGCAAGCAAGACAACAGTAACATTACCAAACTATGGCTCCTTAGAGATTACAACTGTGTTTCCTTGGTGGAAGGAATATTTCCCTCAGTAAGCATAGTTCTGATAGTGACAGAAGAAAAGGGGATGGCCCTAAAAATTCTTACCATTCTAACCTAGCAGCTTGTATTTACTAATAAGAGCCCAATTTTCTCTATACATTACACTTGAGCCTCATAACAACATTGCAAGGTAGGGAGTATCACCAATTTACAGACGTGAGAATGAGGTGGCCAATGCCCACAGTGTTGGAACCAGCATCTGACCTAGATCCATCTGCCTGTAAAGTCCATAATCTTTACACTTCGATCACATTCTGATTAACTGGCTCTGGTGTCCACATTGCTCTTCCTGTTCATTGCTAACCTGGTGTGCTCCAAGAAATATAAAGATCTCTCAGAGGTTTTCAATTTGACTTTTAATTCTGAGAAAAGGAACTTAAATAAGCAATTAGCAAATGCAGGAATATTCTATAAAGCACTGTCAAGAGTTGCAAATGCTACAAAGTATAGAGGAGAGCCTGGGTCACACAACTTTGATTATGCTTTTCTCCTGATCATTTCCAAAGGATAGCAATAAAGGGAAGAGACAGAGTGTGTTGATTGTGTGTATTGACACAGTGAAGTAATCCCGACTTATTTTAATGAAAAAGTGTTACTAACAAAGGTGACCTTATGGTTTGTTGTTGTTACTTATGTCAGTTTGGAATGCTGACTGGTTCATGTGGACTAATGCTGAGAATGTGAATCAGTCATGCCATGGCTGATTCTGGCTTATGATAACGGATATATTCTAATTCTTAATGGATGTGGAAGAGTGTTTGCAACATACAAAGGCTCAAGAGTGACATCAGTTAAACCTCTTAGCATAAAGAGATATTACTGTCTCTGCAGAAATCAATTCATAAAGAGAGAAAATGAATTTGATTTACCAGCTGCCAAAGCATCTCACAGGAGGTACACTGTAATAATAATGGCATTTACATTTAAAAATTTATTAATATTCATATATTTAAATTAATATATCTCTAGTAGCTATGTACTATATGCTTAATATAAATGTCAGAAATTGTTATATGAAAGTAATTTATTAAGCATATATATCAAAAGGAAGACATTTACAAAATGCAAAAAGGGCTGTACTGTTGATATGATTCTAATTCTGCTGCATCATTTACCATTTTTAATTTTTCATATTTTAAAGGTAATATATCATTCCTTTAGCCCTGGCTGGTTTAGCTCAGTGGATTGAGCGTCGGCCTGCGAGCTAAGTGTCGCTGGTTCGATCTTCCAGTCAGGGTACATCAGAGAAGGAAAACTCTGACTCCAAAAAACCTCCGCTGCCTTGCGGCATACCTCTTCAGGGGAAAGGCTAAGGGAGTAAACCCTGACAGAAAATCCGGAGCCGGAGTCCCTAAGGCGGTTTGACGTTGTAGTCAACACCGGCAACTCCTGCGGCGCACCTGAACCCAAGCTGTATCGACTCCGTCTTTCCCTTGGACCCTTCAGCTGCGAAGAGAGGGGGGGTCTGCTGCATGGGCAACAGCAGACCCTCCATATTACCCTGCCCAGGCTCTGTAGCTTCAGCGTCATCGCAAGATGTCGATTCAGCACGGGAGGAGACAGATACCGTGTCACTCCCGAGTCGGACTGCACAGCCATTCTTGGCGGTGCAGATAGACTCTGAAGAAGCTACACCATCATCTCTTGAGATGGACGGCTGCCGACGATATCATTCCTTATTAGCACACAATTGCCTCTAAGTTCTAATTATGTGCGAATTGAAAGAGCGCCATGGGGAAGGAGTGGGCTCTGAGGGCGGACCCCAGGTCCCAGCTACTGGCATCCTGAGATTGCTGAAGAGTCAGCCTCATGGCCCGGAGGTCCTTGGGCCGTGAGCTGGAGGTGTGGGAGTCCACCTTCACCTGGGGAGGAGCAACTCCTTGTTCCCACCTTCGGTGGCCAATCCCCTTGTGCAGCAGAGACACATCAGCGCCTGGGGCTGGGCCTGCACTATCCTCACAGCCCATGCTGGTGCCTTAAGGGCGTCCTGCCTGCAACGCCATCCTCTGGCCCACGGTCGTGCTGTCTTCCATAGGCCGTTTTGCTCACCCAGCCAAGCCCACCAAGAGCTGGAGAAGAAAACCAGCCCTCAGATTCTTGTTTCAGGTGACTTTCTTTGTAGCAGAGTTCCCGGTTAAACTGGAGGCAGAAAAGGCAATCCGAGACTAGCCCCCCATCTTCCTAGGGTATGGCACTCCACTTTCTTTGACGCCCTCAGGTGTATCCTGGCAGGGTTACCCTCAGTGAGCTCTGCAAGGCAAAATGCACAGATCCCACTGGCTATCAACACAGCTGGTACTCGTGACCAGAGGGCACCCCATTTCCAGGAAGACTACCTGGGATGAAATCCTGAAGTGAGTGACATCTAAAACGAAGTGGCCACAAATCCTGATTTTCCCAGGAGTGTGTACCAATCACAAGTGTCTCGTCACTTTGAAACTGGGGGCATTTTCTCCCAATTTCAGAACACTTGAGACAACTGTTTGCTTTTTTTGACTGGAATAATGATGGCAGCATAGACTTCAGAGAGTAAGTGATAGGTCTGACTGTCCTATACAATCCTGCCAACACTGAAAAGATTCTGCAAATATCTTCTACGCTTTTTGATCTTAATGAGATGGTTTCATAACAGAACAGGAATTAGCTGCTATACTTCAGGTAGCTTTTGGAGTGCTAGATCATAATGTTTCCAGACTCTTTAAGGGAATAGCTAGACAGAACGCAGAGAACATTTCACACAAGGACTTTAAGTAAGTTGCCTTGAAGCATTCAGAATATGCCAAATTACTTAAGTCACACTTAGACCTCTAGGCAGCCTATATATATAGGTATTACCACAAGTACAAGTTTAATCGCTGTATTTAAATGTAAGTCAGCCCTGAAAGTGGTACAAGTACATTCCAGGTAGAAACTATAAAATAAAAATATTTTTTTGAGGAGAAACAAAATAGTTTTTACTCTAAGTGGCTTGCGCACTTAATTATGATATTTGCATTGTGCTTGAGTAATATATATTTCAATTAGATTTTATAGTACCTACGTTCTTCTTTTTGCCTTTTTGAGCAATAAAACTTAGGTTAGATATAACTGCCCCTTTAGCAGCAGTATTAGTAAATATCTAATTTTTTAAAATTTAAGATACTAAGAAGTATAAGTTAGGGAAAAAGGAAAGAGATCCTTAAATGTGTACACCTATTATAAAATGACTATTGATACCTGTTTTAAAAGATATGTTATAATTATATTATATATGTAAACTGTGAGAAAATGTGCAGTTTAGAATCTAAGAAATACAGGGAAATGTCATGTGTGGCGACGAGAAGCAGTAAATGTGTGTCTGAGGAGTGAGGCAGAACAGTGCCATGCTCATACACAGGAAAGAGGTCAGGAGTCATCCAACACCCTCAACAACCACTGCCATCTTCACTGCCCACCCAACCTTCAGCACTCTGCCCACCTCATATGTCCAGAATGGCTAATGCTCTTCGATTCTAGATACTAGGTTTTTTTTCTCATGAAAGTTATTTTGATTCTCCACCATCATGGATTGTTGACAGTAACTGACAGTCTAATAAATGTTCACAGTGAAAACATGTTCTTAGTAATAATGAGAGAATGACCAACAGAACATTACATATGTGAACTGCTAACCTTTGTGTTTACTCTGAGCAAATGAGCTGTATATGGACATTTGAAATATACGTCTGTTTAAAATTGTGTCACGTGAGGTTAGTTGTTCAGTTCTGTAATCCATTTTGTACTTTTTTCCATATAAAAAGTACCTTACAATGGTATCACCAGTTCATCAATCTCCTTTCCATTATGTAAAGTCTGTGTGGGTCCAAACTGGTCAGTCTGTAAGTTTATCATGACACACATACATGGAATGAATTGCTAGCTTTTCTCTGCTTCTTCATCCATGGGGTTGGCATCTCCTCTGGGCATGTGGACTCTGATTTGTAACATCTGTGTGCTTCCTTTCTTGGATCATAGCCACCAGTTTCTGTTTAATTTGCCTCCTCCCTAGGGCATTCAATTTTTAAATTTTTTTACATGTTTCTTCAGCTTTTAAATTATTATCAGTATGAGGGTTAGTTCAATGGAAGCTACTTTGCTGGTCTGGAACACAACTCCTGGACATCCTGGGCTCTGGCGAAGGGAGGTCTGCCAGAGTCCCTGAAAAGACTGTGGGGTATGTGGCTCTAGTAAGAGAGCCAAAGCAACAGTCTCTGGGCCCCCTGTGCTGAGTCACTCTCCCGCACCGCAGATGCCGCCCTTCCTGGGTCAATATCTTATTTCAATGTCACTTAATGATAAAAGAATAAGAGATGTAGTCAAAAACCTTGTTCTCTTAGCATGGTTCTAGTTAGTGCCTTTATTTTGCTTAAAGTAAGTAAAATTAAGTGCCTTTCTTTTGCTCAAGTATGGCCAGAGGAACATTAGAGCCCATCAGCTCTCCATTTTTGAAGAGAAAATATTAAAAAACTCCACTGGCAATAAATAAATTATTAAATTATATTTTTTATTCTCTAAAAAATAATTGCTGTTTTTCAAAGTAGCCCAAATGTTATTTTACAAGACCAAATAAAAATAAACAAGAGGAAGACATAGTATTGGGGATACCACTGAAACAATTATACATGGTGTGGCTGTCCTTTGTTATTATTTTCTTAGGTATGAAAGTGATTATTTAGAATGAGAAAAGAAATCACAACAGACTACAATTTCTGGAAAGCTCATATCACAAACACAGGTTATAAACACAGGAATTCTGACCAATTCTATTTTGTATGATTCTCAAAGAAAGGGGAAAATTCCACGTTCTGCATTACTGAGAACATTCCTTTTGTTCTGATTAGGCAGCAATGAAAACTGAAGTTTCTACTTATAGTTGTATACCTCCTTCACTACCCATATATTTCCAGCATCCTTTGTTGTAAGACATTTTCACATAATGATGTGACCTTGGGCTCTATCACTTCATGTCATCATGTGGAATGAATCAGCAAAGTATTCCTAGAAGCCACTGCTAAACCAGGACAGGGAGGAAATTACCTAGATGTGGAAGTTATCGTGAAACAATAAAAATGCCTTGCTAATTCAAACTACTGTGGCTAAATCTCAAAAATGCCTGTAGCCACTCAGTGTCACCAGATATGAGAGAATATTTGACTTAAGGGGAAAGAAAGTCTTCATCATTTGTGATCAAAATCTCATACTTTTACAAACTTTACAAAAAAAATACCCAAGTAGACACATTTCTAGGGATCCTACTAGAGACGTGGAATGGGCTTCTGCAAGTGGGGCCCCTAGAGCTTAAACTTTCTTAGCTTCCTGGTGTTTTGAGTAGAAAGAAGAGATGAATGGGAGAAAGGTGAGCAGATAGGGAAAGCCTATGGAAAGAGATAGAAAAAAATAAATTGTTTTCAGATCATTTCCATGTAGTTCTCACCTGAGGAGAGGATATGAATAAGTGATATTTCGTAATTCTTACTGTCTCAATCCGTTTGGACTTCCATAGCAAAAATACCATAGAATGGGTAGTTGAAACATTTATTTTTCATGGTTCTGGAGTCTGAGAAGTTCAAGTGTACTGGCAGATTTAGTGTCTGGTGAGAGCCTGCTTCATGGTGCATAGATGGCTGTCTTCTCACTGTGTCCTCACCTAATAATAACAGCAGGGAGAGATCTCTCTGAAGTGTCTTTCATAAGGGCACTAATCTCATTCATGAGGGTTCCACCCTCATGACCTAATTACCTCTTAAAGGCCCCATCTCCAAATACCATCACATAGGGGATTTGGTTTCCATATATGAATTTTGGGAGAACACAAATATTTACTCTATAGCACTCACCCAGCTTTATTCCCAAGATAATAATGCATACACATGTAATTCAAATACAATCGTTTTTAAGAAGTACTAGAAAGTAGTCATGTAAATAAGAGTTTTACTTAAAATTAGTTGCCAAGGTATATCTTTATTCAAATAATGGTACTATTACTCAAACATCTGCTTTACTTTAAAATTATTTCTAATTAGAATGAGTTATACACTTTCCCCACAAGTATTTACTACTAATTAGGCCATGATTCAGGATTTCTGGGTAGGATGTACCCAGGTCCCCCAGAGGAGAGGTGGGGCGCAGTCAGTTGAGATCGTCCCAGGAAAATGCCTTCTGCCTGGCAGTGGTCCCAGGTCAACACCCAGGATATGGGTGGGGCAGAGGGACTTACATATGGAGACATCACCCCCTTTAGGGTCATTGCCTTCTCACAGTGGTGGAAGTCCAGGTAGTTCTGTCAACAGCTCCAGCTCTGGTTCTGGCTGGGGAAGAGGCTATCAAAAGGAAGTCTGATAATTCCTGATTTGGGTCTTGATGTCTTCTGCCATGTTGCTGACTCCTAAAGATGCCTCTGAAGCCACTTGCAGATCAGTGTGACCCTCAGAAAAGCTGCCTTCATCTGACTGAAAGCTGAATTCTGAGTCAGTTATTATATTCTACATTTTAACCTCAAAATGTTTAACACAACTTTTTAAAATCCTTTAATACACAACACTCAAAACCCTTTTTATTGTAAAACACAGAACCAGATCAAACAAATCTGTAGCTAATAATTATTATATAAGTATAAAATATATATAAATATAATCTTTATTAAGATGAACACTCTTGCAACTAACACTCTGGTCAAGATGTAAAACTTCTACAGCCTCTCTAGGCCCCCAATCATAATTACACCCTTCTCCTTCCTCCCCAAATTGTTACTTTTCTGACTTTTTAATGTTTTTTTTACATATTCTTTATTTTTTTACTGAATTTATTGGGGTGACATGAGTTAATAAAATTATATAGGTTTAAGGTGTACAATTCTATAATACATCACCTGTATATTGTGTGTGCACCACCCCAAGTCTCTTCCTATCACTATTTGTCCCCTTATACCCTCTTCTACCTACCCCGACTTTGATATTTTCATTTCCTGTGTTTCTTTACATTTTCATCATCTAAATGCGCATATTTATGTGTAAACTGGGCTCACAGCAGCGCTTCCCTAAATGGTGGTTGTGAGGATTAATTGAATTAATACATATAAAACAGGTAGAGCAGTTCTCTCACCTAATAAGCACTCAATAAATATTAACTATTATATTATCTCTGACACGCCTTTTTTCTACAGAAATAATTAAGGATCAATTTTCCAGTTACGTTTTAATTAGTGTCCCAGTAATTGAGGACATTATTTGGAGAAATGGCTACTTTTTGGTCAATTTTATGGTACAAGGTCCATATATTTTCCAATTAGTCTTTCCTTCGTTACCTTGTACAGAGCTTCTGAATGAAGAAGCATAATGAATGAGCTTGCTTCGTTTGGAAAAAGTACTAAAATTTTTAAAAAGGGAGAAAATACCAAAAGACCTTTTAAATGATTCCACTCCAGCTATTTTCTTCAGGCCAAAATATTCACAATTCTATAACTCATCAATCCTCCCACTTCTCTACACAAAAGTGAAGAGCAGTTGTACGCACCACTTCAGATGCTGCAGCCACCCTATGCAGGGGACACAGCAGTGTTCTGACTCGTGCTGATTTTACGTTCTCCCTCCAATTTTCTTGCCTAAAGTCATTAAGTGAGGGAGTGCCACTCGCCGCTAGAATGCCTGTCTCTTCCGAGGATGAAAAACATTAACATCCCACATAGTGTAGAAAAGCGGCTCTCACTCAATAGCACACCTATTAAGATGGATGCTTAGCACCAACCCGAAAGCAAGGACCAGGAACCGGGACCAGGAACGCAAGAGGTCGCTAGGCCCGCGGGGTGGACAGGAGGCCGCTCGCCCCCTGCTCATTGAGGTGCTGGACACCAGCCGGCAGTGGTAAACAGAGCTACTACGCCTGCGCACAGCCATCCCGGGTCACGTGCCAGCGCGGCCCAGGCCTCCGGGGTTTTCCGGGACTGCGGTCCCGGCGCTGTAAGGGAGCGTCTACAAACTGACGAGAGGCGTCACCCTTTTCTCTTAGGGGGAGGTTCCGGTAGGGGCAGAGCGTTCGGTCGGAGACGCCCCTTGCTCTTTAAGGCGGGGCGTGAGACTGTACTGAACCTGCAGGCGCCGTCGCGCTTTTGTGGGACATGGCCCGGTGTGGGGAGGGTAGCGCGGCCACGACGGTGCTTTTGGGGTCCCATTGCAGTAAGGGGGTGCAAAGGAAGGGGCCGTATGAGTGGCGCCGGCTGAAGGCGTTGGTGTCGGAGCAGCTCAGCCAGGATCTGCTCAGGTAGGAAGCGGCGGAAACCCTGGCTGCTTCAGTTCGCAAGGCGGCCGCCTTCGCCGCGGAGGCTGTGGCTGCCGGTCGGTCTCTGTTCCTCCGCACCGTGTTCTCCCCGCCTCAGGCCGCCGTGGGAGGCTCACCAGTCTCTCCCCTGCGAAGTGCGTTCGGTCTTCCTGAACAGCCAACCGCGACTACCTCGGAGACCACGTACCAGGTTCAAAGAGAAAACCAAAATCAGTATCATAGTTTTTTCTGTGCAGCACCAGTTACGCCAGGCTACTCGAACACAGCTTGGGTCTTGAAAGACTTATTGCTAAGGTCGGGGTGCCTCTAGGTTTGGTGGTCCTGAAACGGACGCGAAGCAATTTTAAGAGAAATGATAAAATTAGGCAGAAACATGAATATTTAGAATGAGGAAAAATAGAACAAATTACTGGAGTTCTGGAGGTCTCTTCTGCGCTCTTTAAACAATTTACCAGAATGCTTACATAGAAATACCTCCCGATGGCGACCCGGCTTCCCCCCTCCACCTAGAACACCATAGCTCCAGGCAACTCCCAGCTCCTCGGAAGATCCAAGCAGATGGAGGGTTGGGAAGGATAATCCAGGCTATGCTGAATCCAGCTTGGGTCATCTCAGTTTATAAAGAAAATGAAGCTTAGAAGTATTCCCTAGCTAGCTGATTTCCATTTACACCAAAACATGGATTCTTTAACTTCAGTGTGCATCAAAATTACCTGGAGGGCTTGTTAAAATTTAGATTTACTGGGTCCCAGACCATAGATCTGATTCAGTTGGTAGGAGATGGGGCCGGAAGTTTTTGCACTTCTAACAAGGTCCCAAGTGATGCTGATATTGCTGGTCTGGGTCACACTTGGAGAACTAATGAACTAGGGTAAACATAGTTACTACTAATAACTAACAGTTGTGCAGCTTTCTACATTTTTTTTTTTTAAAGTGCTTTCTGTCACTCACACTTAAAAGGTTCCAGCAGCTATAAACTGAACTTTATATGGTAAAAATACTTCCATTTAATTTGGGCTTGTCTACTAGAAATGCTCCTTTGTCTCCACCAGTGGTGGATTGATGTAAAAGATGGAAAAAAAAAGACAAGTTGTTCTTTTTCTAGGGTGAATCTCTGGGGATTAGGTGCTCCTCTTCAGTGGCTTTATTCTGGCTGTATTGTGAGCATAAAGTGTCATGAATTTAAGGAAGATAACACATCTAATTTATATAAACAAAATGAGGTTAAAAGTATAGCAGGTAGACAATTTATCCTCATCCTAGCAGCAATTAAGGATAGGACCCTGAACTCCCAAGTTCTTATTACAAGTAAAGAAAAATAGGTGTAGCATTTTTTAACTAAAAAACAAAAAAAAAGTGATATGCTCACCCAGCCACTTTAAATGCTAATATTCTTTAAGCACAGCAATATCATCATTTTATTTTATAAATATTAATGAAATAGTACCTACCTATACCTAGCTCTGAGTGAGGTCCTGCAGAGTCAAAGGTTAACAGGACACAGCTTTGGTGTTTGTGCTTACTTTCTAGTGAGAGAGGTAGTAGCCAAACAAAAATATTATTGGGACCCAAGTGAGTTGTGGAAAGCTTTATAGGGTGACATTTGAATGATCTCTTGGGGGTTCATTAAAATTGATTAGGTAAAGATTAGGAAGGGAGAAGTCAGAGGATATCTAAACAAGGGGAATAGCTTTCACAAAGGCACAGAAATTTGAAATATCTTAATATAGTTTAGGGAAGCAAGTTGAATTCTTCCAAACAGCAAGGAACAGGATCTATGGAGAAGTAAGGAAAAACAGGAAACAGTTTCAAAATGAAAAAGCCAGATCTGATGTAGAATTGGAAAGTTGCTGGGGATATTACAGCAACTGTACAGTAAGACCTCATTGAGAAATGGACCCATTATTCAGGACAATTATAGTAAAAATACCTCATACTTATCGCCATCCTACTATTAGCTAGACCCTGGGCTGACGTATAATGGTTAATTTACTCCCCTGTGAGGTAAGTGTTGTTATTCCCATTTAACATGTAAGAAAACAACATTAAAGAAGAAGTGGTGGAGTCCAGACAAGGTTAGCAGTCTGGCTCCAGAAACATTAAAGTGACTTGCCCACAGTCACATGACCAGAATTTGATCCCAGTCTGCCTTCTCTACAGTAGTTATATAAACTGATCTAGTAACTTTGTTCCTTCATCTTTGCTTCTCTCCTTACACATTTTTTTTTCTCACTCTACCTTGGGTTAGCTTTGCAGCTCTCTTAGAGTGCGATCAGTTGCTCGCTATTTACTCTATAGAACATTTCTGCCAGAGTTGACTTGTTTAACTACCACATTGGTTGATGGCTAACCTTGGCTCCATCTATTGCCCATTCATATGTGGTTAAGAGCATCAGGATCATGTGGTACAAAGGAGAGCCATATATAAATAATGATTTTGGTAGCTTTATTTGGGAGGGGATTGTGGTATGGCAGGCAATCAAAGTGACAGTACGTGAGGGTAAATGGGTAAACTAACAGTAAATCATGGAGGCCTTTTTTCAGTGAAGAATTTGGAATGTATTCTGGAGGCAGTGAAAAGTCATTGGTGGTTTTTTGTTGTTTTTTGTTTTTTGACACGTGGTATTATTTTATATTAATTTCAAGTGTACCCATTGGATTTTTTTTTTTTTTTTTAATAGAGGATCAACATTTTTAGGTCTTGAATTGAGGAAAGAGAAATTGTAACAAGGAGGCCAGCCAGGAGATTTTGTAGTAGTGAAGAGATACATAATGGCAACAGAAATGGAAAAGGTGAAAGGGATTCATATTTGCAGTTGATGAGCTTGGTGACCAGTTACATGTGGAGGAACAGGGAAAGAGATACATAGAAAGTGGTGCCAAAATCTTAGGACATCTGAAAGGGAGAAGCATGGTGATGTTCAGACCACATCAAAGAGATAGTTGGAACTATGCCTGGAGTTGAGGAGGGAAATTGAAAGAGCAGATATAAATTAAAGGTTGGTGGCATCACCAGCACCCAGTTGTCCAAACCAAATATTGGAGAGATTCTAGGTTATTCCTTTCTCTTCACTTTCTACATCTAATCACCAATTACTGCTAGTTTTATTGCCTAAATATACTTTAATTCCATCCCTAGTCTGTGTCACCATTCACCTTCTCCTGGTTCAAGTCCTTTACATCATTCATCTGTGCTATATAGTAGTTTTCTCATTTTCATTCTTATTTTCCTCTAATTCCTCTTCTATGCAACTAAAAAGTGATACTTGGAAAAATAAATTTGTTTGTGTTTCAAACCATTTAGTGATTCCTCTTCAACTGCAAGGTAGAGTTTAGCTCTTTATCCCTACAGCTTCATCTTCCACTTCTCATCTCCTCAGTACTCTATGCTGACCGATTTGTAGCTTCACACCCACATACACCTTTGTAACAAATATGAGGCAGGAACTCCTTTCTTCCCTGCTTTGCTTCCCTGACCAACTCTTATTCAATCTTTAAAATCCCGTTTGTTTTTCACATCCTCTATAAGATCTTCTCTTATATCTGTCTCTGAAAAATTTTTACTTATTTGTGCTATTGAATATATCATGCTCTGGCTTCCTTACTTTTATTCTATATACTCCATGAGGGCAGATATTATGTCTTAGTCATCTTTATGTCCCCAGTACTTAGCACATAGTACTTGGCTAATAAATTGTTAGTTATAACTAGATTTAGTCAGCAGTCTAAAATGCTTTAGATAGGTTCATACAATAGTTGTTGGCAGAAAAATGATATGGAAAGAACATGGGCCTTGACGTGGTTGAGCCTTTGCTACAACCCATCCTTCCTCTAGACCTTACTATTCAATGAGCCAATAAACCTCCTTTTGTGTTTAAGAGGTTTGAATCAGATATCGTTACTTGTAACTGATAAAAATGGCTTTGCAAAATAGAAAGCACTATATTTTCACATTAACAATTTTTTAAATACATTAACTTTTTAAACAAATACTTGTGACCATCTATTATGAGCAAGATATAAGGTTGGTGCAAAAATAATGTCCGATTTTGAGGTCTATTTTAAAAGTGAAAAAGCCCATGAGTATGAAAATATTTATTCGTTAACATAACCTTTTTTGCTTTCTAGAACCTCATTCCATCTGTCAACTAGCTTATAAATGCCACACTTGTAAAATTCTTTAAGTTTTGAAGCAAAATATGAATCCAACTCATTTTCAGCCTTCTTTCTTAATGTCAACCTAAGACCATCAAAATGGTTCTATGGTCCGCGAAACAAGTGATAATCAGAAGGAGCAAGGTCAGGAGAATATGGAGGATGAAGCAGTATTTCCCAACCAAGCTCTTTCAAGAAATTCTTGGTGAGTCGAGCTGCATGAGGATGAGCATTATCGTGATGGAAGATGACACCGTTTCTGTTGACTAAGGAGGGTCGCTTTCGGTTAAAGCTGCTTTCAGACAACGAAGTTGTTCACAGTAAGGATTAGCAGTAATTGTTTGATTGTTGTCTAACAGTTCGTAATGAACAATTCCTTCCATATCCCACCATACACTCAACATGATCTTCTTTGCATGAAGTCCTCCCCTTCGTTGTTGAACTCTTCTTGCCCCTCAACTGATCCACGATCAGCGGCGTTTAACTTTATGGTAGAGGATCCACTTCTCAGCACCTGTACAAGCCTTCCTAAAAATGGTGCCTGACGGTGTCGCGAAAGCAATGATTCCCAACAAGCAACACGCTGTTGCAGATTCTCTGGAGACAGTTCGCGTGCGACCCATTTTCCAACTACTTAAACCTTTCCGATCCTTTTCAGTTGGCGTAGTACAGTTGTATGGGCTACGTTAAATTGTTCTGCAAGTTCCCTAGAGGTAATGGTGGGGTTTTCTGTGACAACAGCTTCCAACACTTCGGAATCAAGTTTTTTTGGACGACCCTCTTTTCGCCTGTTTTTCAAACTGAAATCCGCACTTCAGAAATGGGAAAACCACCTCCTGCAATTTCTTTCAGTCACTGCATCATCCCCATAAGTGCTTTGAAAAGACTTTTCTGCTGTACTTGCATTGGCACCTTTATGAAACTCATAGAGTAAAACATTTCTAAAGTGGTCTTTAGATGGGACGAACATGGGGCAAATATTGCGGACGATTATGAACAATGCTTCAATATGAAAAAATAAGGTATATATTAATCACTGTGACATCAAAGAATTAGGCACAAATTTAATAAATACTATCTAAAACTTTCTTTTATAAAGGTCGGACATTACTTTTGCACCAACCTGATAGAGTCCCTGGTGAAGGTTGTCTTACTAGCTGCAATGTTTCCTTATTCACTTGGGAAGAAGTGGGAGATGGGAAAAAGGTGGGTGCGAGGGAGGAACAAATTATTTGTACAATTGGAGTTTTTATTAATGTTTGAGAGACCAGAACATTTTTACATAACTTTAAAAATCACTTATGAAAATAATTTATTGATGCAAATATTGACTAAAATGCATCTGTTTGCTCATTGTTTCCAAGATTCCAAAAGTTTTGTTTTGTTTAGGGTAAAAATACAACAAAATTTAACAAGCAGATATTGAGCACTTGCTATATGCTGAAGATACACAGTTTTTGCCTTTGGGGAATTAATTGTCTAATAAGTAGAAAGACACATAAAAATGATGCACTAATAGAAGTACTGTAATAGAGGTATGTAATGAGTGGGATGGGATCAGAGGAAGGAGCCTTTAACTTGGTATTAGGGGAGTGTGTCAATGGCAACATTTTAAGCTTCCATTATAATGGATACCTTTCTCCATTACTTATACCTCCTAGAGTGAACTGGTGTGATTGCTAATTATTATCCTGCAATATCAAGTCCTCTGAGAATACATGCTTTGCTGGTGATAATGTTATAGTAACATGAAGTGTTTAATATATAAAGAGTAAAAATATATCGTTACCACAGAGACAGATTATATTATGACAATTTCTATTATGATGCTTATTTATGTTCTTCCATCACTTCATTATATATGTAATCAGTGGGCATATGTAGTATGTCTGCACATTAGTAAAGGGATTTCAATGGGTTTCAAGTCATTTTAATAATAGATTAGAACCTGGTTAGTTGTGTTTGGAGTGGGGGGAATGAAAAAGTGCTTAAATGTCACATTCTTGATGCTAAGCCTGCATTTCAGACATGGTATTTAATAGTTAGAACAAAGTGTGCCAGTTTCTAATCTGTATTGTCTATTGTTACATCTGGTTTGCTGGTGGTGTTGATTGTTTACTTTTTTTTGCTTCAGTTTTAGTGAGATTTTAAAAAATTGATTCTGCACAGTAGTCAGCTATATTACTACTCTGTATTCTTTTTTCAAAATAAATCTAAAATAGAAAATCAACATGAATAACAGAAGATATATTTTATTATTAGATGGAATAAAAAAGATATTTTTTGAAAAAGTAGCCTTACTCTTCAAGGGAAATTACTTTTGTTTTCATGTATAACTTTTAGAAATTTAGATTCTTAGCCAATATTAAATAATATGCTTTGGAATGAACTGAGAATAAATTCATTTTTATATTAACATATTGATATTATGTTACCGCTGTATTTTTTTTTTAGTTTGTTTTATTTTTAAAACTTATTTTATAAAAATTGATATATTATATGAGTATCACTAATTAAATTATGCTTTCTTTTTATTCCTGACAGGCTTCTAAGGGAAGAAATCCATACAGATGTTACTTTTTCTATAGGTTGTACTTTGTTCAAAGCACACAGAGCTGTCCTTTTAGCAAGGGTTCCTAACTTCTATTTTCATAATATTGGACAGATATCAAATAATTTAACAAATTATGAGCCTATTGCTGTGGAGAACTTTGAAGCTTCAGAATTTAGAACATTTTTACAGTAAGTGCTTTCTTTTTCTTTTATATTTAAGTCTAATCTGTAATTATTTTAAAAACACATGCATATGTCTTTATTTCATGTATTTTTTTTATCTGTTTTATAAACTTCTAAGAAAAATTCACTCATTTAAATTCTGAATTATCTTAAATTCATGTTAGTAGAGGCTAAGCATTAGAGAGTTAGTATTTGGAGAAGCTAAGTACTAACTTGAGATTGATCCTAAGAGAGAAGAAATGAATAGTGTGCTTTCTGTAAATTTGAGTGAATTACTCTATGGCAGGGTTTCTCAACAGTGGCACTGTTGATGTTGTGGGTTAGATAATTCTTTGTTGTGAAGGCTGTGCTGTGCATTTTAGGATGTTTAGCAGCATCCCTGGCCTCTAGCCACTAGATATCAGTAGCACTTCCCCTCCCTCTCCTTCCTTTTGCCCCCAAGTTGTGACAACCAAAATGAATCTAGACCATTCCAAAAGACCTCTGGGGGAGGTATTTTGTAAAACTGGCCCCTTATGAGAACCATTGCTATACTGACTTCTATATTATTAATGTGCAAAAATTTAAGTAAATTATGTATGTTTATAAAAATAAGAGATCATAACGTTCAAATTTTTAAAAATACAACTTCCATTGAATTTGTGTTCAATGATCTTAGAGAACTGTCATTGTCTAAATAATGGGATAAACTAATTTAGTATATCAATTTTCATGTCTAATTTAATAGAATTCTATTTTAATGCTTTGCTGTTAACTGCACTAATTATTTGACACTAGTTTTTGCTAAATGTGTCCATGAGGGAAGTACTTTTTAATGTACTTCCTCAAAATTATCTTTTTTAAAAAACCTATTTAAATTACTTTAGAGTGGTCTTAAATAACTTAAGCGTTTAAGAACTCTAGAGCTAGAATATCTGGGTTTAAATTCCCTGCTCTGCCAACTGGTAGCTTTGTGTCTCAAACTTAACCTCTGTGTGCCTGGACTTTTCTCAGTTTTAAAATACCTGGCATACAATAAGCACCATAAAAGCTGTTAACTAAGTTTTTTTTTATGTTTGTAAATCTTGAAGTGTTCATTTGTATTTCATTTCAGTAATTTAAATACTGCCATCCCATAATTTCTTTCCTTTCTCTAATATATGGAAATTAGTATCATTCTAATATTTTAGTGGTTTTCTGCTCTACCATTCCTCACATACACTTGCTCAGTAAATATTTATTGTGCCCTATTTTGGGCAAGGCCCTGTGTGAAGGGCTAGGTATGAACTGGTTAATGATTTTTGATTTAGGGGTGATTATAATGATAATAAATGTGTGGAAGGGGAATATTTTCCCTTTCCCTCCTCTAGTTCTTTTGGCTGGCCAAATAAACCAACAGAAGGCAGATTGGCAAGAGAAGATGAATTTAATCTGACGCACATGGGAACCCAACATCTGTGAGAAAGTCAGAGACCCCACATACATGAGAGGTTCAGACATAGAAATAGAAAGGGGGATTATGGTATATAAGACATTCTGAGTTAGGAATGAGATAATGCATCTTGAGGGCCTTAAAGGGCCATTACAGGATGATAAGAGCAGATGTTTATTAAATTGAAGTTTGCTCTGCCATGTAAATGGGTCAAAAAGGTTATTGCTGGTAATCTTTTATTATGGGCAAGTTCTCTAATTCAAGTTCTTCTAGGTAGTTTAATGGAGGAGCCTGAAGTTAAAATTGCCCTTAGTTCAAAATAATCCATATATAACTGAGGCAAATTGTGGGGTCGCTTGTTCTGAACCCTTACATAAGTAAATGTGGAACTAAGTTTTAGAACCAATACTGGCAATTATGCCATTGTATAGTACTACAGATTTGTCAATTAGCAATTTTTAATAAATATGATTATTTTTTAAATATCTAATTGGCTTTTTTAAGTAATTCATGAATTGGGCAGCATCCTATCTAGCAACTAGAAGGGCACTTCAAAAACATCTTTATTGAGAAAAAATTCACATATCGTAAATATAATTCACTTTTAGAGTGTACAATTCAGTGGTTTTAGTATTTCTGCAGTTGTGCATCCATGATCATAATTTAATTTTAGAGCATGTTCAATACCCCAGAAAGAAGCCCTCTACCCATTATCTGTCGCTCTCAATTCCCTCAACCTCCTGCCCTAGACAACATTAATCTGCTGTCTGTGTCTATGAATTTGCCTATTCAGGACTTCTCACATAAATGGAATCATACAATTTGTGGTCTTTTTGACTGACATTTTACTAAGCATTTTGTTTTCAGTGTTTGTCCATGTTGTTGCATGTGTCAGTGCTTCATTTTTTTATTGCCAAATAATATTTCATTATATGGCTATACTACATTTTGTTTATTAACTCATCAATTAAATGGGCATCTGTGTTTCCACTTTTGGGCAGTATGACTCATGATGCTATGAACATTCATATGCAAATTTTTCTGTGAACCTGTGGTTTTATATTTCTTGGGCATATACCTAAGAGTGGAATTACTGGGAAATGTAGTAACTCTATAGTTAACTTTTTGAAGAACTGCCATACTTTTTTTCTAAAGAGGCTATTCCATATACCAGCAGTGTATGAGGGTTTTAATTTCTCTACGTCCTCGTAACACTAGTTATCTTCTGCCTTTAAAAAAAAAAAAGTTGTTCTAGTGAATATGAAGTGGTATCTCATTGTGGTATTCATTTGTATTTCTCTGATAGCTGATTTTCATATGCCTATTTGCTGTTTGTGTATATTCTTTGGAGAACTGTCTATTCACATCCTTTGTTTACTTTTCAGTTGGATTGTCTTTTTATTATTGAATTAGGAGCGCTCTCTCTCTCTCTCTCTATATATATATATAGAGAGAGAGAGAGAGAGAGACTCTTATCAGACCTATAATTTGCAGATATTTCTGTCTTTTCAGTTTCTTGATGGTATTATTTCCATAAAAGTTTTAGATTTTAATGTAGCTTAATTATTTTTTTTGTCACTTGTGCTTTTGGTATATAGATAAGAAACCATTGCCTAATCCAGGATCATAAAGACTTATTCTTATATTTTCTTCTAAAAATTTATGCTGTTTCCTTTCCTTTCCTTTTCCTTTTTTTTTTCTTTCCTTTTCTTTTCTTCCCTCCCTCCCTCCCACCCACCCTTCCTTCTTTCCTTCCTTCCTTCCTTCCAGTTTATAGAGCCATATGCTAGCCAGAAAAGTACCAGGTTCAGGGGTATGAAGTCTAAATCACCAGCAAGCAACAGCTTTAGGAGGAGAAGGCAACATGTCTGCGGTTTTATTCTTTTAGCTCTTGCATTTAGGATTATAATCCATTTTGAGCTCATTTTTTTGTATAGTGTAAGGAGGGGGTCCAATTTCATTCTTTTGTGTGTGATACCTAGCTGTTCCAGCACGATTTTTGAGGAGACTGTTCTTTCCCCATTGGATTGCCTTTATACCCTTGTTGAAAATCAGTTACCCATTGCTATAGACTGAATTGTTTCACTCCAGACTTTATGTGCTAAAGTCACCCTCCAATGTGATGATATTCAGAGACTGTACTGTGCCTTTGGGAGGTAATTAGGTTTAGATGAGGTTATGAGGGTGGGACTCTCATGATGGGAATAGTGCCCTTATAAGAAGAGATATTAGAGAGCTTGCACTGTCTCTCTGCCATGTGAGGACACAGTGACGAGACCAACTACAAGCCACGAAGAGCATTCTCACCGGAACATGACCGTTGTGGCACCCTGGTCTTGGACTTCCAGCCTCCAGAATTGTGAGTAATGAATTTCTGTTGTATAAGCCACTAGTCTATGATATTTTGTTATGGCAGCCCAAGCTGACACATGAATGTTAGGGTTTATTTCTGGTCTCTCAATTCTATTCCACTGGTCTGACTGCCTGTCTGTAATGCCAATGCCAGTTATCAGTTTAACTTTTATGAGAAATAAGTTGGGTTTTTGTGTTTATGTCCTGGATCCTAGGTGTTTTTCAGATGCTAGTCTTTTAACTATTTGCTGACATACTTCTTGCCTGTAATCAAAATTATGTTGACTTTATTGTCAAAAATTCATTTTGGGTGATTCAGTTTTAAGTATATTTGCCCTGACTGGTGTGACTCAGTGGGTTGGGCATCATCCTACAAACTGAAAGGTTGCTGGTTCGATTCCTGGTCAGTGCATATGCCTGGGTTGCAGGCTAGGTCCCTGTTGGGAATGTATAAGAAACAATCGATCTTGTGTGTTAATGTCTCGCTCCTTCTCTCCCATTTCTCTAATAAATAAATAAATAAAATCTTTAAAAAGATTTTTAAAGTATATTTGTGTGATTTGGCTTATTTTCCTTCATTTTAACCTGTCTGTTTCTTGAATGATATGTTTTTCTTTATTTTAGAAGTTGTTATATGAAGCTCCTCTAAGCATAAATGGAAAATTGCTTAACCTGGCTTCCCCCCCATGTGTAAGAACAGAGTGACATATATAATTTAAACAGATACTTTAAGAGCAATTTAGAAAATCATTGTTATTTTTTAGTATAGATCATAGGCTAATCAATTTTAAAGGTATATATTTTTTACCCTGGTAGGTAGTTTAGTGGCATTGTTATAAGAGCAGGTCAAGCCACGTCCACCACTTCTAATTGTATGAACTTGAACTAATCACTTATCATTAGTTTCCTCAACTGAAAAAATAGACATAATAACAATACCTACCTTAAACTGTTGTGAGGTTAAATGAGATGCTTATAAAGCACTTAGCACAGTGACCTGGCATATGGTAAGTGCTGAATACATTTTAATAACACATTAATAGTAGTTGGCCCTGTGAAATTACACATTTCTTTAGCTGTTGAGTGTATGTTTATAAGAAGATGCTTGGGATAGGTCAGATTTTTATGTATTAGAGAAAAGGAGAAATTGCATCAATGTTATCTTTTATTTATTATCATTAAAAGTGATGGAATTGAGCCCTGGCTGATGTGGTTCAATAAATTGAGCACCGGCCTGCGAACTGAAAGGTAACTGGTTCGGTTTCCAGTCAGGGCACAATCCTGGGTTGCAGGCCACGTCCCCAGTTGGGGGAGTGTGAGAGGCAGTCGATTGGTATATCTCTCAAACATGGATGTTTCTCTCTCTCTCTTTCTCCCTCCCCTCCCTTCTCTAAAAATAATATCTTTTAAAAAAAGGTGATGGAATTGAGGCCTCTTTATGTCCCAACCTGTTTGTGTTTTGGGTTGCTATCTACCTTATAAAGCAAAATACAGGATTTGTCTTCTGAGAAGATGAAGTCATCTTTTCCTCTGAAAAAGCCTTCTACTTAGTTGGCTTTGGCATGCTACAGGAATGGGAGGGCAGGGATTGAGGCTTCCTGAGTCTGGCTTTCAGTTGAGATAGAGAAGATAGTGGTTATAACCAAAAAGTCCAAAGTGGATTGTAGTAGTTACTTCCAGAACTCATCAGTTAACCTAGCCTCGGCTTCAGGACTGTCATATAAGTGGATTCCTTAATAAAAAAAAAAAAAATAATACAGTTAAATAAATAAAATTGGTAGAAAAGAAGACTGAATGAGAGACAGTATGATAGAGTAGAGGAACCATTGGACTTGACAACAAGGCAGAGATCTGCCTTCTGGCTGCATTTTCTTGTTTTAGGATTTCTTTTAGCTGTTTTTTTCATATGTGTTTAGAACAGGAGTTTGGAGTAAATGGGTTTGTGCTTAATAGTGCTTCACAGTCCTCTCTTTAAAGCACTTAATCACATTGTGTTTTGTATTCATGTAATCATGTATGTCTGTGGTTATATAAGCTGCTTGAGGTTTGATCATCTCATTGATGTGAACAACCCCAGTGGTATCTCACGTACTCTCTATCACTTAGAAAGTGTTCATGATGTAACCCCCACCTTGTCTATATTAATATAAAGCATAAGTAGGGGGTTATAATATAAAATACGAGATTGAAATTTAGTAAAAACTGATAAAATAGATATTTGAGTTTTTAACATGTGAAATTCATTCCGTATGTGTCTTCAATATACATTCTTTTAAAATAACCAATAAAGATTTTGAAATACTCTGTTATGTTGCTACTTATTTTAGAGTCCTCTGATGTATACTTCAGTTAGAGTTGAAAATACAGTCTTTGAAAAGTTGTTTTTTATACATCGACTTCAGATATGGCTCAAATGATTCACAGTGGAAAGTAGTGTTTGCTTTATGACCTCATGATTAAAATTCAACTAAGGATTATAAAAGTCATTGATTTCCCAATAAGACTTCCCCTGTCGTAGTTGTTTGAGAGATTGTATGTATGTTTGTATGTGTGCATGTGTGTGTGAAGGAAAGGGAGACCTTTGAATTTTCAGTTTAGCATCAGTAACTGGGAGATGCTAGGATAAAGTATCAATTAGGTAAACATAGCAACACAAAACAAAGAATTCCATTTCCCCTGCAGCTTTCGCAAGTGGTAGCTATTTTCTCTCCTATGTCCTTTTTACTAGTAGGGTTGGAAGTGGATGGGATAGATGTACTATCGTACTAATTATATTTAACTATATTTTTTTATTTTCTGTGTTCTTGATGCTTTGGTATTTGGGGTCCTACTGATCCTGATGGAGGAGAGACTGCTCCTGCTAGGGTTAGCTAATTCCTGTAAGTATGCCTTAGATAAGCAAAACAACCAATCCAGAGTTCACTTGGGCACCCATCTCCTTTATCTGGTTTTTACACTCCAGAAAGCAATATGAGGTCTGTCCAGAAAAAGTTCAGCCATTGTTAATATAATTAAAACAGTTTACCAGATATGGTGTAACCTGGAATCCAAGGAGAGTGGACTGGAATGTGCATACGTGAGCAATGACGACTTCACTGTACTAGTCAGGGCAGTAGACACCATTGAGTGAGCATGTGTGCTGTGTCGCCGTCATATTCAGAATTACTAAGTAGAGCAACAAATCTGCATAAAATTTTGCATTAATCTTGAACATTCCTGCATGGAAACTACTGTATTTGGATGATGCAGAAGGCCACAGCTATGGGCAACTGGTGATTTGCTGTTTCATCACAGTGCCCCGCTCACATATCACATCTCGTGCATAGTTTTTTGGTGAAACATCAAATTTCCCAGATGACTCAGCCCCCCTACAGCCCAGATTTGGTGCCCTGCAACTTCTGACTTTTCCAAAACTAAAATCACCTTTGAAAGGGAAGAGATTTCAGACCATTGATAAGATTCAGGAAAATACGATGGGCCAGCTGACGGCGATTATAGAACTGTACCTCCTTTGATGGGGACTAAGATGTCATTGTCCTATGTGCAATGTTTCTTTATCTTCTTCAATAAATGTCTATTTTTCATAGTGCATGGCTGGATACTTTCTGGACAGACCTCATATTCCTCTGCTCTAATCATTCCAGGGCCATGTATGACACAACTAGAGACCACCCTTGTAGTCCATAGCTGCCCAACCTCCCACGCAGTTATTCAAACTGTCCAATCCTAAATCTGCTCAGCTGCTTACCTTGCCTTACTGTTCCTTCCAACCAAACCACAGTAAAGGCTTTTGCCTACACTTTGCCCTTGCTCCTTCTGCCTCTAGACCCACCCTGTTGCTTCCTCATTTGGCCCTACCTGGTGTGGTGTGCCCCACTCCTCTTGGGAGCTGTAAGTAACGAACTTTTCTCAATGGCATTCATCTCCTGAACTGTTGGCCTCATCATGCCTCAATAAAACCAAATTCCCAGGTACAATCTAAAATGCTTGTGAACTTGATTACTGTCTCCAGATCTTTCTCACTCCCTTCTTCCTAAACCCCTGTCTTTGAGTTCGTCTTACAGGTCTATACCACTAGGTAGTCATGTACAGACCCTTTGGTCAATCAGCCTCATTACTTAATGAAACTATTGTCAGTTTCTCTAGTAACATAAATTTTGCCAATTGCAGTTGCCACAAAGATGGTGTTTTTACTACCATAGCCTCTAGTTCCTTTAATTCCTGTCTTCTGGTCTTCTCGTAATCTTGTTTTCCGCTATACCTCAATCACTGAATACCAAGTAAAATCCTAAATTATGTCATTGCCAATAACTGTAGCCCTCCACAGTCAGACTCCACATATCTCACTCTCTTGACTTCTACCTCCTATCTTTCCAGCTAACTCCCTTAAAGCTCCAATTCGAATATTCACCAACTCCACCAGGACCTGAAATTAATCTTACCACATTTTTATTGTTTTTTATCCTGTGTTCTCATTTCCATTCTTACTGTGCTTAAATTCCTATTATTGTATCACTTCCTTTATATACAACGTCTGTTCTCTTGTCCTTTCTGAATTTGTGTTACTTGCATGTTAAAACTCCAAACCTTAAATGCAACCCTTTGACCTCTCCATTCCTGCATCAATATAGTTGACTAAGACAGGAGAAAAACACACGAACCGGTCTCACTTTATTTATTTTTTGTATGTTTAATTGATTATGCTGTTACAGTTGTCTCAATTTCTTTTCCCTTTGCTCCCCCTACCCCTCCACTCCCCTCAGTCCATGACCATGGGTCGTGCATAAAGCTCTTCTCTACATCTCCCTGTCTGTTCTGCACCCTCCTACTATGCTTTTTAATTCCTGCATCATTTCCCTCCTTCTCCTCTTTCACCCTCTGAGTTGACACCACTCCACATGTTCCCTATACCTATAATTCTGTTCCCACTCTGGTTATCTGCTTATTTTGCCTTTGTTTCCATTCCCTAGCTTCTGTTGTTGATAGTTATGATTCTAATGTCATTTTAATGTTCATGGTTTTGATCTTCTTTTTCTTAAGTCCCTTTAACATTTCATATAATAATGGCTTGGTGATGATGAAGTCCTTCAGCTTTATCTTGTCTGGGAAGCACTTTATCTGCCCTTCTATTCTAAATGTTAGCTTTGCTGGATAGAGTAATCTTGGTTGTAGGTTTTTGCCTCTCATCACTTTGAATATTTGCTGCCAGTCCCTTCTTGCCTGCAAAGTTTCTTTTGAGAAATTGGCTGACAGTCTTATAGGCACCCCTTTGTAGGTAATTCTCCTCTTTTCTCTTGCTGCTTTAAAAATTCTCTCTTTATCCCTAACCTTTGGCATTTTGATTATGATGTGTCTTGGTGTGGTCCTCCCTGGGTCTAGTTTGTTTGGGACTCTCTCTGCTTCCTGGACATGTATGTCCATTTCCTTTCCCAAATTAGGGAAGTTTTCCTTCATTATTTTTTCACATAGTTTTTCAATTTCTTCCTCTTCCTCTTCTCTTTCTGCCACTCCTATGATTTGGATGCTGGCAATTTTAAGGTTATCCCAGAGGTTTCTAAGCCTCTCTTCATTTTTTAAAATTCTTGTTTCCTCCTGTACTGGTTGACTGTTTATTTCTTCCTTATGTTCCAATTCTTTGATTTGAGCCCTGATATCCTTTCCTTCACCACTAGTTTCATGTGGATATTCCTTCATTTCACTTAGTAAAGCTTTCATTTCTTCCCTTTCATGTTTAATCTTTGCTGTCAAGTCTGTTAGCATCTTTATCACCAGTACTTTGAACTGTGTGTCTTTTAAATTGGCTATCTCCTCATCTGTTAGGTGTGCTATTTCCTTGTCAGTTAGGTTTCCCACTGGAACCTTGATCTGCCACCCTTTTGGGCCATACTTCTCTGTCTCTTCATATTCACAGCTTTCTCTGTTTGCCTCTGTGTCTTGGTAGAGCTGTTTTACCTGTTATGTTATAAGGGTTGGAGCCTTAGGTATTTGTCAGTTCTGGTGACCCGTTGCACCACGTTGTGGCACTATACATGAGGGAAGGGTCTGAGAGGGAACAGTGCTGGTTGCCCCACACTCGCCGCTTTTCCAGGCACTTCTCCCCCTTCCCATACTAAGCAAGCTGCCTCTTTTGAGAGACCGGTAGTTTCTTCTTCCGCCCCAGCCCCCACTGGCTTTCGTAGTCAGAAGCAATGCAGCTGTATTTTCCCCTGCACTGGGACCTCAAACTACGCAGTCTTTTCTGGGGCTGGGATCAGTCTGATTTTGGGCTGGGAACACTTGCCGGGTTTAATATGTATGACTGTGCTTTTTGCCATGGCTACAGTTGCTGTATTGCTAGCTGTGCCACCAGCCACCACTGCCTCCAGCTGTGCTGCCAGCGGCCAATGCCTCTAACCGTAGGCCAGCTATGGCCGCCAAGCACCGCCCCCAAGCACCGCCCCCACAGCCACTGCTCCACACCTCTTTCTCTCTGTCCCTGCTTCGCCCCTCCTACCTTTCTGGCTGAATATTTCTTCTTTATTTCTTTGCTGAATTTCCCTGTAGTTTTGATTTTCTGTTTTTTTTTTTTTAGTTTTGAAGTTGTAAATTCCTTCTTAGCTGTGTGGAGATGCAGCGTGTCTATTTACACCTCCATCTTGGCCAAAGCCCCAGTCTCACTTTAAATCATGACCATGAGCCACAAGTAGGCAGTTAGTGCTTTCAGTCGTATTACATGGAGTCATATATTTCCGTAGTTTCATTTGCTCTCCCACTCCTTGAGGACATTTCACACCTCCTCTTGAACTTTCAACTGCTCTTCCCTTATCTTCATTCTCACTTCATGATCTTGCTTTCTATTTCATTGAGAAAATCAAGGCAATTGGAAGAGAACTTGCACAAATTTCTCCCACATCTCACTTGCATCTGCACCAGGTGCTTTGTCTTTCCTCATTGGTTAACTGTCAGAGCTTTTAAAATCAATTCCTCCACTTGTCCGCTAGATCTCATCCTATTCCTTTTCATGTACTCAGACATTGCTTCAGCAATTTTTACTTTTCAAAAAACAAGTTTCTCTTCTCTTGGATCTTATCATTAGCATATAAACATGGTTTTCACACCCTCACCTAAAAAAACAACAAAACCCTCTCTTTATGCCCCTTCCCCTCCAGTTAATACTCTATCAGCTAATATCCTAATGTTGTGATCCCTTTCACATAAGATCTCAAGAGTTATCTATCACACTCAATTTCATTCTCCTTTTTAAAAATAGAGATATTCACATATTATAAAATCCTTTAAGAAAGTGTATAATTCAGTGGCTCTAGGATACAGTTGACCCTTGAACAATGGAGGTTTGAATGGCACAGGTCCACTTAAACACTAATTTAAACTGGGCTTATTCAAGGGTCTACCGTATTCACAGTGTTGTGCAACAATCACCACTGTCTAATTTCAGAATACTTTTGTCATCCTAAAAAGAAACCTCATACCCATGAGCAGTCACTTCCCACTAATTCATGACAACTAATAATCTACTTTATGTCTTATGGTTTTGCCTATTCTGGGCATTTCCTATAAATGGCATCATATAGTATATGGCCTTTTATGTCTGGCTTTCTAAACTTGGTATAATATTTTCAAGGTTCATCCATGTCGTGGTTTTTCATCAGTACTTCATTCCTCTTTATGGCTGAGAAGGTCACCACAATACTTCATTTCTCCTTATGGCTAAGGAGGTCACCAAGACTATTTCACATTTGATGATTTCATGAGGATGACTTACAGGACTCTAGGTTATGATTTATTACAAAGTAAAAAAGGCAAATGGGGTGAAGTCCACAGAAAACCAGCTACAAGCTTCCAAGGGTCCATTCCCAGTAGAGTCATACAGGACATGCTTAATTACCCTAGCAATGAGTTATGACATTTCAGAAATGTTGCCAACCAGGGAAGCTCATTAAAAGCTCAACACCCAGGGTTTTTATTGGAGGTTGGTTACATATGCATCCTTTACCTAACCTATACCCATATTCCAGACTCCTAGAAGGAAAGGAGATGTTTAGCTTAAACCAATTATTTATAGGCATAATGAGCCATGCTTGTCATTTAGAAAATGCTAGCAATACTCCTGAAATCATGTTTTCAGATACCAGCCAAGGGCTAACCTTGTAAGTCTTACAGAGCATAATAGTCAGAAGTGCTATGTTAAGTCTTCTCTACATGTGGATATACCATATTTTCTTTATCCATTCATCAGTTGATAGACATTTGGGTTGTTTTGACCTTCTAATGTAATGAATAATTCTGTCAACAGTATGTGCAAGTTTTTGTGTCAACATATTTTATACACCCAAGGAGTAGAATTGCTGGGTCATATGGTAAACTTTTGAGGAACTACCAGACTTTTTTCCAAAGATGCTACACCATTTCACATTCATAACCACGTCTGAGGGTTCCAGTTGTTCCACATTCTCAAGAAAAATTATCTATCTTTTTTATTATAGTTTCCCTAGTGGGTATGAAGAGGTATCTCATGGTTTTGATTTGCAGTCCTCTGGTGGCTTTTCAGCATCTTTTAGTGTGTGTATGGCTGATTGTATATTTTGTTTGGAAAATTGTCTATTTTTTGCCCATTTTTAAATTGGGTTATTTGTCTTTATATTTATTAAGTTGTAGAAATTTCTTATATATTCTATATACAAGTCTCTTATCAGATCAATTATTTGCAAAAGTTTCCCATTCTATGACTTGTCCTTTAACTTTTTTGATGGAATCCTTGAAAGCATAAAAAATTTAAATTTCTATGATTTTTATCTTATCTACCTTTTCTTCTGTTACTTGTGCTTTTGATGTCATATCTAACAAACCATGGCCTAATCCAAGGTCATAAAGATTTATACCTGTGTATACTTTAAAAAGTTTTATACTTGACTTCCGGCCAAGATGGAGGCCTAGACAGATATGCTGCATCTCCCTCCACAACTAAGAAGGAATACAACTACCTCAAAACTAGAGACAACCAGAAGTTCCAGAAAATCGAGCTGCATGGAAGTCCAACAAACAAAGATATAAAGAAGAAATACTCATCCAGACAGGTAGGAGGGACAGAGCTGGGGTGGAGAGGATGTGGTGTGGTGGTGGCAGCAGCGGTGGCAGCGGCATGCTGCCAGAAAGTGCAGTCACACATTTTAAAAAGTCAGGAGGGACACCTGGGGAGTGTCCCCAGCAGCAGACCAGACCACGCAGCTCACGGTCCCAGCGCCAAGGAAAATGAAGCCACATTGCTTCTGACTGTGCAAACCAGTGGGGGTAGGGGTAGAGGAAGAAACAGCCAGTCTCTCAGCAGAGTCTGATTGTTTAAAGAGCCCCCGCAGTCCTAGAATGTCCGCAGACACCCACCCACTCTGGGAACAACAACCAGGGCAACAATTAGAGAGGCATCAGTCCCATACAAAGTGGGAGAAGTGCCTGGAAAAGGGGTGAGTGCTAAGCAAGCAACATTGTTCCCTCTCAGACCCCTCTCCCACATACAGTGCCACAACGTTCAAAACACTGGTGATAAAGATGCTCACAGGCTTGACTGATATGCTTAAGTATGACAAACGCATAAGGGAAGAAGTGAAGGCTATGCTGAATGAAAGGAAGAAAAATCCACACAAAACCAATGGTGAAGTGAAGGAAACGAGTTCAAATCAATGATTTGGAATATAAGGAAGAAAAAAGCAGTCAACCAGTACAAAATGAGGAAACAAGAATTTTAAAAAATGAGGAGAGGCTTAGGAACCTCTGGGTCAACTTTAAACATGCCAACATCCAAACAATAGGGGTGCCAGAAGGAGAAGAGGAAGAGCAAGAAATTGAAAACTTATGTGAGAAAATAATGAAGGAAAACTCCCCATATTTGGTGAAGGAAATAAACATACAAGTCCAGGAAGCACAGAGAGTCCCAAACAAGCTAGACCCAAAAGGACCACATCAAGAAACATCATAATTAAAATGCCAAAGGTTCAAGATAAAGAGAGAATCTTAAAAGTAGCAAGAGAAATGCAGAGAGTTACCTACAAAGGGGTGTCTATAGGACTGTCAGCTGATTTATCAAAAGAAGCTTTGCAGGCAAGAAGGGACTGGCAAGAAGTATTCATGGTGATGAAAAACAAGGACTTACAACCAAGATTACTCTATCCAGCAAAGCTATAATTTAGAATGGAAGGGCAGATAAAGTGCTTCCCAGACAAGGTAAAGCTAAAGGAGTTCATCATCACCAAGCTATTATTATATGAAATGTCAAAGGGACTTACTTAAGAAAAAGAAGATCAAAATTATGAACGTTATAATGACAACAAACTCACAACTATCAACAACTGAATCTAAAAAATGAAAATCCAATGAAGCAAACCAGAATAGGAACAGAATCATAGGTATGGGGATCATTCGGAGGGTTATCAGCTGGGAGGGGGAAGGGGGAGAAAAGGGGAAATGGTGCAGGGATTAAGAAGCATAATTGGTAAATACAAAATAGACAGGGGAATTTAAGAATAATATAGAAAAGCCAAAGAACGTATATGCACAACCCATGGACATGAACTAAGGAGTTGGGATTGCTGGAGGGAAGGGGGGTACTAGGCAGAGGGGAGCAAAGGGAAAAAAATGGAAACTACTGTAAAAACAATTAATAAAATATACTCAAAAAAAATAAAGATGAGGGGTGAATATTCCCAAAAGTGAGTATCATAACTAGGAATGTTGAGTGTGGTTTTCAATGTCAGTTTTTTTTAAAGGAGAGCAATATAGCAACACAGTCTTATGTTCTTACTTTGAAATATCAAAGGTAAACCTCATTGTGAGGGGAAGAAAAAGTATGGAAAGAATTTCAAAGAGAGAGAGGTGATTTATTGAATAATGTCCTGATATAAGATGTCCCTTGGGTCTTTTAAGTGGTTACAAAAATGGGAAAACTCTGATCAAAATGTGAACTCTGATTAAAACCTCTGTCTTGAAAATAATGAGGTCCTGCTTGACGCAGAATCTTCAAAAAGTTTTTGCAGTGTCTTCATTAAAGGCTTTGTCATCCCCTTGAACAACAAAAAAGTTTTATACTTTTAGTTCTTACATTTGGATCTTTGACTAAGTTAATTTTTTTAAAAGATTTTATTTATTTATTTTCAGAGAGAAAAAGAGAGGGAGAGAAACATAAATGTGTGGTCGCCTCTTGTGTGTTCCCAACTGGGGACCTGGCCCGCAACCTAGGCATGTGCTCTGACCAGGAATAGAACCAGCAACCCTTTAGCTCACAGGCCAGCACTCAATCCTCTGAACCATGCCAGTGAGGTCTAATTTTTGTATATGGTGTGAACCTGGGGTCCAGCTTTATTCCTTTACATTTGGATATCCAGTTGTCCCAGCACCATTGGATACCAGTATGTAAAGCAAAAACACTCTTGTGTGTCTCTTCCTCTCTTAATACCCTACTCTCAGAATACTTTAGTTCTGACACTTCTGGCCACCAAACGTGTGGGGATTTTTCCCTATACCAAGGAATTCCGAGATTCTCCAGACACCAGTTGGGTATCCTATGGATTTAACTAAATTCTGACAATATATACCTGGAAAAAGCATTGGATCCCACAGGTTAAAGGCTCATTACCACAAGACTGCTCCCCTTTCCCCACTTCAGATGCCAATCTCATGTCTAGGTTGTTACCTATGGAGGGTCCTACATTTTTTACCTTATGTTTAATTAATTTGTTACAGCGCTCACACAACTCAGGAAAACCTTTTACTTACTTAGATTACCATTTTATTATAAAAGGATATAACTCAGGAACAGCCAGATGGAAGAGATGAATAGAGCCAGGTATATGGGAAAGGGCACAGAGCTCCCATGCTGTCTCTGGGCACACCACTCTCCCAGTAACTTCATGTGTTCACTGGCCTAAAGACTCTTTAATCCCCCATCCTTTAGGGTTTTTATAGAGGCATCACTACATAGGCATGAATTGACTGTTGATGATTAATTCAACCTCTGTGTACAGGTTTGTTATCTGCAAATAGAAATTGCTTTATGTATTTCTTTCCTATCAAGATACCTTTTATTTCTTTTTCTTGCCTAATTGCCTTAGCTAGAACCTCCAGTTAAATATTGAATAGAAGTGGTAAGAGCAGACATCCTTGCTGATCTTAGAAGGAAAGCTTTTAGTTTTTCACCATTAAGTATGATGTTAGCTATGATTTTTTAAAAATATGTCCTTTATCAGATTGAGCATATTCCCTTCTATTTCTAGTTTGTTTAGTATTTTATCATGATAAGGTGTTAGATTTTGTCAAATGCATTTTTTAATTGTGTTTATTAATATGAGTATGAAGGTTCTATCCTATTGATGTGGTGTCTCAGTCCATTCAGGCTGCTATAAGAAAATACAACAGACTAGATGGCTTATCAACAACATAAATTTCTCTCTCACAGTTCTAGAGGCTGGTAATCTAAGATCAGATTGCCAGCATGGTAGGGTTCTGCTGAAGACCCTGTTCTGGGTTGCAGACTGCTGACTTCTCACTGAGCCCTCACATGGTGGAGAGAGGCAACAGATCTCTTTGGAGCTCTGCCCTCATGTCCTAATCACTTTCCAAAGGTCTCACCTCCCAATACCATCACACCGAGCATTAAGTTTTAACATTTGAATTTTGGAGGTGAAACACAGATATTCACAACATAGAATATGATGTATAACATTGATTTTCATATGTTTAACTACCCTTGATTTCCTAAGATAAACCCCAGTTAGTCATGATGTATATTTCTTTTTATATGTTGCTGGGTTCAGTTTGCTATTATTTTGTTGAAGATATTTTCATCTATATTAGTAAAGAATATTGGTTTATGGTTTTCTTGCGACATCTGCATCTGCTTTTGTATCAGGATAATACTGACTTCACAGAATAAGCTGGGAAGTGCTTTCTTCTCTTTGGAAAAGTTTGTGAAGGATTGGTATTAATTCTTTAAACATTTGGCAGAATTCACCAGTGATGGCACCTTGTCCTGGGTTTTTCTTTGTGGAATATTTTCAATTACTAATTTAATATTCTGTTTCTTCTTAAGTCAGATTTGATACTGTGTGCCTTTCTGGGAATTTTCCACTTCATCTAGCTTATGTGTGACATTATATATTCCTTTTTAACATGAAAATTTGTTATAGACTACTTTTTAAACTTTGCTATTTTAGGTTGACTTTTTTACAGCTGGTTCAGATTTGAAATGGTTTTAAAATTCTGTAGTTGTTATATATGAAAGCTGCACATGGGAAACTAGCTTTTAAGAATCACCATTATTTTTATTAATATTTTATATTTTGCTTTTTAGGATTGTATACTCATCAAACAGAAACATAAAAAACTATGAAAATGAAATTCTTAGGAAAAAGATAGTGGAGAGTGGAGTAACACAAACAAAACATGACTTCAATTTTCAAAAGTATACTGACAATGATGGAAGATCATCTATAGAATTCTTAGATAAAAAATCACCTGGTGGTTCTCTTCTGAAGTATGGAACTCCAGATAGCAACGATGGAGAGGACAATTTTATATCCAGTGGTGAGGCATATTATTTGTTGACTTTTTAAAAATTTTGTAGACATGGAAGTATACTTCAAAAATCAGCTCTACTGCTTTTTTTTATAATAAGTAAATGAAAGTAAATGTAATGAAAGTAAATTTCATGGGTAAATGAAAATAATAGTATAGTCAACTCTCAGTATTCCCAAGTAATTGAAGATGGAGTTATTATAAATAAATACACCCATAATTCACAATTCTTTTGTTTCCACATGTTCTAATCCTAATTCTAATCTATGCCAATAAAAGCTTTACCAAAGATAGAGTCACTTCTGTTATAATACAGTATATGCATTTCTTTAAAAACACCATGCAACACAGAAATCATTATTTTTTGTTGTGACATTTTAAAAAGATAGGAATGTAATGATAATGATAGCTTAGTTTTAAACATGTTAAAAGGTGAAGAAATATAGAAATACTACAATAAATATAGCATTTGACCTTGAAAATGACCTTTAGTTTGTGGAAGTGGATGTCAGAGGGGTTGCAGCTTGTGAGTTATTGTGAATTAGTTGAAGGAGTCTGTTAAAGATATAGATATAGACATATTGGTATATAGATACATATTAAATATTCTAACAGGAAACTTGAGATCTCTGTATCAGAGAACAAACTGTTTATTATTCACAGAGCATCTCAGTGCCAGTTTCCATCCTGCAGCCCCCATAAGGCTATGTGATGAGGGCCAGATGTTACCTTTCACATGCAGTGGGATTGCACCACAGAGAGGAACACCAAAATTAGGAGAGTTTTATAGGCTGCCGGCAGATTTACCCATCCTCCTAGAGAGAGAGAGACAGAAAGGCAAACAGATAGACAGAACTTCACTTTGAAAGGTAAATAAATCATCTCTAGTGAGGGGAGAGGAAGGTAGCTTTTACTACCCTGGAGTGTAAGGAAATAAATGATTTGGAGATGAGGAAAGTCAATAAGTTTTTTGGGGGCACCACATTATCTCTAGCTTCCAAGGCATGGTTACTGTTAAATCATTCTTATCCAAATTTGCCAGTGCTCTTCTCTGAAAGACCAGACCATACAGAAGCATAAATATATTAATAGAAAATGGTCTACCAAATATTAGTTGAAATACACCTAAAAGAAGATGGAAATTTGTAAAACCAGATATGGATGGGTATGGCTCATAACATGTAGTGAACTGGGGTATCTAGTAGATGTTTTAGGTGTTTATGTGTGTTTTGTGTATTCTTACATGGCCCAGTTCAGCTGATACAGTTTTCTGCATTGACCTAGTATTTCTTGTGGATGAGCTTGCACCTAAGCAAATGCAAATTTCATGTTATGCTCAGATTGTTCCCTAATATATCAATTATGTTGGATCAAAGTTATGTTTTCAAAATAAGTGTTATAGCAGAATTGAATGTATTTATACGAAAGTGTCAGTTAACTAAGGGATTTTGTTACTGAAGTTTAGTGCAACAATAATAACAAAGTGATTTAAACTCAGGTTCTGACCATAATTATGTTATGGTGAATGAATGAAGAATGTCCATTCCAGGCTTGAGATAAATCCATTCATATATTTTATCTCCTTTAGTCTCAGATAACCCTAAGAAGTAAATGGTTGCAGACTGATTTCATTTAAGACTTGGAGTGTAAGGGACATTCCCAAGGCCATACGTATAGACCAGTTGGCAGAGCTAGTATTTGATACCCATTTTTCCTGCATCTAGTCTAGAGCTCTGCCACGGCCCCACCGCAACAATTAAAGCAGCCAAACAAGTTGTAAGTATAGCTGAAAAGAGTTCTTTTACCCCTCAGCCCCCTGCCTTTTCACTACTTTCTCCATCACTCCATGGAAAATCTCCGTGTTTACCAGTTTAACAGACAGTTGTTCATATTTTATTAACTTCTTTGCAGTCTTTCATACTGTCAGTGCTGCCCTCCTTGAAACTTCCTCTGTGTTCAATGACATTGTGCTTTCTTCACTTTCCTTCTTGGCCACTCCTCATTCTCCTTTACTAGGATATCACCTTTCTGCCCTTTAAATAATTAGTATTCCCAGTTTTTTTTGAGCTTCATATCTAACTGCTGAAAAAGACATATCTGTCTATATACAGAGTGGGGAACAATTAGGGTTACAGTTGTTCATATGGAAAATAATACAGTAATTAGCAAGTAATAATACAAGAATACACTCTGTGTTTCATATACTCACAACTGTAAACCTACTTTTGCCCCACCCTCTGTAAATTAAATATCTCAAAACTTAATTTGTGCCAAACTGATCTAATCACCCACCTCTCCCAATCTGCTCTTTATTAAAATACTCTGTTAGTGTGAATTATATCATTGTCTTTCCACTCATTTACTCTCCTTATTCATGACCATTTGTATTGATTTATCTTCTAAATATTCTTATGTATTTCACTTTTATATCCCCTTTCCATTACTTTATTTCAGGACTTTGCTATTTTCCTTGAGAATTTGCACACCAGCTAGCTGCCAGGCCTCCCACTCTGCCACCCTCCATTAATACCATTGAACAATGTCTGTTGGTTGCAAGTCTAATCACGGTGCTCCTCTTATTAAAATTCTTTAGTGGTCTCCCATAGCCTTAATATAAACCTCAAGTTCTTTCCCGTGGTATAAAGGGATTTTGTGAACGGGCTCCTGCCTAGAACTCCATGCCATCCTGTTTTCAAAACCCTCTCGTACCCTATAAGCTCTTGTCTTACTGAAATTACTTGGCATTTCCCTCCAAAGAACTATATTTAGTCAACATGTGCTCTTGCACTTGCTATTTGTTCCTGAAATACCATTCTAATTATTCATCACATTATTTAATTGCGTATTGACTTTGTGCTAGGTTTTGAAGATGTACAAGTGAACAAAACAGGTAGCATTCCTGCCCTGCAATTTAGAAGGGGATAAGTGGGTTATGTACAGAGTGCTATGAAGACACCAATAGGGCACATGTTACCTGGACTCAGGCTTCCAGGGAAAACTGTGTGGGAGGAGTGATGTCTGAATTGCGTCCTAAAAGAAAACGCATTTTCGGCAAATAGCCCAGGCAAAAGACACAGCATGCCTGGAGGTGGAGAGAGCCAGATACATAGCATATTTGCAAAATCAGAAATGGTTTATTGTGAGAGTGGAGTTGAGCAAAGGATAGAAATAGTCACAAAAAGAAGTGAACCTGGAGATATAAGGAGAAGCCAGATCATGAAGAGCCTTATGTAAAGGATGACCTTATATTACTGTTGTTCAGTCTGGGACCCTTTTGAAAGAGTAAAATGTGAAAAATTATTGCTGTTGATAATTATCCTGGAGCAGCAGGCAGGCTAACCATGACATGTGGTCACCTTACTCATAAGTCACTTTAAGGAGTTGGGTGGTACTATTTTGCAGGCTTAAGGAGTACTTATAAGCAGAGTAAGTTTAGGGTAGAGTGGGATGGTGACTTCAAATTGAGGACCATTTAGTTTTGGGTTTCTGTGTTTTTCCCCCTGGTACCACTCCTGACACCAAATATATATGGTTACCAACCAATTCTCTGACACTAGCTAGGTACCCAACAACTCAGTTCTGACACTAACTAGCCAGAGTTAGCACAGACCTCACAGAGTGAGAGCTTAGTTACAGAAGAGTGCCCCCACTTCAGATGCTAGGCACAAATGGGGTGTCTAGGCTACTGTAGGAAAAGAAAACTTTCCTTCTACCCTCATGGGTTCTGTGGCTGGGCTAGGAATTAAACTGAGGTAAGACAGATGAACTGGAGGGGGAAAAGCTTTCCATTATGTACTTACTTTTGCTTCAGGAGTTTCACAAGAAATGAGATGCAAGGAAGTGGCCATATGATTGAGGTTTATATATCCTTTTAGGCTAAAAAAAAAATGTTTTGAGCTACTGGGTGGTGGAAACAAATTATGGAAAGATGAGGGAAGAAAGTGTATGGTAAATAAGAGTTGTCTTGTTATGTAGATGAGTCAAGTGATGAGAATTGTTTCTTCCTAGTAAGGAGATACCTTTACAAATGGAATTTTTCTTTATAAATGTAAATTTTCTTTCCCAAACTGAAAATTTATACTTTATATTTAGACAGTTGGGGAATGTGGGGGTAAAGAGCTTTTCCTGCATTTGCTGGTTCTCAGTTGCCGTTAGCTCAAAATACTCCTTATGCCAAAGTGACATATTTTGAAGTAATATATTCACTACCCACAGTTGTACCCAGCAACTACAAAGACAGGATTTCCCAAACCACCTCCCTTCAAAGCTTAATAATTTGCTAGACTAACTTACAGAACTCATAAAAAACATTTTATTTATTATAAAATATACAACTCAGGAATAACCCAATGGAAAAGATACGTAGAGCGAGGTATAGGTGGGAAGGGACAGTATACAGAACAAATGTCCATGCCATCTCAGGGTGTGCCACCCTTCCAGCATGTCATTGTGTTGACCAACCCGATAGTTCTTTGACTCTCATTGAGCAAGCATTTTTATAACTTAACCTCCAGTCCTTTCTCACTCCCCAGGGGTGTGGGGCATGGAAGGGCACTGGGCTGAAACTTCCCACTTAAAAAAAAAGATTTTATTTATTTATTTTTAGAGAGAGGGGAAGGGAGGGAGAAAGAGTAGTAGAAAAACATCCCCCAACTGGGGACCTGGCCCACAACCCCAGTTATGTGCCCTGACCAGGAATTGAACCAACGACCTTTTGATTTGCAGAATGATGCCAAACCCACTGAGCCACACCAGCCAGGGCTCAAAGTTCCCACTTTCTAGTAACATGTTTGGTCTTTCTGCTGACCAGCCCCATCAGGGGTTCATGTAGGGGTCATCTAGAGGTCATCTAGAGCTCACTTCATTAGCATAAATTCAGGTATGGTTGAAAGAGGCTTATTATGAATACGAAAAAGCATTTCTGTAACTTAGGAAATGCCAAAAGTTTTAGGAGCTCCTTGTCAGGAACCAGAGAACAAAGACCAAATACATATTTTTATTATATTCAAGTTCTGTAGGTCATTTGAGTACATAATAGGACTCGGAATAGATAACAGTCTATCAGATTAACTTGGTTTTCTTTTTTTTATTGATTGATTTCAGAGACAAGATGGGAAAGAGAGAGAGAGAGAGGGGGAGGTAGAGGCACACACTGATTTGTTGTCCCACCCATCTAAGCCCTCATTGGTGACTCCCATGTGCCCTGAGCAGGGATGGAATCTGCAGTCCTGGTGCATTGGGACAATGCTCCAATCAGCTGAGACACTTGGTTTTTGTTTTTCTGAAAAGTTTCTAGATTTTTCCTTTGTGTCAAAATTCAGACTCTGATATTTGAATCATCAAATAGAAGACTCTTTCCTGAGTATCCCCCATTAATTTATGTGCTTTAATTTTTCTATAGGAATATCTAGAAATAGTAGGATCTTCCCTATTCCCCTGCCTACTTCTTGTTGTAGTGTTATGTTTTTCTTTCAAAAATCTTTGTTATGTAGAATTTGCTACATAATTTACTTAACAAATATTTGTCGAGGACCTACTATGTGTCAGGTACTGTTCTAGGTCTGAGGGATACTTTTATGACTAAAATGGACTTCCAGCCTTTTTGGAACTTACATTCTAACTAAAGAAGGTAAGGTGGAGTGGAGATAGACAATAAACAGAGTAAGGAAGTTAGAATATGACATGCTGTAATAAAAATAGGCAAAGAAAGGGGGGATTGGGAGTTGAAGGGGTTCAGAGGCATCCCCAAAATGTGCCACTTTGGCATGTGGATTATTTTGAGCTGAAGGCAAATGAGACTTTTACCTCTCCCTGGAACAGTTTAAATTGTGGGCCTTGCCCATAATAAGTTATTATCAGAAATAACTTTTTATGACTTATCTATGTGGCAGGGCAAACATCTAATTCCTAAACATCTGCTCTTCTATCATCCTTTTATCATTCTCCCGTCTGAAGCTCCAAGCACTTTATCTCATTTCTTAGCTCAGGATGTCATTTTAAACTCATTTTATCTTTCTATCTCTGAACCTGTCATGTATGTGGTATTCCTGCATGTATGTATGTAATTAAATTTGGTTATTTTCTCTTGTTAAATATCTCATCTTGATGTAATTATTACACCAGCTGAAATAACCTAGAAGAGCAGAGGAAATTTTTTTCTCCCCAACAGAGCACTAGTGATGGGAGTGGTAATTGTAGATGGGTGGTCAGAGTCAGCCTCATTGAAAAGGTGACATTTAGACCAGTATTTAAAGACAGTAAGAAAGTTAGCAAAGTGGTTATCTGGGAGAAGAGAGTTTAAGGCAGAAGAAATGGCAGTGAAAATATCCTAACATGGGAACATAACCTGCCATTTGGAGGAATGAGAAAGAATTCAGTGTGGATATAAACAAAAGAGTAGGCAGTGAGGTCAGAGAGGTAGTAAGGAGTCGGATGTTGCAGGGCCTGGTAAGCCATTGTAAGACTTTGGCCTTACTTTAAAAGAATGGAGGGAGCCAAATGGTTTTGAACTGGGATGGGCCATGATCTAAATTACATTTTAAGACATGCCTCTGAATGCTTTGTTAAAAATAGACTGTGGGAGGCCCTGACTGGAAAGCTCAGATGTTTAGAGCATTGTCCTGTTACACCAAGGTTGTGAGTTTGATCCCTTGTCAGGGAACATACAAGAATCAACCAATAAATGCGTAAATAAATGGAACAACAAATTGATGTTCTCTCTTTCTCTCTCTCTGTCTCTCTGTCTCTCCTCTCCTTCTCTCTCTAAAATCAACATTGAAAGATTAAAATATAGACTGTGGGGGTCAAGAATAAGAAACCAATTAGGAAGTTACTGCAGAAATTCAAGTGCAAGGTGATGGTGGCTTGGAGTAGGGTGGTAGCAGTGGAGGTATTGAGCAGTAGTCAGATTATGGATCTCTTCATAGTAGAACCAATATTGGCATTCTGGTTTATAAAGATTTAATTTGTAAATTTGGTTAGATGGAATCTGTCCCCCATGACTCTTACTTACCAGATGTACTGATGAAACTTTTGGACTGACAAAACCATAATACATAGGGTAGTGTTTTTCATGTATATATGGTATGTTTGGAAAAGTCCAGCCATTGTTAATATAACAAGAATGGTTTGCATGACACTGATGTAACCTGACAGCCAAGGAGAGTGGACTGGAATGCGCATGTGTGAACAGTGGTGACTTCACTGTACTAGTAGATGCCATTGAATGAGCATGTATGCTGTGTGCACATTCAAAATGACTGAGCGAGTGGAACAACAAATCTGCATAAAATTTTGTATTAAACTTGAACATTCCTACGCAGAAACTATTTGGATGATTCAGAAGGCTGCAGCTGTGGGTAGCTGATGATTGACAGCTTCATTATGACAATGCCCCACTCATGAATCATGTCTTATGCATAGATTTTTGGCAAAACATCAGATCACCAGGTTACTCAGCCCTCTACAGCCTGGATTTGGCGCCCTGCTACTTCTAGCTTTTCCCAAAACTAAAATCACCTTTGAAAGGGAAGAGATTTCAGACCATCAATGAGATTCAAGAAAATATGATGGGGCACTGCTGACGATTGGGAGAACTGTGTGAGGTCCCAAGGTGCCTACTTTGAAGGAGACCGAGGCTTCATTGTCCCATATACAATGTTTCTTGTTTCTTGTATTTTCTTCAATAGATGTCTGTGTTCCATAGTACATGGCTGGGTACTTTCTGGACAGGCCGTATATTCCTCTGCTTTAATCATTCCAGGACCAGGTACCAGACAACTAGAGACTACCTTGGTAGCCCATAGCCCCCCCCCCCCACACACACACAGTTATTCAAACTATCTAATCCTAAATCTGCTCAGCTGCTTACCTTGTCTCATGGTTCCTTACACACACACACACACACACACACACACATACATACATATATAGAGATACATGTAAATATATACATGCTTTGTATTTTACTTCCCTCTTCCTAAATTGTGAATCTTTTGAAGTAGAGGTAGTTTATAAAATATTTATTTTGTATACCCCTCCATACTGTGTATAGTACTAAACTCATAGAATTCTATAAATCCCATTGATTTCAGTTGAATTTCTATTGGTTCACACATCATTCTAGCCATAAATCCAGGAATAGGAAGGAAATAAAGTAGTGAAAAATACCAAAATTGAAAAATTTTCTAACTTTCTAAGTCAGATGTTAATGCAGTGGCTTCAATTTTGGTGTATCATTTTATGATAACATTACCTATATTTAAAAATATCTATATTTGAAGGTATATCTATATTTAAATGTAAGTAGAAATAGTTATTTCAAAGCAGAAAGTATACATGATTTTTAAATGTTTTATTTTTTTAAAATTTTATTTATTTTTAGAGAGAGGGGAACAGAGGGAGAAGGAGGCAAAGAGAAGCATCGATGTGATAGAGGAACATTGATCAGTTGCCTCTCATACCCACCCCAACTGGAGACCAAACCCTCAACCCAGGCACGTGCCCTGACTGGGAATCAATCCAGCGACCTTTAGCTTTGAATTGACAACTGAGCCATATCCATCAGGGCAAATGTTATTTTATTTTTAATTTACCACTTAAATATTTCATTCAGTGTGTTCTTTTTCAGTAGCTAATCATTATAATCATGTGGAAAAACCTCTTGTTGATATTAAGATACAAGTTTTTAGATATTTGTAATATTAAGAAAACTAATTTTTAGTCTTGTTTTTTCTCTTTTAAAGATATTTATGACTTGGAACCTGCATCTGAATTAGGAGAAGATTTATTGAAACTTTACGTGAAACATTGTTGCCCAGATATTGATATTTATGTTGATGGAAAAAGTTTTAAAACTCACAGGTAAATAGGCATGTGATTGATTTGGTGTCTTGGTTTTGACAGTATAAACTGTAAAAGGGTGACTATCTTTTTCTAGCCCAGTGACTTTCAAGCTGTGATTCACAGAGGCCACAGGGGTTCCATGGTGATGCCTCAGGGGTCTCTGACAGGGAAGAGCTTGGCCATCAGGCAGGATTTCCTGTCTGCAGGTGCCCACATGCTCACATGCTCCTACCCAGATGTGCACATGCTTTAGCCAGAGCAGATCTATGTTTTGTATTGAGCATGAACCTAAGTTTTCATTAGAAGAAAATATTCTGTTGCCTAAAATAGGTTTGAAAGCCATGGTCATAGAAAATGTAATTAAATGCAGTTTTTAATTTCACAGGCATTGTAGTGTTGAGAATGATTCGTCAGCAGCCGTCCGTCTCGAGAGACGATGGTGTAGCTTCTTAAGAGTCTATCTGCACCGCCGAGAATGGCTGTGCAGTCCGACTCGGGAGTGACATGGTATCTGTCTCCTCCCATGTTGAATCGACATCTTGCGATGACACTGAAGCTACAGAGCCTGGGCAGGGTAATATGGAGGGTCTGCTATTGCCCATGCAGCAGACCCCCCCTCTCTTCGCAGCTGAAGGGTCCAAGGGAAAGACGGAATCGATACAGCTTGGGTTCAGGTGCGCCGCAGGAGTTGCCGGTGTTGACTACAACATCAAACCGCCTTAGGGACTCCGGCTCCGGATTTTCTGTCGGGGTTTACTCCCTTAGCCTTTCCCCTGAAGAGGTATGCCGCAAGGCAGCGGAGGTTTTTTGGAGTCAGAGTTTTCCTTCTCTGATGTACCCTGACTGGAAGATCGAACCAGCGACACTTAGCTCGCAGGCCGACGCTCAATCCACTGAGCTAAACCAGCCAGGGCATGAGAATGATTATTTCCACATAAATGACATGTATTTTCTCTGAATGCATTTTGACTGAGTCTTTCATTCAAAATGGATGATTTTCATGAATAGCATTAATTAGGAGGCTTAATATTTCAATGTACTGAAAAAAAAAAGCATTATTCTGCTTTAAAATTGGGTTGCTTAGACATGCCAGGCTTTTAGATTTCAAATTAAAGCCTGCTGCCTGTTTTGGTTGGGTTCTTTTTTGCAAGTAACTAAAATCTGCTTTAAAGAAGAAAAAATTTAATGAGAAATACAGATTTTCTGTTGGAACTCAAGGGAAAGACGTATAGCTGGGCTTCACAATGGACTAGAATCAGAGCCAGAAAACTGAGGAGCCCAGACAGTTCTCTTTCCCTCTCTGTTTCAGGCAAAATGCTACTAAGTTATTCTGGCACTCCTAAAGAGGAAAAACCAGACTGTTTGCAGTGGCAAGAAGCAGTCGTCAAGGGTCAGGGTGCACAGCCTTAATAATACTAGCAGTGGGTTTAGATTTTAGTAATCCACCAAGCCAAACAGTAGCTGTTTGTGGTTTCAAAACTCATACTGGTTTTGTCCGTTCATTGACAGCAGTATGTTGCTAAACTCTAGGATTGCCAGTTTCATCCATACTATTTATTATTCAGAATTTGAACTTTTCTCTCTGAGAATATATGTTTTTAATTATATGTATACACATATTTACACTTTCCTTATTTTTATAAAATCCGAATTATGTATAATAAAATATAGTATAATACAGAGTTATCAGTATATTTTCCATATCATGGATATACTCATATATTTCCTAGTTAATGGGTATGTGTGTGTGTGTGTGTGTGTGTGTGTGTGTGTTTCTTTTTGGTGGGGAGGAGCCCACACAATTTTATTTTAAAAATAATTTAATTTTGGGTCCAGGATTTTCTTGACACAATGTGGGCATCCTACCAAAGTAATACTTACAGAGTTCTAAGGCTACTGTTATCATAGGGAAAGCAGGACCTTATGACCATTTGCAGAATGTCCTCAGACAGTGTCTGTGTTTGGCCTTGCTTTATGTGCAGCTTGACAATGGACTCTGCTTTCGGAGCTGGATCTAGAATATTAGATTTGTGTTCTAGGACAGCTCTTGCTCACATTTATGGTTTATTTTATTCATCTACCAATAAAAAATAAACATATTAATTAGAAAGGCAATTTCCTGAGGATATGTTTCAAGAGGACCTGGCTTAAGTTTTCCTACTTTATTGTTAATGCCCTTTTTTTAAATTATATTTTATTGTTTATGCTATTGCAGTTGTCCCAATTTTTCCTCCTTTGTCCCCCTCTACCCAGCCCTGCACCAACTACCTCGGGCAATCCTCACCCAAACTGTTGTCCCTGTCATGGGTCATGGATATGCATTCTTTTGCTACTCTTTTTCCTATACTGTACTTTACATCCCTGTGACTATTTTGTAACTACCTATTTGTACTTCTTAATCCCTTCAAATTTTTCATCCATCCCCCCAATCCCCTCCTATCTGGCAACCATCAAAACATTCTCTGAATCTATGATACTGTTTCTGTTCTGGTTGTTTATATATTTTGTTTTTTAGATTCAATTGTTGATTGATACATATTTATTGCCATTTTACTGTTCATATTTTGATCTTCTTCTTCTAAAAGAAGACCCTTTAATGTTCCATATAATACTGGTTTGGTGATGAACTACTTTAGCTTTTTCTTGTCTGGGAAGCTCTTTATCTGTCATTTAGTTCTAAATGATAACTTTGCTGGGTAGAGTAATCTTGGTTGAAGGTCTTAGCTTTTTATCACTTTAAATATTTTGTGCTACACTCTTCTGGCCTGCAAAGTTTCTCTGAGAAATCAGCTGCCACTCTTACAGGGGGTGGGGGGACTCCCTTGTAGGTAACCATCTGCTTTTCTCTTGCTGCTTTTAGGATTCTGTCTTTGTATTTAACCTTTGGTATTTTAATTATAATGTGTCTCAGAGTGGACCTCTTTGGGTCCATCTTTTTTGGGACTCTCTGTGCTTCCTGGACTTGTATGTCTATTTCCTTCACCATGTTAGGGAAGTTTTCTGTCATTATTCTTTCAAATAAGCTTCTCTCGCTTCTCCTTCCAGCACCCCTATACCTGAATTACAATGGCAAATTGGCCAATTCTAAATCCCAAGATTACTTTTGTAGTCCACACTCAAACATCTTTCTGTTTAGTAGATATTAGTTTTATTATTCAGCTCAAGGACTATTATGTCAGTAGTTTCAAGAACACATACTCATGTAATGTAGTCTAAAGCCCAACATAGAACTTTCTGCTAGGGCAATGTCAGCATTTATCCTACTACGGTAATATGAGTAAAAATTCATTTGTAATGTGGCTGCTCTAATTTTTAAATTATATGTACTTATATAATGAAAGATCAGTGCAAATACTTAAAAGGCCAGGATTTATGATCAAAATTATATTCAATTTAGGTCTCAAATTTTAGAATAGTTTAGGTTGCTAGTTTAATATGTTCAAATTGGTATGGTAATGCGGTAGTTTTTTTTTGTTTGTTTGTTTTTATGTGTTTTATTGATTACTGTGTTACATTTGTTCCAATTTCCCATCCCTCTGCTCCCCTCCACCCGGTGGCCCCCCTCCCTTCCCTTGTTCCCCCCTTTTAGTCCATGTCCATTGGTTGTACATATAGTTCTTCTCAACCTCTCTCTGTCTATTCCATTCCCTCCTACGATGTTTCTTAATTCCTATACCATCTCCCTCCCTCTTCCCCTTCCCCTTCCCTGCTGATCTCCCCCCCAATATGCTCCTCATATCTATAGTTCTCCTTCCACTCTCATTGCCTATTTAGTTTGCCTTTGCTTCAATTCCCTAGCTTCTGTTGTTGTTTCTTGTGATGCAGTTTTCATTTTAGTGTTCATAGTTTTGATCCTCCTTTTTCTAAACCAGTCCTTTTAACATCTCATATAACAGTGGTTTGGATCTAATGAACTCTTTCAGTTTTATTTTGTCCTGGAAACACTTTCTCTGCCCTTCTATTCTGAATGACAGCTTTGCTGGATAAAGTATTCGTGGTTGTAGGTTTTGGATTTTCATTGCTTTGAATATTTCTTGCCAGTCCCTTCTTGCCTGCAGGGTCTCCCTTGAGAAGTCAGCTGATAGTCTTCTCTCTTGCTGCTTTTAAGATTCTCTCTTTATCTTTAACTTTTGACATTTTGATTATAATGTGTCTTGGAGTGGTTCTCCCTGGGTCCAGTTGTTTTGGAACTCTCTGTGCTTCCTGGACCTGTAAGTCTATTTCCTTCCCCAAGTTTGGGAAGTTCTGCTTTATTATATTTTCACTTAATTTTTCAATTTCTAGTTCTTCTTCTTCGCCCTCTGGCAATCCTATAATCCGTATATTCGATCTCTTATAGCTGTCCCAGAGGTTTCTGATCTTCTCATCCTTGTTTCCCATTTCCTCTCTCTGCACTGGTTGACTGTTTGTTCCTTCTCTATGTTCTGGTTTGTTGATTTGAACTCTGGATTTTATTTCCTCACCATCTGTCTCGTACGTGGTTTTGTTCTTTTTGGTATGAGTGTTTTTCAATTCTTTCTCATCTTTTTCCAAGTCTTTTGTTAATTCTGTAAGCCACCTGATAACAATGGCCCTGAACTGAGCCTCTGACAGGTTTCTTATTTGTTCATATGTCAGGTTCTTCATCTGTTGCCTGGTGAGCTGCGCCACCGGGATTTCTATAGTTGTCTGCCTCATTTTGACAGATGCGTTTTGCTTTCTTGGGCCGGCTATAGGGGGCAGTGCCTGTGTACTCGTCACAACCCAGCGACCGGCGGCGATCCGCAACCTTTTTCACCACACTGTGGCCCTTTGTCGTCACAACCCAGTGACCTGCGGTGGTCCAGCAACCTTTCTCGCTGCGCTGTGGCACTTTGTCGTCACTGCCCAGCAACCAGTGGCTACCCGCAACCTATTTCGCAGCGCTGTGGCACTTTGTATTGGGGCGGGGGTCCAAGATGGATTCCCGCAGTTATTCTGCTAGGAGACTGGGATCCGTCCTCCCACCCTCTGAGCCTCACTGTTCGGGGCGATGTGGTGGTTGCTTTTCTGAGCGTTGGGGTCGCAAGCTGCTGGGGTTATACTGTAGCTGAGACTGCTCTCCCTGCCGCTGTCCCTGGTGCTACCGCAAACAGCTCCGCCCCCTTTCGCTCTTACCTGCCCAAAGGGCGCCGTTGGTTTATAACTTTGTATGTTGGGCTTCCGTGTAGTTTTATTTTCTGGAATTTCTAGTTATCTTTTGTTTTGAAGTAGTTGTATTCCTCTCTAGTTGTAGAGGGAGACCAAGCGTGTCCGTCTAAGCCTCCATCTTGGCCGGAAGTCCAGTTTTTTCTTTGAGTTACTGTATTTCTCTCATGCTCAAGTTGCTTCCTCAAAAATATTCACGATATCCCAGTTTTTCCAAGAGTCTCTCTCCAGTTGCTCGTTGGCTCTGTCCAGTCATCATCTTGATCTCCAGCCCAGTGCCTGGAGCCCTTTATATGCTGCAAGACAGTTTGATGCCAATTGCTTGCTTTTGATGGCACAATTAAGCCGAAGAAGTTATTTATAACAGAGTGGTTAAGAGTATGTGGACTGTGTGGAGCCTAACTGGGTGTGAATTCTAGCTCCACTATCTTTGAACTGTGTGAAATTAAGCAAGTTGCTTAACCATTCTGTGCTTTAGGGTTCTTATGGGCATTATAAAAGTACCCATCTCTCAGGGTGACTGTGAAGACTAAAATACTTATTTCATTTAAAGTGTTTTAAACAGTGCCTGGCACGTAGTCACTACCATGTAAGTGTTCGCTATCATCTCCAGATGATAAGCCTTTGTTATAAGCTTTTGTATAGAACAGCCTGTATGCCCTTTACTTCTGTGGGGCAAGCAGAGAAATGTGGTTTGAATAGTTTACATTCTCCCCTAATCCAAGAAAGAATGGGATAGCATTGTGCCTCCCTGGAAAGTCACGTTGATTACATCCCCCCTCCATCTATACAGACCTTTCCCTCTCTGACGCACACATATCTGCTGCTCCCCACATCTTTGTTGTCCTGTTTAATTCCAATACTTCTGCTCAAGGAAGAAATGAAGAGAGCTCTTCATCTAAGGGGAGGAAGGTTATAATAGAAGGAGGACCTATTAAAGTTCACTGATTCCATTTGTTAGTCGTGTGACTACTTTTCTGAACTACTTCCTGGGACACTACCACACATTACTCCTTGTTGTGGCATCTCTGTAACATTACTTTCCTGCCTGAATTGCTCTCAACCACCAAATGAATACCATCTGGATACTGTGCATTTCTCTTTGCCTGCATTTCCTCCGCTCATCTTCAGCCTATCCCTAGCACCTATCAGACCTACTCTACTGCTGATCTCCCATTTTATATTTACTTATTATTTTAGTGTTTTCTGAGAGGAATTGAATGTTACATTTTTAAGATAATTTATTTCTTGCATTTCTGTGTTCTGTAGTTAAGATTCACTTGTGCTGCTTTATTGAAAAAGCAGGGCAGTTATTCCTAATTGTAGCTTTGTGACACTCCAAATCTGATATACCTTCTAAAATACCTTTCTTTTCAGTGCCTGATATTATTACCATTAGATACTCATTCATTGGGTTAAAACCTTGTTAAATCTCCCTTTAAAATGCAGATTTCTTTGACTATTTAGTACATTGTTGCTGAGTCAGGAGGTCAATGTTCTAGTCTAGACTATACCACTAATTAGCTATATTTTCTTGGGTACATCAGCTGAAAGCTTTTTCAGAAGCCTAGAATGTAATAATTCAGAAGTCAGTTTCTGGGTTTAGATTCTGATTCTACCATTTATTCAATGGTTGAGAAGTTACTTAATCTCTCCAGGTCTTAATTTCTTTGTCTATAAAGGGAATGACAATAGTAATTAATAGCATAGGATGACTGTGAGGATTGAATCAGGTAGTGCACACAAAATACTTAGCGTAATACTTGGCACACTCTAAATTTTCAGTAAATGTTAGTTGCTATGAAAGAGAGGCACATTTATTGCCTATTGTACCTTAACCTATAGCAGGGGTTGGCAAACCATGGCCTGGTTCCCATAGTGATCTTTTTTTAAATATAAAATATCAAAACCAGAAAGAAAATGCAACAGAATCTGTATTTATGTCAGATATTTACTATCTGGCCCTTCAAAGAAAAAGTTTGCTGTTCCCTGTATTACTAGGTTTCTCAGGAAGCTTTAATGAAAAAATCATAATAAAATTCCAAATTACCACTCAATAAAGTGAGTTACTGATGTCTCAATACTAATTATTAGTGACAAATGGTTATATCCACTTGAGAGGCTTAAAATAATGATAACTTATATGTGGGAACAATAGGGAGCAAAGAGGTGAAATTCTTTGGTCATAGGCGTTTGAGGGCAGTTGCAATGGGCAATCAAAGCAAAAGGCACTGGGAGCCTGAAAGGAAACAAACCACCTCTATATTGTAGAAGCTCCTTAACTAAACTTGACTAGACCTGCTCTTTAGATGTTTTCTGTAGAACCTGCTAACAATATGCTTGGCAGAATGCTCAAGGCTGAGGAGGCCATTTCTAGTACACCTATACATTTCTGTTGCTGTTACTGAGTTTGTGCCTTCCAGGAGTCACTTGGGTTACCAAACCTGTTTAATGCCATTTGAGTTTATTATTTTGATGGCATAACTTAATGAAATATCATGTAAACCTATAATATATGAAATATGAAAAGAGTTACTGTTCCAGTGAAAACAAAACTGAATGCTTTGGAATGATTTAATAAAGGAGAGGTACTTTTAAAATGCTGTTGAATTCAGTATAGATGAAACAATATAAAAGTTTGAGGAGAAGTTAAAAAAACCTAAAATGATTCTACACTTCAGATTGCTTCATAAAATTTAAAATTTACTTCTTTAGAACAGTTTAATCAGAAATATTAGAGAGCATATATAGATATAGTTTTTGCAAGAAATATGAGGCTCCAATTAATGAACCCACATTAAGAAAAGATTGACATTATGGTGAAAGATTTGTGAATGAATGTATATTTATATTTTAAATTACAATAAAATGATTATGATATATAAAATTTTTTTTTAATCCTCATGATTTTTTGATTACCCAAGCAACTGTCAGTCCTAACTGTGCTGGATAATAGGGCATCCACTACACTTGATAAAAGATTTTTAACTTAGGAAAGGCTAATCCTGCAAAAGCTATAGTCAATGGGTGTCAAAGTGGATGTCTCAAGAGAAAGCTTACTTTTCCTTTTTTGAAGTTTATGTTCTCTAAAATACTTGCCAAGTAGTGGAGTGAGTAACAGTGATAGCTCCACAAAGTTGGGATTCACTGCTCTGGATTTAACCCTTATTATGTGGAAATAAAAAGGAAAAATATATTCTTGGAAGCAAGAGTACTTTAGAAAATAGTCCTGGTAAAAAAATAAATTCTTCTTTAGAGCTTCTCTGAGTAATCCAGGCCATTATTCTGCCTGGAGTGGTGAATCTAGTTCACCTAACATCAGGAAGTATTGAATAACAATGTACTAAAGCAAGAGCAAGGGGGAAATTAGGGCATCTCAACAGAGCAAGAAGCATCCTTGTCAGTTGAAATTAAATTTACTCAGAGAACATAGTTTTTGGCATGTTGGAAAATGAAAAATCTGGGAAAAATTTTTAATGTACCATGCCATCTACAACATTATTTTTAAGACTGAGGTTTATATTCTGATTAAATGGGAATCTTTTCTAAGTTTCTGTCTTAGGGTGAGGGTGACTGTTTAAGCCTCAGAACTTTTATTCTTACGTAGATGGAAATAGCTAACATGCTGTGTTAGTTTGAGTCTTTTGAGAAGCAGACACAAAGATGGAATTAGACTTGCAAGAAATTTATTAGGGTAAATGCATGTGAGAGAACATGGGAAGGAATTTAGAGATGACTAGGAAAGCTGTTAAACTGAAATCTTAATCTGACCTTGAGTGAAGGAGAGAGGAAAGGAAGGAAGCTTGGGTAGAAGCATCTTAGACTGCAGTGCAGTTCTGAGGAAAGTTCCACAGGCCGGTGGGAAGTTTCCAAGCCAAAGTCACCTATCAGAGCAACCCCATCTCCCAGGAATATGTCTACTTTAGTATCCCGGATGTGCTCAATCACTGACAGGGAACAGCCAGTGAGAAGGTGGCCTTGGAACCAATGTGGTATAGATTTCAGAGTGCTGTAGCTGGGCCATATACGTCAGTTATATAGTCAAAGATCAAAAAGATGCATATGTGTGATTAGCCATACGTGTCAATCAAGACATATTATGTATTTATATGCTTTTACCATTAGGCATAGTCAGATAAAGTAAATAGATGGAGGAATAGAATTGTTTTTTTAAAATGTTTTATTGATTATGCTGTTACAGTTGTCCCAACTTCTTTTCCCTCTGCTCCCCTCCACCCAGTAACCCTCCTCCCTCCAGTTGCTCACCCCCCTTAGTCCATGCCCATTGGTTGTGCATATAGTTCTTCTCAACATCTTCCTGTCTACTCCATTCCCTCTTATTATGCTTCCTAATTCCTGCATCATCTCCCTCCCTTCCCCTCTTCCCCCTCCCTACCAACCTCCCCCCATAATGTTCCCCATACCTATAATTCTTTTCCCACTCTCGTTGCTTACTTAGTTTGCCTTTGTTTCGGTTCCCTAGCTTCTGTTGTTGGTTGTTGTGATACAGTTTTCATTTTAATGTTCATAGTTTTGAGCCTCCTTCTTCTAAACAAGTCCTTTAACATCTCATATAACAGTGGTTTGGATCTAATGAACTCCTTCAGTTTTACTTTGTCCTGGAAGCACTTTCTCTGCCCTTCTATTCTGAATGACAGCTTTGCTGGATAGAGTAATCGTGGCTGTAGGTTTTTGATTTTCATTACTTTGAATGTTTCTTGCCAGTCCCTTCTTGCCTGCAGGGTCTCTTTTGAGAAATCAGCTGATAGTCTATTTGAGACCCCTTTTACATAATTCTTTTCTTCTCTCTTGCTGCTTTTAAGATTCTCTCTTTATCTTTATAATTTTTCACATTTTGATTATAATGTGTCTTGGTGTGGTTCTCCCTGAGTCCAGTTTTTCTGGAACTCTCTGTGCTTCCTGGACCTGTAAGTCTATTTCCTTCCCCAAGTTAGGGAAGTTCTGCTTCATTATTTTTTCACATAATTTTTCAATTTCTAGTTCTTCTTCTTTACCTTCTGGCAACCCTATGATTTGGATGTTGACCCGGTTATAGCTGTCCTAGAGGTTTCTGAGCCTTTCCTCATATTCCTCACTTTTTGTTTCCTCTTTCTGCACTGGTTGACTGTTTGTTCCTTCCCTATGTTCCAATTTGTTGATTTGATCACCACTAGTTTCGTATGTGTTTCCATTCATTTCAGCATGACTAGCCTTCATTCCTTCCCTGTCTTGTTCAATATCTTTTGTTAATTCTGTAAGCTGCCTTCTGACTAGAGCTCTGAACTGAGCCTCAGAAAGATTATCTATTTGTTCATCGGTTAATTCACGTATTTGCTTTTTGGTCAGCTATGTGATTGGTATTTCAGTCATGATTCCTGCCATCCTGACCATTTTCGTTTATCTTTCCTTCCTGGGCGGGGCTGTCATACCTCCCACGCTATAGGGGGCGGAGCCCTGTGCACTCCTCACTATGGGCGACCCTTTTCACCATACTGTGGTGCTTCGTGTGGGCGTGGGGGTCCAAGATGGGTTCCTGCTGTTACTCTCCGCTGAGAGACCGGGAGCCTCCTTCTCCATCCCCCCGCCCTCTGGGCCTCACAGTCCGAGGCAATGGGGGTCTGCCTTCCCTGGCATTGGAATAGCGAGCTAATGGGTTCAGTCTGCACCAGGGGTGGTCCCCGAGCGCTTTTCTCCTCCCCTTAAATAAGGATGTCTGTGCTTACCATGGTCCATCGCTGCAGCCACCAGCACAACTTGATCTCTCTGCCCCAGCTTCGCCCTTCCTACCCATCCAGACAGGCACCACTTCTTTATAACTTCATACATTGGACTTCCATGTAGCTTTATTTTCTGGAACTTCTGATTATTTCTGGTTTTGCAGTAGTTGTAGTCCTTCTTAGTTGTGGAGGGAGACAGAGCATGTCAGTCTAAGCCTCCATCTTGGCCAGAAGTTAGAATTCTAATAGTATTCTTCATTAACAGTTATTTAGGGTAGGTGGAGGTGGGCAAGTGGGGATGGGACTAGAAAAAGAATTTGCTTGGGGTGATGGGCACATGAAGCAGTGTGCAGATGATGTGTTATTGAGTTGTACACTTCAAACCTGCATGGTTTTGCATACCAATGTTACACCAATAAATTCAATTTAAAAAATTATTTAATGAGCATTTGTGATATGCCAGGTACTATGTTTTGTGCTGAGACTGAGATTCATACAGAAGTAAAGAAGTACAGAGGATCAAATAGATAATTAAAATTACCATAATCAGTGTATTAGGAAAGATTGCCATAGAAAAATGTTGGCAGTATATCCACTAAATTGTTAACAGTGATTGTTTCTATAGACTTAAAATGTTCACTTTTTAAGATTCTGTATTAGAGTTTATCATAAGCAAAAATTATTTTATAATTTAAAAATGAAAATTTTAACTTTCCATGCTTCAGGAAAGAATTGTATACTGCTTCATATTTTTGATATGTTTGTATAGGTTCAATAATACTCTTAGGTTAATAACATCTTTGTCCTCTTATAGAAAAATAAAAATTTCATAGCAAGCTTAGTGAATTAAATGTTTCACTTGATTATCAGATTCTATTTTTTTCTTCCTTCAGCTTACTATATGTATGATATATGCTTCTTTCTATAGTCTCTTCAGGTGGAATCTTGGGTCATTGATTTGAAACCTTTTCCTTTTCTAAGATAAGCATTTAAAAGCTAAAAAATTATCTCTAGGTACCATTTTAACTGCATTCCACAAATTTTGGTATATTGTATTTTTATTTTCATTTTAGTTAACATATTTCCTAATTTGTCTCGTTGATCCATGGATTATTTAGATGTGTGCTTTACTTCCAAATATTTGAGAATTTTCCAGATATTTCTCCATAATTAATTTCTAATTTAATTCCAATGTGGTTATAGAACATATTCTATATTAGTTCACTTAAATTTGAAACATGTTTTATGACCTAGAATATCTGTTTTAGTGGATGTTCCACATGTATTTGAAAAGAATGTGTGCTCTGCTAGACGAGGGTAGTGTACTGTAAATGTCAAGTTGGTTGAGAGTGTTGCTCAAGTCTTCCATACCTTTAACTGATTTTCTTTTTGTCTACTTGTTCTGTTAATTACTGAGAATGTTCAAGTTTCCAGATATGATTGTGAATTTGTCTGTTTCACCCTTCAACCCTATCAGTTTTTGCTTCATATATTTTGAAGGTTTGTTACTTGGTACACACACATTTAGGATTGTTCTTTTCTCTTGTTGAATTGACTCTGTTTTCATCATGCATATAACTCTTTACTACAGATAATATTCTTTGTTGTGAATTGTTTTGTTTGATAGCACAGGGGAATAATTTTTAACATGATTCCTGTTGAGTTCGATTTTTCAGCTGTTTTAGACTTAAATAGGCATGCTGATTTTAAAACTGCAGTTTATTTTCTTTTATCACATCAATTTTTTTTCCATACAGCTTATCTTAATGCGACCACTCTAGGCTGGATTGAGCCTGGATCGAGGGAAGCACTAGTGCTCTCCTATTGGCTGAGAGCAAACCTCCCTTGAGTGGAGAGGGGCGAGGGATGACCTTGGAGACCAGCGACAGGTTCATACTTGTCTAGGCTATTCAGTTACACATGAGACAGTGTGGTGAGAGGTTGTGTGCCTCTCTGTATAGTGAATCGTATTCCGAAGTGTAGTCCGAGTTCTTGTCTGTATACAAGGAGTTAGCGGAATTGTTTCTTTTTTTTATTTACATACGTACTTATTTCCTTTCCTTCAGATCATGTCTACCTCTGCTATTTCTCATCGTAAGTGCCTAAACAACCCTGATTCATTTTGTTATATCTGTGGCAGTTTCATCATTCCCAAAGGACAAACATCAGCACATTTGTCAGGCAAGCCTATTTTGCATATTTTAAAGTAAAACTTGGTGATCAAGATAAGTCTTGGGCCCCTCACAAGGCTTGCAAGCAGTGTGTTGAGAGTTTACAGATGTGGACGAAGGGAACATGTTATAAATTGCCATTTGGTATATCTATGGTTTGGCGAGAGCCCAGAGATATTCAAGTGACTGTTACTTTTGTATAGTGAAAATGTCAGGATATAACAAGAAAAATAAATGTAAAATAGAGTATCCTAGTCTACCTTCAGCTATACGCCCAGTGCCTCATTCAGCTGAAATCCCAGTGCCAGTTTTCTTTTGAAAAACAGGAGCATAGTGAAGAACTAAGTGACAGCAACAATGAAGATTTTGAAATTGTAGATGACTCAGTTTGTAAGGGATTTGATCAGCATGAGTTTAATGATTTGGCATGAGATTTGGGACTATCCAAAAAGGCTTCAGAACTCCTAGCATCAAGATTGCATGAGAAAAACTTGATTGAAAAGGGAGCAAAGGTATCCTACTTTCGATCAAGAGAAAGTGCATTTGCTCAGTACTTTCAAAGTGATGGTGGCTTTGTATATTGCCATAACATACATGGTTTAATGGAGGAATTGGAAATTCCAATCTAGAATGCAACTGAATGGTGACTGTTCACTGATTGCTCAACACGGAGGTTGAAGTGTGTCCTCCTGCACAATAGCGACTTATCTGGCGCAGTCCCAATTGGCCATTCAGTTTGTTTTTGTGAAGAATACAAAGACATAAAGAGAGTCATTGGTCTGTTGCAATATCACAAGCACAATTGAATCATCTGTGTTGACCTTAAAATGGTCTGTTTCCTTCTTGGTCAGCAACGTGGGTACATCAAGTATCCCTGTTTTCTGTGCACGTGGGACAGCAGAGCTTGTGAGAAGCATTGGGTGGAGTCGAATTGGCCTCCAAGATCTGACCTCAAACCTGGTGATCCAAACATTCTACATGAGCCACTTGTTGACAGGAAGAACATTATATTCCCACCTCTGCACATAAAACCTCTGCACATAAGTCTTATGAAGCAATTTGTTAAAGCTTTGCCAACTGAAGGAGACTGTTTCAAGTATCTCATTTTGGCATTTCCTTGCCTGTCATTTGAAAAGATAAAATACCTTAATATGTATGTTCGGTAGCAGAACTTTACTACTTGTACACAATTTGACTTACAGTATCAATATATAGCCCTTATATGAATAAAATAACTAAATAGTATGTTCAGGTAAGTTTTTCTTTATTTTCCTTTGTATGTGCATTTTGTATGATTTTTGGGGCAAAGGGAAAGTATCCTGTACCTTAAAAAGTTGACGTGATAGAGAAAAATTGGATCATTTTTGGACTCAGATGCCAAAAGTTAGTCAAAAACAAGTGTCAGATCTAACTCAACGTAAATTGTGTTCCCCAGTGTAGTAATAGAAACACTCCAGCTGCCCACACTAGCCAGGGCTATTTTCACTTTTGTCATACTATTGAGAGCTATATTGTGTGTGTATGTGTGTGCGTGCGCACACGTGCAAGATTTTTTTTTTTTTTTTTTTTTTAGTGGTTGCTCTAGGATTTACAGTGTGCATCATTAACTTATCACCATTTACATTCAATTACTATTATACCTCTTAATGTATAATGTTAGGACGTTTTCCATTCCTGTCTTTTGTATTATTGCTGTCATACATTTCATTTCTTTTTAAAAAATATGTATTTTACTAATCATGCTATTACAGTTGTCCCAATTTTTATCCCTTTGCCTCCCTCTACCTAGTATGCACATTCCCTCCAGCAGTCTCCTTCTTAGGTCATGTCCATGGGTCATGCATATAAGTTCTTTGACTTCTCCATTTCCTATACTGTTTTTAACATTCCCTGTCTATTCTGTACCTACCAGTTTGTACTTCTTATTCCCTGCACCTTTTCCCCTATTCTCCCCCTCCGCCCAACTGATAACCCTCAAAATTATCTCCATATCTATAATTCTGTTCCCGTTCTGCTTGTTTGCTTAGTTTTTTAGATTCAGTTGTTGTTAGTTGTGAATTTACTGCCATTTTAATGTTCATAGTTTTGATCTTCTTTTTCTTACGTAATTCCCTTCATCATTTCATATAATAAGGGCTTGGTGATGATGAACTCCTTTAGCTTTACCTTGTCTGGGAAGCACTTCATCTGCCCTTCCATTTGAAATGATAGCTTTGCTGGATAGAGTAATCTAGGTTGTAGGTTCTTGCATTCACGACTTTGAATACTTCTTGCCAGTCTCTTCTAGCCTGCAAAGTTTCTTTTGAGAAATCAACTGACAGTCTTATGGGAATGCCTTTGTATGTTACTATCTGATTTTCTCTTACTACTTTTAAGATTTTCTCTTTATCTTTAACCTTTGGCATTTTAATTATGATGTGTTTTGGTGTGGTCCTCTATAGGTCTAGCTTGTTTGGGACTCTCTGTGCTTCCTGGACTTGTATGTCTATTTCCTTCACCAAATTAGGGACGTTTTCTTTCATTATTTTTTAAAATAAGTTTTCAATTTCTTGCTCTTTCTCTTCCCCTTCTGACAACCCTATGATTTGGATGTTGGTACATTTAAAGATGTCCCAGAGGGTCCTTAGCCTATCCTTGTTTTTTTGAATGCTTTTTACTTCTTGCTATTCTGATTGAATGCTTTTTTCTTCCTTGTCTTCCAAATCATCGATTTGATTCTCATCTTCCTCCCCTCCACTGTTGGTTTCCTGTAGGTTTTTCTTTACTTCACTTAATGTAACCTTCATTTCTGCCTGGGTCTTTTTTATGCTGTTGAAGTACCCAATGAATTCCTTGAGAATCCTGATAACCAATGTTTTGAACTCTACATCTGATCGGTTGCTTATCTCCATTTTATTTAATTCTTTTTCTGGAGTTCTGTTCTGTTCTTTCCTTTGGGCCACAGTTCTCATTAAAAAAATTTTTTTTAAATATTTAATTTATTTTTAGAGATAAGGGAAAAGAAAGAGAAAGAGGGAGAGAAACATCAATGTGTAGTTGACTCTCGTGCACCCCAAACTGGGGACCTGGCCCGCAACCCAGGCATGTACCCTAACTGGGGATCAGACTGGTGACCCTTTGGTTCACAGGCCAGTGCTCAATCCACTGAGTCATACCAGCCAGAGCTCATTTGGGCCATATTTTTTGTCTCTTCATTTTGGCAGCCTCCCTGTGTTTGTTTCTGTGGACTAGGTAGAGCTGCTTTGACTTCCTGTCTTAGTAGCATGGCCTGTTGTAGAAAAACGTACCTGTTGTATGGCGCAGAGCCTTAGATAATTGCCAGGGCAGGGCAACCCATGTCATTGCTCTACAGCTCTGTGTCGGGGAGAGCTCAGAGAGGAGACAGTGCTGCTGCCTGGCCTCTGGAGTTTCCCTGGGAGGAAGTTGCCTTCTGGCACTCTCCCTGTTGCCAGTCACTTCAGTTTCTTCCTGTATGGCACTGGTGCCCTTCCAAGCATTGCCCTGGTGCTGAGTGCCAGAGGGGGTGAGTCTCCATGAGTCCGAAGTCTGTTGTGGGCCCTTTAATAGGAGTTTCTTGAGAATCCCAATGTTTCTTCCACTACCCCAGTCCCCACTGGTTACAGGCAGATGTTATGAAAACTTATCTCCCTGGTGCTGGAACTCTGGCCTGGGTGGCCTGGTCTGGGGCTGGGATGCCTCACTCCCAAGGTACTGCTCCCAATTTTTATCTACCACACATGGATCCAGGACCACTTGTTTCCCGTCTCCGTGCCTCTGCGCACGACTCTGTGTCTCTGAGCCTCTCCCCACCTCTCCACGCCCCTGCTACCTGTCTGGATGATTGTGGCTTTTTTAAATCCTTGGTTGTTAGACTTACATACAGTTCAATTTTCTGACAATTCTGGGTGATATTTGTTTTGTAGTCTAGTTGTAATTTTTGCTGTAGTTATGCAAGGTGAGACATGTTTACCTACGCCTCCATCTTCACTAGAAGTCACCTCATTTCTCTCTATATTCTAAACCCCACTATAAATTGTAATTATTCTTTTAAATAATTATCTTTAAGTTCTTTTTTAAATGAGGAGAAAAGTATTTCATATTCCCCCTAATTTCTAGCATTTTCTGTCTTTTGTGTAGTTCCAGGTTTCTGTTATAATTTTCTTTCAGCCTGAGAACTTATAAAAAAATTTTCTGTAATACAGGTCAGTTAGCAATGACTTTTCTCAGCTTTTCTTTATCTAGAAAAGTTTTCATTTAGCTTTTACTTTTTAAAGTTGGCAATTTTTTATTTCTTTAGTGCCTCAGAGATGTAATTTTATTGTTATCCTGCTTGCATTGTCTCCAGCGAGAAGTCTGTGATCATGCCTGGTTTTGCTTATCAGTGTGTGATGTGCTTTTTTTCTCTGGCTTCTTTTTAACTTTATTTCTCTATAATAAGTTTTCAGCAATTTGATCATTTGTACTTTTCTTTATGCTTATCCTGCTTTTGAATTATTGAGCTTTTGGATGTGGGCTTTGTAGTTTTTATGAAATTTGAAAATTTTACAACCATCATTTTTTTCAAATTTTCTTGCAATCTTCTTTTTTTTCTTTTCTTTCCACGTGGGACTGCAGTTATATACAGGGTGTCACTAAAATATGTATCCATGATTTTAATGATTATAAAGTCTGTATTTATTAGTATACAGTTCCCTTTAAACGTTCACAGTAAACTACATAAGTGTACTTTTTTATACTTAGCACCTGTTTTCAAACTGATGACCATTCTGGTCTAGACATTGCTGGCAATACAAAGCAACAGAATCATAAACATCATGAGTCATTTCATTTGGTATGTGGACACGTTCTCTTTCAGTGGCAACTTGTAATTCATCAGTGGTTTCGGGTTTTTTAGCATAAACATTATTCTTGAGAAATCCCCAGAGAAAAAAGTCTAGAGGTGTGAGGTCTGGGTAATCTACGCACAGGGTAATCTACAGGACCTCTTCACCTGATCCATCTTTTTGGCAGGTTCTTGTTAAGATAGGCCCTTACATCAGAGTGGTAATGTGGAGGTGCTCCATCTTGTTGGAAATAAAAGTCCTCATCATGAAAATCTTCGTGAGTATGTAGCATGGCTGATTCCTGCAGTAAATTCAAGTAAGTGGCACCAGTTACAGTATCTGCAAGAAAGAAAGGGCCAATTAAGCCACACTCGGATAAGCCGCACCACGCCGTCTGTCCTGTCTCTGCACTCCTACCGTGTTTCCGTACTTCCAGTAGCACTTCAAAATAAACTTTCTTAGTTCAAAACTTAATCTGGTTAAATCTAAAAAAAAAAAATTCAGCATATTACCAGCTATAAAAGTGTGGATACATTTTTTTGCAACACCTTGTATGTGTGTGAGTCCCACACCTCACTTAAGCCCTTTTTTTTTTTTTTTCTTTTCCAGTTTTTTCTCCTATGTTTTATTTGGGTCATTTGTATTGCTATGTGCATAGGTACATGATCTTTTCTTCTTTAGTATCTAATCTTCTTTAAGGTCCATGTGTGAAATTTTAAATTTCAGATATGCATTTCATCTCTTAAAAGTTGTTTGTTTTTTTTTTTAAAAAAAACTTCTATTTCTCTCTTTCTTATGTTTCTTAGTTAAAAATCCTTAAGGATACCTATAATATCTTTTAAAAATTGCCTATCTGCTAATTTCATCCTATTTTTCATTTCTGGGTCTGTTTCTATTGACCAATTTTCCTCCTAGTTATAGTTCATATTTTGCTACTTCTACACATACCTAATAATGTTTTATTACATGAAAAATGTTATGAATATTATGTTAAGTGTATGAATTTTCTTTTCTTTAAAAAGAGTGTTGAACTTTGTATTAGCAGACAAGTTATTGTGGATCAGCTTTATCTTTATGAAAATTGTTTTTTTTTAAACATTGTTAGCACGGATCAACAGTAGCCTTTGCTCTAAATGTAGTATAGCTGTTCTCCTGAGAAGTGATCCTTCTGGGACCTTTTCTGAGTACCCCAAGTATTGGACTCTGGCTGATAGGAACCTGAATGTCTGCCAGCCCCATATGACCAGGCTTATAGCTCTCTGGCCTTTACTCTTGCCTGGCTTCATGGAATTTCAGTCAGTGCTCGGATTATGTCCAGACAAAGGCTCAATCAGACCCTCCACTAAATTATATAGCTCTTTTTCTTCAAAACTCCCTCTTATATAGTAATGTGCCCTATAAATTCTGACTAACTCATCCTTCCAGGGCTCCTTTATTTGTCTTTTCAATCCAGAAAGACAGCCTGGTTCTGCTTGTTTGTCTTCCCTGTGCCATGATGTAAAAATTGTTTTCAGGAAGAAAAGCATTGTGATTGTAGGATTTATTTAATTGGTTTTCCTTCTCTTAGGGATAGTGTCCTATACTGCCTTTTTTCAGCATCATATTTTATTTATTTTTCTACTTATTAATGGAAGTTAAGCAAGTCCCACACTTGTCTCTCATGGTGGAAGCAGATCCCTAATTTTTTCTTAATATACATAATTTTTAGAACAGTTATAAATTTACAGAAACACTTAGAAGAGAACACAGAAAATTCCCATATAACCCTACACTCAGTTCCCCTATTAACATAGAGATATATCTTAGTATATTGCATTTGTTACAGTTAATGAACCCATATTGAGACATTGTTATTTACAAAAGTCTATAGTTTACTCAGAATTCCTTGTTTTTTTGCCTAATGTCCTTATCTATTATAAGATCTCATTCAGGATACCATAATACATGTAGTGGTTATGTCTGCTTAAGCTTAACTTGGCTGTGGAAGTTTCTTAGACATTTTTTGTTTTTGATGACCTGGATGGTTTCAGGAGTACTGAGCAAGAATTTTGTATAGTGTCCTCCAATTTTAATTTATCTTATGTTTTTCTCATTTTAATCGGTTTTTGACATACAACCCCCTCATCATTGTGTATGTGTAGCATTTTCTTACTTTCTAACTCTAAAAGATAGTTTAGACTCATCTGTCCCAGAATCAACCACTTCTCTGCTGAACCCTGGTTCCTTTTATTCTAATGGTATTGGAAACTAATATGTGGGCACTTGGTGTACTTGTTGCTGTTTCTTTTAGGCCCTCTCAGCTGACAGAGCAAGGAAATATATGTGTATGTATTAGTCTGCATATATGTACATCTCTAAAAATACTTCTGTATGAATCTGTCTTTGTATTAAGCTAAACATGAATTCAGACTGATGTCTCCAACACTAATCTGTTACCACATGGATCATCCTAGTCTTAGCCCCTTGATTGTCTATAATCTTCCACTATAGCAGTGAGAAACCTGGCTTTCATTATCCAATATGTAGTACATAATTGTTCAATTCCAGTATTTATGTATGGCAGTTTCAGAATTATTAATCCACACTTCCATGGGAAATAACTTTAACAACTAGAGTATAATGGCTTGTATATAGTTCCTTTGCTTTTGTTCTTACAGTCTCTACTTATTTCCAAAGTTATTTAGGCCAGCACTTTTCTTTCCCATTCCCTTCAGGGAGGTTACTTCATATATTTGCAATACCGTTAGATTCTTTTGTCACAGTCTCCATTTCAGCAGGAGATTCCCCTGACCTGACCTCTTCCGAGTATTTTTGTTTTAATTTGTATACACTAAGGTTCACTTGTCCTATAAAGTTTTATGGGCTTTTTGTAAATGCATATTGTCCTACATCTACCATTACAATATACAGAATAGTTTCAACTAAAAATTTCTTGTATTTGAGCTATTCAACTTTTCCGCCTCCCAGACCTCTGGCAATTTTTTTTACTGTCTCCGTAGTTTTGCCTTTTCCAGAATGTCATATGAATAGAATCATAAAGTATGTAGCCTTTCAGACTGGATTCTTTCAGTTAGCAGTTTGCATTTATGATTCATCCATTTTTGTGTGGCTTGACAGCTAATCTCTGCTTTATAACTGAGTAGTATTTCATTGTAATGAATGTATCATTGTTTATCTGTTCATCTATTGAAGAACATTATGATTGTCTTAGTTTTAGTAATTACAAACATTTGCGTGCAAGTTTTTGTGTGGACATAAGTTTTCATATCTGTTGGCTAAATATTTAGGAATGTGATTGTTGGATTATATGGTAAGACTACATTTAGTTTTGTAAGAAACTGCCAAACTATCTTCCAAAGTGGCTGTATCATTTGTATTTCTTTTAGCAGTGAATGGAAGTTCCTTTTGTATTTCTATCAGCAATTGATATTGTCAGTTTGTGGATTTTGGTCATTCTAATAGGTATGTCTGGTATTTAATTGTTGTTTTACATTTTATTTCCCTAATGACAAATGATGTTGAGGTTCTTTTCATATGCTTAGTTGCCATTTCTACATTATTGGGAGGTTTTTTTCCCCCTTTATTGTTGACGCTATTACACATTTCCCCATTTCCTCCCCCCTTTGCCCACCTCCACCAGCCTCTGCCCCCCCTTCCCTCTGGCCATCACTACTGTTGTCTGTGTCTCTGAGTTATGCATATGTGTTCTATGGCTAATCCCTTCTTTCATCCAGACCCCCGCTTCACCCTCGCCTCTGACAGCTGTAAATCTGTTCCATGCATCCATGCTTCTATTTCTATTTTGTTCATCAGTTTATTTTGTATTGTAGATTCTGTGTATAAGTGAGATCATATAGTATTTGTCTGTCTCTCATTGGCTTATTTCACTTAGCATAATAATCTCCAGGTCCATCTATGCTGTTTACTGCAGAAGGTAAGATTTCCTTCTTTTTTTTACAGCTGCATAGTATTCCATTGTGAAAATGTGCCACAGTTTTTTATTCACTCGTCTACTAATGGGTACTTGAGCTGTTTCCAGATCTTGGCTATTGTAAATTACACTGCTGTGAATGTAGGGGTGCATGTATTCTTGTGAATTTGTGTTCCGGGATCAAAAGGCAGTTCTGTTTTCATTTTTTGAAGAAACTCCATACTGTTTTTCTCAGTGGCTGCACCAGTCTGCATTCCCACCAACAGTGCACAAGGGTTCCTTTTCTCCACATCCTCGCCAGCACTTGTTGTTTGTTGATTTATTGATGGTAGCCATTCTGGCAGGTGCGAGGTGATATTTCATTGTGGTTTTAATTTGCATTTCTTTGATGATTAGTGACATTGAGAATTTTTTCATAGGTCTGTTGGCCATCTGCATGTCCTCTTTGGAGAAGTGTCTCTTCAGGTCCTTTGCCCATTTAACTGGATTATTTGTCTTCCTGATGTTGAGTTGTGTAAATTCTTTATATATTTTGGAAATTAACTCCTTATGAGATGTTCATTGGTGAATATGTTCTCCCATTCAGTGGATTCCCTTTTAATTTTATTGATGGTTTCTTTTGCTGTGCAGAAACTTTTTAGTTTGATGTAGTCCGTTTGTTTATTTTTTTTCCTTTGTTTCCCTTGGTCTAGGAGATATATTGGCAAAAATATTGCTACAAGAGATGTCTGAGGTTTTACTGCCTATGTTCTTCTAGGATTTTTATGATTTCATGACTTAAATTTAAGTCTTTTATCTATTTTGAGTTTATTTTTGTGTGTGGTATAAGTTGGTGGTCTAGTTTCATTTTTTTTGCATGTATCTGCCCAGTTTTCCATTGGGAGTTTTTGTTAAAATCTTTCATTTATTTAAAAATTAGGCATTTGTTATCTTATTGTTGAGTTTTAAGAATATTTTGTATATTTAGGATAGAGGTCCTTTTTCCAGTATATGGTTTGCAAATACTTTATCCCAGTTGCTACCTTGTCTGTTCATTCACTTAACAATGTCTTTTACAGAGCAACGCTTTTAATTTTAGTAGAGTCCATCTTACTAATTTTTTTCTTCTATGGAATGCACTTTTGATCAATCCAATCATCACCAAACCCAAGATCCTTTGTTTTCTTCCAGAATGTTATGATTTTGTATTTTACATTTAGATCTATGACCCATTTTGAGTTAATTTTTTGTGTGCAGTCTATCTGGTTGCTCTAGCACCATTTGTTGAAAAGACTATACTTTCTCCATGGAATTGCTGCTACTGTGCTTTTGTCAAAACTCAGTTGACTATGTGTATATAGGCCTATTTCTGGTCTCTATCCTATTCCATTGATCTCTGTGCCTCTTCTTTCAACAATACATGATGTCTTAAGTACTGTAACTATATAGTAACTCTTGGAATCAGTTAGTAAGAATCCTCCAACTTTGTTCTTCTTTTTCAGAAGTCTGTTAGCCTTTTAGGTTCTTTGCTTTCCCATATAAATTTTAGAATCACTTTGTCAATATCTACAAAATAGCTTTCTGGGATTTTCTATTGGAATTAACTAAATTTTAAAAATCATAAATGACTGTTGAATTTTGTCAAGTGCTTTACTGTATTTTGATGATCGCATGATTTTGCTCCTTTATTTTGTTAATGTATAAATCACTTGATTTTAAAATGTAAAAGCAATCTTGCATTCCTAGAATAATTTCAACTTGGTTGTGATCTTTATTTACTTTACTTATTGGTGGATTCAGTTTTCTAATACATTTTACTTAAGATTTTTGCATCTATATTCACAAGAGAAACTGGCCTATGGTTTTCTTTTTTCTTTTTCTTTTTTTTTTTTTTATGACATCCTTGTAATAGGTCAGATTTGGCTTTCAAGGTTATATATATGGTGTGGCAAAAGTAGTTTTATAGTTGTTCATATGGAAAATACAATAGTTAATAAATACATAATAGCACAAGGAAAAACTCTGTGTTTTGTATACTCACAACTATAAACCTACTTTTTCCACTCTTTATTGACTTCATAAAATTAGTTGGGAAGTTATTCGCCGGCAGCCGTCCGTCTCGAGAGACGATGGTGTAGCTTCTTAAGAGTCTATCTGCACCGCCGAGAATGGCTGTGCAGTCCGACTCGGGAGTGACACGGTATCTGTCTCCTCCCGTGTTGAATCGACATCTTGCGATGGCGCTGGAGTGTCCTCTCCAGTGAAGCTGAAGCTACAGAGCCTGGGCAGGGTGATATGGAGGGTCTGCTGTTGCCCATGCAGCAGACCCAAATCAATGTGTGGTTGCCTCTCACACAACCCCAGCTGGGGACCTGGCGTGCAACCTAATCATGTGTCTTGACTGGGAATCGAACCAGCGACACTTGGTTCACAGGCCGATGCTCAATCCACTGAGCCATAGCAGCCAGTGGGAAGTTATTACTTATTTATTTATTTGAGTGAGTGAGGTTGATTTTACATCTTTCTTAAAATGTATATTCAAATTCACAGGGGAAGTCATCTTGGCCTGTTCTTTATTAAGTAGGTTTCTTATTTTCTTCTTTTTTTCTACAGTTTAATTTATTGAGCTGGAATTCATATATAATCAAATGCACACAATTAAATGTCCAATTTGATGGATTTTGACTAATGTATAAACCTGTGTAATCCCACCAAAATCAAGATATAGAAAATTTTCATTACCTAAAAAGTTCTCCTGTGCCCATGGCCATCAGTTTTGCCCTAGGCAAAACTGAATTTAATATGCTTCTTTGACATCTGTATATATTTGGTGAATTTTCTGTTCATATCTTTTGTATATTTTTAATTAGTTTGTTTTCTTATTGTTATATTTTCTCAATTATAGGTTATTTTACCTGTCCTAGAATTTCATATATGTTGATGCTGACATATTATTATGTAATATTTGGCTTCTTTTGCTTAGCATAATATTTTTGAGCTTTATCCTTTCATATTATGTTTATCAGTATTTTAGTCCATTTTTATTGCTAAGTGGAATTGCATCATATGGATATACCATAATTTATCCATTCTCTTGTTGACATAATGGTTATTTTCAGTATTTAGGTATTATTAATAAAGGTGACATGAACATTTGTGTGCAAGTCTTTGTGTGAATATATATTTTCAGTTCTCTTGGATAAATACCAAGGAGTGGAATTGCTGGGTCATACAGTAAGTGGATGTTAACTGTTTATGAAATCAACAAACATTTCTCCAAAAAGATTGTGTCATTTTATACTCCCACCTGCATGCTATGAAGAGTTCCAGTTGTTCCACATTCTCACCACTACTTGACATTGTCAGTCTTTAAAATTTTTGCCACACTACAGGTGTGTAGTGATATAACATTGTGGTTTTAATTTGCATTCCCCTGATCACTCATAATGTTAAGCTTCATCTCATGTGCTTATTGGCTGTTTGCATATATTGTGATGTTTCTGTTCAAATCTTTTTAAAAACACTCTTAGATTTGGAACAAACTTTAAACTATTGAGAAACAGACATGTACCATTTTTCTCCTTTAAGATGAATCATGTATGTTCTGTTCTGACCATAGCTTTTTCCAGTCCTTATCTAATGCTCAGAACTTGATGTGATGTTCTTCTTTATAATTAGCCATAAACTTTAGTTTTGAAGTATAACTTTATCAATTTGGCTCATTGTTGAGTTGGGTGGTTTATGTTCTTATATTGAGTTATAGTGGTTCTATATATATTCTGGATGTGAGTTATTTGACCATTAAATAATTTGCAAATATTTCCTCCCAATAATTTGCTTGTCTTTCTATTTCGTAAAATTGACTTTAAAGGGACCAAAGTTTAGAAGTTTTTTAAAAACTGGTTTATGCTTTTTGTGTCCCGAGAGACCATTGCTTACCCTAAAGTTGAAAAGATTTTCACCTTTTTTTTTTTCCCTAGAGATATTATACTATTAGCTTTTATATTTAGGTTTTGGTCCATTTTGAGTTGACTGTTGCATGTGGTGTGAGGTTAACCATTGAGGTTTGTTTCTTTCCCTTCAAACCTCCAGCTCAGTACCTTTTGTTGATAAGATTGACTTTTCACTATTGGATGGTCTTAACATCTTTGTTGAAGAGCAATTTGCCCTGTATGTGTGGTTCTATTTCTGGAGTCTCAGCTCTGTTTCAGGAATCTAATGTCTATCCCTACATCAATACTACCTTATCTTGATTACTGTCGCTTTGTAGTAAGTTTTAAAATCATGACTTCCAATTTCTTCTGATGGTGGTGGGTCCTTTGTGTGTCCATATACATTTTTAAATGAAGTTATAAATTGCCACTAAAAAAACTTGATCAAGATTGTGTGGAATCTTGAAATTAATTTAGGCAGAATGGACATGTTAACAGTTTTAGGTTTTCAAATCCTTGAGTGCAGTTTAGCTTACTCTTAGGTCTTTTAAATTTTATTTCAACAGTGTTTTATAGATTGTAATGTAGAGATTATTATACTTTTTTATTTGTTCTAGGTATTTGACCTTTTATATACTAGTGTAAATGAAATTTCTTTATTTTCTAGTTCTTGATTATTATTTCTGATTATCTTTGGATGATTGCTGAGCATTTTATTGAAAATTTATAAAAATAATTTGATGCTTGGAGTAAAGTTATTTTCATGAAGACTAGATTTCCGTTCTATTCTGGCCAGCAGTTAGGCTAATGCAGATCACTTTAATCCAGTCAGGGATTCAGCTGATTCAGAGCTAGACTTCCGTTCTAATAAGGGCTTGGTCTATTTCCCATTTATTCTTCTTTCTAGTGTGTAGCCCTTCAGAGTCCATCTGTAATCCTGGGTATCCACCAGAACCTCCCTTTGACAGATACCCAATTCCAATTTGTGTGTCTGTAAACCTGTGAAGGTTGTTAGAAGATATGCTGATCTTTTAGCCTCTCAACCATTACTTTTGCTTTCAGATTTGGCAGTTGCCTCAATGGAAAAAGTTACTTGGATCACCTCTTTTGTCTTTCTCATAACTTGTCTCAAAAGCTACCACCACAGTAACTATTGGTGCCTTCAAGTCATGCTTTCTTTCTTTTTTTTTTTTTTTTAAGCTATATATTTTGTCCATTTTCCTGGCTGTTTCCAGCAGGAGGATTGGTCTGAGACAACCTAGTAGGCCATTGCCAAAGTGTCTTTCTCTTCTCCCCCTCCCCCTCCACTCTTTCAGCCCACCTTCCACTACTATAAAGCATATTCTTTGTAGTGTCTCATTTACATCTGTATTTCCAGCATCCAAAATAGTGCCTAGCATAGGATAGAAGTCAGTAGGTACTTGCTGAATTAAAGAATGAAAGATTTAATATTTTACTTGAGAAGATAGAACTGAAATTCAAAAGAAAATGTCTTTACTGTCATTTTCTCAAATCTAAGATATAGCCATTCTTGAGCACAATTAGGGTGACTTCTGAACTCGAACTTGGCTCCTTTAGAGTTCTAGTCTTTCTTTCTTATACAATATTTTCTCAAGAAATTAACATCTTTTCGTCTTTATTTCTCCATTTATAGATGATTTATTACTCTCTTAATAGAAATAATCTCAATTTTTATCAAAATTAAAGAGTTTTCAAGAGAAAAAATGTAAAAGATAAGGACATTGGAATTGTTATAATTGAGCAATCAAAAATACTTAGGTATAAATATAATTTTATTATAATGATTCTATCAGTGAATAGAAACAAGACAAATAGAGTATCATATTTTAAAAGGTAAAGATAAAGAGTTTCATTAAACATTATGTTTTGCATAATATATGTTTACCTGTGTTTTTTCACCTCCTCTTCCCTTTAGAGCCATTTTAAGTGCCAGATCTAGTTATTTTGCTGCAATGCTGAGTGGCTGTTGGGCTGAAAGCTCTCAAGAGTACATTACTCTTCAAGGGTAAGCATGATCTTTTCAAGGCAGTTTGACTGCAAATGATTGCAAATAATCCAAAGAACTTTTATGAATCTGATTTTCCTGTAAGTTCAGTGAAATATTTCTTATGTGGTAGAATTCTACAAAGTATGTTTTCTGAAAACATGAGGAAGTAGGGAATATTTAGTAATAATAGAGATAGTGTATTAGTCTTCCAATTGCTGTAATGAAATACCGCAAAATGGGTGGCTGAAACTCAAATTTATTTTCTCACAGTTCTGCAAGATCAAAGTGCCAATGATTGGCATCTAGTAAGAGGTCTTACCTTGGGTCCTTGGGTTGCAGACAGCCCCTTATCACTGTGTGTTCCAATGACCTTTCCTCAGTGTGTGGGGTGAGGTGGGGGAGGTGAAAGGAATGTGAAGGGATAGAGAGAGAGTGCTTTGTTGTTTCCTGTAAAGGCACTAATCTTATCACATCAGGGCAGGGCCCCACCCTTATTACCTCATTTAACCTTAATTACTTCCTTAGAAGCTCCATCTCCAAAGCCACACTGGGGAGTTAGGGTTCAATATATGAATTTAGGTGGGTGGGAGAACACAAATATTCAGTCTATAACAGGTATAGTTACTTTTCTTCTTATTTTTCTTTTTTAAAGTATAATTTGGATAGGTATGGATTTCAGTGATCTACGGTAGTACAACAGTGAATCTACACAATGGGTAGCAGTTTATTTAAACTGTTAAGACTGTTATTAAGAGATGAACTGCTTCCTTAAATGGTGAAATGGAACATTTTGGTCATAGATGATAACTGTGAGATTCTATAGTGTACAGTATGGGGGGAGGGCTTTCTCAATAGGAAAATTGATGGGAGTTGTGAGAGAGCTTCTCAGTTCTGCATCATTTTCACCATAGATGTTTTCTTGATCCTTGATGGGGTCAGTTTTTGCTAGAGGCATGTGTATGGAATGGTAATACTGGCAATTCCATAACAGTGGATACATGAAAAGGATTAATAAATTCTTACTGACCATTTATTTGCCACACAGGCCTATAATCTTGAGCCTTCTAGGTTACAACAATCGGTTCCCTTTACTAACTAAAAGCATCTTTTGACTACCTTCACCCTCTACCTCCTGCTTTTGGCAACTAGGTAGTTTCTGAATATGGGAGATTTTATATGCCCCCAAATGCTTCCCGTTTTATAATTTTGCACTCTATAAAACATAGAATTTTGAAATATTTGTAAAAATATGTAATGTGTTTTTACTTTATTTTTTCATATTTTATTCACATAATAAAATGAAACACATATAAAAAAGAACCCAAGCCATTTGCTTTTATACAAGGGTTGCATTTTAATTAAACTACCACAGTTTCAATACACATATCACAGTGAAATATTTTGCAGCCTAACTTTTGGATACAGGTTCAGCAACTGCCACTGTTAGTGGTTTTAATTATGCATCCATGGAACCATGTGTATGCCTGTATTACAGTGTTTTGTTTTGTTTGTTTTTTAAGAGAAACTACAAGACTAATGAAATAGTAATAAAGAAAATTAATGTGGGATGTAAATATATATACATGCATAATCACCAAGTGTTTACTTGAAATTGCTACTAAAATAAACTTCCTCCCTAATTAACTTGTCCCCCATGAGCATAAAATACTTATACATAGAAAGTTTGTTTTTCTTCTGTTTTCCTCCCGCTAATATAGCATCTAAATATAACGTGAATTGGTTGGTGATGTTAAAAAAAGTTTTCATCTACCCTGGCTGCTGTGGCTCAATGGATTGAGCTTTTGCCTGCAAGCCAATTGTTGCTGGTTCGATCCCCAGTCAGGGCACATGACTAGATTGCACGTCAGGTCCCCAGTTGGGGGTGCGAGTGAGAGGCAACCACAGAGTGATGTTTCTCTCGCTCTCTTTCTGCTTTCCCTTCTCTCTAAAAATAAATAAATAAATAAACAAACAAATAAATAAATTATTTTTTTAAAAAGTTTGCATCTAAGTAACCCTGTTATCTTTTCATCTGAGCTTTGCTTTTATTCATTTTAAAAGATTTATTGAGGTATTTTATACAACATATTATTCTTAAGCATACAGTTAATAATTTGATGTATGTATATATTGTGAAATGATAGTTAATATCCATCACCACCCATTGTTACAAATTCCTTTTCTTGTGATGAGAACTTTTAAGATCTATTTACCTAAATTTTCAAATATACAATGCAGTATTATTAACTATAGTCACCATGCTGTACATTACACCCCAGTGTTTATTTTTCTCATAACTGTAAGTTTGTACTTTTTGACCACCTTTATGTATTTTGTTCACCCTTTACCCACTTCCTCTGGCAAGCAGGCAGTTTCTGATTATGGGAGATTTTAAACACCAAGCTAAAATGGATGAAGTAGTGACAACCTAAGAGATACATGTATCCTACTACCTACTAATAAGATCTTTTCCTTCATGACAAATTTAAAATATCCCCTGAATATAAGAAGGTTAATACTAGCAGAGGTCAGAGTCTCTCTAAGTGTGCCAGTCCTAGGGATAATCACTGTGGTGTAATTTTGGAAACTTGTCCAGGGATAACTATGTTCAGATGTTTTAGACATCATTTTTAAAAAATAACTAATCCACTCTCATTAGACATGAACTCAATAAAAATGTAAGTGGAGAGAAAACACTAGTTTGACTCAGGATGCAACTTTTTGGTATTCATTTATTAAAAATAATGTGTTTCTATGTAGTGAGATAAAGGTCAAAAGAAGTATATGATTGTGCATCAGAGAAATACAAATTAAAACCACAGTGAGATGTCACCTCATACCTGTCGAAGTGGCTATCATCAATAAATCAACGAACAAGTGTTGGTGAGGATGTGGAAAAAAGGGAATCCTGGTGCACTGCTGGTGGGAATGCAAACTGGTGCAGCTACTGTGGAAAATAGTATGGAGGGTCCTCAAAAAATTAAAAAATGGAACTGCCATATGACCCAGTGATTCCACCTCTGGGTATATATTTGAAGGAATCCTAAACAGTAATTCAAAAGAACATACGCACTTTTATGTTAATTGCAGTATTATTTACAATAGCAACCCAAGCACCCATCAGTAGATGAATGGATACAAAAAAAGTGATGATACAACCATATACACAGTGTGGTGATGGCCAGAGGGAAGGCGGTCAGGGGGTAGGTGGAGGTGGGCAAAGGTGGGGCTATTGGGGACATCTAGAATAGTGTCGACAATAACAATAAAGTTTAAAAAGCAGTGGTGTATACACACACACACACACACACACACACAATGGACTATTACTCAGCCATAAAAAAGAATGAAATCTCACCATCTGTGACAGCATAGAAAGACTTAGAGAGTATTATACTAAGTGAAATAAGTCAGAGAAAGACAAATACCATATGATTTCACTTATATGTGGCATCTAAAGAACAATATAACTGAACAAACAAAACAAAAACATACTCATAAATACAGAGAACAGACTGATAGTTGCCAGAAGGGAGTGAGTTTGGGGGACTGGGTAAAAAAGGTGCAGGGATTAAGTACAAATTAGGAGTTACAAAATAGTCATGGTGATGTAAAGTACAGCATAGGGAATATAGTCAAAAATATTCCAATAACTGTGTATGGTGCCAGGTGGGTACTGGGAATATTGGGGAAACACTGTGTAGAGTAGATGATTGTCCAACTACTATACTGCATACCTGAAAGTAATATAAAATAATATTGTGATTGAAAAATAAAATTTAAGAAAAATTATGCTGGAAGTAAAAAATGATGACATTATCTGCAATCTAGGTGTAAATGTAGTGTCTAGTATTAATTATTGTTAAAAAGAGTTGAAATCTTATTTGTTAGAATAAACATTTTTGAAAATTCTCAAAGAAAGGTATATGATTATGGGACTTTATTCCACAGAGGGGCCAAGTAATTCACAGAGAGCACATGTCTAATTTTTTTCCTGGAATAAATCTTAGTTCCTTGTATATTTAGCGATACCTATAATTATATACCTTTACTTCTCTCTCCAAATAGATTTTGTTCTCAGCAGCAATAATATCTTACAATAACATCATGTATTTCCTAGACTTCTTCCACATTTATTATGACCTTTAATTTTTAGCATCAGTCTTTGAGAAAGCAGTTCTATTTACATATTACAGATGAATAAAAACAAGATAAGATTAAGTTCCATGTTTTCCTGGGGTCACTTGGTAAATAAGTGCTTATGCTAAATATAAATTACATGTTTTTATTCAGAGTCCATTCCATCACAGTCACTGAGGAAATTAGAAATTTCCCATTGGCATGTATTCTTGAGCTAGCCAAACAGTCCTCCACTGTTTAAATCAGCGACTTTCAACTTTATTGCACAGGACCTTTTAAAGATCCTGGTAGGCATGTTAGGGAACACAGGGGTGCAATTGGGATCTGAGGGGAGGCCTTTTAGAGCTAGCAGACCTGCTCTACATTTGTATGTTTTATATTCAAAATGACTGCTGAGTTTAGTTACAGGAATAAAGGCAATCCTTAATCAACCCTCATGAGCCTTCAGATTAAACATTCAGAGTACACAGGCTTTTAAAAATCAAGTCTACTAATTAAGAGTTTGGTAGACAAGAAAGAATCAGTGACATTAACTATTGGTCTCTATCCCCTCACCTGTAATTTCCATCTTTGATCATGATAGAGGTGATGGATAAATACCCCTTCTTATAATATGGCTTGACTACTACTAACTTGACTTTAATAGCTTGTTCAAGGGAAAGCCAAAAAGAAGTAATCAAATTTGTTTTGAGTGTCATCCAAATAAGCAGCCTGTGCATTGCAGCAGTGCCACCAATGAGCAGGTTCACTCCTCTTACAGTATTTTACCTTCACTTCTGTTGTGACCAAGCAAGGCTCTGCTCCTTGCTGGTTCATCTTAACCAGAGCTGCTGTATCAGCAGTGGAGGCTCACTTCTAAGCAGCTTATTCACTTCCAGTGCTAGCACATTGGAAATGAGAAACATTTCTTTTATCTCGCTTGATAAAGCAAGGTTTTCCAACACTAAAATGAAAGAAGAATGTATCTCCTGACAGATACTGTCTGACTGACTACCTAAAATGTTATTAGTATTATAGTTTGTAAAGCCATAGGAAGACTAAAAGGGATTTAGGAATTTTACTTTAAAAAAGAATCACATCTTTTAGGACTTTTTATATTGTAACAAAGTAATCTACAAGACAAATTCTGTTTTCTTATTAACTTATACTGTAAACCTGGGTAGATGTTTCCATGGGTAGTGTGACATAGTAGAAAGTTTGGTGTTTTTATAGACACTCCTACATCCCATCCTAGCTTTTTATATAACTCTAGGAACATTATTTTATCTTCCCTGAACTTCCTGAGGTTGTTGAAAAGATTAAATGAGATACAGCAGGAAAAGAACCTGGCATAGTGTTTGGTACATAGTATGTACTGCTCGGTAATATTTGTCTTATTTTTTTCTTTCCCTAAATTAGATTGTTCTCATTTTCTAGAAAGAAATGGGTTCAAGTGAGGGTCATTACCAATCTTGGGACAGCAGTGCCTGTTTTGCTTCATCAGCAGCCTCTTTTGGGACTGCCACTGTGGCATGTCAGCAGGATGTTTTCTGCTGTAAATTAGAACGAGAGCCTGTCTGTCTTCACAGAAAACAACCAGAGCATTTTTATTGAGTTGGTAACTCAGAGACATAATGCATGTAATATTTTTCAAGTGGGACTGCCTTCAATAAAGTGAGGTAGGAATAGTAGAGTCCTACAATCCTAGTCCTACCCATGCCCCAGAGTTGGGAGGTGGAAGGTTATAGTTGGGAGAAGTTCTCCTGTTCTGGTGGAAGAAGGGAGAAATTATCCACTTCCTATACTGAAAATTGAGCCACAGACAATATTTTTGTAAAGAAACCCCACATATTTCCATTTTATATAAATCTTCCAGTGGTGGCTTGGGGCTTTGAAGTGTGAAACTGGATTTTCTCATCTCCCTTGGGAGATTTCCTAGTATTGCTCTGAACCTTCAGTATGATCTTTTGAACTATAAATCAGATTGTATTTCTCTTTTGACTAAAATCGTCAATGCCTGTTCATCACAATTAGAATTAAATCCAAAACTTTACCATAATTTACAAGACCCTATATGATTTGGCCCTGGGTTTTCTCCAGACTATCCCACCTAAGGCAGCTACAGCCAAACCCTCCAGTTAGTCTCTTTTATGTTATCCTGTTGTATTGTCTTCATGGCACTTTTCACTATTAAAATTATCATACACACACACACACACACACACACATATATGTTTACGTATTTATTGTTCATGTCCTCCCTCTGAAATGCAAGCTTCTTGTATCTTCAAGGTCTAGAATAAAGCCTATTATTTAATAAATATTGAATGTGAACAGGTGAATGAATGCAGCCCACACACACAGGAACCTGGAACTTTAGGAAGCATAGAAACTTTAGTAGACTAGGTGTATGTTTGCTTTTTGATCTTATATTTCTGTCCTCTCATACATTTTTCTTTTTTCTGAGTATATGTAATGTAGTCATCTTCTACAAGCTTTTATTCTGATTATGTTTAAATGGAAGTAGTGCTTTAACTTTCCATTTAAACTGTGGTGGATCAAAAAACTGGTACATTTACACAGTGGAATACTACACAGCAGAAAGAAAGAAGGAACTCCCACCTTTTGCTACAGCATGGTTGGAATTTGAGAGGATTATGCGAAATGAAATAAACCAGATGGTGAAAAATAAATATCATATGATCTTACCCAATACAGGAAACTAATGAACAAAACAAACAAATGAGCAAAATAGAACCAGAGACTTGTAAACAGGGAACAGACTGACAGTGAGCAGAGGGGAGAGGGAAGTGGGAAAGGGGGAAAAGAAGGGGAAGGGTCTAGTCAAGGAACTAATATGAATGACCCATGGACATGGGCAACACGGTGGGGATTGACTGTGGGAGAGGGGGAAGGTGGGTGGAGCAGGGGAGAACAAAGAGGGGAAAATGAGACAACCGTAATAGAAAAACAATAAAAAATAAATTTAAAAAATGAAATAAAAAACTATGGGCTATTGGAGTAACTTTGTTTTTCTAGGTCAGTTGATCATGCCTTTATAAACACTTTTAGTAAAAGTACAAATGACTTACAGCACAGTACTGAGAATGCAGTTTAGTGAAAGATCTGTTAGGACAGCAGGAAAAAGGTTTCATGCTGTTTTTATAGTTATATGTACTGATATATAGGCTCAAATATCTAGATTTTATTATTTTTGTTAATAAAACTACTTTTATTTTTATTTAGTGATTATTTTTTTGCTTACATATGCCAAGTCTTAAACTATTTTTTCAACATAAATGGCCAATTCTCATTAACATTGACAAGAATGGCTCTTGATATTTGAGGAAAAGTGTATGGACTAGTAGTATACATTCTAGTAATTGTGCTAGTGTTTAGGTTAATAAACTATAGATAATATGTCAATTATTCTTGTCATATCAATAATATATAAATGAGAATATTTAGAGATTGACTTTTTTTCCTAAGTATTTAAGGAAAGATTGGAGTTTTGAATTAGTAGAAACCAGTACTTAGCCATAGTAAGGGCTAGTTTATATTTATAAAATTAATTGAAAAGTATGTATATATTTTTAAGTGTGTTCCTCTGAAGTTTGGTAAGATGCTGTAAGTGTCCTAATAAGCCATTCATTTAAACATTAATCAAACATTTATTAAGCATGTATTATTTAAGGCCATAGACTCAAAACAAACACCCATGGGCCCTATGGGACTCAATTTCTTTTCTTCTTGCCTTCTTCCTTTTGTTCTTTTAGTAGATATTTAGGTACTATGCTTAACAAACTATGGGGGTCTTATCAACACCATCCTCACTCTGATTCCACTACATAGCTCCAGTATTATGTGGGAAATGGAAAATCTTTTCATTCTGGGAATATTGAATTAATGCTGACATTCTACTTCTACTAGAGATGCAAGGATAACTATGATATAGACCTTCCCCTCAAAGAACTCAGTCTAGAAGGAGAAACAAATATATAAGCAAAGATATTACAAGCCAGTTTGATAAATGTGATAATGGAAGTACAGTATTTCCTTACTTATTGCGAGTATTATGTTCTAGACCCCCCTGTGATAGGTGAAAATCTGTGAAGTAGGAACCTTACATTTATTTTAGTATTTACATATATTTTAAGGCTTTATAAACTGTACACACATATAAACCATTCCCAGTCCCTTATTAACCTTTCCCACTCCCTTATTAACCTTTTCCACACTTTTATAAGCACTACTTATGTTCTTAAACATATTCTGCACTCTTAAACCTATGTAACTTTAACAACATATGTATACAGTACTGCAAAATTCCACGATATAGCAAAAAATCTGTGATAAATAATTAAATATAATATTTTTTAAAATCTCCCAATAGAGTGAGGCCACAATAAGTGAAACGCGATATAGAGAGGGACTACTGTATATATAGCATACTTCTTCCAAGCCCAAGCTTGGGAGTCAGTCTGCCTGGATTTAAATTCCAGTGTATCACTAGCCATTTGACCTGGGGCAAATTAATTAATTTTAGTGTGTTTTTTTAATCTGTAAAATGAAACTAATAATGGTATCTACTGTTGAGTTGTTAGGATGATTAAATTCACTAATGGCATTCAAAATGCTTATTAGCTCAGTAATTGGCTCAAAATAAGTACTCAATATAGATGTTAGTTATTACTGAATTTAACAGTCAGTGATTTTGGTGGGGAGCTTATGGGCATTAAGGAAACAATCAGAGGTAAAGAATCACATGTCTTGTGTCTGAAAGGTGAATTAAGTAGAGAGGGAAAGCATTTTAAGCCAACTGAACAGTATGTGCTAAGGCATGGGTGTATAAGAAATAAGTAGTTCAGGTATAGGATATGAGTAGTTCACTTGGAACAGCTACTAGAGAGGGAGAACAAGAGGTCAGATGACAAAGAACACTGAACACCAAGCTAAGGAATTTTGGACTTTTTTCTGTGGACTATGGGGAATTGTTGAAGGGTTTTCAAAGTGCGGGACTGTATCAGATTTACATGTTAGTGAAGTCACTCTTACAGCAATGTGGGGAATGGAGACTATTTTAGGCAGGAAACCCATATGGAAGGATACTGTCATAGTACAAATGAGAGAAAATGAGAGTCTAAACCAAGGCACTGAGAGGGGAAATAGACAACAGAGGCTGAATTTAAGAAAATTTTGAAGGTATAAATTATGGAATATAATGAGGGAGAGGATTAAGATGAACCTAAGAGACTTCCAACCAAGATGGAGGCCTACCTAGACAGACACGCTGCATCTCCCTCCACAAGTAAGAAGGAATACAACTACCTCAAAAGTAGAGACAACCAGAAGTTCCAGAAAATCGAGCTGCATGAAGTCCAACAAAGATATAAAGAAGAAATACTCATCCAGACAGGTAGGAGGGGCGGAGTCGGGGCAGAGAGGACACGGTGTGGTGGCGGTGGTAGTGGTGGCAGCAGCGGTGGCAGACTTGTAGAAAGCACAGTCACACGTTTTAAAGAGGCAGGAGGAACACCCGGGGAGCACTCCCAGCACCAGACCAGAACGCGCAGCTAACCGTTCCAGCGCCAGGGAAATAAAGCCTTATTGCTTCTGACTATACAAAACAGTGGGGGTTGGGGTGGAAGAAGAAACTGCTGGTCTCAGTAGAGTCCACCTGTTTAAAGGGCCTCCACAGTCCTAGAACGTCCACAGACCCACTCACTCTGGGAATGATGGCGAGGACAACAGCTAGAAAGGCGCCAGTCCGATATGGAAGTGGGAAAAGTGCCTGGAAAAGGGGCTAGTGCTGGGCAAGTGGCATTGTTCCCTCTTGGACTCCTCCCCCACATACAGCGCCATAACGTGGTGAAACGGGTCGCCCTCTATGACGAATACCTAAGGCTCTGCCCGTTACAAAGTAACAGGAGCAACAGCTCTACCTATGACACAGAGGCAGACAAACACAGGAGGCTGTCAAGACGAGGAGACAGAGAAGTATGGCCCAAAAGACAGAATGGATCAAGGTTCCAGTGGGAGAACTAAGCGACAAGGAGATAGCCAACATAACAAATGAGGGGCTAGCCATCCTAACATACATAGAATTCAAAACACTGGTGATAAAGATGATCACAGGCTTGACAGATATACTTTAAGTATGGCATAAGGGAGTAAGTAAAGGCTATGCTAAATGAAACGAAGGAAAATCCACACAAAACCAATGGTGAAGGGAAGGAAACCAGTGTTTGAATTAATGATTTGGAACCTAAGGAAGAAAAAAAAGTCAGTCAGTACAGAATGAGGAAACAAGAATTGAAAAAAAAAAATGAGGAGAGGCTTAGGAACCTCTGGGACAACTTTAAACATACCAACATCCAAATCATAGGGGTGTAAGAAGGAGAAGAGGAAGAGCAAGAAATTGAAAGCTTATGTGAAAAAATAATTAAGGAAAACTCCCCAAAGTTGGTGAAGGAAATAGACATATAAGTTCAGGAAGCACAGAGAGTCCCAAACAAGCTAGACTCAAAAAGGACTACACCAAGACACATCATAATTAATATGCCAAAGGCGACAGATAAGGAGAGAATCTTAAAAGCGGGAAGAGCAAAGCAGAGACTTCCCGACAAAGGGGTGCCCATAAGACTATCAGTTGATTTCTCAAAAGAAACTTTGTAGGCAAGAAGGGACTGGCAAGAAGTATTCAGTGCGATGAAAAGCAAGGTCTTACAACCAAGATTACAGTAGTTCCTCTCTATATCATGATTCACTTATCGTGGCCTCACTGTATTTCAGGATTTTAAAAAATATTATTTATTGTGGATTTTTCGCTATATCGTGGGATTTTGCGGTACTGTATGCATATGTTGTTAAAGTTATGTAGGTTTAAGAGTGTAGAATATGTTTAAGAACATAAGTAGTGTTTATAAAAGTGGAAAAGGTTAATAAGGGAGTGAGAGAGGTTAAAAAGGGACTGGGAATGGTTTATACGTGTGTGGGAAGAGTTTATAAAGCCTTAAAATATATATAAATACTAAAATAAATGTAAGGTTTCTACTTCACGGATTTTCATTTATGACAGGGGGGTCTAGAACTTAATACCCGCGCTAAGTGAGGGAATACTGTACTCTACCCAGCAAAGCTATCATTTAGAATGGAATGGCAGATAAAATGCTTCCCAGACAAGGTAAAGTTAAAGGAGCTCATCATCACCAAGCCATTATTATATGAAATGTCAAAGGGACTTACTTAAGAAAAAGAAGATCAAAACTATGAACATTAAAATGACAACAAACTCACAGCCATCAACAACTGAATCTAAAAAATAAAAACAAAATTCAACTAAGAAAACCAGAATAGGAACAGAATCATAGGTATGGGGATCATTTGGAGGGTTATCAGCTGGGAGGGGAAAGGGGGAGAAATTGGGAAATCATACAGGGATTAAGAAGCACAATCGGTTAGTACAAAATAGACAGGGGATGTTAAGAATAATATAGGAAAGGGTGAAGCCAAAGAACTTATATGCATGACCCATGGACATGAACTAAGGCAGGTGGGATGCTGGAGGGAAGGAGGGTACTGGGCAGAGGGGAGCAAAGGGGAAAAAAATTGGGACTACTGTAACAACATAATCAATAAAATACACTTAAAAAAATATGAATCTAAGACTCTGATTTAGGTAACTAGATGATAATCTAGATATGTATTATTAAAGTTTTGAGGGGGTCCAATAAAGTACTTTCTCCCTGTTCAAAATTAAACAAAAGAATCAGGAAATGAAGTAAGAAAATATTTTCTTTATTTTTCATAAAAATTTTTAAAGCAGTAAAATGTGCTTTAATGCAAGGGCCGAAGTTGACTTGATTAACTATGTCCCCTCTAAGACAGCCCACTTAAAAGAAGGCCTGAATTTCGGTAGCAGAAGCACTTTTTCCCCATCACCTCTTTCTGCTTCAGCAGAAAAGAAAGGATGAAACAAATCAAATTACCTCTCCTCTCAAGTTCCACCAACAACCAGTGGTGGTTGTCCACAAACCAGATAATTCACTCCATGTGGCACAAGATGTAAGAAGTCCCATAAAGAACCAAATAGGAATAACAGAAATAAGACCAATTTGGGGTGTTGGGAGACACAGGGAAAGGGAAGAAGGTTATGAATTCAGAGTTTGAGATTCAGTAGTCAGTAATAGAGATTATCACTCCAGACTATTTAAGTCATAGCTTTACTTTTTACCTATATAATGATGCTGGTCAAGCTAGAGACACTGGATAAGTATTACTAATTAAGAAATCTGGACAAGCCTAACAAGGATCTTTCTAGTGCACAGAGTTCCATCTGAGGTTTTAAGCAAGACCAGAGGCCATTTGTCAGAGATGCTGAGGAGAGGATTTCTTAATGAGCCAGAGGTTGAACTGTGACTTCTAAGGTCTATTCAAACTCCTAGTCTATTATACAAGATGCTCAATAAGAAATCAATGATGTGGTAATATACTTATAACATTTTATGATGCATATAAAAAGCCATAGCTGTAATCATACTTCATATTAAATTAGTGGCATGCCTGCATGCATGTTATTTGAAAAATATATTCTTTAGATACAAATGAGATTAAAACTTTATCTTGCCTAAAAGTTTATGGGAAAATAGAAGTGTATCATTAATATCAGTTAAACCTTAACCATTTCTGGATTTGTTTCCTTTTATTTTTTCAGTATAAACCATGTAGAAATGAATGTTATGATGTACTTTATATATGGAGGAACTTTGGACTTCCCAGACAAAGCTAATGTTGGGTATGTATTCCTTTTTAATGATTTAAAATATGAAGTTATTACTATTTTTGACTTCTGCTTTGTTGAGCTATGTTTCAAAGTGTTGATGAAGTAGAAGCTTCACTTTTATTATCCCTTTTGCCATATCTTATCTGTATTTGGGAGTACTATATCTAAAATCAATGTCATTGTTTTTGGAAGAAAAAATATTCTAGCAACTCACAGTAATAAGAATAAGAAAACTCATTATTAGAATTAAAGTATCTTAGAAAAACCTTGTATTTGTTTTAGAAATTAATGAGAAGATTGTATAAAATAAACCTGAATGAATCTTTATCAAATTTTGAACAATTATTTTACTACTTTAAAATTAACTTAAGAATGTAAGTATCCTAAAGATCAACAATGATGTGATTCTAAAGTGCTCTACAGTGAAATGTCACTTAAGCTGCTAAAATCTTACTAGAGAGTGAAACCTACCTGCTCTTCTAATTTTCTGGATGTCCTCTCCTTTTATTGCCATTCTAACATCAGACAAAGTGAAGAGCTGCTCTTTTAATTTTAAATACTAATTAGTTCTTTTAATTACAAACTGAATAAATATGATTTTGGGGAGAAAATATGGATCACAAGAATTAAGTACTGAAGTAGTCCCCCTGGAAACCTAGGTGAATTTTATCATTCTCTCAAGTCTTGTCAGTTTCCTAAGTACCTGAAGTATGTATGATGCCAAGTGAAAGAAGCAACAGAAACATTCTGAGGAATTGGATGCATGTCTCTAATCTTAGAGCCATTTGTAAACATTTTCCTTCTGATAAGCATCAATTAATTGTCCTGCCCCCAATCTTTTATTATACAAATTAGTTGCAAAGAGTTTTGTAACTTTAAACAGCTTTCAAAGTAGTTACCTGGACTTTGGTTTGTGGGGGTGTGGATGGGGTAAGAATCTGAGGGGAATTTGATTGAAAGTATCAAATTTACTTCTTGTTATTCTCCATTATTCAAATCATGTAACAGTGCTTTCAACTTTTGACCTTTTTATAATCCATAAAGATTATTATGTAGGGCAGAAAGTTAAAATAATTCAGATGTTCTTTTTTTCTAAACAGATTATATATTATTAGGAAATTACTGTGTATTATGCCTTGGTTTTTAATTTGGAGAATTAATACCATATTTATTTTTATTTTAGTAAAATACTCAATATGGCTGATATGTATGGACTAGAAGGATTAAAAGAAGTAGCAATCTATATTTTAAGAAGAGATTACTGTAATTTCTTTCAGAAGGTAATTATTGGGTCTCAGAAATCTTTACCCAGTGCTTAAAGTCACCCATTATTACTCACTTTAACTCTGATAGTAAATAGTTCTTTAAATCTTAAAAATATTAAGTTAGTTTAACTAATGAGGACTTCAGTTGAGAAAATACTCATGGTCTGTACTTATAAAAAAACAAATTAAGATCATTTTAAATTATATAAAATTGAGGCGGGGGTTATTAAAAGGATGTAGGAATTTCCTTTATAATTTCAAAGATGGAGTGTACCAGCTAGGACTCAGGGTTTGGAACTAAGAGAAAGGAAATCAGGAACCAAGGTTACCCTCTCCATTTATCAAGGTGCACTTATTACAGTGCTTCATTGGTTCTTTTCCCTGAAATTATACTCCTCTTTCTGCCTCCTCTCTTTATACCATGTACTTGGGGTGGAATATGTTTCTCTTCCTCCTCTCCACCCAGGTGGAGAATAAATACTGACTTCTAAATTTTAATATATTTGAATAAATTTATTGTCTAAAGTAAGATCCCATACCATATATTTGTGCAGATGCCATTTTGTACATTGTTTTTAGATTCTTCATTGTTTTAATTCACCCTGTGACTGTAGGTTATATTTTATTATTTATGTTTTTTCTACATTTTCTACAATGATATGTATTACTTATTATAATCAACAAAAGACTTGCCCTGGCTGGTGTGGCCCAGTGGATTGAGCGCTGGCCTGTAAACCAAAGGATCGCTGATTGATTCCCAGTCAGGGCACATGCCTGGGGGCATGCAAGAGACAACCACATATTGATGTTTCTCTCCTTCTCTTTCTCCCGTCCCTTCTCTAAAAATAAATAAATAAAATCTTTTAAAAAGTCAACACAAGGCAAATCTTTGAAGAATCGTTTACATCAATATTCCCCTTTTATTGGGTACTCGAGGCCAAAATGTACATTGTATGAATTGTAATTAGGTAATTTTAATAATTTCAATAATACTTAAATTTAGATTTTTGTGTTGAGTAGACTTTTCCTAGCTGTCTATAAGTTGAAGTGAAGGAAGCACCCCATGTACTAAAACAGAACCATGAGCAGCTGGGTCCTGCACCACCACCACCACTACCACCACACTCTGTGGTTTCCTGAGAAAGTTAAACTCCTCAGCTACGTTTGCTCAGCTATTTATTCCATACTCTATAAGTAAGGGAACTAGAAGAAGGAGGACAGTCTGTAGTGGTGTCCTCAGCTTTTTAGACAGTAAAGAATTCTGGTGAAAGATTTTCTTTCTCTTTCATCTGCTTCCATCTTTGCAACCAAGTGAAAGTTAGGAGGGAGATCCAAGCATATCCCAAATAAAGATTAAAGATGGAGTCTATCTGCAATGAGGAGATAATGTCTTCTGACATCCACCAGAGGGATATCTACCATATCTATACAACCAGCCCACTCTGGAGCTTCTATTAAAGAAAAAAAGAAAGTGATAAGAGATATCTTGGGAGAGCCTGGAATATGCCCCAGGGGCCAATGAGAATATACTCGAATGTGGAGATTTTAAAGAGAAAAGGAGGCTTCCTGGAGAAGCCAATACTCGCCTGGTGATTAGGGACAATTACTTATTGTTGTAAAGAGAAAAATTATGGGTAGTTCACTTTATACCTGTTACACATGGTACACAGGGAAGAAGGAGGACCTTAGTAGTTCATGAAGATTAGGGGAGATTGACACAGAACCCAGTGACACTGTCCCACCTGGGAAGTCATTCTGCACTAGAAGAATCTTTATCTTCTGAGAGACTAGGGTGAACTTCAGTCTGCCCTTAAAAGAGCCACCACATCAGCAAAGGTCACCAACATCTGAATTCAAGGACATCTCCATACTATCATGTTGATCTCTGGTTAGTTATGTAAGGTGACCATAGCCATCCATAACCCTCTTCCACAGGAGTTAGACCTACAGAATGGAGGAGCAGGTGACCAGACAATGCGTTAGTCCCTATCCATATGTCCCACTATAAATGTAGTCAGTGATTTAAGTCAGATATGAGATATGTGTTTAACAGTACTATATTGAATTTCAATACCAAAAGTAACCATGAAGTACTGAAATTTGCCTATAATGGCATTAAGGGATGGAAAAGTGGGGAATTTGACACAGCATGGTTGATGGTGCTAGTTGGGAAAAAGTTTTATGTCAGTATCTCCTCTGAACTGAGAATCCTTAATAAATCAATTACATCTTACATTTAAAAAATAATCTCTTATGGATAGTCTTATAGGTTATATGCAACTTCTTATATTTACTTTAAATAATCCACTTAATTTTTAAAACACAAAAGGTATATCTGTTGTCATTTTTAAAAAAGGAACTTTTTAAAGAAATTATTAATATGGTATTTTGTTGAAAAATTTTAACTATACTTATTTTAATGAAGCCTGTATTACTGTGTAGCAGATATTTGAGAGAAAAATTTTTGTATCTATTGACCTGTTCTTTAAATTATTTGCTTTATATATTTTTGTAATATATATTTGTGTGAACATATTTTTAAATATATAATTTTACCTTCCAGAACTCAGTTATGCAATTTCTTGACAACGACTTAAATATAGTAAACTTTTAATAACACACCTTAGTAATACACATTTGGGTATAATATGATGGGTAACTGGCCCTGGAACTCCTGGCAAGCTAGCTTCAGTCATTTTATTAAGTTTATAATCTTACTTTTACATGATTTTTGGACTTTATTTATAGGCTTATAACGGGATTTACATTTTTTGGCCACTTATTTAAATTCTTTTTAGGTAATGATGTAGATATATCTTTCCACATTGTACAAGCAGGTTTTGAAAATAACTAAATGTCAGTTATCCTATTACAAAAACACTTGGAAATCAGCATTTTCATGTAAGTAAAATTCTCAGAAAGCTAAAGTTAACCCTTTAAGTCAGGGGTCAGTAAACTTTTTCTGTAAAAGGCCAAATAGTAAACATTCTAGGCTTTGTGGGCCATATGGTCTCTATCACAGCTACTCAACTCTGCTGTTGTAGAGAAGAAGCAGCTATAGATAATATGTAAATGAAACAGCATAGCAGTGTTCCAATAAAGCTTCATTCACAAAAATAGTGACGGGCTAGATTTGGCCCACAAACTATAGTTTGCCAGTCTCCACTTGAAGCAGTAAATTATTTTGTAATTTAATAATTTTTTGGAAATTATTCTCAAATTTTATATCAATTAATAGACTTTGTTGTAGAGGGCTGACCATTCCTAAATAAAATAAGACTGGTGGACTTTTTAACTCTTGTGTTTACTTCACAGTTTTTCAGAGTTCTGGGAGCTTTTAGGTTGTCAAGTATGTGTGTACCAGTAGTCTGTTCTCTCATATTAGTTTTTTATTTTGGATTTAATCTTTATTGTATTTTTTTTCCATTACCATTTAGTCCCTTATACCCCCCCACCCCCCCTAGCAACCACCACACTGTTGTCCTTGTCCATGAGTCCTTTTTCCTTTTTGCTCAATTCCTCCACCCCCACCCCTCCCCACAACCCCCAAGCTGTGATCCTGCTCTCCATCTATGAGTCTGTCCCCATTTTTCTTGTTCAGTTTGTTTGTTAGATTCCACATGTGAATGAAATCATATGGTATTTGTCTTTCTTTGACTGGCTTATTTCACTTAACATAATGTTCTCCAGGTCCATCCATACTGTCACAAAGGGTAAGTTTATCTTCTTTTTTTTTTTTTTAAGTATATATTATTGATTATGTTGTTATAGCAGTCCCAATTTTTTTTCCCTTTGCTTCCCTCTGCCCAGTACCCACCTTCCCTCCAGCTATGCCACCCCCCCCTTACTTAGTTCACATCCATGGGTCGTGCATATAACTTCTTTGGGTTTACCCTTTCCTATATTATTCTTAACTTCCCCCTGTCTATTTTTTACCAACCAATTATGCTTCTTAATCCATGCACCATTTCCCCATTTCTCCCCCTTCCCCTTCCCAGGTGATAACCCTCCAAATGACCCCATACCTATGATTCTGTTCCTATTCTGGTCTACTTAGTTGAATTTTGTTTTTATTTTTTAGATTCAGTTGTTGATAGTAGTGAGTTTGTTGTCATTTTAATGTTCATAGTTTTGATCTTTTTCTTAAGTAAGTCCCTTTGACATTTCATATAATAATGGCTTGGTGATGATGAGCTACTTTAGCTTTACCTTGTCTGGGAAGCACTTCATCTGCCCTTTCATTCTAAATGATAGCTTTGCTGGATAGAGTTATTTTGGTTGTAGGTCCTTGCTTTTCATCACTTTGAATGCTTCTTGCCAGTCCCTTCTTGCCTGCAAAGTTTCTTTTGAGAAATTAGCTGACAGTCTTATGGGACTCCTTTGTAGGTAACTCTCCGCTTTGCTCTTGCTGCTTTTAAGATTCTCTTTTTAACATTTGGAATTTTAATTATGATGTATCTTGGTGTAGTCCTCTTTGGGTCCAACTTGTTTGGGACTCTCTGTTCTTCCTGGACTTGTGTGTCTGTTTCCATTCCCAAATTAGGGGCGTTTTCCTCCATTATTTTTTCAAATAAGTTTTCAATTTCTTGCTCTTCCTCTTCTCCTTCTGGCACTCCCATGATTCAGATGTTGGCACATTTAAAGTTGGCCTAGAGGTTCCAAGACTCTCCTCATTTTTTTTTCAATTCTTGTTTCCTCATTCTGTACTGGTTGACTGTTTATTTCTTCCTTATGTTCCAAATCATTGGTTTGAACCCCAGCTTCCTTCCCTTCACCATTAGTTTCATGTGGATTTTTCCTTTTTTTACTTAATATAACCTTCACTTCTTCCTTATGTGTTTGCCATACTCAATCATTCTGTGAGCATCATTATCACCAGTGTTTTGAAGTCTGCATCTCCTAGGTTGGCTCTCTCCTCATCTGTTAGACATATCCCATCCTCACTTAGTTCTACCTCTGGAGCTTTGATCTGTTCCCTCTTTTGGGCCACACTTCTTTGTTTCCTCAACTTGACAGCCTCCTATGTTTGCCTCTGTGTATTAGGTAGAGCTGTCACACCTGTTATGTTGTAAGGGGCCAGCCGAGCCTTAGGTATTCATCAGTGCTGGATGACCAGTTTCACAGCCTTGTGGCGCTGTATGTGGGGAGGAGTCAGAGAGGGAACAATGACGCTTGCTCAGCATTCACCCCTTTTCCAGTCACTTCCCCTGCTTTGTGTATGCAACTGGCACCCCTCTAGCTGTTGTCTTGGTGGTAGTTCCCACAGTGGTTGCGTTTGCAAGTGTTCTAGGACCATGGGGCCCTTTAAACAGACTCTTCTGAGTGACTGGCAGTTTCTTCTGCTGTCCCAGCCCCCACTTGTTTTCACAGCCAGAAGCTATGAGGCTCTCTTTTCCTGGAACTGGAACCCTGAGCAGCATGGTCTGGCCTTGGACTGAGATTGCTCCCCAGGTATCCCTCCTGGCTTTTATGTGTGACTGCGCTTTCTGCTGGCCGACCACAGCCACTGCCTTGCCACCTCCACCACACCATATCCTCATCACCCCACCTCCACCCCTCCTACTGGTCTGGATTAGTATTACTTCTTTATATCTTTGTTGGGCTTGCATGCAGTTCAATTTTCTGGTCGTTCTGGTTGTTCTTTGTTTTGAGGTAGATGTAATCTTTATGGTTGTGGAAGAAGGTGAAGCATGCCTGCCTAAGCCTCCATCTTGGCTGGAAGTCCACTGGAGACATCTCTGAAGAAACTTTTGCTCTTCTCTCAGAGTAGGGGATGTTCAGAAGTGCATTGTTAGTGACTGTATACACAAATTTACTGATTGGTGGTATTTACTAAGTATATGAACCCTAATTTACAATTAACTAATGTGTACAAAGGGAAATTTAACTCTGTTCACCATAATGAGCAATAGATATGCTTAGGAACCTAGTCCAAAAACTGAAAATATGTGACACAGGCAACATGTAGCACAAAGGCTTAACATGAAGAGCCGTGGGTTGTTTTCACTACTTATAACTACATTTTATTTATTTGTTATTCTAGTTTATCCTTTCTGCATATGTGCTTTTAAAATATATGTTATATAATTATGATGTAATTCTATCATTTTATCTTAGGTCAGTGTAGGACCTTCCACTGCACATGTACTTAAAGTTATACTTTTTTTTTTAAATTTTACTTATTTACTTTTAGACAGAGGGGAAGGGAGGGAGAAACATCAGTGTGTGGTTGCCTCTCACGCAGCCCCAGCAGGGGACTCAGCCCTCAACCCAAGCATGTGTCCTGACTAGGAATCGAACTGGAGAGCTCCTGGTTCTCAGGCCAGCACCCAATCCACTGAGCCATACCAGCCAGGGCTCAAGCAATACTTTAGAATGCAGATTAGATCAAATAATTGTTTTGCAATGTGATGTGCTAGAAATTATTGTACCACTTTTTCATTTTTATAAAAATTTAAGCTAAATGAAATTAGAATAGAAATTATGTGCATTCTGGTAGCTAAAAGTGAAAATGCTATTCTATAAAACTAGAAGTTATTAGTGGTAACTTTCTTTAAAAGAATAATAGATTAAAAAAAAAGAATAATAGATTTTTGAATTATACATATTTATTCTGCAGTGTAGGTATATAGATCAGACCATCTATATGAAGCAAATATATTTAGGCTCTGTAGATTGAATAAGAATAAATATAGTGTTTTCTATCAATTTCAGCTTGTCCCGAAAAGACTGACATCTGTTCTAGAATGCCTGATTATTGCTCATTCAGTTGGAGTGGAAAGTCTTTTTGCTGACTGCATGAAGTAAGTGATCTGAAGTAGTGCTGATCTATTATTTTAGGCATTTTATTCTTCAATTCTCCTCATTTTCTGGGAAATTTTAGACTTGGCTGATTTTCTCAGGCAGAAAATATGTGCCATAATGCTTAACTTGTTGTAACAATTGAAAAGAAGCATTGATTTAGATATTACTCAGATGCATGGGATCAACTTTATTTTAGTTCAACCATTGTTACTTATGTTAAAATCCATGCACATTAACCCAAAGTGAATTTAAAATATATGTTTACTGAAAAGAGAGCATACTTAAGTTTATTATAGAGCTAACAAAATTAACTGTAAGGGTTAGTCAAAACATATATGCATACAAATTGAAAATGCAAATATTACAGAATATTATAATGAAATATTATAATAAAAATATTTTTATTTATCTAACTTGTTATTCTTTGACTTGTAACAGGTGGATTGTAAAGCATTTTGCAAGGTTTTGGTCTGAGAGAAGCTTTGCAAATGTGCCTCCTGAGATTCAGAAACGTTGTCTTAACATGTTGATTCAGTCTTTAGTAAGTATAACCTGAATACCCTTGTTTGTGTTTGTCTTCAAAAAGTTTATTCAGTTTTATATAGGTGCTTTCAATATTTTAAATATAAATGGAGAACTATGTTTTAAAAGCAAATGACAGAACCCACTCCAGGTAACCCAGAACCAATTCTGAGAACCTATCCTTAAGATTCTGTTTCTATGTACTAAATTCAGTGGTCAAGGTTTAGTCAGAGAAGCAGGGAGGTACATAATGGTTCGTGAACAAAAGATACACGTGCCAGGGTTGGAGGTTATGCATTGGCTCAGCAACATGGACTTTCACTCCCTAAAGTGGGTTTGGGTATAACACTGAAACTTCTCTATGGCAACATTCCCCAAGAGGACCAGCTATCTTCCTGTTGGCAGGTTAATTACATTGGACTACTTCATCATGGAAAATGCAGTGCTGTGTTCTCAGTGGAATAGACGTTTGTTCTGGATATGAATTTGCCTTCATTGCTCCTAATGTTTCTGCTGAAGCCACTATGCATGGACATATTGAATGACTTTTCCACCATCATAGTATTTTACACAGCATCATATCTTACTAAGGAACTCCACAGAAGATGAAGTATAGCAATGGGCTCATGCTCACAATTTCACTGGCCTTATGTCTTCTATCATTCTGAAGCAGCTGGCTTGATAATATGGAGGAATGGCCTTTTGAAGACTCACAGCACCAGTGAGGCAGCAGTGCCTTCTGGGGTTGGTGCAGTGCCCTAAAGGAGGCTGTATATGCTCTAAATTAGCTTTTCACTTATGGTGCTATTTCTCCTAACTAGGATTCACTGGTCAAGAAACTAGGAATGAGAGTGGCTCTGCATACAATTATTCATAGTGACCCACTAGCAAAAATTTTGTTTCCTGCCTCTGCAACTTTAGTTTCTGCAGATCCTAGAGTTCTTAGTTTCAAAAAGAAAAATGCTTCCATCTGGGGACACAAGAATGATTCCATTGAGACTTCCTCCTTCTGGCCACTTTGTAAACCAACAGGCAAAGGAGGGGAATTATTGGTAAATTGATCCTAACAATCAAGAGGAAATTGTGTTGGTACTATATAACGTGGGTAATGAGGAGTACACTTGGAATGCTGTACTCCCATGTCCTATGATTAAAATCAATGGAAAACTAACAACCCAACTTATACAGCACTACGATGGCCCAGATTCTTCAGGAATGAAAGTTTGGGCCACCCTCCCAGATAAAGAACAACAAATAGCAAAGTACTTGCTGAGGGAAAATGGAATATGCTGTGGTAGTAGGAAAAGGAAGTTTAAATACCACCTATGAGCAAGTGACCAGGCATAGAAATGAGCACTGTAATAGTTATGATATAAACTAATTCATTTCCCTTTTAATATGAATATTTGTGTATATATTAAACCAAGTATTTTTTTCCAGTTTCATTTCCCTATTATCTGATATGACATGGTAATATTAGTTAACTTTATATCTCCATATTTAAGTTACAAGATAGAGTGTTAGTTTGAAGAACAGTGAACATTACCCAAAGACAAGAGAATTTTTATCTTCTTTTAAGGAAAGAGTTAACATGTTTGTTGTATAGGAGATAGTTATGTTAGGCAGAAGCATGACTTTGTTATTATCTCCATTTGGGAGTTAAATATGGTTTAAAGAGATGTGTGTGGGTGCCAGGTTGACAAAAGGTGGACTATAGTGTCTTTGTAATGTATCGGCTTGGCTTGGATGAACTGTGCTTCCCTGAATTTCCTTCTTTGTTTTATTTCCAGTTAGAGTGGCTGCAAGAGACAACTTGGCATGAGATTTGTAGGGTGGAGATGAAGCAGCAGCCTTTTTTTTTTTTCAGCAGGAAGATTGAAGCAGGCACTTTTAGCTTATACGTTTTGCATATTTACTGCTTCACCTTGCCAGGGGTCTGTTTACCTCCATGATGAAGGGTGCCAACATCTCCCGAATAACACCCAGTTCATTTAGGCTGGAGTCAGTGAGAGCTGAAATGAGTCCATCCTTGTGGATTACAGCTTGTGCTCTTGGGTTTCAGCTTGTCCTTACTCTTCACTTTATGTCCATCTTCCCTTTTCAACTACCTTCCCTGTGGACTTAAAACTACAGCATCATCTACAAAGATTGTTTAACCATCTCCCACAATTGCATAAGGTCAAATCCTTATAACAAATATCTTTATCTATGTAAATACCTCCTAGTGGCCCTGTCTGATTGAACCCCAAATGAAACATCAGACTGGATCATGTAGAAGATACATCTAAATCTAACTGGGAGAATTAAGTGTAGGCCATCAGCTGGTGAGACACCATTGTGAAAAATAAATCTAAATCTGTGTTTATGTTAATGAAAGAATTTGTAGTTTTGTGGTGTTTTCACAAGTAGAGAATCAATCCAAGATGATTAGTGCCTTATGAGAAAAGGAGATAAGGACAGACTGGCCCATGTCTCAGAGCCAGGAAATGGCAGAGCTTGATAGGAGCTGAGTGAGTGCAACACCCAGATTCCAGGGTGCTGTAGGTTTCCTTTGGGGCCTTGCTCTCTGGCAGAAAGGAGAGAAGCAAGATGTCTATGCAGTGTCCGCATCCGCTGCAGTCTGAGGCGGTCTAAGTTTTTGTTTTTTTTGTATGTATCTGTCCAATTTTCCCAATGCCATTTACTGAATAGACTCTCTTTACCCCATTGTGTGTTCTTGCCTCCTTTGTCAAATATTAATTAACCATAAAGGTGGGGTTTATTTCTGGGCTCTCTATTCTCTTTCAGTGATCTATTATGAAGGCCCATATCCCCACCCCCAATTTTTTGTCCACATTGAGCACCTATCATATTACCTTTAGAATGGCAGCAATGGATTTTAAGACCTAGCTTTGTCATTTACTGACACTGTAAACTTGAATAAAGCACTTACCTCTCTGATTCTTTCTCATATTTGAAATGGGGATAATAGTATCTTTCTTATATAAATATATAAAATATATAAGAAAAATATATGATTTTTTTCCGATATATTTCCTCGGGCAAAGGAAACAAAAGAAAAAAAACAAAACAAATGGGACTTCATCAAACTGAAGTTTTTGCACAGCAAAAGAAACCATCAACAAAATGAAAAGACAACCCAATGAATGGGAGAACATATTCACCAATGAGACATCTGATAAGGGCTTAATTTCCAAAATATATAAAGAACTTATACAACTCAACACCAAAAAACAGTCCAATTATAAAAAATGGGCAAAAGACCTGAATAACTCCTTCAAAGAGGACATACAGATGGCCATTAGACATATGAAAAGATGCTCAGCATCACTAATCATCAGAGAAATGTAAATTAAAAACACAATGAGATATCACCTCACACCAGTCAGAATGGCTATCATCAATAAATCAACAAAAAACAAATATTGGTGAGGATGTGAACTGTTGGTAGGAATGCAGATTGGTGCAGCCTCTGTGGAAACCACTATGGAGTTTCCTCAAAAAATTAAAAATGAAACTGCCTTTTGACCCAGCATTTCCACTTCCGGGAATATATTAATATCTGTAGAAACCCAAAACACTAATTCAAAAGAGTATATGCACCCCTATATTCATTGCAGAATTATTTACAATCCCCAAGATTTGGAAGCAGCCCAAATGTCAATCAGTAGATGAGTGGTTAAAAAGAGCTATGGTACATTTACACAATGGAATACTACCTGGCCATAAAAAGAAGGATATCTTACCCTTTGTGACAGCATGCATGGACCTGGAGAGTATTATGCAAAGTGAAATAAGCCAGTTAGAGAAAGACAAATGCCATATAATTTCACTTATATGTAGAATCTAATGAACAAAATAAAAAAAATAAATAAAAACAGACTCATAGATACAGAGTACAGACTGATAGCTGTCAGAGGGGTCATGGGGTAGAGGGCTAGAGAAAGAAGGGATTAAAAAATATATGTATGTATGTATACATATAAACACATATGAGACAGACAACAGTTTGGTAATTAACAGAGAGAGTGGGGTGGGGAAGGTAAAAGGGGATAAAGAGGGGATAAATGATTTTGGAAGGAGACTTGACTTGGGGTGGTGAACACACAATATAGTGGACAGATGATGTGTTATAGAATTGTACACTTGAAACCTACTTTTAAAAAGCCACAGTGACATATCACCTATAAAGAAAAAAAAAAAAAGTTTGGGCCTTGACATCAAGTAACTCACAAATTGATGAAAGAATAGACATTTAACTAAGTAAGATAAAAGTTAGACTATGATGAATTCTAACATTTTCATGTCAGTCTTATTTACCTTTATAGCCTCAGCCTCAGAGCAGTGCCTACCACATACTAGACATACAGAGTATATTGTCAAATAAGTAAATAGATTAACATATAAGTATAATTTGCATTTCGGGTATGTGCATGGGATCACAGCAGTTAAAACAATTGATTGTGACTAGAAGGATGAGAGAAATAATTTGAGATGAAACTGAAGATAGAGGACAATTTCAAAATAAAGAAATACATTAGCGCATTTTTGACTACTTTTAAAATGTGCCCAGGGTCCTAGAGACTGGACAGTTCCAATATTCAGGCTGTAACTGGAATGAGGAAAAATAAGTCTGGGGAGAGGGTAAGGCCAGATTGGGAAGAATCTTAATTAGTTGGCTTATTGAGAAGTTTGATTTTTTTTTTAAATAAGTGGTGTGTGAATTTAATTGAAGAATAAGTCCTTCATACTATGCCTTTCTGTCTCCTCTAATATTTTATTTTTATTTTATGGCTCTAATCAGGTCCTCATAAGCTTTGTAAATGCTAATCTTTTTCCTTTGAGGAGATAAAAGGATGAACACCAGAAAAGCCAGACACCCAGTTTGATCAATATAGCCTTTTGGCATCATGGTGATTATAATGAAAATTTGAAATTTTGTCTTTTTTTGTGGATATTTAAGATCTAATAAAAATTTAACCTGTATATTTTATTATTTAAATAATATATATATATATATACCTTTTGATAAAAATAGGATATTTTTACTTTTCTAGTTAAAATTTGAAATATCCAAAACAGTGAAAGAAAAGTTTTCTTAAGTCTTCTTTAGTTCTAATTCAGTTCAACAGCATGTGCCATGGCAGTCACTTTACTCCATCAGGGACATGCCTAACACTGTCTCATACTACAGGAGATAAGGAAGGGTTGCACTAGACTATATTTGAAGATTTATTTTTTAAATTTTAATGTGAGCAACTTTGAGGTTTTTCTCTTTCTTGGTCACTATTACAGCAGTTCAGTGAGATGTGGCTGCTCCCTTCTACCAAGTACAAGCACTGCTTTTGGGAGGAAGAGACGGCAGAGAAAAGTTAGGACTTTATAATATAGTTACTTGAATTATTTCAAAACATGACTACATTTTTCTGTTTCAAAATGCTTTTTTAAAGTCCTTAAAAAGGCAAATTATGAATTTTTTAAATTTAGGAAAGTTAAAACAATATATGAGTGGGGATGATCACTAGGGTAAAATAAAACTATATCTCCAGAAAGTATTCAGCCATGTATCCAGCCATGTAATATGAAAAATAAAGACATTTATTGAAGAAGATACAAGAAACATTGTACATAGGACAATGACATCTCAGTCCCCTTCAAAGTAGGCACCTTGGGACCTCACAGAATTCTCCCAGCGTCTCTTCCATTGTTCAAAACACTCTCAAATCCTTTGTTGGAATTACCAACAGCTGCCCCATCATATTTTCCTGAATCTCATCGATGGTCTGAAATCTCTGCCCTCTCAAAAGTGATTTTAGGTTTGGGAAAAGCCGGAAATCCCAGGGCACCAAATCTGGACTGTAGGGGGCTGAGTCACCTGGGTGATTTGATGTTTCACAAAAAAACTCTGCATGAGACATGATGCCTGAGTGAGACGTGGTGCATGAATGGGCACCTTGTCATGATGAAGCTGCCAGTCACCAGTTGCTCATAGCTGCAGCTGTTTTCATCATATTACATCTTTCAATCTCTCAGTTGACGAAGAACACTGAGGTACTACTCCTTATTAATTGTTTGGCCAGGAGGGGAGTACTCATGATTGACAACACTTTCCCAATCAAAAAACACAGTTAACATGGCCTTGATCTTGCTATGACTTTGCCACGCCTTTTCAGGCTTGGAGAACCAGGGGACTTCCATTGGGATGACTGTGCTTTCGTTTCTGAATCATAGGCATTAACACACAATTCATCTCCAGTTATTACCTTCTTGAGGAAATTCTGGTTCATTGGTAGCAGTTTGAATCAAGTCATTAGCAACTGCAGCATGATGCTCCTGTTCTGGTAGCAGAAGCTGCAAAACAAATTTTGCCATGACATGTCTCATGCCAAGATCCTGTGTCAGAATCTTGGGCACAGTAGTTTTTGGCATCCCCAGGTCAGCTTCTAGTTCTCGTACTAGAACAAGTTAGTTGCCAGTCTATTGATTACAGTTCAACATTCTCAGGTGTTCTGCTTGTGTCAGGCCTTCCAGAACGTGGATCACTTTCAACAGATTCTTGACCATCTTTGAAACATGGGTGTCACACTTTTATTTGCACTGTACTAATTGCATTGTCTTTGAAAGCCTTCTGAATCATTTAAATAGTTTCCATGGAGGAATGTTCAAGCTTAACACTAAATTTGACGCAGATTCGTTGCTCTACTTGCTCAGTCGTTTTGAAAGTGATGGCCACACAGTACACATGCTCACTCAACAGCATCTGCCACCCTCACTGATTAGTACAGTGAGCATTCCAATCCACTCTCCTTGGCTGCCACGTTACATTGATGTTGCACAAACCATTCTCATTATATTAACAATGGCTGGACTTTATTCAGACAGACCTCATGTATTGTTAGTCTTAAAACCAAGGGATAGCTGAAGCCCTATTTGGCTGATTAACACAATAAGTATTAAGAAATAATATGAGGCATTGGGTTTATTCAATGTATGATGTTAAGACAACCAGGAAGATAGCTGTAAAAAATGTAAGTTGAATCTATACCTCACATCCTGGTATGCCAGGATGTATTCCAAATGGACCAAAGGTTTGAATGTTAGAAAAACCATTAAAATGCTGCAGTAGCCCTGGGACCATTATTTTATAACCTTGATAAGGAATAGGAATACAAAATTCAGAAGCCATAAAAAATTTGATTAAGTGCAAAAGTTTTATATAGTAAAAAACAACCATAAGCAAAGTCACAAGGCAGTTCATATCATACTCATGCTTCTAATTTTTCTAATATAGAGAATCCTCACAAGTTGATTTAAAAAACAGCTAAACATAGGATAAGATTAGATAGTTCACAAAGAAAATACAAACACCTCTTAATTTGATGAACAGATTTTCAACTTTATTTATTTAAAAGAAATGGACACTAAAATTACAGTTTTAGACCATTTTCTACCTTTTAGAATGAAAAAATAAGGAAATTTGTTAAGAGTGTAGGAAATAAATACTTTTATTCATTTTGGGGAAGGGTATAAATTAGCACACCTTTTGCTGTGTTTTTCAAACTTTTTTGACTGTCCCAAAGTAAGTAGTCCTTTAACATTGTAACCCATTACACCCACATATATAATGGAAATAATTTTCATAGAAGAATACTTACCATTATTACATATGATGTACTGATAGTTTCTATTTTTCTCTTCTTTCAGTCTTTTTCTTTCTCACTTTTACTTTGCTTTGTAATGCTGATTGTGAATCACTGAAAATATGTCTCTATGGGAGAGGAATCTACAGTTTGGAAAACATGTGCCGTTGAAGATAAGTTGCTAATGTTTCAGGTACTCTGGTGCTCTTCATATCCTCTTGTCCCATGTGTGTATTCCAACCATCGCTGCAGCATCCAGCATCACATGGGTATAATCTGACATCACTTTCTTTCAGCCACATCACACTTATTTCTCACTTTCTAACCTCAGACTTAGCTGCTACTCCACACAGGATGTCTACACTCTGAAGTCCTGACACCTCGTAAACCTGGAAGTTAAGAGAAACTTAACACCCCAACAGAAAACATATTTGCCAGTGATACCTCGGACAAGGGTTTGATCTCCAAAATCTATAAAGAACTTATATACTCAATGCCAGGAAGACAGACAATCCAATTTAAAATTGGGCATAGGACCTGAACAGACACTTCCCCAAGGAGGACATACAGAGGGCCCATAGGCACATGAAAGAATACTCAACATCACTGGCCATCAGAGAGATGCAAATAAAAACCACAGTGAGATATCACTTAACACTGGTCAGAATGGCCATCATCAACAAATCAACCAACAAATGCTGGCGAGGATGCAGAGAAATGGGAACCTTAGTGCACTGTTGGTGGGAATGCAGACTGGTGCAGCCACTGTGGATAGCAGAATGGAATTTCCTAAAAAATCTAAAAATGGAACTGCCTTTTGATCCAGCAATTTCACTGCTGGGATTATACCCAAAGAATCCTGAAACACCAGTTCAAAAGAACCTCTGCATCCTTATGCTCATAGCAGCACAATTTACAATAACCAAGTGCTGGAAACAGCCTAAGTGCCCATCAGTAAATGAGCAGATCAAAAAACTGGTACATTTACACAATGGAATACTACACAGGAGAAAGAAAGAAGAAACTTCTACCTTTTGCAACAGCATGGATGGTCCTAGAGAGTATTATGTTTAGTGAAATAAGCCAGGCGGCAAAAGACCAATACCATGTAATGTCACCTAATACAGGAACCTAATGAACAAAACAGACAAGCAAAATAGAACCAGAGGCATGGAAACAAGGGACAGACGGACAGTGACCAGAGGGGAGAGGGGAGGGGGAGAAGAGGGGAAAGAAGGGGAAGGATCTAGTCAAGGAACCAGTATAAATGACCCATGGACGTGGACAACAGGGCAGGGCAGTGGCGAGCAACTGTGGAAAAATGGGACAACTGTAATAGAACCACAATAAATTAATTTTAAAAAAAGAAGAAAGAAAAATTTATTTAAAAAGTTAAATTAAAAAAAACAAAAAAACCACTCCAACTGACAAGGCCTCACCAATGTAATATGGGAGCCAGTGGTTAAATGTTTCCCTATTCTGTCCTTCGGGAGAATAATCAAAGTGCAGTCTTTGTGACTCTTCAGAGGGTCCCCAGAAAGACTGAGCCCTAGTTGCCTTCGTAGTCAATGCTATATTAGTCTTTCTCAAACTTTAAACACTATTGAGAACACTTCAGGATCTTGGTTAAATGTAGGTTCTAATTCACTAAGTCAGGGGTGGAGCCTAAGAGTCAACATTTCTAACAAGCTTTAGGTGGTGTTGATGCTGGGGGTAATACTTTGAATAGCAAGGAGTCAGAAAACATACCCTTCCATTGGCTTCGCTCTTTTCCTATTTCTCTCTCCCAGTGCTTCAGAGCCTCTTAGAATCAATTCTCAAAATAAACTGTGTATACAAGCCTGTTTATCAGGTTCAATTATTAGGCAGACCCAGTCTAAGACAAGCAGTATTGACCCAGCAATTCTATTTCTAGGAGTTTATCCTATAGATATATTTACAATGTGTGAAATAACATTATCTACAATGTTATTACATTACAACAATAGCAAAAAAAAAACCTGGAAACAACATAAATGTCTATAAGTGGACTGGTTGAATGGCTTAGAGTATATCCATATTATGGAGTGTTACATAGTTGTTAAAACAATAATAAGGTTCTTTATATTCTGATAAGAAAAATATTCCAGATGTATGCTAAGTGTAAAAGGCAAGGTAGAGAGTGCTGTGCATATCAGTGCCTCCATTTGAGTAAAATAAGGCAAAAATGACATGTATTTGGGTTTGTATGGAAAGAAACAGAAAATAAACAGTATAGATTGGGCCACGGGGGAATGGGTAGCCTGGGAGAGGAAGAAGAGACTTTTCTTGGTAATGCTCTCTATATATTTTTGAAGTCTTAAATATGTGTTCTGTTAACTATTAAATTACAATTTTATGTGTTTGGTCTAGAACTGTATTACATTTTCTTCTTTGAACCTCAGGCTACTCTGACATTTGATATTATGATAGATTCAGATCAGTATGGAATAAGATCACATACCACCATGTTATCACTTATGTTCATATTTTAGTTTTTCAATAGATTACAAGCTAAATTATGACAACTATATATCTGTATTTTGAGAAAGATACTACCGTCAGAGCACATCACATGTGTATGTAGTAAACATTTTGTAGATACCTGCCAAGTTTATTTGAATACCTTACATTTGTCTCTACGTGCAGTATTCCTTAAACCTACGTAACTTTAACAACATACGTATACAGTACCGCAAAATCCTGCGATATAGTGAAAAATCCGTGATAAATAATTAAATATAATATTTTTAAAAATCCCGCAATACAATGAGGCTGCGATAAGTGAACCGCGATGTAGAGAGGGACTACTGTGCTACCAGAGGAGTACCTATAGTAGATCAAACTGGGAGTATTGCCTAAAACTCTTAGTAATTGCAGTTACTCAGGAAGTCACCAGAGGAGAAAAGGATAATGGTACATTTTAAAATAATTTTAAAAGACTTGAATTAGCAAAGTATGTTTCTTTTTTACTCTGGGGAATAAATAAATAAAGCAGGGGAAGTATATAATATGTTTTAAAAGGATTCTTGATAAATGGTTAAAAATTTTTAAGTCTTAATGTTCAAGAATTAAACTTCACCCTGGTTGGTGTGGTTCAGTGGATTGAGCGCCGCCCTGAGAACTAAAGGGTTGCTGGTTCAATTCCCAGTTAGAGCACATGCCTGGGTTGCAGGCCAGGTCCCCAGTTGGGGGCATGAGAGAGGCAACCACACATAGATGTTTCTCTCCTCTTTCTCCCTCCCTTCCCCTCTCTCTACAAATAAATAAATAAAATCTTTAAAAAAAAAAAAAAGAATTAAACTTCATTTAGCTTAGGAATTCACTTATAGACTAAAAATCTGATAAAGCTAAGAAATCAACAAATACTTGAATGTTGACTATGACCCATTTCTATACCAGGCCCTGGGGATAGCATGGTGAGCCAAAAACACTAAGTAAACATACAGTCTAATGAGAGAGATGAATATTAACCAAATAGTTACGTTAATTATTGAATAAGTGCAAATGAATTAAGTGATCTAAAGAAAAGGGACAGGTTCTCTGCTGGCATGTATAAAAGGAATCTGATGTCAGTACAGGAATCAGGAAAGAAATAGTGCTTGAGTTGTGATCTGAAAGGTACAGACAGTGTGCAAAGTTTATATCAGGTGGCAGATGTTAAGGATTTCGGGCTGTCGTTTCCAGATTTATCAGTTATCTATTGCTGTGTAACAAACTAAAAACTAAATGGCTTAAAACTACAGTTCATTATTTCTCACATATCTATCGGTTGACTGAGTGATTCTTTTGCTGATCTTGCCTGAACTCAGTGCTGTGCGGTGCTTTCAACTGATAGCTAAAATGGAGGCTGGGCCTCCTGCTCCATGTGGTCTCTCTTATCAGCCTTCTCTAAGGCCTCAGGGTCCCAGAAGTCCAAGGGGGTAAAGGCAGAGCTGCAAGGCTTTTTGAGGCCTAGGCTCTGGAACTTGCACAACACCCTATTTGTGTGAGCATGTGAAAGGCCAGTCTAGATACAAGGGGTGAGGAAATAGATGTCACCTCTTGATGGATGGAGCTACAAAAAAATTGTGGCTATGTTTTTCAGTCTACTATAATCTGTCAGGTATTATTCAATAATAATTATTACCAAGCATTGTTTTAAGAACTACAAATCAATCATGGACACAGACAAGAGTGGTGATTGAGGGGGGTGGGGTGGAGGTAGAGGTGGAAGAGGGAGTGGGGGATAAATTATAATGGAAATATATAATAAATAGCAAAGTAATTATTGATAAAAAAACTAGAAATCAAACATGGATAAGATACAGTAATTTATTAGTTGTTATTTTTCTTTTCCTTTGAGCCCATGGTATTTGTGTATTGTCATTCCATTTTCCATAGATATTAGTATTTGTGAGTCATCATTAAATGAATAAAACATAAAATGAGGGGGCTTACCTAATTAGAGAGGAGGAAAAAAATCACGGAGGATTATAAGTAATTTTTAGCCTTTCTAAATTTGTAATGAAATTTATAATCATAAAAGAATTAAGGCCCTCCACTGCTCTGCCCCCTCCACTCAAGCAACGGGAAAATGGGGACAACCATAATAGAACAACAATAAGAAAATTTTTTTTTTTAAATTAAGGCTATACTGGTGTACCCATGCAATTATGAATGAATCTATAGGGACAAAAAATTAATTCAGTAGTGAAAAAATCCAGGAAAGTCAAGATTTTCTTTGTAGTTACAACTTTGCTTTCAGGTTTGTTTTAGCTATCTTTTAAAGGTTATCTCTTCTGAGCTAAAAGTTTTCCCTTTTGGGTAATTTTGAGTGAATGAATAAATATTACATGTAAAACTGATGAAAAAGATATTAGCTACCTGAAATTTTGGTGTTTTGCAGGAAGCATCACAAGAAAACAAAAATATTTGATTTGCTTAGAACAGTATTTTATGAGGAGTAATTAACTTTTTTTCAATATTTTTTAAATTATAAGAATGATAAGAATGCTGCTTTTCTTCTGATGGAAAGTGACAGGCTAATCATCAGTTTACCCAGAGTGAAGTGGACAGAAGCAGCGCTGACTATGGCATCTCGGCTACAAGAAGAATGTATTGCATTTATTATAGAAAACTTCTCCAAGATCGTTCAAAGTGAAAATTTTGCTCTTTTCTTGCAGGTACTGTGTTGAAGATTATATCCTATATTTAATTCCATCCTCGTGTTCTGATTATAATTATGCAAGAGTTTTTAAATGCAGGTTGTCTTTGATTAAATTGGTATGGCTTAAATAAATTCCGTAGCAGATGGCAGGTTTGCATAGGATTTAGAGCAGCGATGGACAGGATTTTTGGCTCACAAGATAGTGAAGGCAGGAAGGGATGTTTTGAGTACCTGGCAAAGCCCAGTGTAACTCTGGCCAACTCTAGCCCTCTATCAGTTAAGCCATATGTTAGAACCCAAATTCATAAAGATATTCTTTTGGTCACTAATACAATTGTGGTCCATGCAAAATTCTTTGTTTTCCTGGTGACCCATTTTCTCTAAATATACTCATTGAACAAAGAACTAATATTACTTACTTCTAGGTTCTGTTTTTTGGATGATTGGGCTCTTCAGAACTGTGTGTGTGTGTGTGTGTGTGTGTGTGTGCGCGTGTGTATGCAGATTTTTTTAAAAGGAAAGGGATTATTATTGTTATTATAGTTATTATAATATTATTATATTATTATTAACAGAAGAAATAAGATTTCTGGTTGATTTCATGCAGCCACTTATGATGAATGGTCTGCTGTTATGCCAGACTTTCACACTTCTTACACATTTTACATGTATTCCTATTAAATATCAATTTCTGTGTTTTATAGTCACAAGCAATGAGCAGCACAGCTGATCTGTTGGATAAAATTTTAAAAGCAATTGAAGAAAACATTACCACTGAGAATAGTTGCTCTCTTCTTATGGCTCTGGACATGTTACTGAACTCTGACAGTACAAAAGAAATGGTATTGAATATAACATAGTTCATTAAAATAATGTAACATTTTACTTGTTTTTAAATTTCTTAAATATATACACATTTTAAATGTTCCTTGGTTCATTGAAACTAGATAATGGATACCTGAGGGTTGGTTATAGTCTACTTCTGTGTATATTTGGAATGATTTTATAATACAAAAATTTTTTAATTTTTATTTACCTCCAAGTAAACATATTATAAAAGTTTAGAATTTGGCAATTTTACTGGTCATAATTTGGTACTTAATTCGTAAAGTATAAATCTAGTACTTCTCCCTGGTCACTGCATTAAAATTCCTAAATATAAAACATAGAGAATTTAAAATAACTTTTTAGAAATTTTAATCTTCAGTATCTTTTACTTTATAATATATTCTTAATTCCTTTTTGTCTTAAAATAGTCATATCTAAAACAGGATTGACTGGGAGAAAGCAAAATTAAAATATTACTTATTTTTAAATGCAGCTAATAATGGTAATTATTAAGCTAATTGTAACTTATTGACATTTTGTATTCAACAAGAATGATTTTTTAATTTTCATCATATTTATTATGATTGCGTAGAGTATTTGACCTTGTAATGTCATAGAGGAATTGAAAAGGCTGTGGAAGGTATTCATGTAAAGGCCATTGGTGATTTAAAATAATGTTTGGTTGAAAGGATAAGGTTTAGCTTCATGTTCACTGTAAAATTATGTTGTGAAGAGTAAGCCTTCATAAATAACATGTACCCAACGATTTTAAAAATCTAAGTGATGACATCATTGATCTAGCTTAGGAATAAGTAGATTCGGAAAGGAATAATGACTGGTTGCTATGACAATGTGGCTCTCACCAGCTGCTGATTTGTTGCTTGAACGTAGGGTTTTACGTGCAAGATCCAGGCTGTGCGTGATAAGCTGTGGATCTTCCTGGTTCAGTCTTTCTATGCTGTTCGTCACACAGAAAGCTGGAAGCTGATGAGCACAGACCATCAACAGAAAATCCAAGCAAGTATGTTAGCCTTGAGATTTTTTATTCTTATATTATAATCTTTGTGACAAGGAATATTTTGAGGGGATTCTAATAAGTGGTAGGATTAATGTTTGTTTGCTTCTGTTTCAATAATAGGTTCCTTATTCAAACTAATGATAGTATGTTTAGGCAGTTTTAATAAATAGTGTTTTTTTGCTATTCGTAGAAAATGAAACTCATTTCATATATAAATGTATGTACATATGTATATATACATTTTTTATCTTCTTTATATTAGCAATAATGTTCCAGCCAAATTTGCTTAAAAGCATTCTTGTTTTACTTAGAGATTAGAAGTGTAGGAAAATGTAATCCATATAGAACAGATCACCAAACATACTTCCTCTCCCTTTTAAAATATTTTTTTTCATAAAGCTTTTCCATCCTTTCATATGATACCCTTTCTTGTGGTTTTTGCCTACATTAGATGGTTTAATTTCACAATTGATTGGTTCAGTGATACGGTGTGTGCTATTGCGGAATGTCCCTCAGGAGCCACACAGTAGTCTCTGACATTTAATAGGTACCATTTGAAACATTAGCATTAAACAAAAGATGCATATTGCTCAAAATGTATATGTGTTTCAAAAGTATTAAAATAAAATTTTGATGGTATGGAACTAAAAATGGCTTCATGACTATTTTTGGCTTAAAGCAGGTGCCTTAGAAAAAATATAAGCAGAGTGAGCAAGTATACTTTTAAACATTTTAAGTTAAGAGACTAGAGACTGTATTTTATGAAGCAAACATTTTTGCATTATAAAACATGGAAGCCATATGTGATATAATATATTCTTGATAGTTCATAGATATGTTAAATTTTTAATGGTTTAGTAAGAATATGATTTTCTCTGTCTTGTGTTATGAATATAACATAATAGTGTGTACCTAGATGAGCTCTTGAGAATATTTTCCAAAGAAATTCCAAAAAATATAAAAATAAAACAGTAAAATCATGAAACAACAAAATTCATGAAGTCTTTAGAAACTGGAAATTTTTTCCTTGTGAATTTTTCTATACTGATTTTTAGATGAGTTTAATCTTTACAATAAAATCTGTACAGTGTGAAGAAAAAAGATCAGTATTCTATGAGTAGATGTCATTCAACTCTCTTCTGATTGGCAGTAAACTTCATTTTTCTTCATTTTAGAGAATTTCATAGTTAAGTTGAGCTTCAGGGTTCTGTATCTTAATTCTTCAAAGTACTAATTAAAATGACCTGTAAATACATATATATATATAAAACAAAGTATTATTAGCAATCCAATTAATTGTCAAAGAGGACTTTTCAATCTATTACATTTACATCAGTGTAAAAATATTGTTTTTTTAAATCTTAAATATGGTGAATTACAGTGATTCCTGACTTATGGATAATTATTATATTGAGAAACCCCAGAGAAAGGGGTGATTCTAGGTTGTCTTTGTTATAACATTTCTTTATTCTAGTTTGAGTTACTGATCTTTGGGAGAAATTGTATATTAATTTCTTCCTGTGTACTATTATGCAAAGTCATTTGCTAACTATAAATCAGTCCTGACAATGCCATTTCTGGGATCCTGCTTTGTCTTATGGTACAGATCCTATAGAATAGAAATAGTAGGAAATGCATGGTAGAGTTACAGATAATTTAATGTATTTTTCTTCAGTTGCTTTAATAAAAAAAATAGTTTTTGGACATTATATGTATTTATTTAAAACATATTTTAGAGCCCCATAACTTCCAAAAGGCAAAAAATGCATTAGCTAAACTGTATTTACAGCTCTTGTACCATTATTCCTATATATTTTTCTGGTGTCATTAAAATTTTTATTTAAAGAACATAAACATGAGTTACCCAATAATTCCCATATCAACCTAATCTGTAAAATGAATATTTATGTAATTCTAAAAGGAATATGAGTTTGAGGATTGTTTCTTGTTTAATTTTCAACAGAACCTTATGTTTTCCTCTTTCTTCCTTCCTCATAATATACCTGCAAAGCCAGAGAAATTATTTATAGTTAATTTCAACAGTATTTTTACAACTTAGGATAAACATTTTCTCATATTTAATAGTTTATAAAATATTACATTGGCCATAATCTGTAATTTTTTAAAATTTGGAATGCTAAATGAAACCAATTATTTTTAAAATTTTACAGCTTCAGAAAATTTTGGTTTTTATAAATGTATGAATCTTCTCTGTGAGATTTTATGTTCTTATTTATTAATTTTAATAACAAAATTCATAGGAACCAGAAATAAGAATGAAAATGTAGTTCTTTAAAGAAAATTAGTTTTACTATCGTAGGGAATTATCTGTGTGTATTAGATTGGTTTCAGCTATTTTAAAGTTACTTTCCATTGAGCATAACCTTATTCTGCTAGTATACTATTTTCCCTCTAATTCTATGCTAATAGTACTGCCTCCTATAAAAATTAATTGCTGTTTTTTTTTTACAGCTGCATTTGACAAAGGTGATGATCGAAGACTTGGTAAAAAGCCTATATTCAGTAGCTCTCAGGTAAACTTTTAAAATTTTATAGGTTCAAATGAAAAAGGATAGCAAACAATTTAAATTTCCTTATTTTGTATTTCAAAATAATTTTTAAAATCTCTTCTTTCATTAATTAAAGCTATTTTTTAATGGAAATAACTTTTTGAGTCTTTTTTTAATCAAATGAATATTTCATAAATTTTTAAATGATGTGAATTTTTGATATCCAGCTGGCATAGAAAGTGTAATATTGTCTACCTTTTTTATTTCCTTGAAAACCTTTTTGGCAATGAACATACTGGAGCTATTCCAGTATATCAGAAATTGTCTAGAATTCTAGCCCTAATTCAGTGTCTATTTTTCTAATTAACCTATTTCTTACAAAATAAAATTTTTGGCTGTCCCAGTTTTCTCCAGACTAAGATTTTAATTCATGTAATAAATATTTCATGTGAAAGAGTCAATTAATACCAAAAGTACAGTTGTGCTTTACAAGTTACTCAGTGTACGTATACGAAGTATCTAAAGTAGTCAGACCCTTGGAAAGAGGAGGTAGAATGGTGATTGCCAGGGGCTGGTGGGACAAGAAAAAGGAGAGTTGTTTTTCAATGGATATAGAGTTTTAGTTTTGCAAGATGAAAAAGTTCTAGAGATCTGTTGCACGACAAGGAGTACATAGTCAACATTACTGTACTGCCCACTTAAAAATGATTAAAATGATAAATTTTATGTTCTTTGTTTTTTATCACATAAATTACTTGGTGTATTTATTATAATGTGAAATACTTTTTTCTTCTCCAAAAATGTTATTAATGATGGTTAGAGTTCTAAGCTAGCTACCTTAAGAATTGTCACTTAATATATTTGAAGTACGAAATTATATTAACCTAGTACGTGCAGTACAATGATACAGAGACGTACAATGAGAGTTCCAGTTTTGAATGCAAGAACATACTGCCTGCCCTTGCAGAGTGGGATAGGGAATCTTTTCTTCCTCACCAGCCAGTAGAACTCACACAACTCTAAGCCACAACTGAGAGCTCTCATGGCTTGAGGCAAAGGTCAAACTTCCAATGTCTTCTGTGAAAAACTGTGGGACACTGGAGGGGTATTTTTGCCAGTAAACTTCCTAGGACTATTCCCCAAAGTGTGTTCCACAGAATACCAGCTCCCTCATCTGTTCTACCTAAGAATATGTAGCACCAACAAGTTTGAGAATCACTATAACCATAGCTCCTCTTAGAGACTGATGACACACATTAGCACCTTTAAAGCTCTAAGAAACACTATAATAAAGAACACAATGTTGAGTTCTATTTTATCCAGAATTTCCCCAACTGTTATAATCACAGAACACCAATGGACTCCCCCTCAGCCCGTTTAGGCATATTGTACGGTTACACTGAACATACTCTACAAAATGCACCTTAGGATATTTTTTTCTATGCACCCTGTTATCTCCTCTAGGGTTTTTTGTTTGTTTGTTTGTTTGTTTTAAGGACCCAAGAATTAGCCGGCCTACCTGCCTTCCTTTACCCTGGTCTACTAATTTTATCAATCAGGCTTTATCTCCTTCCTTGCCTTACAGCAAAATTGACCAATGTCTCATTGTTCTTCCTAATCTCCCTGACTTTCAGGTTGTCCAAGGGTTTATACTCCTAACCACAAGAAAAAACAGGGTAATGTGTTTTCCTCAGAAGGCAGTGGTATTGCAAAATGGGTGCGGGACATAGAATCAGATGAGTTCAAGCCTTGAGTTCACATTTATTATGTGTCATCTGTGAGTCCTAGTATGCTAATCTATAACATGGAATGATAAAACTTAGCAGGATTATTGTGGAAATTAAGTGAAATAATTTATGTACAATTATCTGATATGTAATAAGTGCTCCATAAGTGTGAAACTAATAAATGTGTTTTCCAAAGAGATGAGATCTTTTGGAGGTAGGAGAAAGTTAATAAGATAAGACAGAGAGAAAAGTTTAAAAAGAATGCTAGTACCAAAATATGATATCTGGGATTTGCTTCAAAATAAAACAAGGATAGTTATATATTTTTAAAAATTAGCCCAGAGTCGATGGTTGTTTTAAAGCTGAGTAATAGGTACATGGGGGTTCATTATACTGTTCTGTCTTCTTTTGATTGTTTATAATTTTCTATATTAAAAAGCTTAAAAATAAAACAAGAGGGAATAGTACTAGAACCTAAAGGGTATCTAAGAGGATTGCTTTAGAGGATTACCCTTTTTCTTCATTTTTGTCAATTGCATATGGCGACCATTACCATTTGGCCATTTGTGTATAGGTTATATAGGTAAACTTTGCAGACCTAAGTCAGAGACTGCTAGAAATGCATATACATTGAATCCTCATCATGACGTACTATGTTAATGTGAAATTTCTAAGAGTGTACTATATAGATCTCACCCATAGCATGATCGTTTAAAATAGATAGATTCAATGGTAAAATAAATTAAGTAGGGTCAGTGTTAAGGGTGGAAAGAGGTCTAGCTGGTTTTAGGTACTAAAAATAAAGAATAAAATACAGGAGTTTTTTTTTAAATAAAAAATATTTTAGGCTAGATTTATTAAGAAAACAAAAAATGAGAGCTAAGCCTATTTGCACTTCATAAATAATACACAGAATCCTAGAACACTGCACTGAATAGGACCAGTCTCTACCCTCTGGACATGCATAATCTGAGGCCCATAGATGATAATGACTTCTTAAATATCCTAAATCAGAGGCAAAACTAGGATAAGAGTCTAATGGTTCTTTTATTATACCTTTCTTTTTCCTAAACTTAGCCAGGTTATTATTTATTATGTATGAATGTACACACACCCACATACATATATATGTTATTTTTATCTTAGACAAAATTATAATGTAATCAGAAGCTTTCTATATTTAGAAATAATCAGACCTTGAACTGTATATCAATATCTGCTCAGGTTTAACAACATTCATCATATATTTTTGCATTCCCAGTGTGTGATGGGCTCAGTGCTGAAGGACACAAAGACGAAGATAACACTGGCTCTGCCTCATAGCACTACAGTTTCAAATAGCTTTTCAGAGCAGCTGGGGGGAGTAGTTACATTAAAAAATGTCAATATAATCTTAAATTTCTATTTTAAAATTCCTACCAATTTTTAAAATATTTTTATTTCCTTTGGCTCTAAGCAAAATGATGAAATATGTGCATTTGTTTTCAGCGCCTTTCCATTTTCCCATCTTCACCAATTTTACCTATTTTTAGGAGCCACTTCTTTTTCCTCCACTTCATCCAGACAACCAATACTGTATTACTATCTTTTTCTTCTGTATTACTATCTTGTTTCTTTTAAAAACTGAACTTTTCAGACATGGTATGTTTCACAGAAGTTGTTTTTGTTTTTTTAATGAGTACTCCAAGAGGTAAACAATTCTTACCACAGAGGATAAAATTTCTGGCATTTGAGTTGAAGAGAGAATTTTTGGTGAAAATCTTGATCATGTCTCTCAAATTATACCATATGGATGACTACCTACTTAAAGCAGTAAATCATGAGGTCAAGTCCTAGTTCCGTCCCTATCAGCATATGATCATGGCTAAATCACATAGCTGCTTTAATCCTCAGTTTCTTGCCTAAGAAATAAGAGATAGCATCAGGAGCTATCTGATCATACTGTTGTGAGGATTGAATGAGATGATGTATGGAAAGGATTTTAGCACAGAACCTGGGGTTTGACCCTCAAAAGTATTGGATATTGTTATCATTCACTCAAGGCATTCAGACACTGGTAGTATTTATTCTCTATCATAACTTTGTAAAGTTAAGTAATATGTCCTTTAAAATAGTATAGGTCTTAAATATTTTCTGCTGTATTTTAGATTTGATTGAGGTGATGTGATCAAAGATGCATTGAAAGTTTTTCTCAAGATGATCAAAGATAATTCAAGTTTTGAGTGGACCTAAATTATAATATGAACTTTGCTGGGGTTCTTTTTCTTTGAAAAATTGGCTTATTAAAATGTAAAGTATTTATATGTCAAAGACTTCCATCAAGTTACAACGTGCTTTTTCTTCTTTTTAGCAAAGGAGACAAGTTTCTGACTCTGGTGTTATAAAAAACAAATCTTTGAGAGAAAATAACAAGAAAGACTGTTGGAGTTGTCCCTCTACTAATCAAAAGATGAAATCCGATGGATTAGGAGCATCTGGACATTCATCAAGTACTAATAGAAATACTATAAATAACACTTTGAAGCATGATGATTTAAAAGAAAAGGACGGTATAAAAACAGCATCTAAGATTACAAAAGAATTAAAATCTGGGGGGGGGAATGTTTCTGGAAAGCCCAAAGCTGTAATAAAAACCAAAACAGAAAACCATGATAATGCAAAGTTAGCAAACATGTCACCTAGACAAGTTGTGGAGAGATCAGCAACATCAGCAGCAAATGGACACAAAAATACATTAAATGGAAAGGGAGTGAAAAATCAAGGACAGATTACAGGTGCCAGACCCAAGGTACTCACTGGAAACTTAACTCTGCAAGCCAGAGCAAAACCTTTGAAGACAGGAAAAGATTCTCCATGCCTTGGCATTGCAGAACGCTCCAGCAGATCTACAAATTCAAGCTTGGAGTTACTGGTTTCCACTGAAAGTCTGGATGAACCAAAAGAGAATGGATCAGTAGGAGAAGAGAAGCCATCTGGTCATAAATTGTCCTTTTGTGAATCTCCAGGACAGACAGTGAAAAACAGTGTAGAAAGTATCAGAACTTCCACTGTAGGTGGGTTTTAGCACTCTAATCTTTAATACTTCCAGACAGTTAAAGTTCCTAAGAAAAATGACTTGTTTGGACTTCTATTTAGTTTTAATGAAAAAACTATTTATTTACATGTATTTATTCAGAGAAAACACATTTCTTTCCACATTGACAATTAATTTTGTTTATAGTGTCTGACCAATGACTTTGTACATAAATTGTTACATATATAGTGTTCTGTCTCATGACTCACTTTTTCTTAATTTACAGCAATAAAATCTCAATCTGTTTCAAAAGTTACTAATGGAACTTCCAATAAAAAAAGTATTCATGAACAAGAAACTAATATAAACAATAGGTAAGTCTTCATTGTTTTACCTATACATTAGCTTTCTCTGAAAGTTAATTATATACTAACTTCTAGCTAAATATTTTAAAATATCTTTTCTTTTTTGTTAGAAAATATAGTATTTACACAATGATATTATAAAACTTTTCTTTCTTACTAAAAGAAGTTAGTATATGCAAAATGATTGATGCAAATAATTTACACTTGTCACACTTGATTATATATTGCTTTATCATACTTGACCTACACTTTTATAACCTTAGAGACATATGAACATATGGTCGTTTTATTTTCAGAAAAGAGATATTTTTTATTTCTTTGAGAAAAAAATTATTTTGTGTATGGGTCTTTTTAAAGCTTATGTTTTGGAATTTCAGTGTAATACTGAATGCAAATCATTTTTCTTAGTGTGCTAAAGAAGGTCACTGGCAAAGGATATAGTGATCCAGTACCACAGGCAATTTTAAAGAAAAGAGGAAATGACAATGGATGTGCTACAGCTCAGCAGAGGACAAAGAATGCCCCATCCAATCTTGCTAAAACTCAAGGTAAAGCTGACATAATTCCTTGTTTAAAATGAATAAACAGAACTCTGATTTGGAACTTGAGCAGCAAATAAGCAATATATAACATGGTTTCACTCATTTTACATTTGTTTCATGCTGTAGAAATGGAATTTTATACTTCTACATTTCAAACAAGTACAATATTTTGGTATTTTGAGGTGTTGGTTTGGTTTTTATTGTCTTTTGTGAGAGAAATAATTAAGGGAGTCACTACTTTATTTGCATTGCTGGTCCTTTTATATATTATGTCCAGGTTTCTTCAAAATTTCCATGATAACTAGGAATTCCATCTGCAAAACCAACATTAAAGACTTCTTCAAAAAGTAATGGTACAGTCTAGAGAGCTGTAAAACATGGAAGGATGAATTTTTCCTCTGGAATCTGTTCCCTGTTCTAAGAAAGAACAGAGTACCGATCAAATTGCATAATTTGCTAATGTAATAACTGATTTGACAAATTAATTTTCTTTATGCATTAGGAGCAGTTTGTAAAATCCTAAAAACAATGTTGTTACATAATGAATTAATAGTGAAAGTAAATAAAAAATAAGGCAGAGAAAAATTATTCATGTTCTAGTTATAGTTAAAACTAAATATTTTAAAATTCTTGGTAATTCTATTTGATAGGACTCAAAATGTGATCTCTAGGACTTTAATCAGTATAAACAACAAATAGATTCCCAAAATTAATCCTCTTTTCTTTCAGTTACTGGTTTTAGTGTCAACTGCATATCTAAGTTGTTAACCCTGATGAGCTACAATAATAATGATCTGGTTATGAGAAATAAATTAGTTTTGTTCATGTTTCAGGGAAAAAATTGCAGCAGTTTTAACATTTCTATTTTATGTTTACCTTGATTCTCCTTTTCAGCTGTATGGAATATAGTCTTTTTTCCCCTGAAAAACTTCAAAGGGAAGTTCCTTGCTGCTCTTTTGGTATAAGAGAGTCAGAATTTTCCACCCCCATATATTTATACAAATCCAATTCTGACATAAGGATCAAGGCTCTTGAGGAAGAGAGATTCTACTTAAACAATTTTATTAAGACTTTGAAATAGTCAATCTTTATTTATAATAGAAAAATATTTTCCTTTTGTATTTTATTATGCCACTAACTCCTATTCTGTAATTATCCATCTGATTGTAGATATGTTACTACTCCATGTTTTATTTCTTTTATTTCTTGTAAAATCATCTAAAAAAAAATACTGAATTTCATTTACAAATTGGAAGGTATATTATATTTTTGAATGTTCTTTTCTTAGGATACCAAGGAGAGTCACCAAATTCAGTAAAATCTTCAGTCTCTTCAAGGCAGTCTAATGGTAATGTGACAAAGTTGGAGCACAGGACAATAGAAAAACAAACACCTAAGAGAAAAGTTGTCAAGCAAGGGCACACAACTTTGCCTAAAGTTAATGCAAAAATGGTGGCAATACCTAAAAACCTAAAGCAATCTAAGAAAGGTGAAACTTTGAATAATAAAGATTCAAAACAAAAAATGTTTCCTGGCCAGGTCATATTGAAGGCTCAATCTTCTCAAAAACCTTTAAAAAGTGAAACATCTGTTGTCCAAAAAAGTACTAACAAGGGCAGTGTTATTGAACAGAAGCCTCGTGAACCTCTAATTAACCTCACGTCTGAAGCCACTGGTACAGAAGCGTTCCAGTCATCATGCACACCTGACCCACAAAAGCCATTAAACAATCAAGAAAAAGAGAACTTGGTATTAGAATGCCAACATATTTCAAATCTGGATGAGTCAATAAAACATGAATTGGAATTGAGACAGATTTGTTCAGAAAAAAGTGAAACCAGATTTTCCAGTCACAAAGAAATAGACCACTGCAACCCAGCTAAACTACATTGTCATTCTGATGGAAGTGAAAATGTAGATCCAAAATTTTACAGCACCACTGCCATAAAATCTGTTATTTCAAATCCACATGAAAACCTCTTGAATTCTAATCCACTTTGTGATTTAGACACAACAAACACAGAGCAAATCCATTCAATATTAGATAAGGAGAAACACGTAGAGAGGAAAGACAGGAACAAAAAATCAGGCAATGAATGTGTGAAGAAAGATGTTGTACCTCATGTTTCTGGAAGGACAAATGATACTTTACATTCTATTCAGGGTGATGGAAAATCTAAATTTCATGTAAAGCAGACAATTCCTAGTCAGTTAGCTGATGACTCTGCTATGAATGAAGACAAATATGCTACAGCAGACTCAGATAGTTCCTCCAAGTGTTTTTTGGAACAAATATCAGGAAAAAATTCTCCTAAAGATATGGAAACCACAGAAACTCCAGAGAGCCATGAAAATACAGAACCTCCATTCACAAGTCCCTGGAATTTGAGTACTGGTGTTCTACATCAGAGAGAGAGTCCCGAGTCTGACACTGGCAGTGCTACCACATCCTCTGATGACATAAAGCCCAGGTCTGAAGACTATGATGCTGGAGGGTCTCAGGATGATGATGGATCAAATGACAGAGGTATTTCTAAATGTGGCACTATGCTGTGCCATGATTTTCTTGGAAGAAGTAGCAGTGATACCAGTACTCCTGAAGAATTAAAAATATATGATAGTAACTTAAAAATTGAAATGAAAATGAAAAAGCAAAGTAGTAATGATCTTTTCCAAGTTAATTCGACAAGTGAAGATGAGATTCCTAGAAAAAGGCCAGAAATTTGGTCTCGATCTACAATAGCCCATCCTAGGGATAAAGAAAATATTCTGCGAGGCAGTGTCCAGTTTGCTCAGGAAGTAGATCAAGTTTCTTCCTCAGCAGATGAAACAGAAGATGAAAGATCTGAAGCTGAAAATGTTGCAGAAAATTTCTCTCTACCTAATTCAGCTCCTCAGCATTTTCAGGGGATAATTAATTTAGCTTTTGAAGATGCAACCGAAAATGGAAGTCATGAGTTTTCTGCAACTAAAAATTTTAAAAGGTCAGTTTTACTTTCAGTAGACGAATGTGAGGAGTTGGGATCTGATGAAGGGGAAGTCCATACTCCCTTTCTGCCTTCTATGGATTCTCTTTCACCTTCTGATGTTTTTGATGCCATTTCTCATGAACATCCTGGGAGGATCTGCTATTCCAGAAACTCACAAGGAAGTGAAGGTGGCGTTTTAGAATGTAAACAAGATAAAGGCAATAATGTATGTAAAAACGAAAGCTTTCTCTCGGGTCTTAGTAGCATTGACCTTTCAAGAAAAGATAAAGAGAGTGCTTCTGAAACAGAAGAAAGGTATACAATTCATGTCCTGTCCAAAGAAGGCAGACAATTTCTTCCCAAAAATAAAAAAGTGAATGATGAAAGCATTGCAGATAATGACTTTCAGCAATGCAGCAAACGCTCAGATAGTGATATAAAATCTAAAGAAAGACCATGTCATTTGGAGCTTCATCAAAGAGAACCCAATTCTGACATACCAAAGAACTGCTCTACAAAATCTCTGGACTCCTGTCAGAGTCAGCTTCTGCCTCAGGAAGGTCAGGTGAAAGAGAACCATTCTACAGCTACTGAAAAAGCTAATATTGCTTTATCTGCAGGTAATGTACAGAAATAGATATGTTAAATCCATAAGAAAATTTGTTTACAGAATTTTAAAGTTGTATTTAGCCCTGGATGTTATATTTTAGTTAGAATAATTATTTAAGCAACAGATTCAAATTTTAAATGAAAACTTAAATTTATAATAATATTAAAATAAGCTAGTTACTCTTTACTGTCCACTTAAAATCCTAGTGCAGAATCAATATCTAGTAAAAATTTTGGTTCTTTATTAGAGCTAACTTACTCTTAAGAGATTTTACATAAAAGAATAAAGAGAAAAACTTAGTTTGCTTATTATTTAGTTATTCATGTCTAATTTAACATAGGAATTCTTAACTATTAGAAATTTTATTATACAATGGATATGATTTATGGACTAGCTAGTATATATCTAAGAGATCTGTGCAATAACTATAGTAATATGTAACTAAAAACAATGAACTATTTTAACTAGATTAATTATTACAATTTATATACATTTTACAGAGATCAAGACTTTAAGGATCACTATAATTCTATTCTAAAATTTTCAAGTAAAAAGATAAGTTTCCTAAAAGAGATTATATTTAGAAGCAATTATAATATATGAAAAAGGTCAGGCTTATTTCATATGGATAGGTAACTTTCTGTCTAATTGTTTTGTGTTTGTCTTCCTTATAATAGTAATTTAAAATATGCAATAGTCATTGACTGAGTAACTATTCTCTTTCAGAACTAAGAGAAATATTGATCAATAGCCCCTGTTCAGCAAAATCACAAGAATAGGGAGCTCCTTAAAGTTATACTTTTTTTGTTTGTCCTTGCTTGCATCCTCCTTTGCATGTGCAATACACAAATAAGGCTTTAGATAAAATGTATTAATTCTCTTTTTGGAACTGACCCTAAAAGTCACCATCAAATAACCGTGAATTAGATATATGTGCATATTCAATATTTATGTTTAATTTCTATTGTTTTCTGTATCACAAGTTTTCAAATTATTGACAATTATTGTTAGTTGCCAATTTTGATTTTGCTGCTAAACATTATCCTTGAGTTGTTTTTTTTTAGAGATAGAAAAGAAATGCCTCAAAAATCTTGTCAATTTTGTATAAATGTTATTTTTCCCATTTGGGTATTTTTTTTTTTTTTTGTACTATAATTGTTATATTGTTATGAAACTCTGAGGGTACCAACATGTGCAATTTTTACATTGTGTAGTATTATGAATTATTTCAGGAGACATAGATGATTGTGATACACTGGCACAAACCTACATGTATGACCATCGGCCTTCAAAAACCCTCTCTCCAATATATGAGATGGATGTAATAGAAGCATTTGAGCAGAAAATGGGATCAGAAACACACATTACAGACATGGATTTGGAAGATGATCAACACTTTGCAAAACAAGATTGGACACTCTTAAAGCAACTGCTCTCTGAACAGAATTCGAACTTAAATATTACAAATTCTGTTCCTGAAGACTTAAATTTAGCACAGTATCTAATCAGTCAGACACTACTTTTAGCACGAGACAGCTCAAAACCTCAGGGTAAAGCACATGTTGACACTTTGAACAGATGGAGTGAACTAAGCTCTCCACTTGATTCCTCCGCAAGCATCACCATGGCTAGTTTTTCCTCTGAAGATTGTTCACCCCAAGGGGAATGGACTATTCTGGAACTGGAAACTCAGCATTAAGAGTACTAACACTTTGGAAAATTTTGAACTATGCCACCCCTTTATTTGTTGATGTTTATATTATATCCAAATGATAATTACATTAGCTAGAGATGCACTGCCCTTAATATTGAGGGAGTCTTTACAATTTATTGAAGTAAACATAGTTTGTTTATTCATATGATATCATATGTAGAAAACAAGTTTTTCTAAAATTTTTGAGCATGTTTTAGTATTGGAAAAGTTAGAAGACTGTAAGGAAGCTCTTCCTTCAGTTTTCCTTTCCTAACTGATCATTTGTTCACTTATCATTCAAGAATTTTAAATGTGAATGCACAAGTAGATCTGTTCCTTTACTTTTTGCTCTGCATATGGTTACATAATAATTTAACAATAAAAAATGTACCGTGCTTGTGTCGACTTATATAGAGTTAACCTGTGAGTAACATTCAGACTTGGATTGGTAAGTTGGTATGGTTGAGGCTGATGGCTGAATATAGAAAAAACCTTGAGGGTATTATGCCAAGTGAAATAAGTCAGACAAAGAAAGTTAAATACCATATGATTTCACTTACATGTGGAATCTAAAGAACAAAATAAATGAACAAACAAAACAGAAAAAGACTCATAGGTACAGAAAACAGACGCAGATACAGAAAACAGACTAATGGTTGCCAGAGGGGTCAGGGTTTGGGGGCTGGGTGAAAATGTGAAGGGATTAAGAAGTAGAAATTGGTAGTCACAGCATAGTCACAAGGATGTAAAGTACAGCACAGGAAATAGTAGTCAATAATATTGTAATAACTATGTGTAGTGTCAAATGGGTACTAGATTTATCAGGGTCATCACTTTTTAAAGTATATGATCATCTAACCACTATGCTGTATACCTAAAACTAATATTAAATGAATGTCAACTGTAATTGAAAAATACAATTTAAAAAATAATTTAAAAAAGAAAAAAAACCTTCACTTTCCCAACAATTCAGGTTTAGGAAATTATGAAGTAAATGCATCTCAAATTTCAATCACATTGTTACTAAAAGAGAGAAATGGAATTCCTTTTAACTCTAAATTTTTGGGATATAGCCAGAGAGAGACATCTGCCCTTGTTCAAAAGAAGTGGGAAAGCTCTCCATCTGTTTTACCAATATAGACTCCCTTTATAGTTAGTTAATCACTCCCATTTTTCATTCCATAGCAGAGATATTTTGGAACTGCACCTGCAATAAATGCCTGCACTAAATATTAATTTGAAAATGGTACATGAGGCTGTCAAGTTACTGTATTAAACTGTGTATGCGTGTGACTGTTAGCTTTCTCCAGGTGTCTATATACCCTGCTTCCATAAGACATTGATCAATTACAGACTAAAATTATCTTTTAGTCTGTAATTTTGGTAGCAAGGCAAAGATAAAAATCTTTTCCTCCAAATGCTACTGGGGAGTGAACACTTGGATACCTCTTTGGTATTGGTGGGCATTGCCTTTCTGATGATGAGGTTTAGTAGAATTAGCCGCTCTGAAAAACTTTGTAACTGATAATTTCTCTAAGATATATCAGAAGTAAGGCAACTTTCTGATTTAGAATTCCTTTTCTAAATGAACAAAGCTTCAAATGATCAGCAATAGGGAGAATCTGTATATTGAATATCAAAAATCATAAAATGCATGCCAGTTGTTATATAATAAAATTATGAAAGCATTAGCTACTGACCTGTTATACCATAAATTTGCTATGCCCTTTTTAACTAGAAGTTCTACAGGGCACACTTATTCATTCAGAGTCAAGAAACAGTTCTTAGTTCTGGGCACTGAGTTGCAAAGGTGAATAAGGTGTCATTCCTGCCTCCTCCCCCTCTAAAGAAACTAAAGAGAATTTAGTTTCTTCTGAAGGGAAAAACCATATAAGAAAAAGGTTAAGCCTGGGCCAGTGTGGCTCAGTTGGTTGGAGCATCCTCCTCATAAGCCTAAAGGTCGTAGGTTCAATTTCCTGCCTGGCCACATGCCTAGGTTGCGGGTTTGGTCCCCAGTCAGGGTGCATAGGAGAGGCAACCTATCAATGTTTTTCTCACATTGATGCTCCCCCACTTCCCTTCTCTCTAAAATCAATAAGCATGTCATTGAGTGAGGATTAAAAATTAAGAAAAAGGTTAAAATACAGTGTTATAAGAACTTCATGTTTTAGAGCTAGATGGAAATTAGGCATTAGTCTAATCCTTTCAAATTCCAAAGGAGGACTCTGAATCCCAGAGGAATTAAGAGTGCCCATAGTCCCACAGCTAAGTTGTGGGCTAGAATCCAATATTTCTTACTTCAGTTTGATGGTAGTTTTACCACACAACACACTTCATTTGATTCTTATTACAAAGGCTGAGAACAAACACATTTATAGATAGTTTATAGTATAAAGAAGTAGAGTATAATAGAGTCAGAAACAGCACAAATCTCCAAGACATTGTATTTTCTTTTTCTCCAAATGTGAAACTGTTTTAAGTGTTACAACCTCAGAAGTTCAGAAATTTATAATTGAAACTTTATCTCTTTCCCAGTGTCAAGGTCTTCAAAACTTTTTAAAACTACTATACATTAAAAAGCTATTCAGTATCATCTCACATCTGCAAATAGTTAATAGGGAAGGCATTTTGCTTAAATAGTGATCCCTTAGGTAATTTCAGAACATGGGTTTTTTCCTACAGTGCTCTTTTGTAGATGACACATCTACCAGTCTGTTTGCTGTGGGACTCTTTGGGCTAGTTCTTCATCATTCAGCAAACATATTGAAAAATAATTGCTAACATTTATTTAGCATTTATATGTTAGACACTGTGCTAAGTGCTTTAAGTATGCATAACATTTAATGCTCACAGCAGTTCTATGAGAATATGTCTTCTTATTATTTTTATTTTACACGTGAGAAAACTGATGTAGTGTCCTTACCCTGGATGAGCTACCCTAGTGAAAGACTAAAAGAGAACATACTATACTACTGTTTGGTAAGATAACAGCTATATATGGTCAGAATTATGGGAGCCCAGAGAGAGGAGCTATGAATAGCTTGTCAGGAAGAGATTACAGAAAGCTTCTTAGAGCAAGTAATATTTAGTGACTGCTTCAGAATTTCTATAAAGAAGGGGCTTGGTGGCTGCAATCCATTTGGAAGCATAGGCCAGGAGACTTGGACTTGTCTTGAAGATGCACTTGTATAGAAAGTACTTTGCCTTTACTTAGATTATATGTTACAGGTCAATAAAAATAGAAATTTAAAAAAAAATTTTATTTTATTTATTTACTTATTTTTAGAGAGATGGAAGTGAGGGAAAAAGAGGGAGAGAAACATCAATGTGTGGTTGCCTCTCATGCACCCCTAACTGGGGGCCTGGCCCTCAATGCAGGTATGTGCCCTAACTGGGAATCAAACCGGAGACCATTTGGTTCACATACCGGCACTCAATCCATTGAGCCATACCAGCAGGGATAGAAATGTTCTTAAAAGATGGTTTTATACTAGTTTACATGAGATTGCAAAAACTCTATACCAAAAAAATAATCTTACTAAATTTATTTTGATTTGGGTTGCTTGGGGAGGATTAATGAAGATTATGGAGAGTCTAAACTTCCTTTATACTATCTCGTGGAGCAACCAGGTAATATCTGATGCTAGCTTTCAAGGATGAATGAGAATTTGCTTGGTGATAGGGCATTCTAGCCACAACTATGCATTAAAGTGACTAGGAGGGTGTTGGACATAGGGCTAACAAGCTGGGCTGGAGTTGGATTCTGAACGTTATTAAATACGTTAAGTAGACAAATCCCTGGATTTGGTAGGCATCATGTCTTTTTCCATTATGCATTCATTTATTTATTTTTAATTCTCAGTGGACAATCTGTTTCCTTTTTCTTGGGAAATACGCACCTCCAACTCACAATGAGTAGTCATCAAAGTTGTTTGTTTTCTAATTAGTTAGGTAAAAGTAACCAGGTGTTTTTAGAAAGATACTTGTTAGCAGTAATGAAGATGGCCTGTTCTGTAGAAGCACCCAAATCTCAGAAAGCAATTACAATAGTTTTGTCAACCTTAGAAATGAGAAATGGAGGTGGATTTAGTAACAGAGATATTAGGTAGAACTGAGATTATAGAATTTGGTGAATGATTTGATAATGGGAGAAGTTGAAAAAGACTTTTTTAAAAAGTATATTTTATTGATTATGTTGTTACAGTAGTATCAACTTTTTTCCCTTTGCTCCCATCCACCCAGTACCACCCTGCCCTCCAGCAATCCCCTTAGTTCATGTCTGTGGGTCGTGCATATAAGTTCTTTGGCTTCATCCTCCCCTATATTATTAACTTACCCCTGTCTATTTTGTACCAACCAATTATGCTTCTTAATCCCTGCATCATTTCCCCATTTCTCCCCCTTCCCCCTTTCATCTGATAACCCTCCAAATGACCCCATACCTATAGTCTGCTCCTATTCTGGTTTGCTTAGTTGAATTTTGTTTTTATTTTTTAGATTCAGTTGATAGTTGTTAGTTTGTTGTCATTTTCATGTTCATAATTTTGATATTTTTCTTAAATAAGTCCCTTTAACATTTCATATAATAAGGGCTTGATGATGATGAACTCCTTTAGCTTTACCTTGTCTGGGAAGCACTTTATCTGCCCTTCCATTCTAAATGATAGCTTTGCTGGATAGAGTAATCTTGGTTGTAGGTCCTTGCTTCTCATCATGTTGAATACTTCTTGCCAGTCTCTTCTTGCCTGCAAAGTTTCTTTTGAGAAATAAGCTGATAGTCTTATAGGAACCACTTCGTAGATGACTCTCTTCTCTTGCTGCTTTTAAGATTCTCTCTTTTACCTGGCTGGAGTGGCTCAGTGGATTGAGTGTCGGCCTGCGAACCAAGTGTCCCTGGTTTGATTCCCAGTCAGGGCACATAACTAGGTTGCACATCAGGTCCCCAGTTGGGGGCGCGAGTGAGAGACAACCACACAGTGGTGTTTCTCTCCCTCTCTTTCTTCTTTCCCCTCTCTCTAAAAATAAATAAACAAACAAATAAATAAATTTTTTTTTTAAAGATTCTCTCTTTATCTTGAACCTTTGGCGTTTTAATTATGACGTGTCTTGGTGTAGTCCTCCCTGGGTCTAGCTTGTTTGGGACTCTGTGTTTCCTGGACTTGTATGTCTATTTCATTTGCCGAATTTGGGAAGTTTTCCTTCATTATTTTTTCACATAAGCCTTTGATTTCTTACTCTTCCTCTTCTCCTTCTGGCACCCCCGTGATTCAGATGTTGGTATATTTAAAGTTGTCCCAGAGATTCCTAAGCTTCTCCTCATTTTTTAAATTTTTGTTTCTTTATTCTGTACTGGTTGACTTTTTTTTTTTTTTCCTTATGTTCCAAATCATTGATTTGAACCCCGGTTTCCTTCCCTTCACCATTGGTTTTGTGTGGATTTTCCTTGGTTTCATTTAGCATAGCCTTCACTTCTTCCCTTATGCATTTGCCATAGTCAAGCATATCTGTCAAGCCTGTGAGCATCTTTATCACCAGTGTTTAGAACTCTCTATTAGGTTGGCTATCTCCTCGTCACTTAGTTCTCCCACTGGAACCTTGATCTGTTCCCTCTTTTGGGCCATACTTCTCTGTTTCCTCATCTTGACAAGCTCCTGTGTTTGTTTGCCTCTGTGCCTTAGGTACGGCTGTTGCACCTGTCACATTGTAAGGGGCAGAGCCTTAGGTATTTGTTAGTATGGGCAACCCATTTCACCATGTTGTGGCGCTGTATGTGGGGGAGGGGTATGAGAGGAAACAATGCTGCTTGCTTAGTACTCACCCCTTTTCCAGGCACTTCTCCCACTCTGTATGGTACTGGCACCCCTCTAGCTATTGCCATTACTGTCATTTCCAGAGTGGGTGGGTATGTGGACATTCTAGGACTGTGAGGGACCTTTAAACAAGTGGACTCCACTGAAAGACTGGCAGTTTCCTCCTCTTCCCCAACCCCCTCTGGTTTGCACAGTCAGAAGCAATGACGATTTATTTACCCTGGCACTGGAACCATGCGCTGCCGTGGTCTGGTGCTGGGAGCACTCCCCAGGTGTCCCTCCCTACTTTTTAAAACATGTGACCGTGCTTTCCGCCCACCTGCCACTGCTGCCACTACTGCTGCCACCACACCATGTCCTCTTCTTCTTTATATCTTTGTTTGTTGGACTTCCATGCAGCGTGATTTTCTGGAACTTTTGGTTGTCTCTAGTTTTGAGGTAGTTGTATTGCTTCTTAGTTGTGGAGACAAACACAGCATGTCTGTCTAGGACGGAAGTCCTGTAAAGGAATTTTTAAGTTGCTATCAAAAATAACATTTATTCCACACATATTTGAGGGCCTAATATATTCCAGACTATGCTAGTGCTGGGGATTAAAAAATGAATGGAATAGCATCAGTCCTTGTGCATCTCAGGTGAGGAAGAGAGATTGTTAAAGAAGAATTATAAAATTGTAATGTGTCATAATAAAGCTCTGAATAAAGTGTAATCAGTGGATAAAGGTGAGGGAAAGAATGCAATGACACTTGGATAGGCTGCCTTACTATTTTAGGTTTTGTATGAATTCACAAGACAAAGGAAGAGGCATGCTGTTGGCAGAAAAAGTTTAGAGGCAGTGAGGAATTCTGATTGTTCCATATGGCTGGAGAGAAGGGAATAGATGGGAAGTGCAAGACATGAAGTTAGATAGGGATGTTCAGTCTAAAGAGAAACAGGGTCAGGTTTGCATTTTAGAAAGATCATTGTGGAAGCAGTATGTAGGATGGAATGGGGCAGGATAACAAGGCAGGGGGACTGGTAATGAGTGTTATGATAATAAAGGCTTGAGTCAGGGCAGTGCCTGTGGAGATAGAGAAGAGTGGATATATTTGAGAGATTTAAGATAGGAATTGGAAACCCTTAGTCACTGATGAGATGAGAGGACAAAGTCACCTTAAGAGATTCAGGTTTCTGACTGGGGTGCCTGGGTGGTTGATTATATCATTAACCAAAAAAACAAAGCAATTCTAAAATGAAGAATGAGGTTAATTTAGGACATAATGAGTTTGAGATGCCTGTGGGGCATTCAAGGGGCTAAGGAGAAAATGCCCTGGAATAGTCAGAACAAGAAAAGCCTGAGCGAGCTCAGTTGGTTAGAGCATCGTCCTGATATGCCAAGATTGCAGGTTCAATCCCCGGTCAGGACACATACAAAAATCAACCAATGAATGCATAAGTAAGTGGAACAACAAATCGATGTTTCTCGCTCTCCCTTCCTCTTTCTCTCTAAAATCAATATATAAAAATAAGAATCTGAGACAAAGATTTGTCTGTAAAAATGTTTATCAGAGAGCTAGAGATATTTGTGAAAATTAAAAACTAGCTAAATGTCAACAGGAGGAAGACTAAGTAAATTACGATATATCTATAAAACACAATGCAATGATTAAGATCATTTCTGATATATCTTTAATACAAAGGAAAGATACTTGTAAGAAAAAAACTACAATATATAGTTATAAATGTAATATCCATTTTTTCTATACTTATAGGTACATAGAAGAAGAGACTTGAAGAAAATAAGTAAAATGTTAGTGGTGGTTATGGTTAAGTGGTGCTTATTATTTTTATTTTAACACGTATTTTTTCATGTTTTCTATAAAGCACAGAAAAATAAGTGAGTTGGTGTATTTGTAGGTACGTAGTAGCGGTTAACAGTGTCAAATGATATTTGAGGTGTCAGTTGGGGTTCACACTAAATTAGTACATTGGAATTGGACGTTGGCATTTTATTGGTAGTTTTTGTCAATGGGTTCTTTTTAAAAATTTTGGAATAGTAGTAATGGCAGAAACTAGACTGCAGTGGGTTGAAAGGAAGTAAAGAAGTAAAACCTATTTTTTCAAGGAGCCTAACTAAAAAAAAAGACAGTGGTAGTGGGAAGATACTATTGTTTTTAAGATAAAAGTAACTTAAGCAGTTCGAAAATAAGTTGGGAGTAATCAATGAATCAGGGACCATCAAGGAAAAGGCAGGAGGCAGGATCAAGCACAAAGAATACTAACCCATACAGGGCATTTCTAGGGACTTCAGATGCTTAATATAATGTAAGCACCAAATGCACATGCGACAGCAGTGGAAGATGAAGCTGAAAAAGTGCAGGTGGGCCAAACATGAAGAACCCCGTGAGCAATCCATTTAGGCAAACATATTTAAAATGTTTTAATCAAATGTAAACACATTATAGGACTATTTTGCTAAGATTACTGTAGCTGTATAGTGTGAAAAATATTTTAGAAAGACAAGAGACTGGAGAAAGGAAGACTTGTAAGGGGTCACTGGAATCAAAAATAAAAAAAGAGGCCCACCCTGGGGAAGTAAGAGTGAGCATGGAAATAAGAGAATGGTTTTGATAGAGAATTAGGAGGTAGAAAGAACAAGATGTGGATGCCGACTGAATGTAAAGACTTGGAAGAAGGGGTAAAGATGATTCCCTCTGCAAATCCCAGAATTCTAACAGGTAAAAAATAGAAGGCTGATAGTTCCTAGCTGGAAAAGGGTAATTTTACATTAGGACACATCACATTTAGGATGCACCTGTGACAGCCAAGGTCCACAATATCATGTCTTTCAAAATTTAGAAACCCAACAAACAACCTATGATCTTTTCACGCCCCACTCCATCTTCTGTTAGGGTTTCTTTATTTTATTTTATTTTATTTTATTTTATTTTATTTTATTTTATTTTATTTGGAGGGAGGGTTATGGGGGAAGGTGAGGACTAGGTTTGGCTCAGGTTAATGGTCTAGTGCAAGAGATATTTTGGAATTGGTATTGTCTACATACTCTTCTCCAGTAATATTTATTTTATTCTCATATTGTAAATTTTTATACCAAGATTACTTTGAATCCAGCTTAGCTAGATATTGGAAGTATATCTTTCTATCATGTTAATATTGCACAAGTTATTTTTTGAAAAAGAGCCATAAAAAGGGGATTTTCAAAAATATGAGTAGATTGAATGAGTAACAATAAATTTTATAACTGAGAATATTATAAATAAATGATTGAATTTCATTAACCTATTTTAATTACTCAAGGATAACAAGTAAAAACAAATTTGATGCTTTGCCAACATTATAAATATTGGAGTTAATCTGACTCAACTAACTAGCTTAAATATATTAGAGGAACAATTCAAAGTATTAGTCTACTATACACATTTAAATTATTGGTCAAATTAGGTAATTTGCTTGGAATTCAGTTTCACTTCCAATTTTTAAAATCAAGCTAAAATTCTGGGTAGATTGCATTAAATCTCAGTTCTCAGTGTGTGGTATCATTGTGCTTTTCCTAGTCAATGAGATAAGAAAATCTGAAAAATTCCTAAGGAGGAAATGAAAGCAACTTAGGCTGTCATATGTGGCACAAATGCCTGAGCCAATTTATATTATGACAGACTTATTTTAAACATGTTATTGTCATGCAGCTATTACTGCCATCACTGATTTAACACCCTTGTTTACTGCTTTTTACTTTTTTAAATTTCTTCTGAAACAGGATACAAATCATCTTATAAGATCATTGTTTAGTTCTTTCTTCCATAATCTTTTTCTTAAAAATTACTGATAACCTTAAAATTTATTTGAACATAATGTTGACTTGACAACTTAGAAACAACAGTTTAGCCAGTAGATTCTGAAGTTACTAATACTACTTACATGAAGCAAAATATTACATATGTAAGAATTCATAAGGGAAAAAGTTTTGAGTTTTCTCACATATTGTTTTTGGAAAGATGTGACTGGTTACCTGAGTCATCTGTGGGAGTGATGCTTACTTGTGTATGAAAATAATCTCATTTTCACATTTTATTTTTCTCTTTTTAGACACCTATAATATTATATATTTATTAATTTTTAAAAATCCCTTTTATCTATTAATTTTGATTGTTTACCCTAAGTGAAAGTTGAAGTATATATAGTTTCTTAAGTAATTTATGTCCTAATATTTTTTCACTAATCGTATTTATCTGAACATTTTTAGAGCAGTTATCTAACAGTGTGGTGCTTATGTTGTCTTATGATTGTATTCATTCAGGACTGGAATATAGTGATATTCTCCATGTCCATCCTGTGGCTACATTGACTTAGTTAACAGCAGGAAAATTTACTATCTTCCTGTAAATTTCCTTTGCTCATTTGATCTTCAGCTCTCATTGCTACCAAGAATGCAAGTTAAAATAACTAAACTATAACTTCCATTCTACATAAATTTAATAATTTAGTTTCCATGAAAAATAAGAAATGAGGTTGATTGGTCATTTCACAGCAATTAAGAGAAACTTGCCAAAAATAAATAAATAAATAAAGGAATAAATAAAAGAAAAGAGAGAAACTTGCCATAAGTCCGCATAATTCTTTTTAGGAGTAAGAGTTTTTACTGTGGTGTAAAATTTCCCAGAATTCTAATTGGGAAAACTTCAGTAATGGTAATGTTTCTCCTTGAAAATGGAGGAAGTTTCAAAATGGTCTAAAGTTAATTGAATCTATCCAGTTAAATTACATTGACCTCTTTTCAACATTGCTTTTCTGTAAAGAATTGGTTAAATGGCTAACAAAGTAATTAATCTTTTATTATTTCTAAAATTTTCCTAGTTTGTTGCTGCTCACTTAACATACCTATTAATGATGGAGTTCTACGCTACAGTGTTTTGAGTTTCGAAAACTTATTTCCCCTATTTCTATAGGTTAGTATATTAATAAAGATTTTCACACTAGAGAATAACATGTTCCTGTGGAAACACTTGGAAAATAAGATTAAGCAAAAAATAAATAAAAAATAAAAATCACCCATAATTTATACTTTCAAGTCTTTTCTATGTATATATGTCCCCAAACAACCTGGATTTAAATTCCAGCTTACTAAAGTTATCTAACTTTTTTGTGCCTTAGTTTCCTTTAAAAAATTTATTTAATCTTTCTTGTATTTTGTTTCCATTACCATTTAGTCCCCTTATACCCCCTCCCCCCAGCAATCACCACACTGTTGTTTATGCCCATGAGTCCTTTTTCCTTTTTGCTCCATTCCTCCACCCCTTAGCTGTCATCCTGCTCTCCATCTATGACTTTGTCCCCATTTTCCATGTTAGTTCAGTTTGTTATAATAAGAAAAAAGTAGGAAATCAAATTAGGAATCATATTTGCAAGAAGTATGACAGACATTTTTAGTCTGTAAATACCTCATGAATGAATCAAAAGGATGCTAACAACCCAGTAAAAAGTTAGGCAAAAATTAAAAACAAAATTAACAAAAGTAGAAATAGGAATGGTCAAATCTACAGAGAATAATAAAATGTTTTATATACTCATTAGTAAAGAGGTAAAATGAAACATGTTTATTTAATAAGTAACAAAATGTTTTCTGGAATACAGTGAGATTAGGATTGAATTCATGTATTGTTAGTTTAAGTGTAAATTGGTGCCAACTTTCTTTCTGGAAAGCACTTTGAAAATAGAAATAAGGGCCTTAAAAAAATCTTCATAATCATCAGTTCGATGATTTCACCTTTAGAAATAAATGAATAATCAGAAAGTTAAAATATAAACATGTGCATATAATATTTTTAAAGTATATTTTATTGATTATGCTGTTACAGTAGTCCCAATTTTTTTCACCTTTGCTCTCCTCCCCCAGTAACCCTCTCCCTTCCAGCAATCCCACTCCCCCTAAGTTCATGTCCATGGGTTGTGCATATAAGTTCTTTGGCTTCGCCCTTTCCTATATTATTCTTAACTTCCCCCTATCTATTTTGTCCCCAAAAATTATGCTTCTTAATCCCTGAACCATTTCCTCATTTCACCCCCTTCCTCCTCCCAGCTAATAACCCTCCAAATGATCCCCATACCTATGATTCTGTTCCTGTTCTGGTTGTTTGCTTAGTTTATTTTTATTTTTTAGGTTCCGTTGTTGATCATTGTGAGTTTGTTGTCATTTTATTGTTCATAGTTTTGATCTTCTTTTTCTTAAATAAGTGCCTTTAACATTTCATATAATAATGGCTTGGTGATGAAATCTTTTAGCTTTACCTTGTCTGGGAAGCACTTCATCTGCCCTCCCATTCGAAATGATAGCTTTGCTGGGTAGAGTCATCTTGGTTGTAGGTCCTTGCTTTTCATCACTTTGAATACTTCTTGCCAGTTCCTTCATGCCTGCAAAGTTTCTTTTGAGAAATCAGCTGATAGTCTTATATGAACCACTTTGTAGATGACTCTCTTCTTTTCCCTTGCTGCTCTTAAGATTCTCTCTTTATACTTAACCTTTAGCATTTTAATTATGATGTGTCTTGGTGTGGTCCTCCCTGGGTCTAGCTTGTTTGGGACTCTGTGCTTCATGGACTTGTATGTCTATTTCATTTGCCAAATATGGGAAGTTTTCCTTCATTATTTTTTCACATAAGCTTTCAATTTCTTGCTCTTCCTCTTCTCCTTCTGGCACCCCTGTGATTCAGATGTTGGAGGTTAAACTTGTCCCAGAGCTTCCTAAACCTCTCCTCATTTTTTTCAATTCTTGTTTCTTCATTCTATATGGGTTGACTGTTTTTTCCTTCCTTATGTTCCAAATCATTGATTTGAACCCTGGTTTCCTTCCCTTCACCATTGGTTTCATGTGGATTTTCCTTCATTTTGCTTAGTATATAGCCTTCACTTCTTCCTTTCTGCATTTGCTGTACTCAAGCATATCTGTCTAGTCTGTGAGCATCTTTATCACCAGTGTCTTGAACTCTACATCTATTAGATTGGCTCCTTGTCTTGTTAGGTTGGCTGTCTCCTCATCACTTAGTTTTCCCACTGGAACCTTGACCTATTCCCTCCTGTGTTTGCCTCTGTGTCTTAGGTAGAGCTGTGGCACCTGTTATATTGTAAGGGGTGGAGCCTTAGGTATTCGTCAGTACAGGGTGACCCGTTTTACCACGTTGTGGTTTTGTATGTGAGGGAGGGGCCTGAGAGGGAACAATGCCACTTGCTCAGCCCTTGCTCCTTTTACAGGCACTTCTCCCACTTCCCATATGTGACTGGTGCTCCTCTAGCTGTTGCCCTGGCCATGGGTCCCAGACTAGATGGGTTTACAGATGTTCTAGTACTATGGGTGCCCTCTAAACAAACATACTCTGCTGAGAGACCCACAGTTAGTTTCTTACATGACCCCAACCCCCACTGGTCTGCACAGTCAGAAGCAATGAGGCTTTATTTTCCCCCGTGCTGGAACCATGAGCTGTTTCATCTGATCTGGGGCTGGGGTTGTTCCCCAGGTGTCCCTCCCTACTTTTTTTAATGTGTGACTGCTTTCTCTGCTGGCCAGCCACAGCCAATGTGGCTACTGCTGCCACTGCCTCCACATCATGTCCTCTCCATCCCAGCTCCACCCGTTCTGCCTGTGTGGATGAGTATTTCTTCTTTATATATTTGTTTGTTGGACTTCCATGCAGCTCTGTTTTCTGGAATTTCTGGTTGTCTCCAATTTTGAAGTAGTTGTATTCCTTCTTAGTTGTGGTGGGAGATGCAGCGTGTCCATCTAGGCCTCCATGTTGGCTGGAAGTCTGTATAGAGTATTTTTAAAGTCTTGAAATATAGGAATGGATAAATAAGTTATTTTGATATGTTGGGCTATCAAGCCACTATAATAAATACACGCATCATGTCTGATAGAATATTTGATGGTTTGGGGAATGCTTATAATAAAATGAAGGAGTTAGATATAAATGTATATATGTAGTATAGTCTATGATAAACACTGCTGTGATAGTGTTTTGTGTCAATTTGGCTAAGCCATAGTACCTAGTGATTTAATCAAACACTAAGAGGCTATGAAGGTATTTTGTAGAGGTATTTAGCCTCTACAATCACTTGACTTTAAGTAAAGAAGATTATCCTTCATAAATTGAATGGGCCTTGTCCTATCAGTTGAATGCCTTAAGAGTACAAAGTGAGGCTTCCCAGAAAAGAAAATATTCTGCCTCAAGACTGAAGCATCAACTCCTGCCTGAGTTTCCAGGCTGCCCTACAAATTTCAGACTTTCCAGCCTCAACAATCTAGTATATAACTCCTATTGGTAGTTTTCTGGAAAACCCTGACTGGTACAACTGCTAATATCCTAACCTAATATCTATCCTCCTTTTCATTTTTCTAGAACCCTGAATTTTATAGCTGGACACTTTTATAGCTGGCTACTCGGAATAAAGACTACAATGCCCTGGCTGGTTTAGCTCAGTGGATTGAGCGTCGGCCTGCGAGCTAAGTGTCGCTGGTTCGATCTTCCAGTCAGGGTACATCAGAGAAGGAAAACTCTGACTCCAAAAAACCTCCGCTGCCTTGCGGCATACCTCTTCAGGGGAAAGGCTAAGGGAGTAAACCCCGACAGAAAATCCGGAGCCGGAGTCCCTAAGGCGGTTTGACGTTGTAGTCAACACCGGCAACTCCTGCGGCGCACCTGAAGCCAAGCTGTATTGACTCCGTCTTTCCCTTGGACCCTTCAGCTGCGAAGAGAGGGGGGGGTCTGCTGCATGGGCAACAGCAGACCCTCCATATTACCCTGCCCAGGCTCTGTAGCTTCAGCGTCATCGCAAGATGTCGATTCAACACGGGAGGAGACAGATACCGTGTCACTCCCGAGTCGGACTGCACAGCCATTCTCGGTGGTGCAGATAGACTCTTAAGAAGCTACACCATCGTCTCTCGAGACGGACGGCTGCCGACGACGACGATACCCTACCCTTCTTGCTGGTAGTTGTAAGCATGTGACTAGGTTCTGACCAATGAGACATAAATAAAAGTGCTGAGTGGTACAGTAGTCCACAGGGGATATGTTGCAAGAACCCCAGTGGGTGCCTGAAACCATGGTTAGTACTGAACTATATATGTACTATTTTTTCCCATACATACATACCTATGATAAAGCTTAATTTATAAATTAGGTACATTAAGAGGTTTAAAACAATAATAAAATAGAACAATTATTATACTATATTTTAATAAAAGTTATGTGAATATGGCATTATTAAGTAAAATAAGGGTAATCTAAACACAAGCACTGTGATACTATGATGGTGATAACCTAGACAGCTACTAAGTGACTAACAGATGGGTAGCGTATACTGTGTAGATTCACTGGACAAAGGGACAACTCACCTGGGTGTGATATTTTGTCATGCTACTCAGAACAGCATGAAATTTTAAAACTTTGAATTGTTTACTTCTCAAATTTTCCATTTAATATTTTCAGACTGTAGTTAACCATGAGTAACTAAAACCACAGAATAGGAGGAATTACTGTACTTCCTAAAAGTCTCTCTGAAAGAGATGTGCCTTCCTTCTCTTCTTTCTCCTATCAAGCTGACAGGTTACAACATCAAGGTCAGAACATCAGGAATAAAGCAGATAACAAGGAGAACATGTAGTGAAGCCTCAAAAGAAAATGCTTGTTCAACATTTGTAACTGACTAAAAGGGGAAAATATTGAAGTACATTCATTATTACAGCTCTATCAAAGCATTCAATGCACTAGATTAGAGGGTTTGTTGCTGCTCGTGAGACCAAACATCCCACAAAAAAACCATTAAGCTATTTTTTGCACAGTCTCAATAGTGTGTCATTCTGCAAAAAAAAAAAAAAAAAAAAAAAGTGGAAATATTGCATTGTGAGGTTTATAAAATATAGATAGATAGATTCTATGCTTTCAAATTGAGGTTTACATTTTCAATCCAGGAATCAGTAGTTTATGGAATTAATTTTCATTATAACTTCCTCACAGCTGCTGGATTAGGAATGTTCTGACACTAAGCAGGAATGTAAATTGAACATATTTCTGTGTGGGAATTCTAGGGGGTAGTGAGTCAGGGAGTTGGGCTGTTATAAAGTTGCCAAATATATGTGTATTCAATTTCAATATATTTGAGTCTGAATCATATAGACACCTTTAAAAGCACAACTCAGCCTTATTTGTCCTGGTTGAATGAATCATGGTAATACATAACATAAGCCTCCTGAGTGAAATCTTGTTAGCAAAGTTAGCTGTTAAACATTTATTTCTAGCCACTACCTCTCAGACAAATTAGTTAGCTTGGGGACAGAAGACCAAAGCTTGAAATAAATTAGTTTATACCTAAAGTAATAAGGCTAAAAATTTTAATAAAAATATAAGCCCCCATTCCTCTATGTAACTTACAGCTGCTAATATTCAATGAAGTGTGGTATGTGAGGATGAATAATACTTCAACCTTTGACTATATTAGTGCTTAGTAGGTGCTAGAGATTCAACAGACAAAAGCCCCTGCTCTTGTGGAATTTATATACATGCTAGTGGGAGGAGAAAGCCTATAAACAACAAACATAAGTACAGATGTTACATAGTATGTTAAAAGATGACTAGTGCTATGAAAAAAACAAAGCAGGCTAAGAGGGATCAGGAGTGGTTCCAATATTTTAAATTAGGAAGTCAGGCTGGACTTTATTGGGAAGATGTTAGTTGAACTAAGATTTGAGAGAGAGGGAACTATGAATATATTTGGGAGGAGAGCACTTTAGACAGAAAAGTTGGTGCAAAGCCCCGAGACATGAGCATGCCTGGCATGTATGAGACAGCAAGGGGGCCAATGTGGCTGAAGCAGAAGAAGCAAATGAGACAGTAGTCGTTGGCAGCCGTCCGTCTCGAGAGACGATGGTGTAGCTTCTTAAGAGTCTATCTGCACCGCCGAGAATGGCTGTGCAGTCCGACTCGGGAGTGACACGGTATCTGTCTCCTCCCGTGTTGAATCGACATCCTGCGATGACGCTGAAGCTACAGAGCCTGGGCAGGGCAATATGGAGGGTCTGCTGTTGCCCATGCAGCAGACCCTAGTAGAACACGTTAAATAAGCAATAGTAGGATTGGATCAATTGGGCCCTTGTAAGTCATCATAAGGACTTTAGCTTTAATTCTGACTTCTATTTTAACATGATTCCCCTGGTTGTTGTGTTGAAAAAGGACTTTAGGGGAGCAAGACATAAACAGGGAGACCTGTTAGAAGGCTATTGCAATTATCCAGGTGAGAGTTGATAGTGGTTTAGACCAGGCAAGTGGTCAGGCACTGGATATATTTTGAAGGTACAAGCAACAAGATTTTCTAATGGATGAGATGGGGCATATAACGGACAGGCGAGGTATTTAAATTTAGAAACTGGGAAAATGTGAGTTATTAACTGAGATGAGAAAGACTCTAGGTGGTACAAGTTTACAGAGGAAAATTAGAAGTTTGGTTTTGGACATGTGAAATTTGAGATGCCTGTTAGTGGAAATTAAATAAGCAGTTCCTTATACCAATCTGGAGTTCAGGGCAAAGGTTTAAGCTAGATATAGAAATTTAGGATTTTTCAGCATATGGATTATATTTAAAGCTATGAGTTGATGAGGTCACTAGGGGATTGAACATAGTCTGAGAAGAAAAGAGGCCCAAGAACTGCACTTGGGGTGCTCCCAAGAGGTTGGGTATTGGGGAAAAATACAATAGAGGATGTTGAAAAGTGGCCAGTGAGTTTAGAAGAAAACCACGAGAGCATGGTATAGGAAAGCCAAGGGAAGAAAGTGTTTCCAAGATGAAGTGACCAACTGCAACAGATTCTGCTGACTGATCAACTAAAATTAGTATTGAAAATTGTCTGCTGGATTTAGCAATGACCTTGACAAAAGCAATTGCTGTGGCTTGGTGAAAATGAAAAAGCCTGATTGGAGTAAGTGTGAGAAAGAATGGGAGAAGAGGCATTAGAAATAGAAATTGTAGGCAATCCTTTTGAGTTTTACTGTAAAGGAGAGCAAATAAATGAGGTAGTTAGCTGGAGTGGGAAGCAGATCAAAATATTTTAAGATTAGAGAAATAACAGCATATTTATTTGTTTTTGAGAATGGTCAGTGGGGAGGAGAAAATTGATGTTGTTAGACAGGAGAGAATTGTTAGAACTATATTCCTGAGTAAACAGGAAGAGGTGGGATCAGGTGTCCACCTGCAAGGTTGGCCTCATGAGTATGTGCAGTTCATCTACGATAATTGGAGAAAAAGCAAACTGCGGGTACAAATGATAGCATATGGGTAAATGTGCTTGGGGGTATCCATAGAAGTTCACTTTTGGATACTTTCATCTCATTTAAAAAGTAGGCAAGACCTTCAGCTGAAAGGGAGGATGAGGAAGTAGTGCTGCTAGAGATTTGAAGAGAGGAGAAAGTATGAAACAGTTATCTAGGAGAGTGGAAGAATGAATGTAGTCGTAGTCGGCAGCCGTCCGTCTCGAGAGGCGATGGTGTAGCTTCTTAAGAGTCTATCTGCACCGCCGAGAATGGCTGTGCAGTCCGACTCGGGAGTGACACGGCACCTGTCCCCTCCCGTGTTAAATCGACATCTTGCGATGACGCTGGAGTGTCCTCTCCAGTGAAGCTGAAGCCACAGAGCCTGGGCAGGGTGATATGGAGGGTCCGCCGCTGCCCATGCCCGTCCGTCTCGAGAGACGATGGTGTAGCTTCTTAAGAGTCTATCTGCACCGCCAAGAATGGCTGTGCAGTCCGAATCAGGAGTGACACGGTATCTGTCTCCTCCCGTGTTGAATCGACATCTTGCGATGACACTGGAGTGTCCTCTCCAGTGAAGCTGAAGCTACAAAGCCTGGGCAGGGTGATATGGAGGGTCTGCTGTTGCCCATGCAGCAGACCCCCCCCCTCTCTTCGCAGCTGAAGGGTCCAAGGGAAAGACGGAGTCAATACAGCTTGGCTTCAGGTGCGCCGCAGGAGTTGCCGGTGTTGACTACAACGTCAAACCGCCTTAGGGACTCCGGCTCCGGATTTTCTGTCGGGGTTTACTCCCTTAGCCTTTCCCCTGAAGAGGTATGCCGCAAGGCAGTGGAGGTTTTTTGGAGTCAGAGTTTTCCTTCTCTGATGTGCCCTGACTGGAAGATCGAACCAGCGACACTTAGCTCGCAGGCCAACGCTCAATCCACTGAGCCAAACCAGCCAAGAATGAATGTACTGGTCAGATAATAGCACAATTGACAGATAACAATAAGGAAACATTTGAATAATAAAAACAATAGCAGGTAAACATATTGAGTTCTTATGTTTTAGGCATTATTTTAAAAGACATGTATTGACCTATGAACTGGCACAATTATTACCCTTATTTTAGGATAAGAAAACTGAGTTGTTACTTACCTGTGGTCACATACCTAACTGAATTGTGGAGACATGATATAAAGCCAAGCTTTTTGACTCTATACTCTAGGCTCTTTCTTCTACACAATTAAATATTTGTTGATTAACTGAATGAATGAAGGATAAAGAAAAGAAGGAAGAAGCAATCAATACTATCTCCTTGTTCTGTGGATTTCTGTTAAGTCATTTTTGCTACTCATGTGCCTTACATGGTGTGTTCCAAATCTTATAACTGCATCCATGTGTGAAAGAGGAGCTACAGTAGTCCCTCTCTATATCACAGGTCACTTATCACGGTCTCACCGTATCGTGGGATTTAAAAAAATATTATACTTAATTATTTATCGCGGATTTTTCGCTATATCGCGGGATTTTGCGGATCTGTATATGTATGTTGTTAAAGTTATGTAGGTTTTAGAGTGTAGAATATGTTTAAGAACATAAGTAGGGATGTGCCCTAGACATCTGATAGATTTAGTTTTGAATCCCAGTTCTTTTCTCACTAGCTATGTTATCTTGGCCAAGTAACTTAATTTCTCTGAGTCCCAGCTTTCACATCTTTAAAATGAGAATAACATATACTTACAGCATTTATGGAGAAGATTAGTAGAATCGTGTGTGTTAACTATCTGGTATACTACCTGGTACAAAGTAGGTTCTCAATAAATTAGTTTTGTTCTCCCTCCCTATCATGGTGAGTTGCTCAAAACTTTATTACCCTCCCCAGAATGGATCCGTCTTTGCACTTGCGGTTTCATTACCAGAACTGTAGTCTCTGCTCCCAACCCAGCTAAGTCTCCTTGTAGTATCACAGGTGGAGACGGAATGCTGTCTTATACTTTATTTGAGACCCTCCGCTGCCTAATCTTGGATGCTTCCCCTACCCCTCTGCTATTAGCCTGCTCTGAAACAGCGAGGACCTCCAAGGACGGTCCTCTGGCAACACCAACCTCTGCCCACGTGAGTCATTGGGTTAATTCCTTGAGGTGTGGCTGGAGCCAGGTCTCCTCTGATCTGTCCTTAACAAACTGTCGAACAGGGGCAGCAAAAGAGTGTACTTAATTTTAATAGCATCAGTTATACCAAACTCCAAATTTACAAAATTATTTATCCCAGGGAATAATAAATCCATATTACAAGTGTGCTGCAAAGGGTTTTTCCTGGAGCACTGTTTTGTTTTGTTTTTCCAGGAATACATGTTTCATAAAGTAAGACACGTAAAGAGTTTTGTACCCTAACCATTAGGCGGCTCCAGACAAGTGGTGGTTTTTGTATTTTTCTTAAGTGTTTACAGTTGCAAGCACCAGCGCCTAATAGCTTACTGAGCTCGTTGGGTCTGAAAACAATGGAGTCCCAAATTGCAGACACACAGGCCTCTATGTATTATACTAATAAGCATTAATGAATATGTTATTTATTTTTTCATTACTTGGATAAACCAAAGGGCACTTTGGCTTTATATTGTTTATAATAGTAGGACAAGAATTTAGAAAACTGAAAAATCAATTCCAGGAAATTAAGTCTTACACTAAAAACCACTTAATAGTACATGCAAATTTGCGACTTGAAGATAAAATGCGCGCAGCGGAACAGCCGTGGCAAGGGTGGGGCCGCAGTTGCAGGAGCAGGGCCCAGGTGACAGGATCTGCGGCTGCGCAAAGCCGTGGAGAAGGTGCTTGGGCTAGAGCAGCCAGAGCACTAACGGGCGTCTCTGCTCCGCCAGCAGTGTTTCTCGCTCTCAGAGAAGTTTCTGGAAGTTTGGAAGCAACAGCACTGGCGCCAAGGACTTGATGATCAGGTATGTTTGTAGCCTTGGGCATGAGGTTTCTGAGGGCCAGGCACTTTCCCGTCTTTATTCTTTGTTCTCCTGAGTTTTTCCCTCAGACTTACGGAGATCGAATCTTCACCTCAGGGCCCAGGTCGGGTGAGAGAGGAGCCTCTGTCCCCTCCTTTCTTTTAATTCTAGAGTCGTGTTTCTAGGATTGTAGACCTCCTTCCTTTAAAGAAGCCTGTACATTTCCTCTGCAAATTTATATTTTATTAACTATAGGTGTTGTTCATAATCTCTGGCCTCCTCCACCCGCCATAAAAAAAAGAAAAATCTTAAAAAGTCAAGAATGGAAGGGGCCATGAAAGTCTATGTAGGTCAACCTCCTCATTTGAGAATCGAGGAAACTGCGCGGGAAAAAGATTTACAGAGATTCTTGTGCAGGATTACATTTATTTAAATTTGAAAACTTGGGAAAAACAAACAAAACCATAACAACAAAAGCCCAGAGTAGTGGGGCCTTGAAACAGGCGAAGGCCACGGGTCCAACCTTCTGTTCCTGGACTAGAGAGCCTCGGGCTGCGGAAGTGCTGCACCCGGAGCCGCGTGGCGGGGGAGCGCGAGCGCCCATGGCTGCTGCTCGGGCGCGTTCCCTGGAGACACTGAGGGAGCCTTGCTGCCCCAGCCCTATTTTTCAGATTCATTCTTAGTTGTTAATAGTACACTCTTGGGGATCTACTGATCCCAATTCCTTTCTCAATTATTAATGCACAGAATCACTTAATCTCTCAGCTTTAGTTAAATTAGTTAAAATTGTTTATAAAACCTACATATAAGAGTGTGAAGATTTAAATGAATATATATTATGGGAGTGTATTTTCAGGTGGATTGTTGTCATCAGCTAAACAGTATATTAAATTTTATGCAGGTGGGAGGGGGAATAAAAGTTACAGCCCTTCCCTCCGGCCAGCCAGCAAAATATTCCAAAACGTATTTTTGAATGTGCACTGTGAGCCAGGTGTTGAAGATATAATATTAGATAAAACAGAAGGTGTTCTTCCTCTTCTAGAGCTTGTTAGTTTGTCATTCATTCATTCATGCAATAAATGAGGAAATTATAGAGCAGCTGGTTTCAGCCCAGCAGGAAGAACTTTCTAATTATCTGAGTTGTTCCGAAGGAGCATGAAACCGCCTTAGGAGATATTAACTCAGCATTACTAAGAGTGACTTTCATTTGGATGAGTTTGTTTCTAAATATTGCTTTGGCCTAATTTTGTATTGAGTAACATGGATACTATAAATTTGGTTGACATTAGAGCTTATGAATTAGAGGAAATGAAGCATTTTAAAATAATTTTGTTAGGTAAAATATTTTAAGTGTTCAACAGAGGTTTTGTGAGATGGATTCTGAGGACGGACAGGTCTCCTTTAGTTGGAGGGGATCAGGGATAGTTTCTTGCAGGAGGCAGGATTTCTAATGGGCCTTGAAGGAGAGGTGGGATTTTTTTTTAATAGATTTTATTTTTTAGAACAGTTTAGATTTATAGAAAAAATGAGGTAATAGTACAGTGTATTCCCACATACTCTATAATTAGTTTTCCTATTAACATCTTAACCTTAGTATGGTACATTTGTTACAATTAGTGAACTAATTACTACATTATTATTAACTAAAGTCCATAGTTTATTCAGATACCCATGGGCTTTTTTTTGTTTGTTTATTCGTTTTTTGGTTTTTGCCTAAGGTCCCCCTACCCCCCTTTTTTTTCCCAGAATCCCAACTAGTATACCAGTAGTTGCAATGTTTCCCTAGGTTCCTCTTGGCTGTGGCAATTTCTCAGACCTTCTTTGTTTTTAATGACCTTGACAGTTTTGAGGAATGCTGCTTAGATATTTTGGAGTATGCCCTACTATTGGAATTTATTTGGTGTTTTTCTAAAGAGAGGGCTGAGGTTATGGGTTACTGAAAGGAAGAATACATCATATCAAGGGTACATACTATAACTGTATTTATGAATGGTGATGTCGACTTTGACCACCTGGCTGAGCTAGTGTTTGTCAGACTTCTCACAAAGTTTTGTAGAGAGTGTCAGATTTATCTCTTGCTCCCATTTACTAATTTAATCATTTATATCAGTATGGACTTATGGATATTTCTTTTCTACGTTGAGTTATAAGGTAATAGTATTTTTCTTATTTTATTCATTTATTTTTTAATGTGTATTTATTTATTTTAAAATTCTTGTTTATTTTTAAAAAATTAATTTATTTTGAGGGGGACCACCCGCTCTGTAACAATACCCCCCTCTCAGACTTAAGACCCTTTATAATCTTATAAAGGACAATGGGCGAAGGTCTCATGCTCCTCTAGCTGCTTAAAGCTGGACGTGGTCATCATCCTACCTACCTTTGGGTCCAGAAATCCCTAATAAGAGTGGGGGTGTGGAGTGGAGGGTGGCCTTCCTACATGGGGAAGGATCTTACAGACTATGGGTCAGTTGCCTGTCCCCGGACAACGGCGTGCTTGGTTTGACAGACTGACATCCTTGTTGTATTCTGGGCAACAGGGTTAAAGGACATTAAAATCATAACCACTAGATGAGACAAGGCAGGGATTAATTTTTCAGTGTCCCACATTAGGAAAGAAAAAAGGTTTCTTTGGAGGAAGGTATGCAAGGCACATCACACCTGTCCAAAGCCCTTTTGCCCACTATACTTAGTTTGGGCTGAGGGGAATATTTTAGGTTTCCCCTCTCAGACGTCTGGGCCCTTTCTGTCCAAGCCATTAGGATAAAAAAGAGAAACTGTTTTAAAGTGAAGCCCACAGACCACCCCGTTCTTCACCAACCCAGCCACTTAGTTCAGCCAAACCATTGAGTCTCAGGAGGCAGCGATGCAGACAGGATTAAGTGAGGCCTATACGTACAGACAATCACTCAGGTAATGAGATCGTAGGCTTATGCCCTTTAAAAACAGAAAACACATGTTAACTTATGTAACATAACCCACATACAAGTCTCTAAATCTGTAGGACTGTCTTATCGGAAAGACATCCAGTTGCAAGGCATTTGACATTCTTCTTGCCTGTAAATTAAACATCTTGGATGATGTCACAGACCTAGTTTAACTTTCAAATGAAAACAAACTTTAAAGACAGCTGCACTAGTTTATAGTCTACCACTGAGCATTATGATTTTCCTTGAATCATGATTTTTCTCCTTAAGATTACACTCCTTGTCATTAAAGGGACTGCATTAAGTCCAGTTTTAATTTATCCTGCTCATTTGCATAAACACAACAAGAGCAGCAAATGCTCACATATAATCTTTAAGTCTGCTTTGCTGGAACTTACGCAAGGAATCTTTAGGGTAATCTTCAGTTTGCCCTTCAGGGCACAGAAGCTGAGCCACATACCTGCCATTCAGCCTTGCCTGTAAACACCTGTCTTTTCCAAGTCCTTCTGGTTTTCCATTGTGCCATAAGGTTCCTTCCAGCCATCTTTCAGGAAAGCAACCTTCGTTCCTTCCCTGGAAATATTGCCATGAACCGCACAACCAACCAAGGTACCAGGCCTTTTTTCTTGTGGGCTTTTATTACCTTTGAAAGTCAATCCCAGTTCCTCAGGGCTTTTTGATAACAACCAGAGCCCAAGCATGTCTCCTTTAGGCGTGACATTCCAGTCAAAGTCTTGGTTAACAAAACCTCTATTAACAACTGGTCTTTATTAGTTTTATGCAAAGAACCTTATGTCATTACTTCTTCAGAATGCCAAATTCTGGAGGGATCAGGTAGCAAGAAAAATATACAGTGTGAAGGAAAATCTTTGTTCTTCTAATATTCACTAAAATTGCATTTCCATACTTTACATTTTCTTTTGTTTACTTTCCTACATGTGAAATTTGGGGGGGGGGTTGCGATGGAGGGGTTTCTGGCTTATTTATTTATTTATTTTGCTTTCATTTTTTTTACCCACTAAAAATTTTTGTTTGTTTTTCTATTACAGTTGTCCCACTTTTCCCCCCATTACTCCCCCTCACCCTGCCCACCTCTTCTCTCACATCAATCCCCACCCCATTGCCCATGTCCATGGGTCATTTATGCATATTCTTTGACTAGACCCTTCTCCCTCTTACCCCCTTCTCTCCCTCCCTCCTCTCCTCTTGTCACTGTTAGTCTACTCCTTGTTTACATGCCTCTGGTTCAGTTTTGCTCATTTGTTTGTGTTGTTCATTAGTTTCCTGTATTAGATGATATCATATGGTATTTGTCTTTCATTGCCTGGCTTATTTCACTAAGCATAATTTTCTCTAGTTAAATCCATGTTGTCACAAATGGTAGGAGTTTCTTCTTTCTTTTGGCTACGCAGTACTCCATTGCGTAAATGTACCACAGTGTTTTGATCCACTCATCTACAGATGGGCACTTAGGTTATTTCCAGCACTTGGCTATTATCAATAGTGCTGCTATGAACATAGGGGTGCATAATTTCTTTTGTTATTATTGATAGGTACTTATTCATTGACATTTTTCCCCTTCATACTTGTGTTCCTCTCCGTCTCTCTTTGTTTCTTCATCTTCTTAAAGCAGACCCTTTAGCATCTCTTGCAGTGCTGGTTTGGTCGAGATGTATTCTTTTAGCCTCCTTTTGTCTGGGAAACCCCTTTTCTCACCTTCCATTTTGAATGAGAGCCTTGCTTGGTAGAGTAGTCTTGGTTGCAGGCCTTTATTTTTCATTGCTTGGAATACTTTTTGCCATTTCTTTCTGGCTTTTTGTGTTTCTGTTGAGAAATCTGATGATAGCCTTAGCGGAGCTCCCGTGTATGTTATTAGCTGTTTCTCTCTTGCTGCTTTTAGGATTCTCTCTATCTTTCAATTTTGCCGTTTTAATTATGATGTATCGTGGAGTGGGACTGTTTGGGTTCATCTTCATTGGAATCCTCTGTACTTCCTGGACTTGAGTGACTTTTTCTTTCATCAAGTTAGGGAAGTTTTCTGCGATTATTGTTTCAAACAGGTTTTCTATCCCTTGCTCCTCTTCTCCTTCTTGTATTCCTATGATATGGATATTACTACATTTCATGTTGTCCTGCAGCTCTCTTAAGCACTCTTCATTCTTTTTCAGTAGTTTTTTGTTTTGTTACATTGTCTGGGAATTTTTTTCTATGTTGTCCTCCAGCTTGCTGATCCCATTTTCTGCTTCCTCTAGCCTGCTTTTAATTCCTTCTACTGTGTTCTTCAGTTCAGAGATCGTATTCTTCATTTCCTCCTGGCTCTTGTTGATAGCTTCTATGTCCTTTTTCATGCTGGTGTAATTCTCAGTAAGTTCCTTGTAGTTTTTCTGGAGTTCCTTGTAGTTTCCCTGGAGTTCTTTGTAGTTTCCACTGAGCTCATTCAGCTTCTCCATAATCCATGTTTTGAATTCCATATCTGATAGTTGGCTCCCCTCTATTTCATTTAGCACTCTTTCTGGGGATTCTACCTTTCCTTTTGATGGGGGGTTGTTTCTCTGTCTCCCCATTTTTGTGACTCTTATTGTTTGTTGCTGCTTCTTAGATTCATCTGCACTTCCTGGATCTGCCCCTGGTGGCGTCAGATCGTGTGCCAGTCTGGGCCTAGGCAGCCTGTTGGAGACTTCCAGGGATCTACTGCCTTTGTCTGTCTCCTTTAGCTGTTAATGTAGTCAATCTGTGATCAGCTGTCAGGCTTAAGCACCGAGGGTGGGGCAGATTAATTCCTGCTGACAAGGCTTTTGCTTTCCCTCAGGCCGACTCCACTTGGAGGGGAATGGTCTGCCTGCAGTACTGGGGATGAGTCAGCACTGGGACCTGGTTGGCTGCTCCCTCAGTTCTCTCCTCAAAGCGACCACCCCAAATTCTCCCCAGTGTCTCTAGTCCTCTCTGCCTTCCCTCTGCTTGAGCCCAGGGTAAGTGGGTGCCAAAATATTTTTGTACATGATTTGTTTAAGAGCTCTTTGCTTCCACCTGTTTCTTTCAGGCCAGCCAAAAACCTTGTGGCTTTTCGCTTTTCACAGCTGGATACTATTTTACTTCCCACTCTGTTGCTGTAGGCTGGGAAGCCCAGCTGGGGGTTTAGACTTTGCCCTTCTCAGGGGGAACTCCTGGCTGCTGAGCTGTTTCTCAGTCCCTTCAGCTGCCACCCGTGGAAGCCCAGCCAGTCCTTTTGTGTCTCTGCACTTCCTACCAGTCACGTTGTGTTGAAGCAGCCTTTTCTGTCTCTCTGTGGTTATAAGGCTTCTCTCCAGCTAGTGTTCAGTTGGTTATTTCAGATGATTTCTCCACATTAAGCTGTAATTCCTGATTGGTCCTGGGGGGAGATTAGTGTATCTTCCACTTACTCCTCCGCCATCTTGGATCTTCAAAGGAAGGTAATAGTATTTTATTTTGCTGCTCAGATTGTTCCAGCTTTGGCCACTGGTGTCTCTTTCAGTTGGTTCCTCTACTTTTTTTTTTAATCCCTACCTAAGGACATTTTTTTTATTCCTTTCAGGGAGAATGGAAAGGATGGAGAGAAACATCAATCAGTTGCCTCCCATACTCACCCCAACAAGGGGCTGAACCCACAACCCTTGGTTTAGGGCATGATGCTCCAACCAACTGAGCCACACTAGCCAGGGGTCCTCCACTCTTTTGATATCCTCCTCTCAATAAGGTTCTGTTCTTTGTTTGTTTTTATTTTTAATCTTTTCCTTACTTTCTGGCACTACAAAATACTCTAGGCTCATCTTGTCTATTTCCTGTCCCCATCCTAGAATCAGCCATTTCTCCAAGGAGCCATCATTCCTTTTATTGGAGAAAGGTATTAGACACCAAAGTCCAGCTAGGGTATCATTTCTTTTAGGCCCCTCTGAAATGACAAAGCAAAGAAATAAATGCATGTATACTAACTAGTGTATAGTAATCCCTGTATATACACATATCTATAAGTATTTCAATATGTATTTATCTGTATCTATATCAAGCTAACAATGAGTTCATACTGATGTTACTATTTCATTATCACATGGATCATTCTAGCCTTGAGGAGTAGTATTAAAAAAATTTAAACAGAAGTATGAAGAATAAAATTTTTTTAAATGCTGTCACAAACATTCTTGTATAAGTCTCCTAGTACACATTGCATGCATTTCTTTTGAGTATCAACTTAGGAGTGGAATTGCTTTGTTATAGTTTATGTGTATCTTCAACTTAGTAGATACCTGTCAAGAGCTGTGAGAAATCTGAGATTTTATCCTTCTTGCAAGTTAGAAAATTAGCCTGGTAATGTTTTATTGATGCTGGCAGAATACACTGGATTAGACAAAGGATTTTAAAAACTTCAGGCAGAAGCATTAGCTAAAGTTTCAGGCTCCTACTGGTTCTCCTGGCCCACCCTCAGGAAGTTAGATGTGTCAGAATAACACAAGTGGACCTAGATGGATGCATATACATTTGGTTGTGTTAACAGAGAGGAACTCTTGAGTGGAAGACTAAATGTAGAAAATGTGCCGTAAAAATATGGAATAAAAGATTTAAAATGGTACCACGTGTATAGGGCCCTTACCATGAATGGAGCTTGTGGGACTGAAAGTTGCTCTGGTGAGTCACTGATTGAGTGGTGAGTATATGTGTAGGCCTATGATCTTACTGCACACTTCTGTATGCTTAGGTTACACTAATTTATTTAAAAATTTTTTCTTTCTTCAATCACCTTAGCACACTGTAACTTTTTACTATCTTTATATTTAATTTTTAAAAACTTTCTGACTTTTTTTTAAACCTGGAGAATTTTATGCTCAGTGAAATAAGCTGGTCAGTGAAAGACAAGTAACTATACCATCCCACTTATACATGGAATCTGATGAACAAAATAGAAACAGAGGATGGATGCATGGAACAGACTGACAGGTGTCAGAGGGGAGGGGGAAGGGAGGGACTGGATGAAAGAAGGTGAAGGGATTAACCTAAGAACATATATGCACAACCCATTGACATGGACAACAGTGTGGTGATGGCCAGAGGGAAGGTGGGCAAGGGCAGGGTGGAGGTGGGCAAAGGGGAGAAAGGGACATCTGTAATAATGTCAACAATAAAAATAAAGTTTAAAAAAATTTCAACTCTTTTGTAATAACTTGGCTTAAACTACAAATACATTTCACATCTGTACAAAAATATTTTCTTCATATCCTTATTCTCTGAGTATTTTATGTTTTTAAATTAAAAATTTTTTTTTTACTTTTTAAACTTTTTTTGTTAAAAAACTAAGACAAAAACACACAGAAAGGGGTGTTCTGCGATCCAGTTTCCAATGTGTGTGTGAGTGGGGTAGCTTCCCACATACCACCAAGCAATTCTCAGACCTAGCACCATCAGGGTGTCTTGAGAATTCTACTCAATTCTGAAACTCTCTACCTGAGGACAAGTCCTGTAAGATTGGCCCCATCCTTCAAAGATGCCAGTCATAAGCCCCGGTTTCTACCTATACTTCTGACTGACTGGCTGTAAGTCAGAGTTTCAATTAATTTGTTAGGGCAGCTCACAGAACTCAGAGAAACATTTTACTTACTAGATCACTGGTTTATTATAAAACGATATGACTCAGGAACAACCAGATGAAAGAGAAGCAGAAGTTATATGGGAAAGGGCACGGACCTTCTGTGCCCTCTCCAGGTGTGCCATTCTCCCAGCACCTCCAAGTGTTTACCATCCATCAAGCTCTTTGAACCCTCTTTTTTTTTTTTTTAAGGTATTTATGGAGGATTTATTACAGTCATGCTTGATTAAAACATTGGCCACTGGAAAGCAATTCAACCTTCAGTCTTTTCCCTGGAGGTGGGGGCTGAGGGGAAGGATTAAAAGTTCCAACCCTCTAATCACATGGTTGACTCTTTTGGTCACCAGCTCCCATGTTTAGGTACTTTCTAAAAGTTACTTTATTAACATAACAAAAGACAGCTTTGGCACTCTCAACTCTTAGGAAATTCCAAGGGTTTGGGGAGCTCTATGTCAGAAATGGAATTAAGATCAAATATATATTTCTTATTATAAATCACAATATCCCAAACATACATTAGCCTTGGCATACGCAGAGTCAGGATCACCAGTATCACTGTCTTCATTTCCATATCTTGTTCCACTGGAAGATCTTCAAGGGTACTAACAGGCATGGAGCTGTTATCTTCTATAATAACTGTCTTCTTCTGGAATACCTCCTAAAGGACCTGCCCAGGGTTCTTGAGGAGATGTCACTCCTTTCAGAAATAAATCCCTGGTGGTTGCTTAGTTTTTGTCTTTTTTTTTTCCATCATAGATTCGTTTATAAATGCATAATGCACCATAAACATTCTTTTCTATTAGTCAAAACTTTAAAAAACTTTTTAGAGGGCTTGTTGAGGTCTGTTGTAAATGTTTCTGCTAAACCCCTCTGAATTTTCTGGATAGTCTTCTTTTTCTTCTGCAGTTTCCTTTTTCCTTGCTTCTTTTTTAGTGACATGTTCCCGTTCCTGTTTGGACAACTCCTTATTAGTTTCTCAGGAACCACCTCTAGGAGCTCTCAGTGTCATCCTCATCCACACCCAGGTTAAAGTTGTTCACCATCTCAACCACAGTAGTGCTGATTTTTGCAATTTTTGCACTATGGTTGCAAAACCAAAGGATGGTTATGATGTCACTGGGTGATAGGACTTTTTTAGCTCCATTATAGTCTTATGGGACTGAAAGGATAAAATCTGCACCATTTGTATCATGGTGCTGTCTGCAGAGCAGGCCTATGACCTTGTTAAACATGACTGCCATTTTACTCTTCTGAGCTTATGTTCCCAGGGCTGGAAATTGCTGGAAAGCAAGCACAGAACTAATGGCTCCCTACTGCCACAGGCAGATGGTAACATTGGAACAAACTGCAGCCTCGTGTTACAACACCCCAACAGCCCAGGGGCCACACAACAGCACCTCCCCTTTCAAAATTCAATTATCCAATGAAAGCTCAAAGCCCCCACCCGTCAGTGCTGGTGTATCTCTCCACACCACACCCCTCTCCTTTCATGGAGAGTGAATAAAAACTATTCTCTACACTTTCTTCTCCTTGTGAATTCTTTCACAGCCCATATCACTGACCACCCACTGTTATATATGCCATCTCTTGTTGACGAAAATTGTTTTATTGTACATGATTGTATAATAAAGGTGATATGTGACAAGCCCATAGCTGATATCACACTCAAAAAAATGAAAAACTGAAGATCAGGAACAAGGCAAGTATGTCCACTCATCATTTCTATTCATAGTACTGGAGATCCTAGCCAAAAAATGAATAAATAAATAAAAGGCATCCAAATTGTTAAGGAAAAAGTAAAAGTGTCCCTATTTGTAGACAACGTGATCTTGTTACTGGCATTTGGGGTCTTTGGGTTCCCCAAGATAGAACTCAAGAGGAACTGCCAGGGAAGTTTCTGGACAAGTTTTATTAAAGCTTATGCTTAAACACAAGGGAAGGCCCACAGAGAAAAGGTAAGTCCTCCAAATTGACTTTAGGTGGGCTCTGCCTGGCTGCTCGTATATAAGCTGGGGACAGAGTATTCTTGGGTGAAAAGACAGGCTTTTTGAAAAAGGTGGGCTTGTGGAAGTTTGTGTCAGGGTGGAGCTACTTCCTCCTCTTGGGTTGCTTAGCAACTGTCTTCCGTGGACCAAGATGGCAGACTGTTTACTACCGCCACCCCAGGAAGGTCATATAGCTGTCAAACTTTGACTCTACATGTGAAACTGGTTTCAATGTGCAAAGAAGTAAGGAATTAGAAGCGAAATAAGGAAGGCTACTCTGAATTCTTGGGCAAGGAGGAGCCAAGGTGGTGACATGTTTTTCTTTTTGCAGTTAGCTTATCTGGTGTTCTTTTTGGCTATCTGGCATTCCTTCAGCCCTGGGCCCAAAACTATACTGTCTCAATCTCATATACAGTATAGAAAACCCTAAAGGCGCCATTTAAAAAAAAAACAAAACTAATAAGTAGAGTTGCAGGATACAAAATCAACATAAAAAATATCGGTTGCATTTCTATATACTAACAACTATATGAAAAGGAAATTAGGAAACTACCCCATTTACAATAGCACCAAAAAATAAGATGTTTAGGAAGAAAAATAAGTAGGTGAGAGACTTGTGTACTGAAATCTAAAACACTGATGAAAGAAAATAGAAGACACAAATAAATGGAAATACATCTTTGTGTCCATGGATTGGAAGACTGGTCCATACTACTCCAAAGTGAATGCACTCATTTTCACTCCATAAGTGTATGTGTCCTTTGACACCTTTCTCTCTCATCCTGAATTTCCTAAAGTATAAAATTATATGAATATATGTATTTTTTCAATTTGAAAAACTACCCAAAACTGAAGTTGTGTTTAGTTTCTTTGTGCATTCCTTACATTATAAAATAAAATATACTTAAATATATGTATACACACATCTCATTTCATTTCTAACTGATCTTTTGTGGTATTTATGTCTCCATTTTGAGCAACCTTTAATTTTATTACCAAGTTTGAATAATTTCAGCTTCCTCTCTCCCCTCTTGTCTCCTCCAAAACTTTCTATGCAGGAAGGAAACACTTGGGATGTAGATGCTTCAGTTACCCAATTAAAAAACAAAATGGTGAGGCTAGTATGGAAGATTAAAAATTGAAATGTTATCAGAGAAAGCTTCATGGGAATGCTGAGGTATAATCTAAGTACAAAATAACCATAGGATTTGAACATCCTAAAAGGAGCAGAAGTAATAGGCATGAAATTCTGTTACTTATAAAACAAGGGGCAGCTCTCCTTTTATTTCTTTATCCTCACCTGAGAACATGTTTATTGATTTTAGAGAGAGGGAGAGAAATATCGATGTGAGAGAAACATGCTGACTGGGGACCAAACCCACAATAGAGCATGTGCCTTGACTGGGAATCAAACTCACAACCTTCAATTTATGTGACAATGCTCCAACCAACTGAGCCACACTGGCCAGGGTGGGGCAGCTCTCCTTTTACTACTTTGAACACCAACACATTCTCTTAGGGAGGGGGAAAAATATATAAATATGTGTGTATATATACACACACACACACACTTATGTATGTATGTATACACACATACACACATTTAGAATTAAACTTGTGTGCATGCATTGTACCTTTTGTTTAATAATATTTAATATTTATTGACACTATTTGCAAAGCACATCTTTTAAAATTGATTTGAGAGAGAGAGAAACATTGATTTGTTGTTCCACTTATTTATGCATTCATTGGTTGATTCTTGTATGTGCCCTGACTAGGGATGGAAGCCACAACGTTGGTGTATGAGGATGATGCTCCAACCAGCTGAGCTACCAGCCAGGGCCGCAAAGTACATATCAAGAGGCTACTGCTTCACTTACTGTGTTTTCCGCTGTTTTAAGTGCTTTATATATAATAATGCATTCATCCTAATAGCCCTATAGGACAGGAAATATTATTTCCTTTTAAGGATGAGGAACCTGAGGCATGGAGAAGTTAAGTGATTTGCCCAAGGTCAAGTCTTTTACAATTAGTAGGTAGCAGAGCCAAGCATTCAAATCAGGTAGCTTGGCTCCCAGGCCACACTTTTAACCATTATGCTGTCTTGCTACTTTACTATCTGATTTAATCCTCACAAAAGTGTTGTGAAAGGACTGAGACAGCTGAAGTTTAGAGAGGTTAACTGACTTGTCCAGGTGAAAATAACTAGTAAGTGACAGAACCAGGATTTCAATCTAGGTACTCCAGTCCCAGAATTTGTGCTCTTAACATCATGTTATACTGTGTTGAAGATGACAAGTCTTTTAAAAAAGTAATCTTAAATACTGCTTTTTTTTTTTAGCCTTTTAAAAATCTAGATAGTCTTGATCCTATCTATGTTAGGTTTTAATGTTTGAAAATTCCAAATATCTGTAGCTCCCAAAGCCATACTGGGTAAACCTCCAAGCCAGGTAAACACTGTGCTTTCCTGAGTTTGTCTCAATTCCCAATCTTGAAAAGCAAAGATTTTTTTTCTAGCCTTATAAGCACGGCAGGTTATTTTATCTAAAAATATGTTTTTCTTTCAGAAAACAATTGGGATGTGGCACCTTCTATGGTCTTTCAGTGATAATCAAGTTGTTTCAAAAGGTTATTTTTCACTTTTATAAAAAAAAATTGTTTTGATTTCTTTGCCTGATTTCAGCTGTCAGGCATTAATTTTGGTTTTTGTAGCAGCAAGAGTAAACAACTAGTAATTGATTAGCCTGAAGTGCTGCAGATTTCAGAACCCCACCAAAGGAAAATTTTAAAATAACTTCAATGTTGAACACCTGTGCTAATGTTCTGATACATTATGAGGAGGAACCCCCCAAAATGGAATTATCTTTTGGAGGGTGAGCCCCTTGTAGAGGGCTTCCCCCACTAGGTGAGTGCTCTAGGAACCCATCTGTATCAGTGTACGAGCTGGCATTGTTGTGAGAGGCTGAGTTCAGCTTCAGTGAATTTTTTTTTTAAGTCTTTCAACATGTTTACCCATTTCATCATGAGTGATTTACAAGTGCACCTGCCCACACCTCACTGACTGTTCAACAGTTTTTGACCAAAAAATGGCATGACTCCTTGCTCCACCATTCCTATTTACCTGATCTTGCCCCAAGTAACTTGTTTTTGTTTCCCTAGATGAAAAGATATGTTTTACCAACATGGAAGAGGTGAAACAAAAAACGGCAGAAGCACTAAAAGGCATCAAAATCAATGAGTTCAAAAACTGTGTTGAACAGTGGGAAAAAAAATGTGTCAATAGGTGTAGTGCATTAAATGTAGAGTACTTTAAAGGTGACTGAAGTTTAAACATTAAGAATAAATACACAATTTTTTACAAATAAATTCTGCTCTTTTTTAGTCTCCCCTCGTAGTTTAGGTGGCTGTTAAATGAATATACATTTATAATTGTTATATATTCCTGATGTTTTTGGCCCTTTTATCATTGTAAATCATGTATCTTTGTTTCTAGTGATATTTCTTATCTTAAAGTTTTTGTTTTTAATTATAGCCACTCCATCTCTCTTATGACTACTGTTCGCATGGTGTATGTTTTTTGTTCTGTTACTTTCAATGTACTTACATCCTTGAATCTGAAGGCAACATATGGTTGGATTTTGCTTTGACTGGAACATTTTATCATTCATACTTAATAGAAATAATTAAACTGACCAACAGAATGGAATAGAGAGCCTAAAAGTTTAAAAAGAGAGAGAACGCAGAAACAGATCTATGCATATGTGGAAATAATTTATGACTAAGGTGGCATTGCAAATCACCAGTGGGAGGAAGGAATGCTGAATAAATCATGTTGGGAGAACCAGAAAGCCATATTTTTAAAAATGAAATTGATTTTCTACTTCAGAGTTTATACAAAAGTTTGGATGGATTGAAGACTTAAATTGGAAAGGCCAAACTAAAACTTTAGAAGATAGTGCAAGAGAATGAGAAAATCTGTGACTTTGGGAGGGATTCTTGAATAAGAAACAAAAAGCACTAATAAATGAAAACATTGATAAATTTGACAATATCGAAAATATTAACTTGTATTTATCAATGATCACTATAAAGATGGCAAAAAGACAAGTCCAAATTGGGAGAAAAGACACTTAGCTGCTGCAGATTAATATCTAGAATATATAAAGAAATCCTACAAATGAATGCAAAAAAGAAAATCTAATAGAAAAGTACACAAAAGACATATGCATTTCACAGAAGTGGAAACATGCCTTAAGGTTTATTCAGTCTCAATAAAGATGAGCAAAGTGCCTAATTTAGACCACAGTGAAATTCTATCTTATGCTACTAGTTTTGCAGTGATTTTTTGCCTTTCCCCACACCCACCTCAGACATGTATACCTTAAACTTTAGCGTACCAAACTTTTTAAAATTCTCAGTACATTATTTTCTTTTATTATCTGATTGCCAGTGTTGTTACTGTTGCCTAAATTGTCTTCCTTCTCTTAGTGCAGTGATTTTTAAGATGTGGTCTAGACCAGCATCAATAACATTATCAGTGTACTTGTTAGAAGCATAAAACATCCAGACCTGACCCTAGAACTATCTTTTCAAGGATGTTTGTATAGTGAAAACTGTAAGTTAGAGATTGAATTTCTTACAAGCCATTATAAAAGGTTGGGGTTTCCTGTGCTCAGCGTTCTTTTCTTGTAATACAAACACTGTCTGTGCTAACTGGCCTGTGCCATCATCCAGTGGGGATTGGACTTGGGGAACTGCAACAAGAAAATTATGATACTCCTATTGCTGTGAGTAAAAAACTGGCCTTTCTTTCTAACCCAAGGCCTTTATGTCTTTTGCTGTATCCATGAAACTGACTATTTAACTTTCAGGTAGGCGAGCTAGCTAGCTTGAAAGTTAAGTCTCACAGTTCTTGACAGAGGTCTGTCTTTATAGTTCTCTGAAGTGGGAACCATTGCTTTTAATAATTGTTAATAGGAAGCAATGTATTGAGTAAACTTAATGTGTAACAAGACAGATACTTTTCCAGTGTCAAATTTTGACTTTCAGTTATTAGAATGTCTCCATTACCCTAGTTTTATTTCTATCCTTAATTTACTTATTTATCAAACAAAGAATTTTGTGTATTCTTTTTGCTCTTATTTTTCTCAGATTGTGGCACCATTAGTAGCTGGGTTGATCCAAAGGCAGATGGCTGAAAGTGCTGAGAAAGAAAAAATAAAGTGGAAAACCACCATCATTATTAGCTCATCTCTTAAGGTAAAGAGGCATTTGGGCCATTGATCTTTAATTGAAATATTAACAGCAATAGGACAATATTTTTAAAGATCTTTAGCTTGAAGTTGTGTGGATCAGCAATTATGTAAGTTAAATGTATTTTAAAGATTAAATTATAAACTTCACTGCATTCATTTTCAACACCTTTCTTCTCTAAATATTTGAGAGTTGAAAATTTTCTGAAGTTATTTTTTTCTTCTAAGCCTGTTCTAATGGAGATGTTAAGAAATTCCAGAAATAGTAACACATATGCACATAAATATTATTTAAGATTTTTTGAGAGCTAAACATAAATTGATATGCCTAGTCTTAGTGGCACTGGGAGGAGCAGTCTGTTTAATTGTCACTTCTTTGGTAATTTCCTGTCTTTCCTCTCTGACTGCTTTTCAGATTTTGACATTCTATAGTTTAAAGTATGAATTTTAAAAAATCTTTTGAGGTTTCATGAGTCTGTGAATTGGCGTCATTTATCAAGTTTTTATTCATCATCTCCTTTAATATTACCCCTGTCCTATTCACCTGATCTTTCCCCCTCTTAAATATTACATGTATGTTAGATTGTCTCACAATATTCTCTATGCATTTTGGGCTCTCTTTTACCTTTATTGTGCCTTTGGGCTGCACGCTAGGTAATTTCATCAGTTCTATCTTCCATGTCAGTATTTATCTCTTTAATCCTGTCAGACTCACTCATTGAAAAATTTTTTGTGTGTTTTCTAGTTTTGTTTACTTTTTTCAAATTATAAAATATATATAGAAAAAAATAAAAAAGTACAAAAATATATATGAACCATTTCATATACTTGTTATAGAGAGAATACTATATAGCTAATCATATCAAATACTATTCCCTCTCCCTTCAAGACTTTTATTATATTGATGATCAGATACTAGTTTTATTAGGTATTTATAACTTTTATTAATTATATCAAATGTAAGTAACATAATTTTTTTTTTTAAATTTTTTTTTTTGAATGTGAAAATTATGCTTTTTATTATATTCACATAAAATAGTTATACCAAGTTATACAAATGCACTGGTGAATTAAAGCCTCCAACTCTTACAAATTTTTATACATATATCTATGCATTTATAAATACACACATATGTAAAAGATATATATTTTATTCTAAAATAAAGTGCCCAAATATTGACATATGGGGGCAATAAGGAAAAAAGAATCACAAAGTTTTATCAGTTATAGACTTTATTTTCACAATATAAGAATCTGTTTTATACATACTTATACAGGTATAGTGAATTTTAATCACCCATTTTTTTTTCTGAATTCTCCTAAGTAAATTAATTTATCCAAAATACATGGTGGGGCAAAAGCAGGTTTACAGTTATGAGTATGTGAAACAGAGTTTATCCTTGTATTATTATTATTTATTAATTATTCTATTATTTTCCATATGAATAGCTGTAAACCTATTTTTGCCCCCTACTCTATTAGAAGTCATATAACTAACTTAATGAATCAGAAGCTATTTTTTCTTACTATTTTAGCACAGAGTCGTGGGTCCCCAATAGAGTGGTAGTTTAGCTTCATTCTTACTTTTCCTGGTTTTTGGATTGTCTTTCTGTGAAGGTGGTAAGCAGAGAGAAGCATGAAGCAGACATCTCCAATTCTAAGTCCTCTGTTAGGCTTCAATAAAGTCAGGGTTTGGTGACAAGATTTCTAGTGTCTTTACATCACCCTGGGCTGGTTGAGAAAGGCACCAGCAGGATCTGAACTGAGGGGTCCTGCTGCCTCTTTGTAAGGAAATCTTGTTGGAGCTACACAGGAAGAATTAGGGGCGATGATCAATAGATCTTCAAGAGAACCAACTCAAATTGAAATGGAACTCTTTTACACAATGGAAAACTTTGTGACAACATGTTAGAATTTAAGAACAAAATATGAGTTCAAGAAAAACTAGATAGTTTATGGTGATTTAGAAAAATCTATTCCCTTTTCCAATATTTCAGCTACTGTTCCTGCATTTTTACTGTATTTTCTATTATGTTAGACTTAAGGTGATCATTTGTAGACTTTGACAGGAAATGAAATTTGAAAAAGCCTTTGAAAAGAATTCAACCTACTGAAGCAAAGTGAAGATACCTAAAAATAGCGTAATATGAACCCAGCTATTTCACAATCTCTGGTGATTACATGTTCAAATTGCAATAAAGCACATCTTATTCAAGCAGGAAAGGGAGTAATTGCCAGCACTGTACTGCATAACACACTCTGTAGCTGCTCAACATACAAGAGGCTGGGAATAAGGGGAAGCCCAGACATTTTTCAGAGTCAGAATAAGGAATGGAGTATTTTCTTTGGGGGGAGAAAAAAGGGACAAGGGCAAGAAAGCGTTTCCAATCACCCAACCCACCTCAGTAGGGCCTTCACAAGAACAGAGCTGCCTAACTACTGATTTTGGTGAGCATCTTGTTAATGGCTTGCTTGACGTGTGTGGTGGAGCTGCGTCGCCTTGTCTTGCCCTGGACCATCCTCCGGCGACGCACCTCTCGACATAGCTCATAGAATATCTCCGTGATGTTCCCTTCTCCAGTGCAGGCAGAACACTCATAAAAAGCACAGGCCATTTCTGTGGCCAGCTTCTCCCCTTCTTCTGTACTAACCTGTCTGGAGTGGTCCAAGTCAGCTTTGTTTCCAACCAAGATGAGAGTCACGTTCTTGGGCTTTTTGATCTCATCCAAAATGTTTTTAAGTGGCAACATTTCCTCAAAACTTCCTCGGTCAGTAATGTCATAGACCAGCACAAAGCCTTCCCCCCATCGCATGTGTCCTTCCCTCTGAATGGTGTCTTCCTGACCAGCAGTATCTAGTATCTCCATGGTGACAACTTCATCATCGATGGATGCTTGGTGGCGGTAGGTTGATTCGAGGGTGGGATCATATTCCCAGATGAACCGTTTGGTCAGAAATCTCACTACAAGAGCCAAACAGGCAGGAGGGGCAGAGCCGGGGCGGAGACGACATGGTGAGGTGGTGGCAGCAGCAGCGGCGGCAGTGGCAGGCCGGCCACATTTATAATTTTTATAACCATAATTCACACATTTAATAGTAGTTACACAGTTAAATGGATTCAATGTTCATGTCTAGTTTTTATGCAAAAGATATGTCTTTCCAACGTCTAACTTTTTAAATGATCGTTCAGACAAGCATTAGACACAGACAAAATATTCTCTTCCTGGAGGAGCCAAAATTCTCAGACATGGCTTTCAAAAATGCCCCTCATGGAACAGGGTCTATTTTATTCATGGTTGTTTTGTTTTAAATTTATTTTTAGAGAGCGAGAGGGAGAAAGAGAGAGAGTGAAACATCAATGCATGGTTGCCTCTTGCGCGCCCCCAACCAGGGACCTGGCTTGCAACCCACACATGTGCCCTGACTGGGAATTGAACCAGTGACCCTCTGGTTCGCAGGCTGGTTTTCACGTGTTTTATTTGAGGTTACACGTGTCTCTTAGTTTCATAAAATATAAAGTTTGCTTTTGTTTTTCATTCTCTTCTGCTTTTGTGTACTTTTGAAAGAAAGGGTACACTATCATTTTTATTCCAATAGTTCCTATTTTTAAATATTTTAAAATGATGCTTTATATACCATCTGTGCACATAAATGATTTTGTTTTTTGCTAATTATTGTTTTAGAAAAATTCTTAGAAGTAGAATAGTTGGGTTAAAAAAAGAGACATACACATTTAAAGACTTTTTCTATGTATTGTCAAATTATCTTCCAGAATGTTTTTACTTATACTCTCATCACCTTTACATAAGAGGGTCAACTTACCCTCAATTTTGACAATTCCAAGTGTTACCATATTAAAATATTTGCTAGTTTGATAGCTTACATTTTATATTTATTTGATGACAAGGAAGATAAAACACTTTTTCATATATTTTTGTTTTTTTCAAAAATTGTGGTTTTTTTTTTCTATTGGCATAAAAACTAAATTTTTTAGTCTTTAAAAATATTAAAAATAACACATATTTGTATTATATTATTTACAAATTTTTCATGTTTTTTGCCTTTCAGTATTATTTGATATTTATAAGTTGCAAATTTTTATTTCTACTTAATCTTGAGGAACTAAAGCTGTTGTTTATGTTATAAAGTCAAATTTAACAGCTTTTTCCTTTCAAGATTTGTTAACTAGCTCTTATTCTTATAAAATTTATATATATAAAGCTTAGATAAATGTTATACATATATGCACGTGCTCACATACAAATAACTATTATGTATTATATAGTCTTGAGTCTGACTCTGTTCTGTTCGATTTGTGTAGTAAATATTGAATCATTCCCACACTTCAATTCATTTTAGTTTTGTGACATATTTTAAAACCTGGTAAGGCATATTCTTTTCATACTATTATGTTTTTTAAAACATATTTATTCTTCTAGACAGAGAATCAGCAAACTATGGCCTGTGGCCTGGCCTACAGCCAGTTTTTGCCCAGCTAGCAAGTTAAGAATGGATTTTACATTTTTAAAGGCATGTAAAAAAAGAAAGAGATAGAGAAAGAGGGCCAGAGAGAGAGTGACAGGGAGGAAGGAGGGGAGGGCTGGAAGGAAGGAGGGAGGGAGGGAGGAAAATGGGGCAGGGAAATGGAAGGGGAAGGTGAGGCACGGAAGGAGAAAGGAAAAAAAGAAAAAAAAATGTGACAGATGATATGCATCCTGAAAAGCCTAAAAAAATTATAATCTGGAGTTCTGAAAAAGTTTACCAAACTTTGTTCTTTCTTTTTCTTTTTCTTAATACCTTTTTTATATCTAGGCAGTTTATATAGTATGGAAATTTCATAAAAGTTTCATTATACTTGCTTTGAACTAACTTATTAAATTAGGGAAAATTTTATTTTTTGCATTCTATGAACAAATACAATATATCATTGTATTTCTTTTTCACATCTTTATTTCTTCAGATATGATTTAAAATTTTTTCTTATTGTTCCTGTTTCATTTTAAGTACCTAGATAGTTATTTTGTTGCTGTTATGAAATATTGTTTTCCCCATGTTTTCAGTCTATGTATATAGGGAAACTTTCAAATTCGTGGTAATTTATTTATATTTTGTTACTTCACTGAATTTTCATAGTACATTGTCAGTTGATTCTATTGGATTTTCAAGGTAGGTAATTATTTGTAATTGATGAGGATTTCTGACGGCTGTATCTCTTATTTTTATTTCATTGCCCTTTGCTGTGACCAGAGCATACAAAACAATGTTTCTGATTTTAATGAGAATACCTTCAGTGTTTTTTATTTATTATGTTACGTGTTGCTATAAAATAATATTATATTAATATTCATCATAAGACAGCCTACAGAAATAACAGTGGGACTTAATCAAGACGGGGAATGCATGAAGGCTAGTCCTGTTGAAATGAATGAAAACACATATGAAACAAGTGGTGAGGGAAGGAAAACCAGGGATCAAATCAACAAATCAGAACATAGGGAAGGAACAAACAGTCAACCAGTGCAGAAAGAGGAAACAAAAAGTGAGGAAAATCAGGAAAAGCTCAGAAACCTCTGGGACAACTTATAAGAGAGTGAATATCTGAATTATAGGGTTGCCGGAAGGTAAAGAAGAAGAACTAGAAAATAAAAAAATAAAAAATTATGTGAAAAAATAATGAAGCAGAACTTCCCTAACTTGGGGAAGGAAATAGACTTACAGGTCCAGGAAGCACAGAGAGTTCCAAAAAAACTGGATCCAGGGAGAACCACACCAAGATACATTATAATCAAAATGGCAAAAATTAAAGAGAGAATCTTAAAAGCAGCAAGAGAGAAGAAGAGAATTACATACAAAGGGGTCCCAATTAGACTATCAGCTGATTTCTCAAAGGAGACTCTGCAGGCAAGAAGGGACTGGCAAAAAATATTCAGAGTAATGAAAATCAAAAACCTACAACCACGATTACTCTCTCCAGCGAAGCTGTCATTCAGAATAGAAGGGCAGAGAAAGAAAGTGCTTCCAGGACAAAGTAAAACTGAAGGAGTTCATTAGATCCAAACCACTGTTATATGAGATGTTAAAGGGAATTGTTTAGAAGAAGGAGGATCAAAACTATGAACATTAAAATGAAAACTGTGTCACAACAACCAACAACAGAAGCTAGGAAATTGGAACAAAGGCAAACTAAGTAGGCAACGAGAGTGGAAAAAGAACTATAGGTATGGGGAACATATTGGGGGGAGGTCTGCGGGGAGGGGGAAGGGGAAGGGGAGGTAGATGGTACAGGAATTAAGTAGGAGGGAGTGGAGTAGATAGGAAGATGTTGAAAAGAAATATATGCACAACCAATGGGCATGGACTAAGGGGGGGGGACAACTGGAGGGAGGGGGTCACGGTGGAGGGGAGAAGAGGGAAGAGAAATTGGGACAACTGTAACAGCATAATTGGTAAAACATATTTAAAAAAAAAGATTTGATTCAAATCTTATAAAGCTTTCCTGACCCTTTCACATCTGCCACACACCCTTATATATAGTTTCTGGTTCTTTGTTAAAATTCTCAACCTTGTCTTTTATCTTCTTGAACATAGTAAACAGCTATTTTAAGGTATATGTCTGATAACTTCACTATATGTATCCCCTGTATCCATATTTTCTGATGTTTCTGATGGTTCTCTTTCATGTAATCTTGTCTCTTTATGTGTCTTGATTACTTTTTGTGTTGGAATTTATATATGAAAAGTTGTTTCTAGAAAGATGTGAGGTCTAAAACGGTGTTCTGTTCCTCTAGAAGTCTTGACCCTGCAACAGAAGTAAACCTCTAATGCCCTAAGAGGGTTGCCAGATAAAATATAGGGCACTTAAATTTGAGTTGCAGATAAATAATGAATTTAGTATAAGTACCTCCCAAATTTGAATCTGAAATCAGAATTTTATTGGGTGTTTTGTAATTTTATTTGTTAGTCTAGCAACCCAAGCTAAGGTGTCTAGTGTGTGTAAAAATGAACTTCTTTCCCGTGCATCCAGAATGGTACTATTATAGGAGAATTGAGAAAAGTCACCCAAACCATTTTGTTTGTTCCGTAGTTCAAATGCGACCCGATGGAGAAAGTTTGCTCTAGGGATACTTCTGCAACGTTCTTGGGGGCACTAGTAATACAGTATCAACTTAATACAATTTCAGGAATTGAAATTATTTGAAGCTAGGCTGCAGTTCCTATGAGAGCTGCTCTACTTTTGTCAAAGGCTCTGTTCAGCCTCTCATCTGTCTTTTCCTGAATTGGCAGATAGATACCCTCAGGGAAAAAATGGCCTAAATGCTGGTCTCATATCTTTAAATTTCTGTGTAGATCTTGGTATTGTAATTTTTCACTATCCTGCTAGCTATCTAATGCATTCAAGCAGATTTTAAAAATTGTACAGCTGTCCAGTTGCCTTTAGCAGGAGGGTTGGCCTAAATTACGTTGTTTGCCATCGCTGGAAGCAATGTATAATTTTAAAACAGTAGAAGAAACTCATGCATGTGTCATAGTGGAACTCTAGGTCAGGATTTGTTTGAATGTCACAAAATACTCCCTTTAGGAAGGAAAGGAAGCATATATTTTACAGCCACCAGCTTGTGTACTTAAAATATATATGATCTGAGGAAATATAGAATAACATTAATATACTTAAGGGATTTTTTACATATTTGGAGAATAACAAGCTTGAGTTTTGACCAATCAGGGAACACTATTAGCCACCTATATTTTAGTATCTTGGGTATTATGATCTAATTACTTGGTAGAAACAGAAATGAGATGAGTTTTGAAATGGTTAGTATTTAAAGCAAGTTTGGTTGTTATTTTCATCCATTTTCTGACTCATCTAATGCTTAAGACATTTTTAAAGTATACTAAAAGTAACTGTAAACTAAACAGGTGAGTTTGAGAATTGGTCGTCTGTGGTATTCTGTGTCTGGCACTGTATGGTTCTAAGAAACACACCACCACCCACATTCCTGCTATATATTAATGTATGTCAGACTCTGTCTTTAAGGTTTTTTTTCAAGTTTGCATTTGCTCTAGTTTTTATAGTTTAGTTCTTAAACTATGTCCTTGATTTCTGTCCCTAAGTAACATAACTGTATTGCACAACTCATTTCCAAACCTGCAATGAGTGTTTTTGAACAGAAATAAGTTTTGTTTTTCTCCATAGAACATTTAGTGTCTCTTTTGATGATCAGATCTTTAAGAGGTATAGTTATAAAAGAAGCTATTAAGCTTATTTTAATGTATTAGCTTTTTAAAAAAACCATTCTAAGCATGTCTTAAGTTTGTATTTCTGAAATTTTTTTAAAAGAGCTGTGAAGTTGCAACTGCCCTAGAAAATCGAAGCCACAAGGTTCGGTATTCAGATGCAGTGGAAGATGGATCAGTTATATTTTCTTGTACTGGTACAGTATATTTGCTAACTGCCTTGATTTAAATTTCTTATAAAATATGTGGGTGTAAGTTCTAATAATTTTGTAGCTTATTAACCAAGTAATAAGCTTAAGGTATTATCTTTTGAGAGAGGTTACATGTATAAAACTTGGCTAGTGCTGCAAAAGCAGTACATAAAGCCAATTACAAAATATATCCCTGTTTTAGATTACAATTGTTGAACTAAAGTGAAAGTGAAGTCTGGTAGAAGGTGGTAAAAACTACTTGCTTGGGAACTAAGTTGAAAACAGAGCAAAGCTACCTTCCTAAAAATTAATACTTGTATTAAAGTATTACCCATATTAACAAACAAGCCAACATCACAATATTGGTCAAAATCCAAACACAAAAACAATATGGTAGAGTGCTTTTTGTGATTTTGTACAAGAGTTTGCTGAATATAACATAAACAAATACTAACCAGAAGAACCAAATGGGGATATACAAATGTTTCTTAAATCATAATACTATACAACTAACTATAAGTCATGGGCAAAGTATGGGAAGGAATTAGATTAGGATATAAAAAGGCTGGAGACACGGGAAGGTGGCAGTTCCACTTGTGCTTGGGAAACGATAGAAGTGATAACAAGAGGTGGAGATTAAGGGTTTTATTAGGGGGGTTGCAAATAGACCTGTACTCCAGCAGAGGTTTTAGAAGACAGGCGCTTTCAAAAGCTCCTAGAAATAGACCTACAGGCTGAAAGTAGTCACTCCAACCTCAAACTCATCATTCCTGGTTGAATAGAGCCCTCTAGAGAGAAGTAAAATATTTGTGGTGAATACCCACCCACTGTGTGCCTTCACCACTTTATATAATTATCTAATCTTTAATCCTTTCAACAAAACTATTGAAGAATTATTATTCCAATCTTATAGATGAGGCAATTTAGGTTCAGAGGTTATATAAATTGCCCAAGTTCCTCAATTAGTATATAATCATAGTCAATTTCCTTAGATTATGTCTTTTAAAGAACTACTGTTTCAGAGTCTAGGTATCTGCTTACTGAGGGTATTAATTTATATAATAGTTTGTGTTCTGATACAAAGGTTTCTTTTTTTCTTAATTAAAAAAATATTTTAATTATTTTATTTGTTTTTAGAGAGAGGGGAAAGGAGAAGGAGAGGGAAAGAAACATCAATGTGTGGTTGCCTCTCATGCATCCCCAACTGGGGACCTGGCGTGCAACCTAGGCATGTGCCCTGACTGGGAATTGAACCAGCGACACTTGGTTCACAGGCTGATGCACAAACCACTGAGCCACAGCACCCAGGACTGGTACAAAGGTTTCTTCAAGAAATTAGATAAAGGCTGGCTCAAGACTACCTTTCTTTAGTTGATTTCCAGCTTTTAAAAATCATAACATAGAAAGTTACTTTTAAGTAAAATTAGGCATTTACCTTCATTGTACTTTAGTCTGCACCCTGGCTGGTTTGGCTCAGTGGATTGAGCGTCGGCCTGCGAGCTAAGTGTCGCTGGTTCGATCTTCCAGTCAGGGCACATCAGAGAAGGAAAACTCTGATTCCAAAAAACCTCCGCTGCCTTGCGGCATACCTCTTCAGGGGAAAGGCTAAGGGAGTAAACCCCGACAGAAAATCCGGAGCCGGCGACCCTAAGGCGGTTTGACGTTGTAGTCAACACCGGCAACTCCTGCGGCGCACCTGAAGCCAAGCTGTATTGACTCCGTCTTTCCCTTGGATCCTTCAGCTGCGAAGAGAGGGGGGGTTTGCTGCATGGGCAACAGCAGACCCTCCATATCACCCTGCCCAGGCTCTGTAGCTTCAGCTTCACTGGAGAGGACACTCCAGCGTCATCGCAAGATGTCGATTCAACACGGGAGGAGACAGATACAGTGTCACTCCCGAGTCGGACTGCACAGCCATTCTCGGCGGTGCAGATAGACTCTTAAGAAGCTACACCATCGTCTCTCGAGACGGACGGCTGCCGACGACGACTTTAGTCTGAAAATGAAAATGGGTACTGACCAACAAAGTTTTTATTTCCCCTTAAATATTTAGAATTAAGTCATTCTTTTATACAGAGAGAACTTGTGAGACCTACCTAAATTATTTTGTTGTATAAGAATTTTGTTAATTTCTACTCCTTATGAGTTTAGGGCCTGGACATTTAAAGCTATGTAATACAGTTACTTTTATTGATTTTAGTGAGTTTATTAAAAATTTGACTTTTATGAAGAAGTGATATTTTATATTATGTTCACCTTTCCTAGGAGTTGCATTTTTATTGATGGATGCTAAAGAATACTTTATGTCAGCTGAAGAAATATTTCTAGCCAAAATTGAGAAGTTTATTAACATTCACCAAAATAGTTTTTTGGTTCTGTCTGCTGCCCTCCATGGGCTCAAGGAATGGGAACTGATGTTCAAGATTCAGCAGAGGTGAGGAAGAGCGCTAGACTTACGTTTCTAAATTATATTGTTTACTTCAGTTCTTAATTCTTTTTAGGCAGATGAGTTATATTTTCCCAGAAGATAAACTTTATCATGTTAACCTGTTATATTTAATAAAGTGCAGGCCAAATGGCTCCTCTATGAATCAGGGTGACAAGTTTCAAAGTTTGGGCTGATTTCTGGGGTTCTCTTGCAAGACAAAACCAAAAGTGAACACTTTTATTCATTTAAGTTCTGACTGCAAAGCCATACATATCAATTCCTCAGTGAAATAAGGCAAGGCATGAATGAGTAAAAATAAAGCAATGAGCGTTTGACTTTTCTTCCACTTAAGATAGCAGATGTTAGTAAGTCATATGATCTGTTTAACTTCTGAATTGTTTTTTCAGATTCCTGGGTAGTAACTTACGGATACTTCCAGTACACAACACAGTAAATGCTGTTAATCTTATATGCACTATAGCTAAGGTGAGTCACCTAAGGAAAATGACACACACACACACACACACACACACACACACACACACACTTCAAATGCACACCTTCTTGAGCAAGATTGACAAATACTGTGCTTCAGTTCCTCTTAGAGAAGTTGTCACTTCAGCATGTAACTCTTTCCCAAGCCTGAACTCAGCCTCTTAAGTCTTCTCAATTTATTTGTGGTAGCCACAACCAGAACGATTCATTTTGGGCCAAAAGAGCATTTGGCCATCTACACACTACGTTGGCCCCACTGGTTACTTAAATCTTGCTTTAAATTCTGAAGTATAAATATTGGTCAGGTTGTAGTCATCAACTGTCAGAGTGCAAACATACAATTTTATAGCATACTCTCCACCAGTTGTCCACTTTCTTTTCATGTTTATCCTCTTGTGTGAAGTGTGCCAACTCCCCTAGGCCATTACATGTTCCTTATTCAAATTTGTAATAGATCTCCTTTAAAGGAATTCTTATAGTAGTCTACTTTTTGGCTTTCATGTTTGAAATTCTTATAATTGGAAGTTAGGGTTTTTTTCTTAATCCTTGCCCGAGAATGTTTTTACTTATTTTAGAGAGAAGGGGAAAAGAGATGTGCAAGAGAAACATCAATCAGTTGCCTCCTGTACATGCCTTAACTGGTGCTTGAACCCAAAACCTAGGTGTGTGCCCTGACTGAGAATCCAACCCACATCCTTTTGATATATACTGGACGATGCTCCAACCAACAGAGCCACCCAGCCAGGGCAAATATTGTGGGGTTTGTTTGTTTGTTTATGTGACCCTGTAAAAAGACCTTATTTCTGTAAATAATGTTGCATGTTATTATTTTTTTCCAGACCACCTCCAAACCATACATAGATGGCATCTGCTACAGAATGATAGCAACTAAAGCTTACATCATTGAGCAAAGTCCTGTTTGGAAAACACTTCAAAAGATAAATCTCAGTGATTCATTTAACCCAAATTAAAGTATCAATTATAAATGTTCTTTTGGAAGAAAATTAAAATAATTAGACTGGTTGAATTATACTGTTCAAATATATATTTACTTCAAAGCTTTTTAAAATTTAAAATAATAAAATACATACAATTAAAAGTGATTTTATTTTCAGAAGTTTTGTTGAATAATTCCTTTAACAATGTTCAGGAAAAAAATGGTGTGATATCCAATTTAACAATAGGAGTTCTAAAATGTAGCACAGCATCTAGAACAGAAAATGTAGCAGTATTTTACAAACTCATTAAACTATATGAATGAATAAAGGCAATTCAACTACATTTTATGAAATTATAATACAAAATTATTAATTTGTATTGAATTTTAACAGTAACATTTATTATATATGGGCATTATTTATCAGATTATCTTTAAAACCAAAGAATATTACTCATCCATAATGTGTTGTTACTGTTACAGAAACAGATGAGAAAAAGCTATGTTTATTTTTATATAAGTGTTTTACAGAAAAATTTTTGTAAAGGTATTAAATCATAATGGAAAATGCAGTATTTTATGAATTTTTATTTAGGAGATGGCGCTTTCACTTTATCCCAGTATTTTCTTCAGAGGTAGACTTTGTTTTTATTTCAATGAGCTCTTCTACTCGAGCCAAAACACTTTCAATCAAATCAAATGTGTAAAGTGCTGACTGTAGGACCTGCAATGCCAAGAAAATCAGTGTCATTAAGCCTACATTTCAAAACAAAACAAAGCAAAATAAAGAAAATATTTCAGGTGGGTGTAGCTTAGGAAAATTTCAGATCTACCTTAAGCTGCATTTCAGGAGGCATGTTAGGGATCGCTTCTCCACCTACAGTTACAGAACAAAAGTCTTTAGATTTCTGGACTTCTGAAAGAGAAGAAAAAAATAAATCATGTGTCATGCTTAACCATTAAAACCACTCTCAGATTTAAAAAATAAATTTAAAAGCCACTTTCACCATTCCCTTACCTTAAAAAATAAATATTTCCATTATTTGTATAAACTTAGTATTTAATAGCTCAGGGTATGCTTAAATCAAGCTATTGGTAAATAAAAATACCAAGATTCTGTAACATGTGAATTAACGTTTCTTTAAGTGACTAACAGCATTATTTTGGCATACACAGGATGAATGAAAATTTATAAACTTTTTCCCTTCAGTATATAATCAGAATTATACACATTACACTAGAAAAGAAAAAAATTATAGTAATGCCTATAGAAATATTACCATAGCTATATGAATAAGATCACACAATTATTGTAGAATTGCTGACTTTAAAAAGTAATTCTGGACATAAGATTCTTTTTCAAAATTTGTAGATTTACTTGAGGGTAGGGTGGGAGGGCTGACCAAACAATACCAAAGGAACACAATGATATCCAAACAGAAATACTTATAATAGAGTTAGATTCCTAATAAGGACTTGAGATTTTTTAACCAGAACATGCTTCAACTTGGTTTAACTCTTTGTTAACACAATTTCAGTGTTGAATGGCTTATAGATCTGTTAAGAATAATTTAATTATAAATAAAATGATAGCTGTCATAGTTTCTTGTAGGCTGTTAGATAAGTACAAGATAAAAAAAGTTCTTTATTGTTAATATAAATAATTTTAAAATTGGATTTTTAGACCTAAGCAAAAAATGAAATTGCACATTACCAACCTTGGCTATTGTCTTGGCTATTTTTAATTTCTGCTTCATAATGTGCTTTTGACATATTAAGTCCCACATGGAGTGGCTTTAAGAAATTATTGTCAATTTTTCCAAGTTCTGTCCATAATCCAGTCTGTTCAGAAGAATTAACGGAAGAATTAGTTATTGGTTCAACATTTATTGATTGCCTATTATTAAACGTGTGTTTGAGAGTTGAAGAAACAAGAATTAAGACATGATCCTTGCCTTTTAAGGTAGAATTTATTATTTAATAATATATTAACCATTACATCTAGTTATTTTATGTGACTACCAATCAAAACAAAAATTTACTTAGGTTACTACACTCACTGCTGTGCCATCTTGACAGCTCCTAGTTTTGAGATCTGTAACTTACAAGTTTTACCCATGAGAAAATTATTTGAGGATAATACACATGGTGTGACATTTCTCTTTCCTTATAAACATTCCTGCAATGACTACTGTATACAGTATTGCCTCACTTATCGCAGGTATTATGTTTAAGACACCCCCGCGATAGGTGAAAATCTTCGAAGTAGGAACCTTAGATTTACTTTAGTATTTATACATATTTTAAGACTTTGTAAACCCTTCCCACACACTTGTAAACCGTTCCCACTCCCTTATTAACCTTTTCCACACTTTTATAAACACTACTTATGTTCTTAAACATATTCTACACTCTTAAACCTACGTAACTTTAACACATACGTATACAGTACTGCAAAATCCCGTGATATAGCGAAAAATCCATGATAAGTAATTAAATATTTTAAAAAATCCCGTGACACAGTGAGGCTGCGATAAGTGAACTGCAATACAGAGAGGGACTACTGTACATGCCTTTCACTCGATCTTTCAATGATGCCCTTGTTACAGATCTAATTCTAGAGGATTCTTTTCCTTCCTCATTGATGGAAACTTTTCTAACACAAAGCTGATATGGACTTTCTTGGTGATAAATGTAGATGGATATTTTATCTGCCTAGAAAAGCTTAGGTTTATTTGATCATACATATTAGACGTTTTTATTCCAAAAGCATTTCTTCCCATAGTACAAAAGGAGGGGAGTCATACAGTCTTAATTAAAAAAAAAAAAAAGAATAAAGTACGTTTCTAGATACTCTTTACAAAGGAAAATAGGTAAAAAAAGGACACTTAGGAAGTTCTGGTCAAGATGGTGGTGGCATAAGGTAAATGTGGTACTCAAATCCCCCAACAACTACATTAGAATTACAACTAAACTACAAAACAACCATTCAGAACTGCCTGATATCTAGCTGAACAGAAATCCTGCAACTAAGGTCATAAAGAAGCCACATCGAGACTGGTAGAACAGGAGTACAATGGTCCCACACCCACCTTTGGTGGTTTAAAATAGGGAGAGATGCCTTGGTTGCAGAGCTCCCCACTGACTAGTGAGGGATCCCATCCCAAAAGGAGATCCCCAACGCGGGCTTCCAGTGCCAGGAAGAGAAGTCCCCATAACTTCTGGCTGCAAAAACCAGCGGGGATTGTGGCTGAGACAGGAGGGCTGCTGGAATTCCAGGTGTTCCTCTTAAAGTGCCAGTGCACAAATTTGGACTCGCCCTGAGCTCCAGCACTATGGCAGCAGCTTGAAAGGCACAGGGACATATGGGGAGGAACTGAGTGTCTGGCATCAGGGTGAGAGAGCAGGAGGGCAGTTTTCTCTGACAGAAGTGCAGGCAGAGGCCACTGTTCCTTTTCTGAGTCCTTCCCCCACAGAACGGACAGGCAGACACCATATCAACCTGGCTATTACTGTTTGCCCTGCCCTGGTGATTGCGAGATCCCACTGCACCCAATTTCCAGACCCACACGAACTGTTTCCAGTGGCTTTTCCATGTGAACTGCCTATCTTGGCCCATGCTTCAAACTTTCCAAAAATCTCTCAAACGAGCAGCATCTGGCCTCAGCATGCCCCATACCTCCTGCTAAGTGGCCCCAGGTCTGGCACTAGTGACAGCAGCTTTGGTTAGTAACTTGACCTCTCCTGGGCAACTTGAAGCCCAGCACAAGTAGCAGCTATCTGCAGATTGCTTTCTAGCTCATGTTGGGTGGCCCTGGGCAGAACACAGGTGGCAGCTGCCATTGGCCTGCATCTCCTGGGAAGCCCCAAAGCTTCCTCCACAAGCGACACACTCAAGGGGCAGACTCAACAGGCACCAGAGTCCTGTTTAAGTCCTGCTCCATGGGGTTGGTTCCTGCACAGCTGATCCTCCATAGTGGTCATAGCTAGTCCTTATAGCTGATCAGCCTGGGGTAAATTCCTCCCACTGATATGCCAAGAGCAAGCAAGGCTCAATTATAACAAAAGGGTGTATATAGCCCACAAGGTGGGGCACACCTGGAGTGCCCAGCTTGGGTAATTAGGGAGGCTGTGCCACTGGACCCTACAGGACACTTTCTACATAAGGCAATTCTACCAAGCCCAGGAGACGTAGCAGCTCTATCTAATACACAGAAACAAACACAGGAGGCTGTCAGAATGAGCAGACAAAGACACAGATCCCAAATGAAAGAACAGAACAAACTCCAGAAAAAGACCTAAACACAATGGAGACAAGCAATCTACCAGATGTGGAGTTCAAAACACTGGTTATAAGGATGCTCAATGAACTTACGGGAAGAGTAGATAAACTTGGCGAGATCAACAGGGATAAGAAACCTAAAAACAGAACTAGAAAACATAAAAAAGCACCAGTCAGAAATGAGGGATACACTAACTGAAATGAAGAATACATTACAGGGAATGAACTGTGGCGCAAATGAAGCAGAAGATCAAACCAGCAATTTAGAAGATAAGGAAGCAGAAAACACCCAATCAGAACAGCAAAAATAAAAAAGAATCAAAAAAAAAGAAAGAAAGAAATGAAGATAGTATAAGGAGCCTCTGGGACAACTGCAAGCATACCAACATTCACATCATGGGGGTGCCAGAGGGAGAGAGAAAGCAAAGAACTGAAAACCTGTGAAAAAATAGTGACAGAAAACTTCCCAACCTGGCGAAGAAAATCGGCATACTAATCCAGTAAGTGCAGAGTCCCAAACAAGATGAACCCAAAGAGACCTACCCCAAAACACATCATAAATAAAAGGCAAAAGATTGAAAACAGAGAATCCTAAAAGCAAGAAAAAAGCAGTTATCTACAGAGGAGTTCCCATAAGACTGTCAGCTGATTTCTCAACAGAAATTTTGCAGGCCAGAAGGGACTGGCAAGAAATATTCAAAGTGATAAAAAGCAAGGATCTACAAACAAGATTACCCTTCCAAGCAAAGCTATCATTTAAAATCAAAGGACAGATAAAGTGTTTCCCAGAAAAGAAAAAGCTAGTAAGAGTTCATCACCACCAAACCAGTATTGCAAGAAATGTTAAAGGGACTTCTTTAAGATGGGAGGGAGGTTGAGGGAATGGGTGAAAAGGGAGAAGGGATTAAGAAGTACAAACTGGTAGTTACAGAACAATCATGGGGATGTAAAGTACAGAATAGGGAATATAGTCAATAATATTGTAATAACTATGTATGGTGTCATATGGGTACCAGATTTATCAGGGTGACAGCATACAAGGTCTAATCACTGGGTTGTACACCTGAAACTAATATAATATTGTATGTCAACTTTAATTGAAAAATAAAAATTAAGGTTAAAAAAAAAATAAAGGGAACTTAGGAAATCAGTTATCCTTAATTAGAACTGGACTATTTGAAAACCTATTTTGTAATGAACTTCTTTTGATGCAAGTACTATGACATTTTCCGTATAGTCTTCCAGATAAAATCTACCCATATCTACATTGAATAATTGGTAATTTCAGTGACTGTCACACATATTCTTTTAAGTATATCCTTTCTCATTACTCTTATGATGCTAGAAAAAATGAAGTTCTTGAGAGGAACTATCAAGAACCTGTATCTTCAAAAATATGCATACATTTTCACTCAGCATCTATGAACTTATCCTGGGGAAATAATTAAAAATGTAATGATTCCATAGCAGATGATTCCATAGCACTATTCCAACGTTTACAAAAACGTTGAAATAGTGAAAAATTGGAAGTAATGAAAACATTTCACAATAGATTGGATAAATAAATCTTGTGATATATTTATACAGAGGGGAACTGCACAGCCATTAAAATATTGTTCTTCTGTACATATTGGTGAGTGAAAAAAAGGTTACAAACAGTATGATTCCTATAGTGTGATCTCATTTTTTATATAAGAGAATATAGTATGTATAGACATGCTGGCATAAAGCCTACGGCATACACTACAATATCAACAATGGATGGTGGGATTTTGATTATCACTTTTCTTTTTGCATATTTAACTTGATTTTTAAACAATAAACCTGTTTTAACTATATACTTTAAAAAACATTTTAAATTATGTTTTTTAACTTCCATTTCTATAATAGAAAGTTTTCGTGTCTTCTCATAGAAAACGTGGGTTATGTGATAGTGCAGCAGGCACTTCTTCAACCAGTGTCGTCACCCAGGATATTGAGCATGTTACTCTACCAAATGCACCCACTGCTCTGTTGTCTGTTCATCCCTCTCTAGTCTTTTACCTTTCTCTATCCCCAGCTTTTAACCTTCTTCTTCCCCTTTACCTCTAAGCTTACAGGTAGAATATACTACTAACGAGTATCACAGAAAGCTTTCAAGGCTACAAAGATTACTGATGATCATCCACAAATCAAAACGCATTCAAAGAAAAGCACAATGAAAACGCCCTTTTACTCAGACCTAGTTTTGTCAAATATAAACATTTACCACATTCACTATAAAAAAAGTAAAGTTATTAAGAGTAGAGAAAAAATAGTTTTTTTCCCTTTACAGTAGAAATTGACAAAATGATTCTAAAATGTATATGGAAAAGCAAAGGACCTAGAATAGTTAAAATATTTTGAAGAACAAAGTCGAAGACTCACACTACAGTAATCAAGATAGTATGGTACTGGTAAAAGAACAGATACAGATCAATGAAACAGAATAGAGCTCCAAAATAGATCTATTCTTGTATGGTAAATTTATTTTTGACACAGATACCAAGACAATTCAACAAGTTAAGGATACACTTTTAAAGGACTGGTGCTGGAGTCAAAACAAATCTTAACCCGTATCTTACACTATCTAAAAATTTACTTGAAATGGATCATGGATCTAAGTACAAAAGTTTAAACTATAAAACTTCTTTAAGAAAATTTTTGTGCCTTGGCTGGTGTGGCTCAGTAGACTGGGTACTGGTATGGGCCTGAGAACTGAAAGGTCAGCAGTTTGATTCCCATTCAAGGCACGTGTTTGGGTTACCAGCCAGGTCCCCGGTTGGGGGCGTGCAAGAAGCAACCTATCCATGTTTCCCTCACACATTAATGTTTCTCTCCCTCTCTTTCTTCTTCCCTTCTCCTCTCTCTAAATAAATAAATAAAATCCTTAAAAAATAATATTATAATAACTATGTATACTGGAAATATCAGGGCGAACACTTCATAAAGTATGTGATTGTCTAACCACTATGCTGTACACCTGAAACTAATACAAAATAATATTGAATGTAAACTCTAAATAAAAAATAAAATTTTAAAGAAATACTGTTAAAAAAAAAACATTTTTGTGACCTTGGGTTAAGCAAATATTTCACAGAACCTAAATAGTATAAATCATATAAAAAAACAAAACTGATACATTGGATTTCATCAAACTAAAAATTTCTACTCTTTAGAAGAAAATATTTACAAAACCATACCTTAAGGACAGGAAAGGTTTCCTTTTTAAAAAATTGCTCTAAGTTGAAATTTTTTCTTTCACCCTTTCACTTTTACTTAGTAACAGAAATTTTTAAAAATCTTATTCCCAAAATGATGATAAACTTATGTTTTATATTCAATCTTTGCTTGTAAATGAAAACTAACTTCATCAATTCTCTTCAGCCCACAAGCTTAACCTAATTACTTACTGATAAGATTTTAAAAAGCAAATTTTTTATCAAACATTTCTTTAAATGTTTTAAATTTCTCCCTTAGAATGTAATGATTAAAAGTTTGAGAGAAATGAGATGTAACTATCTAATTTTATTATATTTAGGCTATACTCGTTATTAATGTTCTATTCTTTAATGCGAGGAACATATGTTACTTAAAGCAATTACATTTAAGCCTTACCTCTATAATAATAAAGCCTTTTGCAACTCATAGATAAGTTTAACATATGGAAATATACATCATGTTTCCCTATAGTTTCAAATTTAATTTCTTATGTATGCTAGAAAATCAGACATATATGTTCATTTTGCTATGTCTTTGAAAATATTTGCCAATGACATTGCTTTTCAACTACAAAAATATGAATACTATTCATGAATTCAAATGTCCTACCTAGAACTTGCCAAAGGAATAATAAATGAACTTTGGTATCATACAATGGTCATGTTTAGCTCTGATCACTGAAAAAGTTTCAAGAGTGGCTACTCAGTGAACTTTATTTTTTTAAGTATATTTTATTGTTATATTTGTCCAAATTTCTTTTCCCTTTGCTCCCCTTGCCTAGTACCCCCCACTTCCTTCCAGCAATCCCACTCCCCTTAGTTCATGTCCATGGGTCGTGCATATAAGTTCTTTGGCTTCATCATTCCCTATATTTTTCTTAACTTCCCCCTATTTTGTACCTACCATCTATGCTCCTTAATTCCTGTACCATTCCCCTATTCTCCCCCTTCCCCCTCTCAGCTGATAACCCTCCAAATGATCCCCATATCTATGATTGTTTCTATTCTGGTTTGCTTAGTTGGATTTTGTTTTTATTTATTTAGATTCAGTTGTTGATAGTTTTGAGTTTGTTGTCATTTTAGTGTTCACAGTTTTGATCTTTTTCTTAAATAAGCCCCTTTAATATAATAATGGCTTGGTGATGATGAACTCCTTTAGCTTTACCTTGTCTGGGAAGCACTTTATCTGCCCTTCCATTCTAAATGATAGCTTTGCTGGATAGAGTAATCTTGGTTGTAGGTCCTTGCTTTTCATCATATTGAATACTTCTTGCCAGTCCCTTTTTGCCTGCACAGTTTCTTTTGAGAAATCAGCTGTTAGTCTTACAGGCACTCCTTTGTAGATAACTCTGCTCTTGCTGCTTTTAAAATTCTCTTTATCTTTCACCTTTGGCATTTTAATTATGATCTGTCTTGGTGTGGTCCTCTTTGGGTCTAGCTTGTTTGGGACTCTCCGTGCTTCCTGGTCTTGTATGTCTATTTCCTTCACCAAATTTGGGGAGTTTTCCTTCATTATTTTTTCACATGTTTTCAATTTCTTCCTCTTCCTCTTCTCCTTCTAGAATCCCTATGATTTGGATGTTGGCACAAGTAAAGTTGTCCCAGAGGTTTCTAAGCCTCTCCTCATTTTTTTTCAATTCTGTTTCCTTATTCTATACTGGTTGACTGTTTTTTTCCCTCCTTATGTTCCAAATCATTGATTTAAACTCCGGTGTCCTCCCCTTCACCGTTGGTTTCATGTGGATTTTCCTTCATTTCACTTAGCATAGCCTTCAGTTCTTCCCTTATGCATTTGCCATACTTAGCATATCTGTCAAGTCGGTAAGCATCTTTAACACCAGTGTTTTGAACTCTGTGTCTGTTAGGTTGGCTATCTCCTAGTCTGTTAGGCTGGCTGTCTCCTCATCACTTAGTTCTCCCACTGGAACCTTGATCCATTCCCTCTTTTGGGCCATACTTCTCTGTCTCCTCATCTTGATAGGCTCCCTTGTTTTTTTGCCTCTGTGTTTTACGTAGAACTGTCACACCTAGTATGTTGTAAGGGCAGAGCCTTAGGTATTCGTCAGTGTAGAGCGACCAGTTTCACCATGTTGTGGCGCTGTATGTGGGAAGGGGTCTGAGAGGTAACAATGTCTCTTGCTCAGCACTCGTCCCTTCTTCAGGCACTTCTGCTTCCTGTATGGGACTGGTGCCTCTCTAGCTGTAGCCCTGGCCATTGTTCCCATAGTGGGTCGGTCTGTGGACGTTCTAGGTCCATGGGGGCCCTTTAAACAAACAGACTCTGCTGAGAGACCAGCAATTTCTTCCTCCACCCCAACCCCCACTGGTTTGCACTGTCAGAAGCAATGAGGCTTTATTTTCCCTGGTGCTTGGAGCACTCCCCAGGTGTCCCTCCCTAGTTTTTAAAACGTGACTGCACTTTCTGCTGGCCTGCCGCTGCCGCTGCTGCTGTAGCCACCACAGAGTCCTCGCCTCCCTGGCTCCGCCCCTCCTACCTGTCTGAATGAGTATTTCTTCTTTATATCTTTGTTGGACTTCCATGCAGCTCAATTTTCTGGAACTTCTGGCTGTCTCTAGTTTTGAGTTATAGTAGTTGTATTTCTTCTTTGTTGTGGAGGGAGATGCCACGTGTCTATCTAGGCTTCCACCTTGGCTGGAAGTCTCAGTGAACTTTTATAATTAACAATTTTAACCACCTTTACAATATATCTATAAGATGTAGAGGGATTTCCTTAAATACCAATGCTTTCCAAAATAAATTACACTGATTTCAAACAACTTTGGCAGTGTTTCTGAAAATTTAAAAAGGTAATTGCTAGAGTTCTGCTATCACCTGTCATTTCTGTCAAAAAACTTTTAAGTTTGAAAGAAAGACCTACAGTGTGTTTCCAATTCAGTAAATATTGGCAAAACTTACAACATATCAGTCTATCATTTTCATTGGACATTTAGTTTTGATGAAAATGTATTTTACATAATGTTAACTTTAAAGTCTTACACTCATTTTCTTTCTTTTTAAAATGTGGCTCAAATGAAGTCCAAGTTTACTAGAGAGTCAATATATTTCTGAATAGTGTCCCTATTTATAGTATCAGACCACCAGTTCAACTAGAACATGGTTTTGTATTTTTACTCCTTTTAATTTTTCTTCTAATAAAAAATATTTTGATCTGGGAATATATCTGAAGAAACCTGAAACACTAAAAGAAGAGATATACCCCTATGTTCACTGCACTTTATTTATAACAGTCAACATCTAGAATCAGCCCAAGTGTCCTTCAGTAAGATGAGTAGGTAAAAAAGCTGTAGTACATTTACACAACAGAATACTACTTGGCTGTAAAAAAGAAGGAAATTTTACCCTTTGCGACAGTGAAATAAGCCAGTCAGAGAAAGACAAATATCATATGATCTCACTCATATGTGGAATCTAATGAATTAACAAAACAGAAACTGACAGCTGTCAGAGGGGAGGCAAGTTGTAGGGTTGGGTGAAAAAGGTGAAGGGATTAAGCAAATAAATAAAAGCAAAACAAAACTCATAGATACAGATAACAGTATGGTGATTATCAGAGGGAAAGGGGAGCAGGGAAGGTATAAGAGGGTATAGGGGGGATAAATGGTGATAGAAGGAGACTCAAGTTGGAGTGGTGAGCACATAATACAATGTACTGATGATGTATTATAAAACTATATACCTGAAACCTATATAATTTTATTAACAATGTCACCCCAATAAAGTTAATAAAAAAATTTTGAGTGCAATTTTATACATGCTGGATGAAACTTTTGCAGTTGTCATAAATTTGAGAAAAAATATCTCCCTCAATAAAATTCATTTAGAAAATACAAAGGTTATCAATATAATTTGATTATAAAACCTGACAATTTTACAGACAGTGGATATATTTAGCTTCACAACTAACATTAAGGTTACTAGAGCTTTTTAAAAACCTACAAAGAAAATAATTTTAAGATTTCTTTTATCTTGAATGTCCACAAAAATTACCTTAATATTTGTAAAAAGTTATAAGGGTAACAATTTGAAATGTTCACAAATGTTTGCTTTCAATACCCAAGTAGTCTCACTGATGAAGTATGATAGTTCTGAAATCTTTTCAGTCCTAAAGCTTAATTATACATTCCAGAATGCACTGCAGCATAATCTCACAAAAGGAAGACCAGGTAGTTCTACGCCACAATGAAATTTATTGCCAGAACAAACACGGACCTTGCAAAGGATACAGTCAACTATTATAATGAACAAATAAAAAGAAGAAAATGCATAATACTAGTTTCCCCCTCTCTGTAAATTTATATAACTTTTTATTTATGAAGTAATATTGTAGAACTTCTATCACTTGAATATTAAGTAATGTTTATCACTAAGTCATTTGGCTCTGCAAATGACACACAAGGGGTATATTTTAATCTTAGAGAAATAAACAATTTAAATAACCCCAAAATGGATCACACAGAATTATATATATGTGTATATAGGCCAGATATTTAGTTTTTCCTAAATAAAAAGCATATATATTCATACATTACATAATTCAATTTTTAAAAATTCCCAATACCTGTGGCCTTTACAATCTCACATTGCTTCCCTTGATTTTGCTTTCATTCTACATATTAGTCACAACTTATTTAAGAAAAAGAATGGGGGTACACAGGCAGATGGGAAAGGATATAAGTAGATACAGTTATTATAGGCTATGTATTAGTATATTATAATAATTAAAAACAACTAACCCACATTTAAAGATACCTACCAAAAATAGAGAACATTGAGTATAAAAACTAAATTGGTTTCACCAGTAGAGATGGAGGTTCAAAGTTCAAGAAAAGTTATGTGAAAATGAAGTGTGGGAGAAGATGCCTGTAACTTATGCAGAGAGACAAAGGCGTGAAATAGTAGGACAAGGAAGGGAATGACTTATAAAAAGGAAAAGTCAGCTGACAGAAACCCAAAACAGCAGGAAAAGAAATTATTATTCAATTATGAATCACTTTGTTTTCTACTGAAAAATCCTGGTTCTTACTTAATTTTCCTATAAAACTTTCTGAATTGCTTTTCAGCTTTTCATTTGACTAGTTATCCTCTCAGCACACTTAACTGCTCAAAAATAGGTACTGGTAGGAGTTCTTCTGAACAGAACTACCCACAATTCAGAATCACTAGAGTATCTTATCTCTCCTTCAACCAAAATTTCTAAAAAACTCTGAAGCTGTCATTTTGGATTAACCACAGCAAACAGATTTGCCTCTCATTTATACACATGACTTACTGCACTTGGGAGAAATTCTTCATGAAGAACAGGCTCTTAAGCTGCCTGAAAAGATGTCAGGTTGCCATCTTGGCCTGGGTTTTTTGTTAATTTCCTTGGTACTGTAAGTCTTATGGTAACTTGCAAGGTAATAATACTTTGGAATATTTGATTCCTAAGAAAAAACTTTAAAAACCATTAAATAAGAAAACAATCTTGTAAGCTGGTTATATCCTTTTCTTCACCATATAATGTTCAAGCCAAATAAAAATGAAGCATTAGTTGTGAATATCATAGCTGACATTAAATAATGCTGAACTGCTCTGCGTTCCCTCTCTAGGCAGAGGACCATCTGCTTCCCCTGTAGTACTTGGTGCTCCATACCTGATAAATCTATTAACTCTTAATCAAGAACATTCTTTGTCTTCCCATCAAGCAAATCAGATCATCTATAGGCATGGACTTTCTGGATTACTGAAAAAGTAAAAACTCATACCTTACCCTAAGGACACCATCCTTAAAAAGGGCCTTCACTGATGTTGAATTTTACTTATCTTTTCTACTTTTATCAGAAACTCCTTTAGGCATTAGGGTTTAGTTTGTGATTCAAAGGTTCTGGCTACTATGTGTGTCCTTGTGCAAATCAGAGATCATTCCTGTGCCTACATTACCTATGAAAAGTAAAAAAGAGTACTTACAGTATTGTGAAGAATAAAAGATATATAACACCTGGCCAGAATAGCTGTTGCCACTGGCAGGGGATAAGGAAGGGTGTGGAGTGCTGAGGTCAGAATTAACTGGGTTGGAAAACAGGGAACTTCATGTGATGACAGTAATATTCTACATTTGATAAGGATTTGGAAAATACAGATCTATACATTTGTTAAAACTCTGTGAATATACACTTAAAATCTGTGCACTTCATGTTATGTAAATTTTAACTCACAGAAAAACTATAGATAGATATTTAATAAAATACATGCTGAAATATTTAGGGGAAAGTATGCTGATGATTGCAGTTTACCTTGAAATCCATCAAAAATTTAAGACTGATCGATGGATACATGTTGAGTAAATAGGTAGGGTAAATCAGTGATCACTGTAACAGCCTTTCAACTTGGCTGTATGTTTCAAAAACTTCACAGTACAATGTTAGAAAAGAACGAAGCACCCTGGCACAGAGTAAGCACTAGTCAATGACAGCAAATAACTGGTTTTGACAGAAGAGATATGATGAGTACGTCAAATCACTGAGTGGACTAGATTTAATCAAGAGGGAAGCTAACTGCTACTTTTTTCATAAACTTTTCATTCAAAATGATAATTTACTTAATTTTCTTTTTAAAGCTCTTTGGCATCTATGTAAAATTCAATTATTTTCATATCTTTTATTAAATGTGATTCAGGTAAAGTTAACAGACATGACACACAGGTAGAGAGATGATAAAAGCAAATTTAACTTTACTGTATGACAAATCTCCCTCAAATAGTTTTCTATTTATTGAATACCTCTAACGATGCACTATTAAAAACAAATCCAACTTCCTACACAGTATCCAAAAGGTGCTGATAAAACAGATTTTAGTGCTGAAAATGCTTCAATTTGTCATTTCTGTTGAGGGGAAATCAAATTATCAGATGATTTCATTTTATACAGCTCAGGTCTAAGCAATGCCTACAGCAAGAGAGCAGAGGTACAACAGGAAAAGGACAGAGGAAGCTGGATGTGGGTGGTAAAGGCCCCTGGGAATTATCTTCAGGTTTCAGAATAATAGTTGGCACCCCTTCCAGCCTTTGTAGCTAGGTAAGATAAAAATATTGGCTTAATTAGATATTGACAGGAAAATCCGAAACATTCTTTATGCATTTTGAATATACTCACGATTTCTTTTTCAAAAAATTCACTTACTTGATTGTCATTTTCATTATCTTTGATAACCAAATACCTCAATAAATTTAATGAAGCCATTATCCTGTTAATTAAAAATATATAATTTGTTACTTACAGTACAGTTTTATAAAATCAACAGCAATTTCAATGAATAAAGTAAGCTAAAACCTAGGGTATATTTTTATAATTATGTTTGCCATTAAAAGTACAATTAACCCTTGAACAATGCAGGGGTTAGGGGTTTTTATCTATGCAGTTGAAAATCTGTGCCTAACTGTATATTCCCTTTAATAAATCTTTTGTAGTAGTAGTAACTTATCATTCTTATTCTCCAGGTTCACAAAATACAACTGTGAAAAATACTATTCTTTCCCCCCACCCCAAGGAAGCCTTGTTATCCTTAATATTTGAGAGTATCATCTGATGCTTCCTGAATTTTAAGGTTCCTTTTATAAATGCTTATAACCATTTCTCAACATTCATTCTTCAATAGTATAATGAAAGTGAAATTACATGTTCTATATGAAAAAAAACATGATGTCCTAGAAAACAAAACAATAAAACCTAAACACATATGCTTTGCATGAGTTATTCACATGAGATTCTTGGTTTTTAGTCACCAGTGCTGTAGTTGTAGATCTCTATGAGCTATACTGGAATGCTTAGCATGTTAAAGGTACAAAAATCATACTATTGGTCATACTTCGGGAAAAAAGGGTTTTTGACTATGTTTTTACATAGTACTTAATTACTTAAATATGAAAATCTTTATGTAATTTTATGAATTAACCATAGATCACATAAAATCAGGAAAATATGGTTTATTACTTTAGGTCTCCCATTTTATTCTCAATTTACTTAGTGAACCTCAGTGATGATCACCTCACCTATCTGAGTTTTGCAGTAGATCTGTTTCAGCACCCTCTGGGAGAAAGAGGACCAAATCTAGAAGGGAAACTAGCTGTGGTCCTGTAAACCATTTGTTGTTATGTGTTCTCTGTAAAGCAAAAGAAAAACTGAGAAAGGCTTTAAATAATAACTTGATAAATGTGTTTCTAATACCTTAATATTACAAAAATAAACTATTACACATTAAAAAGAATATACATATATATATACATAGAACTTTACTTTCAATTCTGTCATTCATTATTTCCAGACACCTGAAACAAACTCTGCCAGTTTTTGAACACTGGTGCATTCTCTCTCTCTCTCTCTCTCTCTCTCTCTCTCCTATGTGGAATTACTGAATATTCACAAAGAGATTAGATTTCAATTTTCACTAATATTTCAAAGTGCACAACAAAATAAAAAGAAGTCATGTTATCAGCACAAAGAATACAATTTAAATCTATAAGAAAGTTTCAGTCCTAGCTGGTGTGGCTCAGTGGATAGAGTGCCAGCCTGCAAACCAAAGGATCACTGGTTCAATTCCCAGTCAGGTCACATGCCCTGAGGCTCACAAGAGGCAACCACACATTGAAGTTTCTCTCCCTCTCTTTCACCCTCCCTTCCAATCTCTCTAAAAATAAATAAATAAAATCTTTAAAAATAAAATAAAATAAAATTGTGTGACAACAAAATAATTTTTTTTTAAAAAGAAAGTTTCAAAATTCAGGTTTTTAAAAAAGAACTAGAAATGAGAAAGAATATATACCCTAATGATAAAAATAAAATAAAAAATCCACAGGACAAAAATCCACACTAATGTATTCCACAAATAATAACTATATCCTACAAAAAAATAAAAATAAATTGGACACTGATACTTTAGCTATGCTCTTACCTTCAATGATATGTCAATTTGATTTTTGATATTTTGAATAACGAAGGCCTCCACACCTGAGTGATTACTTGTATTCAATAAGCACCTTGAAAGCAAAATTAAAATATGTTTGAAATTATCCTGGACTACATTATATTGATAATACAAGTTACCAATTCAAATGGGCCACATGCTATTTCTAGGAATACAAAAAACTAGTGAAGACAATTAGCAAGATGATTAACCAACTACAAAGCACCTATTATGGTTACTGCTTTAACTAGCAAATTCTATTTTAACTGGATCAAATCGAATTTGAATCTTTTTATGCATATAATTGCAATGATTTAATATGGTAAGAACAGGCACTAGTATTATCACCTAAAAACTCCCCAAATTATTCCCTGTGGCAGTAGACTAGTCTGGTTAGACTAACTTAATTGCAAAGAAAGGAAAATCAATCTGACTAGCATAAGAAAAAAGGAGGATTTCTTGGTGGGAATACAGGTAGAGCAGAGCAGGTATAAGACCTAAGCATAAAACTGAGATTTCATATACCTGCTCCGACTCTATCACTAGAAATGAAGAAAAGATAGGATCTGGCCAATCCCAAAGACGACTTCTTAACACTTTAACAATGCCAAATCTGTTTTTAACTAATTTTTATTACCTAGATGTCAACAAATAAGATCTGTAGGCCAAATCCAGCCTGCAGCCTGCTTTATTGGAAGATAACTACTCTCACTACAAAGACAAAATTGAACAGTTGCAGCAGAGCCCAGTCCATAAAGCCTGTATTTGCTATTTGGCCTTTTACAGAAACTTGGCTCTTCTTTAACTCACAGAGTTACTTTTGCCCCCAAATAGCACTATTAATAAGCTCAACTATTAATTAAAGTGCACAGCCTATCAATGATTCCAGACCCATTAATATCAATTGTGAATAATGGAAATTATTGACATGTAAAATCCTAGTGGTAGCCTTATCTATTTAATCTTTTAAGTCTTTTTTAGAGTATCTCAATTAATTGATGAAATATATACTATTATTCATGTAATATATATACATATATATGTATCCATAATATTTGATTAAATCTTCTCTATTCATCACAGATGAGAGAATTTATTATAATATGGCTCCCAAGTAGAGCTGAATGACAGTTAAAACATACTGAAATACTATAACCTGGAATAATTAAATGGGGTTAATTTGGTTTTTAATTAACCACACATTTCACAATTAACCATTCTGATACATACCTAAATAATGTATATTTGCCTTGAGAATCCAACTTGTTAATATACAGCTGAAGCAGAGCTAAACCCTTTTTCCTCTAAAATGGAAGAAATTATATTGTTATATAAACTGAATAAAGATTAAATTGTTTATTAAAATTTCTCACTGTAACTCATTATTTAGTCCAAAACATTTACATACCAATGTCTCAACAGGACAGAGCGTCATTACTTTGACTAAGCTCTGGAAATAAAAAGATATTTAATTCAGATGTGAATAGATCATATTGACTTCAAAGAAACAAGTATATCACCAATGCTAGATAATAAAAATTCAGAGAAATGAGGGTAGTAGATTTAAAAATGAAGTAAATTTTTCCCCAAACCTTTCATTCCACTATAGTTCTATAAAAAGCTGAGCACAATCCATTTTGTGATACTGAGTTGGGTGTTGCAAAGTTGTAAACTTAGAAGTGAATGCTTATTTTCAATTATGTCTAGAGGGGCCAAAAAATGGTACCAAACACGCAGAAATATAATCCATCATTAAAAATATTTAGGCTTAATGTACTAACAAAAGCCATGTTTTTCTATTTAAATAGTGGAAGAACAAGTCTCCACGGAGACATCTAAAGACCTACTTGGCTATGATAACAGACAGTACTAGGCAAAAATATGTCATTAGAGGGAAAAGCAAAATCTGTCTCTAGTAAGGAGTCAATGCATGCCTTTGGTGGTCTTCAGGGCTTGAATTATAATAAAAGTAAAGGAGCTTCAAGAAGAAAGGTGTTTTTCCACTAGATGCTAATGCTGTCAACTATGGAAGCCACTAGTCACATATGGCTAATTTAAGTTTAAATTAATTTAAATTACATTAAATTTAAAAGTCAGTTCCTTAGTCACACTAGCCACATTTCAAGCATTCATTGTGGCTAGTGGCTTTCATACTGTGCTACACAGATAACAGGACACCTTCACCACCATAGAAAGTTCTATTGGTCAGCATCGCACTGAAGTTTTCAAGGGATATGGAGAAGAAAGTGGGAGGAGTCTGAAAAGACCATTACTTTACTTAAATTCAGAATAGGAAAGGGGTTATTTTTAAGATTAGAACCCATATTTTATTTACCTGAGGTACAGTAAGAAAACTCTTGATTTCTAAGTATTGGTGAAGTAGACTGTTATCTTCTAGTCTCAACAAACCATTCTCCAACAGACCCTACAGATTAAAATATATGCAGAAATACATATATGGTAAAGTCAACAGCCGTATTTGTAGGTATGACTATGAAATTAAATTATGATGCGTGTAAATAAATCTTACCAGTCCTTTGGACAAAACAGATTCTTCCGTTCTGGAAGAGAATATTAAAATTTACTAACATGATTTTCTAAATTTCTTTAGGCTAATTATTGATGTTAGGAAAAAATAAACCAAAAATTGAAATTTAAAGACTTGAAAAATATGTATCATTAAGGAGAAATTCTGTTCAAGAACTTAGTTAAAATTCTTAATCCATCACTGATCTTTTGACTTGGCTAATGACATCCAAATATGACCAAAATCAGCTCGCTTGGGGCTTGTTTCATGGTATCAAACCCAAAGTTCTTCAAACAGCAAGTGCTAAGAAGTCAATTATACCTGATACAGTATTTTGTATGCGAGTTAATTAATCTGAAAAATCTTTTCAATTCTTCTTATATAAAAAAATTAAATGCTTTCCATTTGTAATAGTAGTTTTAAAGGTTTACAATCATCGTTAACTAAATACTTAAGATAAGGTAAGATATATGTATTACCTATAGGCTCTAGGTTCTTATTCTAACCGTGAAAGGAGTTAGAAATGTTATGTTTTTGGCTCAATGACTAAACGATTTGGAAATCTGAGGAATATAGAACTTAAGATCGCACATACTCTCATTGTATGAATATTACAGAGATGAAATAAAAAGAATGTAGAATCATTAAGACATACATAATACAGCACATTTAAGAGTTAATAACTACTTGCGCCAGGAGACCCTTGGAAACTCCTGCCTTGTAGGCTGAGGCTTTGGACGTTTGCCCTCTTAAAAATATTCCTTCACCTGGAAAGAGGTGGGACCGATAAACTATCACTAGTCTTCTAGAGATAGTACTGAAAGGCCCTAACTGGTCTCAAGAGATAATTTAAATATGCTATAGGAAAAGAAAACAAAGCATATAGTTTTGCAAAATTCTGAAAAGGTGCTCTGTAATATTTGAAAAGAGAAAGGCTTCTCAGTGTCTCAAATGAAAAAAAGTTGTTGAATATCACTGTCAATTTAAGTTTTGACAGGTGGACTCATGACACCTCCTTCCTTTGATGCACAGATTGTATCCATGAAGCAAAAACATGGATTAATTGCTTTTACTGACCACACCGCCTTAGGGAGAAGGAGGCTACAATGGAATAGAGGTGTTTTAATTTACCAACTTCTGAAATAAGGGAAGAAACCTCAGGAGTACAAAACTGGAAATCTCCTTCTACAAAAGAGATTTTGATGTGAAACATTTTTTACTCGTTTCTGTCTCTGTTGTATACATGGGCTTCGCTATTTTATAAAATAATCAATTAATTAATTAAAGCCTGGCAAATAGAAAGTAATCTCCCCTGATCTTGACAAGGACTATTTTAGTACCACTACTTAATTCTGAGATGCCATGTAAATGATCTTACCTTTGCAAAAAGACTTCAGTATGGCCCATATTAAATCGCAAAAGGTACAATGGGCTAAAATAGAAAAAAACACACACATACATGCATACATTTTTAGAAATTTTACATACATACTGTTATGAGTTGAACTGTCTCCCCCAAAAAGATATGTTGGAATCCTAACCTCCACTACCTCTACCTCAGCATACGACCTTATTTAGAGATAAGGTTTTTTTTTTTTTTTTTAATCGGGGTAGGAATGGCAGGGGCAAAGCAGGAACCCCCTACCCTGGAGTAATCAAGTAAAAGTAAGATTAGTGTTAGTCCTAATCCAATAGGACTGATGTGCTTATAAAAATACAGAAATGCTGACCGAGACATGCACACAGGGAGAGCACCATGTGAACACAAAGGCAGAGAAGGGAGTGTTGCACATGCAAGCCAAGGAACATCAAGGACTGCCGGCAAACCATCAGAAGCTAGGCAAGAGGCATGGAACAGATTCTCCCTCACAGCCCTCAGAACGAAACAAGCCTGTTCCTTACCTCAAAGTTCTAGCCTCCAGAACTGTGAAACGATACATTTTTGTTATTTTAAGCTGTCCAGTTTGTGGTACTTTGTTATGGTAGCCCCAGCAAACTAATATGTACATACTTAAGTCACTTTGGTGGTAGATGTGCTTAAGAGTATAGGCTCTGGGGTCTGATAGAACTGTTTAAATTCCACCTATCCCATTAATTAGTTGTTATGGTCTTGGATGGTATCTTAACTTGTTTAAGTCTGTTATTTTCCTCTATAAAATGAGGTAATGTTCTATTTCATAGGGTTATTATTCAGATTAGGTAGTGCATATAAAACTGTTAGCATAGTGTTTAATACATGGTGAGCATGCAAGTGCTAGCCATTACTGCAATATTTACATACAAGTATTTTCCAGGTATTTCTTACATAAATATACAAATGTACACAAAAAAATACACTCAAGGCCTGTAAGACATATACATAATCCTTACTATGGGCCTTAACACCCAAAGGTATTATATCATAAAATTATATATTTAAAAAAATAATAATTTTGATAGACTATGGGAAACAGTCAAGCTAATTATAATAGGAAGATTCAACCTAAATAGAGTGATGAAAGAAGGCCTTTTCCTCAAAAAGTGATATTTAAGGATAAAGATGTTTAAAGATGTTTCTAAGCATATACAAAGGCCCAACAGCAGAAAGGTTCATGACATATGGGAACAAGAAACCAAAAGAAGGTCTGTTACTAGAGCATAATAAACAAGAGAAAAGGTGGTAAGGGTGACTCAGTACAATTAAACAGAAGATCATGCATAAGCTTGTCTCATGTGACGGGATTCAGACTTCATTCTCAGAGGAGTAGGAAGCCAATGAAGGAGTTCCTTTTAGGGACTGATACATACCCGCTCAGGACTACAACAGTAATCCAGTGAAAAGATGATGGTGATTCAGACCATCCCAGGGGTAACTGGCCAGTTCCCTCCCTTATAGTACAGGGTGGTCCCACCAGCTTCAACCCCAAGCCCAATTTAACACTCTCCCACTCTTGTCTCTCTCTATCATTCCTTTATGTCTATTCCAACACCACACCACCCCATTTCACTACTTGACCATGGGCTTTAATGGATTATAGGCACTATTACTTAAAATAACGAAAGCTTTTGTTTATACTTCATTTAAATTGCATTAGTACAGTAATGAACATATATTGCACATTAGATAAATGAGCTTGATGACATTCCCTTTAGAATACATGAATAAACCAAACACTACCTCCTACCTTAAGACCATTGGCAGCTGATCAATGCTGATGCCCTGTACAAATACTAGATATGCCAGAGAAGCCACAGATTCTGCTAACTGTTTGTCTTCTTCTTCCTCAAATTCAAGGTAATTCCAAGTCCTCTTTTTCCTTCCATGATTAAAAATCATTTTGGGGAAAGGGTATCCAACCGCTGATAAAAAACCCTGTGAAATGAATAAAAAAGGAAGCTCGAGTAGACAGATCCTAGTATGCCCTTGCATATTCACATCATGGATGACCTCCTCCCCTTGGGTGTAGGTGGGACCTGTGAGAGTTGCTTTTAACCCAAAGGATGTGCAAGATGCTTCCCCATGATTAGATTATGTTACATGAGAGAAGTAAAGGAATTTCTGCAGATGCAATTAAGGTCCCAAGTCAGTTGATTCCGAGTTACTGCAAAGGGAGATAATTTTTGGTGGGCCTGCCTTAATCAGGTAGAAGGTTTTAAAAAGAGGGTCCAGGCCATCTTTGAATCAGAAACCCACCAATGTGGCTTTAAAGAACTAAGCTATGTTATGACAGGGTCTCTGGAGAAGGCTGTGTGGCAAGGAAATACAGGCAGCCTCTAGGAGCTGAAAGTGGTCCCTGGCCAAGAGCCAGCAAGAAAATGGGGACTTTGACCCTATAGCTTCAAAAAAATAATTTTTGCCAACAACTTGAAGAACTGAGTAGGAAGATGAAAAAGTTCTGGAGACGGGTGGTGGTGATGGTTGCAGAGAAGTGTGAATGTGCTTAACACAGATGAATTGTATACTTAAAAATAGTTAAGCCCTGGCTGCTGTGGCTCAGTGGATTGAGCATCGGCCTGCGAGCCAAGTGTCGCTGGTTCGATTCCCAGTCAGGGCACACGACTAGGTTGCACGTCAGGTCCCCAGTTGGGGGCACGAGTGAGAGGCAACCACACAGTGATGTTTCTCTCCCTCTCTTTCTCCTTTCCCCCCTCTCTAAAAATAAAATAAACAAACAAATTATTTTAAAAAATAGTTAAAACAGTAAGTTTTATCACAATTTTTTAAAAATAAAAGTGCTTCAGAGATATCTGAGAACGATCTACAAATGTGAGACATACAAATATTGTGAAATGACAGTTAATGACTCAGATGAAGAATGCTCTGGGAACAATGCTCCACTGACCACAGTCACCTAGACACAGTGGGTGGGCAGGAGGAATACTGGTCAGTGCAGCAAAGGCTGAGAAAACAATGCTGATATCTCAGATTTTATGGGCTCTTGTGACATAAAAGAGAAGCATTCCTGCATGAGTGGATAAGACTACAGTTTTATCAAGGAAGAAAAAAAAGAGACTCAGAAAGTATAAGTTCCCTCCTATGCCTTGTATACTATTTCTAGTTTTGGTATACTAGAAAGCACCTGACATTCAGAATTCAATGGAGTTGATTTGAGTTTTGGCTCTACCCTTACTAGCTGTGAGACATGGGATGAGTTACCTAACTCCTCTCAGTATTTTTATGTAGAAAATGACATAATACCTTTTGTCAAATATTTATTAAGAAGCTTCACCAAAAAAGGACAAGAAAATTAATGTCACAACAAACTACTACAAAGAAGTCAAAAGGGGATGATATGGTGAACACACAATGCAATATAAAGATGATGCAGTATAGAACTGTACACTTGAAACATATATAATTTTATTAAACACTGTCACCCTAATAAACTTAATAAAAAGTAAAAAATAAAAGGGAATGATCAAAACAACTAAATCAGAATGAATACTTTCCACAAATTCACTTATTTATTCAATAAATGCTTGAGTTCTAGGTACTGGGCCAGACATAGTTAGGAATTATAAAACCGAATAAAAGTTTAAAATCTGCTGATCCCAGGTGGCTCCATAAGTCATTTCAGAACACAAAAAGGAAGCATGGAAAATCATCATCAGTCACAAGACACTGCTATTCAATGGCCAGATGCTAAATATATATATATATATATATAAGAGAAGGAAAACTCTGATTCCAAAAAACCTCCGCTGCCTTGCGGCATACCTCTTCAGGGGAAAGGCTAAGGGAGTAAACCCCGACAGAAAATCCGGAGCCGGAGTCCCTAAAGGCGGTTTGATGTTGTAGTCAACACCGGCAACTCCTGCGGCGCACCTGAAACCAAGCTGTATTGACTCTGTCTTTCCCTTGGACCCTTCAGCTGCGAAGAGAGGGGGGGTCTGCTGCATGGGCAACAGCAGACCCTCCATATCACCCTGCCCAGGCTCTGTAGCTTCAGCTTCACTGGAGAGGACACTCCAGCGTCATCGCAAGATGTCGATTCAACACGGGAGGAGACAGATACCGTGTCACTCCCGAGTCGGACTGCACAGCCATTCTCGGCAGTGCAGATAGACTCTTAAGAAGCTACACCATCGTCTCTCGAGACGGACGGCTGCCGATACCGATACCGATATATACACACACACACACACACACACACACATATATACACATATACACACTGCTGTACTAATTTTCAAAGCCATGCATTCTTGTTATAGCTATAACACCAAAAGTTTCCTGTGCTCAGATTGCCAATGTCCTCTTAATCGTGAAGCTCCATTTCTTCATTCAGCCAATGCTAGAGTAAGGCTAGCCTGTTAAAAAAATCATCATATGTAACCAGATTCTATGGTGCTTCTCTAAATCAGGGCCTTCACTATCTGCACAACACCCAGCAGTCTTGCTCAGATTCAGGATACACCTGCCACTCACAATTTTTCACGACAGCCTCTGCCCTTTCAGAAATGTTCCTACGCCGCAGCCTTTCGGACATTCAAACAGTTCCCTATCAAAATAACTTGTGCCAAAGGAGGGATGGCTGAGGCCATCAAACTCGAGCATGCCACACTTAGCTGAGCACAGAACAGAAGGCACCTCCTCACTTCATCTCTTACCTTGACTTCACCTCTAATTCTTGATTGCTTTGTGCTTCCTCACTGCTTGCTCCTTCTACATGTGATGCCCCTTCCTTTCTCTTGTGATCTTAGAAACTCTCCCCTCCACCTTCAACCTCAGCGCAAGATGCTTACTCTGTCTCAATGATTTCATTAAACCTGACTAATTTCTGGTGGGAGCTGCTTACACTCTCACATCTCTTACATTGGTATGAGTAGAGGTTTAGTATTATTTTGGTTCTTCCACCAGCCCTCTCAAGGAAAAGCACATTTTTCCTTTGAGGCAGATATCACACTGCCCTTTATCTGTCCTTTTCTCTGTTATACGCTGACTTCCTAGTCCTTTCTGAACACTCACCAAAGACTTTGATACCTGCTCACAATCTTTTTCTCTAATTTCTGCTATGACTCTAGGAAAGTTGAATGTTCATGTAGATGAACTCTTCTGACAGGCCAGCCTCATGGTTCTTGATTTCCCAGTTCTAGTGACTTTAACTTCTAATCCATTTTGGCACCTAATTCCATCATGGATCTCTGTCAACACTTTGAGCTATTATCGAATATTAGACATCTCACTCCAGGATCTCATTTTCTGACCACAACCTCTTAATCTCTCTTGCCTATCAATCTGCTTTTCTACCTCTGACTTTCCAGTCCTGCAATCTCTTCATTTTAATCTACTCATCTGTCCCCTCTTCCCTTTCTTTCCCTATCCAACCAACACACTATTGGTCATTTGAACTACCTGTACCCTATATTTCCTTTAGTTGCATCTACCCAATAAAATGCCAACCTTGGAAAAATAGCTGTCCTCTACTTTTTCCACTTCCACACCCAGGTAGCTGGATATAGAAAATCACACAACAATACAGACTGTTATCACCACAGCTGTGGTCTCCAACCAGCCGAGTGCTCAGCTCTACTAACCAAGACTTTCATGGTTTTCCGCCATCTCTCTCCTTTCCCCTTAGAATTCCAAATTTTTACCAGTTTCTTGAAGCTCCTTATTCAATTCCCATTTCTACCTCCTCATTCTTAAGAAATATTCTTCACCTAGAAATCTGAGGCCCGTGGATCTGTTTCCCCTCAATTACACTATTACATTCCTACTGCAAAGTTCTCTACTTGCATACCCATTCTCACCTTCTCTCCGGGTGTCCTTGGTCCTATGCCCAGCTGTCCGCTCTCCTCAAGCCACATTATTTCAGTTATCCCAGAACAAGTCTCTTTTCCCCTCTAATGGTTCCCACCTTTTCAGTCTATAAACATGATCAAGCCCCCCTATCTCCCCCATTACCTTCCTACCCTAAGCCCATGTCTTGTAACTGTTGCTTCTCCTCTTCCTTACTCTTCCAAACTCTTTTAAATAGTTTATATTAGTCATCTCCTTTTTAATGCACTCCTTTATCCACTCTGCTGATTTTTGTTTCTAATACTCCATTCAAACTGTTCTTGCTGAGATTACCAATGCAATCTTACTTCCTACCTCCAATGGATGCTTTTCAACTCTTACTTTACAGACTCGCTCCGCTGCACTTAACAGCGTCAATCACTTCCCTCTTCCTGAAACCCTGCTACCCCAGATTGTCTTATTTCTACTATACTCTTCTCCGCTGCTCCCTTTGGTGGGCTCTTCTTAAGTGCTGTAGGGTTCAGTCCTCAGCCCCGTTTCTCTTCTCACATTGATCTGCCTCTTTAGGTGATCTCATTTACTCTTAATCAAAATTTATTCCTTAAAAACTTGCTCTCCCTGGGTATTATATATTAAGAAATTATCATTAATCTTGTTAGGTGTCATAATGACATTGTGGTTATGTTTTTTAAAAAGTTCTTACCAGTTAGAGAAGCATACTTAAAAGAGTTATGGATATAATGATAAATCTAGGACTTGCTCTAAAATACCACAGCAGGCCCTGACTGGTGTGGCTCAGCTGGGTGGGCATTGTCCTGCAAAGCGGGAACGTCACCAGTTTGATTCCTGGCCAGGGCAAAATCCCAGTTGGGGCGCTTTCGAGAGGCAACTGATCAATGTTTCTCTTTCACATCGATGTTTCTCTGCCTCTTTCTCCCTCCCTTCCCCTTCCTCTAAAAATAAATAAAATCTTTAAAATAATACTACAGCAAAAAAGAGCGAGAATAAAACAAGATTGGCAAAATGTCAGTAATTGTTAAAAGCTGAGTAATGAGTACATGAGGGTACATTACACTGTTCTTTCTACTTTCCTGAATGTTTTAGAATTTCCATAATAAAAAACATGTTTTGAAAGCACAAAATCCCCCTGCTCCTTGCTCTGTATTCTCTATTTCAATTATTGATATCTGCATCTGTGCAGTTTCCCAAGCAAAAAACTTATCCACGACTCAACCTTTTTGCTATGCTTCTAAATTGAATCAACCGATTTTTAAAAATTTTACTTACTATAAAGGTCCCAAATCTGCCTGCTCCTCTTCATCTCCACCACCATACTCAGGCTCTCATCATTCTTACTTAAATCCAAAGACACGTAACTGGTCTCCCTACTTTCAATCTTATCTCAGTTAAGTTTATCCTCCATTAAAGTGATGAATCTAAAACACAATTTGATTACAAAATTGCCAGACTTAAAATCCTTTATTTTTTTAACAAGATTTTTATTTAAAATCCTTCAACTGTTTCCAACTTTCATAGCCATCTCTCAAAATTGGGTACATATATATGATGGTGTTTATACTGTATCCCGGAGAATATACAGTACTCTAGCACAGGCACCAATGAAGAGGCCCACACGCTTATGTGCTCCTGGGGAAATCCCTCCCCTCCTCTCCCTCATCGCCTCCTCACTATTATCTTAACCATCAGCATAACCTCACTAAACTATGCATCCCTATTATATCAGTCACCAATCATCTCTCATCCTCAGAATCCAGTCACCCTAAAAGTCTGGCATCTCCTAACTTTTTCTCCTACCCCTCCTCAAATTTCAGATACCCTTTAATCATGGCCAGTGGAACTCACTGTCATTAACAAAATCCATTCTTCTCTCAAGAATCTTTCACTTCTTTTACTCTAAATGAAATCGAGTTGTCTGAAAACAACTGTTTTCTCTGCAACCCTCTCAAAGGGTTGATATTTTTCATCCATATCCATTGTACCACTGCGCCTAAGACAAAAATTCCCGTTCTCATTGCTGCTTCTACACTATTCTCCCCTCTCCTCTCTAAAATCCCTCAGCTCTGAAAGTCACTGCATGTGAATATATTACCTCTACTCCCCTCTGTTGCAGTCACCAGCAGACCTAATAGTCACTCCATTAACTGGCTTTTTGACATTACTTTTATAATTCTGTGTGACTTACATGTACAATCAAAGATCTTCTAATACCCTGGAATCTCAGGCATCCTGACTGTTTTCAGTTCACTCCTTTTAGTAACCTAACTCCAACACCTTGTGAATCACACCAGAACCTACAATCTAGTGATTCTATCATCTTTTCACTGTGTCTCACATTTAGTATGTCCTAACTTCTCCCCTTACTGAGCTTAAATCCTACTGTCCATCATTAGGCATTCCCTTGCATACACACTCAATGCTCTCGCTTCTCCCTTGATTTGTACTGTAGAACTCACACAGTTCTCAAAACGCTGACCTAATTAAATCCAACTTTCCACCTACAATGCACCTGCATATGGGCAGATGAACATGGTAAAGAAAACCAACAGCCACAATTACAGCTCTAACTTGAAATTCATGACTATCAATCTCAAGTACCTATTTTTCTATGCTTCAGATTAATTCCCTAATATAAGATCCCAGTACATTTAAAAATACTCTTGATTCATAAAGACAAGTTGCTTTTAAAATGAAATTTACTGCCCTGACCAAGTAGCTCAGTTGGTTAATGTCGTTCCAATACGCCAAGGTTGTGGGTTCAGTCCCCAGTAAGAGCATATACAAGAATCAACCAATGAAAGCATAAATAAGTGGAAAAACAAATCAATGTTTCTCTCTCTCTCTCTCAATCACTCAATAAAATAAAATTTACTTATTTCTTTAGTTTTTTGGAAAATATTTATCATAACCCTTAAAAGTAAGGATATTCTTTCGCATAGAAATCCCCACTTCTAGTAATTTACTTTAATAATTAAAGAAATATGCAAAGAAGCTGTGTCAAATAAAAGAATTTAAAAAAGAAAAGAAATGTGCAAAGATATGGTTAACAAGATTCTATCACAGACCTAGTTAAAAAAGAACACTGAAATATTTTACAATAATGAAAAAATGTTAAAAATCAATGTGTTGAACTTACATGGCCCAGATTAAATACATTATGCTAATACAATGAAATACTATTTAACCAATGGAGAAGCATTCATAATATGTTAAGAGAAACAAAATAGATAACAAAAAAGTACTTATGATAGAATTTTTACAAAAAAATTATATATTATATAAATGTTTATTTATGACTATAAAAGCCAAAAAATATATCTGGAGGATGTTAATATTATTTATATTTGGGTAATAAAATTATTGTTATTTTATTTTTATCTGTGTTCTACAAAAACTACATATTGCTTCATTAATAAATCTATCAACTTACATGCACAAATGTAGTACATGAGAATAGAGCAGGACAAAATTTTAGATTTTGGAAGATTTATAAAAGATTAAATTAGCTGTACTTACTATTATTTCAGATGCAAAACACCTTAAAGGATCATTTTCAGCTTCTTCAGACTGTTCAGGGAATTGTGCTGTCAGCAAAGGGCATTTCAAGCTTTTGAAACAACTAAGGTATAAGAAATGGGTAACTATGAAGATAGCACTTCCTAACTATAAAGTAGCTAGTTATATAAACATAGTCAAGTTAATTTTACATGAAAAATAACATAAGCACCAACAACTTATTAATGGCTTGTCAAGTTGGTGATGTCAGAATCCTTCTTACTAGTAATGGGAAGAGTATGAGAACACCTTGCTAGACTCAATGTGTTAAGATTCAGTTCTGTTTCTAGACTATTCCAATGGATACTGAATGTTCGTCTGAGGACCAGTACCAGTTCGTGATGTAATTTTTGTTAACTCAAGGAGAAATAGGGACAATGTTGTAATTTTTTCATAAAGCTGTATTTATTTAGAAAATCAGACTATTCTGTGATTAAGCCTTTCCTATTCCTTTAATTAAAATATCTTTTCTTTCATGAAACAATGGGTTTTATAAATAATAAAAAATACATTTTAATGTCCTAACCTGACAGAGTAGAAAGCTAACAGCAGTTTTAGTCTCTAAAATTTTTAAAGTAAAATTATTGATCCATGTAATTCCACAATCTACAGCACTGTTTAATAGAAATATAATGCAAGCTCCATATATAATTTAAAATTTTTTAGCAGTCATATTTAAAAAGTAGTAAGAAACAAGAGAAATTTAAATGATTTACTTTATTAACCTAATATATCTGAAATATTATTTCAACAAATTATCAGTATAAAAATTGAGGTATTTTACTATATTTTAACAAGTCTCCAAAATGCAAGTGTATTTTCCACTTAGAGCACATCTTAATTTGGACTAGCCATGTGTCACTGAAAATCATGTTGAACAGTGCATACCCTGGAGTGAATGCTATGGGGCACTCCACTACTGTTTCTGTAGCCCAGGCAGACGTTCAGCTGTCTGGTGCTTTAAAGGGAGAGTTAAAATACAATTTCCCCACAGAAAGACCAGATCCTTTGAGCTACATCTATCTATTTTCCCAGCTTCCATTATTCATTTACTATGATGAGTAAAGGCAATTCATAGAAGAATATAAAGTAAATTAAACAAATGGAGTTTGGGTTTTAATTTTTAAAATATCAATACCTCATTAAATGCCCATGTTACATCAACTGAACCCTATATTCTTTGAAAATTGAAAATTTGAAACTAGATTTATATTTCTATTACAAAGAAATATAAAATAACTGAATTATCAATTACTTAAGTCCATTGTGAAATGTTCTTAAAAATATACTTACAATTTCAGTAATTCATCCTTCAATTTTTCATTTTCCAGTGAGTTTTCTTTGTCATCAGTGACTTCTTCCACAAAAGGCTTAGTGAACTCTATCAAGGCCTTGCAACACTGACAAAGGCCATAGTCATCTGTTTGTATTTGTTCTTTTGAGTACGGAACAGGAAGAAGAGACAGCTGACTCCAAATGGTAGACAATGCCAATCCAACTGAATATGCCTTGTTGCTGTGAAGTTTCTGTATCACTAAAGCGGACACCAAGTTGTTATCTGAGGTAGCCTCATCAAACACAGTAAACACCAGAGAAGAAGTTCAGTTACTGTAGAATTATAACACACTCTTTTTTCATATTTTAACAACTCTGGAATCAGGATGATATATGGTAGCTTAATTGGCAGTGGGGTTTCCCCCCCTTTCTTAGAGGTGCAGAAAACAATGGAGCACCTTACCAATTATGGCACTTTACAACAGACTCCATGAAATCTTCTTTAAGTATGTTCACAACAGGTTACATACTTAAGACAGATACACTTTTTCCATATATTTTGGTAGTTGTAAGTATAAAATAAGAGAAAGAGTCTTATCAACTTAAAGTACTATAAAAATGGGAGACTGAATATTTCTAGAAGACGGAATATATCAAGTGGTATAAAGCTGCTGGGCATTCAGATTTAAAATAAGTTTACTCTAGTTTCTGATTCTGGGCCCTTAGATCAGACTCTGAAATTACATGTAGGTCATAAAATTAGAAAGTGGTCTCTTGCCATGGATAAATACTGTCTGCCTTGGTTGCTAAGGTCTATGACTTACCAATACTGTTACAGCACTCAGCCAGGAAGCCTTTTCTTTCCACACCTATTGTTTCATTCTTCAGCAGCACTTTTGCTGTTCTCAACCCTAACCTCCCAATGTTGAGGATGAGCAATGCCCTGTCCAATACTGTTCTTAACCAAGACACAGGACTACCACAATGCTATCAGACTGAGTATTGCAGACACCACAGAGACAGTCTTTTAAATATGTTTACAGAGAAAATTCCAGGACATAAGTTGCCGTTAAGAAGGTTAGGCAAAAAACTATATGTTACAACACAGCAGAAGAAAAACAGCATGACATTCAACAAAATACATACTAGGTACCCACTGAGTCAGGGTTCAAACTGGAGTTGCTATTACTAGTTTAAGTAGAGTGCTCAATAATTAATCATAAACTTTACTTTGGTATATTGTTGACATTGGGGGTAAGGGAACATCAAGGCAGTTACAAGAAAATAAAAAAAAATTAGATATCAAAATAATCATTACCTGTTTGTAATGGCTGAAGTAAAAGAAGAATAATTTGGGATATCTGTTTTCCAGAGGGCTCTTCAATCAGTTCAAGCAAACCCAACAATAATTCTTTTGGATTACATAACTATAAAAATATTCACAATTGAACCTGTTTAATACAAGTTGCATTTAAAGCCACGATTACTATTTTTAAAAGAAGTCATATAATTATTTTTGCTTAACAGTAAAATAACTCACACAATTGTTAAAAAATATATAATAGCAAAACCGAATCTGTGATTGTCAAATCACTGTAAAATTAAAAGGAAGCACCCTGGCCAGTGTCGCACAGCTGGTTGGAGGGTCATCCCATAAAGCAAAAGGTCGCAGGTTCAATTCCCAGTCAAGGCACATGCCTATGTTGCGGGTTCAGTCCCTGGTGGGGGTGCATAAGAGTGGCAACCGATTGATGTTTCTCTCCCGCATTGATGTTTCTCTCCCACTCTCTCCCTCCCTTACCCTCTCTAAATTCAACAAGCATCTCCTTGGGAGAGAATTGAAAAAAGTAAAATAAAAACAAGAAAAAGTTAAAGAAAATGGGAAGGGAGAGTCTGATCACCAGAGCTGAGGTTTCCTTAGAGCAGTGGTTCTCAACCTTCCTAATGCCGCGACCCTTTAATACAGTTCCTCATGTCGTGGTGATCCCCAACCATAAAATTATTTTCGTTGCTACTTCATAACTGTAATTTTGCTACTGTTATGAATCATAATGTAAATATCTGATATGTAGGATATATTTTCATTGTTACAAATTGAACATAATTAAAGCATAGTGATTAATCACAAAAACAATATGTAATTATATATGTGTTTTCCGATGGTCTTAGGCGACCACTGTGAAAAGGTCGTTTGACCCCCAAAGGGGTCACAACCTACATGTTGAGAACCGCTGCCTTAGAGCTTTCCTTGTGTCCTTTGAAGGCTGCCTTGGGTTCTCAGAGCTCCCAGCAAGTGGATCTTTTTATTTCATTGTCATGGTATTTAGATAAATGCAGTCTCCTTTGTCCTTCTTGAACAGATAAAACTTTGCACTGCCTTCTGAATGTCCACGTGTTATTACCTCACTTGCCTTGTTTTTTAAAAACCCTTCATAGTTAATAACTACTATGTAGATGGTGTTCTCTCTTTCCAAGTATATATTTGTGTTTATTTGTACTGATCTCTAAATAAATTTTTACCATTTTTTAATTATATTCTATTGATTATGCTATTACAATTGTCCCAATTTTTCCCCTTTGATCCCTCCACTCAGCACCCCCCACTCCCTCAGGCAATCCCCACACCATTGTTCATGTCCATGGGTCCTGTGTACAAGTTCTTTGGCTACTCCCTTTCCTATACTATTCTTAACATCTCCCTGTCTATTTTGTACCTACTAATTATGCTTCCTAATCTCTGCACCATTTCCCCCTTTCTACCCTTTTGCACTACCAGCTGATAACCCTCCAAATGATCTCTATATCTATGATTCTGTTCCTGTTCCGGTTGTTTGCTTAGTTTGTTTTTTAGATTCAGTGGTTAATAGGTGGGAGTTTTTTGTTATTTTAATGTTCACAATTTTGATCTTCTTTTTCTAAACTAAGTCCCTTTAACAATAATGACTTGATAATGATGAATTTCTTTAGCTTTACTTTGCCGGGGAAACACCTTATCTGCCCTTCATTCTAAATGATAGCTTTGCTGGGTAAAGCAGTATTGGCTGTAGGTCCCAGCTTTTCATGACTTAAAAGTATTTCTTGCCAGTCTCTTCTGGCCTGCAAAGTTGCTTTTGAAAAATCAACTGACAGTCTTATGGGAACTCCCCTGTAGGTAACTCTCTGTTTTCCTCTTGCTTCTTCTAAGATTCTCTCTTTAACTTTTAGCATTTTAAATATGATGTGTCTTGGAGTGGGCGTCTTTACATCCATCTTGTCTGGAACTCTCTGTGCTTCCTGTACTTACACATCTATTGCCTTCACCAAATTAGGGAAGTTTTCTTCCATTATTTCTTCAAATAGATTTCCAATTTCTTGCTTTCTCTTATTCTTCTGGCACCCCAAGAATGCAAATGTTAGACCTCTTAAACTTGTCCCAGAGGCTGCTTACACTATCCTCTTTATTTTTCTTTTTCCTTCTTGTTGTTCTGATTGCTTGTTTTTTTGCTTCCTTATATTCCAAATCATTGATTTACCACCTTTATTCACTCTATTGTTGTTTCCCTGTAAACTGTTCTTTATTTCAATTAGTGTAGCCTTCATTTCTGACTGGATCATTTTTATGCTTTTGAGGTCCTCACTAAGTTCCTTGAGCATCCTTATACCCAGTGTTTTGACTCTGCCTCAGATAGATTGCTTATCCCCATTTCATTTAGCTCTCTTTCTGGAGGTCTGATCTGTCCTTTCTTTTGGGCCATGTTTCTTTCTCTCTTTGTTTTGGCAGCCTCCCTGTGTTTGTTTCCATGTACTGGGTAGAGCTGCTTTGACTCCATGCCTTGGTAGTATGGCTTAATGTAGTAGGTATCCTGTAGGGTCCAATAGCACAATATCCCCTAATACTCAAGCTGAGTACTCAAGTTGTGCCCTTTGTATGGGCTAAGTATACCCTCCTCTTGTAGTTGAGCCCTGGTTGCTGTTGGCTGGTAAATGGGAGGGATTTACCCAGGCCAGTCAGTTACAAGGACTGGCTGTGACTATTGACTACCAACCTCTGCCCTCTGTGGAGGGTCAGCTGTGTAGGGGCAGGGTGGTGGTGCCCCCACTTCGTCTGTAGCTATGCAATGGGTGCACAGGCCTTGAGGTTTTCTGGGTGGTGCTGGCCAAGGTCAGTCCCCATGTCTTGTGGGGGCCACCCTTCCTGAGCTATAGAGCAATCCAAGATGGCTGTTACTTGTGCTGGGCTTGGAGATTCCCAGATGAAGCCAAGCTGTGAACCTAGGCTGGTTGCTGCCAGTGCCTGGCCTGCGGCCAAGTTAGCAAGAGGTGCAGGGGTTGGAGGCTCACTGAGGCCCGCTGTTGCTCCTTTGAAAGGATTTAGGAAGTTGTAAGCTTGAATTAAGACCAGCCATTCATATGGAAAAGGTACTGTTAACAGCTGTAAGTTGGGTGGGGCAGAGCCTTGGGGGACCTCCAGGGCAGGCAAACAGCATTAGCCAGGTTGATAAGAGTCAGAAATGGCTCTGCCTGCTGGTTGTACGGCTCTGCCCCCCTTTCTGTCTGGGAGAAAGCTATCCCCCAGCTCTTGCCTGAAGCCAGCTCTTCAGTTCCTTACTGTATGTGTACTTTTCAAGCTGCTACCCCAAGAGCTGGAGCTCAGAGGGAGTGAGTGTAAGTAAGTTTATGTGTAGGTTAAGAGGAACTGCTTGAGACTCCAGCAGTTTCTCCCACCAACTCAATCCCTGCTGGCTTTTGCAGTCAGAAATCATGGGGACTTATCTTCCTGGCATTGGTACCCTGGGCTGGGGTGCCTGGTGTGGGGCTGGGACTCCTCTCTCCAGAGATATCTTTATCCACCACACGTGGGTGAGGGACCAGCCCATTCCACATCTGCGCCCCTCCTACCAGTCTGGATGGATGTGGTTTCTTTAATTCCGTAGTTGTCAGACTTCCATTCAACTCGAGTTCTGCCAGGTCTGAGTAATGGTTATTCTAGAATTTAGTTGTACTTTTGATGTATTTGTGGGAGGTGGCGAGCCGTGTTTACTTATGCAGCCATCTTGATGGGAGGTCCTAAATAAATTCTTATAAAGTCATTTTTTTCAGATTTGTATTTCTTGATCATCACTTTTGACTTATATTTCTGTTAACCTTTTACCAACAGCCGCTTTCTAAAGTTGCCAGTCACACCTAATCTATTCCTTATTTCTATTTTCACTGTGATAACTTGTATTTTAGGTTTTTCATATTCTTTTAGGGAACATAGCACAGAGCGAAGAGTACTGAGATTTGATTCTAGTTCCTACATTGCCAAAAGATCAGTGTGGCCTTGAACTACCTCTCTGAACTTCAAATTCCACATATATACAATAATCTACTTATTAAAAATAGACCTTCTTATGTTTCTCCTCAGAGATTCAGAATTAGTGGGTCTTTGATGAGGTTAGACAACTCTCATAACTAGAAAATTTGGGGAAACTGAAATGGACTTGCCCATCTAATTAATGAGGTTGCACCTGCTTTCAAATAGTTCTCTCCTGTATTCATGAACAAAAAGCTTTCTCATCAAAAACAAAACAAGCATTAAACATTAAAGGAAATTATAAAATACTGATGTGCATTGTAACAGAAAACTTAGTTTTGTTAACTTACCTTTATCAATAAGTCAAGCACCAGCAAATATTTTCTTTTATCATCTTCCTTATTATTCCATAAAAGGCATCGAACAACCGGACCAACAAGATTCCAGCCCATATTCTTGATGATGACCTATAATAACATTTTCAGAGTAAAGCAAATTCTGCCATCTATTGAACTCTCACAGCAAGTTTTCTTGGAGGAGCTTAGAATTCTCTCTAAATATTATATTATACAATTTATGTCTCATGTATAGATCCTGTCTTCCTTAGAATTTAAGATCTACAGGGGAAATGATTTTTGCTCCCAGGATCTAGAGTAGGACCTGTCACAAAATAGTTATTCCATAAATACAGGTTGAAAGATGTCTGTTACTTTCAAGTATATTTGATATTCACAGGTTTGATATTCTGTTCTATTTTATTCCATTTTTTGTGTGGCTTGAACTTTAATATTTAGGTCTTTACTAATCAGGCATTTCTGTTATACAGTTAATATTTTTCAAAATTACTATTTATTCCACTATTACTTATTAAATAAGCCTATACTCGCTTTTAAAAACTTTAGTTCCTGTGAGACTACTTTCCCAACTAAGCATTTCTTTCCCCTTCTACCCTACAAGTGAGTCTCTGAAAATAATTAATCATTAAAAGAAATTCTAGATATGAATAAGATTTTGTGTATCTGAGGTAAAAAAAAGTAATTCTGATGAAATATTTTACAAATATATTCTCAACTACAAGGTATCCAGTCATTATGTAAATAGTGAAGAGTTATGAGGAAGGGAAATAAATACTGACTACCCATAAGCTACAACTTAATATTAATAACCTTACAGGGTAAGATTATTATCTCTGACAGATGAGAATGCCAGACTTTAGAGATTATTGACATGCCCAATGTCCAACAACTAGCATGTGGTAGAGCCAGGATTTGCATATATCTATCTAGTTCCAAAGCTCATGTTTTTCCCACTATACTCATGGTTTTAAATGGGGCAATTTATGTAGCAATGTCTGGAGACATGTTTGATTGTCATCAATGGGGGTAGATTGCTATAAAACATCAATAGTGCCAATGTTGAGAAACCTTACATTATAGTGTCTTAGGATAAACCATTCATGACTTTTTTTTTTTAATTTTTACATAAAGCAGATTAACAGTACCCCTTGATCAATCTTGACTATGTCACCTGGCAAGAAAATTAAGTTGTAGTCAGTTTTAAATAGTCTCATCAATATCTGAACCTTTGAATTTAGCAGACCACACATTACAAAGGTGATTCTCAAGCTATAAAGACTAAGCAAGCCTTACTATGCTTAAATCTATCACAATCACCTAATCTCAAATAGTCATGCACAAATCTATATCTTAATCTCCTATTTTTCTCCTGAGCTCCAAACAACTTTTCAATTGCCTGCTGCACCCTAAACTCAACATTTCTAAAATAAACTTATTTGTTTTCCTTCAGGGAACTTTCTTCTTTTTAGGTTGCCTTTTTCTGTTTGGGATATACTATTCTCTCAGGGGCCATCTTTTTCGCCTCACTCTCTCTCACCTTCACTATCAATGAGTCCCTTCTAGTCAACTCCAAAGCTTTTTTTTTTGCAAGTGCTACAAGGTGCTAACCAAAGGCAGAACAGAGTTGTTAAGAGCTCTGAAACCAGGCTGCACAGGTCTGAATCTTGGATTTCACATAAAAGCTGAGTTACTTTTGGGCAAGTCACTTACCATTCAGCGACTGTTTCCCTAACTACAAAATGAATTTAATAATAGTACAATGAGTTAATAGAAGTAAAGCACTTAAGGTAGCATCTGGCACATAATAGATACTCAATAATTATTAGCTATTATTAATTTTATTATTATTAGCTAAAGGTAAGGTACTTTCAAAGGTTAGCCTCTGAGAATGCAATTGGGGAAAAATCACGGAGTCAAGAAAAACATTAAATTTACTTTATTTTGGGCTACAACAGTACCATAAACACATCAGAAATAAACGTTTTAAATAAAATATCCTAATTATTCTAAGAGATTTTTTTATAAAAAAAGAGATAAGTAAGCCCTTTAAACTACTAAGAGGCTCTAAAAGCAGTATGTGATTAAAAAGCTTTAGGACTCTCCCAAATACAATCAATGTGCCCTGGATAATCACAGGTCAGGAGCATGACTAGATTATGATAGCAAGAAAGAAACTGCTGTATAAAAAAAGAGCATTATAAATGAAAAAAAAAAAAGTGTGTCTTCCCTTGTGCTAAAAGTGAAGCCCAAACACAAAACTTGGCAGTGTTGCTAACACTGTGTCCAAGGAAAAGGATCTCAGAAAGATCCTTTCCCATTGCGGAGAATGAGTTCTCATATAATTGTAGCTATATGACATTGGTCAGCTCTCCCTATCAAAATATTATCTTACTTGATATTTGGTTTTCTATATACATCTGGCTGAAGGAACAGAATGTGCTGATCACCAAAAGAGAATATCTAGTCTGCCTGATATTTATGTTTCTCAATGTAAATTAGTGATCCAATTGCCACTCTTGGTCCTTAACCAGAACTAATTCCTGCTCTTTGAAAGCACTTTAATTATACTTCAACTATAGCACTTATTTCAGTTATTCTACTTTATTGCTAGTTGTTTACATGTTTATCTCTTCCACCAGACTGTGAGTACCTTAAAGTATATGAGTAGTCCTAATTCTTTTGTCTTCCACTTTGCTACTGTAAAAATTTAAGTTGATTCTTAACGTGTGATGAATAAATGAATAGATGAATAATAGTATCATGGCTACTCTACCCAGTAAAGACTGAAAAGTATGCACAAAGATCATAATTACCTTATTCTTTTCATTTTGAATAATTTCTAACAGCTGGTCTATGTGCCCTTCATCTATACATTTTTGGCCTGCTAACTGAAATAAGCCAAAATCTTCTTCTTTAAAGTCTTGCTCTTCTAGGGTTTGCTGGCAAAACAAAATAAACAAAAACAGAACACGTTTAGACAAATAAAATTTCAAGAACTACTTGATTTATTAGATCTTAAATTCTAGGTGAATTGCACATTAGCATATGTATGAAAATTAAGATTAGCCTAATAAATACTTTAATAAATGATCTTGAAATCCACTGTGTTAAAGAATTCTTTAAGGATCAGTATTAAAAATTTTAAAGGTTACTTAAATGAGTATGTCACACGGGAAATAATCCAACCTGCTTTCCTGCCCTCATGCTATTTATTCATAGATCAACAAAAGAGCAAGGATTAAAGAAGATAAACAATTTGAGTGACCACAAATATAATTAAAAATAATCGGTGCCTTCCCCATATTTTGAAAGGTATTTAATGTTATTAAAAGAGGAAAAAATTACTTACACATCTCTTTATTATGGACTGAAGTTCTTCCACAGCCATTCCTCGTTATTTCTCTTAAGTTTTAATGCTGAAATGTACTAATATAATGCACGCTGTTAACTATCAGAGATATTACATTGAAGTATTAAATGTTATTTTTCACTCTGATGAATTGTTAGTAAATACAATAAAGAAAAGTTTTAAAGCTGAAATGTTTTTACTGAAAGTAAGTAGTATGTTGGCCTAAGAAAATTAAAATCTTTAAAAAACAACAGCAACAACAAAAAGCCTCCTCTTGTATCTTTTAGGTCTTCTTAAGCATAGTGTTCCTTAGTGTAGCTTTCTTAGTGGAAGACCTAACTGAAAAAAGAATCCTCTAGAGCACTCCTAAGAGGATTGCGAACATGAACTATGCAAAGTGCATTACAAGGGCGAACTATTTCATTTCTGAGAACATTTTCGAAAGGCGGGCCTGAAATCCGTTCCAACAAAGAGGCAGATTTTCATATTTCAGTGTCCCACTTGACAAAATTGAAGTCAACACAACTCACCCGGGGTGGTGAAAGCTCAGATGCCCTCCACCTCAAGTGTGACCTGGGCAGTGCCCTTAAGAGATGCAGTCACCAAAATAAGCCAGTCAGTGAACTCAACCGGCGGCCCTCGGGGTAGCCGCGTCCCGTTCCCGCAGCGCACCGTTTCTCCCGGCGTGAAAGCCCGGCCCCAGCCCTACAGCGCGGGTCCGCCGGGTCCTCATGGCAGAGAGCTCTACGGCGGCTAAACCCCAGCGCGCGTGCGGGCGGCAACCTAGGGCAGCCATTTCTCCCGATTCCAGCTCGCCTAGGCGTTCGGGCCCCCCCCACCTCGGCGGGCCTAATACACCCACGGCGCCGCATCTTTGCGGCTCAAGGTCTGCCGATAGCTCCGGCAGCCAGAGACCTCCCTAGGCACTCACTTACCAGCCGGGCGTGTGGCCTCCTCCGCGCGGTCCTCTACCTACCGGCCGCGCAGGCAGCTATCCGGGCCCCGCCCCTGTCGGCCCCGCCCCTCCCAGCCCCGCCTCGCGCCACGCTAGGGGAGGCGGGGCCTCGGGGAGAGACGCCTGGGTCAGTCCCGACCCTCTGACGACGCTGCCTATGGCTGAATCTGCCCGGCTGTCTTCGGCCCGCCAAAAGGCCCGGGCTCCCCGCGCTTCGCGAAAGGCTTCAGGTAGGCAGAAGGGCCTCTTCCCACGTTAGGACCCTGAGAACGAGCCCCTACAGAGCTCCAGACTGAGGTACGCGAGGCGCTCCCGAAAGGCTGCCCCTGGGAGAAGGCCGAGAGCGCCCCTCCGTCGTCCCGCGCCTTCTGGGAAAGCCCTCCCGCCGGACCCCCAACTTGACACTAGCGTTCTAGGATTGTCCCCGGAATGGGCTGTACTCCTGTCTCTGAGGGAGATGGCATTACAGGTCCTGGGACCCTAGAGCTGGGGTCGCCAGTGTGGGCAAGTGACCGGGGCAGCGTGGGCAGATCGTGTGCACCTGCCCTTGAACCCAGGTGGGACTGGCCCTCCTTCCAGTCGAACTTGCTTTGGTGGCCCTGAGGTATCGGAGAACCTCCTCCCCTCTTACCCGGGAATGAGTATTTGGGAGATGAGGAGAAAGTACCCCTAAAAGTAATCACATCTCAGATTTTCAGGAGTGCTTAGCTCTGCAACTATGTTTCAAAAGAAAATTCCCCCCAGAGACACATGTTGACCAGGAACACTTCGGGAATTACTAATTTACAAGAATGAACTGGATTCCCATTCCATTTCACTTGACTTATACACAGGATTGGAAATGGAATATGTAGGAAAGAAGAAAAGATGGTATAGTTTATTTGGACAGAGCTCTGACCTGTAACCTAGTGTATTTGGGTAAAACTTGACCTATTGTTATTTGCTTTTGTTTTTAATTTTAGGTACTAAACAGACAAGTACCTTAAAACAAGAAGATGCTTCTAAAAGGTATGAGAACTATTTGGACAACTGCATCCGCTTGGCTGAACCATTTTTAAAAACAATAATGGGTGCTACCATAAAGAAAATTATTATGAGAAGGAGAAGATCTGGGAAGCACTATAAATTCTCACAGACTATTACATCCCCCTACTCCATGCTTTAAGAAAAGCAAAATCAGACACTTTTAGGTGCTTGGTGAAGGTATGAGTATCTGTAAAAAGGTGTCAATGGGAATAAACATTCCTGAAATAACCACGTACTACTTTTCCACCTTTTTGGATACTCTCTTCTTTTTTTGCTTTATATGCCAGAGAGTACAAGAAATGTTTTCTGTTCTTTGTTTACATTATGACTATATTTATAGCAGAAAGTTGTCCTGTCTCTTGACTTCTCCTACAATGGCAAGATTTAGCTTTTATCACAAAAAGTTTCTAAAATAGTAGTCCATGAGTATGAATAGAATATGTATCTATGATATTTTATAAAGTATTAACTTTGGCCTTAAATTACTCATTTTTTTCAAAAATTATTTACTTAGTGTAAGATATGCCAGACCTGTTAGGCCCTGAGGATATAATTTTGAACAGAAATAGACATAGTTCCTATCCAGTGGAACAGAGATATACCAATTACATTATCACAAATAAATACATAATTACAAATTATGTTAAGCGCTATAAAGGAGGAGGAACTCATACCCAGAGTCTAATTACCTGGAGGTTGGCAGGAAAGGTTGTGGGTTTTCAGGGAAGGGCTTCTCAGAAAGTAATTAAGCTGAGACCTAAAGGCTAGGTAGGCATTAACCAGACAGAGAGGAGAAAGAGAACTCCAGCCAGAGGTGGCAGGATGTGTGACCAGGTTTGGTCATTTAAGAAAAGATGCCCAGGGTGGTGTACAGCATGCTGAACAAGGGAAGAAAGGAGCATAGGACAAGTTTAGGAAAACAGGATTCCATTTATATAGTACCTGGCTGTGGTGAGAAACGTAGATTTTCTACATGCAAATGGGAAAACTTTAATAAAGTAATGGGATTTAAGTTTAAAGGTTTTAAGATGTTAGGGATGGTGATCACCTGGGATGGAGAAATTGGATGGATTTGAGATCTGTTTTGGAGGATACAGGCATATCTCAGAGATGTTGCGGTTCAGTTCCCATCCACTGCAATAAAGGAAGTAATCTTTTTGTTGGTGGAGTTTTGCCTTCAATTTGTAAAAAAAAAAACACAACATCTGTCAAGTGCAATAAAGTGAAGTGCAATAAAATGAGGAATGCCTATATTTCCCTGTGGAACAGCATGATTATACTGACTTCTCTTTTAGAAATATTATGACTCTTCAACACTGATCTGACCACAAACCTGAGGAAATTTTATTTTGAGCACTACAGTTTGAAGAATGTAGATAAGCTGAAATGTATTTTGAGCAAATCGTCCAAAATGATGAAATAATTAAAAATCCATGTGGGTAACCAAATAGTTACTGAGGGAAGTGGTCCTTTATAAATTTATTCCAACTGCAAACTACTTCTACATTCAATCCAGGTGAATACTTTTAAGCCAGAAATTAAAGAACTTTGCAAAAGTATAAAAAAATTCCACTCTTCATACTAAATTTTTTATTAAAAAGTAGGTTAGCATGTAATGGGTATATTATTAATAAATAAATGCTTTAAAGTTTTCTCACCTTTAATCATAATATGGTCAATATTGGCAGATATAATTTATGTAAGCAAAAGCTCTAATTTTAAAAATGTAGAGGAATGCTGAGACCAAAAAGCTTGAGAACCACTGCAGTATCCATGCTACCTGTTGTTATTTCTGACAGAGGCAGCTGTGAGACTTGGCTTTCCGTGGGAAGCAGCTGTAGGCACACATCAGTTAAGAGGAGTGTGGCTGTTACTGCACGTTGAAATCGTTAACGATTAAATCAGCAATTCCTAACGTAGATTGTGTACTGATCTTAGTACATGATATAGCTTTTATTGGTAGGCAGCAAAAAAATAAATAAAATTTTTCATAAAGCTAAATGTAGTCAGTATAAAGAACTGTCTTTTAATCTGAGTTCATGTTTTTAATACTTTTATGATGTAACCATGGCCTTTATGAAATGATGGGAGAACAGGTGTTAGCTGTAAATTTATTCTTGTTTTAATGTCCTTCTTTGTTCCTAGTTGGCAATCCCGGTTAGTGCTACAAATTGTTTTGTAAAACATATTGCTCCAGGCAAGGAATTGGACTCTAAAGTTTTGAAGGTAGGGAGAGAAGTGGAGTACATTCTAGATCCAAATATGAGAGCCAAGTCAAGGTCCTGGAGGCCAGCAAAGTTTGTTCTTCTAGTAGGCAAGTAGAGAAAAGGAGCAAATCTATCACCAACATAATTGGTATCTTTGGTCCTGTAGCTGGGATTCTCAATCCTGTTACACACTAGGATTATCTAGAGCACTTTGAAGAAAACAGCCAGGCCCCATCCTCTGAGATTCTGAGCCTGCAGTGGGACCTGGGCATAGTATCTTTTTGAAAAATCTCATCAGATGATTCTAACAGCAGCTAGAATTGAGAACCAGTGCCCTAGGGCCATTGTTGGATCTGATAGCCTATACTTCTTTGTTCCATAACGGCAAGCAAAGGCTAACAGAGTACCATTGGTGCCAGGATTAGGACCAGCCTTCCTAGGAAGATTGCTGTTTTCCTAAACCATAGTCATATCAGTATAATTATTTAATAAGACTTTACAACAAAAAATAAGTAAACACTTCTTTGCAAATATGACTCTCCTGTCAGTCTGGGCCATCTGTTAACTTCTGAGACTTGACACAAGTAAATTTTTCTAACAGCCAAAATTATATTTTTCCTCTCTGATCTCTTCTTACAAGTATTTTGGAGGAAAACCTTCCTTTTTAGGCACACACAAAAGTAGTAGAGTATAAACTCTTAACTGAAAAAATATTTTATCCCCCCTTTTTATTTTCCTGTAGGATTCTCTTAAGTTATATTTTTGTTCTCTGGGTTCTGGAAATCAAACAATCTAGTTATTGTGGCTGACTTTCTATGTGTACAGTACCGCAAGTAGTTTGTTTCCTTTTTGAAAAATATTGGATCAAAAGTAACAGCAATAAAAATATAAATTTAAGAGGCAAAAGAGTAAGCTGTTAGTGTTGTATTTTAAAACAGAAAATTGGCTAAGATAAAACGTATAATATCTTTTAAATTTAAAATTTTTTTTTTTAATTTTAGGAAAGCAGAACTAGAAGAGATTGTGAGAAGGAAGATTAAGTTTGAGAGAAAAGCTCTACATATTGTTGAACAGCTTTTAGAAGAGAATATTACAGAAGAATTCTTAAAAGAGTGTGTATGTATTCACAAACTTTTACTTTTCTAGTAGAAAATCTTTAAAAAGAAAATCTTTAAATCTGTGCAACATGAAACTTACTTGCATTATTGAAATCTTTGAATCTGTTCTCAGTCACCATGTGCAGGTAACATGCTATATAATCCGTGCATTTTAAAATGGTCATTTATGCATTTCTTGTATAATGACTTCAAATGCACTAATGAAAAATTACAGCCCTCAGTAGTGGTTTTAACCAGTCTGCTTATCTCACTTGATTTTCTTCGTTTGCATGAATGATCCCAATGTTATTTTCCATATTCTGTATGTTGTCTTATTTCAGTAACAAGATTATTTTTGTTAATTTAATTCTATTAATTTGGATATTTTTTTAAATAAGAATTGAAATTTTTTTTTTTAAGTTACTGACTTTAGAAAGAGAGGGAGGAAGGGAGAGAGAAAAACACTGATTTGTTGTTTCACTAATTTATTTGGTCATCAGCTGATTCTTTATGTACGCTGACTGGGGATTCAACCTGAAATCTTGGCATATCAGGGTGATGCTCTAAGCAATGGAGCGACCTGGCCAGGGCTGGATATTTTAAAAACCTCAGATGTAGATCCTTTATGATTTAACAAATAATGAGAAAATATAATCTGCATTTTTTTTTCTTAAACAGCTGTATTACATTACAATTTTGAATAGAAATTTCTATTATATCTTTATAATTGTCAAGAGAAGAAATGGAAAATTCAAACTCAGGGCTTTTATTGCAAAAGTATTCTTAGTGTGGCTCAGAGATTTTTCTAAACAAGAGGAATATAAATATAGTATGTAAATTGATATAGGTAACTGCATCAGAATCTGCATTCTGCATAATATGATGATGACTAAAGACAAGCATAAACCAGAAGTGCTTCATTTGAAACAAGTACCTCATAGCACTCGCAATAAAAAGTTTTCAGTCCCTTCAAAAATAGAAAAACTTCTTCAAAAATAATCTCAAGAAGTGGAATTATTTGAACAGGAAGATGTCAGTGGGAAAAAATTGGTGTTAGCTTATAACTATCACTTCACCTTTCTCCTGTACAGTTTTTTCAGAAGCTGGAAGATTTTGCACAAAAATTTATACAGAAGTTACAGCGACCTTTGTTACACTTTGTTTTTTAAGATTGTGCTTTAAAAATAGGTAAAAAATTATATCTTATTATATTACATGGTTTATTTTTTTGAATAATACTTTAAAAAATAATACTATCAGTATTACACCATTTATTTCTTCTGCCTCGGAATTATTTCAGAAACTGTATAATCTACAAAGATGCATAGTCTACTGTGGTGGAAGTTTATTTGTTTTTGTTCTTTTTAAATAATTACTAACATTTTTTGAGTACTTACTATGTGTCAAGAGTACTTTTCTAAGTTCTCTTTGTATTTTTCTCTGATTCTAACATCGAACCTATGTGATAGGTACTGTCATCACTGTGTTTTCAGATGAGATCTAAATAAACTTTTTCCAGTAATCTGGGTGGGGATGTCCCTTTTATGTCATTACAGGGAAAGTTTATCACACCTGCTCACTACAGCGATGTCGTGGATGAACGTTCTATTATCAAGCTCTGTGGTTATCCCTTATGTCACAACAAGCTTGGAATTGTAAGTAATTTTTTAAAATATAGACCTTTAGTTTTTATATATAACAAAATACTTTGTAGAAAGAACAAGTGAAACTGAGGTCATGAACTGATGTCATGATATATAGATAACTTGTACCATAAGTTCATGTTTATTACTTGAATTCTTTTGTAAGCTGTACTTTCTTTTCTTTAGGTACCAAAACAGAAATATAAAATTTCTACCAAAACCAACAAAGTCTATGATATTACTGAAAGAAAGGTAAGTTTAAAGTTTACTTTCAATTTGGCAGTTAATTTTTAATATTATACTAAATGGAAATCTAAAAATAACCTTAAATTCTTGCCTTTTAGAAAATAGTCACATTAGAAATTTTTTTATTTGTAAATATTTTATTCAAGATGTTTTAAAACACTCTTTACTTATGCTTTAATACTTCAACATTTAAAAACTAAGTGTTTATTGGCACAAATTCAGGTAACTAAATCATGGAGCAGAATAAAGAAGATGAAACAGACTCACCACATACGTGGACACTTGATATATGACGATGGGAATCTATAGATTAGTGGAGAAAGGATGGATTACAGTAGACCCTCTCTATATTGCGGTTCACTTATTGAGGCCTCACTGTTATCGCAGGATTTTTAAAGATATTATATTTAATTATTTATCGCAGATTTTTTGCTATATCGTGGGATTTTGTAGTACTGTATACGTATGTTGTTAAAGTTATGTAGCTTTAAGAGTAGAATAAATGTAAGGTTCATACTTCGCGGGGGGGGCAGTCTAGAACATAATACTCATGATAAGTGAGAGAATACTGTATTCAATAAATAATACTGGCACAATTAGTTGTACATATGTAAAAAATGAAAATTCACCTCTGTCTCAATGTACACAGAAAGATCAATTTTAGATTAATGGGGGATGTAAGTGTAAAAGACAAACCTTTTCAAAGATAGTATGGGGGAATATCTTTGTAAACTTGGACGAGAGAGAACTCTTAAATACGATAAACTGTAGACTGTAGAAGAAAAATTGATAAATTTTCCTACATTAAAATTAATGTTTGCTTCTTAGAAGTTTCCAAAACAGAGTGAAAAGATAATCCCCAAATCAGAAGGAGTTATATTACTGCCATATTTGACTACAGATTCATAACCAAAAAATAGATCTATAACCTAACAGAAAAATTTTATAAAAGAAACTTGAATGACTAATGAATGTATGAAAATGTGCTCAACATTAATCAGGAAAATAGCAAATAAAAACGCATTGAGTTGTTTTCACAGCCCTCAAATTAACCAAATTATAAAAATCTGAGAGTATTAGTAACTCTGTATTCTGCTGGACAAATAAAAATTGGTACAACCTGTTTGAAAACTGTTTGGCATTATCTAGTAAAGCCAAATGTGCATATTGTTTATGATCAATTATTTGCTGGATCTCTAAAGGAAATTCTTGCTTGTATGCACAAGGATGTATGTATATGAATGTTCTTAATTATATAAATAATATATATGCATAAAATGAGGTATTGACCCCTAAAAACTTAAAAAGAAAGGAAATTCTGACACTTTCTACAACATGGATGAAATTTAAAGACATGCTAAGTGAAATAAGCTGGCGCAAAAGGACAAATACATGATTCCACTTAGGTAACTAGTGTAGTCAAATTTATAGAGTCAAAAAGTAGAATAGTGGTTGTCAAAGGAGGCAGAAATGGAGAGGTATTGTTTAATGGGTGCAGAGTTTTGGTTTTGCAAGATGAAGAGAGCTCTGGTAGTGGATGGTAGTTGATGGGTGCACAACAGTGAGAAGATACCTAATGCCATTGAACTATACACTTAAAAATGATTAAGATGGTAAATTTTACATATTTGACCACATTTAAGAATTTTAATAATTGTTTAAAAAGGTTCATAGTAACACTGTAGTGATAGCAAAAAAACCCAACTTAGTTGTCCATCAACATTAAATAAAGGGTAGAGTACTTACACAATGGGATGTACAGTAATACAGTACTCCCTCACTTACCGTGGGTATTCTGTTTTAGACCCCCCCCCCCCCGTGATAGGTATAAATCTGCGAAGTAGAAACCTTACATTTATTTTAGTATTTTTATATATTTAAGGCTTTATAAACCCTTCCCACACACTTATAAGCCATTCCCAGTCCCTTATTAACCTTTTCCACACTTTTATAAACACTACTTATGTTCTTAAACATATTCTACACTCTTAAACCTATGTAACTAACAACATACATATACAGTACCACAAAATCCCGCAATATAGGGAAAAATCTGCGATAAATAATTAAATATAATATTTTAAAAAATCCCGCCATACAGTAAGGCTGCAATAAGTGAACCATGATATAGAGAGGGACTACTGTACACAGTTTCAATGAATAAGCTGCAACTTCATGAATTAATCTTAAAAAACATAATGTGGAACAAGAATATATAACAATGTGATTCCATTTAGGCAAAGTTTAAATGTAGGCAAAAATGAGTGATAGATTTTATAAGACTATACGAGGCCTGTCCAGAAAAAGTCCAGCCATCGTTAGTATCACAAGAATTGTTTGTGTGACATTGATGTAACTTGGCAGCCAAGGAAAGTGGAATGGAATACACATTTGTGAATAATGATGACTTCACTGTACTAATCAGTGGAGGGCGATAGATACAGCTGACTGAGCATGTATACTGTGTGGCTGTTGCATTCAAAATGACTGAGCAAGTAGAGCAATAAATCTGCATCACATTTTGCTTTAAACTTGAACATTCCTCTGTGGAAACTATTTGGATAATTCAGAAGGCTGCAGCTATGGGCAACTGGTGATTGGCAGCTTCATCATGACAATGAGCTTGCTTATGCATCATGTCTCGTGCAGAGTTTTTTGTGAAACGTCAAATCACCCAGGTGATTCAGCCCCCCTACAGCCCAGATTTGGTGCCCTGTGGCTTACGGCTTTTCCCAAACTAAAATCACCTTTGAAAGGGAAGAGATTTCAGCCTCTTGATGAGATTTAGGAAAATATGACGGGACAGCTGATGGCAATTGGGAGAACTGTGTGAGGTCCCAAGGTGCCTACTTTGAAGGGTACTGAGGCATCATTGTCCTATGTACAATGTATCTTGTGTCTTCTTCAATAAATGTCTCCATTTTTCATATCACATGGCTGGATACCTTCTTGACAGACCTCATATACATATATGTGTGTGTGTATATATATGTAGCAAAACTAAAAGCAAGGAAATTAGTAACAAAATGTATGACAGTAATTACCTCTTGAGAATGCGGGGCTTGATGCCATCAAGGAGGGTCTCATAGACGCCTTCAAAAGTACTACATCTTATTCTTTACATTTTGTGGTAGACTCATGGGTCTCATTCTTTTCTTTGAACCATATATTTATGTTTTATACTCTCTGTTGTATATGTATTGTGTTTCACAATTTTAAAAAAATAGTTAAAAAAATTTTTTTTCAGTGTTTTTGCAGCAATTTATGTTATCAAGCATCTAAGTTTTTTGAAGCACAAATTCCTAAATCTCCAGTATGGGTTCGAGAAGAAGAAAGGTAATTTAAATCATTATATATATATTTGTTCATATAGTCTAAAAATTTCTTTCTGGTTTTTGAGGTATACAGAGAATAGGTCTAGTCATCTTTGGAATGTTACCACTGTGTACATTTTAATTGTGGGGAAATGGTTATATTTTAAGCATAGCTGTTAGGATTTTTTACTTAAAAGTCAGAAAATACATACAGATGTTATTTGTTTGTTTTCGCTTTACTCACAAAACTTGAACTTAGCTCACTGCTAGAGCAGTTATTTCCTTTTTTTTTTAAAAGACTTAATTGATTCTATTCATTGATTCATGAATTAAGTAGCAACCCATCTAGTGAATAGAAAATTGCTCTCAGCCAGTTATTTCTTTTGATATTTCTGTTAATATAATAGTCCTGGAGTAAGAATGTTAGATTTTCTCATTATTAGGAAACTATGCACTAAGATTAAAGTTTAGGTTACTAATTTGTTAAATCTGTGTTAAAAACCAGTACAATGTTTTATAATTTAAAGAATCACAATTGAGAGTTATTTTTAGGGAAAAAAATAGTAAATTTATAGACATTTTTGGGATTTTGCCTCTGGGAACTATTTGAACATTTACAACATTTTAGTAGTTGCCAAATTTGAGAGAAAATTTATTATTGCAGGACAAATGGCATAATCATGTAAAAACAGTAACAAAAATTATTGTTATATAATTAAACTATATTTTTTATAAATACCAAACAAAGGCTTAAATTAATGAGATAATGTACCAAATAATTCATGTTTGGTAGAGAATATTGTAACAACACAAGGCAAAGTTATTTGTAGGAAAATAGGATCTGTGCTAAATAAATCAGTAAGTCAATGACATAAATGTACCGAGACACAGGTTGATGAAAGATCTTTTCTTTCCCTATAAAAACAAAATGACTCAAGTCTTATCTGATACACAGTGTAATATGATGCTACTGTACGTTCAACTAGCATCACTGCACTGATGACAGCATCTTTGTTAATAAACACCTTTGCCTGATGATTCATTCCGTTGTGGTTTAAAATATGTAAAACATATATGGCCTTTGTTATTTGCATTAAATATAAAGGAGACTAAATTGATATTTATCCTATCTAACTTTCTTGTTTGGAGGATAAAAGATTGTGAGAGCACCTTTTAAACTTACTCTTTTCCCCTTAATATTTCCTATACCAGAGTTGCCCATCGCTGCCTCACTGCCACATATTCCATTTTGCACTGTTAAAACCAGTGTTGCTTGACATCATCCTTAACTTTGCTTCAGAGTTATCTTCTCTGCTTCTTAAATTCAGCCCTTTCATTTAGCCAGTCATCATATCTGCTTCAACTGCTACAAAACCACTTACCAAATCACCTTTCCCATCATCTGTGTTCTCCAAATACTTACAATTAGTTACTTCTGTTAGCTAAGTTAAAACAGTTCTCCCCTCTAACCTTTTCTAAAATCTTGCCATCTCATGTTCAGAATGCCCACTTTTTCCTAAAATATAAAGCCTTGACACTATATTTGTGCTTCTTGAAATTCTGCCTTCTCTATACATACCCTTCCCTACCTCTCTAAAAAAAGAAAGCTGAAAATGGCCTTTGCTTCCTGTAATGTAAGCTAATCAGTTGAGCTTAACATTCAAAGTATGTAGTCTGTGCTTAATACCTGGGAGGTGACACACATGTACGAAGCCCAGTCTGTGAGTTTAAATCTCACTGGAATGGCAAAACAGATTCATGGGTGAAACAAATCTGTACCTATTTTAACGGGGACCTGTTATGTAAGTAGTGAGGATAAAACATTGCACAATGAGAAACTATAAGCAGATATGAGAAAATAAACTTGTACGAGTGTGTTGGGGTGTTGAAGTGAGGACATTAGCTTACTTGAAATAAAAGGTACATTTTGGAAAAAAATAGAAGATAATGATACATAACTAGGGGCCAAACTAAGTTTAGTACATCCTCAAGTACTGGGGAACCATCTAATGTTTTTAAACTAAATTAATATGGCATTGATGTACATGAATTGAAGAAAGGATCATAATTAGAGTCTAACGGGTCCTTAGAGATAATTCAATCCAACCTCTATCAAACAATCTCAGAAAGAGTAAGAATATTTCTTAAGCTGTTGATAGATTCTGAACAAAGCCAGGATTCTTTCATCATATTCCACTTGATTGGAAGTAATCATGAGTAACCTATAATATACAATTGTATATTCTTACATGTTTAAACTTCAATCACCTTCAAAGTACTTCCCATTTGATACAGTACACCTGTTGAGATTTTTTTTTCCACTGCTCAAAACAGTTTTTGAACTCATCGATTTTGATGCTTTTTAGTGCTCCTGCTGTTTTTTATTTCACCTCTTCCACATTGGCAAAACATTTCCCTTTGAGGACTTTTTTCACCCTGGGGAAACAAACAAATTTTAAAAAGTCACTTGGGCAAGATTGAGTGAAGAGGGAGGGTGGGGCCTGGGGGTCATGCCATTTTTAGTCAAAAACTCCTGAACACTCAGCACTGGTGTGGGCAGATGTGCTCGTAAATCATCCATCATGAAATGGGCAAACATGTTGAAAGAATCTTCAAAAAAAATTCACTGAGGCCAAATGCAGCCTCTCATGACAACACCAGCTGGTACACTTATACAGATGGGTTCCTAGCACTCTCACCTAGCGGCGAAGACTGTACTACAATGGGCCCGCCCTCCAAAAAATAATTCCGGGGCTTTGAGGGGGCCCCCCCTTGTAACTATAGCTTTATTTATGTATAATACTTGACAGTGTATAATCATATCCGTATCAGTGTTACCTTAATTTCTAAATTCTATGGGCAAGATTATGTCAGTTTATTTAATGAATCCACTAGATGTCACTGTGTGTTCACAGAGAATGTTTGGTAATTTTATGTGTGCTGATGGTCAGAATTCTAGAATTTGGTATTTTAAAGTTTTTCTAGCTATTGCACATAAAATAAACTCAACAGAAATGTGATATTTTAAAGAAAGTCTGTTCAAATATGATATGGGGTATAACATTCAGAACCTATTTTCTTTTAAAGCGGGGGGAAATTTGCTTCTTTCAAATGGTGGCATTTAGTATTTAATACAGGGTTATTTTTATTAGCTTAAAGGGAGTCATTATAATAAATCACATCATCACAGTAATTTTAATTTTATCTTATTACCAATATTAGTTATTGAATACTTATTTAATAATCATTATTTTAAAATAAGAATACATTTTAAAATCCACCCAAAGAATTAATATTTTATTGCAATGACTTCCAAAATTTTTGACTATAATAAATGCATTTTACATTATGATTCATCACATACATATGACAATTTTTTTAAAGATTTTATTTATTTTTAGAGAAGGGAAGGAAGGGAGAGAGAGGGAGAGAAACATCAATGTGTGGTTGCCTCTCGTGTGCCCCCAACTGGGGACCTGGCCCACAACCCAGGCATGTGCCCTTGTTGGGAATCAAACCAGCAACCCTTTGGTTCACAGGCCAGTGCTCAATCCACTGAGCCACACCAGCCAGAGCACAAACAAAATTTTTATGAAACAATTTTTATCCTCATTATATGAAAAGCCTCTGATATTTTGTACTTTATTGTTGCTTTTTTAAAATGCTGGTAGCAACCCGCTGAATTGGTTGTTCCTGATCAACAGGTTTAAGAGAACTGCTTGGTTGGATCTTGCTTGGGTTTTCTGTTTTACTCTAGGAAGTCTATTATCAGCAGTAAGCCTCAGTTTCCTCATTTGTAAAGTAGGAATTTGCATTTAAGGTCTTAGTTCCCTTTAGTTCTAATGTTTTACAGTTCTTAGTCGATCTGCTGCTATAGTGAAAATTTTACTTATAAAAATGATAAAAATTAAAATTATCAGTATAAGACCAGGGAAACTTATACTACCTTGTATTTGTGGGGATATCTGTCTCATTCAAAAATTTAGAATAAAAGTTACTGACTTAAATAATTTTAACTCCAGTCTGTAAAGATGAAGACTGATAAATGATTGGATCAGTTTTTAAATTTTGAAGAAAAACCAGGAATGCTTTATACTATGTCCAGAACAACTTGAAGTTGATATCTGTAGGAACACATGATCTTACTTACCATTTGGAAATTGAATACTAAATTTGACACATTTTGGTCTTTCTTACATTACTGTGGAAGCAAATATAAACTTACTCATCAGATTCTAAAATACTAAAACCTATAGTGTTTCTTCAAATGTCTTAAAATTGTTTTTTACCATAATTGATAAAAAAAATGTATAAATATATTTATGAAACATTTGAACAAATTTATGAATTCTAGCTTCATGTTTCTATTGAGGCTTTGGAGTCATAAAGGGCCTTAGAGGTTTTCTAGGCCCTCATTTGTATTATTAAGGTAGGAAAAACATCTGAAGTATATCCTTAATGTCATGGAGAGCTGTAATGCTTCTCACAAAATGTCTCCTGCTGCCCTGTCAGAGACAAAACGTTGACCTAGATGGCCTGGGTCATGATGCAGTCTGATGCTTCTTTCTCATGTTGTGAGTTAGAAATTTTTTTACCACTTGGTGGCCAGAAACAGACCACATACAATTTTGTTCCCCTGAGACTGTGTGCTCATTTAGATAGTCATGTAGTTGCATTTATAAATTGTTTGGTTGACTGTAGGCTGACAGATCTTTGAAGGAGGGAAGTTTCTTGAATTGTAATCTAAAAAATCAGGAGTTAAAGCTAAGAAGGACAAATGGTGGGAATCAAATTATGATTTAAAAGATCAAATAGGGGTGAATGGTTAATGCTGACAGAGCTAAAAGCGCCATCATGTGGCTCAGAATAGGGGATTTTCACACATACTTCTTGGCAATAAACATAGTGTAATCTCAGAGGTGCGGAAGCCAAAAACCTCTGCAGAACAACTTCTATAACCTCTTCCTGAACAGCCAACTCTGTTGCTTGGTATACAGAATAAAAACTTTCTAAAACAGGTTTTAATACGTCTCAAATCATATTTGAAAAATTCCCACTATAAGGGGCAATGGTAGCCTGCTGCTTCTGTTGGTTTATGTATAGTATACATATTCTAAGTGATTAACAGACATACATACACGTACATACAAAAGGTTTTTTGGTATGTAATTTCTAGTTTTAGATTTACTTTGTTAAGATTATAATTATTTAATTTATGCTTTAGTGAAAACATTTATGAAGAACAAGTTTGAAGGTCTTCTTTAACATGATTACATATTTTTGCTTTTTGATTTGAGCTTATCTCAGTTAAGTAGAGAATTATCTCCAGTGCAACATAAACTTTGAAAGGAACAGATGATACTTAGAAGAGAAATGACCCTTAATGAAGAAATAGCTTTTGAATTTCATTTAAGAAATGATAGAAAAGAAAGAGCAACTTAACCTGGTGCCTCATTTTTAAATAGTTCATAGCAAAAACAAACAAGTTTTATACTGAATGTTTTATCCAAGACCTAATTAAATTTAAGTTTATTTTGGTGTTAGGTACCATTTCCATTTTATAGATTGGGAATCAGGGAGAGTATTAAGGTCACTCATAAAATATCTAGAAACAAGGTTTAGTGTAGGTTTTTCTTTTTGTTCATTTACCTATAGTCAGAAAAATGAAACAAGGGCGAGGAAAATAGTAGCTTGTAAACTGTATTGAGTTCTTTGAGAGGGGTTAAGCAAAGGTGATATTCTCACTACTTTCCTGGGCCTTTTCTGCCTTTGATTAGAGGTGGCATGTTGTAGAAAGAGCTTAGACTTTGAAACATGTAAATTCAAATCCTAGATATACTACTTGTTAGCTGTATTGACTTTAGGAAGTTGTTAACCTCTCAAAGCTTCAATTTCCTCCTCTATGAAAAGCCATGTAAGGATAAAATGTAATGATATATAAAACCACCTAGCAGAAAGTGTAGGAAGATTAAAAAGTTCTGGAGATGGATGGTGGCTATTAGTTGCAGAACAATATAAATATACTTAATGCTGTTGATCTGTACACTTAAAATGGGTTAAAGTGGTAAATTTTGTTATGTACTTTATCACAATTTAAAAAATCCACCTCCACTTAACTATATTTTAATTTTCCCCTTCTTTAGAGATTGAAATTTCTTTTAACTCAATGTTTTTCTCAAAAAAAAACCCAAATAAAACCCAAATTGTATAGCTGGACATTTCTCAAACTATTAAATTGTATGCATGATTTAGAATAATGTTTAAATTTTTTATTATCCTTTGATTTAGCCATACATGAACCCAATTCTTATTTGGAACTATTCTGCCTCCAAGATCTTGAAATAAGAGATTTCTGTCTCTGACCTCAACCTCTATCTCATCTACAGCTATCACTCCTAAGTGTGCTTTGTGACCTCATTTTGACCTCCTGTCTCTGCTTAGCTCTATTCTTCTAGGTTGGCAGACCCTCATTAAATTCGTTTTCTTTAGCTGTACTGTCATCAGTTACACTCTTGTCCTCTCAAATAATCCCAGATTCTTTCTCCCTTAACCTTCTACCATGTGCACCTTCACGTGTCATCCTTTTCTTCTGTGCCTAGGTTGCTGAACATGATTGGGTAAAGTTCTCAGATAAGACCATTAGCACTTTAGACAAGCTGCCTTACTTAATTCAGTCCTTACAACATCCCTGGGAATGTATTCCTACCCATTTTGTTGATGTTTGAACTGAGGTTCAGAAAAGTTTACTGACTCACCATAAAGGTTTAGTCACTCACATATACAGTAGTCCCTCTATATCGCAGTTGACGTATCGCAGCCTCACTGTATCGCGGGATTTTAAAAAAATATTATATTTAATTATCACGGATTTTTCGCTATATTGCAGGATTTTGCAGTACTGTATACGTATGTTGTTAAAGTTACATAGGTTTAAGAGTGTAGAATATGTTTAAGAACATAAGTAGTGTTTATAAAAGTGTAGAAAAGGTTAATAAGGGACTGGGAACGGTTTATAAGTGTGTGGGAAGGGTTTATAAAGCCTTAAAATATATATAAATACTAAAATAAATGTAAGGTTCCTACTTTGCGGATTTTCACCTATCGCAGGGGTAGGGGGGGTCCGTCTAGAACGTAATACCCGCGATAAGTGAGGGAATACTGTATGTATCACTTAGCTCATATGTATCGATTTGGGATTTAAACCTAGATTTGTCTGTCCCAAAGCCTGCTATCTGCATTCCTTTGGCCCTGTTTCCAGTTCATTTTGTCCCAACGGTATGCTCATTTTTTTCCCGTTGTTTTTTACTAACTCCAATACATTCAGACCTTTTTTCTTCTCCTTAAACTTTGAACCTAACTCCCAACTCATAGTACCTAATTTAACCTACTACTAAACTGAAACAATTGAGGGTAGAGTCTCCTTCAACATTATTTTCTTTATATTCTCTTTCATTTCTCTGCCTCCTCATTGCTAATATAGCACTGAAGTTACTAATTTCATTCTCCCCTCACCAAGGTTTTGCTTTCTTCCTCTTTCGTACTCTTTATATTGATTCTTTTTACTCTTCTTTAAAAAGGAAAAAAAATCCTGAAAAATATCCATTAATTTAGCAATCCTATGGTAATTGGTGATGTTATCAAGAGTTACTTCAGTAGAGTAATGCCTGCAGATTCCAGAAGGCAGAGGGTTGATGACTGAATAGGAGGTAAGGAATTGAAAATGATGAGTGCAGACTTCTTTAAAGAAGGCTTACAATGAAAGGGGGGAGGGCTATATGATTGGAGGAGGGAGTTCTAGAGGTAGGATACAGTTACTAAAAGGAAAACATACAAAAGGAAAAGGAAAAAGGGAGAGGTTTGTGTAGTGAAACATCAAAGTAAATCCATAGGATTAGCCTCAAATGCCTTTATGTACAAACTATATCTACCTTTATAGACCCAGCTGAATCTGAAGCCTTTCTGAATTCATTGGTTCAGCAAGAAGTGTTTCAGAATTCTCTAATTTCCTGTGGCAGCTTATACATCTCTCCTTGGTACTTGTAAAATACTCTCTTGAATTATATGATTTAACAGTTTAGTTCCTATGATCCATGCTGTCAGGATTTGATTTTTGGCTTTCCCACTTACGAGCTGTGTGACTTTCAGCAAATTACTTATTCTTTCGGTACTCAGTTTTTTAATTTATATCATGGGGATGATAGTAGTAGGTGCATGAATCTTACATGAATTAGTATTTGTAAAGCTCTTAGAACATACATACTCTTTCTACTCAATTGTACGGTCCTTAAGAATAGGAACCTATTCTTTGTATTACTTACCATACCCAGTAGTTCATAATTTTATTTTTGAAGGAATTTGTTGAACAATGGAATATACTCTGTATTTGCAGGTTAGCCATTTAGTGTGAGAATCCAATTGAGAATCACTGTGTCTACACATACTTTCTTCCCTGCAGTGATGCTCAGACCCCAGGGTAGGACCAAATGCCAGACAGCTGCATGGTACTTAACCTTCGTAATTTTAGGCAGGAAGACTTGGGCCAGGAAATGGGATAGGAAAAATGAGAGAACTATAAGTGAAGGTGGGAGAAAGTAGTCAATAGGCAGTAAAACATTCTCTTGTAAACATTAGCATATTTTTTAGGCCAAAAAAACCCTCTTAATGGTGGTTATAAATATCCCTGGAGCAGTCCAGGCTATTCACCACCAAAGCAGTGTCATTTGTTTTGTTTGAGCAACAGCAAACCATGGCAGCATCTGTGACTACAGTTTTAGTGAGTGGGAGAAGAGGAGTAAACAGAATAATTTGGATGATTGGAAAAGGATGCAACCCAATTGGCTGAGGGACTAAGGAAGACGAAAAAATAGATAAAATTTTTACTCTCAGGCAACTCACTGCCATTGCCTTATTTTGCCTTTTCCTTCTAAACTTTTTATTATCTGTCTTGGGAAATTCCTGTACTGCAAGGGAAGCTCTAGAGCAGGGATGACAAATATTGGATTTATCTGTGTGCTCCTGGTGTGTGGTACTGAAAAGAAGTGTAGTGGAAAAGAATGACTGGTCAGTTAGCAGTGCCTCCTCTAACTAAGAGCATCACTAAGAGCATCACCAAGAGAGCCTGTTCTCTGCAGTGCCTCCTATGCTTGAGACTGAACAAAAGATGAATGGCTTATCCACATATTAGTTATATAATTGATGCTGGTATATTTCATTGTATAGAAAAATACTTGTAACTAACATTTTTCACTGGAAGTCTTTAAATGTCATAACTCAAAAGACTTCTGGTTCTATCTATCCATTTAGCTTGACTTTTTAATTGAAGGTTTTTGTAATATGGCCTCTGTTGCAGCCCTGTTTTGCCCTTTAAATAGGATTTGTGTTAAGTACCTTAGCTTCTCTTTACCACTTACCTACTTCCTTATAATTATTTTTTCTATTAATTGACTTTTTAGAACAATTTTAGGTTCACAGCAAAATGGAGAAGGTACGGAGATTTTCGATATGCCCCTTGCCCCCACATAAATCATAGATTCCCCCATTAGCAACATACCCTCCAAAATGATACATGTATTACATTTGATGAGCCTACATCAACAAGTTATTATCACCCAAAGTCCATGATTTATGTTAGGCTTCACCCTTGGTGTTATATACTCTATGGGTCTGGACAAATGCATAATGACTTGTATCTGCCATTTGGAATATCATGCCCTAAAAATCCTCTGTGCTCCACCTATTCCTCTCTCTGCCCTGACCCCGCTCTCCCGCAAGTCCTGATATTTTTAGTCTTTATAGTTTTACCTTTTCCAGAATGTTACATAGTTGGAATTATTAATAGTATATAGCCTTTCAGATTAGCCTCTTTTACTCAGTAATATGCATTTAAGTTTCCTCCTTGTCTTTTTGTAGCTTAATGGCTCATTTCTTTTAGAGTTGAATAATATTCCATTATTTTGATATACCACAGTTTATTTATCCCTTCACCTACTGAAGAGTATCTCAGTTGCTTCCAATTTTTGGCAGTTATGAATACAGCTGCTATAATATTCATGTACAGGTTTTTGTGTTCACGTAAGTTTTCAGTTCCTTTAGATAAATGCCAATGTAAATGATTTGTGGATTGTATGGTAAGAATATGTTTAGTTTTGTAAGAAATCACCAAACTGTCTTCAAAGGCGGCTACACCATTTTGCATTTCCACCAGCAGTTCATCGTCGTGTCATTATCAGCATTTGATGTCAGTGTTCTGGATTTTGGCTGTTCTAATAGGTGTCTTGTGGTATCTCATTTTTACTTTAATTCATATTTCTCTGGTGGCATTTGAGATGGAGCATCTTTTCATATGCTTATTTGCCATATGTATGTCTTCTTTGGTGAGGTTTCTGTTAAGGTCTTTGGTGCATGACTTAATCTCTTCAGGCTCTGTAACAAAATAGTACAGACTGGGTGGCTTATAAACAATAGGAATTTCTTCTCATTGTCATGGATACTGGGAGTCTGAGATCAAAATGTCAGGATGGTTGGGTAAGGAACCTCTTCTGGTTTGTAGACTTCAAATTATATCCTTACATGTTGGAATGAGAAGGGATCTTTCTAGTGTTTCTTATAAAGGCACTAATCCCATTGATGAGGGCTTTGCCAACACAAGCTAATCTCCCAAAGTCCCCACTTCTTCATGCCATCACATCGGGCATTAGGATTTAACATTAACTTTCAGGGGGACACAGACATATGGACCCTTGGATCAAATTCAGTGTACTGAATTTGAGCTATTCTAATGGGTGTATAGTGGTGTCACATTGTTTTATTTTGCATTTTCCTGATGGTATATGATGTAGAGTATCTATACACATGCTTATTTGCCATCTGTGTTTTTTTTTTTTTTCCTTTCTTTTTTATGTATCTTCTTCAGGTATCTGTTGAGGTCTTCAGTCCCTTTTTTTTTTTTTTCCAATCCTCACCCAAGGATATGTTTACACCGATTTTGGAGGAAAGAGGGAGAAAGAGAGAGACAGAAAAACATTAATCAGTTGCCTTGTGTACCCACCCCAACTGGGGATCAAACCTGCAACCTAGCTGTGTGCCCTGACTGGGAATTGAACCAGAGATCTTTTTGGTTTACAGGATGATGCTCCAACCAATTGAGCCACCTAGCCAAGGTCTTTAGTTCATTTTTTGATTGAGTTGTTTGTTATTGTGTTTTAAGGGTTCTTTCATATTTTGGATAACAGTTCTTTATCAGCTGTCTCTTCTGCAATTATTTTCTCCTAGCCTGTTGCTTGTCTTTTTATTCTCTTGATAGTATCTTTCACAGAGCAGAAATTTTTAATTTTAATGGTTTGGCTGATCAATTCTTTCTTTCATGGATTGTGCCTTTGGTGTCATATCTAAAAAGTCATCTAAGTTTACTCTTGTGTTATCTTCTAGTAGCTTTATACTTTTGTATTTTACATTTAGGTCAGTTATCTATTTTGAGAGTTTTTGTTGATTTGTTGATTTGCCTGTTTGTTGTTTGTGTGTGTGTGTGAAGGGTATAAGGTCTATGTCCAGATTCATTTTTTTTGCATGTGGATGTCCAGTTGCTTCAGCACCATTCATTGAAAAGACTATCTTTTCTCTGTTGTATTGCCTTTGCTTCTTTGTTAGAGATCTGTTGACTATATTCATGTGGGTCTATTTCTAGGACTTTCTATTCTGTTCTAATTATCTATTTGTTCTTTCTCCAATACCACACTGTCTTGAGTACTGTAGCTTTATGTTAACCATAAATCTTAAAGTAAGGTAATGTCTGTTTTCCAACTTTGTTCTCTTCCTTCAGTAGTATGCTAACTAATGTGGTTATTTACCTCTCCATAAAAACTTCAGAATCAATTTTTTTGACATACACAAAATAATTTCCTGGGATTATGGTTGGATTGCATTGAATCTATAGATCAAGTTGAGATGAACTGACATCTTGACAATATTGTCTTCCTATCCATGAACATGGAATATCACTCCATTTATTTAGTTCTTTGTATACTTACTTTCCTTTAATGTGTTGTATAGTCTCTAAAAGGCATTTTTTGTCACTTCAAAAGTAATTTACAGAGTTTTCTTGTCCTCAGAGATTCATTTGGTATTATATATGGTCCTTTTTATATCTATCTTTTTCTAAGAGCTTTTCCTCCTCCTTTTTAATATCATGATGGCCAGCCAAATGTAATTTCTGTTATTGCATAGTAAAATTATTCCTAGAGTTAAATTAAACCACCTATCTACATAGTTCGCATCCTTAATACAATACAACTGCTTTCTAGAAATTAGAGCAAAAAAGTCTTACTAGCCATATGAAGAAATACAAGAGTTTGTATAGTCTTTGTTCTCAAAGTGCTTGTGTTCTATTTAAGAAATAAGAATTAAACATTAAAAGTAAGACATTTAGATAATAAATCTAGTATTAGGTCATAGAAGAGTACATGATTAATATATATTAATTGTACATACTTTGGAATTTAGAGAAGGGAATGATTTAGATTAACAGGTAAGACAGGGAAAATTTTGTCTCGTGGAATATGAACCTAATTCTGAAATATGAGTAATTTTGGATAGAGAGAGATATTAACCCAGATTTCTTATGGATGACTTTCATAATATTTTGTCCCTTAATTTTTTCTTAAAAAATTTTTATATAAACATATCCTTGTAATTATATTTTCATTTTTTAATTTTTATTCTAGTACAGGTGTCCCAATTTTTTCCCCTTTGCCCTCCTTTGCCCAGCCCACCCCCTGCTCCCACAGTCAATCCCCACCCTGTTGCCCATGTCCATGGGTCATTCACACATGTTCTTTGACTAGTCCCTTCCCCTTCTTTCCACCATTATGCCCCTCGCCCCTTCCCTCTGGCTGCTGTCAGTATGTTCCATGTTTCCATGGCTCTGGTTCTATTTTTCTTGTTAGTTTTTTTTTGTTGTTGTTCATTAGATTCCTTTTATAAGTGAGATCATATGGTATTTGTCTTTCACTGACTGGCTTATTTCACTTAGCATAATGTTCTCCAGTTCTGTCCATGCTGTTGCAAAAGGTAGAACTCCCTTCTTTCTTTCTGCTGTGAAGTATTCCGTTGTGTAAGTGTACCACAGCTTTTGATTCACTCATCCAATGATGGGCACTTAGGCTGTTTCCAGCATTTGGCTATTGTAAATAGTGCTGCTATGAGCATAGGGGTGCATAGGTTCTTTTGAATTGAGGTTTCTGGATTCTTAGGGTATATTGCCATCAGTGGAATCGCTGGATCAAAAGGCAGTTTTATTTTTAGTTTTTTGAGGAAATTCCATACTGTTTTCCACAGTGGCTGCACCAGTCTGCATTCCCACCAACACTGCACTAGGGTTGCCTTTTTTTTCAAATCCTTGCCGGCACGTGTTGTTTGTTGATTTATTAATGATAGCCATTTCTGACAGGTGTGAGGTGATATCTCATTGTGGTTTTAATTCGCATCCATCTGATGGCTAGTGATGTTGAGCATCTTTTCATCTGTTTATGGGCCATCTGTATTTCCTCCTTAGAGAAGTGTCTATACAGATTAATTGCCCATTTTTTAAGTATATTTTATTATGTTGTTACAGTAGTCCCATTATTTTTCCCTTTGCTCCCCTCCACCCAGTACCCTGCTTCCCTTCAGCAATCCCACCACCCTTAGTTTATGTCCATGGGTCATGTATATGTTCCTTGACTTCACCCTTTCCTATATTATTCTTAACATCCCCCTGTCTATTTTGTACCAACCAATTATGCTTCTTAATCCCTGCACCTTTTTCCCATTTCTCCCACTTCCCCCTCCCAGCTAATACCCCTTCAAATGATACCCATACCTATGATTCTGTTCCTATTCTGGTTTGCTTAGTTGGATTTTGTTTTTATTCTTAAGATTCCGTTGTTGATAGTTGTGAGGTTGTTGTCATTTGAATGTTCATAGTTTTGATCTTCTTTTTCTTAAATAAGTCCCTTTAACATTTTATATAATAGTGGCTCAGTGATGATGAGCTCCTTTAACTTTACCTTGTCTGAGAAGCACTTTATCTACCCTTCCATTCTATATTATAGCTTTGCTGGATAGAGTAATCTTGGTTGTAGGTACTTGCTTTTTATCACATTGAATACTTCTTGCCAGCCCCTTCTTGCCTGCAAAGCTTCTTTTGAGAAATCAGCTGATAGTCTTATAGGCCACCCTTTGTAGCTAACTCTCTGCTTTTCTCTTGCTGATTTTAAGGTTCTCTATCTTTCACGTTTGGCATTTTAATTATCTTGTGTCTTGGTGTGGTCTTCTTTTGGATTTAGCTTATTTTGGATTTTCTGTGTTTCCTGGACTTGTATGTCTATTTCCAAATTTAGGACGTTTTCCTTTGTAAATTTTTCACATTAGCTTTCAATTTCTTGCTCTTCCTCATCTCCTTCTGACACCTCTATAATTGGATGTCTAAGCCTCTCCTCATTTTTTTTCCAATTCTTGTTTCCTCATTCTGTAGTGGTTGACTTTTTTTCTTCCTTATGTTCCAAATCATTGATCTGAACTCCGGTTTCCTTCCCTTCACCATTGGTTTTGTGTGGATTTTCTTTTGTGTCATTTAGCATAGCCTTCACTTCTTCCTTTATGCATTTGCCATTACTGAAGCATATCTGTCAAGCCTGTGAGCATCTTTATCACCAGTGTTTTGAACTCTACATCTGTTAGGTTGGCTATCTCCTCGTCGCTTAGTTCTCCCACTGGAACCTTGATCTGTTCCCTCTTTTGGGCCATACTTCTCTGTCTCCTCATTCTGACAGGCTCCTGTGTTTGTTTACCTCTGTCTTAGGTAGAGCGGTCGAACCTGTTGTAAGGGGTGGAGCCTTAGGTATTCATCAGTACAGGGCAATCTGTTTCACCACGTTGTGGTGCTGTATGTGGGGTGGGGTCTGAGAGGGAACAATGCCTCTCGCTCAGTACTCACTTCTTTTCCAGGGACTTCTCCCACTTCCATATGGGACTGGTGTTTCTCTAGCTATTGCCCTAGCCATTGTTCCCGGAGTGAGTGGGTCTGTGGACATTTTAGGACTGTGGGGGCCTTTTAAACAAGTGGACTCCACCAAGAGATTGGCAGTTTCTTCCTCCACCCCAACCCCCGCTGTTTTGCATGGTCAGAAGCAATGAGGCTTTATTTTCCTTGGCTCTGGAACAGTGAGCTGCGTGATCTGGTCTGGTGCTGGGAGCACTCCCCAGGTGTCCCTCCTTATTTTTTAAAATGTGTGACTGCACTTTCCACTGGCCTGCTGCTGCTACCACCACCACACTGTGTCCTCTCCACCCTGGCTCTGCCGCTCCTACCTGTCTGGATGAGTATTTCTTCTTTATATTTTTGTTTGTTGGACTTCCATGCAGCTGGATTTTCTGGAACTTCCGGTAGTCTCTAGTTTTGAGGAAGTTGTGTTCCTTCTTAGTTGTGGAGGGAGACGCAGCATATCTACCTACACCTCCATCTTGGCCGGAAATCTATTTGCCCATTTTTTAATTGGATTGTTTTCCTGGTGTTGAGTTGTATGAGTTCTTTATATATTTTGGAGATTAAACCTGTGTCCAAAGTATCATTGGGAAATGTGTTTTCCCATATGGTTGGTTCCCTTTTCATTTTTGTGATGGTTTCTTTAGCTGTGCAGAAGCTATTTAATTTGATGTAGTCCCATTCGTTTATTTTTTCCTTTATTTCCTTTGCCCTAGGAGGCTACATGGGATAGCTGAAATTTTACTGCCTATGTTTTCTGCTAGGACTTCTATGGTCTCATGACTTATATTTGTCTTTTATCCTTTTTGAGTTTATTCTGGCATATGGTGTATGTTGGTGGTCTAGTTTCTTTCTTTTTTTTTTCATGTACCAGTTCACTTCTCCCAACACCATTTATTGAAGAGACTATTTTTACTCCATTGTATGCTCCTGTCCCCTTTGTCGTATATAATATTAACTGACCATAAAGACCTAGATTTATTTCTGGGCTCTCTGTTTTGTTCCATTGATCTGTGTGTCTGTTATTATGCCAGTACCAGGCTGTTTTGATTACACTGACCTTATAGTTTAGTTTTATATCAGGTATTGTCATTCCTCCAATTTTATTCTTCTTTCTCAAGATCGCTGAAGCTATTTGGGGGCTTTTATGGTTCCATATAAATTTTTGGAGTATTTGTTCTAGATCAGTGAAATATGCCATTGATTTTTAAATTATATTTTCTATCCAATTGATCTATAAACCCTTGAAAGTGTTTGACATATCAGTTATCTTCAATTTTTTATTTCTGTGTTTTTGTCACAGACATCCTGATTTTCAGCTGCTACAGGAAGGACAGAGGTATGGTTGAATTGGTGTCATTTACCTTCTCTATATTCATGTTAATAGAAACATTAAGAGTAAACCAGGTGGTATGAGCTCTTGAACTTCCTGTGCTGATGCATTATGTAAGTGCCCATTCTAGCCCACACAAAGAAATATTTGCCATGTACAGCTTTTTCCTTTGTGATGGTAAGATGATGTATTTGCTTTGTATGATTTATTGTACAGCTGTTTCTACCAAGAAAGTCTAATTGAACCTGTTGAAATATGACACAAACACAGGTTCCATCTGAGATACTGTGCTGCTTTGTCGATTACATTGTGCCAATTACACTTGTTGAAAAGTTTTTGTAGTCTTATTTTGTAGGATTTTAAAACATTAATGTTTCAGTTATTTAATTACTTGAAAGAGTGTCTAACGCATTAATAAAAATTCCAGGTTCTGGTTTTTTTCCCCTAAACTCCTCTCATGGTGTTGCTTGCTGCCTAACCATAATGATGTTTCAAAACATGTCCTTTCATCTCCCAGAATAAATTTTCCTGGTTATTAGTCACTACCGTAGTTACATGAACTTGAGCACAAGTGAGAGATATTTACTTATTGATGTATGTGTTTAATTTATAGCTCAAAGTAGTATAGAAAAATATAATATGTACCTTCAGCCCTGGCTTGGTGGCTTAGTTGGTTGCAGCTTTGATTACCGGTCAGGGCACATATCCAGGTTGCAGATTCTGTCCCCAGTTGGGATCCTTATGGGAGGCAACTGATTGATGTTTCTCTCAAACTTCGATGTGTATCTCTCTCCCTTTCTCTTCCCCCTCCTCTTTTTCCTCCCCTCCTTCTCTGCCTCCCCCTCCCCCTCTCTCTTCCCCACCCCTCCTCTCTCTAAAAATCAATGAACATATCCTTGGGTGAGCATTTAAAAATTTTTAGGAAAATATCATACCTTCAAATTTCAAGGGAAAGTATGAAATAAGTAAAAGTTTGTCTTTTTTCTTTTGAAATTATACTTGAGAGGCAAGTCCCATGACAATATAGGCTAGATTCTAACTTAAAAATGGTATCTAATACTAAAACTTTTCGTCCTTTCTCCATCCCCATCCACAATCTTATTTTCAACTCTTTGTTTTCCTTCTTTTACACCCCCCCATCCTAACCTCCCCACCCAGCATGTTTTTTTAAACTGTTCTAATATTTCACTTTGTTTTATTTTTAAAAATCATTTCAAAAAAATTAATAGCCTTTTGGGAGGTGGAGCAATTTTAGGTTTACAGAAAAATTGCATGAAAAAGTAGAGTTCCCATATTCTCTCTCACTACCCTCTACATGTTTCTTGACCCAGAATCCTCCTCATCTGGATCATTTTTAGTTCTGATACATGCATTTACTTAAGAGTAACTGCTCATCCATCCTTCTTTACCTCAAATTTGTATAGACAGTTTCTCTTTGTCCTTACTCTTTCATAATTCTTAATCTTTTTAAACCTGAAAATTGAAGGAATATAGTCAAAGGGAAACTGTTGTCTTTTATTTTAGCATTATATGTAATTCTGGAGTTACAAATATAAATATCTTTAATTGATAAATGTTGATTTGCTAACTTTATTTTCTGCTGTGACTGACTTTCTTATATTTTTTATTCTTTGGAATTTTTAAAATAACTATCAACCAGAATTGGAAGACGTTTAAACATCTCTTACTATCTTTCAAAGCCTAAATATAGTTTCTATAATATGTGTGTATGTATGTATACATACATACATATATTTGTTTATTTGAGAAACCAGTAATGAAGTTTTCAAAAGAAAAAAGAAAACCTTTTTTTAAAAAAGGATATATGAAACAGTTACAGAAATGGAGAAGGCCAAAATAAAAAATAATTCAGTGGGTTGGAAATCAAGTGTTTGTCTCTTTTTGTCTCTTTTAACACATTTAAAATAATTGGGGAGCCCTGGCCAGTGTGGCTCTGTTGGTTAGAGCATTTTCCTGTACACCAAAAGGTTGTGGGTTCAGTTCCTGGTCAGGGCACTTATATAGGTTGTAGGTTTGATCCCCAGTGGGGGAGCCTACGAGAGGCAACCAGTGGATGTTTCTCTCTCTCATCGATATTTCTCTCTGTCTCCCCCCCCCGCAAGCCACCCCCTTCTTTTCTTTCTAAAAAAGCAATTGAAAAATATCCTTGGGTGAGAGATTAAAATAAAATAATTGGGAAAAAAGGACAAGGAATAAAGAGAATTATAGCAATTAAATAAGATGTAGGGAAATTACAGATTTAGAGCTTTCTTCTGAAGTGTGTGCGTACATGTACGGGCTTGCATAAATATAAGCCTATAGATAAGGCTTTGCATAGGGAATAAAAATTTCAGCCTTAAAAGTTACAAAGTATGAATACTGTGGGACATTCTGTTTTTCTGTTACAGTTATTTTGTTTATTTTCTTTTACAGTGGCCATTCTGGAGAAGAAGTACAGTTATGCAGTAAGGCCATTAAGACATCAGATATTGACAATCCTGGCCATTTTGAGAAGCAGTATGAATCTAGTTCTTCTAGCACTCATAGTGATAGCAGCAGTGATAATGAGCAAGACTTTGTTTCCTCCATTCTGCCAGGAAACAGACCAAATGCAATGGGTGTAAGGCCACAGCTGCACCAAAAAAGCATGATGAAGAAGAAAGCTGGTCAGAAAGCTAACTTCAAGCAAGAAGACAAAGAACAAACAGTAATAGATGTCACTGAGCAGTTAAGCAATTGCAGATTAGATAATCAGGAGAAAGCTGCTGCTTGTGAACTTCCTTTACAGAAAGCAGATACTCAGATTTCTTCAAATAGTCCTTTGCGAGAAAAATTAGAAGCTTCTGAAATTTCTGAAAATAAATGCAGTAGTTCAGAAATAACTCTAGTAGGCATAAGTAAGAAAAGTGCTGAGCATTTTCAGAGGAAATTTGCCAAATCAAACCAAGTTTCCAGGTCAGCTGCTAGTTCAATGCAGGTGTGTCCTGAAGTTGCAAAGGCAAGCTTACTTAAAGTTCTTAAGGAGACTTTGATTGAGTGGAGGACAGAAGAAACTTTGAGGTTTTTGAATGGCCAGAATTATGCTTCAGCCCCTCTAGTTAAAGAAGATGAACTTGATGAAGATGACATAAACTCAGACCCAGATAGTCATTCTGGTGCCTTACAGGAATCTCAAGACAGCTTGGATGAGTCTTTGCCTTTTCGGGCCTCAGATACAGCCATTAAACCACTGCCAAGTTATGAGAGCTTGAAAAAAGAAACTGAAACATTAAACCTAAGGATCAGAGAGTTTTATAGAGGACGATACGTTTTAAATGAAGAAACCACCAAATCACAAGGCTCAGAAGAGGTATGTCTTAATGATAAATTTTCCATGTTGCTAACATAAGGAACACTCATCATAGCAAATCTTAGAGCAGGAAGAAAACTACTGAAGGGATCACTGTTAAATTTTCAGAAGGCTTCTTTAGTCGGTCAGGCTTTTGGTTTAAAATGCCATCTCCAGTATTGGCATTACTATTTTACAAAGAAGTTGAAGTTTTCCCCTGAAATTTTTCATCAATGTGGAACATTTTTCTCTAATGTAGAAATAGCCTAGAATTGTGGGACAGAATTTTCTTTAAACCTAGTTCTTCATATAATATGCAGAACCTCTGAAGAGGCTTGTTTTTTCTTTATTGGTATTTATGCTTTCAGATTTCTACAAGGGGTGTGTATCTTTGTGTATTATTTCCAGTGAGACTGTATATAGTGGAGTAGATTTACTAGTTGAATATTAAAATATTTGTATAATATTTGGAAAACATGCCCACTTAAAATATTATAAATGAAAATAATATATTAGAGGAGACTTACTGGGAAATAATAAACAGAGAGAAAATGGAAAGAGCACATTCAGATAAGACCTGTATTTGAATATGTGCTCTGTCATTTACTAGCTCTATGAAAAGGTAGTTTCTTGAGTTTGAGTGCATATCTGTAGATGGGACTATAAATAGCTTTTCTTGCTCAATTGTTAATGAGTTTTAAAGATAATATATGTAAATAATTTATCACAGTGCTTATATGTAATTGGTACTCAGTAAATAGTAGTTATGTGTAGAGACTGAATGTTTGCCACTGAGATTTAGGGAGATTTTTCTGTATTTCTAATAGCCAGTTTTGGTTGATACGTAGTTTGGGAAATTAAGTCATTTGACATGAAGAAGAGTAGGCAATATCCTGGTTTTAACCAGAAAACTTTGTTACTGAAGATTTCTGAGTAAATGTGACTAAATTTAATAACACACTTGGAGATTTACAAAGAAGGTGAAATGGAAATATAGTAAAATTTAGAGATTTTATTTTTCTACAGAATATTGCCTAAATGAGTACTGTATTTGAAATAACTTCAATTGTATTATTAGACAGTTTTTGACCCACTCATCTATAACTTTTATATTAAGCTTGGAGAAATATTGATTTCTGTCAGCTGCATAAACTGCCTTAGTACATAACTTGTTTTTATCATTTTTGTGCTTATAAGCCTTAAGGAAAAATTAATCCCTGGAATTTGACTGCTCCTGTGCCTCACAACATTACAGAACTTTTTCATTGGAGTATAATGCAAATAATAAGTGTACAGCTCATTGAATTATCACAAATGAACACTACCCAGGCTGAGAAATTTGAGTGAACCAGAGCCCCACAGTGTCTCCAACTAGCCATTACCTCTTTCCAAAATGAATGACTATTATAATAGCACAGATATTTTTCCAATTTTGAATGATATGTAAATGTGTTCACACAGTATGTATTTTTTGGTGTCCAATTTGGTTCATGCAACATTATGTTCATGAATCATTTGTGTTATTGCCTATAACTCTGGTTTTGTTCTTTTATTGCTGCATAGTATTCCATTATAGGAATGTACCACAATTTATATACATTAATGAGCATTTAGGATGTTTTAGTTTGGGGCTGTTATGAACTGCTGTTATGAACTTTCTTATATATTTCTTTCCTATTATATGTGCTTTTCTGTTGGGTATCTCTTTAGGACTGGAATTTCTGGGTCATAATGTATGAGTATATGCACCCATACTAGATAATGACAAATGGTTTTCCGAAATGATTGTGGCAGTTTATATTCTACTACCACAGTCTGAGAATTTCCATTACTCCACACTTGATATTGTTAGCTTTTAACATGCTGGTGATATTGCTTTCTGGTTACATTTCTTTGATGAGTAATGAGCTAAGCACTGTTTCATTTGCTTACTGACCATTTCGATAGTCTCTTTTGTGAAGTGCCTACTTGATTCTTTTTTCCATTTACCTGTTGAATATATCTAGGTGTTTTTTTCTTATTGATCTGTAGGATTTATTTTTTCTTTTTTTTTAAATTTTTTTTACAGTAGTTCCAATTTTTTTCCCCTTTGCTCCCCTCTACTCAGTAACCCCCTACACTCCAGCAATCTCACCCCCCCCGCCTTAGTTCATGTCCATGGGTCGTGCATATAAGTTCTTTGGCTTCACCTTTTCCTATATTATTCTTAACATCCCCCTGTCTATTTTATACCAACCGATTATGCTTCTTAATCCCTGCACCATTTCCCCATTTCTCCCCTTCCCGCCTCCCAGCTGATAACCCTCCAAATGATCCACATACCTATGATTCTGTTCCTATTCTGGTTTGCTTAGTTGGATTTTTTTATTTTTTAGATTCAATTGTTGATAGTTGTGAGTTTGTTGTCATTTTAATGTTCATAGTTTTGATCTTCTTTTTCTTAAGTCCCTTTGACATTTCATATAATAATGGCTTCGTGATGATGAACTCCTTTAGCTTCACCTTGTCTGGGAAGCACTTCATCTGCCCTTCCATTCCAAATGATAGTTTTGCTGGATAGAGTAGTGCTGGTTGCAGGTTGCCTTTCATCACATTGAATACTGCTTACAAAGTGTCCCTTGAGAAATCAGCTGATAGTCCTATAAGCACCCCCCTGTAGGCAACTCTTCACCTCTCTCTTGCTGCCCCCAGGACTCTCTTTATCTTTCACCTTTGGCATCTTAATCATGATGCGTCCTGGTGTGGTCCCCTCTGAGCCCAGCTCACCCGGGACCCTCCGTGCTTCCCAGAACTGTATTTCCATCTCCTTCACAAAATTTGGGAATTTTTCCTCATTTTTAAAAATTTTTGCTTCCTCATTCTGCACTGGTTGACCTTCTTTTGTTTATGTTCCAAATCATTGATTTGAACCCCGGTTTCCTTCCCTTCACCATTGGTTTTGTGTGGATTTTCCTTCATTTCAGTTAGCATAGCCTTCACTTCTTCTCTTATGCGTTTGCCATACTCAAGCACATCTGTCAAGCCTGTGAGCATCTTTATTACTAGTGTTTTGAACTCTGCATCTGTTAGGTTGTCTATCTCCTCATCTGTTAGGTTGGCTATCTCCTCCTCGCTTAGTTCTCCCACTGGAACCTTGATCCGTTCCCGCTTTAGGACCATATTTCTCTGTCTCCTCCTTCTGACAAGCTCCTGTGTTTATTTGCCTCCGCGTCCCAGGTAGAGCTGTCACTCCTATTATGTTGTAAAGGCCAGAGCCGTAGGTATTCATCAGTACAGGGCAATCTGTTTCACCAGGTTGTGGCGCTGTTTGTGGGGGGGGGGGTCTGAGAGGGAACAATGCTGCAAGCTCAGCACTTGCCCCTTTTCCAGGCGCTTCTCCCACTTCCACACTGAACTGGCTGCCGCACCTCTAGCTGCTGCCCTGGCCGTCGTTCCCAGAGTGGGTGGGTCTGCGGATGTTCTAGGACCGCGGTGCCCTTTAAACAAGCAGACTCTGCTGAGAGACTGGCAGTTTCTACCTCTACTCCAACCCCAACTGGTCTGCACAGTCAGAAGCAATGAGGCTTGATTTTCCCCGATGCTGGGACCGTGGACTTCAAGATCTGGTGAGGGGCTGGGAATGCTCCCCAGGTGTCCCTCCTGACTTTAAAACGTGTGACTGCGCTTTCTGCCTGCCTGCTGCTGCCGCCGCTGCTGCTGCTGCCACCACCACATCGTGTCCTCTCTGCCTCGACTCTGCCCTTCCTACCTGTCTGGATGAGTATTTCTTCTTTATATCTTTGTTTGCTAGACTTCCATGCAGCTCAGTTTTCTGGAACTTCTGGTTGTTTCTAGTTTTGAGGTAGTTGTATTCCTTCTTAGTTGTGGAGGGAGATGCAGTGTGTCTGTCTACACCTCCATCTTGGCCGGAAGTCTGATCCGTAGGAATTTTTTATGTGTTCAGGATTCAGGCCCATTTTTAATAGTTATGTGTATTGTGAATACTACCTTTCACTCTGAGATTTGCCCTTTCACTCTTATTACTTGTGTCTTCAGTGTTAGTTACTTCTTTAAGAAATATTTGCTTAGCCCAGGTTATTTAATCTTCTAGAGGCTTTGCTGTTTTTCCTTTCACATTGAGATCTGCAGTTCATTTCAGCATGATTTTTGTTTATTGTGAGTATAGGTCAGATTTCATTGTTTTCCTTTTGGGAAATGTGTGCACATCAGAGTTTGAGAAGCACTGTTGATTTTTTTGTTTGTTTGCTCACTCCATCAGAGGTGGAAGAGGTAGCTCAAAATCTCTTACCATAATTATGGGTTTATTATTTCTCCTTTTAGTTTTATGAATTTTATTTTTAACATTTTGAGACCATGTTATTGGGTGCAAATGTAAGATTTTAAGTCTTTCTTGAAAATTGAATCTTTAGCATCATGAAGTAACCTTTTTCTACATTGATTTTTTTTTCCCCGTTAGTCTACTTTGTTGACACTAGCATTCTTTATTAATATTTTCAAGGACTATCTTATTTTATAATCTAGGGTGATAACCTTTATCCTTTATTTGGAGGATTTAGTCCATTTTCATTTAATGTCATAATTGATATAATTGGGTTTAAATTTACCATCTCACTCATTGCTTGTTGCTTTCTTGCATTTCACCTGTTCTGTGTTCCCCTTTCTTGCCTTTTTTACTTCTTTGTATTAAATATAATTATTCCATTTTTACCCTCTATTAGCTTCTTACATATTTTTTGGCTAGTTGTCAAGTGGTTACCCTTAAGATTAAAACCTGAATCTTTGTCTTATTAATGTCTAATGTAACTTAATACTTTTATTGCTTGCTGGACAATTAGAACTTTAACTTCATTTGCCCCCTCTTATATGCTTTTGTGGTATACTTTTGTTTTCTCTACATTTTAAATCCTACAAAATTATTTATAGTCAATATTCAGTTGGATTTGTGTAGTTAATTACTCTTTCATTGTTTTTCATTTCTTACTGCATCTCCATTCTTCCATCTGGGATCATTTGCCTTAGACCTAAAGAATATCCTTTGTTTCTATTAGTGCCAGTTTGCTAGTGATGAATTTTCTCAGTTTTTATTTGTAGCAAAAAAATATTCATTTCACTTTTACTTTTGAAAGGTATTTTCCTGGATATTGAATTCTAGGTTAGCAATTATTTTCTTCCAGCCCATTGAAAATATTCCTTGTCTTTTGGCTTCCATTTATTTCTCTATTGCTGCTTGGTTTTTTTTTTTTTTGTTTTGTTTTGTTTTGTTTGTTTTGTTTTTTTCTTTTTTGCAAATATTGTGTTTTCTTTAGCTACTTTTAAGACTTTTTTTCTTTTGGTTTCCCTCAATTTTAAAATGCTTTGCATAGGTGTGATTATATTTGTTCTTTTAGCTGTTGTAGTACTTGAATCTGTGACTTAATGGAAAACTCTCAAATATTATCAAATACTCCATTATAGATATGTTAGGCTTTTTCACTGTATCTTCTTTGTCTCTTATATTTTTCGGTGCTTTGGATTATGTGGAGGAGGGGAGAGGGGTGTTGGGTGTGACTGTGCTTCATTCTGGATATTTTCCAAGTCAGCATTCTCTCTTCAGTTAAATCTGTCCACTGAGCTCTTTTAAATACTATAGTTTTCAGTTTTAGGATTTTCCTTTGGCTCTATCATATAGTTTTGAGTTCTCTGCTAAAATTTTCTTGTTATTTCTTTGAATATATTTAACACAGTTATTTTAAATAAGCTGGTAACTTCATTATCTGGATTTCCTGAGAATTGATTTCTATGGGCTAATGTTTCAGATTTTGATTATATTGTCTTATTCTTTCATTTATTAAAAGTTGCTGGGATAACTTGAAACCCAGGCTGATGTTATCTTCCTATACAATGGATGTATGTTTGCTTCTGGCAGCTGATCTGTGGCAGTCCCAAGTCACCTTAATCCAATCAGAAATTAAGATGATTTGAAGCTGGGCTTCATTCCTTATAAGATCCTGTCTATTTCCTGTTCATTCTTCCTCCTAGAGTTTGATCCTTCAAAGTCCTGGTCTCAGACATGGGGGTGTTACTAGTGCCTCTTCCTTCTTGGCATGCCCCAAACTCTGGTGTTTAGAGAAGCAGTCCTCGGGTTCTCAGTATCTAAATAGCTGCTTCTGAAATTAGTCAGTGGCCTCTCTGGAACTACCTTCTCCAGAACCTCAGGCCATAATTCTTTACTGCCTTGTCAGCAATCTGATGCTTTCAAACAAATGTGGGTTTTTTTCCCAGCTTTTTCAGTTCTCAGCAGGAGTAGTGGTTTGAATTATCTTGTGTGCCACTTCTAGAAGTGGAATACCCCACAGTATATTTATAGTATATGCTGATTTTAATCTTTAAATCCCCTAATTTATATAGTATTTAGCAGTTTACAGAGTCTTTTTGTAGATATTTAGTGTTTGTTTCTTCACACACATGAGGAAATGCTCAAAAGAGGGCAAATGACTCAAGTTCACATCAGCCTGATGACTGAACTGATACTGAAATTTAAATCTTATAATTTTCAAGTTTAGTTTTTATTCTACTATATCACAGGTATTAACTTTTGTGTTTTATGTTCATTGTTCTTATCAAAGGAAGACTGTAAATTCACAACTTTGTTTTGTTTTGTTTAAAAATGCTATTCAGCATGATCCCACCTTTCCACTGATAGATTCAAGTTCTCAGAACCAGATTAGAAAACGCATCGTCCTTGAAAAATTGAGTAAAGCGTAAGTATGTATTTGTCATTCCACTTTTACAATTCTTTTAAATTAACTTGGTTATTGTGGGTTTATAATTTATAGTTGTTATCATTGACTTTTGAACAGTGAAGTATAATGTGAAAAATTTACATGAATTTCTTCACCTGAGAAATTCAGTTCAGCTTTTTAAGATATCCTACCAAGGAAATATTGAATTTAAATTTTGTGAACAGGAGGCACATAGTGAAGAGGAAGATTGAGATTATGGGAGTAGAAAACCAAGCTACCTCACTTTAATTTAATAATCCACTGAAGTCAGGGAAAAAAATATCAAAGCTAGACCCATTTAAATACTGATTTGTGGTAAATGTGTCACATCAGTTTCACATGTGAATGAGACTTACAAAGTTTTGACGGTCTATTAACTCATTCTACATATGTATTCATCAAATAATTTCACACTCAGCAACTTGAGTTTTTGTTCAACTCAACTTTGCACTTTATTTTTAAGCTTCCCATGGTGGAAATTGCTTTTCTTGTAATTAACCCAGTTATAAATGACATTTTAAAATTACAGTTTTGGTTTCTCTTTTAAAAGATGCTTAAAAACCTTTTTTCCAGAGGTGTGAGAGCTGTTTTAACTCTTCAGCCTGCATTTTCTTTCTTTAACAGAAAAGATGGAAAGATGTTTTCAGTCATTGCTTAAGGTGTTGTGCATGTAGAGAAGTCTTAATTTTGTAGTTGTTCAGAAATAAAAATTCATTTTTTTGGAAGCTAATATTTTGAGCAGCAGCTTACTCTAACTTTTACATTTTTTAAAATTTATTATTATTATTTAGATTTTATTTATTTTTAGAGAGAGGGGAAGGGAGGGAGAAAGAAAGGGAGAGAAACATTGATGTGTGAGATATACATCAATTGGTTGCCTCTCACACATCCCCAACTGGGGACCTGGCCTGCAACCCAGGCATGTGCCCTGACCAGGAATCGAACCAGCAACCTTTCGGTTTACAGGCTGGCGCTCAGTCCACTGAGCCACACCAGCCAGAGCAGTTTTACATTTTAAATAAACCTTTAAAATAGTATTTATTGAGTGTCTTTTATATGTTAGGTTCTTCATATATGATAAATCTGTTATTTTGCCTTTTTTTATTTCTCATACATTTGTTTCTGTTAAATATTAGGTTAGAAAACAGTGCAAGTCACAGTCTCTCTGATTCCTAGAACAAGAAGGTATCAATCCTTGACTTTCGTTACACAGTTTTTGAAAGTTAGAATGGATTATCCATACTGGTATATAATCAGTAGATAGAGATTTATCTGAAAATAGTTTTCTAGAATTTTTAGCTAATTAAAGTACCCAATTTTTAAATTTAAGACCACATAGACATATCATTGAAAAAAATTCTGTTCCTTCTGGGTTTTGGCTGCAACAGAGGACACCAAAAGGAACCCTGCTAGAAGACCAAATTATTGAAATTAACACAAGAACTGAATTTGAGAAGAGGTGGAATAGCTTAAAAGCACAAGAACACTGAAAACAAAATAATTATGGTGACATAGGGATTTTTTTTGTTGGTTGGTTGGTTGTTTATAAAAGCAGTTGAGTTTTTTCTCATCATAAAACTAAGACTTATTTGGTTCCTGATTGGAACAAACAATTGCAAAAGGGCATTTTTTAGATGATCAAAGAAAATAAAACATGTACAGGTATTAGATGATATTAAGGAATTATTAATTTGGAATAGTAAGGATTATTAATTATTATGATAACTTTATTGTGGTTGTATAAGAAAATGCCTTTGTATTTAGAGATACCTAAGAAATACTTACAGGTCTAATTACATGATGTCAGGGATCCACTTTAAAATATTACAGCGAAAACAAGGAAGGGAGAAAAAAAAATGAAGCATATGTAACAATATAGTAGAATAGATATATGAGGTCATTATTGCTATTCTCTATTTTGGAACATGTTTGAAACTTTCATAATAAGTTTTAAAAAGAAAAGCAGTACATACTTACTGCAGAAGGTTCAAGCGTTACAAAATGGTATAAAGAAGGAAGTTACAATCACCTGTAATCCCACAACTCAGTAGTTAACCACAAGTAATATTTTTATTTTATCCTTGACATATGTAATATGTCACATATGTAATATATGTTTATATATTCATTTCCCTTGGTTCCTTCTATTGTAGAATAAGCCTGAAAGAAATGAAACATTTGATATATACTATGTATTATATACAATAGCATTGTATAATATTTACGCTTTTGTAAAAATGGGACAATACTCTGCATTTTTCATTTAACATTTACCATGAATATGTTTCCACATTAAAAAAATAGATCCACATTATCATTTTAAATGTTTTATTATATTCCATTATCTGGGTATATCATAATTTATTAGGCCAATCATGTGTTGATGAACATTTGTTTCAGTTTTTCACTACTAAAAAACTCCTGTAACAAGCATCTTTTTAATGTTTACATAATGACTTCTGTAGGATAATTTTTTTGAAGGAAAAAAAAAAAAGCTAGTGGGTCAAAGAGTATACACATTTAAAATGTTATTGTAGCCTTGGCTGGTATGGCTCAGTGGATTGAGCATGTGCCTGGGTTGTGGGCCAGGTCCCCAGTTGGGGGTGTGTGAGAGGCAACCACACACTGATGTTTCTCTCCCTCTCTTCCTCCCTCCCCTCTCTCTAAAAATAAATAAATAAATAAATAAAATGTTATCGTGTATTGTCAACTTGCGCTCTCAAAATGTACCAATTTTTATTCCCACTATAAGGCTCTAATAATGAGAAACATACCACACTCCCAAATTTGGCCATTTTGAGGGCAGTTCCTCTGGCATTATGTTCTATTTGGGCTAATATTTGAAAGTAAAAAGGTAAGAAAACTAGATATAAAATAATATTTTTTATATTTCAGTGCCTCAGACTGTATATACACATATATTACACATATGTCAAGGATAAAATTAAAATATTAATTGTGGTTACTGTTGAATGTGGGGTTATTATGAACTATTTCCTCATGACTTCTCACCAGTCATAACCTAGCTTAACTGCCCCCATCTAAGTGCCATTGTTACCTGTGGAAAATCCAGACTTAGGCAAGACCTACTACCCCCCCCCCAAAAAAAATCTATATAATTAAATTATATTTTGAAAGAAATGTAATTTTTTTTATTTTCAGATTGCCTGGACTTTTGGGGCCTCTTCAGATTACATTAGGAGATGTTTATACACAACTTAAAAATCTTGTCCAAACTTTCAGGTTGGTGTTAATATTATGATTTTTCTTCTCAGTTATTTTAACTTTTAATGTGATTGCCTAGAAGAATCCATAGGTAGACTAATTCTTGAAGAAAGTGACTTACCTGTAGTGTCTTAGATCTAAATACGGTGTCTGTTTTCTCCACCACTAAACCACATTACTTCTGTCTTTTATTAAATGCAGTCCTTTATTCACTCAAATCTTAATATATTTGGCTTTGGGTAGTTTTATTTATAGAATAACCTAAAACTATGAAGGAAAATGATATTAAGACACAAAGATAGTTAGCCAGCAGTATCTTGGATCTTAGTGAATTAGTAAATACATATCAGATGACCAGCACTATGCTAGGCACCATGGGCAACACAGAAGAAGTGCTGTGCAATGTTAAATTACCCACCCTCAAGGAAGAACTTCCCTGTGAGAAGATAAGGAGAGTACAGTGAACAGTACAAAACAGTGGATAATTTAATATTGAATCATGGAACAGATTTGAAGTGATAAGAAGGACAAAGAAAGGAAGAATAGATAATATTAAATGTGAAGTAGAGCAGTTGGGATATTTCTAAAACTATCAAGGTAGACATTCAACTAGGCTAAGCCTAGATTCTCTACGAAGAAACATAGGGACAGGTCTCTAAATCCCTATTAGTAGAGGTGTATCAAATATACATTTTGGCCAAATGCCAGTGACAAAATATGAAAATCAATATTTGCCTGTGCTGAAGCCAGATAGCACTAACATAGAATGAATTTCTAGGGTAGGAGAATCATTTCACCCCAAAAATTAATTATTATAGTTTATTGTTGTCAACAGTGGTAGTAAGATTTTTAAAAAGTTTAAGATTGTAATACATGAACAATTTCTTCACACTGCGAGTTAAGATTTCTCTTGCAGTCACTGTACTGTATATCAGAAATACCAAATAGATATTAACTTACAACTAGCACACTTAATAATATTGCTAAGGTATTTTTCAATAAGATATTTAGTAGAAGGGACTAAGATTCATAATTTAGGCAAATCTCGAAATTTCTTCATCTCCAGGTACAGGGAAGGATCATGTATAACATTTCACATTATAAATGTTTAGCCATCATAGACTCAAGACTATAGGAGTTGTTGTCTTTAATACATTCTTGTAGAGTCTTTATTATTTTGATTAGAGATTATATTTGGATCATTGCATGAGTGTTGTTTACATAATTTATTTTTCTGACTCGTTATATTTTGAGGGAACATTGTTTTTAGTTCATCATCACAAGATGTGAAGAACTCCACAATAGGATTTTTTATTGAAAGATTTAAGACTTAAATGTAAATGCAGTTCTTAAATGTCATTTTCTGTAATATAAATGCTAGTACATAGTACAGTTCTGCAAAGATTGAATCATAAAATTAATATTATTCTCTTACATTATTTGAATTTTTATAAACATTTTTCCAAGATACAATGTTCTTGAAAAAGTAACTTATTAAATATATTGTAGTATTAATGGTCAATCTGTTCTGCTGAGTAATAGAAAATTTGTACTGTTTTGTACATAGAATTAACAATTTTTACAAACATCATTAATTACTGCAGCATTTTATTCTGCTATTGACTGATAAACACGTAAGGACATTTTCACTTCATTTCATCTAAGTGAATGTTCAGGTAATAATAGTAAACCTGAATGACATGATTGTTCTAGTTACTGAGATTGTTACACTCATTAAATATCATGGAAGCGAGACTTCCGGCCAAGATGGAGGCCTAGACAGACATACTGCGTCTCCCTCCACAATTAAGAAAGAATACAGCTGCCTCAAAACTAGAGACAACCAGAAGTTCCAGAAAATCGAGCTGCATGGAAGTCGAACAAACAAAGATATAAAGAAGAAATACTCATCCAGACAGGTAGGAGGAGTGGAGCTGGGGCCGTGGCAGTAGCAGCAGGCTGCCAGAAAGCGCAGTCACACATTTTAAAAAGTCAGGAGGGACATCTGGGGAGCACTTGCAGCACCAGACCAGACCACGCAGCTCACGATCCCATCGCCGGGTAAAAGAAAGCCTCAAGCTTCTGCCTGTTCAAACTGGTGGGTGTTGGGGCGGAGGAAGAAACTGCTGGTCTGTCAGCAGAGTCCACTTATTTAAAGGGCCCCCACAGTCATAGAACGTCCGCAGACCCACCCACTCTGGGAACGACAGCCAGGGAAACAGCTAGAGAGGCACTAGTCCCATATGGAAGTGAGAGAAGTGCTTAGAAAAGGGGTGAGTGCTGAGCAAGGGACATTGTTCCCTCTCAGACCCCTCTCCCACATGCAGTGCCACAATGTGGTGAAACAGGTCGCCTGCTACTGATGAGAAACCTAAGGTTCCGCCCCTTACAATGTAACAGGAGCAAAAGCTGTACCTAAGACACAGAGGCAAACAAACACAGGAGCCTGTCAAGATGAGACAGAGAAGTATGGCCAAAAGGAAGAAAGGATCACGGTTCCAGTGGGGGAACTAAGTGATGAGGAGATAGCCAACCTAACAGATGCAGAGTTGAAAACACTGGTGATAAATATGGTCACAGGCTTGAAGATATGCTTAAGTATAGCAAATGCACAAGGGAAGAAGTGAAGACTATGCTAAATGAACTGAAGGAAAATCCACACAAAACCAATGGTGAAGGGAAGCAAATTGGGGTTCAGATCAATGATTTGGAACATAAGGAGGAAAATTATAGTCAACCAGTACAGAACGAGGAAACAAGAATTGAAAAAAATGAGGAGAGGCTTAGGAACCTCTGGGACAACTTCAAACATGCCAACATCCAAATCGTAGGGGTGCCAGAGGAGAAGAGGAAGAGCAAGAAAATGAAAACTTAAGTGAGAAAATAATGAAGGAAAACTCCCCATATTTGGCAAAGGAAATAGACATACAAGTCCAGGAAGCACAGAGTGCCAAACAAGCTAGATCCAAAGAGGACCACAGCAAGACACATGGTAATTAAAATGCCAAAGGTGAAAGATAAAGAAAGAATCTTAAAAGTAGCAAGAGGAAAGCAGAGTTACCTACAAAGGGGTGCCTGTAAGACTTCAGCTGATTTCTCAAAAGAAACTTTGCAGGCAAGAAGGGACTGGCAAGAAGTATTTAAGGTGATGAAAAGCAGGGACCCACAACCAAGGTGACTCTATCCAGCAAAGCTATCATTTAGAATGGAAGGGCAGATAAAGTGCTTCCCAGACAAGGTAAAGCTAAAGGAGTTCATCATCACCAAGCTTCACCCTTTCCTATATTATTCTTAACTTGCCCCTGTCTATTTTGTACCAACCAGTTATGCTTCTTAATCCCTGCACCACTTCCCCATTTCTCCCCCTTCCGCCTCCCAGCTGATAACCCTCCAAATGGTCCTCATACCTATGATTCTGTGCCTGTTCTGATTTGCTTAGTTGGATTTTGTTCTTAATTTTTAGATTCAATTGTTGATAGTTGAGTTTGTTGTCATTTTATGTTCATAATTTTGATCTTCTTTTTCTTAAGTAAGTCCCTTTGACATTTTATATAATGGCTTGGTGATGATGAGTGCCTCCCGTACACACCCTGACTGGGAATTGAACCCATAACCTTTTGGTGTACCCAGACGACACTCCAAACAACTGAACCACCTGGCCAGGACAGGCCACTCACGTTTTATCTATGCAGCCCCATATTCAACATCCTCTCATCTGTATAATTTTGAAGCAAATCTCAGACAACGTATCATTTCAGCAAGGCTTTATTTTAATGCAAATAATGCAGAAAGTAACTGAAAAGAACTTACACAACAGTCATAAACTATTATTTTACCACCTTTTCCTATCATTTCTGTTGTGTAAGCTGATCAATGTTTTTTAAGGATCATGTTTCTCTCTCTCTCCCTCTCCCCTGCCCTTTCCCTCCCTCCACGCATCTCTCCCTCTCTCCCTCTCCCCCTTTCTTTCTACCCCCTCCCTCCCCCATCTCTCTTCTTCTGTCTCTCCCTCTCTCACCCCCCTTCCCCACCTTCCTTGCACTGTCTCTAAAATCAATAAAACATATCTGTCAGGGCAGCCTTGCTCTGAGAAATCACCCGGAGACCACTGTGGGATCAGGCAATGTGTTTACTGAGGGGAAAGGGGGGAAGAGGAGAGGCAGCTCCCGGACCAACTCAAGGGCCCATAGGAGCAAGGGAATAGGGAGAAAGGGAATGGGGAATGGGGACTCCAGGTCCTCGTCGTGGGCCCGTAGGAGCAAGGGAATAGGGGAGGGTGATTCCCGGTCCTCTTCCTGGACCCATAGGAATTGCCACCAACACTTCTGCAGGCACCTTTTTTATACACGTTTCGGTAAGGGGGAGTTTGCTTATTGACATATTCAGTAGGTCATTTACATTTCGTTGCTTTCCCCCTCCCACACCAGCTTAGTTTACATATCGGGCTAAGTCTATTAGCATTTCCTCTGGGAAAGTTTCAGTCCAACATATTTTTTGGGAATTGCTAAATTCAGGGCCAGGTTGATTACCAAAATCCAGGTGTACATGATCTGACAATATCCTCAGGTGAGGATTTTAAAAAAATGACCAGGAGTTGATAATTCTTAAAGTAGTGAAGTAGTGATGAATATGTGGTAGTATATTTTATATTCTCTCTACTTTTATATATGTTTAAATTTAATAAAAAGCTTGGGGAAAATAAGCCTCCAAAGCATTATTCTGGTGTAGGGGATGTTATAAAACCCTTGATGTTAATTTATTTTTCAAATCATTTTGGTACCTGCAGGTAAAAATCTATAGCTTTAATAAAAATTGCTTAAATTGACTGCTGCTTTTTAGGAAAATGTTGATTACTTCGAGTACAGAATGACCTCTGGTAAGATAACTCATTTTGGGTCTTCAGATTCTGGCAGGACAACTTCAGCCAGTATATGACTATTTGTAGGGTAGGGCTTATAAGTGAAGTCTGAAAAAATGCCATATTGATGAGAGATCATCTTTTTGGTCAATACTGAAATACTAGCAGTGGAAAAGAGTTGACATAAATAACCATATCCTTCTCTTTGAAATGATAACGGGAAATTGTAGAACAGTAATTCTCAAGCCAGTTGTGCATCAAGATTACCTGGGGACCTTTTAGTAACTACAGATGCTTGGCTCCACCCCTGCAGATTGTTTCATTTGATTATGATTGGGCTCAGAGAGTAGTATTTTTTAAAAGATCCCCCCTGCCCCCGTGACTCTTATGTGCAGCCAGAATTGAAAGCCTGTGAGAACTTAAACATCAAGCAGCTTTTTCAGCTATTGAAAGTGTCTGTCCCTGGTGACTAGAGCTGTCCTTCCCACTTAATTGCATCACAATCATTTATTCGGAATGTTACGTGGATTTACTTGTCACAGTGGTTCCATTTCTGGATAATAATTCACTGTCCTAAGTGTTGACTCAAGGTACTTTTCTAAATCAGTTTTGAATTAAAATTATATTTTGACACAAAAGTTCTTCATCAATGATAAACCTTTTTCCTATATCTGTATTGAATTTCAAATTATATTTTAAAACTGTGCTTTTTTTTTCATTTATGTATTATCACTCAGACAATAGTAAATATGTTCATTTAGCAACTGTGCTTGAAATTATTTTGATTCAGCAAAAGAAAAATAGGAGAGCAAGTAAATTTTGCGAGTCTTTAACTAGAAGTCGTCGGCAGCCGTCCGTCTCGAGAGACGATGGTGTAGCTTCTTAAGAGTCCATCTGCACCGCCGAGAATGGCTGTGCAGTCCGACTCGGGAGTGACATGGTATCTGTCTCCTCCCGTGTTGAATCGACATCTTGCGATGACGCTGAAGCTACAGAGCCTGGGCAGGGTAATATGGAGGGTCTGCTATTGCCCATGCAGCAGACCCCCCCTCTCTTCGCAGCTGAAGGGTCCAAGGGAAAGACGGAATCGATACAGCTTGGGTTCAGGTGCGCCGCAGGAGTTGCCGGTGTTGATCACAACATCAAACCGCCTTAGGGACTCCGGCTCCGGATTTTCTGTCGGGGTTTACTCCCTTAGCCTTTCCCCTGAAGAGGTATGCCGCAAGGCAGCGGAGGTTTTTTGGAGTCAGAGTTTTCCTTCTCTGATGTACCCTGACTGGAAGATCGAACCAGCGACACTTAGCTTGCAGGCCGACGCTCAATCCACTGAGCTAAACCAGCCAGGGCTTTAACTAGAAGTATTTGAAGTGAAAGCAAGGGCCTTGTATTTTCCTTGGTGCCTGAAATAGTGGTTTAGATAGAGCAGGCATGCAGTGCTTTTTTGCTGAATAAGAAATTAATGAAATCTTAAACATGTCTCAACTTTGGAGGATTTGACTGCAATAGAAAAGGAAATTTCTGCTTAACTATATTTGCCATTTTTCTTCTTACATGCTATGTTTTGACCTTTTTTTGTTAGGTGCTCGATTCTCTTTTACTACAGACAAAGCAGTGAACAAAACACAGAAATTCCTTCTCATAGAACTAGTCTAATAAAGAGGATATGTAAATTTTTAAAAACAATATATGTATTATTATGTGGTGATATGCCCTTTCCCTTTCCCAGTTCATTCTCCTTTCCTCCCCAGAAGCAGGGAAAGGGAATAGTACTGAAGATGGAAGAAGTTGTAATTTTAAATAGGGTGGTCAGGGAATACCTCATTGAGAAGTTGCCATTTGTATAAAGATTTAAAAGTTGGTGAGAGAGAAAGCCATGTTGTTATCTGTAAAAATATATCAGACCAGAAATAGCAGGTGCACAGGCTCCGGAGCAGGAGCAGGCCTGGTGTTTTCACAAAACATTAAGGATGCTGGTGAGGGTGGAGAAATGAGCAGAGGCAGAGGTACAATGAGATATGGTCAGACAATATAGGGTAGGGAGTGAGTATGGTATAGATTATACAGGCCTTGCAGCCGTGGTCATTCTTTTGACTCTTACTGAGATGGAGAGCAGTTGGTAGATTCTGAACAGAGGAATGACAGCATCATGCTGGCTGATGATTTGAGAATTAAAATAGATGGGCAGAGGGAGTAAGACCTTTTAGGATGCTGTTTTGGTAATCTAGGTAAGAAATGATGTGGACCAAGGTGAAAGCAGTGAAGTAATAAGTAATCAGATTCTTTTTTAAAGAAAGAACCATCAGGACTTGATGACTTGTTAGACATGGGACATGAAGAGAGCCAAGTTTGTCTTGAGCATCTGGATTCTGGAAGGATTGGGTAGCCATTTACTGAGGTGTAGCTATGTGCAGGAGGACGGGTTTGTGAGGAGAAAGATGAGGAGCTCAAATTTTGTTTTACTGTATTTTGAGAAGCCTATTTTACATTCGAGTGGAAATGTCAAGTAGACCATTATAGAAGTTTAGAATTCAAGGAAGAGATCTAGGCTAGAGATAATAAATTTGAGAATTGTCAGCACGTAATATCTCATATTTAAAATTGTGAGATTGGATGACAGCACCAAAGAAATGAACATATATTGGGACGATGAGAGACACAAGGGCAAAGGTTCTGGGGCCACAATCCAAAATTAAAAAGTGTGGGAAGGAATGCTGCTGAGAGGGAAGGAAGTGAGGCAAGTGGAAACTGGATGAAGAATGTATTCCAAGGAGAAGGGGGTGATCCGCTGTGTCAAACGTTGCTGACAGACTGAGGTGAGGACGGAGAGATGTAGTTCGATTGGGCAGCACGGACATCTTTCGTACATTTTATCCTCACAAGAACCCTGTGAGGTAGGTAGTACTATTCTTCCTGTTTACTGAAATTTTTAAAAAGTTTTACAGCTGTTGAATGTGCCCAAGATGGAACACTAAATGACAGATCTAAGTAATGAATCCAGGTCTGTCAAACTTTTAAACCACTATACGTACTTCCTTTTTATATCATCTAGAATTTTTTAAATTTTGTTAAACATTTTAACTATGAAAAAAATTCAGATTAACAAAGATACACATATTCTCTACTCAGAATTAGTAATTTTAGTATTTTATAATATTTAGATGCATATTTTTAAATAAAAGAAATAAAATACTTTATGTTAATTTATTTGCTTAGAAAAAAAATAATTGCATGCCTACTGACTGTGAGGCACTTGTTCTGGGTATTTGGAATAAATAGGTGAAGAACACTGATTTCTGCCCTCAGGGAAAACAGATAATAAACAATAATTTTATATTAGAAGGTGATAAGTGGTACAGGGGAAAAAGAATATATAGCAGGGTTTGGAAGTCAGAAATTGGGGCTGGGAGGTGGAGAGAAGTTTCTACTTTTTAGTAGGGTAGTTCAGGTGGGCCTTAATGCTAAGGAAACTTATCTGGGAAAGGTAGTTACTGGCAGACGAAATAGCCAATGCAAAAGTCCCCTTTTTCCCTTTTTCCAATCCACTGTCCTTTCCTCCCCAGAAGCAACCAATATGTGAATTTGATATCTTTCCAGTCTTTGTTTTTATACTTTTACTACATATATGTGTACAAAAATAATATTAAATACCGTGTGTTACTCATTTGTATAAATAATGTGATACCGTACTTGCTGCCTTTCATTAAAATTATGATGAACAAAGTATGTAAGTCTAGTTTATTCATTTTGACAGCTATTTAACATTCCTCAAAAGTGCTACAATTTATTTAGTTTTTCTTATTTCAAGCAGCGTCACACTCTTCATACACATTTCCTTATGCATAAGTGAGATAATTTGTTTAGGGTTTATATCTACAAATGAGCTATTTACATGCATTTTAAGTTTTTTGTTTTTTGTTTTGAATTCTTTTTTTCTTCTTCTTGTTCTGATTGGGTTTTTTTGCCTCATCATGTTCCAAATCATTGATTTGATCCTCAGCTTCATCCACTCTACTCTGGTTTCCCTGTAAATTGTTCTTTATTTCAATTAGTGTATTCTTCATTTCTGACTGGATCTTTTTTATGCTGTAGAGGTCCTCATTAAGTTCCTTGAGCATCCTTATAACCAGTGTTTTGAACTCTGCATCTGATAGATTGCTTATCTCCATTTTGTTTAATTCTTATTCTGGAGTTTTGATCTGTTCTTTCATTTGGGCCATGATTCTTTGTTTCTTCCTTTTTGGCAGCCTCCCTGTGATTGTTTCTATGTATAAGTAGAGCTGCAATGACTCCTCTTTTTGGTAGTATGGCCTAATATAGTAGGTGTCCTATAGGGTTCAGTGGCACAGCCTCCCCTCTCACCCAAGCTGGGTACTTGTGGTGTGCCCTCCATGTAAGCTGAGTAGCCCCTCTTGTAGTTGAGCCTTGGTTGCTGTTGGCAGATCAATGGGAGGGATTTACCCAGGCCAGTCAGCTATAAGGATTGGCTGTGACCACTGACCACCAGCCTCCACCCCCTGAGGAGGATCAGCTGTGCAGGGAACAGGGTGGTGGTGCTCTGACATGGTCTGTAGCTGTCCACTGGGTGCGCAGGCTCTGGGGTTTCCTGGGTGGTGCAGGCCAAGGTCAGCCCTCTCCTGTGTTCTTCCCGGGGCCCCCCTGCCTGAGCTATAAAGCAATCTGAGATGGCTGCTACTTGTGCTGGGCTTGGAGACTCCCAGGTGAAGCCAAACTTTGAATCTAGGCTTGCTGCTGAGTAGTGCCATGCCTGAGGCCACTTAGCAAGAGGTATGAGGGCTAGGGGATCACTGAGGCTGGCTGTTCATTGTTGGAGAGAATTTAGGAAGTTGTGAGCCAAGACCAGCCATTCATATGGAAAAAGCCATTGTTAGCTTCTTGGGTGGTCCTATAACTTGGGTGGGCAGAGCCTCCAGGTTAATGGAGTGTCAGATATGGTCCCCTCCTGCCAGCTCTGTAGTTCTGGCAGGGGGAGGGTTCAGAAAAGGAACAATGAACTCTGCCCACCTTTCTGTGTGGGAGAAGGCTGTCCCCCCGCACTTGCCTTGATGTTAGACACTTTGGTTCCTTCCTGTATGCCACTGGTGCCTTTCAAGCTGCTACCCCAGTGTTGGAGCTCAGAGAGAGTGAATCTGAGTGGGTGAGGTTATGTGTGTGTTCTTTAAGAGGAACTGCTTGGTATTCCAGCAGTATCTTCCACTGACTCAATCCCCACTGGTTTTTACAGCCCAAAGTTGTGGGGACTTATCTTCCTGGCACTGGAACCCTGGGCTGGGGAGCCTGGTGTGGGGCTGGGACTCTTCACTCCCGAGACATCTCTCCCAAATTTTTATCCACCACACATGGATGTGGGACCAGTCCATTCAGCATCTCCGCATCTCCGCATCTCCCTATCTCCCTATCTCCGTGTCTCCTACCTGAGTTAATGTGGTTTTTTAATTCTGTAGTTTTCAGGCTTCTATTTGACTCCATTTCTGATGGTTCTGAGTGATGGCTGTTCTCTAGTTTAGTTGTAATATTGATGTGGTTGTGCGAGGAGGCAAGCTGTTTTACCTCTGCCTTTATCTTGACTGGAAGTCTCTCAATTTATTACTGGTTTTTTAAAACTTAAATTTTCTTGACGAAGACCTCATCTTAAAATTTATTAAGTGAATGCCCATTTTTGTAAATTATGGATTATGACATCCCTCACTTGCCTATTGCCAACCTAGCACAGTATGGAAAGATGCAGAAGGTGAATTAAAATTAAAATCAGAAATTACTTACCTTGTTAGCTTTAATAAAATGTTTGATTTAGGCCCTGGCTGCTGTGGCTCAGTGGATTGAGCGTCGGCCTGCGAACCAAGTGTCGCTGGTTCGATTCCCAGTCAGGGCACATGACTAGGTTGCACGTCAGGTCCCCAGTTGGGGGCGCAAGTGAGAGGCAACCACACAGTGATGTTTCTCTCCCTCTCTTTCTCCTTTCCCCTCTTTCTAAATAAATAAATAAACAAATAAATTATTTTTAAAAATGTTTGATTTAGGAACACATAGAACATATGATTATAGGGAGGTGTTTACATGTGTGTATTTTAATAAACCATGCAATTTAGTTTCCCATGTTCTTTTATTTCCATTTTGTCTAATAGTATTGTTATAAATATATAAAATTGGGGTTGGAACACTTTTGAGAGAGTCATTATCAGATACTGAATATCAAGACATATTAAGCTATTGCCTCTTTCCTATCAAATATAACAAGAATTTAAAAAATGGTGCTCAACATATGTCGATAATTTGACTTTTCTATAAATAGAATAATATATAACTTGGTAAATTTTATCTTACTATCTTTCAGATTAACAAATAGAAATATTATACACAAACCTGCAGAATGGACCTTAATTGCTGTAGTGTTGCTGTCATCGTAAGTACTCTTTCAGATTTTAACTCTGCTAAATATGAAGAAATTTGGGTAAAACAGTTGTTCATTGATTTTATAAACATCCTTAGAAAATGTACCTCTGCCTTGTGCCTTATTTTTATTTCCCTTATAATAACTTTTATGTGAAGTCATATGCTATATTTTGATAAGCTGTAATCATACTCTATTCTTCTATCTTTTTTCTGGAGGACCTTTTTCATCACAAATACTACTTATCTTTTGAGAGACAAGAACATCATCCCCTTGTGGGAGATATACAGAATAGTCCTTTAGTTTCATTTTTAACAGTGCATTTTATTAACATTACATGGGTCTCATTATTTTAAATCTATAATTTTATCACATATCTATTGCTATTTCATTTTTCTTCAATATATTTTATCATTAATAGTATCAGAAGTTTCATTTTCCAAATTAGTGTATATCTTTAAAATAAAACAGATTTAACAGAACTAACGTAAATACTACACAAGCATATATAAAACATTTAATACTCATTCACCTTTTAAGAAATCACTAGTGGTTTCTAAGGATGTCTTTTAATAGGGTTAAAACCATCTAGTGTTTTTCAGCTTGAATTGCAAAAGTCTTTTTGAGGACCATTCATTACTGCATTACTGTTGCTACTTGGTGCTTGTTAGGTCATTGAAGCCCATAGGACATTGAATACATACTGGACACTCAGAGGTCACGAAGTGTTATGAGGCAGCCTCACAGCATCTCCTGCCCTGCTTTCTCTTCCTTTGATATTGCTTCAGTCTGACATGTTCTTCTGGCTTTACTGTGCCAAGGAAGGCTGTGCTGGGAAACATTAGCATAGGCTTCACTGAGCCAGCGTTCGTGTCACCCAGCCACATACAGCTCACATGATTCATTAAATCAGAACACAGAAAATAACTTTACTTGAATGCCCTGATATAAATTTTTTATCAACCAAAAGAACAAATCTTTTATCATTTCTACTATTCAGTGTTCCAGTAGAATTGGTTATTTGTGAAACTGTTCCTACTAATTTTTTAGAAAGTTCTTTCCACTGTATGAAATTCATAAATATTTTGGTCACTGGCAAAAAAAAAAAAAAAGATTAGTATCTCTGCTCACCTACCATATCCTATGCCTTTTAATGAACCCTCACAGATAACTGTTTAACTGTACTTCTGCAATTCATTATACTAAAGAGGAAGTAACTTTTTTGGTTGACAAGTCAGAGGCCTAGGTCCAGCAGTAATCTCAGAATCTTGCTTTCCAAGCCAGTAACTGGAAGTATTATCTTAATGAGCAGCTGCTTACTAAGAATACATGTTAGGTCCTACTTTATTTCTTTTTTCTTTCTTTCTTTCTTCTTTTTTTTTTTTTTGTATCAAACTCTTTCCACATCTCTAGAATGTATGGCAAGGATCAAATAAAGTGTGGAAAATGAAATAATAAAGACTACCATAAAATTTCCTATGATTTTTCCATATAAAAATAAACCTCTAGTGTTTGATTTTAATAGGGGCACCCATGTGGCAAAAAATACTGAAAGCTCTCCTAGTCCTTTTATGCACTATTTGACTTTCCTAACTTTAAATGTAGTGTAGGGAATCTTTTTATTTCAGGGATCAGTGACCCATAGAAATACTAACTTAATTCAACTCAAGAAATCTTAGATGTATTGCATGTTTCACATTGTGCAATCAGGCTTGAGATTGTAGCACTAAACACTGACTTTCCTTTTGTCATTTGCCTTGAATGCTTTCATTGCTCACTAACCCCTACAGCTAGATCTACCCATCTTCTCCTAGTCCTTGGTCCTTTTGATACCTAGACAACTAAAATCCTTTCCACTTAGGACCCTTTTTGCTTCCCCCGCTCCCAACTGCCTTTGGCTTTTAAAAAAAATCCTCAGTCACTGTTGACACCAGAGTCAGATGGCACTTTCTTGGTTTTTGTCTTTCAAATTTTGTTTTCTTATAATTCTGACTTTTGCCATTGGCACTACTTATAAGTTGTCATTGATCCTTTCCATTCTGCGTTTGCATTCTATATCTTCACTAGCTGACTCTCCTCAGTCTTTGTCATCAGCTCCTAAGACTACTGTGTCCTGCCCCCATATTATTTTATTTCTTATTTCCTCTTTTCTCAGAAAGTCCCCTTTGGCTTTTCATATGTCTACCCCCGCCCCACCCCCCTGCCGGAATCTGTGGCTCAACTCAAACCCCTTTCATTCTCAGCCTTGTCCTTTTATTACCCTTTAGTATAAATATTCCTATACGAAATGGAGGTAAAATTAAAATACATGTCCATCATGTTAAAACTAATACAATTGACTTCTATAAAGTAAAATTATACTTTATATCTGTACCTCTCTTTCTTCCCACTTACAGTTCACAATTACTTAAGAAGATACTTGGTCATTGGGGAAAGAAAGTTTAGGCATGAGGGCTAGCTAGCATTGCATAAAGAACCTTAAACATAGTGAAAAATATGAAGATTTTTTCTTTAATTTTTATTCATTGATTTTAGAGAGAAAGAAGAAGGGGGGAGACAGAGTCAGAGAGAGAGAGATTGATTTGGTGCTCCACTTATTTATGCTTTCATTGGTTGCTTCTTGTATGTGTCCTGACCAGAAATTGAACCACAACCTTGGTGTATTGGGGTGATGCTCTAACCAACTGAGCTACTCAGCCAGGGCCAGTATGGAGATTTTAACACCCAAAGAGACATGCATATATAGAGAAAGGAAGTATGGGTTGTACATACTTGGTTGGGAGTAGTAACCCGGCCATACAACCTTTTAACTTATTGCCACTAAGATTGAACATAGGTATACATGGGATTATCTTTTTAAAAAGGAATTATCTTATGATTTGGAAAACAGTCACATCTACGCCCAAATTTTCATTGGAACTTTTTTAGTTATTTATAGACATTTCTGGAATTTATGTTAAAAAAAATGAACTTCTTAGAAGTTTTTATAGCTAGGAAATAGATTCTGAATGGTCGTGTAGTTGCTGAAATGAGTATAATAAGATAATATGTTAAGTATTATTATAACAATGATACTATTCTTAATATGTGAATATTACAAAGTTTTTTGTATTACTAGCATTTGTTTAATACATGAAAGCTGTTTTCAAAATCCTCATGAGTACTTTTTAGAAAAGGGTACAAAGAAGGTGGGGTAAATGTAGGCTTACAGTTGTGAGTATGCAACACAGAGTTTAATCTTGCATTATTATTTATTATTGTATTTTCCATACAAACAACTGTAAACCTACTTTGCCCCACCATGTATACACTTACATAATTTTATTAGTATGTTGCTATATTGGCTCATGTCTAACTCTTGTTAGAGGAGAAATATCAGTATTTTGAGCAAAATATGATAGTCCAGAAGAAAGAAAGCTGGGTCTTGAATTTTCACATCTGTATTCTTAAAAGTAAATAACGTGTTTCTGTAGCAAATTATCTTTTTCTGGTAACTTCCCTTATACTTTCATTGATGTATTAATATTAAAATATTGGAACTACAATGGGTAATTTATCAGTGTATACTGATGAGAATGTTATAACCATAAAGTCTAAGAAAGAAACTGACCAAATAAAATTGCTACACTTGATCTTTGCACACTCAGTTAAATGCATCTATGTATAAGAAGACATCATGATCCATTCCCACTTCATTTAGATTTCTCACTACTTTCATAGGACTTGAATGGCCAGTGAGACTGCAACATTTTTTAATATTGATACTAGGTATTCAGATTCTAAATAGTTACCAAGAGCATAGGGAAAGACCTTTTGATTTTTGTTATTTAATCTGTATTGTATTTTTTTTTTACATTACCTTTTAGTCCCCTTAGACCTCTCCACCCTGTAATCACCACACTGTTGTCCATGTCCATGAGTCCTTTTTCCTTTTTGCTCAATCCCTCTACTCCCTGACCTGCCCCCGACTAGCTGTCATCTGCTTTCCACCTGTGAGTCTGTCTCCATTTTCCTTGTTAGTTCAGTTTGTTCATTAGATTCCACGTATGAGTGAAATCATACGGTGTTTGTCTTTCTCTGACTGGCTCATTTCACTTAGCATAATGTTCTCCTTGTTGCAAAGGATAACATTTTCTTCTTTTTATGGCCAAGGAGTATTACATTTGTAAATGTCCCATAGTTGTTTTATCCACTCATCTACTGATGGAACCTTGGGCTGCTTCTATATCTTGGCAATTATAAAATACACTGCAATGAACATAGGGGTGCTTATGTTCTCTCAAATCAGTGTTTTGGGTTCCTTCGGTTATATTGCCAGAAGTGGGATCACTGGGTCAAACTGTAGATCCATTTTAAATTTTTTGAGGTATCTCTGTACTGGGGAAAGACCTTTTAAAGGCAGAACTTAAGCAGTATACATTTACTTAATAGTGAAGGAATTAATGTCCCTTTAGTTCTCTAATTTTTATTTAATAAATGTTACAATTAACAAAGACTCTTAAGAACTTATACATAGAAGAACATCTTTTTTTTTTAACAAGGTTACTTTATTTTATTTTAATTTTATTTGTTTGTTTCTAGAGAGAGGGGAAAGGAGAAAGAGAGGGAGAGAAACATCAATGTGCGGTTGCCTCTTATCCGCCCCCAACTGGGTACCTGGTGTGCAACCTAGTCATGTGCCCTGACTGGGAATCGAACCAGCGACACTTGGTTCGCAGGCCGACACTCAATCCACTGAGCCACAGCAGCCAGGGCTAGAAGAACACCTTTAATAGTGATTATTGACCCAGTTTTTTAAAAAAATAATTGATTACAAGTGCAATAAACTAACCTGGTAATTGGTGTTATTGCTTAAGCACATGGTTACAGCAATTTTATATCTTAATTGAACTTTATCAGACTTTATTTCTCATATACTATATGTTGAAATGATACAAAGCTGAATCTGATTTTCCCACATAAATATGCTCTAATAACATATTAGGTTAATTTCACAGTCTTGATGCATGATTTTTCATGAAAATGTATGTAAGCATATATAGATAGATAGTCTGCATAATAGAAAGCATAATAATTAAAGTGCATTTTATGATGCCTCTTCATATTATATATTTGTTTTTATAGTCCTCATTTTCATCTTACCCTTAATATAGGAAAACAAAAACTGAAGAATCATTTGTCATCATGGTCACTGTGTTAAGAGTAGTTTCTTTCAAAAGATTTTAATGGGTAGTTTAAGATTTTATATATAGCCATAGGACACCTCCCTCAGCTCAGTCCTTTTTCTTCTTTCTCTTCCCTTTGCTCTTAGTCTTTTTAGTCTTCTTTGACCTTTGTCATTACACTTGAGCCTGTAACACAAGAGGGGACTGTGCAGGTGCTGAAGTAAAGCTGAGAATTCTAGGGGAAGGTCCAGACCAAGGCTGGCAACCCAAGAGAAGCCAATGGAGAAGGCTATAGAGAAGCAAGTTGACCAAGCCTGTCTTTGTGTGCAGCCCACGTACCAGAAATGGGAATCTGTTTCCTTAAAGACTTCTTGTATTTAAAATGTAACTTTTCTACCCAGGTTTACTATGGAACCTTTGTAAATAGGCCACTGCTTTGTATTATGATGTTCTATGGTTAATTGTAGATAAGAGTCAAATGCCTCTTAGTGGATAGCCAGGGAGAGAGGTATGCATTGTGTGCCATGGAAATGATTTCATTCTCTAATGAAGGAGATGAATACTTACTTTGTATTAGTTAGAAAGAATAGCATGTAGAGACTGACTTGTGATAGTCCAACATGGATACATGCTATTCCTAGTTTTATGCCCTTGATGTTCTCTGATGGAAAGCTTTCAAGATCATCTCCAAAAATGTCTGCTTTCATTTTATTTATCTGAACTGTCTGTTTATAGTGAACTGTGGCCCACTTCCTAGGCAAAGATCATACAATAGTTTATTTCCCCCTAAAAGCTTTGAGTATTCCCGTCGTTCAGGAAGTAGCGTGTAAGACCTGGGAAATGATATTTTAACAGGCTCAACTTAACCATGATCACTAAACAAAAGCCTTCACTGGACATAGGCAGTGACTTTAGGTAACCATCACAGAGACAGACACTCGGGAGAGTTGCTTCCCTCAGGTACCAGGCATGAATGGAAAGATGTAACTAAGGCTTTTTGTCTCGATGTATTCTTTTTTATAGCCTACCCATCCCATCCCACCAGTTTCCTTAGAGAAATGTGTGAGCACAAAATGAAAAATGAAGAGATGGTTCCTTAGAAATTTATTGGTTCTCTGAAGTATTCCAAGGCCTTTCTCTTAACATTCCTAATTTAGTTCTGAGGATTTGAGACAATAATAGATCATTGAAAAAATTTTGTTTCCTTATAATTATGGAATTTTTATATTTAAGTGAATTTTTATTGAGATATAATTCATGTAACATAAAAGTCACCACTTTAAAGTGTACAATTCGTGGGTTTTTAGTATATTCACTATATTTTACAACTATGACCATAATCTAATTTCAAAACATTTCTGTCACCCCAAAAAGAAACCTCAGATCTATTAGCTTAGCCTCAATTTCCCCTTCTTGGGTCCCCTGGCAACCACTAATCTACTGTGTCTGTGTATTTACCTATTCTGAACAGTTCATGTAGATGGAATCATATAATTTGCGGTGTTTTATGTTTGGCTTCTTTCACTTGACATCATGTTTTCAAGGTTCATTCATATTGTTGCATGCAGCACTACTTCATTCCTTTTTGTGACTGAGTAATATTCCATTTTATGAGTAATACAACATTTGATTTATTGATTGATCAGTTGGTTCTACTTTTTGGCTGTTATGAATATTTGTGTACAAGTGTTTGTATGAACATATGTTTTCAGTTCTCTGGGGTATATACCTAGGAGTGGAATTACTGGGTCATATGGTAACTCTATGTTTAGCCTTTTGAGGAAGTGCTACACTGTTTTCCACAGTGGCTGCACTGTTTGTAATTTCCACTGGCAATATATAGGGCTCCATAGACTGAACTTTAAAGGTCATCTCTTTTTGCTTCACACCCAGTAGTAATTTTAGAGGCTTATAGTTACAATTTTTTAAAACTTAAATATGCCTATTCTAATTAATTTGAGACTTTCATGGACTTGCAATATCAAATTCTTATGTTCTGGGAATTTCTACTACATATACAAAGTGAGTACCTATGAGCACCTCACACACACTGGGGAAAAAAGATAATAGTGTTGAATATGAGACCATATAAATTAATGTCTGAACTGAAACTGGTGGGATTTATTTTGGATTCCTGCATATCTATAACCTTCCTTTTTGTTTGTTTGGTTTTTTTGCTTGTGTAAATCTTGGATTTATCTTATGGTGTTTACTATCACTGTACTTTGTCGTTGTGAAGTTTTAAGTATTTACCTATTTACTAAGGACTAAACAGTCCTTACTTCAGTTATTTTTTTTCCCCTTTTCCCCTAATAGTTATTTTTAACCTCCCTGTACTTATTGCTGAGAGTTTATATTAAAACAAATATAATATTTTTTAATTGTTGTAACTTTACCCTCAGCCAGCAGGGCTATGTGGAAATCCAGATATTTTCTAAAGAAAAAATAGTAATTGTTTAAAAATTCTCCCTCAGAAATCCTCATATTTTTGGTAATCTTATAATGTTAGGGTTTTTGTTTTTTTGTTTTTTAATCCATAAGCAACTGAGAGTCCCCAACCTCCAGCTACAATACATATTAAAGTTACTAAGGCTTCTTAGCAAAAAAAAAAAAAAAGTGCCTCCCAAGCAGCAACAGCGACAGCAGTAGTGACAACGAGTACAATAGCAAGAAGCACTTGCCCTTCCAAGTCACGACCTTTACTTAAGAAGTCAGTCTCCAAGTCCGCCAATGACATCTTCACATCCTGACTGAGCTCACTGAGGGGACAGGGCAGGGCAGGCTAGGAAGCATGAGGCTTAAGGGCATTATTCTCTCCAGCCCCAGGATTCTGCACTGAAAGAGTGTGAGCATTTCTTCAATCTTAGAGCATTCAAAAAAAGTTGGAACCACTATTGTGAGAGAATTGTTACATAGCAACAGTTATGACAAAAAGCTTTCCAACATGCATGTACAAAGCTCCTCTATAGATCTGTCACAAACAGGATTTGGATATAAAGTTTTAAAGTCACTACAGCCCAGCCCTTTAAACAAACCTGTGTATAATATATCACTACAAAGTGAATTACAAAGAACTCGTTTCTTTTGAATTAGAAATATCAATGGAAAGCATCCCTGCTTCCTTATTAATAGGTAATCCTAAAGCATTAAATGCAAATATTATCAGAGTATAAACCATCTGTTATAAGAAAAACATTTTATTTTACTTGGCTATCATAGTCTTTTATAATCAAAGTTTTTATCTCAATTTTCTAGATAATAATTCTGAAATAGAAAACCCATGACATATTTCTCCATGGTATGTTCTTGTCTACTATCTTTATTTTTTGTAGACGTTCTTAACAGTAATAACCTCACATGCCTCATGGTTTCCAAATTTGGGACTACTGAAAGGGACAATGATATTTAGCATAGGAAACAATTACATTTTGCTCAGAGAGCCATGGTGACACTGCCCAAGTATGACTATCTGTTAGGTACCTTAGTCGTTAAGCTTGACACACTTTCTCTGGATTACAGAGCACTCATGTAAGTAAATAGGAGGAACACCTCCAAGATTCCTTTACTCTCTGCTGCAGGCTTAGCTGACATCATATTGCTTTACATATCAAAGATGAGGAACCTTCCCTGGATGCAGAAGGAAACGGTTGAGTGGTTTAGTATCTCAGCGTTATACTAAAAGTGATGAAGAACAAAATGAAATATGTAAGTTCATTTTTTTTATGTAAAAATATATTTAAAAATATTTTGCTTACAGAATCCTCACCACAATTGTGAGCCTTTTTTCTCCCTTCCACATTATTTTTTACATTTTATTCTGGGAATAAGTCTTATCAATGAATAGGGATGCCTAGAAAGTTATTACTTTATGTGAGAGCTTCTGATTCTGTGTTCAGTTCACATTTAATGAAACTTTAAAAGTAGTTCTAGAATAACATTTTCCCTTTTTGCTCCCTCCTCTTTTCTTCTCATTGATGAAAAGAACCCAAATATTCATTAGTACATCTTCTTTGAATTAGGTGTGATGGAGTAACTTGAGTTTCTTCTCTGGGATAGTACCATCTGATTGTTAATTAACAGATTTATAATTACCTTACTTGCAGCCCTGATTTTTTTCTTCTAAAGAGTTTGTTTGGAATTTTTTTTTTTTTTGTCTTTAATATCATGCCATTAAAACCATCATAAGTAGCACCCATGTATACCAGAAAAGGAGCCGAGACTCGTACTTTGCTATAGCATCATAAGTATAAATCAGTGTAGAAGCTGGTGTCTACATGAAAATGGCAGAGTTTAAAATACTTAGACATCTGACTCAAAAAACAGCCAATAAATGTTTATTGAGCAGCTGCTGTGAGTAAGACTGTCTCATACCCTGTGCAGGATACAAAAGTTAAACAAAGCCCCTGCCCTGAAACACTTCACAGCCTGCTGGAGCTTGAGAAAAAGGGGAGCTCAACATGTGCACAGGTAACTACAATAAAAAGTTGAATGCATTAAATGGCAAAGAGAAGTACAAACTGTTGTGGGCATTCAAAGAAGCAAAAACCGTGACTCAGAATATCAGAAAAAAGGTTGCACAGAAGTAGGATTTGTGATGGATCCCAAAGATAGAAGGAGTTTTAAAAAAATAGAAATGAAAAGATGGGGGAATTCTAGGAGGACCTATAGTATGAAAAAAGAAAAAGAAAGGCTATAGTTAAAAGTACAAGATAACTGAAAAGAGTGATTGGAAAGTTGTGTTTGTTGTAGAGCTCGGTCCTTTAATGGCAAGTAAGTTTATTACAGTGGACAGTGCAACTCATTTAAGTTTTGAACAGAGTACCATCATGAAGCCTGTGCTTTAGGAAGATCAGCCTTTTGCAGAGTCAGATCTGATCCGACCTTCGGCCTGTATCAGTCCCTTCAAAGGCTTCCATTACTCTTTAAGAAAAAACTCTTGTTGTGACCTACATAGATGGCCTGTGTGGTCCAGCCGCTTCTCTAGCCTCCTCATCTCACATCACCCCACCTGCTCTCCCCATTGCTGCCGCTCTGACCTTCTTCCAGCCTTTCTCATCAGACTCAAACTGTACACACAGGTTGTCCCCTCTGGCCAGAATGTTCTTCCCTCCTCATTTTCTTTGGTTAATTTACCTTCATCCTTCAGAACTTGAGGAAGTGTTTCTTCCACAAGAAACTTTTCCTGATCTCCCTGACTAGATTAAATATCTTTATAAATAGACCTTCATAACACCAAGCACTTATCTTTTCTAGCACTTCTCCTGTTTTCAGTTTCATATTTAATTGTATGATTACTTGAATAATATGTTTCCCTCACTCAACTTGAAGATTTTAGGAGCTGGTTCTATATCTGATTTTATTCAACATTATATACTCAGCACTTAGCATTGTGCCTAGAATATCATAGATTTACAATAAATATCTAGCAGAGAATGAATAAATCAATGAAATTAGGAGGCAACCATTTCTTGCTCTTTGTTGACACCTCTTCTACTGCCTGCAAGTGTTTATTCATCTTTAAAGTTTAAAAAAAAACATACCTATCCTTTATTCTTAACCTCACTGACCTTTAGATGATCTATCATCCATTCACTTAACCAAACTTCTTGGGGAGCTAGTCTGTTGTCCATGATTGTGGTGCTTTTCATTAATGCCTTGCATTCTGCCTCTTGTGCACACAATTTATGAAATGAATTTTCTCAAAGCCTCTGCTAGTAACAGCCTCATTAACCAGAGAGCACTGAGGCAGTTAATTAAAATGATTGCAATGGAAGTGAAATGTTAGACAGCCATGTTGAGAGAGATTATAGCTCCAGAATCTACAGTTTAGCAGTGGGGAGGGGGAGAGTCAAACATGATTTCACAATATTGAGACAGATGGCTGGGAAAATGCTGGTGCTTGTAGGGAAATGCGTAGGAAAAACTAATTGAAAGATGATACATTTGGTTTAATACCTGTTCTACAAGCATTGAGATTATTCCTGTTCAGTTTAGGATTCGGGCAGATTATCCAGTTGGGTGGTTCCCTAGTAGGTAGTTAAAAACGTGCAATTGGAGCTGAAGGGTGGTAAGGAAAATCAGAGACCTAGATTTTGGGGTCAGCATTGTGATGGGTTAGACGGCAGAGGTAAAGGGCGTTAAGTGCAGAGTCCACATGAAGTAGAACCTGTGGAACATTCACACCCCTGCCAAGGATGCCTGAGGATCCAGAGGAAGCAGAAAGGGGGGAAAAGGTCATTTTCTGAACATCAACTATGCGCGAATGCTGTGCTAGACCCTTTATATATATGCTGTTTCATTTGATCCTCACATCAGTGAGTTTGTGGTTGTCTCTCACTAGCAGAGGAAGGAAACAGACTCTGGAAAGATAAGCACTTTGTCCAAGGTCAAAATGCGTGCACTCTCCACTGCACAGTGTACCTCAGGAAGGTACATACACCACCAGAACACTATCAAGGATTCTGAGGTTCAAGAAAGGTGATAACTACCTTTCTGAGAAGCAGTAGTTATTCTCTGCTAAATAAGGACTGAAAACAGGCTGTGGTTCTGGCAATTAGGTGGTTGTAGGTGACCTTTAAGAAAGCAATTTCTGTAGTGATAGGAGTAGAGACCAGATTGCAAAGGCTCCTGTTGTAAACGGTTGTAAAGATACTACATGTAGCAAGTGTTAACCATTCTTTTCATATAGTTGGCAGAAAAGGAAAGGAGAAAGGGATTATAATCCAATCCAACATGGCAGATCTTCAGAAGACTTCTCAGCATAGCAGAGGATTGAGCATCTTGAAAGCAGAGGGGAAGAGATGTTAGGTAGGGCTGACATTACTAACAAGACATAGGGTGACTGACAGACTGTGGCCCATGAAAAAACTAAAACTATCAAAGGCACATTTGGGTTTCCTTTTTCCCCCTAATCCCCATCACCCATCCCCTTTCCCACTGTTTCTTCCTTGAATGTCAGTGTTATTTCATAACATGTTGCCTCCTGTTCTTAATTTCAGAGGTGAATGAACCAAACCTTTTATGTTTCCCCTTCTGAAAACTCATATTAGTATTATTCGTTACTTGCTCTGATTGATTTTTAATCCCCTCCACCACAGGTCAGTGATCTGCCCTAGGAGAATTATGTTAGGGCAGCCTTTGACTTACACAGCTGCTATGTTTCATTCTGGTGACTAACTTTTTTTCCATATGCATGATTTTTACCCTCCCTACCTTCTCATCTTTTATGACCTACGAATCAGTGTTGGGGACAACTACATGTACTTCACAAAATACACGAGCACACACACACACACACACACACACACACACATTTTTATGTGAGAATAAGAGACTTTCCATTTGTCAAAAATAATTGTGTTTAGATGTGTGAACAGTACTAAACCAGGAAGGATGTCTGCAGTAAGTGAAGTGAATTTGAAACTGTTTTCTTACCAAAGCATAATCTCCCCACAGCCAAAGACATTGTCTAGATTACTTTTGCCTCCCTAGTGCCAAGCGCTCAATCTGACACTTCATAAGTACTCAGTTAATACTTATAGAATAAATCAAATGAATGAATGGATAGAAAAAATGTGGATAAATTTTTGTTGATATTATGGACCTAAACAGAATTGGTAGCTCTGGTAAAATCTCATTATACGATGGCCCTGACTGGTGTGGCTTTAGTTGGTTGGGTGTTGTCCACAAACCGAAAGGTTGCCAGTTCAATTCTCGGTCAGGGCACATGCCTAAGTTGTGGGTTTGGTCCTCAGTCGGGGCACCCATGAAAGACAAACAATTGATGTTTCTCTCCCCCTCTTTCTCCTTCCCTTTCCCTCTCTCCAAAACATAAAATCTTTTATAAAATTTCATTACACAGGGTAAAACAAAACTAGTTTCTTACTATTATGAATGAAAGGCGGGACAGTGACGCTGTGTCTCTGTGATGATTCATATTTCTCAGAGTGGGTACAGTCTAAGGAATATGACTGTTTGGGCTAAAAAGAATTGCCACTTTTAACCAAATGTAACATTGCTTTTTTGCAAATATATTTTTGTAAAATCTTTAAAAATTAATGAAAAACAAAGTTAAATGTAAATGTAAAATTATCTTTTAACTCATAATTATAAATTCAGTGAACAGTTTAAGTTTTTTTTAATGTTTATTTGATTTAAAATCTTTATTCCAAATACTACTTTCCTCTGGTCTTCTTGGACTTACTCTTTTATCTCCTGTAGATTGACAAAATAAAAAACTCAGTTAAAGGGCGGTTAATCACCAAGTATGCAGATATGTCACTAAATATTTTATTTATCTGATGCATCACAGACACAGTTCTGGAGAATTCTTTAAATGTTTTACTTGTTGGTATTTGTTGAATTGGAAGCATTTATCAAATATTAATGAATCCTAATGGAAAATTTCACTCTAGAGGCAAACTCTTAACTAGTTTTACTGACTGTACTTATGAACTCGTCTTGCTAACTTGAAAGTTATAAAGAAAAGAAAGTGATTATTTTCAGCTGTATTGAGTGCTTACTTAATTCACCCTCCTAGTGTGTCTTTTCTCTGTTGCTTTAAACACTTCTATTTAAATTGTGTATTATAGAGACTTAAAACTTTTAAAATATTCTTCCTGCATCTGACTCTTCTCATTCGGATAGTTCTAGTTAACAATAAAGTCATGTGACTTTTCCAGGCAAAATTCAGATGCTTCCATTTTACTCAATGTTTAAATATTTTTACAGAGGTTTAGAGCAAATGATAAAGGCCAGTGGGTGAAACGAGACTTAATAATATTGAGGGTTCCAATGTTGCTGTTTATATTGTCCCACTCTTCATTCTGAATGAGGAGTTTGAGAGTCAGCTGTTTGTTAATTTAGTACAGCTCAGGTATACTCTGCCTTAATAGATGGGACATATCAAAATACACAAGACTTAATACCAGTATTCCAATGGAGCAGAAGTACTCAGACTACTACAGACTGCCTGGTAAGCACCTGCAGTTTCTGTGGAGGTGAAATCCCAGTACAGTAACCAGATTGCTTGTGCTATTTCAGTTTCATTATTTACTGATTTTCTTTCCGTTGAGTTTTTCAGGCCCCACATTATGATGTTGTTCATCACATAGAGGTTTTTAAGTGTAGTGAGTGACAAATCAGCTACACTACAAAAATGTTTTGAAAGAATAAAGTAACCACCAGGTTGTAACTAGTATTCCTATGGTTTCAGTGCACAGAAAAACATTGCTTATCAGAAACACATACATGTGCTCTAAAATTCCCCAAACTATGAAATTAAATGCTAACAAGTTCTTGCAGATAAGGTTATACATTGAGATATATAGTTATACAGTGAAAGTAGGACTAAAGATCTGAATGCTTTCCTCAAGGGGAAAAATGTACACATTTGAAAAAAAAATTTTATATAATTTGAAGGCATATTTGAACCCTGAATATCCCAGATTAAGATGAGGAAGTAGAGTCAGCGAATATAGGTTTCTCTTTTTAGAAACTTAGTAAGGGTAGGAGAGAGATTGAAAAGTAACATTTTGTTTTGGATAAAAGAGATTTAAGCAGGTTGATAGGGTATGGAGAGGGAGCCGGTAAAATTGGGATGGGGGGCTACAGTAGTACAGATATACATAATGACAGAGTCCCAGAGGAGACACAAAGAAATGGGATCCTGGTCACAGGCAGATGAATTAGCTTGAACAGGAGAGAAATACTACACCTTCTGAGACAGGGAGAAAAATAATGAAGAGTATGTGGTTATAGGTAAATATGTAAGTTGAAGGAAGAGATTTTAAAATGCCTGACTTCATGTTTCAAGGAAGTAGGATATGAGGTTGTGTTCTAAGAGTAAAGAGATGGTAGTTGGGAAGAGTGTAAGTAGTGGTAACAGTAGTTATTGAAAGGATCTGGAAAAGTAACCAATGGCCAGAGAAAATTAACAAGTGATGCCAAGTGCCAGATGAGACCAAAGGCCATGGATTTGTAGTGGTACCAATCTTCAAAGTTCCCTTCTTCATCCCACTCCTCTCCTCTCAATAATTTTCCTCTGTCCTGTTGTAGGTCTGAAGAAAGCAGGTCATAGCATTGACCTCTGGTTGTAGTTTTGATGAATAGGAAACCTAAGAGAAGGATGCAAGAGATTCAGAAAAGTGGTGGTGAAGGAGATTAGTTCGAGAAATCACTACAGACATAATTGGTACAGAATAATGGAGTTATCTTAGAGAAAATATTGGTCTTCCCTGTCAAATATATCTCATGTCCTCCCCCCAAAATTGTACAATATATTGAGCTCTGACATCTCTCTTAGGTTTGAAGGCCTCCCCCCGCACCCCCACCCCAGGCATCTTTATTTGGATATCTGTCAGACAATTCAAATTTTCAAATTGTAGACTGAGTTCATCTTCTCTTTCAATGTCCCATCTTCTCTGGTGACATTTCCATCTTCCTGGTTATCCAGAATTGAAATCTGATTTGTCCTTGGTGCTTCTCTTGCCTTTATCTTCCATATCTGTTGAATTGCCAAGACCTTCCTTTATAAATTCTCTTATCCAGTTGTTTTTTCACCTTTCCAATGCTACTAAGCCCACATGAGGCTTTCCTTACTTGCCTGGACTGCTTCATTACAGCCTTTTAAAACAGGTCTCCTTTCTGCCCTCAAGTAGTCCATCCTTCCTCCAACTATAAGAATAAGCTCACTGAAGCTTAATTCTAATCAGAGTCGGCCTTTGTTCAGAAACCTAGTGATGGCCCAGTTCCTACTATGTAATTTTGATTGAAATTCAAGACCCTCCTAAAGTGGCCCTATCCTGCCTATCCAGATTATTTCACTTTTGTGTCCTTACATTGTGTTCACTATTTCCCCCTGCAAGCATCTTTTTTAGCACCGTGAACTGCTTAAAATGCCCGGTCTTCAAATGTTAAACGTTCAAATGTCACCATCTCCTTAGTAGCCTTTCTTAACCCCCTTGAGGCAGAAATATTATCTTCCTTGTATAAATTCCTGTAGAGAAGACCTTTATTTTGTACTATATTACCTTCTGCTTCTTTACATAAGTATTTATGTAAAGATCTCATTTCATTTGCTATTCAGTTTCTTCCAACAGTGTAATTAACAAGTATAATGATCAGAACTGCACATATTTATACACCTCAAAAATTTTAATATAGTTTATTGATTATACTATTACAGTCATCCCAATTTTTCCCCCTTTGTCCCCTCTACCCAGTACCCCCCATTCCCTCCAGCAGTGCCTCCCTTAGTTTCTGTCCATGGGTCATGCATATAAGTTCTTCGGCTACTCCATTTCCGATACTCTTCTTAACATTCCCCTGTCTATTCTGTACCTACCAAATTGTTCTTCTTAATCCCTGCACCTTTTGCCCCATTCTCCCCCTTCCCGCTTCCAATTGATAATCCCCTGAATGATCTCCATATCTATGATTCTGTTTCTATTCTGCTTGTTTGCTTAGTTTGTTTTTTAGATTCAGCTGTTGATAGTTGTGAGTTTATTGTCATTTTAAGGTTCATAGTTTTGATCTTTTTCTTAAAGAAGTCCTTTTAACATTTCATAAAATAATGGCTTGGTGATGATGAACTCCTTTAGCTTTACCTTGTCTGGGAAGCACTTTATCTGCCCTTCCATTCTAAATGATAGCTTTGCTCGATAGAGTAATCTTGGTTGTAGGTCCTTGCTTTTCATCACTTTGAATCCTTCTTGCCAGTCCCTTCTTGCCTGCAGAGTTTCTTTTGAGAAATCAGCTGAGAGTCTTATAGGAACTCCATTGTAGGTAACTATCTTCTCTTGCTGCTTTTAAGATTCTCTATCTTTCACCTTTGGCATTTTAATTATGCTGTATATTGGTGTGATCCTCTTTGGGTCTTGTTTGTTTGGGACTCTCTGTGCTTCCTGGACTTGTATGTCTATTTCCTTTGCCAAATTGGAGAAGTTTTCTTTCATTATTTTTTCAAATAAGGCTTAAATTTCCTGCTCCTTCTCTTCTACTTCCAGCATCTCTGTGATTCAAATGTTGGTACATTTGAAGTTGTCCCAGAGGCTCCTTAGCCTGTCATTGTTTTTTTGGATTCTTTTTTTTTTCTTCCTGTTCTGATTGAATGTATCTTTCTTTCTTATGTTCAAAATCATTGATTTGATTCTCAGTTTTATCCACTCCACTGTTGATTCCCTGTAGATTTTTCTTTATGTCACTTAATGTAACCTTCATTTCTGCCTGGGTCTTTTTTATGTTGTTGAAGTACACAATGAGTTCCTTGAGCGTCCTAATAACCAATGTTTTGAACTCTGCATTTGATAGATTGCTTATGACCATTTTGTTTAGTTCTTTTTCTGGAGTTCTGTTCTTTCATTTGGGCCATGTTTCTTTATCTCCTTGCTTAGGCAGCCTTCCTGTGTTTGTTTCTGTTTATTAGGTAGAGCTGCTTTGACTTCCTGTCTTAGTAGCGTGGCCTATTGTAAAAAGCACACCAGTAAGTTGGATGTGGTGGAGTCTTAGGTAGTCACAAGGGCAGCGCAGCCCATGTGAACAAGGTTGATGGCATCTTTCATATGGTGTCGCCACTCTGTGGTTTTGGTAGGGGGAGGACTCAGAAAGGGGACAATGCTGCTGCCTAGGCTCTGGAGTTTTGTCCGGGAGGAAGCTGTCCCCCAGCACTTGCCCTGATGCCAGACACTTTAATTTCTCCCCATATGCCCATGGTGCCCTTCCAGCTTCTGCCCCAGTGCTGGAGCCTAGAGGGAGTGAGTCTGCCTATGTCCTATCCATTGTGGGCCCTATAAGAGGAGACTCCTGAGAATCCCACAGTTTCTTCTGCTATCCCAATACCCACTGGTTTTTATAGCCAGAAATTATGGGGACTTAACTTCCTGCTCTTTCTGGCACTAGAACCTTGGTCTGGGTGGTCTGGTGTGGAGCTGGGATCCCTTGCTCCCGAGGTATGCCTCCCGATTTTTTTTGTTAAGTATATTTTGATTATGTTGTTACAGTAGTTCCAATTTTTTTCCCCTTTGCTCCCTTCTGTCCAGTACGCCCCTTCCCTCCAGCAATCCCACCCCCCTAGGTTCATGTCCATGGGTCATGCATGTAAGTTCTTTGGCTTCACCCTTTCCTATAGTATTCTTAACATCCCCCTGTCTATTTTGTACCAACCAATTATGTTTCTTAATCCCTGCACCATTTCCCCATTTCTCCCCCTTCCCCCTCCCAGCTGATAACCCTGCAAATGATCTACATACCTATGATTCTGTTCCTATTCTGGTTTGTTTAGTTGGATTTTGTTTTTATTTTTTAGATTCAGTTGTTGATAGTGTTGAGTTTGTTGCCATTTTAGTGTTCATAGTTTTGATCTTCTTTTTCTTAACTAAGTCCCTTTGACATTTTATATAATAATGGCTTCATGATGATGATGAGCTCCTTTAGCTCCACCTTGTCTGGGAAGGACTTCATCTGCCCTTCCATTCCAAATGATAGCTTTGCTGGATAGAGTAGTGTTGGTTGCAGGTTACCTTTCATCACATTGAATACTGCTTGCCAGTCCCTTCCTGCCTGCAAAGTGTCCTCTGAGAAATCAGCTGATAGTCCTATAGGCACCCCCCTGTAGGCAACTCTTCGCCTCTCTCTTGCTGCCCCCAGGACTCTCTCTTTATCTTTCACCTTTGGCATCTTAATCATGATGCATCCTGGTGTGGTCCCCTCTGAGCCCAGCTCACCCGGGACCCTCCGTCCTTCCAGACCTGTATTTCCATCTCCTTCACAAAATTTGGGAAGTTTTCCTCATTTCGTTCAATTTTTGCTTCCTCATTCTGCACTGGAAGACTGTTTTTTTCTTCTTTATGTTCGAAATCATTGATTTGAATCCCAGTTTTCTTCCCCTTACCATCGGTTTTGTGTGGATTTTCTTTTGTTTCACTTAGCATAGCCTTCACTTCTTCTCTTATGCATTTACCATACTCAAGCCTATTTGTCAAGCCTATGAGCATCTTTATCACCAGTGTTTTGAATTCTGCATCTGTTAGGTTGTCCATCTCCTCATCTGTTAGGTTGGCTATCTCCTAGTCACTTAGTTCTCCCACTGGAACCTTTATCTGTTCCCGCTTTAGGGCCATACTTCTCTGTCTCCTCATTCTGACAGGCTCCTGTGTTTGTTTACCTCTGCGTCCCAGGTAGAGCTCTCACTCCTGTTACGTTGTAAGGGGCGGAGCCTTAGGGATTCGTCAGTACAAGGAGAACTGTTTCATTAGGTTGTGTACCTGTATGTGGGGGAGGGGTCCAGATGGAAACAATGCCGCCTGCCCAGCACTTGCCCCTTGTCCAGGCACTTCTCCCACTTCCACACCGGACTGGCACCCCTCTAGCTGCTTCCCTGGCTGTCGTTCCCAGAGTGGGTGGATCTGCAGACATTCTAGGACCGTGGGGTCCCTTTAAACAAGCGGACTCTGATGAGACATCGGCAGTTTCTTCCTCTCCCCCTACCCCTACTGGTCTGCACAGTCCGAAGCAATGAGGTTTGATTTTCCCCGGTGCTGGGACAGTGAGCTGCACGGGCGGTAAGGAGTTGGGAATGTTCCCCAGGTGTCCCTCCTGACTTTAAAACCTGTGACTGCACTTTCTGCCGGCCTGCTGCTGCCACCACATCTCATCCTCTCCACCCCGACTCCACCCCTTCTGCCTGTCTGGATGAGTATTTCTTCTTTATATCTTTGTTTGCTGGACTTCCATGCAGTTTAATTTTCTGGAACTTCTGGTTGTTTCTAGTTTTGAGGTAGTTATATTCCTTCTTAGTAGTGGAGGGAGATGCAGTGTATCTGTCTATGCCTCCATCTTGGCCAGAAGTCTCTCCCTCCCGATTTTTATCTACCACATGTAAGTATGGCTCCGCTCATTCTGCACCTCCATGCCTCTGCACATCCATGTCTCCCATCCCCGCCCCTCCTACCCATCTGATAAATGTGACTTCTTTAATTCCTCAGTTGCTGGACTTCCATACAGTTCACTATTCTGACAATTCTGGGTGATAATTTGTTTTGTAGTCTAGTTGTAATTTTTGCTATGGTTGTATGAGGAGGCAAGCCACGTTTACTTCTGCCTGCATCTTGACCAGAAGTTCACTTCAGAAATTTAACAGTGAGTCTCTGCAGTGATTATACATTAGAATCACATAGGGAGCTTTTAGAAAAGACTAATGCCTGATTCAAAGATTTTGATGCATTGGTCTGAGGTAGGGCTTGGATATAGGTATGTTTTTAAGTTCCCCAGGTGACTGTAATTTGTGCATACACAATTGAGAACCACCATCCTTAATTGTAGTGCAAGTATTAGTGCGCTAGGTAGAGATATGCTAAGTAAGTTAATTTAGCTATATCTGCCAGGATTTGCTTGCTTAGAGGCACTTCTTAGCTTTCTTCTAAAGTCTTAATTTAATTAAAGGTGTTGGAAGGTGCTTCTTGGCTGTCAGGAGAAAAGATGAATTAGAAACAGTAGAATTGTCAGTTTTCATCAGCACATTTTATTTTGTAGTACTATATTTAGATTTCAAAAATTATTTGAAGAGTATATACAAATTAGCATTTAACGTCTGATTCATTTCTTAAAATGAATCAGACGTTAGCTTGTGTGGTATAGTGGTTAGAAGTGTAGACTGGTGGGGTGCACTATTGGGGTTATTTGCTCATCTCTTACTGACTACGTGACCTTAAGAAAGTCACTTGAACCTCACTCTGGAATTAACACTTACTGCAACTTCACATAAAGGTTGAAGACCAACAAGTTAGTTTCATAAAGAAAAAAATCTTTTTGCTAACTTGGAAATCACTGATGCTTCTTACCTTTGACTTCGTGGTTGAGATCTTGCCACAAAGGGAACTGGGAAAAAGAACTGGCATTCTTCAAAGGAAACAAATTCATTTCCTTTAATTTAGAAACTCACCCAGCATGCATTTTAAAGTTCCTTAACTTTTAAACTCAGCTCTGACCACTTGTCAATTGTAAGGCCATGTTTACTGTTTACTTAAAAACAACATTCACAGCAGCTTAGCAATGTGTCATGCACATGGCCCAGTCCATGTTATTTTATGGAAAAAGAAAAGCTCTTCCACAGTGGAGGGTTACTTTTTTGTTTCTTTCCCTGTGTGCCTGTGTTACTTCAGAGAGGAAGCCAGGGGCCACAGATTAGACAAAGGTTTTTACAGGGTCGCTGACTAAGTTGAATCTTCTGCCTTCTCGCAAGTGAGATAAAAAGCAAGATAGAAAAAAAAGAGTTATGTTAAACATGGAATCCTAATTATTCACATGATAAAGAGCCCTAAATATACAGATAAAATTTCTTTTGAAAGTTTATACTAGAATTTTTTTTTTACTATTTGAGAGAGGCATTTTGCAAAATGTCTTGGGTTTGTGTAGGCCCTCAAATTTCTGAAAATAGATGACATTTTGAACCATTGTGTTACTTACTGGTCACAGCTCTTTGTTTCGGTTTTGAGTGTATGTTTGTGCAACGAGGTATTCTGGTTTGATCCTTTAACATTTAGCACTTGTTGCTATAGAGAAGGAAGGAAAATCCCAACTCATTTTTCACAAGACAACAAAGTATGGCTAAAGTGACAGTTGTTACTGCCATGCAGGAAGAAACAGAGAGTGAGACTTGATAGGTAAGCGAGATGACTTTGTGATAAACATGTCCATTTTAGCACTATTCTTAACCATTGTGACCCTGGATAAATCCCTTACTCTGTCCAAAGCCTCAGTTACTTCATCTGTCAAAAGGAAACCAGCTAGGTTGAAACTAAATCATTCTTGAGGAAATTAAATGGTAGTATAGCCTCATAAAATAAGACTATGCAGTTCTTCATTTACCCAGACCATTATTAATAAAAGTACTTCTTCTGCCCCAGAAGACTTGTTTGATTCTAAGCCCCCAAAGTGCCAGGTATTGTATTATCTGTTCTGTTTTAATTGATAAGTGACAAGCATAGTGCCTGTGCACGTAAACATTGTAAGTATTTTTGTTTAATAGAAATATACCTCTTACCTTCTCCATCCCAGCCCTAACTTCTGAGGGATGAGAGAGTGAATGTTAAAAATTCTTTTAAGTTTTTAGTAGTCTCTGCAGGTTCATCACCTTTATGCATGGTAATCAGAAGAACAGGTTTTCCTAGTGCAACAGGACTCTGTATGAAGCCACTAATTTCTCAAATCTGATAGGTACAGAAAGTTCGTGGCTTTTTACTTCCTGTCCCTTCCTCCAACCCCAAACCATAGAGAGACATGCTTTCTGGTGACATTTGTTCCCCTAGACATTCTCACAGCTTTTTTTTCCATTAAGATTGAGAATGAGGAGTATTGTTCATTGTCATTTTACAACAGCCTACCAGTTTGATTCTGTGAGTTTGGAAATTAATAACTCTCAGGAAACTCCAAGAGTTTTTGCTCTTAGTTTTGAGGGTCAGGGTAGAGGATGTCTGTGCTCTATCATTTCAGGGAAGTGCTTGATGTGATCTCCACACATTTCATACAGATTATTCAGGAGAGGATAATTCATACTGTGCTGTGATTTCCAGTGTTCCTGGAGCCGCATTGTGTTCCGGTGGGAGTGAGGGCACTGTGCAAAGCAATAGGGACCATTATTGGGAAGGCCATTTAAAAATCCAAGTTTGTTACTGCCTTTTATTGTACTACAGGAGGTGGATAATAGAGTTCCATCAGTCATTCAGCTCTACTTGCTCAGTGCACCACAACTTTGACTCTATATTGCTTTCTCTATTGGTAAGATACAAACCAGTGGCTCACAAAGTTACAGGTGACTTACTCTGGGGCTTAATCAAGAGTTTGAACAGCTCTAAATCCTTGGATGTAACGGTCTTTTTTTTTTTTTTTTTTTTTTTTATGCCACTTGTAAATTAAAAACCTCTCTCTTGTCTTAGTCGTCAAACTTTGAAACTCCTCTTACTACTGTGTATAATAATTCCTGTTAACCAGATGTTGTTTGATAGCTCAGTCATAACAAATGGAGGGTACTTGTCCTAACCTGACTTGCATTCTCTCTTTTTGATGTGCAGCATATGTGGAGCAGTCAGCTAAATAAAGGCCTTATCATTGAGATACAGTTTGACGCTTGGCTTTTAGCGTTTGTTGTCATGCCACTTACCATATGGTAAAGCATTAGTTATAGAAGGCTGCCTGTCTTTTCAGATTGGATATTTGAATCAGTGGTGTTTTTATGAGAAGTAGCCTCTCGTTTGTGATTTATACATTGAAAGTTATGTCGGTGTTTTTTTCAAATGATATTCTCCAGCATACACACTGTTTGTGGTGGGCCATGTTTTTAGTGTCACCTTTAGAGGTTTTTATTCATTCTTAAAAGAACTGAAGGAAATAAATTGGAACATAAAAATCTTGTTTTTACTCATAGCCAATCACATTTTCTGCTGTTTTAAAGTATTTCCTACATAAAACACATTGTTAAATACCAATTGTTAAATACCAACTGTGGTGTATCACTATTTTTTAAGTAGAAGTATTATAGTAATTTGGGCCCAGTTTATAGTGGTTTTCTTTGATACACACTATTAGAAGTTGCAGGACTGGAATAGAAGCTAGAGTCTTTTTCAGTATATAATAGGGTGGGAGTTATTCTCTAATGAAAAGGTTAAACAGTTAAGTGATTAACATATCATAATTAATAGTGTGCAGATAAAGAATTAAGGGGAAAGGAGGAGCCTGGAGAGTCAATTTAACAAAAGGTGGGGGGCGGCGTGTTAGGTAAGGTCCTGAGATTGTACTTCAAAAATCACTTAGACATTCAAGGTTTTATTTCTTATTTTTCTGTGGAGTGGGAGATATGTTGTTTTATGTTTTGAAGTAATGATTTTAGATAATATTTATATTCTGGGGCACTACATTTTAGGAAAATGAGAAGCTATTGTAGAAATGGGTGTAGGGAAGAATACCAATCAGAATAAGGAGTAGTCAGATGGCATCTCTGAGGAAAGATCAAAAGGACTTAGAAATAATTCAGAGCCATTTTCAAGAATATGAAGGAATAACTATTAAGAGCTTGCCCTTCCCCCCAAATTCTGTGAAGGAGAAAATAAAATTCTGCAAGAGATACTTAGATTATAATGAGGAACCATGTCTAGAACTTAAATTTTATTCATTATTGCAACATGCTACACATCGGGGAAGGTAGTTTATTTGCAGTCTATATAAAGGAACCAAAACACTACATTAAGAAGGGATCTTGAATCTCTTTTCTTTGATCGTTTAACTCTTAATGGTAGGAAACTGAAAGGAAGTATAAGTTCCAAAAACAGTCGAGTTCTTGTTTTGTGGCTACATTCTGCTATTTTCATTGACCTAAAAAAGAATAAAAGTACACCTCATTCAGGAACAGTAGAAACAGCTAGAAATACACAGAAATAAAGACCTATACTAGTTGGATTGTAGATGTCCTAAATTGCTCTTCCTTTTGCCCAAGTAAATATCTCATTTAAAGTGAAAAGAATTTCCTTTCATGTTTCACCTGTGAGGCTACAGTACTTTTGTTCCTGAGGAACATACTACTAAGCACCCACTCCAGGGTCCACCCTTTGCTCCAGTTTTCGCTGCAGGACTGGAAGTGAATTAAAACTGGAAACCAAGCCAGTTCAGAGGCACTTAGCAAAGCACTACTCACTCCTGGCCAACCTCAGCACTTCCCTGACAACACTGAGTTCCAGGACTGTGGATGTGAGGAGGGGACATGCAGGAACAAGTGGTAGGTTTTGATTCAATGCCTTCTCTACCTGATGAATCTGAAGCTCATCTCACCTCACTGATAGATGTTCTGAAACACTCTGGCAGGAAGGTGCCACTATGTATGAGGAGGAGAAGGAGTCAAGAAAATATTTCTTCCCTTCCTTTCTCTAAAGAGGAAAGGAGAAAAATTTTATGAAGAAGAAAAACATTTTAACAAGTACAATAAATAAGTGACCTCTTAAACTTTTTTTTTTAATCCTCACCTGAGGATATGTTCATTGATTTGAGAAAGGGAGAGAGCGAGAGAGAGAGAAAGAGAGAGATGAGAGAGAGAGGTGAGAGACAAACGTCCATCGGTTTTCTCCCATATGCACCCCCACCAGGGACTGCATCCACAGCCTCTTGGTGTACAGGATGACACTCCAACCAATTGAGCCACCCAGCCGGGCTAAGCTGTTTCTTCATTCGACAAGTAAATAATTAATCATCTGCAGTGTGCTAGGCATAAGGTATATAGTGAGTGAGTCATGGACCTCATGATATTCACCTTCTTTTAGATCGGAGATAGGCGGTAAACAAGCAGACTAGTAATAGAGTTAGACAAGACTAAGGACTGTGTAGACAAAGCAGAATAAGTAGAGGGTGAGAGTGAAGATTGATTTTGGGTGGTGACATTCAAACAAAACTGAGTCACATGAAAAAGCTCACCATGTAGAGATCTGGGGGAAGAGCATCCCCAGGAAAGAAAACAGCCAGTCCCTGACATGGGAACAGACTAAACTTCGGCATAACTGAGGCAAGGGTGGTCAATTTGACTAGAGCAGAGTAAGCCAGGGAAAGTTCTCTCTCCAGCTAGAAGATTTTATGAAGTATTTTTGGTTTCTTAAAGCATCTTCCTACTTTCTCAGACCAGACCTGGAATATTCTAGAAATCTAAGTGATTTTTTTTTTAGATTTCTCATCTCCTGTTTTAATTGCTGTCATCATCAGAACTATAATATGTAAAGCATTATAGTAGTGTTTGTTTTAAATTAAAATTGGTGCATAATAGTCTTCTAGAATAAGGGTTGGCAAACTTCTTATAAAGGGCCAGATTGTAAGTATTTTCAGCTTTGCTGGCCCTATAGTCCCAATTACTCAACCCTGCTATAGTAGTGCAAAAACAGCCATAGAATATATATGTGGGAATGGCTGGTTTTCAACAAAACTTTATTTACAAAAATAAGCAGCAAGCTGAATTTGGCCCACAAACCCACTGTAGTACATTGAGAAGTGCTAATATGGGGAACCAGTGATGTTACTTTTATAATCATTCACCAGATTGTCAAGAGAGCAAGCCTGTGGGAATATAAAAATGGGTGAATAAAATGTGATCCCAGTTATCTGTCTGGTAGGTGAGAAAAATATATACAACTAACAATACACATTTTAATATTTGAAATATTTATAAGAATGTATTCATATGACTAAAACAATGAAAATAAAGGGAAATAAAAAAGCCCAAAGAATTGGATTTATCCTACAAGTAGTTATTAAAGCCAGAGAACAAAGTGATTGGCTACGTGACGGAGGGTTGTGATGCAATGTGGAGAACAGACTGGAGTGAGAGCCACTTAGGAGGCAGTAGCTGTAGTCCAGGGAAGAGACAACTCATCTGAATTAGGAGAGGGGCCGTGAGAATGGAGAAGGTGAAATGAACTGGAGGCACCTCAGAGGGAAGTAGCAGGGCTTGGCAACTACTGAACAAAGAACATTAAGGGGTAACAGTTAAAGATGACTGACGTTTCTAATACCAGCAGGTTTTGAAGGAAATGAGAGGTCAGAAATTCAGGTTTGAACCTACTGTATTTGATGTATGTTTTGGACATCCAAGGGGAGGAAAATCCCAGGAGAGAAGTCAAGAGATTTGAGTCATTGATAGTCAAAGCCATAAGATGGGATGTATAATACTACAAAAAGAAAGTCAGTATGAAACCTTAGGTAAGACCTGCCATTCATGGGCTGGTGAAAAAAATGCCTACAAACGAGATTGTAAAGAATCAGGAGGGTAAGAGGAGAACCATGAGAGAGTGCCTCAAAAGCCAAAGGAGAATCCCAGGAATGGAGGAAGTGACTGGGAACATCAAATACTGCAGGGTCACTGGGAAGAGAACTAAGAAGGGGCTTTTAAAAGTGGCAATTAAGAGACTGTTATTGACCATGAAAGGAACAGTTCAGTAATAAGTTTTTGTTCGTATGTCATTGGACCTGGTTCTAAGCACACGTACAGGTTGTATTGCTAGTGCTTTGTGGCTTCCAAAGCCTTCTTCCATGGTCACTGCTAACAAAAGAAGGCTATATATAGAACCCTGTCACCAAGCTCAGTATAATACTCTTCTACATCACATAGGTTCTCCAACTCCACTCAGCTGGACAGCACCTACTATTATGGCAGCATATACCCTAAAAAGTAAAATTCCAGCAGTTAGAAGCATCTTTGGCAGTGGCTATAATCAAGTCTTATTGACTAAAACCATAATAAACTGATAAAATGTTATGATCTTGACTCTGGTTCATCTCTGAAAGTAAGCACAAAAGCCTCTTGCTGTGGAGATCACATGAAAATTCAAGAAATGCCTGGTAAGCAGCAGGCTGGAAGAGTAGGCAGGTAGTCATTTGCTGTTAAGTAATAAAACATGTAAGTAGATGAGCTGAGTAATCTGGAAAACAATTATATAAGGTCCTTATTCAACGCTAAATGTAAATTACTTTGGAGATAGAAGCAAATCATAGTTCTTTTGAATGAATTGTTCATAAAGTTATAGTATACCAAAAGATTTTTCAGGTTTCGGCATCTTGATATATTTATTGTTCATTATGACTTTATAACTTATCAAAACAATCCTTTTTTTTTTTTTTTTTGTATTCATGAGCCTGGTTTCTAGAGAGGATAATTTTAAAGAGAAAACACAATTTTCACATGACTCTCCACTGGGTTTTTTTTTTTTTTTTTTTTTTTTAGATTTTATTTTATTTTATTTTTAAAGTGATCTATAATGATGAGGTGGTAAAGTTTTATAGCCATTTCCAAACAAGAACAATGAGGGAAGTGGCAAGAACTGTTGTTGTGAGCTTTTCTCATTACTACAAATGGAAACAGGAGCTTGTGTTATGGAAGCTGTAGAAAGGATGTGCAAACACTGGCTTGTTGCACGCACATTTTGTTCTGCTGGGTGAGAAAGTGGTGTGAGGGGAACTGTCTGCCATTCACCTGAGATAATGTCTATGAAACACATGGCACTACATGTGGCTCGGTGCAGAGAGGTGGTCAGGGATGTCATCGCTGGTGTTGCCAATGTCAAGGAGAGTTTTGATCTATTGAAAGACAAGACTTTTTAAATTCAACAGTGTGACTCCAAAAAGGTGGGAGGCTAGGGATCCATTGCATTAAAATGGAAAACATGATTGGCAGAATTCCCAATCATTCTAATTTGTGGAGGTAAATAAAGTTCCTGAAATACTAGGACCAAAAGCTTGCATTTGGTGCCTAGCATGTACCCAGGCCTGCTCCGTGTGTAGCGGAGATGGAAGAAAAAGTGAAGCCTGTTTATTGGGCTGAACACCTAATCTTTTTAGCATGGAGGGGAGGGTAAGAGGGTTAAGAGTGGTACTTCCAGAAGGTTTCCAATTTATTACATAAGCAGTAAACTCAATGTCAGGCAGCTGCTTAAGATGGAATATAATTTTTTGTTTATATAACAGATTCAGTGAATGGACCTGTGTAAACAATAAGTGCATGCTATTCTAGTTGAATGAAATACTTCCAGGGTATTTTTATTTCTTTCTGAGAGGTATGGATACAACATATTAAGGGGCATTGACAACTAGGGGGCAATCAGGCATGTGAGTGCCTGGTAATGCCTTTCATGAGATATCACTCTCCGTTCTTATAAGAAGATAATCTCAGGTGCATCAGAAAGATACAAATAGAATATACCTGTGTGTGATGATGAACTCATTTGGCTTACTCTGCCAGGGCTCCAGACTTCCTGGAATTTTCTGTTTTCTGGTTGGTTTTTTGTATGTGGTTTTGTTTTGTTGTATAAATGGAGGGATTTAGTTTTCCCAGTCTGGAATTCAACTTTGAAACTGTGATCCAATCAAATCAACCAGATAAAGGGTAGAAATTGATCATCTCTCCAAAAAACTTCAGTTAGCTTTATCTTCCAGCGTTTGTGTAATAGATGAACATTTGTAAGAGGTTAATGCATTTCAAAACCCTCCTTTTCCCTCCCATCTGGGTGACAAAGGAGTAAGCCAGCGCGTTGCAGAACCAGATGTTCTAGTCTCTCTCTATTATGACGTTTCAGGGCACTTGATTTAAAATGCCAGTTCAATATGAGGCCTCTCCGGAGTAATGGAAAACTGACTGTCTTTTTGTCTTTTTCTTTTTAAGGCTAAATTTAACAAGTTTAAAACATCTTACCAATTTAAACTACTGAAAATAAGCTTGGGTTTACTATTATATTTAAGTACAATAATTTTAAAAAGTTTTTTAAGCCAGTTTTAATAAATTAAAAGCTTTGAAGAGGTCATTGCAGGAAAAGAATCATTTAGGCACTTACATAAGCATGGGCATAAAATGTAGTCTGGCATGAAAGGCCTTATTTCCAAAATTAAATTTTCAAATCTGACATGTTTCTTTAGCAAAATGTTTGAAACAGGAGTTGGTGAGAGAGGGCTGGAAGGGGAGAGGAAGAAGCACAATGCCTCCAGAAAGTTCTCAGACTATAAAGGAAACCACAAATTCACTGTCACATAGTTTCTAGAAAGGAATGCGCTCTGAAGCTGGAGAGATTTAATAAACAGCTCTGTGGAGACAGAAGTCCCAATTCATTATAGTCTAGTCAAACCACTTCTAGAGAATTTTTATTCTTTTTCAAATTTTAGTCCACTGGATTATTAATGTTTAGAGGTACACAGAAACTATTAGAGTTTTTATTCATTTTATACCTCACCTTACTCTAAGAAGGATTTAAGTCAACTTAAAATTTTTAGAAAGTTAATGATATATCTTTCTATGATCATTTACATTTTGTGTGACTGAGGGATGGGGAAGAAGTAGTCTTTTCAGTTAAAGATTTAAGGGGAAGTGCAAGGGAATAAATAAGGTTAAACAAAAATCTTCATTGGCTAACTTTCCAGGAGTATAATTACACACAGCACTTGGGGCTCAAGTGTTAATAGTAGTCAGGAAATCCTGGCTCCGGATGCCTCAGGATTGCTGTCTATCCACTTGGTGACTTGCTGCAGAAATCTCCAGTCCCCAAGTTGATATTTCTCTCTCCTGACAGACCCCAAACCTGTGTGATTTCTCTATCATCACTTCCTGCCAGTTACTTGTCATTTTTATATTTATTGTCCTTAGTTCTCTAAAGAAGATTTAAAACATTTTGTTCCTTCTGTGTATTCATTGAGGGCTCAGTACACATCAGTCAGGTAAAGTATAGATTAAACTTACAGAGTGCTTTGCAGCCTACAAAGAATGAAAGTTAGCATATTAGCCAGGAGCATGGGCTTTTTGAGAAAAACTGCTGAGAAGGTAGTTCAACTTTTTGTGCCTTCATTCCCTCATCCATAAAATGGGAGAAAACTACATTCCTCAGTATCATTACACAGTTAAAGGCGATAATTCATGCTGAGAACATGTACATAGTATTTATAGGTAGCAGATGGTAGATATTAGTTGATATTTATTACCACCACTGATTTTTTATTTTTAATCCAAAATGTGCTTATTGGGATGGCTCCCCACTCATCTGAATTCAGGGTGCTTTTGGTGCTGCTTCTGTCTGAAGGAGCAGCCCCCTATCAGCCTTGTTCTTCCTCCTGGAGGCTGACAGAGGACAGTGGAGCAGCCAACACACAAAACTACAGTCTATGCACAGATAAAGACGGTGCTGATTTTATAGCAACCTGGGCATCTCACATCCATGGAGTAGGAATTGGTGCTCTGCACCAGGCGCCTTTTTTGTTTTCCTCTCTTTTGGAGAGGGTGAAGGAGATCCTTAGTGAGGGGCTGACCACTGGAAAGGCTATCATACTAATTTTTTTAAAACCTGCTCATTTATAGTATCCTACTTGAATTTTGCAATAATAACTTTTCTTTATGCTCACCCAAGGACATGCTCACCAATTCTAGATAGGGGTGAAGGGAGGGAGAGAGAGGAGAGAAACATTGATTGGTTGCCTCCGGCACACTCCCAGCCAAGCATGTGCCCTGACTCGAATCGAACCTGTGACCTTTTGGTTTACGGGACAACACTCCAGCCAGCTGAGCCACACCGGCCAGGGCTGCAATAATAACTTTTAAGGAACTTAAGTATTATTAGCCCCATGTTATAGATTAGATCCTAAGGTTTTGATGTTCAACTTACCCAAAATCATAACAAGCATTCCAGCAGATCTAGGATTAGAACTGTGTTGTAGAAACAGAGTTCTCCTAGGGCTTGCAGTTAGACTGAGAAGTGAATAGGTTTCATCTCAGGAGTCATCTCTAAAGTAGTCAAAGTGGTTACTCAGAGTCCTGATTTGAGGATTCTCAAAGCAGGTCTGAGCTCATCAAGAAAAGAAGGCCTAATTGATGAGCATTATTTTTCATGGGCTCAGGATTGCATTTTTGCTTTCCTCTTTTACTTATTAACTCTTAGCTAAAGTTTCCTATTAATCCTAGTTTTTCTTTATAAACAAAAATTTTAGGTAAACTTGAACATATCTTATAGTGAACTTACCAATTTATAGAGTAAATATATCCTTATAAATTTGCTAGAGAAGTATTACTATTTCTGAAATAGTTTCTGACTAGGGCAATTGATGGAACAATTCTCTTATAAGCTGTTTCTCTATAACTCTTCTCACTTTCTGCTCTCATGAGCACACAGAAAAATCTAGTAGTCATTTCTAATTTGAGAGTTTTATAACGTACTAATGGCACTTTGAGAAGTAATTGAGAAAACTTTGTTTTCATACATGAACCAAAAATTAGTCTCCATGAAACTGAGAGAAATCATCTAAGATGTGTTATATAAGTACCATTTAAAATATTATACACACAAAAGCTAGGTTTCTGTGGAGTTGACATATCTGATCTGCCTCTTCTGACTTCTTGGTTTTATTTTGGTTAATGTTATCCCATCCCCAGTATCTATGGTCTTATTGTGGGGAAGCAACAACTTGGTATTTTAAATGTTAACATTACCTAAGTGGGAAAAGCCAGAGTTGACTTCTGGATTCCACCTTCTCTGCAGGAAGGTGCCTCAGGAAAAGCTGACGACAGCTGCCTACATTCACCCAAGTGTGCCCAGGTTGGGCTTGGCTTTAGAAGGCTTGGGTAGCCCTGTTTCCCAGTATGAACTACCTTTGAGAAGTAATAGTAGACAAAGCTCATAAAGTGTGAGAACCTGGCACTCCATCTCCTAGCTCTAAAGAAATACAGGAGAGGTGGGGAAAGAATACATTACAGTGGTTTTTCACTTAGAATTCTGGATTTCACTGGACTATAATTGGAGAACTGACCACCTCCTCAAAGTCCTGGCCATTTCTGGACAATTCTGACAAATTTTTCCTTTGCGTTCGGTGTGAAACGGCTAAGGAAGGATGAAACCTGTCTCTCGGAAAATAACATTTCCCATTCCACACACACAACTGTAGAATTACTCTGCTCTGATTTCTTGACTTATTGATTTAAATCAGAAAGTTATTTTGTATAAATTTGATATGTCCAGTAACAATGACCAAGATTAAGCATCTGGGAGAGCTTTGTGCAAGGTGTAAAACTATTGAGGGAAAAACAGAATTTTCTCCTCAGAAAGCTTTGCAGGAATGTAACGTGCAAAGGTTCTGTAAAGCATGATCTCTGGAGATAAAAATATTTATGAAAAGTAATGGTCTTTAATTTTTATGATTAGATTAGTCACTCTTTTTTAAAAAATCATGATTACTAATTATATTTCAATGTAAATTACTTTTAAGAGTCTATTATATGCAATCAATTTTTAAGTATGTATTGGAAATGGTTATAGAAAAAAGCAGTGTTCCTTATAAAGTTTGTATTAAGTGCCTTATAAGATATAATTCTTCTCTTTAGTGTTTTAAAAATAAAAATGTTAAGATTTCATCTAAAAGATAATCTTGGGTTTGTTTGTTTTTTAAATTTATTGTCTTTTTCAGGATGCTATAATCCAAACATTCAATATAAATTATGTTTTTAAAGCAGTTCTCAGCTCTAAGTTTTTCTTCACAAACTCCTTTCCCCATGTGGAAAACTTCATTAATTTTCTTTTCTGAGCAGAATTTTGGTAGTTTTTGCTGGCATGATGAAGAACATATTACAGATTCAGGTTTTTAGGCTTCTTTCTATACTTAACAATATGTTTGGTCTTTCCATTTTTTTCTCTTCTGCTTTCATTAGTAAAGCCTCTCTCTGGGAATGTTGTTAAATCAGAGAGACTTCATCTCAGCCATGACAAAAGTACCTTTGCCTGTTGAAGACAGACTCCCTTAGTCCTTCCCATTTTGTGGATATGTATTTAATATTTTTGGTTGTTTCAGACTGACCCCGATTCTTGGCATTCAGAAGCATTCTCAGGAAAATACGGTGTTCGCACAATTTATAGCCACCCTGCTTGAAGAATTACACTTAAAGAATGAAGACCTTGAAAATTTAACAGTCATACTTAAAACCACCTGTTAACCAGAGAGGTGAGTTGGGTTGTGTTTTTCTTTCTTTCTCATTTGCTGCCTGTTTTGATTCTCTTTTTATTTTGGAAATGTAAAAAACCAAGTACAGACCTCAAGATACCCTCAACTTGCTAAGGGAGAACATGACATCCCTCAGTCTTCAGCTGCCTCACTCATCTCCTGTCCACTCCTGTTACTCTGTGCCCCGTGCTTGTTATATTCCTCCCGTATGGGCTTTACCACAGTTGATTCTGTTGCTTGCGATCCGGGAAACTGCCACTATCACCTTTACACTCAAACTTAGACATCCCCCATGTCCCATCTGGTAAGTTTCTTCTAGGAAGTAGCAACTAACTTTGACCCAACTACTGCAATGATGCATTGAGAACATCCTCATCCTACTTCCCTCTTCTAGGAAATCACCCCAACCCAGCCAGTACCCTGGTAATCTCATGTACAGATAAGCAGGTGAATTTACATGTCTGGCTTTGTTGAATCCTCACCTGCTCCCAGATGCATAGCTATCCTCTACTGTCCCAAGTTCTTCAGTCTTTCAGAACTGCCCTTCGGAATGTACCCTCCCTCATCCTGTTTTCGTTGTAACTCTTCATCTCTTCCTTTCCTTGCTTCTTATTTCACATACTCTCAAGTGCTCAGATAATTTTTAAAAATTTTGTGTTAAAGTTGAGTTGGCATACAATAGTATATTAGTTTCAGGTGTACAGCATTATCATTCAACATTTATATACTTTAAGATGTAATCACCACACTATGTCTAATTGCCAGTTGTCACCATGCCAAGTTAGTACAATATAATGATTATATTCCCTGTGCTGTACACTACATCTCCATAGTTCATTTATTTTAATAATTTTTTTCAAAAGATTTTATTTATTTTTAGAGAGAGGGGAAGGGAGGAAGAAAGGGAAACATCAACCGGTTACCTCTCTCATGCCCTCATCCAGTGACCTGGCCCTCAATGCGGGCATGTGCCCTGACAGGGAATCAAACTGGCAGCCTTTCAGTTTGCAGGACAACACTCACCCACTGAGCTACACCAGTCCCGGCCATAGTTTACTTATTTTATAACTGGATGTTTGTATCTCATATTTCCCTTTAGCCTTTTTACAAATTCCCTTATCTTCTCTCCTCTGGCACCATCAGTTTATTCTTCATTTCTATGAATCTGTTTTTGTTTTGTTTTTTTCCTTTGTTTTGCTTTTTAGATTCCACATATACATCATACAGTATTTGTCTTTCTCAGTCTGACTTATTTCACTTACTTCAGTATTCTCTTGGTCTGCCCATGTTGTTGCAAATGGCAAGATTTCATTCTTTTTAATGGTTGAGTAATATTACATTGTATATATATATATGCCACACCTTCTTTATCCATATCCATTTATCTGTCAGTGGACACCTAGGGTGCTTCCTTGGCGGTTGCAAATAAAGCTGTAATGACCGTAAGGGTGATTGTATCTTCTCAAATTAGTATTTTGGTGTTTTTTTTTGTTTGTTTTTTTTTATAAATACCTAGAAGTGGAATTGTTGGGTTGTATGCTTGTTCTATTTCTTTTTTTCTTCCTTTTTTTTTTTTTTGAGGTATTTCCATATTGTGTTTCATAGTGGCTGCACCAGTTTAGTCCCACCAACAGTGCACGAGGGTTCCCTTTTCTCCGCATCTTCTCCAGCACGTTATTTGTTGACTTTTTGATGACAGTCATTCTGATGGGTGTGAAGTGGAATCTCATTGTGGTTTTGATTTGTATTTCTCTGAGTTATTGATGTTGAGCACCTTTTTATATGTCTACTGATAATCTGTATGTCCTGTTCGGAGAAATGTCTATTCAGGTATTTTGTTCATTTTTTAATCAGGTTGGTTGGTTTTTGGTATTGAGTTGTATGAGTTCCTTATGTATTTTGGATATTAATTATATCGTACATGCCGTTTGTGAATATCTTCTCCCATTTGATAGGTTGTTTCTTCATTTTGTTGGTTTCCTTTGCTGTTCAGAAGCTTTTTAGTTTGGTGAGGTCCTATTTGTTTATGTTTGCTTTGTTTCCCTTGACTGAGGAGACATATCAAAAAAATATCACTAAGACTAATGTCAAACAGCTTACTACTTATGTACTTATGTTTTCTTCTGGGAGTTTCTTGGATTTTTTAAGTATATTTTTGAAGATGGTGTAGGAGAGTGGTCCTTTTTTTTTTTTTTTTTTTTTTTTTTTACATGTCCAGTTGTCACAACAGCATTTATTGAAGAGACTGTCATTTCTCCGTTGTATATTTTTGCCTTCTTTGTCATAGATTAATTAATCATATAAGTGAGGGTCTATTTCTGGGCTCTTTATTCTGTTCCATGGATCTACATGTCTGTCTTTGTGCCAGTGTTATAATGTTTTCGTAACTATAGCTGTGTGGTATAGTTTGGAATCGGGGAGTGGGATATTTCAACTTTGTTCTTCTTTCTCAAGATTGCTTTGGCTATTCAAGGTCTTTTGTGGTTTCATTTAAATTTTAGGATTATTTGATCTAGTCCTGAAAAAAATAACATTGGTATTTTGATAGAGACTGCATTGAAGCAGTAGATTGCTTGGGCACTCTGGACATTTTAATGATATTAATCCTTCAATCCCTGAGCATGGTATATCCTTCCATTTTTGTGTGTGTCCTCTTCAATTTCTTTCTTTAGTATCTTATAATTTTCAGTGGTCAGGTCTTTCACCTTCGTGGTTAATTTTATTCTTTGGTATCTTAATCTTTTTGATACAATTATAAATGAAATTGTTTTCTTAACTTCTCCTAATTGTTATGAGTCTATAGAAATGCAACAGATTTATGTATATTAATTTTGTATCCTGCTACTTTACTCTATTTATTCGTTCTAATAGATTTTTGGTGGAATCTTTAGGGTTTGCTGTATATAGTATCATATTATCTGCGAATAGTGACAGTTTACTTCTTTCCAATATAAATGCCTTTTCTTTTTCTTGTGTGGTCGCTGTGGCTAGGACTCCCAATACTACATTGAATAAAAGTGGTGAGAGTGGGCATCCTTGTCTTGTTCATGATCTTAGAGAAAAAGCTTTTAGCATTTTACCAATGAGTATGGTGTTAGCTATGGGTTTGTCTATGTAGCCTTTATTATGTTGAGGTATGCTCCCTCTATGCCCACTTTATTGAGAGCTTTTATCATAAATGGATGTTAAATTTTGTCATGCTTTTTTTTTTATCTTTGAAATGATTGTATGATTTTTGCCTTCTTTGTAATAGATCTTTGAATTTGTTGATGTGGTGTGTTGTGCTTGTTGACTTGGAGACACTGAACCTGCCTTGCATCCCTAGAATAAATCCCACTTGGTTATGGTGTGTGATCTTTTAAATGTATTGTTGAATTCAATTTGCTAACATTTTGTTCAGAATTTTTGCTTCTATGTTCATCAGGGATATTGGCCTGTGATTTTTTTGTGATAGTGTCTTTGTATGGTTTTGGTATCAGGGTAATGCTGGCCTCGTACAATGAGTTTGGAAGTATTCCTTCCTCTTCAATTTTCTTATAATAGTTTGAGAAGAATGAGTATTAATTCTTCTTGAAATTTTTTATAGAATTCACCTGTGAAGCCATGTGGTCCTAGACTTGGTTTGTTGGAAGTTAGTAATTGGTCTAGTCAGATTTTCTGTTTATTCCTGGTTCAGTTTTAGAAGACTCAGTTTTAGAAGACTTGATAAGTATGTTTCCAAAAATTTATCCATTTCTTCTTGGTTGTCCAATTTGTTAGCATATATTGTTCATGGTATTCTTTAATGATCACCTTTGTATTTCTGTGTTATCAGTAGTCACTTCTCCATTTTCATTTCTGAGTTTATTTGGGCCCTCTTTTTCTTGATGAGTCTGGATAAAGGTTTGCCAATTTTGTTTATCTTTTCAAATAACCAGCACTTAGCTTTTTTGGTCTTTTCTATTATGTTTTTAGTCTATATTTTGTTTATTTGCACTCTAATCTTTATTTCCTTTTACTTTGGGTTCATATTTTTTCTGGTTCCTTCAGGTGCAACGTGAGGTTGTTTGTTTGGGATTCTTTTTGTTTCTTGAGATAGGTCTGTGTAGCTGTGAACTTCCTTTTAGAACTGCTTTTGCTGCATCCCGTAGATTTTGGAAAGTTGTGTTTCCATTTTCATTTGGCTCACGGTATTTTTTGATTTCCTGTTTGATTTTTATTTTGATCACTGGTTATTTAGTAGCATGTTGTTTAGTCTCCCTATGTTTGCATTTTTTTCCAGTTTTATTTTTGTAGTTAATTTCTAGTTTCATGCTGTTGTGTTAGGAAAATAGCATTGCAATGATCTGTCTTCTTGAATTTATTGAGACTTGTTTTGTGGCCTAATATGTGATAAGTCTTGGAGGATGCTCCATGTGCATTCGAAAAGCATGTGTATTGTGCAGTTTTTGGTTGAAATATTTTAGAAATATGTATTAAGTAGGTCTGGTCTAATGTGATGTTTAAAGCCACTGTTTCTGTATTGAATTTCTGTCTGAATGGCCTTATCTATTGATATAAATGGGATGTTAAAATACCCTCCTATTGTTGTATTACTGTCCATTTCTCCCTTTATATGTTAATATTTGCTTTATATATTTAGGTGTTCCTATGTTGGGTGCATAGATGTGTACAATTATTATCCTCTTGTTGGAATGGCCCTTCATATAATGCCCTTATTTGTCTCTTTTTATACAGTCTTTGTTTTAAACTGAACAATTTGTCTTATATGAGTATTGCTGCCCTAGCTTTCTTTTCATTTCTATTTGCTTGGAATATTTTTTTCCATCCATTCACTTTGTCTTTGAGTGTCTTTCATCTGAAGTAAGTCTCTTTTAGCAGCATATAGTTGGGTTTTATTTATTTATCCTTATAGCCACCTTAGTTATACTGATAAGCTTCTTCTCAGAACTAATGCAGTGTTTTGATTGGAGTGTTTAGTCCCCTTATGTTTATGTTTAAAGTAATTATAGATTGGTATGTACTTGTTGCTATTTTATTAATTATTTGTGGTTGTTTCTGTAGTTCTCCTCTGTTCCTGTCTTCTCTTGATCTCTTCCCTTGTAGCTTGCTGTGTTTTTGGTGTTTTGTTTAGGTTTCTTTTTTTTTTTTTTTTTTTGCGTACTTTTTCTAGTTTTTTTGTTTGTGGTTACTATGAGGTTCATATATATCCACCTATATCTGTAACAGTCTATTTTCAGCTGATAAGAATTTGTTAAAATGCATTCTAAAAGCACTACATTTTTATTCTCCCCTCCATGCTCTGTGTTTTTGATATCATATTTTAGAACTTTGTTTTGTGTACTCCCTACTTATTATAGTCATAGTTTTGCTGCTTTTGTCTTCATACTAAATTTTTTAATGGCTGATTTTGGTGTGTCTATTATATTTTTACCTTTATCTGTGAAATCTTTTGTTTTGAACTCTGCATCTGATAGGTTGGTTATCTCCATTTCATTTACTACTTGTTCTGGGGTTTTGGTCTGTTCCTTCATTTGGGCCGTATTTCTTTGTCTCCTCAGTTTGATAGCCTCCCTGTGTTTGTTTCTGTGTATTAGGTAGAGCTGCTTTTACTCCCTTTCTTAGCGTGGCCTCTGTAGCAAAGGCACCTGTAAATTGTTGGGGCTCAGCCACCTGCTTCACTGCTTTGTGGCTCTGTTTGTGGTGGGGGGCTTAGAAAGGAGACAATGCTGCTGCCTGGCCTCTGGCAGTATGCCCGGCACTCACCCCCTTTCTAGTCACTTCACCCACTACCTGTATATGATTGGCACCCTTTCAGTTGCCGCCCTGGGGTTTGCATAAGTTCTAAGACTGTGCAGGCCCTTTAAGTGGTGAAAATCCCACAGTTTTTTCCACCACCCCAAACCCCACTGGTTTTTACAGCCAGAAGTAATGGGGGTTTATCTCCTGGTGCTAGAACCCTGGGCCATACAGTCTGGCCTGGGGCTGGGATCTCTCACTGCCATGGTATCTCCCCCAATTTTTATCTACCACACGTGAGTGTGGTACCATCCATTCTGCCACCGCTGCTGCTGTCACCACCTGTCTGAGCCTCACTGCCTCTCTGCCCCATCTCCGCAACTCTACCCCCTCCTACCTGTCTGGATGAATGTGGCTTCTTTAACTCCTTGGTTGTCAGACTTCCATTATAACTCAATTTTCTGATGGTTCTGGTTATAACTCGATGGTTATGCAAGGAGGCAAAGGGTATCTTACCTCACCTACATCTTGACTGGAGGTCCTTTGGGTTCATCTTGTTTGGAACTCTGTGCATCCTGGGTCTGGAGGGTTGTTTGTTTCCCATGTTAAGTTTTCAGTCATTATGTCTTCATATAAACATTCTGCACCTTTCTCTCTCCTGGAATCCCTATAATGCAAATGTTTATGTGCTTGCCATTGTCCTAGAGGTCCCTTAAATTATCCCTATTTTCTTTATTAAATTCTGTGTTATTTTGCTATTCTGATTGGATAATTTCCACTATTCTGTGGTCCAGGTCACTAATCCATTCTTCTCTATTATCTAATCTGCTGCTGATTTCTTCTAGTGTAGTTTTCATTTTAGTTATTGTATTCTTCAGCTATGATTGGTCCTTTATTGTATTTTCTAACTCTTTGCTCAAGTTCTGAATTCAAGTTCTGGGTTCCTCTCTTACACTCTCAAGTTTGGTGAGCATGGTTATAGCCATTCCTTTGAATTCTATGTATGTATGTATGTATGTATGTATTTATTTATAGAGAGGAAGGGAGGGAGAAAGAGGGAGAAAAACTCAGTGTGCAAGAGAGATACATCAATTGGTGTATAACCTCTCACATGACCCCAGCTAGGGCCTGGCCTGCAACTCAGGCATGTGCCCTGACCTGGAATCAAACTGGAGACCTTTCAGTTCACAGGCCAGTACTCAGTCCACTGAGTCACACCTGCCAGGGCTGCGTATATAATTTTATATTGTATATAATTTTATATTTTATTATTTGAATTTTTATTTAAAAAAACCCTTCAAGCAAATCTTTGAATATATGAAAAGAATATTTGAGAGAAGTATTTTGACAGGCAGGAAAAAACAGTATCCCTTTATTGAACCTTCCAGAAAATAAAATATAAGGAATCAGCACTACAACTGCCTCCCAGCTTATACCCAGTGACCTTTTCAAGTGATCCTGCTTCCCTGAAGATCTTGTAAAACATAGGGTTCTGGGAGTGAGCTCAGATTGACCTGTGTAAGCACCCATTCAAAGGGCCTTCTAAAAATATAGTGAGGTTGGAGTTTTTTGAGATTCTGGTACAGGTAATTGAATTAATTATACTCTTTAGTTCATAATACCCTTTCTCCATTGGATGAAAGGTGGGTTTTTTTTTTTTCCAGATGGATTGAAAACAAAGAATGTTTAACCAGGGGTCCTTCCCAATCTGCTTTAATGAATAGGTAGCAGTGAAAAATCGTTTCTAATTAGCATATTAAAAAACGTATATAAACATATGGTGTTAAAGTACTTATAAGGACTTTCAACAAGATATTTTAAGTGGGCTTATTAGTTCCCCTGTTACTGTTTATTTACTTATTTGTGTAGATAATGAAAGGTAAACCTTTGCCGAGACTTTATATTATAAGGAATTCTGAATGAATGAGGTCTTATTACCTAATTTTTCATATGAGAAATGCAGATGGTTGTGCGTAGGTGGATGGGTTGGTTCTGTTCACATGACTTTTTTAAGCTGTAAGTTCATTTTGAATATAAAGATTTTAATGTTTAATAACCTTTTCAATATTAAATTACTATGAGCTCATATATGAATATGCTTTCATTTGCTAATAGCAGGAAAAAAATCCAGCTCAATCCGATTTTTCGTGTGGTGGTATATTAGTTAACAAATTATTCCAAAACTTAGTGGCCTAAAACAGCAAACTATTTTTATCTCATTTTTTTCTGAGTCAAGAATCTGGACATAGTTTAGCTTCGGGCCTCTGGCTTAGTAGGGTCCCTCGTAGGTATAGTTAAGCTATCTGTCAGGGTTCCTATGTCCTCTAAAGGCCCAACTGGCAGAAGATCCCTATCTCCAAGCTCAGTCAGGTGGCTGTTGGCAGGATTTAGTTCCTCACAGGTTGAACTCAGGGCCTCAGTTTCTCACTGACCATTGTCTAGAGACCTCTCACAGTTCCCTGTCATAGGTCTCTCCATAGTACACCTCAGAGCTTGACATGTGGCTTCCCTCAGAGTGAGCAAGTAAGACAGCACCCAAGATGGAAGACAACACCCAAGATGGAAGCACACTCTTTTGTATCTCGGAAGTGACATCCCATCATTTTTGCTCTATTCCATGACTAGTTACAAATTAATCACTAGGTCTATCCAACAAATTAATCACAAGGGCTATCCCATACTTAAGGTGAGAGGATTGTATAAGGGCATGAATACCAAGAGGGCAAAGATTGTTGGGGGCCATCTTAGAAGCTGTCCACTATAGGTGGCAAATTGCTCAGCAGTTCCCAGCTTTATTCAGGATGGGGCAAAAGTATGCTTACAGTTGTTCATATGAAAAATAATCCAATAATTAATAATACAAGAATAAACGTTTGTGTAATCACAACTGTAAACCTACTTTTGCCCCACTCTGTATAATATAGCATACCACACTGTCCAAGTGAGAGGAGTCTTGAACTTCACACTAATTCAGGGCACCCCTGAATTAATCCAAACGGCTACAGGAATGCTGTGAGCTAACCCATTTGTTCTGGGAAGAGATGGGGGAAGAAGAGGACTTTCTTACTGATCTAGACGCATCAAAGCCTACCCCTCAAGCTGTATATGAACTTGGGTCTATTCCATCCAAACCATTATTGCTACATAATGAGGAAATATGGGATGTATATTGGGAAAACAACACAGTATTTCCAAAAGCTGGTAAATTTTCTTTTTAATATGCTTTGATTATGCTGTTACAGTTGTCCCAATTTCTTTTCCCTTTTTCCCCTCTACCCAGTGACGCCCTTCCTCCAGTTGTCCCCCCTACTTTGTCCATGCCCATTGGTTGTGCATATAGTTCTTCTCAACATCTTCCTGTCTACTCCACTCCCTCCTACTATGCTTCTTAATTCATGTACCATCTCCCTCCCTTTCCCCTCTTCCCCCTCCCTGCTAACTTGCCCCCAAAATGTTCCCCATACCTATAATTCTTTTCCCACTCTTGTTGCTACTTAGTTTGCCTTTGTTTCGATTCCCTAGCTTCTGTTGTTGGTTGTTGTGATAGTTTTCATTTTAATGTTCTCCTAAACAAATCCCTTTAACATTTCATATAACAGTGGTTTGGATCTGATGAACTCCTTCAGTTTTACTTTGTCCTGGAAGCACTTTTTCTGCCCTTCTATTCTGAATGACAGCTTTGCTGGATAGAGTAATCGTGGTTGTAGGTTTTTGCTTTTAATTACTTTGAATATTTCTTGCCAGTCCCTTCTTGCCTGCAGAGTTTCTTTTGAGAAATCAGTTGATAGTCTTATTGGGACCACTTTGTACGTAATTCTCTTCTTCTCTCTTGCTGCTTTTAAGATTCTCTCTTTATCCTTAATTTTTGACATTTTGATTATATGTGTCTTGGGGTGGTTCTCCCTGGGTCCAGTTTTTTTTGAGCTCTGTGCTTCCTGGACCTGCAAGTCTTATTTTCTTCCCCAAGTTAGGAAAGTTCTGCTTCATTATTTTTTCACATACTTTTTCAATTTCTAGTTCTTCTTCACCTTCTGGCAACCCTATCAAAAGCTGGTAAATTTTAGGTGTTTATTCAGCCTGTCCTTTTTTTGCTTCACAGGTATAATCCATGAAGAATGAATAGAATATGAATTTCTACACACCACTCTGAAACTCTAGCCACAATAATGGTCTGGTGGTGACTGACAACGAGTTTTATTCTGAGAAAAACCTTTACCTTCTTAGATTTCAACCCCCTGCCTCCCAGTCCCTAACTGTACATTCCCAGATAGAGGAGTACCATTATTCCAACAAGGATAACCAAGTCCTTGCATCCTTGGCCATAGACATAGTATTTTTATTTGAAAATACAAGTTGAAGTCTTAAATTAAAACTTAAATGAATATTCAAGAAAATCGACGACCTTTTATTTTATTTTCTTGCATGATTCCAGCTGTCATGTCACTTGACAAAAAAAAGAAGTCCTATATTGGCCTCATATTCTAAACTCTAAATTCTAAAGAATAGTAAAAAGGTCAACAAATGCAATTGAAGATGAAGCCCTTTCAAAGTCTAGTTATTATTCTTTTAAAGAAGCTGACTGTGGTATAATATAGTTAACCTCACAAGTCCAAAACAGGAGTATCCCAGGCCTTTCTGGACTCAAGGAACTTTTTTTTTTAAGAAATCTGTAGTATGTTTTCAAGAGAGACAATCTCTAGAATTTGCACTGCTTTTTCAATATGTATATTGAAGCATACAAGTTAGCAGGGCCTCCAGGGTGGTTAAGGTACCCTCAGATAATTTGGGAGTTTTATTGCAGAGACAAACAAAACAATCAGCTCTATACTCTTAGACACTGGAAGAAATGACAGCTGCTAAAAGCCCAGCCATGGAAAGGGGCCAGAAAGCAGCCTGGTACAGTGGGAAGCTCAACAAACTGAAACCCACAAGCTCTGCAAAGTCACAGGCTACAGCATCAATATACAAAAACCCATTGTGGTTTTGTATACTAGCAATGGAAAATCCAAAAATGAAGAAAACAGTTTCATCCACAATACCACCAAAAGAATTTAATACTTAAGAATAAATTTAACAAAAGAACTACAAGACTTGTACAATGAAAACTGTAAAACATTTAGAGAAATCAAAGAAAGTATAGATAGATATTCCATGTTCATGAATTAGAAGGTCAATATTAGTAAGATGGCAATTGTCCACAAATTGATCTATAAATAAATGCAAACCCTGTCAAACCCCCAACGAGCCTTTTTGAAAAATTGGCAAGCTGATCCTAAAATTTCTAGGAAAATGCAAAGGATCCAGGATAGCCAAAACAGTTCTAAAAATGGGGAACAGTTCCTGATTTCAAAACTTACTACAAAGTTATAGTAATCAAGACAGTGTGATACTGGTATAAAGACAGACATACAGACGAAATCTGAGAGTCTGGGAGTAAGGTCTCATACTTATGGTTAGTTGATTTTTGATCTAAGGTGCTAAGGTATTTCCATGGAGAACGGGTGCTAGGACATTTGGATATCAGATGCAAAAATGCTGAATTTAGACCCTTGCCTTCTACCATATGCAAAAGTAAATTCAAAATGGATCAGAGACCCAAATATAAGAGCTGGAACTATAAAACTTATAGAACACGCAAAAACCTACATGGCCCTGGTTTAGAAAAAGAATTCTAGATCTCAAAAGCACACTCCATAAAGGAAAATATTAATAAGTTGGACTTCATGAAAATTTAAAACTTGTACACTTCAAAAAAATCATTAAGAAAATAAATTGATAAACCAAAGACTGAGAAAATATTTTCAAATCTTATTTTATAAAGGACAAATCCAGAATATGTGTATGTAAAGAATTTTTAAAACTTAAATGAGACAACTCAATTTTAAAATGTGCCAAAATTTGAATAGACATTTCAGCAAAGAAAATATACAAATGGCTTACCATATGTAAAGATCCTCACAATCACTAGTCATTAGGGAAATGCAAGTTAAAACTGAATTAGTAACCTCTTATACACCCACTAGGATGAATATAATAAAAAGGACAAAGAGTGTTGGTGAGATGTGAACAAACTGAGCCCTAATGCATTGCTGGTGAGAATGTAAAATGGTGCACCCAATTTGGAGAACAGTCTGAAAGTTTCCTAAATTAAATATAAGTTTGCCAAATTTACTTACTATGTCAAGTGGAATTTCTAGATTATGTGGTAAAGTATCGGGATACAAAGGCAACACTTAGAAATCAATGGCATTCTTGTACACTAACAATGAGTTATCAGAAAGAGAAATTAAGAAAAAAATCCCACTTACTATAGCATCAAGAAAAGTAAAATACCTAGGAATGAATTTAACTGAGGTAAAAGACCTGTACTTGGAAAACTATAGTAACACTGAAAAGAGAAATTGAGGAAGATACAAATAAATGGAAGCATGTACCATGTTCATGGATGGGAAGAATCAACATCATTAAAATGTCCATACTACCCAAAGCAATCTACAGATTCAATGCAACTTTTATTAAAATGTCAATGGCAGATTTCATAGATCTAAAACAAATATTCCAAAAATTTATATGGAACCAGAAAAGACCCAGAATAGCCTCAGTGATCTTGAGAAAGAACAAGTTGGAGGGATCACAATACGTGATACAAAACTATACTACAAGGCCACTGTAATGAAAACAGCCTGGTACTGGCATAAGAACAGACAAATAGATCAATGGAACAGAATAAAGCACCCAGAAATAAACCCATGTCTCTATGGTCAGTTAATATATGACAAAGGGGGCAGGATCATACAGTGGAGTAAAAAAATAGTGTCTTCAATAAATGGTGTTGGGAGAAGTAGACTGGTATGTGCAAAAATATGAAACTAGACCACCAACTTACACCATACACCAGAATAAACTCAAAGTGGATAAAAGACTTTAATATAAGCCATGATACCATAAAAGTCCTAGTGGAAAACGTAGGCAGTAAAGTTTCAGATATCCCACGTAGCAATATTTTTGCCAATATATCTCCTAGGGCAAGGGAAATAAAGGAAAAAATAAATGGGACATTAAATTAAGAAGCTTATGCACAGCTAAAGCATACATCATCAAAATGAAAAGGGAATCAACCATATGGGAGAACATATATAAAGAACTCATACGATTTTACACCAAAAAGACAATCCAGTTAAAAAATGGGCAAATAACCTGAATAGACACTTCTCCAAGGGGGACATACAGAGGGCCCATAGACATGGAAAGATGCTCAACATCACTAGCCATCAGAGAGATGCAAATTAAAATCCAATGAGATATCATCTCACACTGGTCAGAATGGCCATCATTAAAAAAATCAACAAGTGCTGGCAAGAATGTAGAGAAAAGGGAACCATCATGCACTCTTGGTGGGAATGCAGACTGGTGCAGCCACTGTGGAAAACAGTATGGAATTTCCTCAAAAAACTAAAAATGGATCTGCCTTTTCACCCAGTGATTCCACTGCTTGGAATATACCCTATGAATCCAGAAACACCAATTCAAAACTTATGCACCCTGTGTTCATAGCAGCACTATTTACAGTAGCCAAGTGCTGGAAACAGCGTAAGTGCCCATCAGTAGATGGATGGTTTAAAAAACTGTGGTACATTTACACAATGGAATACTTCACAGAACAAAAAGAACTCCTACCTTTTGCAACAGCATGGATGGAACTGGAGAATACTATGCTAAGTGAAATAAGCCATTTGATGAAAGATACCACATGACCACACTTACAACTGAAATTTAATGAACAAAATAAGTTAATGAGAAAAACAGAACCAGAGACATGGAAACATGGAACAGACTGCTGGCTGTAGGAAGGGAGGAGGGAGGGAGGATGGTGGAAGGAAGGGAAAGGGACTAGTGAGAGCACATGTATGAATGACTCATGGGCATGGACAACAGAGAGGGGATTGACTGTGGGCAGGGGGTGACTGTGTGGAGGGGGGCAAAAGGGAAATGGGACAGCTGTAATAGAATAAACAGGAAAAATAAATAAATTACATTTGGTGTTACATCCCCAAAGAAATGAAAATATGTTCACAAATACTTATAGGCAAATGTTCATAGCAGCATTGCTCATATTAGGGAAACAACGCAAATGACCATCAACTGGTACATTGGGAAACAAAAGTCCATACAGTGGGTTGCTGATATATGCTATTACACAGATAAACCTCAGAAACTTATGCTAAGTGAAGTCTGATACAATAAACCGTATGAGGTATGATTCCATTTTATAAAATAACAGAAGGAAAATCTCAAGTACTAGCTTGGTGGTTGCAGGGGTGGGAACAGGGATCTCTTTGGGGTGATGAAATGTTCTAAAACTAAATTGCGATTTTTGTACAACTTTGTAAACTTTAAAAATAATCAATTTATACACTTAAAACAGGTGAATTTTATGTATATAGATGGTCTTAATAAAGTTGTCTTAAAAATAGGTGATGTCCATACTACCCTAAATAATTACAGGTTTGGTATAATTTTTATCAAAATTCCAATGGCATTTTCCATAGAAATAATCCTAAAATTTGTATGGAATCACAAAGGACCCCGAATAACCAAAGCAATATTGAGAGAGAAGGACAAAGCCAGAGGCATCATGCTCCCTGATTTCAAACTATTTTAAGGTTATAGTAATCAGAACAGTATGGTACAGGCATAAAAAACAGACACATAGATTGATGGAACAGAATACACAACCCAGAAGGAAACCCACACATAATATGGTCAATTAATTTATAACATAGGCAGGGAGGAGAATATACAATGGGGAAAGGATGGTTTCTTGAATAAATGACATTGGGGAAACTGGACAGCCACATGCAAAAAAAAAAAATGAAACTAGACCTCTTATCTTGAACCATACACATCAATTAAAATGTGTCAGAAGTCTTAAATGTAACACATGAAACCATAAAACTCCATCAAACTAAAAAGCCTCAGCAAAGCAAAGGAAATCAACAAGATAAAAAGGCAACTCTGGAATGGGAAAAGATATATCTGATAAGGGGTTAATATCCATAATATATAAAGAAATCATACAACTCAATAGCTAAAAGAAGAACAATCCAATTAAAAAATAGAGAACCTGAATAGACGTTTCAAAGAAGACATACAAATAGCCAATATGTACATGAAAAGATGCCCAACAATGGTGACTATAGTTAAAACTGTATTGCATATTTGAAAGTTGCTAAGAGTAAATCTTTTAAAAGTCTAATAAAAAATATTTTATAGCTATGTACTGTGACATGTTGACTTATTGTGATGATCATTTCATTATATATACAAATATCGAACCATTATGTTGTATGCCTGAAACTAATGTGTTGTATGTCAACTATACGTCAAAAAATTAAAAATAAATTTTTAAAAAATCACAAATGATGACAGGGCCCCTCCCTCTGACCTACTAGTAACAATTCTTCTGGGTAAAAAACAGAAGAAGCTGCTGTATCCCACTCTCCTCTCTGTGCCCAGAGACATCTCTTCAGGTATTTCCCACACCCTGCAGGTCTAGGGTCCTCAGGTGAGGAGCCAGTAGCTTATTGTAGAAATATTAGGAAGCAAAACAGATCTCAGCCACCTCGGCCACCAGGTTACTGCGGGGCCAGGAGCTTTTGGGGGTACTACATCTGCCTCGCACACACTCCTGCCAGGTTGATGTTAGCTTGGGAAGCCTGAAGCAGAATTCAGTTCATCTCAAAGAACTGTGCTTGATCTTGGTTTCGTTTCTAAATGTCATTTTCCAATAAAAGGAACCACTGTTTCTTGTGGAAATGGCTAGTTCTAAGGCTGGGGCAGCAAAAATACAAGATAAGCCTGGAGCATCTTGTAGTACCAGAAAGGAAGTGAGAGCCTACTGCTGAAGATGTGTGCATCTCCCACTGCTCAGACCTCTGAATGGGTAGAAAAAACTGCAGCATGGTCTTGAGTTGTTTTTCCACAGGCTCTTAGGCAGAAAACGGAAATAAAGTTGTCAGAAAGTATCAGTTTTGATGTAAGTAAATGAATAAATACTATATGTAGATACTATCCCTTCCAGGAGGTGGAGCTTAGTCCACCATTTAAGAGTGGGTTACATTTAATGACTTGCTCCCAAAGAATAGGGCAGGGGAAAACACCACATTCGAGTGACAAAGGTTCACATGCCCAGGGGTGTCAGGTGCCTCCTGATTTGTGTGATGAGAAGGGCACTTCACCTTTGGGGTTCTTCCCCCAAACCATAATCTCTCAGTCTAATAATGAGAAAACAGACAAATCCAGCTGGGGGGGATATTTCTACAGGAAACCTGGCCAGTACCCCTCAAGACTGTCATGGTTATGAAAAACAGACTGAAAAATTGTCGCAGACCAGGTAAGACATGTAACTGATGCAGTATGGTGTCCTGGTCTGGATCGTAAAAGAAAGAGGACATTAATGGAGAAACTGGGGAAATCCAAATAAAGTCTGGAGTTTAGTCAGTTGTAATAAGCTAATGCAGTTTCTTAAACAAATGCACCATGCAAATACCAAATGGAAACGATGGGGGAAATTGGGTGAGGGGTGTAGAGGAACTCTGGACTATCTTTGCAACTTCTGTAAGTCTAAAGTCTTTTTTTCAAAATAAAATTTGCTTTTAAACAATTACTGACTGGACATGGGAAGAGGTGCAAAGACAAGACAGCCATCACCCTCAGTCTTCAGCCTGCCTGTGGGAAGGAGGCACAGCTAGGGACAGACACCTTGAAAAGGAACATCTGTCCTGGTTTGCCTTGGACAGTCCCTAATTTATACCTGTTAGCATCGTTATTAATTACACGCTCTTATTTTCAAAAGTATCCTGACTTGGGCATTAAATTCTATGGTCACATCACCTAAAGGACATAGAATATACGCTGCAGTGGTCAGAGATAGGAAGGACATTTGTGGCGGCATGGAAGGACGCATGGGAGGTGCTGAAGTGGAGCGAGTCGGGGATAGGGAGGGGGAGTTATGGCCCAGGCAGGGGCAGCCTCATAAGGAAAGGCCCAGAGGCAGGTAAGACCCAGGGTGTGTGCTTTTAAACACAAGCCTGCAGTTGGAGAAAACTGAGAAAGGTGACAAATATGAGTAAGAAGATGGAGTCAACTAGGGTTTTGAACAGGCTAAAAGGACTAGAACTCTATTGGAGCAGCAATGTATTTTCAAGCAGACAATAGGAAAAGTGACTACATTACCCTACAAATGAAAAACCTAAGAATTCAATTTTTTGTTGTTCATTTGTTTATATTGATTTTAGAGAGAAAGGGTGAGAGAGAAGCATTGATTTGTTGTTCCACTTATTTATGCATCATTGGTTGATTCTCATATGTGCCCTAACCAGGGATCAAACCTGCAACCTCGGCAGAGCACCACAACAGTCTAACCAATGGCACTGCATACCCAGCCAGGGCTGAATTCAATTTTCCTGAGAAAGTCTTGCTTCCCTAGATCTTGGGTGTCTGATCCACTCTGTGGTTCAGTCATATGCTCTGCTGACTCAGGCTACACTATCTCCTCTCCATAACACCACTCCCTGACCCCCATATGGCATTCTTCTTTATTGAAGTAAATGTCACCGTCAGTAAAGCATAGCCCCCAGTTTTCTTGTGAACTCCAAATTTCAAAGAACGGGAGGAAATGTTTTAACAAAAACCCTGTTGCTCTTTCAGGGAAGACTTGAATTCTAAGTAGCTTTTACTATGAAAAGTAAACAGTGTGATTCAGTTTCACTTTCTATTTAAATACTTCAGAAACAACTAGTTCATATGCTTTATATTCAGACAATGACTTTTAAAAATCTTCTTGCTGTTTGAATAATTCCACATGAGATTCTCAAACACTTAAAAACCCAACCTAACAATATACTCGTACTTAGTGGAGTCTTTCTTAGTGGAGTTTTCTACTCATAGTCATTTCCAAAAACCAGGTGATCCTGCTCATTAGCGAACAGGATCAATTCTCTAAAGATTTACCTCAATACAAGGAAAGTGATGCCATTCTGAAATTGAAAATGTCAAATAGCCTCACATTATAAGCCCTGGTAGCAAAAGAAGAGGAAAGGTGTTCAGAAGCCCACGTCTGCTGGGATGAGATGTGCCAGAGATGTCTGAGCGGGGTCGAGGCTGGCGCTTGTGCCCCGCAGTCCAGACCCTCCTCCCTGGCAGCACAGCCTGGAGGATAGGAGGTCTGGGGCAATGGCTACAGACAGATGCCCTGTGTGGCTGCTGATGGAATACTCTTGAATTTTTTCTTTCTCCATGAAACTCCTTTTCTTTGGGAATTCATGTGTCCTTTTTCAAATTGAACTAGCAAAATAGGAACTTCTATAAAATCTCTTTCCATCCAGCTATCTGCTCTATCAGTTTCCAAGCCTTGGTCACGTGTCCTTCCCTCAGCAAAAGCACCCATTTTTGAAAACGGGTTACCTGTGAAGGAACCGGAGTTGGCCCTGGGTCAAAATACCCTTAGACACGACAATTCAACACCAGGCCCTTCTCTCTGCATGAGCTGGCCTCACCTCTGGGGCGGGTCAAGAAGCCCACTCCAAGGTGCTAGTTTTCAGTTTGCTTCCTAGCACCTCTGCAGTCATAACCAAACTGAAGGAGAATATTGTTGTATGACTTCAGAAGAAAGCCAACCACCTTGCAACATCGTCAGGAAATTCTGCACTCCCCTGGGGCTTACAAAACTCCCTGTGCCTTACAGACTAAAGGCAAGATCTCAGTCACCTAGCTCTAGTTTGCATAATTAAAGAAAGTGGAAGCTGGTTATTTTCTCGGTGAACCAAGTTCACAGGGCCTGTGACAGAAATAAGAGTAATAAAATGAAGTTATAGCAGTGAAAGCTTTTATTATTTAGATAAGTAGGAGAAGCCAGACCCCTGGATGACCAGGTGACCCCTTACCTGCTAGTGCCATCCAGCCAAGTCAGTGTCCACTTACGGTACTAAAATCTTATTCTTTTGAAGTTAGTGCACATACAACTTAATATCATTTCATGCCATAGTTTATAAGACTGTTCAGAGAAAATTTACTACTAATATCTTACATGTCTACATTTTTTATATGAAGCACAGCCTATGATCTGTTAACTTGCTCCCTCCCACATCCTTTTTCTGGTCTTTTCCCATTGTCCTATTAACATATTATCCATCTTCCAAGGGAGGGAGTTAAAACAGAATTTTAGAGCCACATTCAGTCTGGCCACACACATGGTGAGTCGACCTTTGAAGTCCAGCAGAGCAGAGTGGCTCTACCTCTCTTCCACATTGGCCATCCCTTCAGAATTCCTTTGTACAGAGTATTGCTACTAGGGAAAAGAGTTTGAAAATCTCAGAGGTAGTTTAAGTTTCTCACTTTAAAACAGCACTGAGACCCAGAGAGGTTTACCTGACACAAGGTCCATCACTTCTAGAAGAGCAATTGCTAGAAACGAAGTCTCAAACTTCTTAATCTATGGCAACAAAAAAGTCCACTGACCTGCGAATCAAGTGTCGCTGGTTTGATTCCCAGTCAGGGCACATGACTAGGTTGCACGTCAGGTCCCCAGTTGGGGGCGCGAGTGAGAGGCAACCACACAATGTTTCTCTCTCTCTCCTTCTCCTTTCCCCTCTCTCTAAAAATAAGTGTGTTTTTTTAAAGCCCATTGAGCTTTGATGAGAGAGGAGGAGCTCAAAATGGGACTCTTTCAATCAAAACCCACCTGGGATTAGGGCAGTCACCCGTCTGGGTGAGCAAAACTAAGATTCCCCACCTCCACCCCCTCTTCCGGTGCAGAACAAGGGTCATTGCCACAGGGGGAGCTGCACTTGGGGATGGGGTTCTGGTTTCAGTCAGAGGAGAACTTGGTTTTAAGGCTCAGAAATTTTTTGTTTGAAGCCTCCAGGTGTGGTTAGTGATTGAGAAACTGCAGGGCCACTTAGCGGCCCTTGGCTTTTCAGTTTGGGAAGACAACTCAGTCTCATTAGGAGTTTCTCAGGAAAAACCTCTGGGAATATTTATGAAGGGAGAGGGAGCTATTGCTGAACCACTTCTGTGAGGTTCAGTTCCATAAAACCAGCAAACACACCTATCACAACTGTTTTCTCAGTGATTAAAGCCTTGAGTCTGATAGACACATATTCCAACAAAGCTGTCTTACTCCAGAGAGATGAAAGGTATCTACAGAAGTAGGGGTCTGAGACATTTTGGTGGTGTGAGTAATAAAATTAGCATTAATATGGGGGTCTCTGAAGGTTTCTGGATCACTTTTCAGGAATATATGGAATTTACTGGCTGAATAACTGCAATCACACTCAGTCTTGTTCTCCAAGTCCTGGGGCAGAGGGCTGGGCTGGGGACAGCTTGAAGTGGGCAGGACGGACAGAGCGGCCTGAGTCTTCTATAATCTAAGCAGCATGGATGGAGGGTTTAGCATCTCCCCACCCCCGTACACAACCTGAGTTCTTGGGGGGCATCCTAACATCTTCTCAGGGCTTCAGAATCAAGCACACACATTTGTTCATTCATTCAACAAATACTTATTGAGCACCTACCATGGACCAGGCCTTCTCATTCGGGACCATTCACTGTATGCCTTCCACGGTGCCCCCATGCAGCTTCTCCGTGAGACATGTAGAGAGAGGGAGAGGCACCCTGCTCACTCCCTCTCCCCCACAGGAGCATATGGTTTAACTTGGGCTTATAAAACATTCAGTAAACCGTGAGCACGAGAGGCAAAATAGGAAAAGGCTGGGATCTGTGGTCAGGTTGACCCCATTGAAATGCTAACATTGGGGCAGTTGGCAGTAACTAGCTGCTTGATCTTGGCCAGGTGGTTAACTTCTCTGAGCCTCAGCTTCTTTATTTGAAAAGGGAGAATAATAAAATATACTCCTTACAGGGTTATTTACTTAATGGGATATAAAGATGTAGAGACCACCAATAGTAGGTTAAAACTTCTTCAAGATTCAGCACAATTTTAATTTTAGTATGTTTAAAAATAATGGTTGTGTGTATAATTACAACAGTAACACATAGCGCTTGCTTTGTATGAGGCACTATTCCAAGTATTTTTACACAGATGAAATTAGTTCACCCTACCAATAACCTTCTGATGTAAGTAAATGATTACACCAATTTTCGACAAATGATGTAACTGAAGCACAGAGAGGCTGTGACTTGCCCAAGGTCACACTGTAGTCGTCTCGGTGAGGATTAGCTTGAACCATAAGTCGGGTTCCACATTTAGTTGCTTTACTTACTTTCAGCAGGATCTTTTGATTAAAAAATTGTGCCAAAAGCTTGCTCTGCTTTCTCTCTAAGCCCAATACTTATAATTAACTTTTCTTAAGCTGATAATTCAAGCATCTTCACAGTAATGTGACTTGTATGTGATTTTGCTCTAAGAGGTGCAACTTTGAACAATACCTATTATGTTGGTCTCTTTTCTACCTTTACTGAAAAAAATTAATCAGTTTCCTACACATACTCTGGAAATCATCACTTGATTTATCAGAGTGGTAACCATACTTTGAGAATTGTGTCAAAATTTGATGGCTTTGTGCCACTATGGGACAAAGTGTCACAAGAAACGAGGTCCTTGGGGATTATTACAACCCAATAAACTCCAATTTTCAAACATCCAGCGCTATATTTTCCAATTAAACTGCAGCTGCTCTTTTTCAGCTACTGTGTTAAATCAACACTTGTATAGATTTTTTTGTTCTAGCTCATACAGATCCATGGTGTATATTCGTATTGTAAACCTATTCAATATTTATACTTACAGAATTACTCTATTGCATGATTGAAGGTATTAATTTTATTCTTCAGTGAACCAGTTTTGAGTCATGAGAGATTTAATGCAACTTAAGAGTAATGACAAAAATGTAGATATTTACAATTAAGAATTTTAACACTATCATGATATAAATCACATTATCCAAAATAATCTATAGTTGATAACTAAAATTAACTATGATGAACTGACTGATACATCCTTGAGTGAATTTCACAAAACAATTATTAAGAAGGTAATAGAATTTCTTTAGAAATCGTAATAATCTTACACTTTAAATTAGTTGAAAAACTGTTTCATCAGTTTTTCCTCTAAAACCATCAAACTCCTTGATAAACCACCAGAGTTTCAAAGACCACCTTTAAGAAAAACTGTTTCAAGGATGAGCACTTGTATCTCTAATCAGTGGTAGTAATTACTGATTTTCAATGCTTCATATATAAAAGACATTTAATACCCACACAGTAAATGATTAAGCAACATTTTTTAGTTTCATATATGTTAAGCACTATTCTAAACTCTAAGGATAATAGCAGTGAACAAGACAGATACTGCTTCTATTCTGGAGGCAATTCTCTAATGGAAAGAAGCAGACAATACAAAGAAAGCATTCAGAAGATGTTAATGATATGAAGGAAATAGTGTGATGACATAACATGTGACTTTAGATCAGGTGCTCAGGAAAGATCTCACTGAGGAGGTTACCAATGGACAGAATGCTGAGTGAAGAGGAGGAGGTAAGCAGACCATTCTAGGCAGAAGGCCCAGCAAGGGCAAAGGACTTGAGACAGTGATAGGCTTTGGCCTTTTGGATGAATAGAAAGAAACTTGAGGTGCCTGAAACAAAATAAGCAAGCAAAATGATTGGATTAGAAGAGGCTGAGAATAAATACACCCAAGTGCCAGATCAGCAGAATCTTGTGGGCTGTAAGGAGTTTGGGAAACTACTTGAAGACAATAGGCAGGGGAATGAAGGAACTAATATACATTTATGAAATATCTGTAGGTGCTCCATAGATTAAGCGGGGGCTGGAGAGAAGCAGCAGAGTGAGAGCAAGAAGACTAGTTACAAGGATATTTAATAATCTAAGCATGATGTGATTAGGGTGGAAGCAGTAGAGTTAGAGAGATATGGATGGATTTGCAAAGCATTTTTCTTTTTTTCAATTATATTTTATTGATTATGCTATTACAGTTGTCCTGGTTTTCCCCCTTTGTTCCCCCTTCACCCAGCACCCCCACTCCCTCAGGCAATACCCACACCATTGTTCATGTCCATGGGTCATGTCCATGGGCCTTTGGCTACTCCATTTCCTATTCTGTACTTTATGTCCCCATGGCTATTCTGTAACTGCCTACTTGCACTTCTTAATTCCCTCACCTCTTCACCAATTTCCCCACTCCCCACTCCCATCTGGAATTCATCAAAATGCCCTCTGTACCCATGATTCTGTTGCTGTTCTTGTTTTCTTAGTTTGTTTTTTATGTTGATAGATTTATAGTTATTGCCATTTTATTGTTCATAGTTTTGATCTTCTTTTTCTTAAATAAGTCCCTTTAACATTTCATATGATAATGGTTTAGTGATGATGAACTCCTTTAGTTTTTTCTTGTCTGGGAAGCTATTTATCTGCCCTTCGATTCTAAATGATAGGTTTGCTAGGTAAAGCACTCTTGGCAATAGGTCCCTCCTTTTTGTGACTTTGAATATTTCTTGCCAATCTCTTCTAGCCTGCAAACTTTATTTTGAGAAATCAGCTGACAGTCTTAACTGCTTTTCTCTTGCTGCTTTTAAGATTCTCTATCCTTAACCTTTGGCATTTTAATTATGATGTGTCTTGGAGTGGGCCTCTTTGTATCCATCTTGTTTGGGACTCTCAGTGTTTCCTGGACCTGCATCTCTATTTCCTTCACCAAATTTGAGAAGTCTTCTTTTATTATTTTTTCAAATAGATTTCCAATTCCTTGTTCTTTCTCTTCTCCTTCTGGCACCCCTATGATGCAAATGTTGGAACATTTGACATTGTTCCGGAAGCTGCTTATACTATCTTCTTAATTTGTTTGGTTTTTTTGTTGTTGTTGTTGTTGCTCTGATTGGTTGTTTTATTGCTTCCTTATGTTCCATATCATTGACTTTATTCCCAGCTTCATCCACTCAACTGTTGTTTCCATGTAAATTGTTCTTTATTTTAATTAGTGTATCCTTCAACTCTGACTGCATCTTTTTTATGCTGTTGCGGTCCTCATTAAGTTCCTTGAGCAACCTTATAACCGGTGTTTTGAACTCTGCATATGATAGATGGCTCATCTTCATTTCATTTAATTCTCTTTCTGGAGTTTTGATCTGTTCTTTCAGTTGGGACAGGTTTCTTTGTCTCCTCGTTTTGGCAGACTTCCTGTGTTTGTTTCTGTGTATTAGGGAGAGCTGCTTTGACTCTGTGACTTGGTAGTGTGGCCTAATGTAGTAGGTGTCCTGCAGGGTCCACTGAAACAGCCTCCCCTATCACCCAAGCCTCCTCTGTCACTCAAGGTGCACCCTCTGTGTGGGCTGAGTACACTCTCCTCTTGTAGTTGAGCCTTGGTTGCTGTTGGCAGATCAATGGGAGGGATTTACCCAGGCAAGTTAGCTTGAAGGACTGGCTGTGACCACTTGCCACCAACCTTCACCCTCCGTGGAGGATCAGCTATGCCGGGGCAGGTGGTGGTGCTCCAATGTGGTCTGTAGCTGTCCTCTGGGTGCGGTGGCCTTGGGATTTCCCACATGGTGCAGGCCAAGGTCAGCCCCCACCTGTGTTTTGCCCATAGCCACCCTGCCTGAGCTATAAAGAATCTGAGATGGCTGCTACTTGTGCTGGGCTTGGAGACTCCCAGGCAAAGCCAAGCTCTGAAACTAGGCTGGTTGCTGCTAGTGACCTGGGGCTCACTGAGGCCAACTGTTGCTTATTTGAGAGGATTTAGACAGTTGTGAAGCATGAACCAAAGCCAGTCATTCATATGGAAGGCAGCTGGAGTGGGCCCATAAGTTGGGTGGAGCAAAGTCTCTGGGGATCTCCAAGGTGGGTCAAACAGTGTTAACCAGGTTGGTGGAGTCTCAGATATGGCACCAGCTTGCCAGCTCTGTGGGGGGAGGGTTTAGAAAAAAGACAATGCCCTCTGCTCGCCTTGATGCCCGAAACTTCAGTTGCTCCCTGTATGCCACTGGTGCCTTTCAAGCTGCTAACCCAGTGCTGCTAACCCAGTGCTGGAGCTTAGACAGAGTGAGTCTGAGTAGGTGAGTCTGTGTGTGGGTTAAGAGGAACTGCTTGGAACTCCAGAAGTTTCTTCCACAGACTCAATCTCTGCTTGTTTTTGCAGCCAGAAGTTGTGGGGACTTATCTTCCTGGCACTGGAACCCTAAGCTGGTGTGTGTGTGGGGGGGGGGCCGTTGCTGCTATGGGGCTGGGATTCTTCACTGCTGAGATATCCTTCTTGAATTTTTATCCACCACCCATAGGTGAGGGAGGAGACTGTTCCACATCTGCACCCCTCCTACCACTCTGGATGGATGTGGTTTCTTTAATTGTGTAGTTGTCAGACTTCCATTCAACTTGATTTCTGACTAAGTGATGGTTGTTCTACATTTTAGTTATAATTTTGATATGGTTGTGCAAAGAGGTGAGTGATGTCTGCCTACACTGCCATCTTGACTGGAAGTCCAGCAAAGTATTTTCATACACAATGGTATGACTTACCAGTGCATTGAATGAATTAATGAATGACATAATTAATGAATAATCACTAAAATGGGGAGATGTGAGAGGAGAAAGATCAGCATGTGCTACAGAAGTTAAGAAGAGCTTTCCGAAGGAGGCAGAATCAGAGCTGGGCTTGAGAGATGAGATATTATGGCTAAAAAGTGAAACATACTGCAACCAATTATAAACAAAATCAATGATGGAAATGAGCTTCCATGTGTTTGGGACCTGATGAAGAATTGCCTGCTAGCTTGGTGTAGATGTTGTTTGTTGAGAAACAAGGAGGATGGTGGGGTAGAGTGGGGCCAGAACGACCCGGATCATGGGAGATCTGGAAAATTCAGAAGAATGAATTGTGTGCCCACCCCCACCCAATCCCCAGCACTCCTATACCTTGATCTTCCTACTAAGCAACCCACAATGAGCTTTTTCTCCAGATTCCATGCCTGGACCCAGGCTCCCAGCTTACTGCCTCCCAGGAGAGCTCACTGGTCTGTCCAACATCAAGGTGACCTGTGAGTCAGCGGGCTGGAGTGAGAACAGGTCCCTGATATATCTACCATCCGCGGTAGATATGGCAACACCTACCACTCTATAAATGCCTCAGATAACAAGTAAATTATCTCATAAACTCTGAGCTAGAGGCATCAGTCTGTCTCTGGTGACGGTGGTGGGTTTTCATCAACACCAGATGGGAAGCACTCTTGGGACTGCCCTAGAGATCACACACCCCCAGAGCTCTGTCTCCTCCTTTTCTCAGCAGTCTGTCAGCCCAGCCTTTCCCCTCTCCACTAAGGAAGGGGTGTACCCACAACTCTATAGTAAGACCCCTGTTAACACCTAAAGAGAAGGCCTGGATTTGAAAATGTCAGATTATCTACCAGGCCCCATAGGGGTGGTCAGGCTTAGCTCCCAGTCCCCACTCCCTTTGACTGTGCTAGATATCCCCCCACCATGTGGTTCCAGCTCAGCTGTGAGCTCCACAAGGGCAAGGACGCTACTGTCTCATAGCTGACTTTCCTCAGAAGCTGACACACTGAGTGTTTTGAACACATTTTCTGAGCAAATGGATAACTACGGTCCACTGTGATGTGTACTTAGGGGATGGGACACAGAAACCACTCAGTGCCCAAAGCGCTCCCCTACAGGTCCCTCCATGGAAACAACAGCTGCCTTTTTCTTGGTTGTGTATAAGGGATACATGACACAAGATACTAGGGACATTTCCCACGTTATTTAATATTTACAACAACTCAGGTGAGCATTCTTCTCCATATCTTACTGAAAACAAGTGAAGGTCACATGCTAGCCAGAGGCAGAGCCAAGACTCCGACTTAGGGCTGACAGGCCCCAAAGCCTGCATCCTTTCAGATCATACAGTCCTAGGGCGATTCCGTGGGTGAAGGCGCTAGAGTCTCCCACCTGCCACTCTAAAGGGCAATTCAACAGCTCTTCAGCTTGCCCTCCCACCTTAGCAGGAAGCCGTTTATCAGATTAACAACCCACCTGCTCCCACAGCGGAGAGCAGGGCTCTGAAGAAACAGAACTGGGCTTGGCTGGACTTTCTGTGGGGACCAAGGACACAGGGACACCTCAGGCCTTGGAGCAGGGAAGCCACCCTGTGCGTTTCCCCTCCCCAGGGGGAGACTGGAATGTGTTGGTGACAGACAGGTGTGGGTTTGAGTCCCGATAAGCTTTGTGACCTCGGACAAGCCACTAGCCTCTCCATGTCTCAGTTCCTTCAACTGACAGATGGTTTGATGCCATTTCCCTCATGAGGTGTCTTGGGCATTAAATGAGATGGCACTTCAAGCTCACTCCATGGCTGGCACACAACAGTGTTCTCAAGCAAGAGCTCTGCTTTCCTCCTTCAGCTGAGCAGGGCAGCCGCTTTTGGTCCCACTGCTCAGATGAGCAAACTGAGGTGCCAAGAGGCTGAGTGGCCTTCGGCTAGTAGCAGAGGCTTTCTGCTAACTCACAAAATGAGGCTGTTTCTACTTTTTTTTTTTTTTTCCTGGCTGGCTCCTCAAAAGCAAAAATAGGCCATTCTCCCCAAAACTGGTGGTTTTGCCTTGAATATGTGGCTGTCTGGGTCCCTCTCCTCTTCTTGCTCCCCTTCCCCAAATTCTTATCTCACCAGTCTCTTTATATACAAATCAGACTGATCATCATAAAGCAATAGAGAGGGTCATGGGAAATAAATATAATTCTCTGCACAAGCAAGACAAGCCCTCTCTGTTGGTGCAAAATCATGACTCACCCAAGATCTTTTATGAGGGCCAGATGCTGAGCATGTCTAAATTGCTTCGAATTGCTTCTACCGTGTATGTAGGTGGTGGGGAGGGGAACAACCAACATCCATATATATCTATACATTTACCAGGAAGTGTGTTTATATTGTTTTCCAATCAGGATTTACCACAAGCCGGAGCACCACACCTAATGAACAGGCCAAACCCGGCCCATTGTCAACAGAGAAAAGTCCATCTCAAACATAAAAGATTTTAAATCAAAATGGATGTTAGAAGAGCATGATTCCTGGCATTGTTGCGCAACCAGAATTGTCTTGAGCAGCTGACGGGGGGGCGATAGCTGATTCTGGTTTCAGACTTTATCCTAGAAGCCAGAGGAGCCAGGCAAGGGAGGCTTCCAGGAAAGGAAAGGATCTCTTTTTGGCCTGTGTTGTTCTATATTCAAGTCTTCGGAAATTCCTAAGTTGGCCCATAGCCAGCAGCCCTGCACCAGCCCAATGCACTCTGGAGTCACAGCTTGGGTCCCCCAAGACAACCTGACCCCAGTGATTCGTGTGGCCCCTCCATGCCCAGGTGTCACATCCTGCAGACTTAAGTCACTGTCCAAAACGTAAGCCTTCTCATTTGTTTTCTCGCGTTCTCACACCCAAAGAGACTGCCCTGTGTCTCCTTCCGCATCTCAGCTGCTCCTCTCCCCTTCTAAGCTTTTCGGCATTCCACAGAAAATCAGTCCTCTTCGTCTGTCACCTCACAGAAGGCTCTCTCCTCTTCCTGGACCTCCCTGAGACGCGGTCATCCCTGATCACACCTTCTCCTGCGGCCATCCTCAGTGATAACTCTGTTCTCTCACACCTGTGCCTACCTGGGTTAGCAGATGAAGCCAGGAGGTGGCATCAGTGTCCTCGCACTCCCACATGCCCCAAGACCATTACTTTCCCCCCACGTGACTCCCTCAGCGCTCACACTGCCCGGCTCACCGGCTTCCCTGTATTCCTCTGGCCCACGCCTGCCCCCCGCCCCCCGGCGCAGTTCCGTGTGAGGAGGGGAGCCCTCCCACGCCAGATCTTTCCTTCCTTACACTGAGGGACCCCAACCACCCTTCCACACCCACCACCCACTGGCACAGCCTCACTGTTCTGTCGTCACTGCCAAACATGCCGTTCTTCAACACAACCTCCCAGCCCTCTAGCTGCGTATCTGTTTTCTCAGAGACCACTAATCCCTTGGTCCCTCCTCTTTCTCTGGATCTGTCATCCCCCAAACAACCTCCTCTCCTTTCCAATCAGGCTTGCACCATTCACTTTCCCATACCCTCCAAGCCCGACGCCCTGCTCTTCCACGGCCCCTCAGCCTCTGTCCGTGTGCCACTTAACCTTCTCCTTATGGCCCTGGCAGTTGAGAGCTACAGAAGAAAATGCCATAACCCACCGCCCCACAAGTGTGCCTGCACCACAGACTGCCGATTGCTAATCCCAGCATGTTCATTATCACCGCCTTAGAATCTTGATTTGGAATAAAAATCTTTATACTTTTTAGAATTTTGATCTGGAATGAAATATTTCTCAGCATCTCCAGGAGCTAGACATGGCTATATAACTCAGTTATGGCCAATGGGAAGAATAGTATTATTGTGTGGCACATTCTGGGAAATTTCTGTGAGCTATTCCAGGGCTGTGCCCTTCGTCTCAGCTTCGCCTCCTTCCATCCTCCTGCTTGGACCATGGATGTGATGCCTGGAATTGATCTTGAACCATAATGACGAGGGCCACACCTGACGGAGAGCAGAATATGAAGCTAAAAGCAGTCTGGGTTCCTGAGGACTGTTGCATCTGAATTGCCTGCAATAGACTTCTTTGACGTAACAGAGAAATAAATGTTATTCTGTTTAATCCACTGGTTTTTAGGTCTCTGTCACAGCTGCCCACAGTGAGACTGGCCCCTAGTAACACAGTGCACTAAACACACAATTCCAAAGGGATAAACTTCCAAATGAATAAGAAATATACAAAAGTAAAGAGTAAAACAGTGAAAAATATTGCAGGAAAACTTTGTAGACTATACTATAAACTGAGAATAAGAGAGACCTTCCTAATGAAGGCTGGAAACTTGGGGGCTCTAAAAAGATGAAGGATACATTTGATTATACAAATGTTTACAACTTTTGTATCATAAGCAAAAGCTCTAGGGAAATAAAATATCTGGGAAAATGTTTATAATAGAGATTTTAAAAGATAATTTTTATTTAAAAAGTAAGTGACTATGATCCAGGGTATATTAAATGACCCAAGACTCTATGTTTGTGTGTGTGTGTGTGTCTGTGCGTGTGTGTGTGTCTGTGTGTGTGCCTGCAAAGATTATGCTGGGTCTCCAAGGGGCCTCCAGGAATAACACCCCTCTTCTTTTCCAAGGTTCTGAAAGTTGAAAGTAAACAAAGAATAAATATGGGGGACAAAATATCCAATTTTAATGATAAAGGCTGAGTTCCCTAGCCTATATCCAACCAGACTGCCAACCCTTAAACTGCTCCTCTATAAAATTCTAGGTTGCTCATAGCCAGGCTGTGTACCTACATCCTTCCTCATTCAATGTCATAAAAAAAGAAGGTGGCTCTCCTGGTAACTCTTAAAGTCTCTAGTTTTTCCTTGGTGTATCGTTTCTGAGTATACCCCCACCCTCAAACTGATCATAGTGACAGGCAGAATGAGACATGCGGATTGGCTTAACCAACCAGATCTGTGCCTGCAGCTAGGGGGTGGGAGGTGTCAGTCACATTAACTAGGAGGCTAACTTTGGGGCAGTGAATTTCCCAGACTGGGGAGTCCAAGAACTTCCTGCAAGAGAAGAGGGGAAATGGAAGTGCAGAGCTAACCAGTAAATGCCCCCTATCAAAGGGAAGTGAGAGGTCCCCAGCCTTGGTGGGCCAGGTGTTGGGCAAGCTGAGAGGAGACAAATCAAAAGGAGTCAGCAGAGGACAGGAGGGGCAGGAGGCGTCCTGGGCAGAGCAAACAGCATGTGTAGAGCTGTGGCGATAAGAGATAACATGGTGCATGCTGAAACTGCTAGTGTTTCAGTGCGCCTGGAGCCCGGAGTGGGCCGGAGGATGATGAGAGATGATGTTGAATGTCTTGGCAGAGAGCAGACAAGTACTGTGAGTTCTTTACTGATAATGATGGGAAGGGCATTTATATTTCCTAGGCAGTGTAGCAGGCTTGAGATAAACAGATCTGGGCTTGGGTTCAAATCCCAGCTCCCTCAGTGGTTATGGGCAACCTCTCTGAATGTCATGGTGTTTTTGTTGTTGTTTTTTACTGTGTAATCTATAAGATACAGCTATTAATAGCTCCCTCAGAGTTATTGGATGATTAAGTGAGTGTATGTGTATGGGCTCTGACATATGGGTGACCTGGATAAAAAAGAGCTGTTATTACCATTGCCTCTCTCAGGCCTGGCATCACCTGCCCTCAAAGACCAAGTCAGACCCAGGCAGCATCAGTAAACCTCTGTGGACTGAACAACTAACAGCCCCTGTGAGTCAGTCTCACCTTGAACACAGCTCCTTATTCTAACTGTCCCTTAGCCCCGCCCTGTTCCATGGTGCCCTCCTCCACTTCAAAGTGCTCAAAACTGCCAAGAAGTACCCAAAGCTCAGCAAAGGGCTGGTGCCCCAGTCTGATAGAAAATACATCAAACTGTTCACTTACATTGAGGCTGGCAATATGGGGGAGAGGTAAAAAAAGAACTCATAAGGTGTCAGAGAAGGAACAGCAAGAGGAAAAGGAAGAAAACTGGGAGGTCATGCTGCCAAGGAGAAAAAACAGTTTGGAAGAGGGAATGAATAACGGTGTTGAATATTGAGTTGAGCAACAAGGCCGTTCAGTTTTTTTCCATAAAATAAAAACCACATTTTTCATTTTCCTCTGCTATTGAGTTGGATATTTTGAGTTTGTCAGCTATCTCCCATGTGGTATAATGTTTATTGTTCTCAAACAATGTCTCAATTTGATCACTATCAACTTCAACTGCTCTACCCAACTGTGGAGCATCATCCAGCAAGAAATCTCTAGCACAAAACTTCGCAAATCACTTTTGACACATTTGATCAGTCACAGCACCTTCTCATACACTGCACAAATCTAGTTTTGTGTTTCAGTTGCATTTTTACCTCTCTTTAGATGATAAAGCATATCTTCTTCCATCTTCAATATTAAAATGACTGTACAAAAATTCACCCATTTTGATAACTTTTAAAAAATGCATGCTTCTATGACAGCTGTCACAATACAATCTAACAAAATTATTTCAAATGAAGTTAAAGACAACTAAGTGCTATTAGATCCATTTTATGGGGAAATCAAATGAACTTTTTGACCAACCCACTACTTTTACGATGTCAAGGAAGATGAAGACTGAAAAGTGACCATGACATGCCCTTCAAGCTCTCTGGGTTTCCTGGCAGGTGTCACTCAGAATGGTGCCAGGTAGGGGGTCAGACAATGGAGCCTCCATCCTGCTTATAGCTACATCTGAGCTGACCTACACCCCTTCCAGGTCTCAATGGTGCAGGACCAAAACTTTGTCACTATACTCTCTCAGCCTGGCCTGGGACATACTGAGTTCTACAAAGTCTCCTCGGATGAAAATGGCTACAAACCACCAGTACACCAAGGCATCCTGGGAAACGCACCAGTCCTGCTGCACCCCTGATTCTCTCTTTGACCCCAAGCAAGCCCCAGTTCCTCAGTGGGCCTCAGTTTTCCCATCAGTAATTTACAGGGTCAGAGGGGATCATCTTTAAGGGTCTCTTTCAACCCTGATCATGTTCCATGATCCAATAAACCACACAAAGAGACTGACTCCCTCCTAGATCTGACTTCCTGACGTAAAAAAAGCTCTCTTGGAGAAAAGCTCTCTCAGAGATCACAGGCTGTGTGTTAATTAGCCATGGGCTAGAAAGCTTAAGGCCTGCCTGGGTGACTCCCGCACTCTGAATCCAGGTGCAGGACCTGAGGTCACCTAGATTCCAAACACAGTGAAGAAAGATAGCACACTGAATAGATGTTTGACTTCAGAGAAAGCCCTGCTTTTTAAGCCCTTCTTTGGTGCCACTGTACAACGACAGACAACATAAGATTGGTGATTAAACCCAGTCTCAAATCCCCACATGTGAGCCTTGTGACCTGGGGCAAGTTATTTAGCCTTTCTATGTATTGCTTTTCTCTGCCATAAAATAGAGATGATAATAGTATCTATTTCATAAGACTGATACAATGATTAAATGAGTTAATATTTATAAAGCACATAGAACAGCACCTGGCACATGAGAAGCATAACATGTGATTGTTAATCACATTATAATACATGCACACATGCACACATGCACACACTGATTCGCTCAGTATCTCTGCTCTGTCTTCCAGGACACTAGCTTTATCTCTTCCACACTCAGCTTTCAGGCAGCTCCAGGTAGGCACCCCTTCATGCTAGCAGCATGGATAAACAATTCAACCTTAAATCCTTATGCTACATCATGTAAGGAAAGAGAAACACGTCTCTTCTAATGGCTGTCACAGAACAGCAAGAATGCTTTCTTTAAAAAAAAAAAAAAAGTTTTTTTTGTCATTTGTTGTAATTGGGCAATATGCCCAGTGAGGACCTACACCTGCAGGACTAGGGTGGGTTTAAGTCAGTCCCACCCAAACCAATTGTGACTCAAGAGTAAGACAGAAGCCAAGTCAGAGTGTGATTTGACCAAGAGATGAAAGACGTGCACTATAAGTCTCTACTAGATGACAAGTGCCATGCTACACTCTGGGGGTATAATCCTCAAAGTCACAGTTACTGCGCTCCAGGAGCTCACAGCCTAGAGAAGGAGACCGACAGTTATAACACAGCACAAGGCGAGAAGCATGAACGTGAGAGCACAGCGGAGGGGTCACCCTGCTCAGCCAGGACAGGGGGCAAAGAGGCACAAAAGTGGGAGAGGAGGGTTGTCACAGAGCTTCCCAAAAGAGGTGAATCATGAAGTCTAAGTGAAGCTTTATCACGTGAAGGAGGGGAGAAGGAATTTCCAAGCACAGAGCATTGCACAATCAAAGGCATAGAAAACACAAGTAGTTCAGAATGAGCGAAGCATGAAGTATAGGGAGAGATGTGAGGCTGGAGAGGCCACCAGACCCCAAACCAGGTCAGATTTATGCTGAGATCTATGTGGCATTGGCATTAATTCAATAGTTGGAAATCTGGGGTAACAATGGAAAATAAGGAAAAGATCAGACAGAAGACAAGAAATCAGCAAGAGCCTGAAAATGTGTTACCAGAGAGGTAGAAGGACTCAGGTAAGCAGAAGGAAAAGGCAGTTTTAAAACCAGAAGACAAAGAGGCTGCAGCTGCAAAGAGATTGGGCAGAATAAGGCCTCAGAGAAGGGTGATTAGTAATTGACATTGACTTGACTTCTGACACAGCAGCTTCAGTGCTGGTGGAAGAGCCAGGGTTGCTTGGAATTTAATGAATGAAAGTTAAAGTTGAAGTGATGATAGTAGGCTACTCTTTCAAATGATTTTATTTTGCAATAAAACATGTATTCAAATACTTAAAATACGCACTTAGGAACTTTTGTTCAGAAATTTATATTAAAGAAATAATTATGAATATGTGCAAAGATTTATTAACAAAGGTTGTACTGTAATGTTAATTATAGCAAATAATTGGAACTAAGCTTTGATTATGGCTTAAAATGGCTAAATAAATCGCAGGACATCTATACATTGAAAACTTTAAGGCAATGATTAAAAATCATGTTGTAAAATAATACTAACACAGAAAGTGTCAGGTTACAAAACAGAACATCCAGGATGTTCTTAATGTCAAAATAAATGAATATTATATATGACTAGAAATAAGGTTGAAGGAGATAAACCAAAATGTTAACATTGGTGCTTGCCTCTAGAAGTGTGATTTTGGACGTTTGAAACATGGTGGACTATTTGTACTTCCCAATTTTTCTACTACAATAATACAAAGTAATAAGGGAAAAAATGTTAAAAGCTTGCCAGTTATGAAAGGAAAAAGGAATTATCTTCAAGGGAAATGTAGCCAGGCTTCTATAGGTTGAGGAGGACCTGAGCTTATTCATGGGTGAAGAGGAAAGAAGAGGAGAGACTGAGGCTAGGAGAAACGGAGTAAATGATGGAGCCAGGCCCTGAGAGATAAGGTGTTCCTGAGGATGAAGGCCCCAGGGAGATGAGGGGAGGGTGGCAGAGGACCCAAAGGCAGTGGGAAAGAGAGCTGGTCATGGATACACGTTCACCTGCTACTCAGTGTGAGGAGAGCGGGGAGAAGATTAAGGGGATGGAGGAAAGTGGAAAAGGTTTACAACAGCTGCTGTGGGGAATTAGGAAGTCAATTAGCAATAAATGAAGGGATTGTAGAGAGGCTCCAAGGGAGGGCCCAGCTGCCACTGCAGACCAGGACTTGATCCCACTGCCAGTTAATTTATTAGCTGCAGCCAAAGAGGAAATGTGTGGCCTGAATTTATCCAATGAGTGTCTAAATAATATGCAGAAAATGTGACCCAGAACAACTACAATCACTAAGAACTATACTAACTTATTAACTAATTTAAGCCCTGCTTGCCTCTTCTAATTTCCCCTTGGGCAGTTGTACATCTTCACTGTAATCATTACTTTTAAAAGATCAATAAGGGAGATGAGCAAGGTAGTAAAATAAAAAAGGGACTAGGAAAATGACATTTTATCAGCCAACATGATGGAGTGTTAAAATATCCCTAACATATTGGGCTAAAATACATAGGCAGCTGTTTCCTGGGCTTCTGGTACTTTTTTTTCCTCAATGAGTGACTATATAAGTCTTCCTAGTGTCTAATAATAAATAGTCTCTTTACTTTGGCTTTGTAAGTAATGTTTATAAGGTATTCCTGTCTCATAAATAAATAGTATCAGACTTTCCTATGTGACCAGTATAATCATTATAACCCTACAAAAGGTTAATTAAATAGAATTAACATTGATTGGGGTGATCACTTCATAAGTTATATAAATGTCTAATCACACCTGAAACTAATATAATATTGTATGTCAACTGTAACTGAAAAATTAATTTAAAAAAAGAATAAACATTGTTAAAATATTCATACTATCCAAAGCAATATATAGATTCAATGCAATCCCTATCAAACGTCCAATGACATTTTTCACAGAAATAGAATAAACAATTCTAAACTGTGTATGGAACCACAAAAGACCCCAAATAGCCAAAGCAATCTTGAGAAAGAAAAACAAAGGCATTACACTCCCTGATTTCAAACAATATTAAAGCTATAGTAATCAAAATAGTATAATATTCACATAAAAAGACACATAGATAATGGAAAAGAATAGAGAGTCCAGAAATAAATTCACACATATATGGTCAACTAATTTACAACAAAGGAGCCAAGAATATATAAGAGGGGGAAAAAGGTCTCTTCAATAAATGATAGTGGGAGGAGACTTGACCTGAGGTGGTAAACACACAATACAATATATAGATGGTGTATTATAGAATTGTACACCTAAAACCTATATAATTTTATTAACCAATGTCACCCCAGTAAATTCAATAAAAATTAAAATAAGTAAATAAGTGGTGTGGGGAAAACTGAACAGCCACATGTAAAAGAATGAAACTAGACCACTATCTTATACCATACACATACCCAAAAATGAATGCAAAGTGAATTTAAGACTTGAATGTAAGACCTGAAACCATAAAACTCCTAGAAGAAAACATGCACAGTAAGTTCCTTAACACTGGTCTTGGTGTTGAATTTTTAAAAGTGACAACAAAAGCAAAGGCAACAAAAGCAAAAATAAACAAGTAGAACTACATCAAACTAAAAGGCTTCTGCACAGCAGAGGAAACTATTGACAAAATGAAAAGGCAACATACTGAATGGGAGAAAGTATTTGCAAATCATATATCTGATAAGAAGTTAATATCCAAAATCTATGAAGAACTCAAACAATTCAACAGCAAAAATAAAACAAAACAAATCTGATTTCCCAAAGAAGATATACAGTTGGCCAACAGGTACATGAAACAATGTTCAACATCACTAATTATCAGGGAAATACAAATCAAAACTACAATGAGATAGCACTTCACACATGTTAAAATGGCTATTATCAAAAAGACAAAAAATAAGCCCTGGCTGCTGTGGCTCAGTGGATTGAGCATCGGCCTGTGAACCAAGTGTCGCTGGTTCGATTCCCAGTCAGGGCACATGACTAGGTTGCACATCAGGTCCCCAATTGGGGGCACAAGTGAGAGGCAACCGCACAGTGATGTTTCTCTCCCTCTCTTTCTCCTTTCCCCTCTCTTTAAAAACAGATAAATAATATAAAAATAAAAATAAAGTAAAAAGACAAAAAATAAGTATGGGAGAGGATGTGGAGAAAAGGAAACCCTTGTGCACTGTTGGTGGGAATGTAAATTGATGCAGCCACTATGGAAAACAGTATAGATGCTCCTCAAAAAACTAAAGCTAGAACTACCATATAATCCATCTATTCAACAAAAACACTAATTCAAAAAGATATATATGCACACCTATGTTCATTGCAGCATTATTTACCATAGCCAAGATCTAAAATCAACCTAAATATCCATCAGTGAATGGATAAAGAAGATCATATGTACTAGTATCGAGGTCTGTCCAGAAAGTATCCAGCCATGTCATATGAAAAATAGAGACATTTATTGAAGAAGCTACAAGATCCAAAAAACATTGAACATAGAACAGTGATATTGCAGTCCTCCTCAACCTCACATAGTTCTCCCAAAGTCTCTTCCACTGTTCAAAACATGGTCTTGAGCTTGCTGAGACTTTTCTGTGCCTTCTTCGGGCATGAAGAACCAGGTGACTTCCATTAGGACAACTGGGCCTTCATTTTCATATCATAGCCATAGACCCATGATTCATTTCCGGTTATGAGTGAGCTTCTTGAGGAAATCTGGTTCATTGGTAGTGGTTTGAATCAAGTCATTAGTGTCAGAATATAGGAGTAGCCAGGATGCAAACCTAGTCAGAACAACAGGATATGTTAATTAACCTGGTCTGGACAAATAAAGGATATGTTAATCAACCTGGTCAGAATAACAATATTATGCAAACGATCTACTGAATATGCTAATATGATAAACTCACCCTCATTGAAATGTGCAGTTGGCAAGTTTAAAAAGTGCTCCTGCAGAAGTCCGGGTGGGACTCCTACGGGCCCTCGTGGAGGACCAGGAGTCCCCATTCCCGCGCTTCCCATTCCCCTTGCTCCTACAGGCCCTCGAGTGGGTCCAGGATTTGCCTCTCCCCTCCACCCCCTTCTCTTTTTCCCTCAATAAACCTGTTGCCTGCTCCCACAGTGGTCTCTGGGTGATTTTTCAAAGCAAGGCTACTCTGACAATTAGCAGCACAATGTTCCTTCTGCTCTAGCAGCAGAAGCCATGGAACAAATTTTCCCACAACATGTTTCATTCCAACATCCTGCATCAAAATCTCAGGCACAGTAGTTTTTGGAATCCCCAGATCAGGTTCTAATTCTCATGCTGTTGGTTGCCAATCTTTGTTGATTGCAGCCCATACACATTCAACACTCTCAGGTGTTCTGCTTGTTGCAGACCTTCCAGAACATGGACCACTTTCAACAGATTCTTGGCCATCTTTGAAGTGTTTGTATCACATTTTATTTGTGCTGCACTCATTGCATTGTCCCCAAAAGCCTTCTGAATCATCTGAATAGTTTCTGCAGTGGAATGTTCAAGCTTAACACAAAATTTGATGCAGATTCATTGCTCTACTCACTCAGTCATTTTGAATGTGACAGCCACACAGTACACGTGCTCACTTAACACCGTCTACACCCCCACTGACTAGTAAAGTAGTCATTGTTCACGCATGGGCATTCCAGTCCACTCCCCTTGGCTGTCAGGTTACACCAATGTTGTGCAAACCATTCTCGTTATGTTAACAATGGCTGGGCTTTTTCTGGACAGGCCTCATACACTCAGACACACAGAGCATGGAATAATACTTAGCCATAAAAAAGGGAAATCTTACCATTTGCAACAACATGGATGAACTCTTAAGTGTATTATGCTAAGTGAAATAAGTCAGAGGAAGACAAATCTTATATAATTTTACTTATATGTGAAATCCAAAAAACAAAACAAAACTTATAAATATGGAGAACAGATTGGTGGTTATCAGATAGTAAGGGGGGTTGGGGGATGAGTGAAATGAGTGAAGGGGTCAATTGTGTGCTAATGGAATGGTAACACTGTGGTGATCACTTGCAGTGTATACAAAGATTGAAACGTTATGTTATATACCTGAAACTAATGTAATGGTATATACATTTTACCCCACTTTTTAAAAGTTAAAAATGGTTAAAATGGTAAATTTTATCTTATGTGTATTCATCACAATTTAAACTCTACTAAAAATAGTGCTGCACATAGAAAGATAGGGGGGAAGTACACATAAAGGTTCTTTACAGTGTGAAATTACAGGTTTTTTGTTTTCTTCTTTACACTTTTATTTCCCACATTTTCTTCAATGAAATTTTTAAATTGTTTTTAAAGGGGGTTTCTTTTTTAGATTGTTATATCTTCACTGGAATGACAATGGAAGTGACATAATAGGTCACTGAACACCATTTTTTAATATGTCAATAATGATTTTCTTCAGAGTAAGTATGAACTTTTATCCTAATACTATGCACTGAAAATAGTTCAAAGCAGTCTAAATAGCAGAGAAGCAACATTGATAGTTTTCAAGGGGAGGCTGATTTGGAATAGTTTTTTTTTTAAGATGATTCTTTATTGTCAGAAATAAACTTTAAATTACCAATGCATACTGAAGATAATGATGCAGCCTCCTAATAATAGGCAGTAGTTGAATATTCAGGAGGTGTAGGATCTGAGCCATTTGAGCCTAAAATATAATAGGGTGGTTCTGATTTACAGAAAGTTCTCTCACCCTTTTCTATCATCACTAGCACCTGGGGGTAACCATTGTTAATAATTTGGAGTATATATTTCCAAACCTTTTTCAATGCACACCATATAAAAATATTCTTTTTACAAATACAGTTATAAAAATTACTTTTTAAATTCCACAGTTACTGACATCTTTCCATGTTAGTACCTTAAAAGCTACCTTTTGTTTTAACAGTTACTCTATTATTTATTTAGCCATTTCCTTATTGATGTATATTTAAATTGCCTACAATTTTCTGTACAATTACAAAAATAATACAACAAAAACACTTGAACACTTACCTTGTAAGCTCTTGCAACTATTTCTGAAGGACAAATATCTAAAAGTAAAATTGCTGGATCATGGTCACATACTTTCAATTTATGCTACTTAATCATATTTTATAATCCATTTGGGCCACCTTAAATCTTTCCTGGAACAAGGAATAAACACATAGGGTGGTGATTTTACTTTCAAAAGACACAACTGAAAGAGGGAACTTTGTGTCTTTTCAGGAAACCCACAGAACTGGAAGTAGGTCGTGATTGTTTGATGGAGGTAGGGCAGATTGAGGGATTTACTTTTGTGTTCTTCATTCTCCTTTTCTTCTTAAATAATAGGAAACCATTTTTAGACAACCGTCTATGGCTTGTACCAACAAATAAAAGGAAAACAGTGTAACTGATAAAGCTGCCCACCAATAGAACAAGGATCTCCTGAGACAGTCTCCCAGCATTGGAGCTGTTCAAGCTGAGGTGAAATGGCCTACAAAAGAGGCTAGTGTGCTGGTTAAATGCACAAATCCTGGAGAAAAAAATGTCTGGATTTGAATCCTGGTTCTGGTACATAGCTGGGAGACCTTGGGCAAGTTACTTAGCCTTTTCGTTCCTCAGTTTCTTCATCAGTAAAATAATAATAATAGCAGTACCTACCTCACAGAGTTGTTATGCATCGCTTGTTCTCTCCATGTTTAAAAATATCTTTCAAAAGAAACAAGGAGGAAACGAGCTTTCTAAGATTATATACCTTGTAGTTGCTGTCAATAAGAGTTCGCTGCCACCTATCTAATGACAACAAAAGCACCAAATCAGGGGTGCGGAAAGAGGAGAAACTTTATTTGAGAGAATAGTATGCAAACTGGGGAAACTCAGGCTCTGGTGGAAACCAAAAGTGTACTCCCCCAAGAAAAAGGGGAGGCCACTTTTTATTAAGTTCCAGCCCTGGTTCCAAGTTGGTCCATTTTTGTGCAAATGAGGGATCTGAATTTGCACAGTCTGATTAGTCAAAATATCACCGTCCTGATTGGTTTCACCTGCTCCGATTGGACGTTATGGAGCCACTCGATTGGTCAGTTCAGCTGCAAATGAAGATATAGCTACCCAGGTTGGGTGGGACAGGTGTCAGCCCACTGGTTGGTAGATGATGCCAGGAACTCTTTCATAAGGGTTGACTCAGACAGCAGGAGCACAATGCAGGAGTCTGGCAGCTCTTTGGCTTTTCTCTGAAATGCAGAGTGTGTGAGAGGCTTCTTTTGGCAATGGCTGTTTGATTCTAGTTATGAATTTGTGCCCAATTAACCATGAGGAATTCTTCTTGGCAGACATATTCTTCTCAAAGTCCACACAACTTAAAAAAAAAATTCCCATAGAAACTTAATAATCCAAGAGGAGTTTGGGAGAGAGAAGGCTTTGAAGATAAGACACCGATCAAGAATTCTGGCTCCAGTCCCTCAGAACTAGATGAATTCCAGAGTTGTTTGCTGGCAGCATCATAATGAGGAAACTAGTAAAACAGGAGCTGGAGAGACCATTATGAGAGAGAATTCGAAGTACTTCTAGGAAATTCTGGAAGGAAGTAGGGAGGCAAGTATCATATCACGGCGAGGTGGAAAGAAAACCGGGTGGTGGTCAGAGACTGGGCTTTTAGTTCTTGATCTGACACTGTGCTACTTTGGCCAACTCTTTTCACCTGTCTGAGCCTCATTACCCTTAAGACAAAATTGTCTCTATGCATTTTACTCTTATCAGCCATCAAAATCTTCGATTCTAGCAATCAGTGCTCAAGTTCAGGAGCCATCTGATGGTCGGGCCCTCCCTCCAAGCATAGAGAAGGGCTGTGGTATGCAAAGCCTCTCCCTCAAGGGGGCAAATCCAGGAAAACTTCACACCGCTGCGGTGTGGAATTGGGTGCTCAATGAGGGCTCTGTTCTGTAAGGAATAGTTTGGCTTCATTGCCTCTTTCCAAGTCACAGAACCATAGATTGCTGGAAGCGGAAAGTACCCCGTGTCACCCTCCTGCTCTGCAGGGAAGAAGAGTCTCAGAAAAGTTAAATAACCTAGCCAAGGTCACCCAACAGGACCGGACAGAGCCAAGGCCAGACCTCCATGCTCCTGACAAGCCAGAGTTCTTCCCACTACCCTTGCTGCCTTGAAATAGGGCTGGGGGTGCTTAGGGCCTAGCATACAGCAAGTCATCACCTCCATTTGGTTTTTAGTTGAACAGCATTCTGGACACAAGCAGGGCTTGGGCGAGGGTAAGGCAAAGGGGGTATTCGTGTCCAGTGCAAAATTAAAGGGCGGGGGGAGCACAAAATAAACTCAGTATTCAAAACAAATAATACCTTAGTGCACTATTTTAAAAATAAAAATATTCATGATGAACAAAATATCTAAATGTTAAATAAAGACAGAATCCGACGCTGCCCTTGGGCAACCCTCCCTCAGCCACGTCATCCTAACCCTGGCCCTGGTTAGAATAAAGTTACGTTTACAACAAAAGGCGACGAACCACAGCAGTAGTCTGCAGATTTAATTGATTAAAACATTGCATTAGCACCTTACTAACCTTGATTTCTGAACTTTTTGATGCACTTTGCTCACATTAGTTCTGCCCTGAGTAAGACGAGGAATGTCCCAGTCCCGCATCAGGGCTTCCTGTACCTCAATTGTTAACCTGGGGTCCATGGCTCCCCCATGTGAGTCTCTATATGGGTTTCAGGGACCCACGAATCTCCCCACATTATAGACAAAATACGGTTCACAAATTTTTCCTGGGGAAATAGATGATCCTTAGTTTTCAGAGTCTCAAAAAGACACCAAAAAAGTGAAGAAACCCTGCCACAGAATGAGACAGAAAGATTGCGTCCTACACCTGCTCACCTTGCCACCAATTTTCCTATGTCCTCATCCCCCTTTATTATTCTTCCTACAAAAACAAACAAACAAACGTGCCTCTTAAAGAAAAAGGCTAATATATTCATTCTCACTGAACTGCAAATGACAAGACACAAGGCCCAAGGTACTGTTTATTCATTGTAACTCAGAACCTTGGGCCAATGTCAAGAGTTTTTTCAGGTAGGAATTTATGTAATAAAACAAGCTTTAGGCGGCACCTTCCTGGTCCTTCCACCTGAAAACACACCTGTCACCTTGAGTCCTCCCGGGAGACTTCCTAACCCTTGTCTGGCCACAACCCTTAGGGCAAGTCACAAAGCATAAGGAAAGGCAACAACCTGTTGAAAAAGAAATGACCTCTGAAAAGGGAGCAACTCCGAACACCCGGCGCCTAGATGGTCCTCAGATAGGCTAAGACCCCAAACCCTTAGAAACCGGCGGGGCCACGCGGGTGGGGGGCTGCGGGGGCGCTTCCTGGGAAGTGGGCGGGGCCGGGGCACCCGAGCGGGCGTGCCCGCCCGGATTGAAATTTGATAAATGGCTCCCTGATTCACGCCACCTAAGTTGCTGCCATCAACTTGGCAAATATTTACTTTGGGATCCGAGTGACTGAAAATATTTGGTTGGAGCCAGATGCGTCGCGTGTCTGTCGCTGAAATATTAGCTAAAGGAGTGATTTAGGAAAATAAAATGCGGGTGGGAGTGGGGGTGGGGCGGGGTGCCGGCCTGGCTGAGCTGTTTACTTTCCTCTGGCTCCTGCGGAGCGAGTAGAGCGTCTAACAATCCCGGAGGGAATGTGAACAGCTGGGAAGCAGGTCAGACTGGGAGAGAGCGAGAGGGTCCGTTTTGGTTTGGGGCGGGTAGTTTTACATAAATCAGAGATATGGAAATACACATATTCCTTAAAGGCCCTGAGTGATCTCTCAAAACAATTGACTCTGGAGAAATACACCGTGAAGTGGCTTTATTACACCTTTAGTTCTAGAACTCACCTAAAGTAAGGGCACTAGTTTCTTAGGAACTGACAGCTCTCAAAAATGATGCTGTTCTCTGAGCAGTTTGTCAGCCTGAGATAAGGATTAGCCGGTTCATAAATCAGCACTGCACTAAGATGCTCACCTGGCACTCAGATTAGCTCTCTTGACCCCTCGTCTAGCAGTTCTAACAACCAATGCAAACCCAGGATGAGTTATCATTAGCTAGCTCCATTTTACGGATGAATCCACTTCAGAGATGTTGTATGACATGCCCTCCTACAGCTCATGAGTAGCAGAACTGGGATTGGAACCACTCTCTGCTCTTTGCCTCCTGGTGGAAGCTCAGGTGATTGGGAGGTGCAGCTTTGGCCTGCAATTCTACAGGTGAAGGGAATGAGAGTCACACTGCTCCTTGGCAGGCTTTTGTGTGCGTGTGGTCAAAGGTAACTTTTTTTTTTTTTCCAATTCCTGTTATCATGTGTTGCTGGGAGATACTACTTTTAAGGAAAGTAAAACTAAAAATAAATGTAACTAAAATTATCCTTTAGGAAAGAAGTAAAAACGAAAGGAATCCATATTTAATCTCCTTGTCAAATGTAAAGAGAATAAAAGGTATACGAGGGGGTGAACTCAAGTGACAGTCTTCATCTCCCAAAGTTCAGAAACAAAGACTCAGAGGTGTCAGATTGAGCACCAGATACATGTTACAGAATGTGCCCACTTTCTCCAACCTTCCTTAATTTACTCTTCAACTAGAGTCTGTGTCTAAAGATATGCCTTTTTAAAAGGGGTTACATTCAAATTGTTATTTGAGAATAGCTTACTAGTTGAGCTAATCATTGTTTTTGTAGATTTGATTTTGTGTTAACAGAAGCCATGTGATATGAAATTAGAGTTACCAAAATATAATTTGCAGCTTCCAAGCCACTTAGCCTAGAAACCTTCAAATTATCTTAGCCCCTGCCTCACCTTTGCTACTCACATTCCACTCAAAAATTCCAGTGGCTCCCCTCTGCATTGAGTTGACCACCCAGCTCTAGCCTAGACTTCTAGGCACTCTTTGGTCTGTCCCAGCCAAGTGTGGGAGTCAGGAGAGCCTGAGGTATAATTACAACCCCACCTTGGTGGGCCTTAGTGCCTTCATCCATAAAATGAGGGTGTTGGGATAAATGATTCGATGGCCCTTATAATTGGAACATTCTTGCCAGCTGCCCTTATAGCCTTCTTTTCTGTCTTCCCTCCATGTACCACATGCTCCAGCCCCAGTACACCCAACACCCTGCACATACCCCGCACATTCTTATTTGTGCCTTCATCAGGAGTGTCCCTCCTCCTTCTCCAGATGACCAAACCCTTGCCTAAAGACCCAAATATAATACCAACTCCCTCATGAAGCTTCCTTAGTTTCCTTGGTGGGAAGTCATTTATTTAACCTAGGAAGTACATAACCTATTATTGCACCCTCCTTTAGATCACAGAGCCATATTTGGATTACTTATATGCCTTTTGGGGGCCAGATCATCTTTGTATCCTTCCCAAAGCCAAGCCAAAAATAAAGAAAAAGGAAAAAAAGGCAAGACATTTATTTAAAGAGTAGCAGGTCATAAGTGGGAATTAAATGTTAGCTGATATTAACTATCAGCAAGTAGTAAATACCTATTAGATGTACATTATTATTTTTAATACTAATTATGATAATAATGTTTGTTAAGTGGGTGAATTAATAAAATAAATTATAAACCAAACAATCTATTAAAATATGCCAAATTTTGTTAGGCTGGGTTTCTAGATATAAAATAAAAGGAGAGTCCTGGCCAGGTGGCTCAGTTGGTTGGACCATCATCCTGAACATCAAAAAGTTTGCAGGTTCCATTCCCAGTCAGGGCACCTGACTTGTGGGTTCTGACTGATGTTTTTCTCTCACATCTCTCTCTCTCTCTCTCTCTCCCCTCTCTGCCTTCCTCTCTCTCTAGAATCAATAAACATATCCTCTGGTGAGGAGTAAAAAAAAGGTAATAAATAATATAAAATAAAAAGACATACCCTCCCTAGAAATATCCAGGAAACTGAAGCAATATTTGGGGTCAAAATTTCCAGTTGTATGTGTGTAGACTTGTTTAAAATTTAAAGAGCCATAGGAACCTTAAAGTTTTAAATGAGTAGTCTACTGTACATCGGATTTTAATCTCAGCACTTTAAAGGTCTCCATACTTTCTGTTGCAATAAATACCCTCACATATTGAGTACCTAAAAAAAATTAACTTGAAGATATAAAAATATGACTTTATTAATTTAACTAAAAATGATATATAAATAAATTGCAAATTCAGTGGTCAAATACCACAGTGAGCTATCTCAAATATTTTACTACATAAATGCCTACAGGTACGACATGGCTTGATGAGAACAGAGCCATTACAAATAAAAGGCAGCAATAAACTGCTGCTGCATGCTGTGGGATCAGATCTGCAGCTATGGAAAGAAAGTGTCTCTGTCTTGAGAAAAAAGCATTTGACGATTAATGCAACTCAGCATCAAATCCCCATCTTCGTTAATGAGAGGTTACAACATCAAGACCAGACGGCCAAGGAATGAAGAAATGTTTCTAACACTGCCTTTCTTTCTTTTCTTCCTCCCTCTTCCATTCTTTTTGATCCAAAAGCAATATAAAGTCATATGGGGGGAGAGGGGCTGAAAAAATGGAATTTATTTAAAAATTGTATATTTATTTCTTACATGTGTAAACTTCAGTCACCTTCAAAGTACCCTCCATTTAATGCAATATGCCCATTGAGACTTTTTTCCAACTGCTCAAATAGTTTTTTAACTCATCAGTTTTAATGTCTTTTAGTTCTTCTGTTGTTTTTTGTTTTACTTCTTCCACATTGGCAAAACATTTCCCTTTGAGGACTTTTTCCATCTGGGGAAACAAAAAAAAGTCACTCAAGAGGGCAAGATCCACTGAATACAGAGGGTGGGGCACAGGAGTCATGCTGTTTTTTGGTCAAAAACTGCTGAACACTCAGCACAGTGTAGGCAGGTACACTTGTAACTCACTTGTGAAATGAGCAAATGTGTTCGAAGAGTCTTCCCAAAAAACGTACTGAAGCAGAACACAACCTCTCACAACAACATCAGTTGGTACACTGATACAGATAGGTTCCTAGAACACTCACCTTGCTGGGGAAGCCTGTCCCCTCTCCAGAAAATAATTCCATTTTTGGTGGAGGGGAGTCCGCCCTCATATAAAATTTAAATGTTACTGATACAATCCATACAGTGAAGTCTCCCAAAGTCCATCCCACTTCTTCCCATCCCCAAGTAATTATTGTTAACATTTTGGTGCATGTTCCTCCAATTTCTCTCCCTACTTGTACTAACATTATTATTATTACCAGAATGAGATCATACTTTATATACGACTCAGTAACTTGCTTTGCTACATGTCAAATTCCTCGTATTATGATATATGGATGTGCCCATGACTTTTCTGTTGAAAACCTTTCTTCTGAAGGGTTTTTACTGATGTTCCAGAGTTTCAAATAATGCTCTGGTGAACACCCTTGTACATGTAGCCTTCTGCTTCCAGACTGGGCAGTCCCCATCTCCCAAAGCTGCAGAGAAGGAACTTGAGTTCAGCATATTTTTTTAAGTGATAAAACAGTCAACAGAACAGTTTCAAGGGAGATGAGCTAAAAACCACCCTTGGGAACAGAAGGAAATCACATCACAGCCAAATTCAAGGGAACTTCCCAAGGGGCTCTGTGCCCTCCTCCTCCTCAGCAGCCATCACAGACCAGGTTTACCTCTGGAAGCTGAGCCAGTCACCTTCCCTACTGGAGTTCCCTCTGCAACACCTGGATTTGGAAGGCATTATCATGTCACAATGGGATGACAGGTTGGGGGGGATTCAAGAAATTCAACATTTAAAACCTTCCGCGGGGGGAGGTGCACTTAAAAAGTCTTTGCATAATTAGAGGAAAGGAGAGTGGGTTTGTCTGAGAGCTTCCGGTTGTCTGGCCGCCCAAGTCCAGGGCTAAGGGGTAGAGCTCTGAGCCTGCCAGCTCCCCGCCAGCCTCTGGAGTTCCTTCCACCCTGCCTAGGAGAAGTGCCTTTTACAAGGCTCTTCGGTGTGGGGGCTTTGCTTTGTCCCTGCTCTGTGGACGCCAAGCTTCTCAGGCTCTGCTAGGCGTGAGAAGAGCGGCTGCTTCCTGCTGGGCGGGAAGAGAACCTGCCAGTGCCTGCAGGGAGAGGGCCGTGCACCCAGATAAACCATTTCTGAACTGGGTTTTTTGTGGCCTGAGTCAGCACATTTCCTCTTTCATTTGGTTAATGAGGATTTAAAAATACAGAAGCATCTAATTTGAACTTCTCCTCCAAACCCCTTCAACTCCCTCATTTTACAGATGAGGAAACAAAGGCCAGATTGTTTCCTCCAGATTACTGCCTCTCTTTTAATTAGTATTATCAATTTGTTAATATCAAGGAACTATCAGAACTAGCAGAACTTGCCTGATAAAGGGTCCTTGCCGTGAATGCTACAGAGTTCTCCAAATAGAAGTAACAGTTATAATAACAAATTATTATATTATAAATAAGTTTCTAATGATAATATACCAGGCACTGTTTTAAATGCTCCAGATCCTGTTACTATCTGTTACTTTTTTCTCTGTCTTGCTTTGCCTTCTTTTGAATTGATTTTTTTTTCTTTTCCTAATTTCATGTCCCACTAGTTGTATAGAAAGTATATGAACTATGTTTATTTCAGAGATTAAACTAGTTTAGCATACTGACTTAGCATAAAGTCTGAAGTTAGTATCTTTACTTTGCTCCTAAATAATCAAGAAACTTGGACAATTATAATTCCAGTATAAACACGGTATTAATTCTGATATCTTTCCCTCCAAAATTAGACCACTACAGTATGTTGTTCCACAGTCAGTGTTAGCTAAAATATGCCCTTATATTTATCAATATGTCTTCAACATGCTTTCTTGCATCACAGGCTTTTCATTTTTTATTCTGCTGAAGTAGATCCTTTACGATTTCCTTTAGTGAATGTTTTTGGGTGATAGATTCTCTCAGGTTATTGATGGGGAGGGGTTGTTTTTATTAATTTTCTCTTTTGTTTGCCTGGGACTAGTCTTTATATAATTTCTTTTCTTGAAATATAGCTTCATTGGATGTGGAGTTTTAGGTTGGTAGCTGTATTCTCTTTCTTAGTTGCTCTTATGAACTGTCAGTGTAATTGCCCACTTTTGAGTTATTTTTTTTCTCTCTAGCTAATTTTCTTTTCGCTCTCATATATTTGTATTCTGCTGTTTCACTATAATGTGTCTAGGGAAGAATTTCTTTTCATAGCTGATGTTTGAGAGCTACTGGGTTTCCTGAATCCAAGAAATATTGGCTCTTTTTTTTATTTCCTTATTATATCCTTCTGGAACAATGTTTGTTTGGTTTTCATACTCTAGTCTCCTTATAACATGTCCCTCTTTTTATCTTACTCTAATATATGTGAATAATATCTTCAAATCCAGTTTTCTAATTCTTTCTTCAGCTATATCTAGTTTCTTTTTAATTCATTGAGGGTTTTTAAATACAGCTTTATTTAGGCACAATCAAGAACATAAAATAAACTGCACATATTCAGAATACACTTTGATAAATTTTGACATATGCATATACACGTGAAACCATCACCACAACCAAGATAATCCTTCATCTTTATGCCCCTTTGAATTTAATTCTTTTCTGCAGTCCTTCCCTACCACTACCTGTCATCAAGCAATCATTGATTTGTTTTCCGTCATTATAGATTAATTTGCACTTTCTAGAATTTTATACATAAGGAATTATACAGTATAGGTTTCTATTTTGGTCTGATTTCTTTCACTCAACAAAATTATTCTGAAGTCCATCCATGTTGTTAGGTCTATCAATAGTCCACTTATTTTATTGCTGAGTAATACTCCATTGTATGGATATACCACAGTTTATCTTCTCACTTCTTAGCAATCACAAATAAAGTTGCTATGAACATTCATGTACATCTTGTTGTGAACATGTGCTTTTATTTTTCTTGGGTAACTATTTAGAAATGGAATAGCTGAATTATATGGTAGGTGTATATTTAACTTTTTTTTATATCGTATGTTTAACTTTTTTAAAGATGCTGCCAAAAAGTTTTCCAAAGTGGTTGTACCATTTTACATTCCCACCAGCAGTGATTGAGAGTTCCAGTTGCTCTGTATCTTTCTCAGCATGTAGTAGTAGTATGAGGCTTTTTACTTCTAGCCATTCTAGTAGATATGCAGTTGTATTATATTGTGATATTCATTTGCACTTCTCTAATGACTAATGACACTGAGCATCTTTTCATGTGCTGCCCATTTTCCTTGGAACCTGTAGGAATTCTCTGAAATCTGAATTAAATTCCTCCAGAGAAATCTGTACTTATTTCTTTCAGTTGCCCAGGGTGCTAGACAATAGATTAAAATTTTAGCTCAAAATTCCCCATTTAAGTCAAGGTTAATTCTGACTGAAAACACACGTGAGGACCAAACTTGATTTATAAATTCTCAAGGGAGATTTCTGCCCCCTGCACCAGCACCAAGGTGAAGACAGGCATTTCTTCATAGTCTCTTTGTGCGCAGTGTGATCTCTTATTCACCCTTGGCTGAGGATGTAATAGGGTGGCTTTCTTATTAGATTTCTCACCTTGGTCAGTCTAGGCTTTAACTCCTGACTCCATGCTCTGCTTAATAAAGCCCTCAATGAGGAAGGACTCTCTGGAGTTTGACAGAAGCCTCAGGGTGATAGTTGGCTTAGCATTTATTTCCTGAACAGATTTCCTACTTTCACTACTGGTTTTGAAATCAACAATTCCCTTACTTTAGATGTAGTTACTAGTACCTAAAAATATTTTGCCCAAAATTTTAGTTGCTTAAATCTAGAGCAGTGGATTTTAAACCTTTCCATCTCTTGGCACACATAAACTAATTACTAATATTCTGAAAAAAAAAAAAAAATACATTGCATTTTGCTGATTTGACCAAAAAAAGAGAGAAAAAAGTATAAGCTTGATTCATTCACATCAGATGGCTATTGTTGTGTTGGCTGTTGTCATTAAAAAAAGATTTTTTTAAATTTATTTTTAGAGAGAGGGGTATTTAGGGAGAAAGAGAGGGAGAGAAGCATTCCTTGCTCACCTTCAATTAGGGACCTGGCCCAGAACCCAAGCATGTGCCCTGACTGGGAATTGAACCAGCAACCTTTTGGTTTGCAGGCCAGTACTCAATCTACTGAGCCTCATCATCCAGGGCCTGTTATCATTTTTTATTTGACAATCTAAAGGAAAAGAGGTCAATGCCCTGACTAAATAGTGAGGTATTGCATGTTTTAAAAATTCATGTGGCACACTGATTGAAAATTCCTGGCTTAGAAGGTTGTTCAGAAATAAAAGTTTCAGCTCTGTTGTTTCAAATTGGGTGCTGGTTGATAAATTTCAGAGCCACTGATTAACAGTAATATAACTATTATATATCGAGTGCCTGCTCTGGTTCAGGCATTTTGCATGTACAATCTCTGATCCTCACAATAACCCTTCAAGTATGTATTATTCTTTTCATTTGACAGATAAAGCAACAAGGATTAAATTGTTCAAAGTCACACAACTAGTCAGCAAAGGAATTTGAACTCCGCTCTTTGCAATCAATCCTGATCTTCCTTTTCAAACTAAAGAGCCTTTTTTCTTAATATTGAGAGTACACAGTGGCTTATATATTTACCAGCAGGCACTGAAAGCAGGGAAGAGATTTTAAGGGGTAAGATTTTCTACTTTAGTGTCCCTACATATGGACTCCCATCATCTCAACCTATAACCCTGACATGATTCTTCATCAGATTTAAAATGCTCTGTAGTGAAGCATTCATGTAGAAACTGACTTCTTAACACCAGCAGTCAGAACTCTCAGGTCTCTCTATTTCCCTGTTTCCAAAGCTGCAGGTGATCTTTATTTGCATGAGACACAAAACCAATGAATTTCTTCATCTGAATTCTCTTTTAGACTCTGATGTACCTAATGACACTCTCTCACAACTGCAACCTTGTGATGTCGTTTTTATCTTAATTTTTTGGGTTGGTGGCTTTTGTCCTTAGCAGCTGAGGCCTTTGACTTTATCTGGGTTTGCAATCAGGAAACTGTGATACTTCCTGAGACTGTTCGGGGTACAATTTACACAATACAAATTGAGTTCACTTTCTTCATTTTGTAGCTGCTCTGAGCTCCTGAAAGGGCTGGCTGTGCTTTGTCCAGCTTTCTACAGGTTGAATCCAGCGGTTGGTGAGGACAAACCTCTGTGGTTTACAACTACTTGTGCTTCCTGAGTAACATATGTGGAGAATTTGGAAAGAAGGCAAAGATTAGGATTGGTGTCTAGAAAACCGTTAAGAAGGAGGAAGTTTATCAACTCAGTGGGAGTAAATCTCCAAACCACCTTCACAATGCTAACATGCACAGTGTTTCTCATTGCCATGAGCGATCAGCAGGTTGTTGAAGAAAATCAACCTACTACCAGCGGCAGAGAGAAGGTGGAGAAGAATCATTTTTAGATATTCAGGTCCTTCGACCAAAAAAACCCAAAAGAGTCAGGAATGGCACTGAGTTTGTATGCTATGAGTCTTGTTTCAGAGCCTTCTTCCCCAGGGTCGGGTCTTTGTACCATTTTGGTGAGAGAACTTGGAGGAATAGGAGATGGTCAGATACACAAGTGAGAGTCTGTGTGAGCAGATTTGATAAATGGAAACGGGTGGCCTTAGCTTTGGGATCAAGTCTGAATTAGTTCAGCTTTGTTGGTCTCAACATACAAGGATGATCCAGAATGAAATGTTCACTCTCTGCCTGCCTGATCACCAGAAAGTAACATAAACATTGCTTTTTGACAGCTACGGTATCTGTCCTCTGACAGTATCATTAAGCCTCACCAAGTCCCCATGAAGTGAATGAAGAGGATTGGCATTCTCGTTTCCACAGAAGAGGGTGTGGGGTCAGATACCTAGGAATGAGCCTGCCTGACTCATTAGGCAGAGCTCTCTTCCCACCCATCACACCCACAGAAGACCTGGATCAAATCTTGGCTCCACCACGTAGTACCTGTGTGACCCTCGGCAATTCCTAATAGGAATTTTGAATTGGGAAAATACAGGCAAAAACAAAAAAACAAACAAACAAAAAAAAACTCGACATATTATAGGAGTTTAAGAGATGAATGTTCCCTTTCCTTCTCCCACAGTTCACAGAGCCTGAATTACCATCATGTTTTCTATACTTGGAAAGGAACAAAAGTGTCTGAATATCCCTGAGGCTGGCAGACATGCAGTCAAACCACACTCCATTGAAGATGTGCTAAACAAGGTATTTAAGAAAGTGACCACATGGGGGAATAAAGAGACATTTATAATGGCAGCCCAAACAGAAAAACCCACAAGAACACAATGAAGACTGAAACCACAATAATCTCTAAATAGAGAAGTAATAATTGTAGCCTGTATTTAAAGGGTACGGGAAGCAAGCGTTCAGGTAGAGGAGTGCCTGCATGGAGGGCATGCTACTATTTCCAAGTTTGTGGAGAGAACTAGAACTGATTTTTTCTTAATCAAAAAATAGTTTAGGCCTTTCTAGTCTTATCAAAAAAGTACACAAATAAAAGAAGTAATTAAGAGTGATGCTGAGGGGAATGGGCTAGGGTACTATATAGTGATAACAATAATATTCGTAAAATTCTAGTTTTTAAGCTTGGGTTGAGATCATGGTTGTTCATTTTATTATTATATTTACACACAACTTATATTTCATTACATATATTCTTCTTTATATAACAAGAGTTACCCAGTAAAAATTTTTAAGTGAAGTGGAAATTGCTCTGTGAGTTCCACAGCAATAAAAATGAGAATAATCAACATCTGTGTTGAGATTCTGTCTACAATCAAAGATGGCACATGCAGTCTCACTTCTCAAATGCTGCCAAAGAACACATTTACATTTTTGATTTTCAAATCAGTAAGTTGGTAAACAAAGAGAGAATAGCTTTACCTCTGGACAACAGTGAATTGCTAGATCAGGTGTCTCATATGATTGTACTTATTCAGGGACCCAGAGAAGCCAGGGAGACACAAACAACTTAGCATCACAAGGCACCAAGCAACTTAACAGCCTCAGGCTCGGGAGAGGGGAACTATAAGTTGTAGCCCTCAGCAATGAATGGCTAATTTCTTAAATATTCTTGTGATTGTTTAAAAAAAGAAATGTGCTTCTCTTAATTTAATGTATGTGATTTAATAGTAAGATTATCTGGTTCTGGAATAAAAATATGTCATGTTCTAATTGAGAAATAAAATCAACCAATGATGTGAGCTGCCCCCAAAGAAGGATGCAGATAATCTGATATCAGCCTTGAGAGCTAGCCTGCCTGGTTCTTTCTCTGGAAGAGAAATTCAGTACTTCATAGGAATATTGTTAAGAGTAGATGAAAAAATGTATGCAGAGCATTTAGCACACTTCTAAACACAGAGTAAAATCTTTATAAGTAGCAGTTACTAATATAAAAGGATAATAATGATCAAAATATTAACAATGGTAGGACTATTTATTGAGTGCCTACTCTGTACCAGGCTTTTGACATATATGATATGTGTTTGCTCTCTTTTTTTTGCTGCAGATTTATCTTACAAATTATGTTTAGTTTTTAAGGTGGGGTGGTGAGTAAAGGAAATCAGACGTTTTAAAGAGACAATGATCACAGTGAAAATGAAAGCATAAAATATGGAGAGAGCAATCACACCTTTTTTCAGGAAAAAGAACTCCTTCAGGACATTCAGATTTTATTTGATACACAAATAAGGAGTAAAGCCAATTCCAATACTCCAAAGAGTCAGCTACATTCTCTAGTCTAGAAATGCCTGCTCATGCTCTGAAACTGACTATTGTCCATGTAAGTACAGTTTGGCACATACTCTATTGCGATAATGTGGAGAAAGTGCAGCTCAACTGAACGCTGACAGCAGATGCTTCCTGGCCTGGACAAACAGTACCTACAGTCTCAGTTTAACTTTCCTGGGCCCCCAAGCTTAGGTTAAACCATGAAGTCTGTTATTGGCCTCTTGCTTGTTACACTATTCTGAAATTCCTAGTGTCAACAGTAGACTGAATGAAAACATTACTGAGTAGGTAAATATGTGGATGTATTTATTAACATACTTCCCCTAAGAAATCCTATTGCTCTGAACTTAGACTAAATTAAACAATTTTAAGTCATATTCATTCAAAAAATAACTACTTTATGCCAGGCACTTTTATAGGCCCTAAGGATGTAGTGGTAAATAAAGCAGACATGATCTCTCACTGTAGAGGCTAATATCCAATGGGGAGTCACATAATAAACAAGAAAATAAATAAGTAAACTATAAATCATCAGAAAATACAGAAAAGAAGGTAACCTGTGAACACAATCACTCTGACACAGCCCAGCCTTTTATGAAGTCCTTGTCTTGGCTACCTGGGTCTGGGGGTATATAAAGCCTTGGCCCCTCTCTGTTGGTACCCTAGAATCTTAGGGAGGGAGACCAAGGGGACATCACTTTTCACAGCATGAGAATTGGAAGAGGAGATAAGGAGGAAGTTTCATGGCCGTGTTAGCATTTGCACACACACCCAACAAGCTCAATAAGTGGGTTGGGTTGCTGGCACCATGATCTAGGATAAGACTACACCCTGGGAGAGGCGGTCATCTTGATTCTTGGTAACTTCAGGAAATAAATAAACTTCCCAGAGGTTGCAGGTATAAACAAGTGTGGGCTAGAAAATCCTTGGGGGAACCCTGATGATTGTTCTTCCCTCTCGGACTGGGAGAGGTCTTGTCCAAGCTGGGCGTTTTCAGGGCCCACTCGAAGTTCTAACAATTAGAGAATTTAGGTGGTCAGAGCTGGAAAGTCCCTTAGAGATCACTCAGTTCATCCTCCTCTCTTTATAAAGAAGGAAACAAGCTAAGAGAGGGAAAAAGCCCAAGTTTAAAAGCTAGTTAAGGTTCTGAAAAAACTGGCTAAATGCTCACCAGTCCCATTTTTTTCTTGCTGGACACAAAGGAAAATTACATTTCCCAGCCTCCTTGGCAGTTAGATTGGGATCATCTGTTGGTGTTCTGGCCAGTGACGTGTGAATAGAAGCCATCTATCCATTGTCTAGTCTGTCTTTATAAAGGTCCCATATGGTTCTCTACTCACCATCTATCTTCATTCATTAGCTGGCTAACTGCAGATCACCCAACAGAGGACTCCAAGAAGTCTCTGGAAGACGGCAGCACCACAACCAACCAACCACAAGACAGAAGGAGCTGAGATCTCTCAATCACCTATGAAAGCAACAACCCGAATACATCCAAACCAACTGTGACATGTATAACAAATAAACTGTATTTCGTAAGCCACTGAAAGTTTGGAATTATTTGTTACAGCAACTAGTGCTTTTTATTTACTCTGGCAAATACACTGTCAGTTTAGAGACTGTGATGGTTAATTTTATGTGTCAACTTAACTGGGCCATGGGGTAGTCAGACATTTGGTCAGACATAATTCTATGTTGTCTGTGAGGCTCTGTGTGGACGAGATTAACATTTGAGTCAGTAGACTGATTACAGCAAGTTTTCCTTCCTAATGTGCATGGGTCTCACCTAATTAGTTAAAGACCAAACCAACTGAATAGACTCAAAAGGCTAAAAGGGAAGTTTGTCTGCCTGACTAATGAGGTGGGATGTGGATTTTTTTTTTCCTGCTTTTAGTCTAGGACTTATAGAATTAGCTTTCCTGGTTCTCAGGCTTTTAGAATCAGACTGGAACTACATACACCACAGGCTCTCCTTCCTGGACCTCCAGCTTGCTGACTGCTGATGTTAGAACTTCTCAGCCTCCATAATATCACATGAGCCAAGTTCTTAAATAAATAAATAAATGTATGTATGTCATATTGGTTCTGTTGCTCTGGAGAACCTTGACTAACGCAGGCACTATGTGTCAGAACTACTGAATTCCAATTCAGTGGTCTTTTTCATTAAACTATTCTATTATATTTCTCCAAGCTAATAGAAAATTCCCTAGGAAACTTCATGCCTACTTCCCATACCTGGAACGTCCCAGCCTTGGACCAACAGTGAGCACTGAAAGGAAATCTCCATGTGGACACCAGGGGATCCTTACTGATGCATGAAGTGTAAATTTGTGGGTGCCTGGGGATCAGCTAAACGTCTGGCGCTGGTACTTGGACTGCAGTGTGTCTCCCAGTCAACTACCCATATTTCATGTGCCTGATAATGGCTGACAGTCCAGCTGTCTGTCAGCCAGCAAACTCTATTCTGATCAGTGCTTCTATATACCTAATAATGACCTCAGGCTTGAGTTGTAAATCATCAAATAAAAGTTAAGTTTTAGTGTTGTATGACTTCGCTATAATCTGATTTTTTTAATGTAATAATCTACATGTGATATAAACATAAAACCACAGTTCCTTGACACAAATTATAAGCATCTATTGACTACAATTGATTATTCCTGTCCTCTCTGAATCACAGATGGAGGGATAGATTTCAAGATGGAATAGCTAGTCACAAAGTTTCCACACTTGGGCAGTAGGTGAAATGGAATAATCTGGATCTCTATTCCATAACTTTCTAATGTTAACTCTCTTCTGAGTGAAAAGACACGCTTGCAACATGCTTCTATAGTTGTCAGTTTAGATTGCAAACTCTTAGAGAAAAAGGAAGGACATAAAATGAGAGAACCTTCAGATTGAAAAAAATTACAGTTCATCTGATTCTCTTTATTTACATTTTTTATCTTATATGTTTTTTATATAGTGCCTAAGCACATGATGTAACCAATAACCATGCCAAGATAGGTCAGAAAGATGGTGTGCCAAAATATGATACTTTGGTGGGACTCCCTCAGTTCAGTTAAGAACTTGTTACTCTTGATTGCTGGAGTCCCTTGAGCTATTGTTACTTTGCAAGGGAAGAGGAAGCTGGGTTGTGTGAAATCTCTGGGAAGGTATGTCCAAGAGGTGATATATGGACAAGTCTCCAAAAGGTAATGAAAGGACAGTTGTTGGCTCTACCAAAACGACATAGGTGATATCCAGTCAGCCTTCCTTACCCTAAGAACAACTAAGGAATTGCCAGTGCAGCAAAATCTTATAGAGGCATGCCAATCAGTTCTATTTCTCAGAAACAGCAACCTAGGAAATTGTCTAATTCATGTTAAAAGACAGAATTGAAACTATGCTTCCTAATGTACCAAAAATAAAAAATTCTCAATGAAGTTTGTAAAACTAGCATCAAGAAGTAAATCTGACTTCCTGCTTTTGTTTCTCCTTTATAGTTACAACAAATTCAGGCTAAACCAACCTTGCAAATTAGGATCCTTCCTTGAATACCAGCAAAGGAACTAGTTGAGTAAAGTAGTATCTTATTCTTTTGGCCACAGTAATTGAATACTTTTTTCTCCTATGTATGTGATCAAAAGGCCAGGGGTTTCAACACACTCACAGACACACACACACACACACACACACACACTCTCTCTCTCTCTCTCTCTCTCTCAAATGGTATCAGAAATTAAAGTTTCAATTGGAAATTATATTTTAGTCATGTCTGAAAGACTTTTAAAGGTAAATAATATTCAGTTGATGCTGTTTACAAAGATACCTAAAACATAAGGATATAGAAAGATTTAAAGTGAGAAGATAGGAAAAATACTATGTAAAAAACAACCAAAGAAAAGTGGGAATAACTATGTTATTGTCAGCACTTAGAACACATATATTCTTTTCAAGCACACATTCTCTATAAAAATTGACCATGGACAAAGCTACAAAATAAATCTCAACAAATATCAGAGAATTAATCTCATGCAGGTCATATTTGCCAATCAAAATTTAATTAAATTATAATTCATTAATAAAAATTACTGGAAATGATTTAAAATATTAAATGAACATTTAAATAAAATATCTGTCAAGTAAGAAGTCTTATTAAATAAGACATAGAAATAAGGGACAATGTAAACATTCTGCAAAAACTAATAAATAGAGACCTGTGGCAAAAACAATCAAGAAAAAGATAAAGGCACAAATAGACAATATTACAATGACATATTTAACATAATTTTAGAAACAGATTTTTAAAATCAGAGAATACTATGATTTTTCATTCTACTTCACAATATTTTCACTAATTTTTAAATATAATTAATTTGAAAACTTAGAAGAAACAGAACATTTCCTAAAATATATAATCTATTATAGCTGTTTTATAAAGAAAGTGAAAACCTAAATAGACCTATAGTCACTAAAGCAAGAGGCCCAGATGAGCTCTATCAAACACTCAAAGAACATATAATCCCAAGAGTTCACAAATTGTTCCAGAAAACAGAAAGAAAAAGAAAATACTGCCCTATTTGTTTTGAAATGACTTAAACTTTGACATCAAAACCACATGTGGACAGTATAAGAAGAATTATAAGCCAATTTCACTAAGAAGCATGAACACAAAAATCTTAAGTAAAGTTCAGCAAACCAAATCAGCAATGTCATTTTTCAAAATGACCAAGTTGGGGCTTGTTCCCCCCAGAATGCAAGGATAATCTTAGAAAAGCTATAAATGTCATTTGCCATATTCACAAATTAAAGAAGTAAAGCCATAAGACTTAGAAACTAAATAATGCACTTTCTCAACAGATGCCCAAAAATCATACAATGAAATTAAAAACCCATCCACACAAACAGAAATTATTATCAAATAGAAACAGAAATTCTTAACCTCATTTTTTAAAGGTTATCTACCAAAATTTACCTAAAAAATCACAGTAAATTGAATAATTAAAAGCATTTTCCTGGAAGTTAGGAATAAAACAAGGATGCCTACCTTTATCCCCCTGTTCACTATAATCTGGACTAGTACAGTTAGTCAAGAAGAGTACATTGGAAACAGCAAAACAAAGCTCTAATTATTTGCATATTATATGATTATCTTACATAGAAGATCTAAAATAATTTGCAATGAACAAAAAAGAAGATTCAACAAAGTTGCAGAATACAAAATCAACATACAAAAAAAAATGATAATTTTGTTCCCACACAACAGCAGCAGATAGAACTATGAGAACAATGAACAAAAAAGAAAGAAAAAAATTATGCTAAAATTATAAAATGTTATTGCAAGACAGAAAAGAAGACCTAAATAAATGAACAATATACCATATTTATTAATGAGAAGAATCAATATTAAAATGATTTAAATTCCCCTGATTAAATAGTAAATGTAGCACAAATGAAAATTCCAACCGAGTTTTCACAAGCCAGAGCAAAGGGCCTGAAGTAACCAAAATATTGCTAAGAGGTTGAAACAAGTCAGAGGGCAGTCTTCCCTACTCGCTACTAAGATTTTATTATAAGTTTAATTAAGACACTATGGTATTTGCAAAGAGATGGACTAGATCAGGAAGCCAGCCCAGAGACAGAATCGTACAGAAACAGAAACTTGACATATGACAAAAGTACCATTACAACCCGAGGGGAAAAAATGTAATTTGCAATAGATAATGTTGAAGTAATTGTTATCTATGTGGGAAATTAAAAAAAAAAAAAAAAAGACCCTATATCATACCATATACGCAAAAGCAAATTAAAAAGCTAATATTATAAGCAAGCATTTTAACACTTTTAGAAGAAAATTTGGGGGAAGGGCTTATAACTACCAATTAAGGAAGGTTTTCTTAAGATATAAAAAGCATAAAACATAAAGGAAAAGACTGAAACATTTGACTATAATAACACAAAAACAAAACAAATTCTCTCTTCAACCCAAGTGAAAGACAAGCTATGGACTGGGAGATGTGTCAACTCATTTAGCCAACAAAACAGTAAGCACTTAAAATATATTTTAAAAAATAAATTAATAAAAAGCAAGCAACCCAAACAAAAAAAATGGACACAGTACGTGAACAGGGATCTCACAGAAAAGGAAACCTGTCAGGCCAATAAACTTATGAAAAGTTCAACCTCACTAGCAATCAAAAAATGCAAATTGCAGTAACATGGCAAACATTTTAAAACTCTGACAATACCAAGTGTTGATAAGATGTGGAGGAACAGGAATTTTCCTATACTATTGGTAGGAAAGTAAATTGATAAAATCACCTGAAAAAATACTTCGGTAATATTCAGCATTTCCAGGAATCTCTTCACAAGGAGATATAGAAAAGTTTGCTCACTTCAGAATTGTTTGTGATAGGGAAATAACCTAAACTCTTCCAACAAAGTACATAAATAATCACCAAGTATTCATGTGATGGAATTCTATATGCAGCAGTTAAAATAAATGAACAAATCTGCATGTACCAACATGGGTAAATCTCAGAAACAAAGTGCTGAGCAAAAACTTATAAAATGCAAGGTGCAGAAGGATATATACACTGTGATAACACTTGTATTAAGTTAAAATATGCTAAACAGTATTATATATTGTCTATAGGGACATGTATAAAGTAAAGGTATAAAAATATCCATGGCGGTGAGGAGGGAGGAGGGGTAAAAAAAAAAAAAGAAAACAAAAAATATCCATGGCAATGTTATTTATGTACCAGTTTTGGTAGAGTAGATGCCTTTGAGGAGAGAGGAAGGTAATGGGGCTAGGGAAAAGCATTTTCCAGAAGATATTAAACTATGCCTGTAATGTTTTATTTCAAAAATAAAATCAGAGGTAAATATGGCATAATAATGTTTATTGTATTATTCTTTGTAATTTCCCATATGATTGAAATGTTTTATTTAAAAAGTGCATAACTTTAAGGTAAAACTTCAGAAAAGACTTTATCTTAATGAGTGATAAAATCCCTAAGAAATATTCAGATTTCATTAAAATTTAACCATACAATTTATCAAAATTCTCATTGTGAAATATAAATACAAAGATTGGCAAAAGTAGGTTTACAGTTGTGAGTACACAAAACAATTTATTCTTGTATTATTATTTATTAATTATTGTATTATTTTCCACACAAACTGTTAAGCTACTTTTACCCACCCCTGTATTTTAATTTACACATGTGTCCATAATATAAATAAGAGAGCTATCTAGAACTAAATTGTAAATACTCTGATTACAGGGTAAAAATATAAAATGTGTGTATACATATGTGGGTAAAAGTCAGAAAGGAACACAACCTTTTTATCTTTAAAATTTGAGTCAATGAATGAAATATTGTTGAAATAAACATATCATGTACTTCCTGAAAAGTGTTTACTGTAGAAATAATACAGCAGCAGAGATTTAAACAAATAGAGCTCTAAAAATGCAGAGTAAAGAGTAGGCAAGTCCTTCTGGGCTTTCCACTTAATTTATGTCTTTCTGTTAAACAAACAGGCACACATCATAATGACGGGTCAAATCACTATTGCCACCCAATTTTCAAGGGCAATTGCAGTCAAGAACTCACCCAGGAGAGATACTTGGCTGTGCCTTTAATTAAGGCGGGGCTTTGAAAACTCAATTGTTCCATTCGTGTCTCAAATCAATCAGATGAAATTCACCTTTTACGTGGCCTGAATCCTGATAGCTCAGCACACTCGATAGGTAATTTAATCATCTCTGGTGTAGATGAACGCAAACTCAAATTAGCTACTGAAAGAGTTGGTCTTCTCTGAGATAGCTGTGCTTTTCCACTTTTATGCAAGAGCTGAGCTTCACCAACTGGCTAGCTGGAGGTGTTATTAAAAATTTAGTGCAAGAAACAAAGGTGTGCTCTGGTGTCTCCTGTTACCCTTTCTACTGTTACTCCGGCAGACAAAAGGCATAGGGCCTGCCTCATGAATAATGTGACATGGAATATTCACAATCTATTTTTAATGGAGCCAAGTAATAACATTAAGAGAGATATTTGCAATCTTCAAATTTCACACGGTAACAGGCGCAGTAATTTGTTTTGATTCTGCACTGGGGATATCAAGGTGTTTTTTCTTGTTTGTTTTTTTCCCCAAAAAAGGCACACTGTGAACATAAAAATTAAAACTCCTCATGCACAGCATCAAATGGACCAAAAGTTCTAATGGCAGTAAGAGAAGAACAGGACAGATTTCAATCAGTTCTACTTACCCCTCCATGCAACGTCTTTACTTTTCAAACTGGGGTGGAAATAATCAACCAGTGTACATGGTGACTTCTGTGGGAAGGAAGTTTGTGATCTTTATTCACGGGGAACTTCTCTTCCAAAGACACTAGAAAGAAGTCTCTGGATGCTGCAACTGTTCATCCATCAATTCTGGAAAATTATCTTAAAATTGCATTATAGAGCAAATAAATTTAAATTTTGAATGAGAATAAACTGACATGGAAAGACATGGTGTTGAAAACCAAGTGAGGACAGCCAATGACTGAGATTTTTGGAGAAACTGGAGAAAAAGCAGGGTCAAAGCCCCCATTGCCTCCCAACTCAGTGTCCTCTATGTTTTGTTTGTTTCCTGGGCCTTCAAGCAATTTCTCTTCCCTTTGTGCTGTAGAGAGCAGAGCCAGCCAGGGTCAAGCAGGAGTTTATTTTGTCTGCTTAATCACTTAACATCTCACCAAATATTTATTGATCTCCTACTGTGTGCCAGGCACTGTTCTGGAAGATTCAGCAGTAATCAAATCAATAAAACTCCACAGGACATTGTGGTCACTGCTGCACCCCAGAACTGAGAACAGTGCCAGCCACACACGAGGTGTTCAATTAATATGTGTGAGGTTGATGCGAACAGAAATGGACAACCTGCTGATGGTCATCATGGGCCATGCATTCCTTGAATGGGAAATATAAGAAAAAGTATAGGTAGTCGGGATTTGGGCCAAGACCTTATACTGGTTTAAGGGACTGATTTGTGCAAGAAATTCACACAGGTGGGATAGAGCCAGAAATAACCCAGATCCCAATTTTACTGCCCCTCATGCATCTTTAGATTTGTGACTTACCTTAGGTGAGGCAACTAACCAATCTCAGATACTATCTTTCCTCTCCATTCTCCACAGAATCTAAGTAGTCAGGGGTACAGTGGGATGATACAGCCTTTATAGTCAAGGAAACCAGTATCAGGGAGGTCAAAGGATTTGCCCAAGTCACACGATGTATTGGCGACAGAGCTGTACTAAGACCCAATCTCTAGACCTACGGCTTGTGATTTCTATACTCATCTCAAAGCCTTCTGGCCTATTGAAAACAAACACACAAACAAAAGAATCTGAAACGCTCAGAAGAGCCTAGGCACATGTGGGACCACCAGGGAGTTTACCAGGTAGGAGGAGCTTAGTATTGCACACCTAAATTTCCTATTAAGAAATAAGGATCTCTGAGGAGTAGAAGAAAAGAAGAAAGTATAGGAAAACCAAAGCAACTGAATTTTACTCTCTTCTGGAGGTTGGCTCCTCTGCTTTACTTCTGTAGTTTTCTTCAGTGCCAACTGCCCCTGCAGACTAAAACAGGGGTCTTTCACAAATTCCCTGCCTAAATGAAAAAGCAATATATAAGTCTTCATACTTTATTAACTTAAAACATCACTATAATAAATATGTATTAACAAACATAAAGCACTCCAGAAGATCTAAAAAACATTTATAAACCTCATCAAAGGAAATTACCACTTTTTTCTCTATGGTACACATGGAAGGTCAGAGAGTCGAAGACAAAGCCTTCACTCCCACATGCCTGTTAGCTTAGACATCTTTAAAAAATCAGCTTAACAATAAAAAAAAAAAAAAAACCTGAATATACACACAAATCTTTGAAGTATCTTTTCAGCTAGCTTTTGTTTATGCTTGATAAAATCCAAATGGGTCAGAAGGGAAGGTTCAAGATTCTGTTTTGTCTTCTTAGAATTTCTTTGGAGGGAAAGAACAGAGCCAGCCACTTGGAGATGCGACTGTTAGCTTTTGAAGTGCAAGGGTAGAGCCTGTGACCTTAATCTCTGGCTCCCCAGTACCTAGCACAGGGGCTGGTACCATGGTAACCAGTGGTCAACATTTACTGTGAATGGATGATATTGTGCCCAAGGTGCTGTTTCAAGCTTCCATCTTCTCTCATGAAGCCTCTTGGAGGTCTCTTTATCTCTTAACACCAAATCCACTTTTCTTCCACTCTTTCTTGGGGCAGGCAGTACAGTGTATCTAGAAATGTCAGAAGTATGAAACAACTTCCTCAAATCAGTTTCTGAGCCAGTCTCCAAGTGGGAGAAATGATTCCTCCAAGATTTACAGGCAGCACCCAACAGAAAGGGGTCAACTGACTCCCCAGAAGGAAAAAATAAAAATAACACTCATTCTTCAGTCTAGATTTTTAAAAAATTAGCGTCTGTCTACCTGGTAAATGGTGATTCTTCCTCTTCCACACAGGTCAGGAAGAGACGGGAAGAAACCTGAAGGACCTTCCTGTCTTTGGAGCAGGGCTGGGAATGGGAAGGACTGAGGAGCCCAAGATTTTATCTGAGCCCCTCTTGACTTTGAGTCTTCGGGTGTAGAGGAGCCCATTCCTTCTGTCCAAAGTACAATGAGTCATTTGGTTCTGACTCCAGGACAAACTTTGAAAAGGTAACATTCCCTCTGGCAGCTCCAGGAAGTAAGGTGAAGGAGGATCGCCCTGGTGGGATCTGCAGACTGGACTGGGGGGCCTGAGAAGTCAGAAGTGGGTGGTGGCAGGTGGGGAGGCTGCGCTCCCTAGTGTTGTGTTACTGCTGCTGTGGCCCACCAGGGCCCTCATTTGAGCCCATGCTGTGTCTCCCGGTGCCGCCTGAGGTCCACCTTCCTCTGGAAGCCCTTCCCACACAAGTCACAGCCAAAGGGCTTGAAGCCTGTGTGCTTGCGGCTGTGGGTGATGAGGTTGGAGCTCTGGCTGAACGCCTTGCCACACACCTGGCACTTGTGGGGCTTCTCACCTGCAGGGACAGAGGGGGTGGAGGGGAGGAAGTATGAGTCTGTGATGAAGCTAGAGGGGACTCACTGTGACCCACATGCTCTTGGCAGCAGCTGGCTGCACCACAGTCTCAGGCCTTCAAGTAACTTGGACGGCGATGTGTTGCAGCACAAGCCCCCGAAGCCGTGGGTGCACCAGGTGAAAGGAGACTTTCTGCTTGGGGGTTCCAAACCAAAGGCCTCAAACCGTTTCCTCCTAACAGGAAACACAGCAGAGGCCACGTGCCCTCCCCAGGCTCGCAGCCGAATCCACCCTGGGAGGACTCCCCTGACTTTAGAAGCAGAGAGCTCCCACAGCAGATGTTCAACAAGAGCGGGTGGAGCGGGGGTTGTCCTTCAAACCATGTGACTTCTAATTCAGAGGAAGTTTTCAAATCTGAGTTTCCAAGTGGGGGTTGGTTTGTATGGAACAGTGAGTCCGTCTTTTTTCTTGCTCTTGAAGGACACTAGAATGCATCTGAAGTATGGACATTTCTCAAAGTCTTACTTTTAAAAATCCACATTTGGGCCACAAATTATTACTTAAGTTAGCTGATCCCTTTCTATCTTGATTTCACTTTCTTTTTATGAGGTTAATCAGAGGATTCTTTATGTACCAGCAACTCATCATCATAGTTTAATAAATAACAGATTGAAAAGGTTTTGTCTTTCCCCCAGTTCATGAGCCTGTTTTAACCTTTGGGGAAATAGCATGGATTCCAAATAGCCTCAGCATTGCATTACAGCCAGGGCTTAACCTTGGAAAAAATGCAAAATAGATGAAGCTTGTTTTTGAGGAACCCTCTGCCCCTCGTACTGCACCCCTTTCTGTCTTCATGCTTCAGATTTCCTTGATAAGGAACCACCCATCAAAACGTATCCTATCCCTTTAGGGTCAAACAAATCTGAGAAACGAATTCTAGCTATAATGTAAATGTTTGATAAGGGCTTAATGTTTCATTCAGTCAAGATCCTAGTTGCATTTTGATAAGCGTCTTGAATACCTCTACTAAAAGGAGTGAGTTACATGGAAATTTCAGGCAACACTGCATGGTTAAAGTAGGATATTTTTCTGGGTTTTCTGATGGGGGCATCTACACCACCCAGGCACGTTTATAAACATTAATGGTGTTTGGAACACTGCAATTTGTTTAAAGTCAGTATTGATATTCTGAAAGAAAATAGTCAGATTTTTGGTTCTAATGTCTTATTGATTACTAAAGACAGTGCTCCTGGCATTAAAACGGCCACCTACACACAATCAAAACATTAGAGAAAAAGTACAGAATTGGAAGCCAGAGCATTCCATGGCCCCATGACCTTTGCTAAATCATTCCATCTCTCTGAGTCTCAAGATGGTAATTTTAGCTCCTACTGTATGAGATGGCAGTAAGGAGCAAATAAAGTGATAGATTTGAAAGCACTTTATAAATTATAAAGCCCTATAATAATTAAAGAATTATCATTATTATGAACTTGCTGATATCTTTAAGAGGGCAGTAAGTGAATAGAAGCTTTTTATATCCACCAGTCTCCATGGCTCTGAAAACAGAATACGATAAACAGTAGTCAAGGGCATAGACACTTGAGGTCAGACAGATCTGAATTGAAGTCCTGGCAATGTGACCCTGGGCAGGTTACCTAATCCTTCTGGGCCTCAGTTTCCTCATTCCTAAAGTGGCAATCAGGAATAGTCTCTATCTCCCAGAGTGGTTGTGAGTATTAAATGAGATAATGCATTTACAAAGTACTTAGCAGAGAGCTCAGCAGTATTTACCATTGTTTTCCCCTCCTTACTCTGAATAAGCTCTCAGACTCCTAAAAATGCAGCCAAGAGACCACACATAAGTCCCTCCTCCAAAAGACTGGATGGGAGCCCAAGAGAAGTCCTCAATATCTAGGTAAACATTTACAGCAAAGGCTCCGAAAGGACTCTGGAGCTTCATATTTCACACAGAGAAGGCAGCATTTGGAGTAGCTGCTGAAATAGAGGAAAATATTCTTGCAAGGATAGGGAACCTGCAGCTGACCTGTTCTTCAGATATAATCGCAAATCAAGGCCCCTCTGTGGAGCATCATGCATGTAAACGAACCTAAGAGAATCTACCTCACTTTCTTTGACACACTGCAGTGATTAGGCCTCATCTGCCACTCATTCCGGAGCCAGAATATCCAGAGAAGGCGAATTATATTGGCCCTAGGGGGCCCCTTGCCCCCCATCCCTCACTGGTTGTTTCCTACAAGCCAAAGGCCTTCAGCTCACCAGTGTGGATGAAGGTGTGTTTTTTCATGTCTGACTTCTGATGGAACCTCTTGCCACAGTACTGACAGGGGTAGGGCCGGGTGTCTGAGTGGATGAGGAGGTGTGTGGACAACGTCGATGACCTCTTGAAGCTCTTGCCACAGATCTTACAGTCAAAGCTCCGTTCCTGTGGAGAAAAATGTGCCATTCCTATTGCAGTCGTGTAGGCTGCCATTCTCCTCACCACTAACCTGACTCAAAACCTTTCTTTTAGACTCTCTTTCCAAATAGCCTGCTCCATTAGTCTCTCTCCTCCCATTTAGCTCCAACCTCTACCCTCCCCACCCTTATCATCCTCCCCTTTAGCATTTTTTCTGCCCAAACACTTTTCACCCACAACCCTCCACACCCCACGGCAAAAGCATATCCCCACCCTGCTTTTTTGACACCCATTTGCAATAACTTCTCCACCCTCCTCAGCAGGAGGCTTAGACCTCAGTCACTTGAGATGCCCCCTCCCTCCAGCCAGTGTGGGTGTTGGGAGAGATGAGAGAAGGCTTTTTTTTAGTAAAGAAGTGTCTGTAAGTAAGCACTGTCCTATCAGAATTACTTGCGTACTAATTTGCTTCTCTACCTCCTGTCAACTAAACTGTAATCTCGGTGGGGACATCCTGTCAGGGACCTGGTGTGTTATAAGATTCACGTGGGCCTACCACCTGGAGGATGGACAACAAATATTTTAAACGAATGAATGAAAGCATAGCAGGACAAATACGCTACTGGATGCTCTACATGACCCAAGATCCCTCCTTTGCAGTCGGGAGGGGTCCATGCAAATGAAACGACAGCCATTTGGTAAAAAGAAGCTGAGGGAAAGAAACAGAGCTAATAAACATATCAGCAGCAAGAGTGCAGACACACTTTCCTCAAACCCAAAGTAATGACCAGAATCACACTCTGGAGGCGCACAATGACTTGACACCGAACTCTAGGGCTGCCTCGAGGACTGAGCCCGCCACCACCCGCCTATTTCTGCACACCTACATCTAGGCAGGGGGACATGGCCAAGGAGCGTGGGGGCAGTCTGGGGAAGTCCAAGGAGAAAGCCGCCAGGTGGAGAGCGGCGGGCGCTGCACAGAGAAGCAGACGATCTCGGAAGGCGAGAACTTAGGCAGGGCAGCGCTGCGTGCGCACCCCGTCCCGCCCCCCAGCCCCGCTTACCTGAGAGTGCACGGCTTTGTGCTGCTCCAGGCTCACCGCGTGCCCGAAGGTCTTGCCGCATATCTCACACGCAAACGGTCTCGTGCCGCTGTGAGACCTGCGCACGTGCACCTCGAGCCCGTGCGGCGTGGAGAACACCTGAGGCGGGTGGGGCCGGGGAGAAGGCCGCTGAGAGGGGCCAAGGGGCGCGGACGCGGGCTGGGCGCGGACTGGGGGCGCGGTCGCTGGGTGGGCCAAGCCGGGCGCGCGGGAGCCTCACCTTGCTGCATTTGATGCACTTGTAGGAGCCGCCGCCCAGCAGCAGGCGGGTGCACAGCAGCTCCGACTCCACCTTGACACCAGCGCCCTTGTCCGCGTGCAGCCCGTGGCTGCGCTCTGGGTACAGCCCGCCCGCCGCCGCCGTTGGCCGCTCATACAGCCCTGCCGCCGCCGGCCCGAAGTCGCCGTAGAGCCCCAGGCCCGCACCGCCTCCTGCGCTACCTCCCCCGGGCGCCCCGGCCCCCGCGCCGCCCGGCGTCCGCTCTGGGCCGTACAGCGCGGCGGGGTGGCCTGGCTCCGGGGTGCGCTCGCAGAAGAGGCCCAGGCCAGCGCCGCGCTCCAGGGCCGCGCACGGCCGGTAGCTCTGCACCAAATTCCGCAGGTCAGAACCCGCCAGGCCGCTCCACGAGTACGGCTTGAAGGGCAGGGGAAAGGGCTGAGCTTCGTCCAGCGATGGGCACACAGACTTCTCTGAGGCTGAGGAGACACAAGAGGGCGTCGGGTCAGGCTTCAAACGGACTGCCATGCATGCACCCACATGTGTGGAGCACTCAGTGCGTCAGGTGCCGCGCTAGGTGCCAGGGACGCCTCCAGGATAAAAGGCAGGCTGGGTCCTTGGGGCCTGGAGAACTACTGGCCACGAACAGATAACTTAAATGACATCGGGTGAGAAGGTAGGTAAACCCTGTGCCAGAACAGCGGAAGCTCGCGTTTAGAGGGTCTTCCGTGGCTCGACCAGCGCACCTAGTGGTCCCATAGAGAAAGGTGCGCCGCGCCGTCTGTGCTTAATTAATGCTCTGAGCTGAGCTGAGCTGCGAGGGAGGAGAAGGCGGCCACAATTCGAGCCCCGGACAGCGCTCGTGTGCAGTGCCCAGAGCGGGCGCTCTCCGGCCCCTATGTGTTCCCACTCCGTCCCTTTTCTTTTCGGGATCGATAAGGAGGGAAGGAGAGGACCAACAGAATGCTTCCCGGCCTACCCGAGACACATCTGCCTGGAACAAGCAAACAAACACACAAACGGGAAGGCGCTATCATTCCTTAAAGTTATTAAGTGCCCACCCAGTGCATGTAACAAAGGAACAGCCGGAAGGGTGCTTGGGGCCTGAACTGCTTGTCAAATACTACCCATTCCTATCCAGTTTGATAGAAATATAACTACTCGAATTTCTTAGGAAGTAATTTACAATTAAAGTTTAGCCCTCAATTGCAGCGGAAATAGCTTTCCGAATTCGCAGCTTTCTGCATTCCCCAACCAATGTGAATTTTGCTAAAACTAGGTCCCCAACATATACTTTCTCTAAGTGCATACGGATTTACAAATCTGTTCACACACTGCAGACTGCAGTCCAAGCTAGCCGCTTCAGAGGGAGACTGCACCCCGAGTTTCCGTCGGAGAGATGCCGCCGGCGCCCAGTCCTCATGGGGCTGTGTCCTGCACAGCCAAAAGGGACCCTCGGATCCCCGTTTCCCAGACACACCCGCTGGAGCTACGCCTTTACCCAAGTCAACGCACTGAGTGCGGGATGGGGTTGAGGGAGGGGTGTATTTTAAAACAAAGGCAATCTGGAAAATTGCCAGCCCTTGGCAGATCCGGCTGGTCTGCGCTCTCCTATCCCCCGGGCCCGAACTTAGACACGCCCCACCCAACGTGCTCTCAGTTTTCTCGAAACTCGGCTGCTGGCTAGAAGTGAAACCAGCCTGCTGGTCCCCAGAACTGGACCAACCAGGCAGAACGAAAAATAAAATGGGCCCCCAATTCGCGCCTCCTAAGACCCAGCGAGGGGCCCAGATTTTCGTTTGGGATGGGTTCCTCCCGCTTGGCGCCGGGCTCTGCCAGGATCCACGCCGCCGGGGCGAGAGTAATTTTTAAAGGCAACGACACTTTACTATCGGACTGTCCAGGTCTCCGTTTGTTTGGAACTCGGGGGTCTGGGTTCTGGGATCCCAGCTCCCTAAACAATCAACTCTGGCTGGAAAACGAAACTCGACATTGCTGTCGATCGAGACAACTCATTTATTTTTGCTCCCCACCCCGCACCTCGCTCCGCGCAAACGAATTAGGTAGGGCCGAATAGCCCGGGTCCCGCCGCCTCGGATCCAGGAAGCAGACCCCTCAAGCATGCTGTCACAGTCCCAGAGAAGCCGGATGCCTCCCTGATAGCACATGAAAACTCTCCCTCCTCTAAGAAAGACTCTTCGCCATTCAGCATTTCTGAGCCCAAAGCCGCGCGGGTTCATTCCTCGCCCATAGGTGCTTGCCACCCGGGCCCCAGAACTCCCAACGGGTCCCTACCTGGAGACACAGAGGGCGACGGAGGCCTCCAGAAGTCCTCAAATTCCGAGCTCCGATCGCAGACGCTGCCCTCACAGCTGCCGGGGGACGCGGAGGCTCTGTCAGGGGCCTCGGTGAGCTGCGACTCCGGGGACAAACGGTCCCGGAACTCCGCCTTCGTCCCCCCTGAGCTCGAGGTGCTGTCTGCGGAGAGGAGGCAGGATAGGGACTCAGGAAGTGGTGCTCCCCAGACCTTGGCACCCGGGCGTCCTCCTCTCTCGCCCGACCTGGCCGGGAACCCTCCCGGATCCGAGGGCCAGAGCAGAGAGGCTGTGGCACCTAAGCGACAAGCCCAGAAAAACAACAACAACAACAAAAAACAAACAAACAAAAAAGCCCGAACCCGACGGTAGGAAACAAAACACGCAGCAAAGGGGGCGTCGAGCCTCCCTTCCCGGTTCCTGGGGGATGGTGTGGCGGGGCTCAGAGTCTACGTCCCGGGAGCAGCCCCACCCGGCCCGCGTGCGCCCCGCACCTGCTCCGCCTGTCGCCAGTACATTCTCCAGCTGAAGGGAGTAGTCGGGTCCCGGGGAACGCGGCTGGTGGTAACTGTGAGCCTTCTTGCTCTTGACAAGGAACGAACGCGGCATGATGGTTGGGCGCGCTCCGCACTCCTGGAGCCTCCGTCACCAAACTGTCACCCCGATGTTTTGCTCAGCCCCAACTAGGCAAGACCTGCGAGAGGAGAACTGGGTGGAAACATGGGGTCAGCACACGCTCCGGGCCGGGGAATGGGCAACGGGCGGAGATAGACTCGGGCCGGGGAGGAGCGAGAAAGGCCCGCGGGAGGAGGAGCTTGGCCCCGCTGCGCCACGCTCGCCAGGTGGCACTTGGACAGGTGGCGCGGGCTCGCTGCCGCCGCCACCACTGCTCAGCGGTAAAACCCGTCCGGGGGCCAGGGCTCAGGCCTCTTCCTTCTGCCCTGCACACGCCCCTCGGCCCCTCCCCTTCTCTAGCAAAAATCGCTCGGGCAACCAAACTCTTCGAAGAGCCGGAGTACCACCGCACACGCCAGCTCTTCCAACTCGACCATTCACTCACTGCCCGCTGGGCTCTGCTTTCCGGCTGGGGAAGAGGGCAGGGGCACGGGGATAAATTTAGGGCTGGGGGATGTGTCGGTGGTCGGGGACCCGAAAGAGGCTTGCCAAGCCCTCCAAAAGCAGGCTACAAACTGGAGGGAAAAGGAGGCACACTAGCCAGGATGAGGGGCGGAGTCGGGGGAGGGACAACATCGGAGGGACTGGAGGCAGTAGCTGCTGGAGAAAGATGGTAGAAGAGCAGAGGGTCAAGTAGGTGAGGCGGGGGGAGTGGCAGACGGCCGACCCCGGCCATGGGAAGAACTCGAATCCTGGTGATTTCACTCATTCCACACTCTTTCTTGCCCCACTCGGGGAAAAAGTTGACCTGGAGACGTGGGTGCGGTAGTAGCAGACAGGGTCCGGGGCGAGATACCCCAGATCGTGGAAACCGAGTCCCGGCAAAAAACACTTTCCACTCTGCTCACCAAAAGCCTTGTCCTGGGGAAGTCGAGCCGGATCTGCGCGCGCTGCTTAGGAAGCGTGCAGTGTCCAGGAGTCCGCGGAAAACTAACAGTTCGGCGGACGCTGGAGAGCGCAGGCAGCTCTGACAGCGGCCAGAGAACCAAGGTCCCGGCCCGGGCCTGAGAGAGAGCTAAATGCCCGCTACGCCCCCCTCTCATTAACCCCCCAATCAGTTCACCTAATCCCGGGGTCGAAACCTGAGCCTGGCGGGGAGGCGGGGTAGCGCCTCTCGCTCTGCTCTGGTCTTTCTATGGGGGCGGGACTAGGATGGCTAGGAGGTCTGGGGGAAATCAATCTGCCTTCCTCCCCGAGGTGAAGACGATGGGGGCTGGGTTCACTCGCGTGCTGCAGGCTCTCCGAGCGCTGCAGCTCTCTGTGGCCTTGGCTAGTTCTGAAACAAGCGCGCCGGGGATTCTGAACCGGGGCAGGACCCCTTGTCCTTGAGCTTCTCGGGGCTTAGGCTGCCAGACTAGGGGCCACGCAGCTCCCAGGACAGGATGCAGGACCCAGTCTGTCAGCAAGTTGACGCTCGGGCTCAGAAAGAATTCTAGGGGACTCGGTTTCTGGAGGGCATTCCTTTTCCACTGAGTTCCTTTCCCGGGAGGAAAGTAGGAAAGGGCTTGGGAGAAAAGACGGCTGGAACTTGTAGTGGAATCCCAAGCGACGTTTCCTGCGTCCTAAAGGCCAGATTCCCCCCTAGGGGTGAGAGTGCCTCCCGCCCCCGTCAAAGGTCGGAGCTTCAGGAGGCTTTGGGGTGCTTGGCTGACAAGGCGGCGCAGTTCTGCGGCTTTAGTTTCCCTGCGCCCCGGCGTGAGCCTTTCCTTTGGCCGAATAATCAGACACCACGAAGGCAAAAACCAATTCCTTAAACAACCATGAAACTCAGTGGAAAAGGAAAACGAGGTGAAACTGTCCTGAGGTACCCGTTGCGCCTTGGGTACCGGTTGGCGCGGAGCCGAACCGCGGTGGGCCGGGACTGGGGTTGAGCTGTCCGCGTCCACTCTGTCTGGACCCACTGAGACCTCGCGGCATCAGGAGGCCTCCTCCCCACCCGGTCTACCTACAGCCGCACGTCTCTCTCGCATCCCGGCTGGTTCTGCGGGTTTCTGGGAGGGTGAAGTGAATAGGGGGGTGGTAGGGCCCAGCGCTGAGCGCGTGGGAAGGCGACCTGGCTTAGCAGCTGGCGGCCGGGGGCGGGGCGGCCCTCTCAATGCACACAGGTCCGCAGGGCCTCTGTTCATGGTCAGGGCCTGGGACGGCGGGAGCTGGAGGCACAGAGAAGGCAGTCCCCAGAGCCCAGCTGCCGACCCCCCCGCCCCCCGGCCCAGATGTTTTCTTCCCGAGTGGATCCCGTTCCGCTGCAGAACCATCAAACGTCCTGGCTCCAGATCCCGAGCCTCGCCTTGCGGGTCGCGCCGGGACCCAGCTGATAGAGCTCTCCGCGCTCCCGAACAGCTGCCCACGGCGGGTGGGAAACGAGCAGCCCGTCTGTTTGCCCCCGCAGTGCCCATGCCCTCCAGTTTTCGCGGTCGCCCCCGCCAGGGAAGGAGGTGCAAAACAGGCGTAACTGACCTACCTGCGGGGTCAGGGCGCGGGCACCGCGCTCAGAGTTTTCGAACTGAGTTGCTTTCGGGACAGCGCGCGCTCTCTCGCTCTCGCTCTCTCTCTCTTTTTTAATCTCCTTCCGAGCTCAGCCCCCAAAACCACAAGCTTCACTTCCTGAGCGTTAAGGAGTAGCACGCTTAGTCCTCTCAGACCTGCCCCCCTCCTTCACCCCCCAGTCGGGTGGCCGGGCGCGCTCCTCCTCTGTGCAAGGGGCTAGGTGGACAGGGGACCTGGGCTTTCCAGTCGCCCTTCCCGGTGGCCCTCCCCGATTTTTCTCTGTGGGTCGGCGGTTGTGGGGAGACCCGGAGGACCCAGACACTAGAAATGACTCGAAAGAAAATGAACTATTTTTGACTCCTGGGAGACTTCCGCAGCAAGAAGAAGTCACAGATTCAGGACACAGATTGACTGAGGCTCCAGGAGTGGAATTGCCCAGCTCAGAGGAGTCGTCCCCGTCCATCTGGCCCGGGACCCCCCGCGCCCCCAACCACCACCGCCACCAACCCGCCGCCTCCTTGGGGCTGCGCCGCCCCCGGGTCAAGGCTGTGAATCACCCTCCCGCGGTGCCGCCGGTCTGGAGCCCGGCGAATGGCTGCGGCGTCCGCAGAGCAAAACCTGCCCCGCAGCCCCGAAATAGCTTGTTATGGAAACACTTCGGGATAAATACGCCCAGCGAGGCTGAAAATACCTTGACACCCAATCCGAGAGGTTTGCTCATTTCCCTTTGGATTTAGGTAATGGTTAAATTTGGAAAAGGTGGGCGAGCGCCGAGCCCCCGGCGGAGTGGACACCAGCGGCGCGTCCCCAGGGCGCCCGGCGGGGTGGCGGCGCGCCCTCCCCACGGCACGCTCGCCCGCGGGGTGCCGGGTCTGCTGCTCCGGCGGCTAATTTCCGGTGGTCTGAGCTGCAAAATTAAAGACCGCTCAGGAGGGAGCGCGCGGGGGCAGCGACAGTGGTTGCTGCACTGACCCCGCCCTGCCCCGGCCAGTCAGGGAGAGCAGTATCTCAGGCGCGGGCTCCGCCACCGCCTGAGGTCCTACCCAGGCGCCTGGTTTTAAGGGGAGCAGTAAAGCGCCATAAAGGCAATACCCAAAGATATTGAAAAGCAGATCTTCGCCGGGATTGTGTTACATGAGGGTGAGCAAATGAATATAGCATTATGTCCCTGGTAGCCCCTTAACAAATGTCTGTGAACTGAGTAAATGAATAAATGCCATTAATTAATTCTGTTAATAGAATTGGAAAAAGTTAAAATCTCACCCATAAATTAAACAAATGCAGCAACCTCCAACGCTGGACTGTATGTCATGATCCTGAGTGTGGCCTTTTGTGTATCTTTAAGCCTGCACCCTCTCCTGACAAGGGTATACATATATCATTATAATCATATTGCTTTCCTAAATGAACTGACTTAGATTTGGGTCACTACTTCATGCACAATAAGTCTCCAGTGTCATATACCCAGAGAAGGGAGTGGTGCTCCTCAATTCTTGCAAAATAACTACTATGTACTAGATTAATTCAAAGTTGTCATGAAAAATTTTAAAAGTCCTTTGGAGCCCTTTTCCTAGAGGATGTTTATAAAAGTGATTTTTAATTTGCAGTGTAAATCTAAAGATTTTCAGAAAATATTTGGTTATCATGACAGTGTTTCAAGCATGCTTTAATAAATAATGTTTTAGACAGCAATGGCTGCACACCTACTGTGTGCCAGGTGCTGGACTTGACACACATCTTAAATTGTGTGCCTAGGTGTCCTCTTCATACTACTGTTCATTTGCTCAACACAGTCTTTATAAGTAAATGCAGAGGTAACCAACCTCAATCAGAATGATCACAAATATTGAATTAGCTGAAAGGAAATTAAGCACGTTTTGTTAAGTTTTTTTTTCTTGTGTGCTTTGTCTAGGCCTAAGTTCTAAAAATCTTTTTTTTTTTACTTAGTTGGATTTTGTTTTTATTTTTTAGATTCAGTTGTTGATAGTTGTGAGTTTGTTGTCATTTTAATGTTCATAAATTTGATCTTCTTTTTCTTAAGTAAGTCTCTTTGACATTTCATATAATAATGGCTTAGTGATGATGAGCTCCTTTAGCTGTACCTTGTCCGGGAAGCATTTCATCTGCCCTTCCATTCTAAATGATAGCATTGCTGGATAGAGTAATTTTGGTTTAACTCCTTGCTTTTCATCACTTTGAATACTTCTTGCTGGTCCCTTCTTGCTTGCAAAGTGTCCTCTGAGAAATCAGCTGATAGTCTTATAGGCACCCCTTTGTAGGCAACTCTTCGCTTTTCTCTTGCTGCTTTTAAGATTCTCTCTTTATCTTGAACCTTTGGCATTTTAGTTATGATGTGTTATGGTGTGCTCCTCCTTGGGTCCAGCTTGTTTGGGACTCTCCGTGCTTCCTGGACTTGTATGTCTATTTCCTTTGCCAAATTTGGGAAGTTTTTCTTCATTATTTTTTCACATAAGCTTTTAATTTCTTGCTCTTCCTCTTCTCCTTCTGGCACCCCTATGATTCGGTTGTTGGCCTGTTTAAAGTTGTCCCAGAGGTTCCTATGCCTCTAGGTCTAAAAATCTTAAAGCAGCCCCAAAACAAATCTTTGCCTTATTCCTTCTATTCTATGTGAAGCAGAAAAGGACGAAACTTTAAAAGGAAGAGACAAATGGGACAAAAGAAAATGTATTATCAATCAAGTTCTAGATAAATTGCTAAACCATTTCCTTTAAACATTAGGGAGTTCAAACTTAAATTTCTTGAAAAGGCACTGTGACTATTTAGTAGTTTAGTTGTGTGATGCTGTTTAAGGTCTCAGAAAACATGGGGACAAATAATCACCATGTATAGCACCTTAGAATAAATCCATTTCACTCAGATTAAATCTGGTCGGCTTGTTTTGTTTGCCTTTTCCAACCTTTGAGTTTGCAAAATAAAACTGGGGACTGGGATAAGAACATCCCGAGAGAAACAGGTGGGAGGGAGATGACAGCAAATCTCCCTTTTAATGTTTTGAACCAATTCAAATAAATAAATACATATATAAATACACATCAAAAATATTAAACTCGCAAGATCAGGTCATTTCCCAGGTGTACAGTGCTGGGATGTGATTCCCACACTTAGGGGGAGCAGAGGAGAAAGGTAAGAAAAGTGGCACCCAGAGAGGTTAAGAAACTTGCCAAAAGAGCAGCCAAGAGCCAGGACTGGAAATGATGATAGAATGAACCTGAGCCCAGCCCTGGCCGGCTAGTTCATTTGGTTAGAGTATCATCCTGATAGCTGGGGTTGTGGGTTCCATCCCCAGTCGGGGCACATATGAGAAACAACCAATGAATGCATAATTAAGTGGAACAACAAAGTGATGAACAAAGCAATGTCTCTCTCTAAAATCAGTTTTAAAAATGAACCTGACTTCCTACTATTCCAAGCCTACATCTCATTTGCTACTAACCTGAGAGTAAACAGAATAAGACACCTCCCACCCAATGCAAATTTTTAAAAACTAGAAAGAATCCCTAACCCCCATATGTTCCTTTGGAATGGAAATAAATCTAATCATAAGAATATAGGCTTGGGGAATAATTTTCTATGCATACTGATTTTCATCAAAAAGGATGTTAAATTTACTGATTTTTGTCAGTAATTTACTAATTGCTATTAAATAACAATAATAATGTATCTGTAGATGCCAAATAACAAATGATCTTCTTCACATGGCTAACATTTCCAAGTTCTGGCCAGTGGACCATGTATTTCAAGCAGCATCTCACAGATCAGAATTTCCCTACAATAAAAGATCCGATATATTTTTTAAAAGAAAGTTGTAACAGGATACTGACAGTTTCTTTTTCTTTTTTAAATTTTTATTGTAGTTTTTCCATTACTATTTAACCCCCTTAACCCCCTCCCACCAGCAATCACCACACTGTTGTTCATGCCCAGGAGTCCTTTTTCCTTTTTGCTCAATTCCTCCACCCCCATAGCTGTCAGCCTGCTCTCCATCTATGAGTCTGTCTCCATTTTGCTTGTTAGTTCAGTTTGTTCATTAGATTCCACATGAGTGAAATCATATGGTATTTGTCTTGTCTATTTTTTCACAAACCTTTACAGTTACCATCTGTTCTATTTGGGGGGAGGCACAGGAAGAGTAGGTGATCAGAAACCCCAGAGAGAGGTGATGCCCCCATTTCCAGCATATATCTCTGTAATGTTTGCCTCATTTGATCCTCACAGCGATGTTACCAGGAGGGGAACGAGACTATGCTTTTTTGTAGACAGTCATTTGTGGGTATCAACCTCTGTCCTGCTAGTTATTACCCCTGTGACCTTGAGCAAGTTAGCTCAACTCTCCCAGCCTCAGTTTCTCACCTGTAAAGTAAGAATCCCTACATACCTTGCAAGACCTTGGAGCAGTTCTTCAGTTTCTACTCTGCACAGGTTTCTGTGGGCACCAAGGAGGTAAGAACGCTCCCAGCCAGGGTGTCCTAGGTTTAACCTTCTTGTTCCATGGGCTGCTTCGACTTATCCTCATTACAGCCATTTGCAGGGACTTGGATTTTATTTTTTTAATCAAAGACCAGAGAAAAATGAATCAAGGATTTATTTTCACTTCTAGATATTCTGTGGATTTATTGGGGGGGAGTTAAATAAATATCTTGTTTTAGGACTTACTTTACTCATCTTTAAACAGGAAATGCCTTCCATGTGTCAAATGCCATGAGCTACTGGCTAAAGAGTAGCTGTGGGAGACACACTGAGAGTAAAATCAATGTTTACCAAACATAGTAAAAGAAAAAAAAAATGACAGGATGGGACTGGGTATGAGGCTCTTCCATAAGTCAGACAAGAGATTTTGTCTATATGAAGGTGGTACTTTATTTTTTAATATATTTTCATCATAAATTATATTAGGTGTAATTTGATAAAGAAAGAAAAGTGGACGGTCCAGTAAAACAGCTTCCTAATATTTTTGCTCTGCTTCTTTAAAAAGAAAACCATAATTATTGACAGTGACCAGAGGGGAGAAGGGGGAAAAGAAGGGGAAGGTCTAGTCAAGGAACTAATATGAATGACCCATGGACATGGGCAACACGGTGGGGATTGACTGTGTGGGCGTGGTGAGGGTGGGACAGGGGAGAGCAATGGGGGGAATGGGAAAACTGTAATAGAACAATAATAAAAAAAAGAAATTAAATAAATAAATATATGGACTTTTAACAAATAAAAATATAATTGTAATCATATAGGTACAAATGTGTATTATGCTTTTTTTAACTGAATATTATGTTTCTTTCTATTCTCTTTATTTTTCAAATTTTCTTCAACTGAACAAAACTATTTTATAGTAACATTTATTTCAATAAATATCATGAAAATCATCTTCCTTGCTCTAATATTATCTTTCATTATTCTCAATTGCTATTACTAGATTGAGTAAATTACTAGATTACTGTAATTTACTCAATTACCCTATCTTAGTATTTAGCTTGTTTTTATTTTTCACTATTCTAAATAATGCAATAAAAAGTTTTCTGGATATAGCTTTGCCCACATTTTAAATTGCTTCTTTGGGACATATTTTTAGGAGTGGAATTTCTGGATCCAACAATGAATATTTTCAAGGCCTTTGATACATACCAGAAAAAATGTTTTGGATAGTGTAAGCCAAAAGAAGTCATATCACTTAACAAACAACTAAAAGATTATAAAAATCAACTGTGGAAAAGTTAGATTTTTATTAAAGAGCAGACCTAGAACAAGGCTTTATTTTATGCACATGAAGCATTTGTTAGACAGTGACCACACCCTATCACATTGCCATGGTTTTGTCCTCATGGTATCAAAAACATTATTTAATTTTTGCCTTTAGACTAGCTGTCTTTGTGAGTATAGTTAGACAGAAATGAGTTATATGTATTTTTACTAAATTGTATGAAATCAAGGAAAGTAAATGTAGAGTGATAATTGTGTGATGACAACTCAAATGTTAGGTAATATAATTGTCTTTCTTCTACTTTTAAAAGTAGCAGGCTATCAAAATAAAATTCAAATAACATTATAAGTCAGAATAAGATTTGGTGGTATCATCATTTATGGAAAGCAGGTAATGCCTTTTTTACCAACATATGCAAAAATTGGGAAATGGGGTAAAGGAGAAATTTGGAGATAAACAAATTAATATAAGACTTACGCTATGAGTAAGACCCAATTTCGTTATATATTTGGAATCTTTTCAAACATGAAGAAAAACACTATTTTCTTTCAGTAAACATTTTGGGACCGATATGTTTAAATTTTGACACATTATAAAATATACTCTATTACTATAAAAAATTTAAATTAAATTTTATATAAAGGATTTCAAACATCTGAAGAGGGAAGGGGCTGTTTGCTTTAGTGTTCAGAGTTCAAATAAGAAAATTGTTAACCTCACCACATATATATTTTTACATTGTTCCTAAGAACAGATTGACTGAATAAAGTGTCATCTTATGTGTGGGCTGCACAGAGATGACTCTTCATAGAAACATACCCAGTGTGAACTTTTATGGAAAAAAAAAAAAGAAAAAAAGGAGATTTTACTTGGTGAATGGAAAAAGTAACAAGAGAGAACATGTAAAATTATTTTCTTTCAAGTTTTTCATCATTTCCTCCAGGATGTTTGGTGATCATTTTACTCTACTCCAGATGAAACACTTCACTTTAAAACAGTAAAGCCTGTACATTGTAACTTTCAAAAATTACAAGATAAACTCCTCTAGAGAGAATGTCTGACCCTACACCTAGAGGTAAAAGGGGGGTTGCGGGTGCTGGAAACCTCAGGCCAGCTGTGAGTCTTGGAGAGTCACCCTATGAGAACACCCTGAGGCTCTCCCTCAGACACAAGTCCCTGGGTGGACACCCTGCTGCGAGCTTCAACCCATCACCCCAGCAGGGTGAGGTTCCCTGGCATAATCACAAGACCAGAAAACAACATTCAATGAGTAAGTTGCTGAACACGGCAAAGCTACACTTGAAAAATAGATGAAAGAAAAAATTAAAACACGCTTCCCTTATCATACTACCTTTAACCAGTCTAAACACTGGTACTATTTTGGAATGTTTTTCCAATCTTAAAAAAAAAGTCTAGAGGTATATTTTGCATACTGTGATCATATTATATAATTGTCCATTTAGATGATGTGTTATGATTTTTTTAATCTACCTTTTACTGAACAGTTGGATTGTTTCTCTTCTTGCCTACTATAAATGACGCTGTGATTTTTTTTTAACTGCATTTATTTTATTTTAAAAAAATTTTTAATCCTCACCCAAGGACAATTTTTCTTTGCTTTTAGAGAGCGAGGAAAGGTGGAGGGAGGGAGAAAGAGAAAATAAAACATAGATGTGAGAGAGAAACATTGATTGGTTGCCTCCTGTACCTGCCCTGACTGGGAATCAAACCTACAATCTAGGTATGTACTCTGACCAGGAATCGAACCCATAATCTTTAGGTGTATGGGACCACACACTCCAACCAACCAAACTGCACTAGCCAGAGCAACTACATTTGGGACTTCGTGTATGTATAATTCTTTCTTTAGGATTGATTGGCAGAGGTGGGATTACTACATCCAAAGATAAGAACCTTTTCTTTTCTTTTCTTTTTTTAAGGGCAAGAACATTTTAAAGTTTATGAACATATATTGACAAGTCATTTTTCCAAATGAGTGTAATAATTACATCCCTGCCAAAGAAAAATTTAAATACCATAATAATGAGGAGCAGCCGAATGTAGTAATTAAAAGCAGGGACTAAGCCAAATGTCTAGAGTCTGTAAATTCTGGCTCTGTCATTTATAATCTTACACAAGTTCCTTACGCCCTTTGTACCTCAGTTTCTTTTTCTGTAAACATGTTTACAATATTAGCACCTGTGCCATAGGTTATTGCACTGCCCAGATTCAGCAAGTTAATAGATGTGAAGCATGGAGTAGGCATTTACCGTTAGTTATCATGATATACCAAGCATGCTTCAAGGCCTTTCATACGTGGTCTCTAACCATCTCAATAAAAAGCCTGTGGAAAAGACTGTTTGCCTTCCCCAGATTGCATGGCCAGAGAAGGACAGAGTCCAGGTTCAAACCTGGGCCAGCCTGGCTGCAGACACTTGGCGGGGTTCAGGTGGTAGGCCTCAAGGTGTGAGCAGTATCTTGCACACTCTGGCAGAGCCCAGGACTTGCCAGGAAGCATTTTAATGTAGTTTCTGACATCCCCAATCAACCTGGCCACCTGAGAAGCTCAGGCTCAATTCCCTGGCTCACAGGCCTTACCTACCACAGGAGGCCTTGGGTCACCTCCAGCTTTCCCAGTCTATGTCCCCACCGAATGGAGCAGATCATTGAGGCCGAGGCTTGTGGAGAAGTGTCAAAGGATCGTTGCCTCTTCCTGAAATACTCTTAACTGTGCCTGTTGTCAGGTAAGGGCCAATTTAGCAGTAGGGACCACCATGAACTTTCATTTGAGCTTTAATTAAAGCACACTCACAGACAACACGCACACACACACACACACACACTCCTAGACTGATGAAAGAATGGACAAGACTTCTGTGTAAATTAGGGATTTGCTTATGCACCTCACAGTCTTTTGGTTCACTAGTGGGAGAGAGAATGTTTTGATGGCAACAAGGAAACATGGGGAACAGCAGCAGAATGAACTCAATAACCTGGTGACCAGTAGGGAGGCTGAGGTCACAAGCAGCCACAGGCTTGAAGAATGGAAAGGCCCAGTGTGGCACAGTGGCCCCACAGGAGGAGGTTTGTGGACTAGGTTGTACAATTGATTTTATTTCAACAAATATTTCCTGAGCACTGGCTGAATGTCATGCACCACGCCACATAAGAAGTACAGAGATGGATAGAAGGATGTCTCTGCTTTCCTTGAACCAACCCGGAGATGAATACAGCAGGGAGGTGCATAAAGGAGACAATTAATGAAGGAAGAACACTGTTCTCCCATTCCAGGCCTTTGAGATGCCCTCTGACCTGGCACACAGGGACTTTTCTTTCGACTAGTGTGGTGGTTAATTTTATGTGTCAATTTAACTGGGAAGGGATGTCCAGATAACTGGGAAAACATTATTTCTGGGTGTGTCTGTAAAGGTATTTCCAGAAGATATTTGCATTTGAATCAGTAGACTGAGGAAAGATCTGCCCTCACTAATGTGGGCCAGCATCAGGGCTGACATCATCCAGTCTATTGAAGGCCTTAATGGAACCAAAGGAGGAAGCAGGCTGAATTTCTGTCCCCTACCACCCATCTTGATCTGGGACATCCATCCTCTCTCCTGCCTGGGGACGTTGGAACTCCTGGTTCTCAGGCCTTTGGACACCCCCATCCCAGTTCACTCTGGCCTCATATGCCACAGACTGAATTATACCATGGGGTTCCTAGTTCTCCAGCTTGTAGATGGTGGCACTTTTTGGCCTCCATAACCACGTAAACCAATTCCTATCATAAATCTCCCTCTTATATATATCTATGCCCTATTGGTTCTGTTTCCCTGGAGAATTCTGACTGATACAACCAGTCAGTACAGTTTCTGCTATAGATCTGAAACACGTGTAATAATATGAGGCTGGGTTTAGGATTTTGGAGCATCAGCATATTCTACCAGTGGCAGAAATGACTGCTTTTTGCACAAAGACATTTTTACTTCTGGTTTGGGAATCATTTTGCCTTTTGGATTGAAGAAAGGCATTTGATTTTGGGATATTTCATCATTATTCTCTAATGAAAATTTCTCTGTTTTGCTTAGGATTCTCTGAGGAAGGAGTCCAAGAGGGTAGGTGGAAATGCTCTCTCTCTCTCTCTCTCTCTCTCTCTCTCTCTCTCTCTCTCTCTCTGTCTGTCTCTCTCCCCCTATCCTTCCCTCCCTCCCTTCCTCACTCCCTCCTCTTACTCTATCTCCCTTTCTTCCTTATCACAAAGTTGAGATTAACTATTACTATTAACTATTCATGGTACCAAGATTAAATATAGTATTTCTCTCTGGGATACTAAAAAGTGGTTATTGTGTGAAAGAAATGAACCATGTTGCTGTTTCTCATAACACTCAGTATACATTGTTGATGTTCATATAAAAATACAACTTGGTAAAAATTATACTTTGGGAAACTGGCACTGTCTAGCAAGGTACCAGCTGTCTATTGATCTGGCTTAATCCATGGATATGTTTTAGACTAGACTGTCTGAAAATGCATAAGCTGATGTGTGCTTCAAATAATCATGCCTGATAATTGCTTCTCCTTACTGAGTTTTTAAAAATAAATATTGGATGACAGGATAAGATTATATTCTTGGCTAAATCCTGAAATTCAGCTACTCTGAGTTGTCTGAATTCAGATCCATATGCCTTGATAGACAATTCAAGGGTAGAATTTAACCTATTATGAAAGTTGAGGTACCTAAGGACAGCTGGCTGTATAAAAGGCTTTCCTCACCTACAAGGGAAAACCAAAATCAGGTGTAAACTTTCCTCGAAGAAATTGTTTTGAATCTGCGTAGCACACACATGAGACCCTAAAAGGTCATATAGAATATGGCCAAAATATTCTTTCCAACTTATATTTTCAGTACAGAGAAGTTTAAAGAATAGTAAAATGAACATCTAAATAATTCCAACTAGATTCTACAGCAACATAACCTTAACATAAAAAGTTTTAAAACATGAACACCAAAACAAAATCTTAATTAACACTCCCAGAAGTCATAACTTTGAGTAGTGCTACTTCCTGCCACACTCTACAGCAGCAAGAATTTTTAAAACATGCAATACCTGACTATTTAGTCAGGGGCTCTGACCTCTTTCTCCTTAGATTGTCATATAAAAAAAGGACAACAGCCCATGCAACAATAGATGTACAGTGAATGGATCAAAATCACACTTTTTTTTTTTGTCAAATTGGCAAAAATGATATTTTTTTGGTGTGCCACAGAATTTTAGTAATTTTTATGTGTGCCATGAGATGGAAAAGGTTGAAAATCACTGCTCTACAGGATAAAGTAGTTGTGATAGTCATGGCAGTAATTAAATAACCTTCTGTATAACATTATTATAAACCAGCTAAAAGGCAAGGAATACCTACCTAATACTTACCAAATGTAAATTTATTTTGCAAATATCCAACCTTTCTGCCAAGTGATTGGCCAAGAGTGTTTTATCTAGGCACTCTGAGTTTAAGATAATAAGAATCATGTTATATGCATATAGAATAGTGCTTGCTTTTCTGTCTGTTTTATTTTTCCCCAGCAGAAAAGAGTGGTCTCACTTATCTACAAAATCTATTTTCTCTCTTAGGTTTTTAAAGATTTAATATAAGCAGTAATAGGGAGCAGCAGGATATAGTGTACCTGGGGGACCCCCAAAACCTAGAATTATCTTCTGGAGGGTGGGACTCTTGCAGTACGGGCTTCCCCCACTATGTGAGTGTTCTAGGAACTCATCTGTATCAGTGTACCAGCTGGTGTTGTTGTGAGAGGCTGTGTTCTGCTTCAGTGAATTTTTTTTTTTTTTTTGAAGACTCAATGCATTTTCCAATTTCATAACGGGTGATTTATGAGCACACTTGCTCACACCATGCTGACTGTTCAGCAGTTTTTGACCAAAAAACAGTATGACCCCTATGCCCCACCCTCCCTATTCACCTGATCTTGCCTCCAGTGACTTTTTTTGTTTGCTTCCCTAGATGAAAAAAAGTCCTCCAAGGGAAAGGTCTTGCTGATGTGAGAGAGATGAAACAAGCAAACAAAAACGGCAGAAGCACTAAAAGGCATCAAAATCAATGTGTTCAAAAACTGCTTTGAACAGTGGAAAAAAAGTCTCAATAGCTGTAGTGCATCAGACGGATAGTACTTTTAAGGTGACTGAAGTTTAAACCTGTAAGAATAAATACACAATTTTTTATAAATAAATTCTTTTTTGGGGGGGTTCCCCCTTTTATTGGTGTTGAACTTGTGTAGTTGGCCCATACTCAACTCCTGCCAACAGAACTTAAGGTTGAAATTTTCAAAGCAATGAAAAGTATAATGTTGGCATATAATAGACAAGTCATGTCTAAAGTCTGCCTATTCTTCATGTACAATAAATCCAGGTTTGAAATTTATCAATCAAGCTAATAACTAATTTTTAGTGGTTGTTGACAATGAGATTGTGCCAAGTCCCTTATCCACAATATTTCATTGAACACAACAACCCTATGAGGTAGGCAGCGTTATTATTATTGTTCCTATTTTATGGATGAGGAAACTAAGGCTTAGAGAAATTACTTTGCCCAAAGTCACAGTTACTTAATTGAATTCAAACTTAAATGGGTTTGACATCAAAGCTCAGACTCTTAACTCTTTGGTTATGCAAACACACTAGGTGGTCCTTAATTCAGGCTGGGATGAGAGAGAGGCTGCTCCTGCCAGGCATAGTTGTGCCTGTAGAGCCAACAATAGCTCTTGTTTATAAGAATCAGAGTTTGTAATTCACAACAATTTTTAAAACAGCTTTAGAAATAAAGTTTTGGGTGTGTTATTCTCTTTTATAAACTTTTATAATTTATATACATACAGTAAAGCTGCATAAATCTTAAGAGTATAGCCTGGCTAATTTTTTGATAGATATGCACCCAAGCCAAGATGTAGAATATTTCTAGCATTCCAGGTGCTTGATTGAATTTGTATTTTTAAATTAGTTGCGGAACCTGGGAGACCATTACTGAGCTCTGGTTGGAAATTGGCTTGGGAGCTACAGAAATCTAGGCCATGGACCATGGTCGTAGAGTTAAGTGAGCCTCCCATGAGCCAACTCACATCTGAAATGTTCTCTGGCCTTGGAAACTGTTCAAATTGCCAGATCAAAGGGTTTGACTCCAATTACCCCTAAGTTCATAGCAATGGAGGTTTTACTGTTTTTGCTTTGTTTTCCTGGAAAATATTAAACATACATAAATAGAACTGTATCCTGTCCCCCCTGCACCCACCACCCAGCTTCAGCAGTAAGCTTATGGCTCACCTTGCTTCATTTCTCTCTCTGTTCACTTCTCTCCTCCTCCACCTTACTATTTTGAAGTAAATCCAAAATATCACATCATTTCTTTTATAAATATTTCAGGATGTCTCTATAAAGAATAAGGACACTTCTTAGCAACAGCTTTTGAGACAAAGAAAAATTATAAAAGATTTTTAATTTTACAAGGGTTAGGTGAATATTATTTATTTCATTTTTCATTAATCCTATTAAGGTTTTCTTGGCTACCCAGCAGTCCTGGACAAATCATGTATTAAGAAGGCGATACCTTCATTTTCAGGAAAACTTGTTGTGAGTTTTCTACATTGAAAGCAGCTTATTTTAAATCCAACGAATGATAAACTGTTACAGAAACAGGGGAGTCCAGAAATCCCCAGAGTTTGCGGCTGGGGGATGGGGAGAAGGAAGCAGCTTTTAGAATGCCTCCACGTGCCTGAGGCTGGTGGCTAGTGTCTTTCTTATGCAAAATGGCTTTAATGCATCCAAAGCCTCAGGTAGATGGGAGGAGTCTTGAACCAGGGGACGGTATGGAAAAAGCACACAGAGCCTACGTAAGGTTCTGTGAATGGTCTGAACTGTTTGCAACACCCACTGCGTCAGAGGACGCAGTCAGGGATATATAAGCAGCTGCGGACATTTTAGCTCTCTCTCGCGCGCGCTCGCTCTCGCTCTATTGCTCTCTCGTCCCCTCCATGTGGCTTGGTGAAGGGGTCTTCTCCATGCAGAATAAAGAAGCTTAAGTTCTCCATGTGGCTTGGAGAAGGGGTCTCCAGGCTGCTTTAAGAGGCTCTCGCCATGCGGTTTTGAGGAGAGGAGATCCATGTGGTTTGCAGAAAGAAGGCAGTTTGCAAGGAGGCTGAGAATCCAGGCGGTTCTGCATTGAGAGCTGGAGGGCAACACAGCACAGAAAGGACCTCCCCAATCAGAACTGAGTGATTGGCAGCTACTGGTAAAGCTGAACTGTGTTTGGAAAGTAGGGAAACGGTTTCTCTAACTTTTCTAAAGCTAGCCTGGTTTGGTAGGGGGAGGCAAGAATATGTGTTTATGGGTGTTTTAAAGAACATAAGACTTAACAACAGAAATCCGCAAATAACTAAATCTATATAACTGTTAAATAAACAATTCTTTTTCTTTTCACTAAACTCTGGTATTGAGAGTTATAATTTTGGCGGCGGGCAATCGGGCCCCTAACTAAAGAGCCCGTGGGTTTGTTTTCAATTGGAGCAGCCCAGGGGTTCTGTAACAAAATCGCCAGGTGTTTGAAAGCTCTCAGCCACACTACTATTCTCAGTGCCGTAATCACCCTAAACCAATTCCTGTGTGTTAGGGCTTTAGGACAGGGTGCTCTTAGTTAAGTCAGATAAAACGTAACTCTATATGTATGCCAGACTATTCATTCTAAGGATGGTTGGAAGCATAATAGCGGAGATATGTGAATAATATACATGAATGTGATAATATACGAAGCTATTGCTCAGATTAAAGAGGAAAATTCCCCCATATGTACTTGATATCTCAAGTTTCCATTTGTAATGAATATACATCTTTACTTTACATTAGATTATTTGTTTCCGAAAGTATGCTCTATAGGAAAAAGAACAGTCTTTCATATTACCAATGGCAATATTAATTTGTGGTGGGTATATAAGCAATATGTATCAGAAAAAAGTATTTAAAAATACATACCCTCTGATCTGGAAATTCTACTTTTAGTAATATATCACAAGGAAATAAAGATGTGTGTCACAACTTACTTTAAACAGTTTCATGGCAATAATATTGAGCATGTGCCCAATATAGAATACTGTACTACCATTAAAATATGTAGAAAAGGGTAAGTTCAAAAAAGCAGCTCATGTAACAATGTGTACATATATTCCTCATTTTGAAAAACTAAATAAATAAATAGTGAAAACAAGAAAGCCCTGGCAGGGTGGCTTGATTGGTTGGAGCATCACCCCTGATACTCCAGAACTGTGGGTTCAGTTCCAGTTGGTGTGTATACAGGAATCAACCAGTGAGTGCATGTCTGGGTGGAGCAATAAACAGATCAATGTCTCTCTCTCTCTCTCTCTCTCTCTCAAATGAATTAATAAAAAATTGAAAAACAGGAGAGACAAAGACAAGAAAATTAGAGGAATGAAAATCCAGGGTCCCCAACATCTCACTAACAGAATGAGAAAGGAAATTATCACAGAAATAAGAAAAATATTTCCAAATCTAAAGGACATAAATATTTCTATTGAAAGGATCAGGGAAGGCCCAACACAATGAATAGAAAAAAGCCCTGTAAACAGACATTATTGTGAAATTTCAGAAGCCAAAGATGTTGGGGAACATCAGGCAGTCTCTGCCATACTGCCCAAGATATCAATAAAATAGAACAAAAACATTTTCAGATTACCAGCGTATCACAACATTTAACTTCCATGTATCTTCTTTGGGAGTCAACAAGAGGAAGTAATGGGATTTACCTAGAATTTGGGATTAAAGGTAAGAGCAATTCCATCACTTACCAGCTACATAATCTTGGGCAAGTTACTTAAACTCTCCAATGCCTTAATTTCCTCATCTGTAAAGGAAAGATATTTATATTGTTATGAGGTTTAAATGACTTAATATACAAAAAGTACCTAGCTAAATGCAATGTGGTATCCTGGATTAGATTAGTGGAAAGACTAGTGGGATTTGAATAAAGTTTGTAGTTTAGTTAAAACTAGAGTACTGTTAATAATTTATTATTTTGACAAGTGTACTATAGTTATGTTAGACATTAGGGAAGCTAGGTGAAGGGTGTATTGAAACTATACAATCTTTGCAACTTTTCTGTAAATCTAAAATTATTCCAAAATAAAAGATTTATAATGTACTTTGCCCCTACCTTACACCATGTTAAAATGAATTATCAACCTAAATGTAAAAGTTAAAATTATAGAACTCCTATAAGTAAACATAGGGACCTTGAATTAGTCAATGGGTTCTTGGATGTAATACCAAATGCACAAGCAACCAAAGGAAAAATAGACAAAATGGACGTAACCAAAATTAAACATTTTTGTGTTTCAAAGGACACTATTAAGAAAGTGAAAAGATAGCTCATAGAATAGGAAAAATATTTGCAAATCATATATCTGATAAGGGACTTGTATGAAGAATACATAAAGAATTCTCACAATTCACCAACATAAAGAAAACAATTTAAAATGGACAAAGATTTAAATAGACATTTCCAAGGAAGATATACAAAAGGTCAATAAGCAGAAGAAAAGATGGTCAACATCATTAGTCATTTTGGAAACGCAAAACCACAATGAGATACCACTTCACATCTCCTAGAATGGCTTAAATAAAAAGGACAGACAATAATAAGTGCTGATAAGGGTATGAAGAAATTGAAACTTGCATGCATTGTCAGTGGGATTGTAAAATACTGCAGACACTTAAAACAGATAGTTTACCATATGAAATGCTATTTCTAAGTATACACTGAAGAGAATCGAAAACCTATGTCCACATAGAAACATGTACACAAGTGTTCATGTTCATAACAGTATCATTCATGACAGCAAAAACCTAGTATCAACTCAAATGTTTACCAGCTGATGAGTGGATAAAAAAAATGTGGAGTACCCATATACTGGAATATTATTCAGAAAAAAGGGGTGAAGTAGTAATACATGCTATAATGTAAATGAATCTCAAAAACATGCTAAGTGAAACATACAAAGGTAACATATCATATAATTCCATTTATATGAAATGGCCTGAATGAGATTAGGAGTTGCCTAATGATAGCAAGGGCTGTAGGGAGGAAAGAGAGTGACTGTTAATGGATACGGGTTTTTCGGGGGGGGGGGGCGGGAACAGTGATGAAAGTATTATGATGTTGATGTGAATGGTGTGAACTATTATCACTAGTGGTGATAGTCACAAAATTCTGTGCATTTACTAAGGATGATGTAATTGTGTGTTTTTGACAGCTGAATTTTATGTTTTGGGAATTATATCACAATAAAACTATCATTTAAAAAATGCACTTAGAATAATTGTTGGCCCACAAGTGAGTACCATACTTCCAAATATTCATGGCCTCTCCCTGGAGTCTTAAGCGACATACCTCAGCCAGTGAAATGTGAGTAGAAGTGATGGATGTATATAAATTCCTTGAAGTTAGCATGTTCAGCATATCACTTTCCCATCTACTATAATAATCAGCAATACTCATTAGCCTGGGTACTAGAGTAAAAACAATATAGAGTAGACCAGCCCCCAACTTTTGATGGACATATAGCACAAATGAGAAATGATGCTGTAAGTCACTGAGATTTAAGGGTATGTGATGTTAATAACAACAGCTCATCTAATTCCCACCACTGGCAGAAATTGAGAACTAGATACTGTCACACCATCACCTCAAATGATACATTTATGTGGAAGTATCATTCAGACAGTGGAAATATAGTACTGGAGTGCAGATGAGAAGTTAAGGCAGGAGAAGAAATATTCAAATCAATAGCTCTTTACTGAGTGGCCTATGCTGGTCCTGGGTAATGCATGATTTCTCTTTTAGCTAACATTGACTGAGCACACATGAGGTGTCAAAATCCTTCTGGACTTGGGTACATGTGCTGTCTCCAGTCTTGCCAAAGAGTGGTTTGGTGATGAACAACAAGCTTCTCCAATTCTGACCCACACATAAACAATTCTATTTTAGAGAAATTAGTGAAGCAAATGAAAGGCTGCGGGATCCGTTTAAAATAGCTACAGAGTGTTAAGGGCTATGAGCCAGGCCAAACAATGCACCATCCCACATGCCCCACTTGGGCCTGTGATTACTCAAATCCCAGCACTGGCCAGTGGGCTGCCGACCAGGAACATCCCTCCAAAGGACACAGCTGGAAGGCTGTTTGCCAGAAAAGGGCAGAGCTGGACCTGGCCTTAGTCTTTGAATTGACTAAGTCTTACCTGGGGCGAAATGTGTGACACTTTTCTTTGTATTTATAAATTGGTGCTTTATACCATGACTCCTCATTGTTTTGTTTTCCACTTCCTCACTGAGAAGTTTGCTTCTGCAGTTCTGGTAGCAGCTTGGCCTGGCTTGGGAGGCGGAGGAGAGAGATGCATCTCAGACTCTCTTACGCTGAGCAGCCTAAGCCAGGCCAGAAAGCTCATCTGGTATAGCAAGGAGACAGGCAGAGACAAACATCTGTTCATGCGCCAAAGATTTTAAAACCCCTTGTCAATGGAACGTGGTTGGTCCACTCCCGAAACTCCAGGGATGGGCACAAGGACAGAGGCTGGACCTTGAGACACGTAAAACAGGAGAGACATGCAGGACCATGGGGAATAGATGTCTCTTCTACGCACCAGGAGGATAGCCTGGTCGGGTTGGCAGGTTCACACACAATTGTGCCTTGAAGACAGAAGTACAGCAAACACCAAATCGGGGCACCTAGCCCAGGCCTGGGGTGGGAAGGGCAGAGGTGACACCATAGACTAGGAAAGCTTCTGCCTGAAGAGGAAGAAGAGCCTTTGTGGAGGAGGAGAGGAGGCTTGGGTACTTGACGTGCTCTGCCGGGAGGTCTGTGCACAATGGCTGCCCGTCCCGCCCTTTGAAGCAGAGACAGGGAACAGTTAGGAGCTCCCAGGTGCATCTCAACTGCCACAGCATCTCTCAGCCTCGGAGTCTCTCATGTGTACAGCATGCATTTCCTTTTTTAAAAAAACCATAGAAACAACATCTTTAAAGTCAACTCAGTTTCTTTCAACTTGCCCTGCTCTCTCCTGTAACTGAGACAGCCTCAGAGAGGGCCCTTTTCCAATCTCTGATAAAGTGGTCAGGCCTGGGTGACAAGAGGGTTAGGACACAGTAGCAGATACCTCCTAAGAATCAACCCAGGAGAATAAAAATGTTCTTTGGGCCTAAAATTCTACACACTGTTTTAAGATGCTTCATTTCTAGACATCTTTGGTAAATTCTAGAGTGATGAAGAGATGTAGCCTTATACCCAAATCAGGGAACATTAGCACCTATGTAGGAGCAGGGCATTGGATAGGAGACCATGGAGCACATGTACAGTCGGACAGGGATCACGGTCCCTGCCCTGCTGCAGGGTGGGCAGGGAAGGGGGAAGAGTGAAAAAAAGACCCTTACCCCAAGCTGGATATAATCTGAATTCCCATAGCACCGTATCTGTACCCTTGTATCTCTCATTCCATGTGCGAGGACAAGAGTTGGTCTGATCTTCGTTGCCACCTCAGCAGTTCCTGGTTGATGCCATGTACCAAAGCAGTATTCAGTAACTGGAGGAGTCTGGAGCCAGACTGGTGTATTGAGATTCTGGGTTTTCCACTCATGTTTGTTTTTCACAGAAGTTGTTTATCCCATTTTATTTATTTATATTTTTAAGTATATTTTATTATGTTGTTACCATAGTCCCAATTTTTTTCCCTTTGCTCCCCTTTGCCCAGTACCCCCTCCCTCCAGCAATCTCACACCCCCTTAGTTCACGTCCATGGGTCGTGCATATAAGTTCTTTGGCTTCACCCTTTCCTGTGTTATTCTTAACTTCCCCCTGTCTATTTTGTACCTACCAATTATGCTTTGTAATCCCTGCAACATTTCCCCATTTCTCCCCCTTCTCCTGCCCAGCTGATAACCCTCCAAATGATCCCCATACCTATGATTCTGTTCCTATTCTGGTTTGCTTAGTTGGATTTTGTTTTTATTCTTTAGATTCAGTTGTTGATAGTTGTGAGTTTGTTGTCATTTGAATGTTCATAATTTTGATCTTCTTTTTCTTAAGTAAATCCCTTTGACATTTCACATAACCATGACCTGGTGATGATGAACTCCTTCAACTTTACCTTGTCTGGGAAGCACTTCATCTGCCCTTCCATTCTAATGATAGCTTTGCTGGGTAGAGTAATCTTGGTTGTGGGTTCTTACTTTTCATCATTTTGAATACTTCTTGCCAGTCCCTTCTTGCTTGCAAAGTTTCTTTTGAGAAATCAGCTGATAGTCTTATAGGCACCCATTTGTAAGTAACTCTCTGCTTTTTTCTTGCTGCCCTTAAGATTCTTTATCTTGAAACTTTGGCATTTAGTTATGATGTGTCTTGGTGTGGTCCTCCTTGGGTCTAGCTTGTTTGGGACTCTGTGCTTCCTAGACTTGTATATCTATTTCCTTCACCAAATTTGGGAAGTTTTCCTTCATTATTTTTTCACATAAGCTTTTAATTTCTTGCTCTTCCTTTTGTCCTTCTGGCGCCCCTATGATTTTGATGTTGGCATGTTTAAAGTTGTCCCAGAGGTTCTTATGCCTCTCTTCATGTTTTTAAATTCTTGTTTCCTCATTCTGTGCTGGTTGACTGTTTTTTTTTTTTTTTATGGTCCAAATCATTGATTTGAACCCCAGTTTTCTTCCCTTCACCATTGCTTTTGCATGGATTTTCCTTCGTTTAATTTAGCATTGCCTTCACTTCTTCCCTTATGTGCCTGCTGTACTTAAGCATATCTGTCAAACCTGTGAGCATCTTTATAACCAGTGTTTTGAACTCTATGTCTGTTAGGTTGGCTGTCTTGTCATCACTTAGTTCTCCCACTGGAACCTTGATCTGTTCCCTCTTTTGGTCCATACTTCTCTGTCTCCTCATCTTGACAGGCTCCTGTGTTTGTTTGCCTCTGTGTCTTAGGTAGAGCTGTAGCACCTGTTATATTTAAGGGGCGGAGCCTTAGATATTTGTCAATGCAAGGCGACCCATTTCACCAGGTTGTGGCGCTGTATGTGGGGGAGGGGTCTGAGAGGGAATAATGTCACTTGCTCAGCACTTGACCCTTTTCCAGGCACTTCTCCCACTTCCGTATGGGACTGGTGCCTCTCTAGCTGTTTCCCTGGCCGTCATTCCCAGAGTGGGTGAGTCTGAGGATGTTCCAGGAGCACGGGGGCCCTTTAAACAAGTGGACTCTGCTGAGAGACCGGCCATTTCTTCCTCTGCCCCACGCCCCACTGGTTTGCACAGTCAGAAGCAATGAGGCTTTATTTTCCCCGTCACTGAGACCATGAGATGTGCAGTCTGGTCTGTGAGTGCTCTCCAACTGTCCCTCTCTACTTTTTAAAATGTGTGACTGCGCTTTCTGCTGGCCTGCCACTGCTATGCCACCACACCACGCCCTTTCTGCCCTGGCTCTGCCCCTCCTACCTGACTGGATCAGTATTTCTTCTTTATATCTTTGTTGGATTTCTATGCAGCTCAATTTTCCGGAACTTCTGGTTGTCTCTAGTTTAGAGGTAGTTGTAGTCCTTCTTAGTTGGTGAGGGAGATGCAGCGTGTCTACCTACGCCTTCATCTTGGCCAGAAGTCTATCTCATTTTAATAGTGAACAAACTGAGGTATAGTGATTTGTTCAACTATTCATTCAATAAATATTTATTGTGAGCCAAGGCACTGTTCTGAATATTGGGGATAAAGACAAAAATTATGACACTTGCATACTAGTGAGAGTAGACAAAAACAAATGAAGATGTAAAATGCATAGCCTGTCAGCCATCAATGCTATGGAGAAAAATAAAGCTGGGAAGGGGATTTTTAAAAGAAAAGGTCAGCCCTGGCCAGGTAGCTCAGTTTTTTGGAGTGTTATCCTGTACACCAAAAGGTTGCAGGTTCAATTCCTGGTCAGGGCACATACCTAGGTTGTGAGTTTGATTCCCCAGTTGGAACGTGTATACAAGGCAACCAATTGATGTTTCTCTCTCACATTGATGTCTCTCTCTCTTCCTTCCTCTCTCTAAAATCAATAAATTTAAAAATTTAAGGGAGGGTCAGAAAACGCTTCCTATGCAGGAGATACTTGAACAGAGACCAGGAAGAGGTGGGGAGCTCACCGAATGGGAATGTGGTGGAAGGCCATTCCAGGAAGGGCAAGGCCCTGGGTGAGAGTCTGGTGAACAAGGAGCCACAAGGAGCCACAAGGAAGCCATAAAGTTCTGTGACTTGTACAGGTTTCATCAATACAAAGCTTGCGTCCCCATCTAAACGTCAGAAAACTGTTTTTATTTCATGGCCAAATACAATGGGTATATTTTATAACTTTAAGGTTTTGTTTTCTTTCCCTTCTATACATCTCTGTCTGAACACATTTAATTTATATGCTGATACTAAGTTTTTAACATGGCTTTTTTTCCTTAGCCATTTAAAAATATTTTTTATTTATTTATTTTTTAGAATGGAGGAGGGGAAGAGGGAGAAAAACATTACTGTGTGAGAGAAACATTGATTGGTTGCTTCTTGCACATCCCCAACTGATGATCAGGCCTGCAACCCAGGCATGTGCCTTGACTGGGAATCGAACCAGCAACCTTTCAGTCTGCAGGATGGCACTCAATCCACTAAGCCACGCCAGCCAGGGCATCTTCCCTTTTTATAGTTGAATAATATTCCATTATATGTATGGGGGGGCAAAAGTAGGTTTACAGTTGTTCCTATGGAAAATAATAAATAATAATGCAAGAATAAACTGTGTTTCATGTACAGTACTCAGAACTGTAAACTTCCTTTTGCCATACCATGTACACACTGCATTTTATTTAACCATTCATCTGTTGATCATTTGTTGCTTCTACCTTTGGCTCTTGTAATGCTATTGTGAAGATTAGTGTACAAATATCTGTTTGAGTCCCTGCTTTCTTTGACTATATACACAGAGGGGAATTGGTGGATCATATGGTAATTCTGTTTAGCTTCTTTGAGGAACTGCCAAAACTTTTCCACAATGACTGTACCATTTTACACGCCCAGCAACAATGTACAAGGTTCCAATTTTTCCTTATCAACACTTGTTATTTTGTTTTGTTTGTTTTGAATAGCCATTCTAATAAGTTTGAAGTAGCACCTCATTGTGGCTCAGGTTTTTCTTTTCTCACTGACTCCAAATTTGTGATCCATCTTTAATAGGTGTATGTATTTTTAGTTTTGGTCCTAGTGGCTCTTTGGTTTTTTGACCTACTTCTAAATTTATATCAAAGATTCTGAACCAGTGGCTATTTTCATTCTCAGTCCTTCCCTATGAAGGACATTTGGGAATGAAGGGAGGGAGACATTTGCAGTTGTCACAACACAAGGAGGGGGTGCTACTGTCATCTAGTGGGTAGAGGCCAGGGATGCCGCTAAACATCCTACAGTGTACAGGTCACTTGCAATAATTTGGCCCCAAATGTCAATAGTGCCAAGGTCGTGAAACCCTGGATTATAACTATCTTGTCATTTTTCGTGTACTTTTATAAAGTACCTTAAATTCTTTTGGGAATAAAGCAGACTATATAGTGAACTATTGCTTCTTAACTAAATGATGCTAACATTGTGATAAAGATGCAGAAGGCATAATTTTCTTTTATAATAGCCTCTATATGTATACTCAGGTCATATATATATGAATATATTTATTGAATTAGTTGCTTAATTTAATAACCTAAAATATAATGTAATGAAAATATTGCCATTAATGTTCTCAAAAAATTGATATGTCCCTGAAGAAAATAGCAAATCTAGATATCTGGCCTTTCATTAAATTGAAAAATATCACATACCAGCCTCTCTGGCACTAATTACACATGGGTGGGCCAGGTGGATATGTTCCCTGTACCCATGTAGCACAAACCTCACTAATGAATATCTGATGTTAGGGCAAGCAATTTTTTAGTGTTTTTCACCTCGTTTAGTGTTTTTCAGAACTGCAGTCTTGAATTCTCTTTCAATTAAGTCATATATTTCCGTGTCTTTATTTTCTGGAGATTTTTCACTTTCTTTCTGAGCTGCCTCTTTCCTTGGTTATTCATATTATTTGATGGATTCCTTCCTGACTAGGCATCTATGTATGAGTGGCACTTCTCTAATAGAAGTGTTTGATGCATCTCCCCTTTTAAGTTGAACAGTTAAGGAAACAAAAAATTCTTATAAAGTGAAAAACTTTAATTGTTTAAAGCGAAGGCATAAGTAAATATTTCAGGTTATCATACAACATTACAATAAGAAATTTCAACAGTAAAATGAAATAGATTATAATTTTACATCTCATTGGATACCTAATATATTATTCTATTGTCTATTCTTTGGAGAGAAAGAGGGGATAGGTAGATCAATGGGTGTGATGTAAAAACTTGGATTATAGTCTCCACTCCACTTTTAACCAAAATTTTAATTTCAGTAGAATGAATTAAATTAAGTTTAAATTAATTTAAAAACTTACTGTTTTGCTAATAACAAAGCAGCAATAACTTTCTTGCTAAAGCTCATTGTTTTAATAAAGTAAATCACTGATTTCTGAAATGTTAGCTATCACTGTCTGATATTACAATAATCAAGCTGGCCATAAAAGGGCTTTACCAAAACACAATTCATATACTTTCCTTATTTAAATCTGAAAATTATAGTGCATTATGTAAAAGATAAAGGAGAATGAGGAACCAAATAATTTTTAATGTTAAAAATAAAATACTTAAAAAGCTCTAGAGCTTGTTTTCAATCAAAGGCACTATCTGGAGAGTAGCAAGTTGCATCATAAGCTAAGAAAAAGTTGGGTTTTTTTCCTTCCAAAACAGCCAGTCAGTTAGTTCGGATTTGATGTCTCAATTAGTCATCAAACTTTGAGTGCCTAATATTCATCAATAAAAAGGGTAGAAATTGTGTAAAGTTACACCTTTGACTTCTTTTTCTAGGATGAAAAATTACCACTAATTTTTAAAAAGCTGTTGAAGTATTTTCTTGATCTAAAAGGTCTGTTTTAAATGCAATTTCCATTGTTTTCAGATCACTTGTAAGCCTCTACCCTGAGACTTTCAACCCAAGATGGCAATGGGTTGAGTTAGCCCTAGGGATTAAGTTTTTTGAGTTTTAAAAATTTCATTCACTTCCTCCCTGCTCCAATATCCCTCACCTCTACTTAACTAAATAACATTTAAATGACACAAAATACCAGAGACTATTTAAAATTTATCAAGAACACACTGTCCAATGTCTCAAAGTCATAATTTCAATAAAATGGAATATAATCAGAGCATAATATCCTATTGTACCCTAAAGGTCAGGAAGATTTTAAACTCTTCTAAGGAGTATTTGAATCAAAGATGTTGAATGAGAAGATCGTTTCTTGTTTTTCACTGTCCAAATTACAAGAGTATCAATGGAGTAAGGTTTAGTTACCATAATTCTTTTAATACCTAATTAAACAGTACTTAGGAAATTCTCTAAGAATATCATTCAAAGTTTAGAATTAAAACATGATTATAGAAAGACATTCTTTCTTTTAAAGTCAGATTACAACACTGACTCCATGAAGCACACCCTAAAGGTTCATCATACACACCTTGAAGAACAGTGCTGGGATTCTGGAATTCTTTCTCCATTTCCAAAGGTACATATATCTTTCCAAATTTGTTTATGGCATCAAAAACTTCATGATATAAAACAGCTGGCACACTTTCCATTTTGAATAGTTCTGAGTACAAGATCCACCAGGAAATTTTAGGTTTCCAAACTATTAGCTTAACAGCAAAAGCAAATGGTTCCATCTACCATTGAGACAAATTGAAGAAGTAAGCCTACATTTTAGAGTATCTAAATCAGGAATCAGCAAACTTCTCCTCTAAAAAGCCAGACAATATATATTTTAGGGTACTCAACTTTGCCACTGTAACACAAAAGCAGCCATAGACAATATAATGGACAAGCATGAGTAACCAATAAAACTTTATTTATCAATACTGAAATTTGAATTTTATATGATTTTCATGTGACAAAATATTTTTTTGATATTTTTCCTTAACTATTTGAAAATGTAAAAACCACTCTTAATTTGTAAATCACATAAAGATAGGCAGCTGGCTGGAACTGGCTCATGGGTGTAGTTGTTGATGTGGGTGTCAAAGCAATCATGTGACCATGAATCATCTCATTTCACCTGGGCATCAGTAGCCTCCCAGGCTGACAGTAATGAACCCCCAAAGCACCAGACAATTCTAGAAGTAGTATCTACACTCATAAGCTGTGAAATGTAACTTAAACTTATTTAAAGTCACATTAATTTTCAGAAAAGAAGGGAAATGAGAAATTCATTAGATGAACCTTTTCAAACACTTTGGTGTCAGATAAACCTGAATTAAAATCTTGGCCCTGCTAATTACTAACATGTGACCACAGGTAAATTACTTAACCACAAGTAATTAGCCTGGTGCTACTGAAACAGTAGGCATGTTTTCAATCTCGTTTCGCAAATAGCTACAAAAGGTTTGCTGGAAAAGCCTAGTCCACGGAGATGCATAAGGCTTAACTTCTGGTTTTATTTATTATATATATTTAAAAATTTTTGTCTTCATCCAAGGATATTATTTTCATTGCTTTAGAGAGAGAGGAAGGGAGAGAGAGAAACATCAATGTGAGAGAGACGCATCAATTAGTTGCCTCCCATATGTGCCTGGAGTGGGGAAAGGCACCCAGACTGGGGGTCCTGGGGATCCCAGGGATCCTATGTCTCCAGGACCAGGAGTCACATGTGCCTGCACATGGACTGGGAATTAAACCCTGACCTATGTATGTGTCCTGACTGGGACTCGAACCTGCAGCCCTTCGGTTACAGGTTGACACTCCAACTGAGCCACACCAGGCAGAGTTCCTGGTTTTAGACAGAACACTATTTTTGTCTCTTCTACTCTATTCTGCAATATATATATATATTTTTTTCTGCAGGCAAAATATTGTGCAATATTTTATCTCCATATATACTGAATTCTACCTTCCCCTCTTATCCTTGGAGGCTGCTGATAAAAATGGGAGTTGAAAGCATCCAGTCAACACGTTCTTGCTGTTTTTCCACAGTGTAGGTATAATTTGGGTGTTTCTTCCAATTTATCAATGATAGATACTAATTTCCAAAGAAATAGTCTAGATGATAAAAAAGGAAGAATTGGTAGAAAAGAATTCTTGAGGCTTTATCTATAGATAAGTAATTAGAGAATCTGAAGATAATGCTCATAGATTATTTGCAGATATTAGTGTTGTGTATCTTGAACTTAAGTCCATTTCTTAATTTATATTACGTAGAATATTAGCACTAAGTAATGTGGGCTATAACCTCTTGAATCATGGACAATTTATTAGTTACATATACATGAAGTAAAAGGTCTTAGCAATAGTGTTTTTGAACAAGTATCAGTTATGAATTTTCTAGTGTTGAATGCTAAGCAAAATACTAAAGCTATTAAAATATTAGTGTTTGGTTTTATTTTCAATTTCCTTTTAACTTTTTATTTACAGAAGTCTTGTTAGAATGCTGAAGGCAGTCATTTGCAACATGTACATTCTCCATATAAAATGATGTTCAATATTGGGTGATGCTTATTTATAAATTATGTACAAAAAGCAATATATTTGTATTATAGTTAACTTACTGCTCTGACTGGTAAACAATATATGGAAGTATCATATGCACATAAAAATTAATTCAAACAAAACTTAAAGCTCTCAAGAAAGATAGCCATTAATTTCTATTTATAAAATTACATGGAAAAAAAACCCCACTGTGTTTGGGAACTTTCAGTGGCTCACAGATAAAGCAGTAATTTCAACTGAGAAAAAAGTCGCCCAAACACAAAAGAACAAGATAAATCAGATGTACGTCTTGGTCAAATGTTTGTAGAGCGTTGCCCTGAAAACAGATTGATAAACATAAATATACAATTTTTTTACTGAGCATAAAATATTGCACAAGAGCAGTTTTGTCTGAAGAAAATTAAATTTTCCATGGTTTTGAACTTCAAAATGGTTCCCATATATAGATATAATTGTATTTTCTACACAAGAAACATTTAATATTCAGTAATACTGTTAGAACCTTATTTTTCACATTAACCATATTTCAGTCTACTTTATGGCAATGGTAAGTCAGTGGTGAAGGTTTGGCAAAGATAAAAAGGCAGATAAGATCAAAAAATATATATATGTACATATGAAACAGATATGTCCCCAAAACCCTTAATTATATAACTGATCCCTTAAAAAAATCCACAGTCTAGTTCACAGTGATGGTCAGACAGTGGTTGAGTACGATCCTCTTTTCCTTGAGGGCCGGTCCTTTTGAGCCACTTGATCTCTCTCTCTGGTTTCCATCACACTGTCCTCTGTTTCACTTTCACTGGCATCTGCCACAGCAGGGTCTAAAGACAGGGGGTCGGATTTTCTGTGCAAAGGAAAACCAATGCCACTCTCCTGTAAGGAATTATCTATAAAATCTTCATCAGAGGAATGGAAGGACTCATCATCTCCTATTAAATGATTGACAATGTGAATTCCATCAAAGGGGGGTTGTCCTGAGAAGCTCCTCTGGCCTTTTAGGCACCTGAGCTGTCAAAACAAAATGCAAGTTAATATACTCAACTGGGGGAAATACATACACACCGCCACCAAGAAAGCAAACATTTCATGTTTAAGGAAGATGATAGCATGATCTTTTTTCATTTATAGATATAATAGTAACTACCAATTTTTGAGGAACTCCTGTGTATTACATCATGGGCACATAGCTTGTTATTTTAATTGAATCATCGCCAACAGTTCAGTATGACACATTTTATTATTTGCATTTTATAGATTAGGAAATAGAGTCTCAGGTAGAACAACTTGCTGAGGACACATAGCTAACAGTAAAGTTCAGATTCAAATCAAACCTTTATTTTACTAGAGATAATACAATGAACCCCATGTATCGATCACTACCTTTCACCAACTAACCCAGCATGGATAATCTTGTTACATTATACCTCTGCAGTCCCTAGATTATTCTGAGGTAAATCTCAGACATCTTATCAGTTCACCTGTAAATATTTCAGTGTTCATCTCTAGAAAACATGGGCTTAAAGACCATATTCTAAACTCTCACACACACAATCTTACTTACAAGTAACTCTCCTTATTTCAGTGGATGGTGAGAATGATTTGCAAATCATTGAAATCTGTCTTATTGTCCTGTTATAATAATCTAAGAATCACCATACCACTATCATTCTATGAAGGTAGGAATGCTTCTTCCCATTAAGGTTATTTCCTTCAGTAGTGTATAACATTTTCACCTTCTCTCCCCTGCTCCTTCCCGGGAGAAGGAGTGGCTTCTGTCCCCAAGGGGCAGGGGAGAAGAACTGCATGCATTGCTCAGCTTTTCCCCTCCCTGTCTTTGGGAAACAGGCTCTGTTTCTCTGTCCATGGAGTTTCATAGGGCATGACCCTCAATGGGGAAGGGTTGTGGAGATCTAATGCTACATTTTACTGGGTGAGCAAGTCTGACTAATCCTAGAATTCAGTATTGGAAAAGCCATTGACACACACCTAAGCCACATTATCCAAAAGCAGTTTTATCAGAATGTAAGGTTACACTATGAATACTACTACTTGTGCTACCATGTAGTTAAGACATTAGCCCTGTCCTATAGAGTTTATGTTCTAAATATAAAACTTAATTTCAATATTGTCACATGTTAAAGGATGCAAAACAACAATAAAAAACAATTAACTACCAATATCTGCTTTGATTATCAAAAATTTTGCTGAAATGTTCCCCATGTCTCCTACCCTTATCATTACATATCAGTCTTCAATTTTGTTTATCAGCGATACAGTCCCCGTCACTTATGAGTACTATCTTTCAGATCTTGAGATAAAGGCAATGTGAAACATTCAGGAAATATTACATACACTTTCAAAACTAACGGTTCTAGGAGTAAAGACATTACAGCGTTGCTATAACACCTCCCAGCTTTCCCTATAGACTTCCAGGAAGACGTGAAGAAACCTTAACACTTCCCTGCTGGTGTGTGACAACAGGAAATGAGAGGGATGTGGACTCAGTATAGGGACATCTGCCCCAGGCAAACTTGCAACCATAGAGAAGTTCCTGTGCCCTTGCCCAGGAGAACAAGATAATAGCGAGGTACAATGTAATTAAAATAACACCTTTCTCCTTGGCAGAGCAGAAGGGATACAAACTGGAGATGAATCTTCAGGGAAAGGGCACAGAGCACCACAAAGCCTCCCCATGGTTGTGATACCCACTGCATTACAACTGCCACGTTCTGATGCAACATCCTATCACCACATTGCAACACATAATTTATAGCTCCAAGTGTTAAATTATGTCAGTTAATCTCTTCCTTTCTCTCTTTTCCCCAGGCCCTTCAGAAGAAATGATATGGAACACGTGTCTTCCTCCTTCCTGGCTGTTCGAAAGGGGGATGGCAAAGGAACCACAACTCCCCAATTGTTTGGAAAGTTGTACCTTCCCTCTGCTCTAACAAAATTTACTGCAACTAAAACCCTGCGGTCTCATCAGATGTTAATAAGCGACCTCAAATATATGAAACTAACTATGAGTTGAGGGGTGGTTTCCTCAATGTCAAAGGAGATGCAATTAATGCTTCTTTATTTGAGAACTTCTAATAGCAAAGGCACAGAGAAATTTTTGGTGGACAAAAGAAAAAGTTGAAGGTAAGGGACTTATTTGGTAAAGTTGAAACTATTACTGAGTCATCCCCTAGACCTAGGAGGAAAGTGGACACTGGGCAAGAAATTCCAGGGTACTGAGTACCCAGAGTATGATCTGGCAGGGGCTACACTTCAGATGGACACAGCCTTTGGGACTCCTCATCCTGTGAAGTGGGATTTGGCTGGAAGAAGGCTGGGGCTAGGCCCTCTGCAGTGCAGCCTTGGTTGCCTAGATTGAAGAGCTGTACTGCCTATCCTTAGTACTATGCTTTTAGGAGCTAATTGTATTTAAACAATAACAAAAAGCAGATAATTAGCCTTCTCAAACCAACCCTCCCTCCAAAACTTTCAGGGATATTATCAATAGCTAATTTAGATTAGCATATCTCAAAGTATGGTCCACTGATCATCACATCAGGACAACAAAGGATGCCTGTTAAAAAGGTAGCATTGCTACCCAGATCTAAGAAATCAAAACTCAAGAGTGAAATCCCAGAATCTACCTTTTTAACAGGTATCTCAGGAGATTCTGATATCCTCAGTTTGAGAATCACTGTGGTAGATCCTCTGTTCCAACCAAATGGGACTGAGTCAGAAAGGAATTGACGTGCCTGAAATGGAACTCTTAACACGTTGCGTGCCGGGGAATTTAAATGCCTTTTAGAAATGACGAGAATTCTTGCCACCTGTATACAATGTGTTAATTATTCAGGACAAACATGCTTTTGAACTAAGAACATGTCCTGTGTGTGTCTGGTATATACAAATGGACACCATCTTTCAGCAGCACAACCAAGCTGGGCCAACCACACCAACCAGTAAGGAGCAGTCAGTTTAAACATCTTTTCCTGAAACCTTTCTCCTGGTAGGGTCTAGGAATTATTTGTTCAAAAGAACAGAACAGTTTTGATGCATATCCCAGGGTAAGGACCACCGCTCTAGGAAACCTTTTGTTAGTTTGTTGGGTTTGTCTAACATCCCTTTTGGGTCAAGCACGGGACTAGGAATCTGACAAAAACTACTAACTCTGTCTTGAAAAGACACGTATATTTTTTTACCATACCCTTGGGCCCATTGTCTGTTCTAATTTTTGGTTAAAGATTGCAGGAATAGCTTCATGACACTAACAACAATGATGACTTTGTAAAATGCTAGTAATAAATTCAGATCATGGAAAAGAAAGAAAAAGTACTGTTTTTCCAGGTGAAATTAGACATAGATTTTTAAAGTGACTGAATGTGCCTACAAGTACTTTTGAGATTCACCAAGGAAAGAAGAGGCACCAGGACTTCCTGAAATTGTAAGTAAAGGGATTCTTCTCTGGTGAATCTTGGAATTCCTTAAAGAAATGTCTCAGCAAGACCATCCTACCATGACAGTCATAGTCAGCAAACCCTACCCAACCATTTAGAACTTCCTGTCCACTTTGTAAGTTCTTCAGTCAAAGTTTGAGTAAAGAGTCCAATATTACCAGACATTTGAGGAAAGCATCTAAAAGAAGCCAGAAAAAAGGCACCTTCTCTGGGGAGAAGAAAACTTCTAAGAAATCATTTACTCTCTCTGAAGACACTGCATCCATGTAGAAAAGAACAGGATACTCTAAAAAAGAGATCTTAGAAAACAAAACAAACACACACAAATAAAATAAAAAGAGATCTTAGGCATAAATTTTTCTAATATGAAAAACATGCGCTTTGAGACTGAAGAAACCTATGACGTACCCAGGACAGTGGATTAAAGTAAACCTACACCTTGTTACATCTTAGGGAAATTTCAGGACACTGAGCACAAAGGAAAGAATAAAGCATCCAGCCCAAAACAAAAACATGGTTTATATAAGAGATTAAGAATCACTTTCAAAATTCTGAGAAAAGATAATTTCTAGTCTACATTAAAAAATTATAATTATCTTAAATTTGTTTTATTTTCAAACTATCAAGGAAGTGTGAGGCTAAAATGAGTTAAAAGCCGCAAGGGCTAACAGGTCCCTCGCAAAGCAAATGCTCTTCTGGGTGAATCCTGGTAACCAACATGAGATACAACCTTTTTCTGCTTTACCTCCCATAAGTCATGTTTTCTAAAGAAAGAAAGGTGATTTGCTCCACCAAACTGAAGTACATCAAGAAATAAAAGACATCCTTTTGTTTTTGATCCATGAAAAAGGAAGTCCAAAACAAAAGTGAAGCAAAAGGAATCCCACAGATGATGACAAAGCTCCCAAGAGGACAGCTCTGCAGGGGGCCTCGAGGCACCTCCTCCTCACGGAAGTAGACTGCAGCAGGTCAGGTGAAAGATTTCTTCAACAAGGGAAAATTAATAGTACAACTAAATTGTATGAATAGAGGAGATGAACACATGACGGGATTTACATGGAATCAGAGGAGAGTTACACATAAGAAAACGCACCCTATGAGAAAATGAAAACACAATCATTTGAATAAATATATCATGTAGAATAATTATATTAAGACATTGTTTCCAAGACTTCCCAGCCAAGATGGAGGCATAGACAGACACAATCCCTCCACAACTAAGAAGGAGTACAACTACCTCAAAACTAGAAACAACCAGAAGTTCCAGAAAATCAAACTGCATGGAAGTCCAGCAAGCAAAGATATAAAGAAGAAATACTCATCCAGACAGGTAGGAGGGGCAGAGCTGGGGCAGAGAGGACAAGGTGTGGTGGCAGCAGCAGCAGCGGTGGCAGAGGCAGGCCAGCAGAAAGCTCAGTCACACATTCTAAAAAGTCAGGAGGGACACCTGGGGAGCATTCCCAGCCCCTCACCAGATCTCGAAGTCCACGGTCCCAGCACCAGGGAAAATCAAGTCTCATTGCTTCTGACTGTGCAAACCAGTGGGGGTTAGGGTGGAGGCAGAAACTGCTGATCTCAGCAGAGTCTGCTTGTTTAAAGGGCCCCCACGGTCCTAGAACGTCCGAAGACCCACCCACTTTGGGAACGACCGCCAGGGCAGCAGCTAGAGGGGCGCCAGTCCAGTGCAGAAGTGGGAGAGGTGCCTGGAAAAGGGGTGAGTGCTGGGCAGGCGGCATTGTTCCCTCTCGGACCCCTTCCCCACAAACAGCGCCACAATGTGGTGAAACAGGTCGCCCTGCACAGATGAATATCTAAGGCTCCGCCCCTTATAATGTAACAGGAGTGACAGTCTACCTGGGACGTGGGGGCAAGCAAACATAGGAGCCTGTCAGAATGAGGAGACAGAGAAGTATGGCCCAAAAGGGGAAATGGATCAAGGTTCCAGTAGGAGGACTAAGTGACGAGGAGATAGCCAACCTAACAGATGAGGAGATAGACAACCTAACAGATGCAGAATTCAAAACACTGGTGATAAAGATGCTCACAGGCTTGCCAGATATGCTTGAGTATGGCAAACACATAAGAGAAGAAGTGAAGGCTATGCTAAGTGAAACGAAGGAAAATCTACACAAAACCAATGGTGAAGGGAAGGAAACTGGGATTCAAATAAATGATTTCAAACATAAGGAAGAAAAATACAGTTAACCAGTGCAGAATGAGGAAGCAAGAATTGAAAAAAATGAGGAAAACTTCCCAAATTTTGTGAAGGAGATGGACATACATGTCCGGAAAGCACGGAGGGTCCCGGGCAAACTGGACCCAGAGGAGACCACACCAGGACGCATCATGTTTGAGATGCCTAAGGTGAAAGATAAAGAGAGTCCTGGGGGCAGCAAGAGAGGCGGAGAGTTGCCTACAGGGGGGTGCCTATAGGACTATCAGCTGATTTCTCAGAGGACACTTTGCAGGCAGGAAGGGACTGGCAAGCAGTATTCAATGTGATGAAAATCAACCTACAACCAAGATTACTCTATCCAGCAAAGCTATCATTTGGAATGGAAGGGCAGATGAAGTGCTTCCCAGACAAAGTGAAGCTAAAGGAGCTCATCATCACGAAGCCATTATTATATTAAATGTCAAAGTGATTTACTTAAGAAAAAGAAGATCAAAACTATGAACACTAAAATGGCAACAAACTCACAACTATCAACAACTGAATCTAAAAAATGAAAACAAAATCCAACTAAGCAAACCAGAATAGGAACAGAATCATAGGTATGGGGATCATTTGAAGGGTCATCAGCTGGGAGGGGTTAGGGGGAGAAATGGGGAAATGGTGCAGGGACTAAGAAGCGTAATCTGTTGGTACAAAATAGACAGGGGGATGTTAAGAATAATATAGGAAAGGGTGAAGCCAAAGAACTTACATGCACGACCCACGGACATGAACTAAGGGGGGAGGGATTGCCTGAGGGAAGAGGGTACTAGGCAGAGGGGAGTAAAGGGGAAAAAATTGGAACTACTGTAACAACATAATCAATAAAAAAATAAATTTTTTTCCATACAATTGAATGCTATTTGGCAATAAAAAGCAATGAAGTACTGATACATGGATGAACCTCAAAAACATTAAGGTGAGTCAAAGAGGCCCGATACAAAAGATGACATAGTGCATGATTCCACTGACATGAAATGTCCAGAATGGACAAGTCTATAGAGACAGAAAGTAGATCAGTGGATGCCTTGGACTTGGGGAGAAGGGAGGAGAAAGGGACATGAGATTTCTTTTTGGGGTGATAGAAATATTCCAAAAATTAGATTGTGGTATGTTTGCACAACTCTGTAAATACACCAAAAGCCATTGAAATTTACACTTAAAATGGAAGAACTTTATATGTAAATTTTATCTCAATAAAGCTGTTTCAAACAGAGTCAGAACAACAAATTATTCTCTTCCCTGACCCCCACCGCCCATCCACACTATTTTCCCAACTTCCCCGATAAGACCATTTTGGAAACTTGTGAAAATCAGACTTCCCAGGCCTGTCTTCAGTCTCCAGAGGCGGGACCTGAGAAGTTGCACACTTAAGCACATGTGTGCTGATGTTCCACTGTGAATTTATATAGACTTAATGATGTAAATGAAAACTAATGAATATTAATACCACCAAAATCATTATACAGGCATAACTTGTTTTATTGTGCTTTGCTTTATTGCACTCACAAATACTGCATTTTTTACAAATTGAAGGTCTGTGGCAACTTTGCATTGAGCAAGCCTATCAGCACATTTTTTCCAGCAGCAGTTGCCCACTTTGTGTGTCTGCATCACATTTTGGTAATTCTCACAATATCTCATACTTTTTCATTACAGTCATGTGCTGCAACTGCATACCACATACAAATAGGATGGAGCTGAAAAGTTCCTATCGCCTAGTGATGCTGTAGTCACTGTAACGCTGTAACGCAATGCAATACTCGTGTGTGTGGCAATGCTGGTGCACAGCGTTTATAAAGTTTGCAGTAGAGTAATGCCCTTGGCATACACATTCACTACCACTCACTCCCTGACTCACCCAGAGTAACTTCCAGTCCTGCAAACTCCTTTCATGGTAAGTGCCCTATACAGGTGCACCATGTTTTACCTCTTACACTGTATTTTTACTGTACTTTTCCTATTTAAGATATGTTTAGATACATAAATGCTTACATTGTGTTACAAATGCCTACAGTATTCAGTATAGTAACATGCTGTACAGGTTTGTAGCCTAGGAGCAATAGGCCTAGATGTGTAGTAAGCTCTCCCACCTAGGTTTGTGTAAGTGCCCTATATGATGTTTGCACAAAGACAAAATCACCTAATGACACATTTCCGATGCATGATGTATTACTACATTTGTTATGGTGATCTGTGATCAGTAATTTTTAAAAAATCCTCACCTGAGGACATTTTTTCATTGCTTTTGGGGAGACAGAGAGACAGAAAGAGGGAGGGAGGGATGAAGGGAGGGGGAGAGAGAGAGAGAGAGAGAGAAAGAAACATCGATATGAAAGAGAAACATTGATTGGTTTGCTTCTTGGATGCACCCCGACCAGGGACTGAACCGGCAACCCAGGCACATGCCCTGACCAGAGATCGAACCCACAACCTTTCAGTTTACGGGATGATGCTCCAACCAACCGAGTCACACTGACCAGGGCTGTGATCAGTAATCTTTGATGTTAATATTGTAATTTGGAGTGAGCCATGAATCACACCCATAATCAGTAAATGTTGTATGTTGTGACAGCTTTAACTGGTTGTGCCCCCACCCCCTGCCCATGTCTCTCTCCCTCTCCTTAGGTCTCCTTATTCCCTGTGACACAACAATATTGAAACTGGGCCAATTAATAACCCTATAATGGCCTCTAAGTGTTCAAGTGAAAGAAAAGTTAAACGGCTCTCACTTTAACTTGAAAGCTGGAAATGACTGAACTTAGTGAGGAAGGCATGTTAAAAGCTGAGACAGGCCTTAAAGCTAAGTCTCTTGGATTAAATAAGTTAGCCAAGTTGCGAATGCAAAAGAATAGTTCTTAAAGAAAATCACAAGTACTACTCCAGTGAATACATGAATAATAAAGTGAAACAGACTTGTTGCTGATATGGAGAAAGTTTTAGTGGTCTGGATAGAAGATCAATCCAGCCACAACATTCCTTTAAGCCAAAGTCTAACCTAGAGCAAGGCCCTAACTCTCTTCAATTCTCTGAAGGTTAAGAGAGGTGAGGAAGCTGTAGAAGAAGTTTGAAGTTAGCAAAGGTTGGTTCACGAGGTTTAAGGAAAGATGCTTCCTCCATAATATACAAGTGGATGCAGAAGTGGCAGCAAGCTGCTCTGAAGATCTAGCTAAGATAATAAAGGTAGCTACACTAAACAACAGATTTTCCATGTAGACAAAACAGCCTTACATTGTAAGAAGATGCCATGTAGGAAGAATTTTCATAGCTAGAGAGGAGAAGTCAATGTCTGGCTTCAAAGCTTCAAAGGACAGGCTGACTCTGATTAGGGGCTAATGTAGCTGGTGACTTGAAGTTGAAACCAACTCATTTACCTTTCCAAAAATCCTAGGGCCTTTAAGAATTATGCTAAATCTACTTTGCTTGTGCTCAGAAAAAAATGTTCTGTTCAAAATATTACTGCTCATTGACACTACAGCTGGTCACCCAAGAGCTCTGATGATGTACAATGTACAATGTTTTCATGCCTGGTACCACAACATCCATTCTGCAGCCCGTGTTTCAAGGAGTTCTGACTTTCAAGTCTTATTATTTAAGAAATAAATTTCATAAAGCTATGAATCCCATAGTGATTCTTCTAATGAATCTGGGCAAAATAAACAGAAACTTTATGAAAAGGATTCACCCTTCTAGATGTCATTAAGAACATTAATAATTCATGGGATGAGGTCAAAATAACAACATCAACAGTAGTTTGGAAGAAGTTGATTCGAAACCTCATGGATGACGTTGAGGGATTCAGGACTTCAGTGGAAGAAGTAAATGCAGATGTGGAAAATAGCAAGAAAACTAGAATCAAAAGTGAAGCCTGAAGGCGTAACTGAATTGCTGCAATCTCATTAATGAACGAGGAGGTGCTTCTTATGGATGAGCAAAAAAGTGGTTTCTTAGAGATTCTGTGGAGATTGTTAAAATGACAACAAAGGATTTAGAATATTATATAAACTTAGTTGATATAGCAGTGGCAGGCTTTGAGAGGACTGACTCCAATTCTGAAAGTTCTATGTGCATAAAATGCTATCAATAGCACCACACACCACAGAGAAATCGTTCCTGCAAGTATGAGTTAATTGATGCGGCAAACTCCACTGTTGTTTTATTTTAAGAAATTATCACAGACACCCCAACCTTCAGCAACCCCACTCCAATCAGTCAGCAGCCATCAATATCAGTGGGCTGGCTGCCTGCCCATCGCAGGCTCCACGGTCAGCAAGCAGCCCAGTGGCTACCGCAACCACATGGCTCCGCAGCCCAGCAATCGCCGCCTGCACACTTCCATCTGATCCTGTGTACATTTTTGTGTGACAATATTAACTCTGATTTTATTAGATGTTGCCTTAGAATTAATTCTTTTAACTATTATAGTGAACCCCATGTTATTGCAATTTTTGTAAGTGAAAGTCAAGTATCAGCAATTTCACTTGATTTTATTAATCTAATATTAAGTTATTTTTATATTATAAGTATTCATGCAAATGCCCTCAAAAGTCTGTGGGAAACAAGGCAGGGTATAAATCTAAAAATAAACATTTCCCATATGCCAATTTAATTTCTTAATTTCTGTTGTTTAGTTGTATTCCAAGAATAAGGTTGTCAATAAAACCTCTAAATTGTGCTTCCAAATTTATTTGTAGCTCAGTCAGTCATTTGATAATAATTATAATCACCAGAACAAAACCCCCAAATAATCCAATAACAACATAAAAACAAAAAAAATTAATACTGCTTCCTTTACTTTTAAAAGCATTTTTTTGTATTCTAGTATTATTTTGATACTAATAGTTTAAAATATCAGCATTTTAATATATTTTTAAAATAATTTTATGACATTTAAAATAAGTCAACAGCCATAAGTAATTTCATAAATATTTTAATATATTTTATTGATTGATCTAGCAAAAGTCCAGCCATTATTAATATAATGAGAATGGTTTGTGCAACATTGATGTAACCTGGCAGCCAAGGAGAGTGGACTGGAATGCACATGCATGAACAATGACGACTTCACTGTACTAGTCAGTGGGGGCAGTAGATGCTGCTGAGTGAGCATGTGTACTGTGTGGCCATTGCATTCAAAATGACTGAGTGAGTAGAGCAATGAATCTACATCAGATTTTGCATTAAACTTGAACATTCCTCTGTGGAAACTATTTGGATTATTCAGAAGGCTGCAGCTATGGGCAACTGGTGATGGGCAGCTTCATCATGAGAACATGTCCACTCATGCATGATGCCTTATGCAGAGTTTTTTTGATAAAACATCAAATCACCCAGGTGTCTCAGCCCTGCTATAACCCAGATTTGGTGCTCTGTGATTTCTGGCTTTTCCCAAAACTAAAATCAACTTTGAAAGGAAAGAGATTTCAGACCTTAGATGAGATTCAAGAAAATACGATGCGGCAGCTAATGGCCACTGGGAGAACTGTGTGAGGTCCCAAGGTGCCTACTCTGAAAGGGACTGAGGCGTCATTGTCCTACATACACCGTGTCTTGTATCATGTATATTTTCAATAAATGTCTCTATTTTTCATATTATGGCTGCATACCTTTGGATAGACCTCATACATTTGAGTGTATTATTTATAGGTACTTTTTTCCAAATTATATGATTTAACACTGTAATTAAATATTTAAAATTAGCACTGCCTGGAAAAGTATGGAATGACTGATTGCTGTATATATATCCTACTTCTTCTTTTAGCCCCTGCTGGTGGGGATTGTTTCTTAATCATTTTTGCATCCCAGAACTTAGCATTCTGACTTGACAAGAACTGGAACATAAGAAATGTTGATGAACTACACTGAACAGATGGCAGGATACTTGCAAAAAGTCCTCAGATACTGATTATTCATCCCATCCTCTTAAATGCTGAATCAAAATATTAATAAGCAAAAAGTAGACAGACGGGAATACTAATATATATGATCCAAATAATGTACTGTTTCTTACCTGATGTGGACTGCTTCATCATGTTATGCATTAAGAGACAGAGTAAAAAACAGTAAAAACATGTAGAATTTATTTAAATAATACTGAAGATATTCTAACTTATTTATTACAACCTAAAACGTTAACAATATCAGAACCTCACTATCAACAAAGAGACGAGACTCTAGGATTTCTCTGCATGTATAAACAATGCTGACCTAAGAAAACATTTAGTAAATAGAAAAGGAAAGTGATAAGCTATTATGTAACTTTAAAGAATTAAGCAAAAATGCACTATAGTTAATAAGAAAACAGGAAACTGTCATGTTCATAGTTTGATGAACATAGGTTTTGACAGGAAACAGCAGAGTTTCTAACTGCATGATGGTAATAATTCAAACACTTAAAAAAAGAGCATTAAAAACTATTACAGACATTTTACAGAAAAACTATTAAAATTTTAAAGCAGGGAGAACCTGCAGGGAGGAATATTCCCAAAGGGCTTCATAATCATTAAGGGTACATAAGTACTTAAATTTTTTTTCGTTAGTCTACTACATTAGCTAACCTAAACCACTGAAGGTTAAGACATAATTTTCATTTGTAAAACAGAGAAGTGTCATAGTTTTGGGGATTTAAGGACTTTAAATATAACTTTAAAAATGATAGAGAAATCTATGCTAAAAAACTCTGATCATCTGAGCTATTGCTCATGTGAACAGAGGACAGATGTTCTCTATGTGTTTGCTTTCTTTCAGCACATTAACAAATACTGGTACTTGAAAAAGTTAGGGTTGATTTTTATAGTTGGCTTTAAAGAGACACAACAGATTATTCTTCCTCAATTTTAATATGTTGGGGTACTAGAATTAATAATAAACCCTTAGATATAAAGCTAAATGATAAGCAAGTCAGAGAAAGACAACTACTATAGGATTTCACTTATATATGGAATCTGAATAACAATATAAATGAACAAACAAAACAGAAAAAGACTCATACACAGAGAACAGATTGATGGTTGCCAGAAGGAAGGGGGGTTGGGGACTGGATAAAAAGGTGCAGGGATTGAGAAGTACAGATTGGTAGTTAGAAAACAGTCACAGGATGTAAAGTACAGCATAGGAAATAGAGTCAATAATATTGTGGTAACTATGTATGGTGCCTGTTGGGTACTGGAAATATCAGGGGGAACAGTTTGTAAAGTATATGATTGTCTAATCCCTATGCTGTACACCTAAAACTAATACAAAATAATACTGAATGTAAACTGCAACTGAAAAATAAGCCCTTAGATTTACATGCTTTAGAGTTGAAAGTACTTCCATGCATATTATTTCAAGTTAACATTTTTCCCCTATGCGTGATTGGAGGTTGAATGGTGCAACTACCACTTTCTCAGATTCAAAAGAATCAGAAGAAGTACTGCACTGAGTATTTTGAAAGACTATCAATCCACAACAAAGTGGAAAAAAATCATCCACACACCAAAAAAAAAAACCCCTAACCAAATGAACTTTGATCACTACTAGACAGGGTTTGAACCACTGAAGTGAGTCATGTGATACTACCAAGTGAAGTGCAAAACAGTTGCAGTAAGTTTCCAAGACTGAGTCATATCAGATTACAAAAGCTCCTACTTGTACATTGGGGTTTGTATAATCAATCTGTAAAACACAGAGCTATACAGCTTTTAAAGCTAAATGGAATATTTCTGTAAGTGATGTATAATATATAAAATGTTAAATAACTAAACACTTACTTTATAAGGACATGAAGATGGACATGGAGTCCAATAATCACATAGATTTGTATTTCTAAGTCCTAAAGGCTTTATTTTTCCTCCAAAAGTTTAATCAGTAATTTTGTTGATTTCTTCACAGAATAATTTTCTGTTTTGAAATTTAAATAAATGAAAATGGGAAATGATATGCTAAATGTATTCTCAATTATCTGCTTCTTTAAAAACGAAATTGTACACATGACAGAGATTAAAACTAGCAAGAAGCACACAAACCAAAAGGTTTCCAGTGAATCATTACAGGAAACCAATAAAGTGATCAATTGGAGGTCATGACTTTTTGATCATTGTATTACATAGACAGTCAAAATTCAGACCGACAGTACTTAAAAGATTGTTAAAAAATTCAAGAATTTCATTAAAATGATATAAAATAGACAATGATAAACATCTTTCTGGCTTTAAGCTAAGTAAATCATTTCTTAAAACCAGATAACACACTTAAATTTTTTAAAAGTATAGATTCTATGTTAAATGTATAAAATGCAATAGTTAAAACTCACATTTTTAGAAGCAAAGAAAAATATGTACCTACATTAATAAGTTAAAAAGGTGGAAAGGAAAGTTTGAAATTAAAGAAACTGACACTATGCATTTAATGCTAAAGAAGGAGAGAGGGGGAAGAAAGAAAACATTTACAAAGAATTCTTAGTCTTTCCATAGTGCACATTTAGATTTATCCAGTATACTGGGTCAAACAAAATGAAACTACCATTATCCTCTTCCTGGCAGCTGACATATCTTGATAAAATTGAAACCGTTAACATTATTTAGACGGTAGTCTAATGTCAATGGTGATGAGGTTAGGAATATATGAGGCTCTATGTAAATTTATGACCAATTACAGGAAATAAATCACTTCACATTTGTTTCACTCTGAACTTGTAAAGCTACATCAAAGTACCACATACATTTCATTTGATTTAGCCTTTAGCTGAAGCACTGAAAAAATTCAAACCTTTAGTAAAATATCCTCATGAAAATGAATCATAGGTTTTATCGGTCCATCCAATCACTTAACCAAATTTTAAATCATTTACCTGATAAAGACCTCTTATAACATAATTATAAAGACAACCCAATATGACATAAGCAAAGGATCTGAAGAGATATTTCTCTAAACATATAAATGACCAATAAACATGATAAGATGCCCAATATCATTAGTCATCAGGAGAATACAAATCAAAACCTAGGTGAGGTGACAGTCATACTTACTAGGATGGCTACAATAAAAAAGGGAGAGTAACGTGTATTGGCAAGGATGTGGAGAAATTGGAACCCTCATACCCAGCTGGTAGGAAAGTACAATGATACAGCTGCTTTGGAAAACAATATGGCAGTTCCTTAAATGGTTAAATAGAGTTAGCATATGACCCAGCAATTCCACTAAAAATATATTCAAGACAAATGAAAACATGCTAAAAAGAAACCTGTACATCAATGCTTACAGCAGAATTATTTATAATAGCCAAATAGTGGAAACAACTCAAAAGTCCATCAACTGATGCATGGATAAGTAAAATGTGGTATACCCATATGATGAAATATTATTAGGCAATAAAAAGAATGACGTACTGACACATGCTATAATATGGATGAATTTTGAAAACATGCTAAGAAATCAACCACAGATGACAACATATCATATAATTCCATTTAAATGAAATGTCCAGAATAGGGAAATATAGAGAGATGGAAAGTAGATTATTGGTTACTTAGGGCTGGGTGAAAGAGGTTTGGAGGAAATGAGGAATGTCTGCTAATGGAACTGGGAATAATTTTTAGACTGATAAAAACATGAATACACTAAAAACCACTGAACTGTACACTTTAAATGGGTGAGCTGTACTGATGTAAATTATATGTCAGTAAATATATATACTCATGTATATATATATATACTCATGTGTATATATGTGTGTGTCTGTGTATGTGTGCATATATAGCTATTTTGTGGGTATGTTTCCAATGGAGATGTTGCCAAACTGAAAATAAACAATTTTCTATTTAGAAATGTAGACAATTTAATTGAATTTTAAAAAGGCACCAACAATATTAATTTTCAACATCCAGTTTCTTCCTCAACAGAAAAAGAAATGGTGGCTACTGTCCACAGCTTTATTTTATCTTATTTCTTCTCTTTTTAAAAAAATTTAATCTTTATTGTATTTTTTCCATTGCTATTTAGTCTCCTCATACCACTCTCCCCCCAGCAATCTCCACGCTGTTGTCCATGTCCACGAGTCCTTTTTCCTTTTTGCTCAGACCCTCCACTTCCTAACCTTCCCCACTAGCTACCATCTGCTCTCCATCTATGAGTCTGCCTCTGTTTTGCTTGTTAGTTCAGTCTGTTCATTAGATTCCACATGAGTGGAATACAAATTAAAACCACAATAAGATACCATCTCACACCTGTCAGAATGGCTATCATCAATAAATCAACAAACAATAAGTGCTGGTGAGGATGTGGAGAAAGGGGAAGCCTTATACTGTTGGTCGGAATGCAGACTGGTGCAGCCACTGTGGAAAACAGTGTGGAGATACCTCAAAAAAAATAAATAAATAAAAATGGATCTGCCTTTCACCTAGCTATCCCACTTCTGGGAATATATCCAAAGGAACCCAAAACACTAATCCAAAAGAACAGCGGCACCCCTATGTTCATTTCAGTGTTACTTACAGTCGCCAAGATATGGAAGCAGCCCAAGTGTCCATCAGTAGATGAGTGGATAAAACAACAACGGGACATTTACACAATGAAATTCTACTCAACCACAAAAAAGAAGAAAGTTTCACCCTTTGTGACAGTATGGATGGAACTGGAGAAAATTATGCCAAGTGAAATAAGCCAGTCAGTTAGAAAGACAAATACAACTTTATTTTAAATAGGCAGAAAATATTTGCAGTACATATTTAATGCTTTTGATTGGATTATTAAGTAAAAGAACATGAATGCATTTATAGTATTCACTTTTTCAGAAACTAAAACTAACTCCTGATGAAAAAAGTAATTTAAAAAATGTATAATATACACATATAACCACCCACACTATTGTGTTACTGAACACAAAATGAGCTTTCAAAAAGACAAGGTCAGTATCCCCCTCTTCCTCATTCTGAGTGCTCACAGGCTGCTTAGTTAAGATTGGGCACTTGCAAACCACATGACCTAATGAATGCTATCTTATCATATCACAGGTTCCTCAGAGTGACCACAACCGCTTAAATCAGACAGGCAGCAGAGGAGCACTAAGTCTTTGACAGGTATTATTGGTGTGACATTTCAGCTGTCCAGCTTGTAGGGAGTAAAAATCTGATTATCTCTTGTCCAACTGCATCTGTGAGATATAGTTCATGAAAAGCACATGATTTACTGTACTAAAGACTTCCAACCACAGTGTAAAACTTTTAGTGTTTGTAAATCTGAGAGAGCTAGCTATTCCTCTTTTATCAAATTTCCTTTAATGGACACTTAGTATATTTTTGGAGCACATTTTCAAATGTTCTTAGTTTGAATACTATGTTATTGTTTTGTAAAACAAAAACATAGCATTTGAGACAAATTACTTGATGCAAAAAAATAAGGTTTTTCAAATGATTGACTATATTTCAAAATCCTGGTATAGTTGAAGAAACTGGACTATTATTTAAGAATATATAGCACCAAAAAACACGTGTTAAGTATGGGATAGCTTGGTGAATAACAGCAAAGGAATAGCTAAATTAGACTGAAAAAATTAAAATCGGCTCCGATATGCATAATTTGGACCCAGGCTTTAAAAGGAATATAATTCAAAAACATAATCAAGGAAGAAGATTATATGCTATGAATTTCCTCATGTTAAGAAAGCTTAGCCCTCAGCCATCAGATCCATCTCTATGGATGCTATTTTCAGCACCACACACTACAACCAATCTGATCAGGGAGGCCTTCTGGTTTCAGAGATGCCTTCCTCTAATGATTTCCCTCCTATTTTTTTTTTCATCTTTAAAAAAAAATTGGTTTTCAATTATAGTTGTCCCATTTTTTTCCCCCATTGCTCCCCACCACCAGCCCACCCTTCTCCCACAGTCATTCCCCGCCCCGTTGTCCATGTCCATGTCCATGTGTCACTTACACACATTCTTTGATTAGACCCTTCCCCTACTTATCCCCTTCTCTCCCTCCCAGCTCCCCCTGATCACTGTTATTCTGTTCCTTGTTCAATTTTGTTCATTTGTTTGTGTTGTTCATTAGTCTCCTGTATCAGGTGATATCATATGGTATTTTTCTTTCATTGCCTGGCTTATTTCACTAAGCATAATTCTCTCTAGTTCCATCCATGTTGTCTCAAATGGCAGGAGTTCCTTCTTTCTTTCTGCTGCATAGTACTCCATTGTGTAAATGTATCACAGTTTTTTAATCCACTCATCTACAGATGGGCACTTAGGTTGTTTCTCCCTCCTATTTTTTATAGCTGCTCATTCTCAGTCTCCTTTGTGAGCTCTTAACTTGCCTCTAACCCTTAGCATATGATGGTGTCTCTCCAAATTTCTTCTACTCTCCCTTTCTTGGCTATATCGTCTACTCCTTCAATACATACCAAGAGAATTTCTGACATGTTTCTAGGCCATAGTGCCATGTGGTTCTACCAACAACACTGCCCATACTGACTGCCTCAGGACCAGTCTGAATTCCTTAACAATTAGGACTATTAATTGTATACATCTGGCACTGAACTGAATAAAAAGGGCTTTATAACTTTTGGAATGCAGAAACTAAGGCAAGGCCTGAGGATACCTGGGAACTAAAAGACGGTCAAACGTGCACTGACTGAATGAATACATTAAGTAAACCAGCAACCAGAGGTCACGGTTAATCAGCAGCAGAATTAGGCCTGACTCGAAGTTCCAGTCTTCTAAAGATGATAGTTTCTTACCCACTTGTAGTAATATGGAGAACAGGCACGAAATCCAGAAGCCAAACTAAACTTTTCAAAAAAATAAAAAATAAAACCAAAAAAACAAAAATCTAGAACCGCTATGAAGAACATTATAAATTACACAGATATCTATTTTTCCCCCTCTTCTCCATTTTAGGATGTGTTTAAAAGTTCATACTGGCATGATAATGAAAGGAGAAAGTTGAGTTTGATGCAGAGTAGGGATAATTGGCTTTTAGATAAATAAATTTTAAATATAAATACTCAAGTGTTGGAACCTGAGTACATGAGTAAATTCACTGTATTTTAAAGTGGTAGCTTATTTTGGTCGCCCTTATCAGGTTGAATGAAATCTTCAAGTACATCCTATTAGTAAGATCTAAAAGTATGCTATTAGATGTTCTATTCATGTGAATGCTAAAAAAAAAAAAAAAAAAAAAAAAAAAAAAGTCTTACTGAGTTAAATCTGCTTACAAACTACTATAAGTAATTATAAAACCTGTGGCTATAAGCTTTATTGTTAGCTCCATTTCCTTTTAAAATGATTATTATCATCTGCCTCTATTTCTTATAACCCAAGTGGTATTTGACACTTGAAGTAGTTTCTTATGACTTATGTTTCTAATCTAATTTTCATACAATAATTGTTGGGACCTTTTATTAAGTAATTTATAAGGTCAGTACTAATTAGCATTGTTTCACTACCATACTACTGAGTATCTAGGTATACTCATTTGATGTAAAGTACTATTAAAAATTTGTCACCTTGCCCTGGCAGGGTGGTTCAGGTAGTTGGAGCGTCATCCCGTAAACCAAAAGGTTGCAGGTTTGATTCCTGGTTGGGGTGCATATGGGAGGCAACTGATTCATGTTTCTCTCTCACATTTATGTGTTTCTCTCCCTTTCTTTCTCTCTATAAAAACAAAACAAAAAACAAAACCCCCAAACCAAGACCAAAACAAAACAAAACAAAACATATCCTCTAGTGAGGATTTTTAAAAAATGTCATCTAGTGCCAGAAAACACAGAAATGCTCAGACTACTTAAGATACAAAAAAAAAAAAAAAATTTGGGGCTAGCTTGAAAGAGTTCCCACTGATCAAATTGAGGACAACTTGAACACCAAGAGAGCTGATTGAATCTGTGAGTTCATAGTACTGAGGACTTCTGAAAGACTAAAGAATACAAGGTTGAGTAAGACACAATCCTTGCCATCAAGAAATTCACAGTTTAGATTGTTCCTAAGCATCAAGGAGAGTATAAGAACCATTAATTAAAATAAATGGAATTAAATGCTATGCTATCTCTCATTTCTGAACTATTAAGTACTATCAGTAACAACTATACAGTTTTTATTAAATTAACTGTTACACTTTTCCCCATTAGATTGTAAATTCCTTGACAGTAAGACTATGCTCTACTTCCAATAGTGTCTGGCAATATCAGAAAAAAATCCCATCTGACACAACTTAACATCCAAGTGTGACTTTCCAGTGCTGACTGGTTCTGCTCCTTGGCCAATGTGATATTATCTCCTGAGGATATTTATTCAGTCCTGTAATTCTGGGTACCAATTTCAAATCCCTAGTTTCAGACTGACTCTGCATTCTTTAAGTTAGCTGCTCACCCAGATTTTATCCAAGAAACCACTCAACAAACCTTTTCTAGGCATATACTATCTTAGTCAATATTTCTAAGAGGCTTCTTTTCTTGGTATCTTATCTTCAAGGTTCTAATTCCTTTCCTCACTTTGTTTTTTATTTTTAACTTTTCTTTTCTAAGTGATTTCATTATTTCACCTTACCCTCTTCCTAGCAGGCCTATCTTTTGTGTCCTATTCTCATGAGTCAACTCCAGTTCCTTAATGAAACTACATCATTAGAAACACATATTTTCATTAAGAAATTAAAAAATCTTTTTTTACCTATAGTAGGAATAAGATATGTAGATGCATATAATTGGGTAGAACACTCTCTTTTTAATGAATATGACATCGAATTAGAAAGTGGTCTAAAAGTCTTGAATAAAAGTAATGTATCCTGCATGGGATGATTAGTTTTTCTCTGAATGTGGTATATTATATATTCTTTTTGAAGGTAAAAAAGAAAAAAGAACGAAAAGATATATAGCCTTAGAGATTAAAAAATTAATCTAGAAACAATTGGTGGAAGTGTGGTCACCAATTGTTTCTAGATTAACACCAGTTAAATAATGAACTATTGAACAGAATGTGTTGAATAGTTGAGCTAATTTATGTCATTGGATAAACTTGTATTTTTTAAAATAAGGGATATATATGAAATTCAGTTGCCTATTTTTATCTAGTTTTCTGTTTCTGGAAGTGTCAGATTTGGCTAGAAAATCTCAGTTTTCCCTATTTTCAGAAAATCATCTAACATTTAAAAGCTAAGATTTTAGAAGCAGAATTTGAAAGAACAAGTGAGACCAATTCCCCAGGTTCAGATGGAAAAGAAGTCCAGAACCTGCCCTGGCTGCTGGGGCTCAGTGGATAGAGCACAGGCTGGTGAACCGAAGGGTCACTGGCTTAATTGCTGGTGAGGGAACATGCCTGGGTGGTGGGCCAGGTCCGAATTGGTGATGTGCAAGAGGCAACCTATTGATGTATCTCTCATACATGAATGTTTCTCTCCCTCTCAGAATAAATAAATTAAAAAAAAAATAAATTATCCAAAGGATCTACATCTGATTTAGCAACTACTGCATAGAAAACGTGATAAAAACAAGAAAAATTTGCTCTATTTAGAAAAGACACTAGTCTTCCAGTCAAGATGGTGAGAGGGTAAACACTGTATTGATCTCCTCCCATGACCACATCAAAATTACAACTAAATTACAGAACAGTAATCACTGAGAATCACCTGAAGACTAGCTGAACAGAAGTCCCATAACTAAGAATATACAGAAGCCACCTAGAGACTGGTTGGGGGATGGAGATGCAGAACAGGGAGGCCCCTCACTAGGGCTGAGGAGGTTACCCACCCCCAACCTTAGGAGCAAGAGATGCAAGCTCCACACCTGGCTCCCAGCTCAGGGTTGCAGTGTTGGGAAAATAAGTCCCCATAACTTCTGGCTGTGAAAACCAGTGGGGATTGTGGAGGGCTGATGGAGTTCCAGGCATTCCCTTAAAGGGTCCATGCATGGGCTTACTCACTGATCAACTCACTCTCTCTGAGCTTCGACTCTGGAGAAGCAACTTGAAATGACAAGAAATGAATTGTCTGGCTTCAGAGCCTGGGCTGGAGAGGTAGCTTTCTCCCAGTCAGAAGTGCTGGTAGATGCCATTGTGCCTTTGTTGAACCCTCACCCCACAGAGCTGGTGGGCACAGGCAGGTGTCAAGTCTGAGTCTCATTCAACCTGGTTTGCCCCACCCTGATGAGACCCAGCCATACCCAACTTTGGAGCCCAACTAAGCTACCTACAGTGGCTTTTTCATACAACCAACCTGTCTTTGTACCCACTGTGAACTTTCTTAAAATCTCTCAAAGGTTGGAAAACCGCAAAGAGGCAGTGGCTGGCCTCTGTGTGCCCTGTACTTGCAAGGTGGTCCCAAGCCCGGCACTAGTGGCAGCCAGCCTTGATTCACAGCTTAGCCTCCCCAAGCACCTCCAAGCCCAGTGTAAGTGGAAAACATCTGAAAATCATTTTGTAGCTCATACCAGATGGCCTCAGGCCAGACATAGACAGTAGCTGACCTTGGCCTGCACCAGAGCCCTCCCAAGAGGTCCCGGAACCAATGTACCCAATGGCCAGCTTCAGACCACAACAGACTACCACCCAAACTGCTCCACAAACTACATACCCAAAGGAGAACTTGGCAGGCGCTAGCACCCTTCTAAAGTGAATCCTGCTGCATCGAGTCAGCCCCTGTAAAACAGCTCCTCTGCTGTATTCACAGCCATTCCTCACAGCCAATCAGACTGAGGGTCAAGCTCTACCACTGATGTGTCAATAGCAATCAAGGTCCAACTACAACAGGAGGACACAAACAACCTACACATGGGACACATCTAGAGTAGCCAGCTTAGGTAAATTGGGAGATTATGCCACTGGGCCCCAAAGGATACCTAATACATAAAGCCACCCTACCAAGACTGGGAAATGTAGCAGACTTATCTAATACATAGAAACAAACACAGAGAGTTACCCAAAATGGGGAGACAATGAAACATGTCCCAAGTGAAAGAATAAATTCCAGGAAAAGAACTAGACAAAATGAAGATAGGCAGTCTACCAGATATAGAGTTCAAAACCCTGGTTATAAGGATGGACAATGAACTCAGAGGAAGAACAGATGAATTCAGTGAGAACTTTTTAAACAAAAAGACAGGAAACAAAAAATGAGAGCAAAAATAATAACTAAAGTGAAGACTACATTAGAGGGAATCAACAGATTAGATGATGCAGAGGATCTAATCAGTGATTTGGAAGATAATGTTGCAGAAACCAACCAATCAGTAGAGCAATAAATAAAATAAAATAAAATAAAATATAAAATAGAATAGAATAGAATAGAATAGAATAGTTTCAGGGGCCTCTGGGACAAGATCAAGCATACCAATGTTCACATCATAGGGGTAACAGAAAAAGAAGAGACAAAGAAAAGGATTGAAAACCTGTTTGAAGAAATAACTAAAGGTAGCTTCCTTAACCTAGTGAATAAAATAGACATACAAGTCCAAGAAGTGCAGGGAGTCCCAAACAAGATGAATCCAAAGAGGCCAACACCAAGACACATAATAATTAAAATGACAAAGGTTAAAGATAAAAAGATAATCTTTTTTTGGAGTCATAGTCTTTATTACACTGCACTATACTTACATTCTTTTTTTAAAATTGAATTTATTGGGATCAAATTGATTCACAAAACCATATGGGTTTCAAGTGTACACCCAATAAAGCATCATCTACACACTGCATCATGTACCCATCACCTCAAGCAAAGTCTCTTCCCATCCTCATTTCCCTCCACTTTGCCCACCTTCCCCACTCTCCTTTGGCTATCACCACTCTGTTGTCTGTGTCTTTGTGTTTTATATATATATATAAAAATTCTTTTCCTTAGTCCCTTCACCTTCTTTCATCCAGTTCCCTAACTCCTCTACTCTCTGACAACTGTCAGTCTGTTTCCTGTGATCATGCCCAAAAACAGAATCTTAAAAACTGTAAGTGAAAAGCAGTGAGTTACCTACAAGGGAGCTCCAATAAGACTATCAGCTATTTTCTCAACAAAATCTTTGCAGGCCAGGGGGCACTGTCATGAAATATTCACAGTAATGAAAAAGAAGGACTGACAACCATGATTATTTTAGCCAGCAAAGGTATCATTTAGAATCGAAGCACAGATAAAGAGCTTCCCAGATAAGAAAAAGCCAAAGAAGTTCATCACCACCAAACCAGTATTCAAGAAATGTTAAAAGGTCTTAAGAAAAAGATAAAAAATATGAATAATAGCCCTAACTGGTGTGGTTCAGTGGGTTGGGTATAGTCCTGCAAACAGAAAGATCACGTGTTCGATCCTGGTCAGAGCACATGCCTGGGTTACGGGTTTGGGCCCCCATTGGGGTACATGCAGAAGACAACCAATTGATGTTTCTCTCTCATATTGATGTTTCTCTCCCTCTGTTTCTCCCTCCCTGCCCCCCTAAAATATGAATAATAAAATGGCAATACATACATATCTATCAATAATTACTTGAAATGAAAATTGATTAAATGCTCCAATTAAGACACAGCATAGCTGAATGGATAAGAAAACAAGACCTTTATATATGTTGTCTACAAGAGACTCACTTCAGATCAAAAGACACACACAGACTGAAAATAAAGGGATGGAAAAAGATATTTTATGAAAAGGTAAACAAAAAAAAAAGCTGGGGTAGCAATACTCATATCGGAAAAAATATACGTTATTGTTTTGGAAACATTTTAAAAATAAAGTACAAGACATATCCATTAACAGAGCCAAATTTATGTTTCAGTTTCTCAGTAACAGAAGCCAAAAGTAGGTAAACTTACTTTTGATGTTCAATAATTTTTATCTAACTTAGTAAACTTTGAAGTTTTGAGTTACTAAATGATTTTGGGAAACTATGTTTAAGCATATATACACACACATACATATATATGTTATATAACAAATAATTATTACTATAAAGTTTTATCTAAAACCTTTCATTTAATCTACTTATTAGCTTCTAACAGCTCTATGAGATTTTATTTTTTATTATATTTATTGATTTTAGAAAGAAAGAGAAACATCAATATGAGAGAAAAACATCAACTGGCTGCCTCCCATATGCACCTCAACCAGGGATCAAACCTGGAACCTAGGTATGTGCCCCGACTGGGAATCAAACCCCCAATGTTGTGGTGTATAAGCATGATGATCTGCCCAACAGAGCCACACTGGCCAGGACAACTCTATGAGATTTTAATGCCAATTATTATCCAAGTTATTTTCTTGACAATTTGTAGCAGAGATAACATAAATTTATTTCCGTACACCCAGGTAAAACAAAATAATATATTTAAAGTTAGTAACTTTAAAAGACATGCCTATTCAAACTAAACTTAAGCTAGTGTTAATATTAAATATTTTCTTAGATCACATAATTCTGAAAATAAAGGGTTAGTTTTTATTATATTTCTTAATTTATATAAGCCAATTAAATATTAAAATTAACAATACCTCCTAGAGGTAAAAAAAAAAAATGTATGACACATAACACATACAAACACTTTTTAGTCTTAGTCTCACTGATTTATTTTTTCTTTTATTTCCCTTGCCTGAGGAGATATATCAGAAAAACACTGCTACAAGCAATGTCCAAGATTTTACTGCCTATGTTTTCTTTTAGGATTTTTATGGTTAAAAGTCTAACATTTAACTCTTCAATCCATTTTGAATTTATTCGTGAATGTGGTGTAAGAAGGTGGTCAAGTTTTATTTCTCTGCATGTATCTGTCCAGTTTTCCCAACAACATTTATTGAATAAGCTATCTTTAGCCCATTGTATGTTTTTGTTTCCTCTGTCAAATATTAACTAACTATAAGGTGTGGGTTTATTTCTGGGCTATCTGTTCTGGTCCACTGATATATGTGTTTGTTTAAAAAGTTTTTGCATAGCAAAGGAAACCATCTACAAAATAAAAAGACACACACTGAATGGGAGGACATATTCATGGACACATCTGATAAGGGGTTAAAATCAAAATTTATAAAGAACTTATAAAACCCAACACACACACACACACACACACACAAATCTGATTAAAAAATGGGCAGAGGACTTGATAGACACTTCATTAGAGAGAATGCAGGGATGGCCCATAGACATATGAAAAGATGCTTAATGTTACTAATCATCAGAGAAATGCAAATAAAAACCACAATGAGCTCTCACCCCACACTTGTCAAAATGACATTCAGTCAAGATGGAGGTATAGGTAGACAAGCTTCACCTCCTCACACAACCATAGAAAGAATTACAACCAGTCTTAAAACATGTAACACCCAGAATCGTCAGAAAATCGAGCTGTATGGACGTCCAACAACCAAGGATTTAATGAAGCTACACTCATCTAGACTAGTAGGAGGGATGGAGTTGCAGAGACAAGAGAGATGCAGTATGGCACAGAGAGGTGGTGGTGGTGGAATGGAAGGTCTCACATTCATGTATGGTAGCTAAAAATTGGGAGGAATACCATGGGAGCAGGTGATCCTAGCCCCAGAACAGATCGCACAGCCCAGGGTTCCAGCAACAGGAAGATAGATCTCCATTACCTCTGGCTGTGAAAACCAGTGTGAGTTGGGACAGTGGAAGAAATTACCAGATTTTTGCAACTTAAAGGGCCCACACAGACTCAGAACAAATGCAAACCCACCCACTCTGGGTTTCACCACCAGGGTAGCAGCTGGAAGGGAGCCACTTGCACAGGGGAAGTGGGTAAAGCGACTGGAAACAGGGTGAGTGCCGGGCAAACCTCCAGAAGCCAGGCAGCAGTATTGTCCCCCTCTCTAAGCCCCTCCCCCAAAGCGGTGAAGTGGATCACCCCACCCTGATGAATACCTAAGGCTCTGCCCCACACAACTTAACAGGTGTGCTAAGACAGTGAGTCAAAGCAGCTCTACCTAATACACAGAAACAAATACATGGAGGCTGTCATATTGAGGAGACAAAGAAACAGCCCAAATGAGAGAACAGAACAAAACCTCAGAAAAAGAACTCAACAAAATGGAGATAAGCAACCTCTCAGATGTAGAGTCCAGAACACTGGTGACCAGGATGCTCAGAGAAATCACTGAATATGGCAATGACATAAAAAAAAAAAAAAAAAAATGAAGGTAACAATAAGTGAAAAAAAAAAAATCCATAGGGAACCAAGAGTCAAGGGAAGGAAGCTGAGATTCAAATAAACAATTTGGAACATAAGGAAGAAATAAACATTCAACAAGAAAAAACAAGAATGCAAAAAACAAAACCCAAAACCAAAAGCAAACAAACAAATAAATGAAAAAACAAGGATAGGTTTAGAAACCTCTGGGACAACTTAAATGTACCAACATTCAAATCAAAGGGGTGCCAGAAGAAGAGGAAGAGCAAGAAATTGGAAACCTATTTGTAAAACTAATGAAAGAAAACTTCCCAAATTGCATGAAGGAAATAGACATAAAGTCCAGGAAGCACAGACAGTCCCAAACAAGTTGGACCCAAAGAGGACCACACCAAGACACATCATAATTAAAATGTCAAAGGTTCAAGATAAAGAGAGGATCTTAAAAGCAGCAAGAGAAAAGCAGACAGTTACCTACAAAGGAGTTTGCATAAGACTATTAGCTGATTTCTCAAAAGAAACTTTGCAGACCAGAAGGGACTGGCAAGAAGTATTCAAAGTGATGAAAAGCAAGGATCTACAACCAGGATTACTCTATCCAGCAAAGCCATCATTTGGAATGGAAGGGCAGATGAAGTGATTCCCAGACAAGGTAAAGCTAAAGGAGTCCATCATTACCAAGCCCTTATTATAGGAAATGTTAAAGGGACTTATTTAAGAAAAGAAGATCAAAACTATGAACATTAAAATGACAACAAACTCACAACTATCAACAACAGAATCTAAAAAATAAAAACAAAAACAAAACAAACTAAGCAAACAACCAGCACAGAAACAGAATCATAGCTATGGGGATCATTTGGAGGGTTATCAGCTGGAAGGGGGAAGAGGGGTAAGGGGAGATATGATGCAGGATTTAAAAAGCATAATTGGTAGGAACAAAACAGACAGGGGAAATGTTAAGAATAGCATAGGAAATAGAGAAGTCAAAGAACTTACATGCATGACCCATGGACATGAACTAAGGGGGGTTACTGGGCAGACAGAGCAGAAGGGGAAAATTTAGACAACTGTAACAGCATAATCAATAAAATATATTGTCACCCCAATAAATTCAATTAATAAAAGAAGGGCTATTATCAATAAATCAACAAACTCAAGTGCTGGCAAGGGTGTGGAGAAAAGGGGACCCTTTTGCACTGTTGGTCGGAATGCAGATTGTGCAGTCCCGTGGAAAGTAAATAAAAAATAAAGGAGGTTTGGAAAAATTATGACAATAGCATTATTTATGGAATAAATAATATATATAATTGTTGTCATAGTATGTTGCTTATTTTTAATAACTTTTAACTTCAAAGCAGTTTTAGATTCAGAATTATTGCCAAGCTAGTTCAGAGATATTTTATATACTTCTCAACCAATTTCCCTATTATTAACATTTTATACTAATACAGTACCTCTGTCACAATTAATGATCAAATATTGATAATTACTATTAACTAAAATCTACCCTTTATATTTCCTCAGTTTTTCCCTAATGTCCTTTTCTTCTTCAGAATCTCATCCTGGATACCACATTATATATCTAGTCATGTTTCCTTACGCTAAAAAAATTAAGGAAGGAACTGCCTTTGGACATAGCAATTCCACTTCTGGGAACTTACCCAAAGAAACCTTAAACACTAATTAAAAAGAATATATGCACCCCTACATTCATTGTTGTGTTATTTACAATAGCCTAGATTTTGAAGTGGCCCAAGTGTCCATCAGTAGGTAAGTGTATAAAACAACTATGGTAGATTTATACAATGGAATGCTACTTGGCTGTAAAAAAGAAAAAAATTCACCCTTTGCAACAGCATGGATGGACCTTGAGAACATTATGTAAGTGAAATAAGCCAGTCAGAGAAAGACAAATACCATATGAACAAACTGAAGTAACAAACAAAATAGAGACAGACTCATAGACAGGAAGTAGGACTACAGCTCTGGGCATGAGGATTTGTGAGGTGGAGGGATAAAGCTAAAAAGAAAAAGAACTCATGGACACAGACAACAGTGTGGTGGGAGAGGGGCTGTGAGTGGAGGTGGATGAGGGTATAAGGGGGATTAATGGTAATGGAAATAAAATACAGTAAAAACTAAATTATTTTAAAAACATACAAACAACCAAAACCAGATCACAGAAAGATAAAATATCATTAGAATTACTAATAATTATAGAAAAGACATAAGAGTTTTACATTTTCTCTTCACAATTTTTAAGGAGGCTTGGGTATGGGGGAGTTGGGTATGGGGAAGTCAAGTATGGGGGACTTCAGACACTTGTGCAAAATAAGACTTTAAAACAAAGGCTATATCAAGAGATAAAAAAGGACCATGGTTTCCACTTCTGGGTATTTATCCAAAGAAACCCAAAACATTCATTCAAAAAGACATTTGCAAGAAGATTGAAGATGACAGAGGAGTAAGTGGAAGCTGCACTAACCTCCTACCAGTACCAAGTTGGAATTACAACTCAATTGTAGAGAAATCATCCTGAAAAACTAATTGAACACTATCTGGAGAGATGCCTTAGAACCAAGGAAAGATAGAAGAAACCACTTCACTACAACAAGACTGGTAGGCATGACAGGGCTGGCTGGGCTCCCATGGGTGGCAGCTGATGTTCCAGTGGGATATTTCAGCACCTGGGGAGTTACCCCTAAGAAGTGTTGGGTCTGAACTCAAGGCTGTGCTGCCCAGCCTACAGCACCAGAACTGGAAAGGAGCCCAGATATCACCCACCTGTGAAAAGCAGCAGGGTTTTTGTCTGTCAGGGAGAAATGGCTGGAGACAGAGACAGCCTCTTAAAGGACCAATGCACAAAATTTCATTTGCAGCTGCTTACCCTGGGCTCTGGCAGGGGGAGGGCAGTGAACTAGGGGTGCTTGAAGAGAGTCTGGGGTAGGTGTTTCTGGGAAGATAACTGAAGGGACAGTGGCTAGGATCCCTGTGCTGAGTCATTCCCCATACTGCAGGAGCCATCTTTCTCAGGCAGAGCACACCCCTCCATGTGACATCAGCCTGAGGGGAAGTAATAGCCCCTCCTGCAGGAATTATTTTGCCCCACACTGTGCAGCTTAAGCAGGGCTGCTGATTATAGCTTGAGTCTATATCACTAACTAGTTTAACAAGAAAGGTGGATATCTGGGAGCTCTATGAGATTTCAGCCAACCCTCCCCTGGGCCAGGTGCTGATAAAAGTCGAACTCGGTGTGCAGCTTGGTTCTTTCTGTACACAGCCAGGTCCAGCAGAGGGAGCCACATGCTATGGATCACTGAATGCTCCAAACAGGCTTTCCGGGGCCACTCACAATGTATTGACAAAGGCCTACACCAGAGTTTGCAGATTTACCTAAAACACAGAAACAAATGCAAAGAAGCAGCCAAAATGGGAAGACAAAAAACAGATCCCAAATGAAAGAACAAGAGAATTCTCCAGAAGAAGACCTAGAAGAAATGGAGGCAAGCATTACCAGATAGAAAGTTTAGAGTAATGATTATAAGTATACTTGACAACATGAAAAAAGACAGAAACCATAAAAAAGGACAAGTCAGAAAATAAAGGAAGCAATATCTGAAATAAACAATACACTGGAAGGCATGAACAATAGGTTAGATGAAGAGAGGATCGAATCAGTGATTTGCAGGACAAGGTAGAGAAAAACGCAAAAGCGGAGCAGCAAAGAGAAAGAATAATTTTTAAAAATGAGATTCAAGAAACATTATGGACAACATGAAGTGTAACAATATCTGCAACATGAATCTATTTGAAGAAATAATGACCAAAAACTTCCCTAATTTGGTGAAGGAAAAGTCATACAAGTCCAGGAAGAACAGAGTCTCAAACAAGTTGGACCCAAAGAGGCCTACACTGAGACACATCAAAATTAAAATGACAAGGCTTGGACTTCTGGCCAAGATGGAGACCTAGACTGACACGCTCTGTCTCCCTCCACAACTAAGAAGGACTACGACTACCGCAAAACCAGAAATAACCAGAAGTTCCAGAAAATAAAGCTACATGGAAGTCCAGTGCATGACATTATAAACAAGTGGTGCTCATCCGGACAGGTAGGAGGGGCAAAGTTGGGGCAGAGAGATCAAGCTGTGCTGCCGGTGGCAACTGCAGTGACAAGCAGTGGGACTTCGATAAGCACAGACACCCGTATTTAAGGGGAGGCGAGAAGCTCTAGGGGAGCATCCCCGGCTGCAGTCCAGATCTGTCAGCTTGCAGTTCCAATGTGGGGGAAGGCAGACCCCCATTGCCTCGGACTGTGAGGTCCAGAGGGCATGGGGATGGAGGAGGAGGCTTCTGGTCTCCCAGCAGAGTGAACAGCAGGAATCCATCTTGGACCCCCACCCCCACACAAAGTACCACAGTGTGGGGGGAAGGGTCACCCGGTAGTGACGAGTGCACGGGACTCTGCCCCCGATAGCATAAAAGGTGTGACAGCCCTGCTCAGGAAGCAAAGGTAAACACAAAATTGTCAGGATGGCAGGGATAATGACAGAGTTACCAATCACGCAGCTGACCAGAAAGCAAATACACGAATTAATGGACGAACAGATAGATAATCTTTCTGAGGCTCAGTTCAGAGCTATAGTTATAAGACTCAACCAGTGCAGAAAGAGGAAACAAAAAGTGAGGAAAATGAGGAGAGGCTCAGAAAGCTCTGGGACAACTATAAGAGAGCAAATATCTGAATTATAGGGTTGCCAGAAGGTGAAGAAGAAGAACTAGAAGTGGAAAAATTATGTGAAAAAATAATGAAGCAGAACTTCCCTACCTTGGGAAGCACAGAGAGGTCCAAAAAAACTGGACCCAGGGAGACGCACACCAAGACACATTATAATCAAATTGTCAAAAATTAAAGATAAAGAGAGAATCTTAAAAGCAGCAAGAGAGAAGAAGAGAATTATGTACAAAGGGGTCCCAATAAGATTATCAGCTGATTTCTCAAAGGAGACCCTGCAGGCAAGAAGGGACTGGCAAAAAATATTCAAAGTAATGAAAAGCAAAACCCTACAGCCATGATTACTCTATCCAGTGAAGCTGTCATTCAGAATAGAAGGGCAGAGAAAGTGCTTCCAGGACAAAGTAAAACTGAAGGAGTTCATTAGATCCAAACCACTGTTATATGATGTGTTAAAGGGACTGGTTTAGAAGAAGGAGGATCAAAACTATGAACATTGAAATGAAAACTGCATCACAACAACCAACAACGGAAGCTAGGGAATCGAAACAAAGGCAAACTAAGTAGGCAACAAGAGTGGAAAAAGAATTATAGGTATGGGGGACATATTGGGGGGAGGTCAGCGGGGAAGGGGAAGGGGGAAAGGGAGGGAGATGGTACAGGAATTAAGAAGCATAGTAGGAGGGAGTGGAGTAGACAGGAAGATGTTGAAAAGAACTATATGCACAACCAATGGGCATGGACTAAGGGGCGGGGACATTTGGAGGGAGGGAGGTCACTGAGTGGAGGGGAGAAGAGGGCAAAGAAATTGGGGCAACTGTTAACAGCTAATCAATAAAACATATTAAAAAATAAAAATAAAAATAAACAAAATGACAAGGCTTAAAGACAAGGAGAGTCCTAAAAGCCACAAGAGAAAAGCAGGTAGTTACATACAAGGGAGTACCAATTAAGACTGTCATCTGATTTCTCAACAGAAACATTTCAGGCCAGAAGAGAGTGGCACGAAATATTCAAGGAAAAGAAAAGCAAGGATCTACCGCCAGGGCTACTTTACCAAACAAGGCTATCATTTAAAATTGAAGGAGAAATAAGGAGCTTCCTGGACAAGAAAAAGCTGAAGGAGTTTGGTAACATCAAACTAGTACTGCAACAAATGTTAAAGGGCTTGCTTTAAGAAGAAGAAGAAGAAAAAAAAAGAGAAAGAAGAAAAAACAAGAAAATAGTCTAACAATAAAATGGCACTAAATATGTAGCTATCAATAATCACCTTAAATGTTCCCACCAAAAGACATAGGGTAGCTGAATCGATAAGAAAATATATATGCTGCCTCCAAGAGATCCATCTCAGATCGAAAGATATACACAGAATAAAAGGATGGAAAAAGATATTTAAGCAAATAGAAAGGGAAAAAAAGCTGGAGTAGCAGTACTTATTTCTGACAAACAGACTTTAAAAATCAAGGCTATAGTAAGAGACCAAGAAGGACACTACATAATGATAAGGAGAACAATCCAACAAGAAGCTATTCCCCTAGTAAACACTTATGCACCCAACATAGGAGCACCTACCTAAATATGTGAAGCAAATCTTGATGGACATAAAGGGAGATATTGACAGAAATACAGTCATAGTAGAGGATTTCAACACCCTGTTGACTTCAATAGATAGATCTTCCAGGCAGAAAATCAACAAGGAGACATTGGTGTTAAACGACACACTAGATCAAATGCACTTAATTGATTTCTTCAGAGCATTTCACCCCAAAGCAGCAGAATATATATACTTCTCAGTGCATATGGAACATTTTCTAGGACAGATCACATGTTAGGATACAAAACAAGTCTCAATAAACTTAAGAAGATAAAAATCATATCTAGCATCTTCTCTGACCACAATGCTATGAAACTAGAAATCAATCACAAAAACACTGAAAAACACACAATGACACTGAAGCTAAATAACATGATATTAAACAAATCTTGAAACAAATGAAAATGAAGACCCTACAATCCAAAATCTGTGGGACAGAGAAAAAACAATCCTATGAGGGCAATTCATAGCTTTACAGGCCTATCTCAAAAAAACAAGAAAAGGCTCAAATAAATAACTTAACTTTACACTTAAAGGAACTTGAAAAAGAACAATAAACAAACCCCAAAAGGAAGGAAATAATAAAGATCAGAGCAGAAATAAATGAAATAGAGTCTAAAAAGTGATACAAAAGATTAATTAATCCAAGAACTGGTTCTTTAAAAACATAAACAAGATGAACCTTTAACCAGACTCATCAAGAAAAAAAGAGGGCCCAAATAAATAAATCAGAAATGAAAGAGGAGATACAAAGGATTGTAAGAAAATATTATGAACAACTATATGCCTGGATGAAATGGATAAATTCCTAGAAACATACAATCTTCCAAAACTAAATCAAGACGAACCAGGGAATCTGAATAGACAGATTCGTCGGCAGCCGTCCGTCTCGAGAGACGATGGTGTAGCTTCTTAAGAGTCTATCTGCACCGCCGAGAATGGTTGTGCAGTCCGACTCGGGAGTGACATGGTATCTGTCTCCTCCCGTGTTGAATCGACATCTTGTGATGATGCTGAAGCTACAGAGCCTGGGCAGGGTAATATGGAGGGTCTGCTGTTGCCCATGCAGCAGACCCCCCCTCTCTTCGCAGCTGAAGGGTCCAAGGGAAAGACGGAGTCGATACAGCTTGGGTTCAGGTGCGCCGCAGGAGTTGCCGGTGTTGACTACAACGTCAAACCGCCTTAGGGACTCCGGCTCCGGATTTTCTGTCGGGGTTTGCTCCCTTAGCCTTTCCCCTGAAGAGGTATGCCACAAGGCAGCGGAGGTTTTTTGGAGTCAGAGTTTTCCTTCTCTGATGTGCCCTGACTGGAAGATCGAACCAGCGACACTTAGCTCGCAGGCCGACGCTCAATCCACTGAGCTAAACCAGCCAGGGCAATAGACAGATTACATCTGATGAAACTGAAGCAGTAATCAAAAAATTCTCAACAAATAAAAGTCCTGGACCGGATGGCTTCACAGGTTAATTTTATCAAACATTCCAAGAAGAATTAACACCTCTCCTCAAACTATTTCAAAAAATTCAAGAAGAGGGAAGGCTCCCAAACTCATTTTACAAGGCCAGTATTATCCTAAGATAAAGACACTACAAGAAAAGAAAATTATAGTTCAATATCCCTAAAATCCTCAACAAAATATTACCAAACTGAATACAGCAATGCATCAAAAAGATCATACACCATGACCAAATGGGATTCATTCTGGGAATGCAAGGTTTGTACAACATTCGCAAATCAATAAATGTGATTCACTACATAAATAAAATGGAGGATAAATACCACATGATCATTTCAATAGGTGCAGAAAAAGCATTTGATAAATGCACCCATTTATGATAAAAACTCTCACCAAAGTGGGATTAGAGGGAACAAACCTAAACATAATAAAGGTCATATATGACAAACCCACTGCCAGCATCATAGTGAATGAGCAAAAACTACACACCTTTCCCTTAAGATTGGGAACAAGATAGGATGTTCGCTCTCACCTCTCTTATTCAACATAGTACTGGAAGCCCTAGCCACAGAAATCAGACACGAAAAAGAAATAAAAGGCATCTAAACTGGAAATGAAGAACTAAAATTGTCTTTATCTGCAGATCACATGATACTGTACCGAGAACCCCAAAGATTCCACTAAGAATCTACTAGAACTGATAAATGAATTTAGCAAAGTAGCAGGATACAAATTAATATCCAGAAATCAGTTGCATTTTTATATGCCAGTAATAAACTAACAGAAAGGGAAATTAAGAAAACAATTCCATTCACAATAGCTACAAAAAATAAAATACCTAGGAATAAACCTAACCAAGGACGTAAAAGACCTGTACTCTGAAAATTATAAGGCACTAAAGAAGATACAAGTAAGTGGAAGCACACAACATGTTTATGCATAGAAAGAGTTAACATCATACCCTTGTATGTTTCAAAGGAGGCTATATAGCATATGGTAGGTAAGTACATTGGACAGGCCTGGAGTCATATAGTCTGAACTGGTATCCTACCTCTATCACAGCCTAGTGTATGACCATGGAGAGTTATTTAACACTCAAGAACTTCAGTTATATTATTATATGTAAAATATGAATAGTAATGATGCTACCTATTCATAGGACTGTTCTGAAGATTAAAAGAAATAATGGAAATATAACAGTACAGTGTCTAGCAGAGAGTGACTCTTAAATGAATGGTAGCTACTATAACGCTATACTTTTCATTATAGACTCTAAGCCCTTTGAGGCTATGGATTGCACTTCAATCTTCTTTATCTTCAGTTCAAAACCCAGTGCCTAGTATACAGTGGGTGCTATGATGATAGATGGGTGGGAGGGTACGATGTGGAAGATGGGATAAGGAAAGCACTTGAATTGGGATCCGGGTTCTTTTCTACCTATGCAATGAGGACAGGATGTAGAGATAGGTAGGGTTTAACCACAGCTCTTGCCAAGTTTTCCACAGTGGCTTCTGTGAAGATCTTGGCAGGATGTAAGAGGTTCTAAATTTTAAAAATTCTATGAAAAGTAGGTAAAAGTAGGATCAAAGTTAGGTGATTTAAATAGGAATTGCAGGGCTTGGGAGTCAGAGAAGACACTGGGATGGATCATAGTAAACTGCATTAAGTGAAGATAAAGCTCCATTTGCAATGCTGAACAGGGAGAGATAGGGGCTCTTCTGGCTAGGTCAACAGAAGAATTCACTTACTGGATACATGCAAATTCATGTGTCAAGGGAAGAATAACACTTAAGATTTTAAAAATATTGTCATTCTTAAAATTTTAAATATTGATGACATGTTTTCTAACCTAATGTCTCTGTAAGCGGCACAGAAAAGAACAGGCCAAACTGAATTCAATCCTGGCACTATTTGTATAACACTGGGCCAGTTACTTAATCATTGTGCGTTTGTTTCTATATTCACTAAACGGAGAATACCACCAACAACTGGGATTATTATGAAGGACAGTTAGTAATAATAAATATGAAGTATCTAACATAATGCTTGGCCTATATTGTTATTTTATAATCAACAATAAAGTCAGCCATTCATAAGAAATAATCTGTTTAATCCTCTTTGCTGTTTCATAGCTGACTATTATAAATGGTCATAGTTGTTATAACATGTACAACAATGCTATGTCTGCAAAGTTTGTCTTAACATTTCCTTTAACACTTAGAGAAGTACAAAAATAGCTGACAAAGTGACTATTAACAATCACATGCTCATTTCATTAATATCTGAAAGTTAATTTTTATGTTGAAAGCCAAAGATTTTGGCAAATTCTAGCATACAGGCATAAATTACGTTGGAAATTTTAGACTGATTTTGGTTAACTTTTTTTTTTTCATTATGAAGTGATATATTACAAGAATGGGGTGATCATTTATACAAATGTCTAATACACCTGAAACAAATATAATATTGTATGTCAACTGTGAAAAAAACTGAATAAAATGAAACATCACTAGAATAAAAAGTCGCCTTATTTAATTTAACTCTCTTAAGAAGCTGGTCTAGCCAATTTTCATAATACTACAACCAGTATCTTGGTTTAAATTTTCATTTGTTTTCATTTACCCTTTCTTTAGTTATAAAACTTTAAAACGGGTTAATGTATTAAAATCTGCTTAGAAAACACAATAAAAAGGAATCTCCAGCTGCAGATCTGTAATGGTTTCATATTATTAAGTAAATTTAATCTCTTCTAGCTTTGAAGATACACCATAAACTGGTTCTATTCCATCTACCCTTATTTCCTACAACTTAGTCACATGAATTCTTAATGGCACATGGCCTCCTCTGAACTCCCAACTTGTGTGCTCTGAGCTCACCCTCACCTCTGAGCTCTCACGTCCCCAGCTGCACTGCACTCACACTTTCCTCCTATCATGTTTTCTCACTGGGGCCTGCTTAAGCCCAACATTCTGGCCTACTCTGAATCACACAATGAGCATTTCATCACAAACTGTTTTAGCTTTTAATTTGTACAATCTAGTTCTTAAACAGTAGAAAATTCACCCCGTTGATTAATTTTCTTTGCATGTTTATATAACATACAAGGTAACTTTCACAGGCCACACATGAAAAACTGATGTTAAAGTTAAGCCTCCTCTGAACTATTTTCTGCCAGTCCCGATGAGGAGAATATCATTATTTTTAGTCAAAGTACATGACAGGCAAATTTAATATTTGCTGACTGATTTTTAAGCTAGTTTTAGAAATAAACTCGGTCCACATACAATTTTCTTAATTCAGCAACATTAAAGCCTTCTTATCAATAGAAGTCAAAATTATAAATGGAAAATTGTTTTATTTTAGTCATAATTTCCTTGCAAAAACTTTTTGAATACAAAGAATAATGCTTGGGTTCTCAAAAGAATATGGAATTCTAGAACATGATTATTTGTAACTTGTTTTTTTCATACTTGGCTATTAGATCAGAAGAGATTATAAAAAAATGCACACAAATAAGTAAAAATTATACATAATCTCGAATCCTCTAATGTTATCATGGCTGAAAATATTTAGAGGTATGACCCCTAACACTTTCAGACAAATTAAAGTACATCTAAGATTTACCATGTTTGTTAATGTTTTGTTTCTTCATTCAGAATTTACTTAGATTGACTACCTCCAGGAGGTATTACTCAAAACACTCAGACTTTAACTGAAGAGTGTAATACCAGGAAAGGGTAATGTCCAAACTTTTTCCTTTGAGGTTTTAATTAACTTAGTGGCCAAAGTGAGTTTTTTTCTTAACAAAGAGGCTTATGTTACCTATTCAAATCTCATTACTGTGAATGAACATTATTGTACAAATAATTCAAGATAAGATGAGAAACATGCTTTTCCATTCATGTTTAGAAAGATAATTGTCATTAGAAAATAATAGAGGACAAGGAAATTGACCTAGAGCCACATTATGAAAAATGTATTTCTCTAATCAAAACACATTGGTTTAAATAATTTAAATTACATACCCTAGTAAAAACTATATGAATTTCATGAGTCGAATCTTACAGATTCAAGGTGCTGCCAGTTTAAAAGTGTTCAGATACTAAGAAATCTGTTAACTGATATTAGGCAAGTATCCTTTTTTGCAATCTCAGTAATACCACCATGCAGAGAAAAAGAAGAGAAGAGTAAAAAGACTTCCCTCTCTCCACAACGGTAAACACCATGTATTCATTGGTATAAAAAATTAGTTTAATTGAAGTCACTCTGACACTTAGACAAACTAGCAAGGCTTCTTAGATAACCATAAAAAATAAAATATTTTAAATGCAAATATTAATTGACTATTTTAGATCATGATTAAAGAGGTTTAAGGAAAATAAAACCTCAATACTGGAACAGAAAAATTTTGTTAAAAAGAAGACAATCTTCTAAAATAGAATTATAATCAAGAAATTACAGAAAATTTTATCATGAAAGAGTCAGCCACAACCAGTAATAAAGTGTTGTTACAATACAGAGGAAGGAAGAAAGAAATATGTGAAGATCACTATTTATCACTTACCTCATGGTTCAGCTCTGCTATCTGATCTTTCAGTTCCCTAATATACTGGTTAGAATCAGACTTGTTAAGCTGTCCTTGAAGCTTTCCTTCTTCTTTCTGTTTTGTGATAACAAAGCAAAAACAAAAAAGACAATTTTTCACAGTATATATGCAAATATTTGAAAATACAGAACAGCATAATGGCATATCCTTTAATTGGCTAAACTCTGAACAGATTTGTTCTCATACTCTCTTTAAAAAATAATTCATAGTAAGCTATACTGAATATTTCTAAATAATGTTTAATGGAACTGGTTTACAATACATACAATTTACAAAATGTAAGTGTATCTACTAGTGAAAAAATTGCCCTAGAATTTCAAAACCATTTATCTAGTGATTTTGAGGGAAAATGATTTTCTCTCTGTAAGAGATTCAGTGCTTAGTTGAGGATATGGTGAGCAATCTCCTTTTGCTTGGGGAACAGAAGGGGAGACAAAAAAGGGTTTGCCAACCCACTCTTGTAAGGGGAGGACAGCTCTGTCCCTTCTGTTCAATTAGCTCAGGAATGTGTGCTGGGAGTCCTAGATAGAGCTGATTAAATACATTCCACTCCTAAGAACTAATCCAGAACCTGGTAGGGACCACTTTCCAGGGATATAGCTTGGGAAGGGGAGGAGCTGCCTCTTTTTTATATCACCTGAAGACAAATGTGAACTTTTAAGATAAAGGGTTTACCAGAGAGTGAAAACAGTTGTTTTTGATCTCTGGATTATTAGTAATTAAGAAGTCACATGTGATGCTTAAAATGTTAACAAGCTCTGATCCAGAGATATCTACTTAAACTACTGAGTAACTCCTCAAACCAGAAAAGCACTGGGTTACTTTTAAGTCACCAACCACTCTTCTCTCTCCATGAAGACAACCACTGTTAACAGACTTTTAGTGTAGTCTTGCCATGATATTTTGTACATATATAGTCAAACATAGATGTATACACATACTTTTACTCATACCATAGATACTGCACACTGTTCTACATTTGCTTTTATCTCTCAAGAATACAACTTGAATATCAGTATGTGTAGAGCAGCAAGATATACATTTTGAGAGAGCTTTGAAAGTGCCATAAAAGTTATCTTAGAGATATCTAAATATTTATAGGTTTTTTTAAAAGTAGGTTTTAAAATTTGCCGTAGGTTCTGTAAAGTTACCTTGAGAGTAACTGCAGTGAAGAGCATTTTCCAGCGTGGAGATACCTACTGCTATCTTTCCATTCACAGTAAGACGGGACCTTGGACATCACCTGGTTTAGTCCTCTGACTGCAGCCAAGTCTTTCCTCTACTTTCCTTCTAAACACCTTCTCCTCACATCCTTGGCAGAAAGAGGAGCTAACTAGAACTACTCCAGCAACAGAATGGGTGGCTCAGTAGTCAGGGTATCATTCCAACACAATTGCTCTTCGGCACTAATTGTCTCTGCCATCTCACCTGAATTCTTATGTACCCTGTGTGTTCCTCAAATCCTTTCAAGTTATTGCTATGTGCCAGTAATTTTCAACCTTTTTCATCTCATGACACACATAAACTCACTATTAAAATTCTGCAGCACACCCCCAAAATATATTTTTGCCAACCTGACAAAAAATAGGTATAATTTTTATTCATTCACACTAAACAGCTATTGTTGTGTCGACTGTTGTCATTTTCTTATTTGACAATCAAAGGGAAAAGAGGTCAGTGCCCCTGACTAAATAATTGGGTATCGCTGAAAAATCGCTGCGATAGCCCTTTCCCTTACTGCTGTTTTGTCCTTTTTCTTTTGGCAATATGCCTTAAAAACCTTTATGGAATATGGCCTGCTGAAGCAGTTTGATGTAACTAATATTTGTATAGCTATAAAAAAATTATAATTTCTACAGGCTCTAAAACTTTTCTTATATATTTAAACACATGAATATCACATATATTATAAATCACCTAAGCAAAGGTCTATTTTAACAAGTACTACATTCTAAAAATGCTAGGCCTCTGAAATATATACAAAAGGTGCCTACAAATTTTAGCTATAAGCCTGTATTTAAGAAAAAAACAAATTTTGAAACTTTAGTTAAAATACTATTTGTTTGGCCAGAAAAGGGCAGAACCAACAGAAGAGCAGAGATACCAAGTCAGAGTCCTTAAATTATCTCTGAAGCCTTTCCTACCTGTTTTTTCATTTATATGAACCAATAAAACCCCTTTATTTTTTTTAAAAAAATTTCATTTATTTTTAGAGATGGGATGGGAGAAAGGAAGAGGGAGAGAATCATCAATGTGTGAGACATACATCAACCGGTTGCCTCTTGCACACCCCCAACTGGGAACATGGCTCACAACCCAGGCATGTGTCCTGACTGGGAATTGAACCAGCAACCCTTCAGTTTGCAGGCCGATGCTCAGTCCACTGAGCCACACCAGCCAGGGCTAAAGTTCCTATATTATATGAATCATTTTGCACATGGGTTTCTGTCTCTTGCTACCATAACAGATTAAGTATTTTGAACACTTATCAGACCTTCTCCACTGAGATTCCCCAAAGGAATTAAGTCCTCACTCCTAAAAGCATCATTATATGTAATGATTTAACTCACCTCCCAAATTCAATCTGTTTCATGACTATCTCGTTCTAAGATTTTTCCTTGGCTATAGACTTACTCCATCTCAGTCCTGTAAATCCTAAAGTGGGGAAGGATGATGTCAAGTAGAAGGGAATAAGTAGTAAGTAAAGTGAGAAGAAAGAATGTAGGAAAAAAACAATATATATATGGAGGGATACTATCAACTGATGTAAAATAAATGAAGCCATTATTTTTATAAAATGTATTTTCCAAGTACCATATGTAACATGAGAATGAGCAGCAGCAACTGAGTAAGTAGATATACTTCCAAAGGGGACTAACTTGATGAGAATTATTCATTTGGATATATGTATTTAGTTGTCCTTTTTGATGGCTTTTAATTTTAATCTCCCATCATATTAATTCCCCTGAAATTTTTGATTAAATAGAAAGTGCAATCCACTACTATGAAGAAATCCTTTAGAATGAGATAGAAAAGCTAGATATTTGTGGTCTGGAATCACAGTTGGAGAAAGATACCTTTAAATCTCATCCTCAACAAAGGCAAAGTTCTTGAAGATTCTGGACATCCCGCAGCAATAATGTCATATGGGGTATAATAAAACTATCAGGAGAAATATTGGGTTGGCCAAAAAGTCCATTATGTTTTTTTCCATAAAAGACACATTTTTCATTTTCACCAATAACTTTATTGATTTGGATATTATGAGCATGTCGGCTATCTCCTACTGTTGGCTTCTAGTGGGTAGAAGCCAGGGGTGCTCTTGCAATGTTTAAGATAGGCCCACAGCAAAAAATTATTCTGCCAAAATGTCAATAGTACCAAGAAATTTCACAAAACACTTTTGACACATTCAATCAGTCACAGCACCTTCTTCATACACTGCACATATCTTTTTTTGCATTTCAGTTGCGTTTTTACCTTTCTTGAAATAATAAAGCATAATATACTGAAAATGTTGCATGTATATATTTTAAAATGTTTTATTGATTATGCTGTTACAGTTGTCCCAATTTCCTTTCCCTCTGCTCCCCTCCACCCAGTGGCCCCCCTTCATCCAGTTGTCCCCCCCCTTTTTAGTCCATGTCCATTGGTTGTGCATATAGTTCTTCTCAACCTCTTCCTGTCTATTCCATTTCCTCCTACCACGCTTCTTAATTCCTGTACCATCTCCCTCCCTCTCCCCCTTCCCCCTCCCTGCTGACCTCCCCCCAGTATGTTCCCCATACCTATACTTCTTTTCCCACTCTCATTGCCTATTTAGTTTGCCTTTGTTTCAATTCCCTAGCTTCTGTTGTTGGTTGTTGTGATGCAGTTTTCATTTTAATGTTCATAGTTTTGATCCTCCTTCTTCTAAACAAGTCCCTTTAACACATCATATAACAGTGGTTTGGATCTAATGAACTCCTTCAGTTTTACTTTGTCCTGGAAGCACTTTCTCTGCCCTTCTATTCTGAATGACAGCTTCGCTGGATAAAGTATTCGTGGTTGTAGGTTTTTGCTTTTCATTACTTTGGATATTTCTTGCCATTCCCTTCTTGCCTGCAGAGTCTCCTTTGAGAAATCCGCTGATAGTCTAATTGGGACCCCTTTGTACATGATTCTCTTCTTCTCTCTTGCTGCTTTTAAGATTCTCTCTTTATCTTTAATTTTTGACAATTTGATTATAATGTGTCTTGGTGTGCGTCTCCCTGGGTCCAGTTTTTCTGGAACTCTCTGTGCTTCCTGGACCTGTAAGTCTATTTCCTTCCCCAAGGTAGGGAAGTTCTGCTTCATTATTTTTTCACATAATTTTTCAATTTCTAGTTCTTCTTCTTCACCCTCTGGCAATCCTGTAATCCAAATGTTTGATCTCTTACAGCTGTCCCATAGATTTCTGATCCTCTCCTCACTTTCTTTTCTTTCTGTTTCCTCTTTCTGCACTGGTTGACTGTTTGTTCCTTCTCTATGTTCCGGTTTGTTGATTTGATCTCTGGATTTTATTTCCTCACCACTTGTCTTGTATGTGTTTTCATTCTTTTCAGTATGAGCGACTTTTTCTCCTTCCCTGTCCTGTTCCAAATCTTTTGTTAATTCTGTAAGCCACCTTATAACAATAGCTCTAAACTGAGCCCCTGACAGGTTTCTTATTTGTTCATCTGTCAGGTTCTTCATCTGCTGCCTAGTGAGCTGACTCACCGGGCAATTGTTGTCTCCTTCATTTTGACAGATTTGTGTTTTGCTTTGCTTCCTGGGCAGGCTGTGAAGGGCAGAGCCCCATGTACTCATCACTACCTGGCGACCGGTGACCAGCAGTGATCCGCAACCTTTTTCGCCATGCTGTGGCGCTTTGTGTGTGGGCGGGGGTCCGAGATGGATTTCTGCTGTTATTCTCCGCTGGGAGACCGGGATCCATCCTCCCGCCCTCTGGGCCTCACCGTCCGATGCAATGGGGGGGCTGTCTTTCCCCGCATTGGGGTCACGAGCTGCCGGGGCTCGACTGCAGCCAGGATTGCTCCCCCTGCTGCTGTCCCCGCTGCTACCGCTAACAGTGCCACCCGACCTTTCCGTTCTGGTTCCGATTTTGCACCTCCTACCCATCCAGGCGAGCACTGCTGGTTTATAACTTCATACATTGGACTTCCATGTAGTTTTATTTTCTGAAATTTCTGGTTATCTTTTGTTTTGAGGTAGTTGTATTCCTTTCTAGTTGTAGAGGGAGAATGAGAGTGTCCTGTCTAAGCCTCCATCTTGGCCAGAAGTCAGCATAGCTTTGTTGTTGCATATTTTCTTTCATCTTCAATATTAAAATGGCTGCACAAAAAGTCACCAATTTTGATAACTTTTTTAAAAAATCTGATATGATGGCTATCACAGTACAATCTAAGAAAATGGTTCTGAATGAAGTTCAAGACAACTAAGTGCTCCTAGAGCCATTTGATGGAAAAACAAAACAAACTTTCTGGTCAACCCAAGAAAATGACATAGTCCAAGGTAAGCTTTAATGTTGTAAGACAGAAGTTCAAAAATGCAGAAATACTTTGTTTAAAGAATGTAAAATAACCAGTAACAATAATTAATATCAATTCTTTCCTATAGGGAAACTTGCATGTAAAAAAGTTTGTCAAGATAGGAATCAGCCCTGGCTATTGTGGATCAGTTCATTGGCGCATAGTCCCATAAATCAAAAGCTTGTGGGTTCGATTCCCGTTCAGGACACATGCCTAGGTTGTGTTTGGTGCCAATTGGGGGGTGTGCAAGAGGCAACTGATGGATATTCCTCTCTCAAATTGATATGTCTCTCCCTCTCCCTTCTCTTCTCTTTAGAATCAACACGCATGTCCTTGGGTGAGGGTAAAAAAAAAATTTTTTTAAAGATAGGAATCATTAAATTTGTTTCTATAAAAAGCGACCAGGTGACTCCAAAGAGCTGTTTCCTCCAAGGGTAGTAAAGTTTAGCTAAAAACTTTGTTATAGTACCCTGATTTCTTTGGAGGAAGGCAGTATTTAATGAAAAACAGGGCCGTTAAAAATTTTACTATAAAAAATGGGGTGTTTTTATCTTAAAAATAAAAAATAAAAAAAAACTCCTGAAAGGTACTTGTGGAAAACAAGGCCCTGTTAGACTTTATGACTAAAAAAACCCAGATGTTCCTTGAATTTCTATTAATTATAGAAAAAGGATAGAATTTCAGAGAAAAACTTTGTTTGATTAACTCGTTATATATAATTGTTCTTTTAAGATTTAAATATAACTTTATAAAGCTTAATATTTGGTTTCTTCTGCAAAACTTTTACATACTAAAAGTCAGATTGATGCCCATTAAATCACTGTCTCTCTGGATACCCCCCTCCCCACCACCAACAACTCGCAGGGTACACTGGCTGAACTGAGGAAAGGGTGATTGAGCAGCTCCAGCTCTAGTGGTGACCCCAGGACAAGACAATCACCATCTCAGCATACTTGTCACCATTAGTAGCACATCAGCGTGACAGACACACCAGTTGGAAAGCTCTGCAAGGAGTCTTCTGAATCAACAGTCTGCTTAAAGGGAACATAGCTGCTATTTCCAAAATAGAAGTGAAAAGTTAGAGGTATTGTAAATGCTACTTAATACATTAAAATGTATAAATGACCTTTTATCTAAAAAGTCCGGGATTTTTATGTTCTACAAATGGGCTCTCATTAACATATGTTAATTCAAAGTCTTTTAAGGACCCTCTTTAAAAGTAAACTGGTCCTGGCCCTGGCTGGGTAGCTCAGGTTGTTAGGGCATCATCCTTATACACCAAAGTTCTGGGTTCAATCTCTGGTCAGGGAATATAAAAGAATCAACTTATGAATGCATAAACAGTGGAACAATAGATCAATGTTTCTCTTTTCCTTTCTCTCTCTAAAATCAATAAAAATGTAAAAACGTAATAAATATATATTTACATTACTACCCCCCAAATCTAATTAACTATTATAGTCTAAGAAGTGGATATCTAATTTCACTTGTAGTTCATTTAATTATTTAATATTTAAGATTTTTTTTGCAAGTATCTTTAAGCTTTCTATTTTCAAGCAATGTCCACATGGTTCTTTCTGATAAGCAGGTGGGAAAATGTCAGCTACACTAATAAATTACCAGGAACCTGCATTTTCTTGAGGGTTTTTTTGGGGGGTGGGGTGGGGTGGCGTCTAGCTGATAACAACAACAGATTGCCAGTTAACCAGTTTCCTAAGCCAAACTAATTAGATAAGTAACAAACTTAAGAGCTCTTTAAGAGCTCCAACACATGAACAAGTTTGGTATTCTGTAATTTCACTGAACAGACCTTAAGTACATTTCTTTTTGGCACAAAATAAAAGAAACTTTATATTTAGAGGGCATAAAGTAACATATGAAAAAGATCTAAATGTACATTTCACTCTTGGCTCTATCTTTGGATAATTATTTCAGCAATTACCATTATGATATCTATAATAATCTAATTCATAGTAAAATCTTAAACCATAGAGCTTTGTATATAAGCCTCTTAATCAAAAGTTTATCACCCATAACTCTAGTTAGTAATATGCATGTTTAAGTGACTGGGGTAAAGTATAACAAGTTTAACTTACTCTGAAATGCATAAAAAATAAGGTAGCTAGAATGGTGGACAGGTGATAAAGCAGTAGATAAAACACATCAAATATTAATTTTAGAACTGAGGTGGTGAGTTTATGGTATTCACCATACAATTCTTTCAACTTCTGTATGTTTGGAATTTTTCATAGGGAAATATGGGAGAAAGAAGTCATCAATAAAAACAATTCATTGTCTCTCCCTCCCATTTGCTCAAAAGTAAGCACTTGGTCCATGCTGTATTTCATTTACATAGGTGAGAAGATATCTACCTCCAAAGGTTAGTGATTCTTCATTTAAAATCTACCTTTTGCTCTAAGAATGGATACTACTTTCTTCACATTTTACTGGAAACTTAAGAAACTAAAAAGTAACATGATTAAATCCTATAAATTAGTACCTCATTAAAATTGAATATAATTTTAGAGAGAGCAGAGTTATAATTTTAGAGATTTTATGGTTGTTACATCAAGATCTATTCTCTCTCCCTCATTATGTAATGGTATTAGGACTGGAATTATCCCCGTCCTTAACCCCATTTGCAGGCCCGGATCACAGGGTTTAAACCAAACAGTATAATCACACTTGTGTTGCACAGTGATTGATTCGGGGGTTGTTCAAATAGTGTACTTTTTGAAAACTTTTGCTGGAAATTATAGGGTACAGTTTCTTATCCTGGAAATTATGATACGTGGGTATAAAGCTCACCTGACAGTCATTTTAACACAAAAAGGAAAACCTTCTGAGGAGAAAAATGATAAAAGTAGAATCACGGTTAAATGCAACAAGGTGGAACCCAAATCAAACTTCCTAAAGCAATCCTACTTTTGAACTCTTCAGGTACACGAGCCCATAAATCCCTTTTGTTATTTAAGCCATAAATAAATTCAGAATTGGGTTTTCTGTTATCTGTAAAAACATCCTATTTTAAAATATTTTAAAAATATGGCTAAGTAAATGAACACAAAAATATAAACAACATAATCTAGGAAATGCTTAAAATAGTAATTCCAAAAGATAATTATGGAGAAAACTCATTTTGGGAGTTTTGTGAACAAATTAAAAGAACCCATTTCTGACCTACTGAGTTCTAACTCTCTGGGAACGGGGCTGGAAAATCCATACACTCTGAACGCTACACAGCGGCGATTACGAGGCAGCCAGGGCAGGGACCTGCACTTGAAACGCCCTGGTTTGAACCGCCTTTGAAAATTAACTATTTTTTAACACAAAGTTATGTGCTAATTATAAATGACTTTAATCTTATTTCCTAAAGATCTCAAATGTTTTATGATTTTACACTCACTATAAAAATTATGTAGTATAATTTTACATATAAAAACAAGAGAAATATTTCTTTCAACTATCACCACAATGGTAAATGTGGTAAATGACCAAGACTCATAACCTTACTTACAAATAGTCTCTACATTTCCAGAAAGAATACATTTAAAAACAAAAATAGAGGAAAACTGTCAAGTGCTCTTAATTTCTTTCAATTCTGCTATCAGTTTCACGTCACATTATTTCTGTTAGTTTCAGCTGGTCAGTTCCCTGTCTACAGAGGTTGGTTCAGTTTTGAACTCAAATCCCTTTCTTGGTTAACCTAGCTCTCAAACAGAAAATATTATTTTAAAGTCTAGTAATATATGATGAGGAACTAAATAAAACGTTTAGGCTCTGAGAAAATTCCAATCATTTGACCCCTATGACTGAAAACTAGATAACTGTTCTAAAGTATAAAGAAAAACCAAATATTTGGTGACCATGAAAATGATTCTTTAAAAACTTAAAAGCATCAACATCTAAGAGGAGATATGGCAATGAATAAGGAAAATATGAAGTCCAATTCTCTAAACTTTTATTAGGTAACTGGTTGATATAATTTAAAAAATAGCTATGTTCTTTAACACACAAATGTGTGGAGAGAAATATTTTACTGAGAGCAGTGATTCTGGTGTGAACTACCTACAAGTGCTTACTAATTACTTTAGTCATATACACTCACCTGTTTTTCTCCCTGCAACTGTGGGAGCTGTAATCAGAGAAAGGATGAGGTAGAGATGGAATGAGCCACATACTCTGTTACAGGATATGCCACATATTCTGTTACAGTTGATTGAAAAATCAATAAATGCTTCAGTCAGCAGGAAAAAGTGACTATGTATTTGTGCAGTGTGTAAATGTTCACAGTAGAAAGTGGACATTTTAATCAGAGATACCTTAACTACATCTACTGTATCCCCACATATGATTTAGAAAGTCGAATAATTACATGTCACGGTTCCTCAAGCTAGAAAAGTGAAGAGAAAATGTGAAATATTTTCTCCATAGCTTGAAGCAGCATGTTTTTACCTGCTCTATTGTACCACAACTGAGATGAATACGTTATTAAGTTGCTTTGAAAGTGGGATTTAGTAGTATATAATCTCAAAAAATATTGTGGAAGGGAGAGAAGAGGCAGTGGCCAGGCTTGTTTAAACTCATGTATTTAGTCAGCCTCATTTAGAAAAGATATTGTGATAGGCATGCTTAGAAATCCTTCTTGTTTGTTTCTTTATCTATGTTTTTAATGCTGGTTATAATTTATCCTATCTTACCACATGAAGGACACTTCCTTAGACAGGAAGATAGCAGGTTTTAAAAGCCATTGTTAGAAGCCATAGGATTAAAAAAAAAAAAAAAAGATATTACTTATTTTTAGAGTGAGGGGAAAAGAGGGAAAAAGAGAGGAAGAGAAACATCGACTGGTTGCGTCTCACACGCACCCCGACCGGGGACTGTACCCCACACCCAGGCCTATGCCCTGACTGGGAATTGAACCAGCAACCTTTCACTCTACAGGACAGCACCAAACCAACTAAGCCACACTGGTCAGGGCTCAAGTCATAAGCTTTTTAATACTCTCTACAACCAGATAATTTGCTTAGAAGTTTTTGTGTTTTTTTTTAAGAGAATTTAACCAGTTAACACCTACTTAATGTACTACATACATGGATGAGGTAGTAGCAAGCCCCCTAGATCAGGAGGCAAGTATAAAAGCATCTTGTATATTATTTACATCTTACAGTCTTTTCTCTAGTCTTTTAGTTTTCAAAATTTTCAAGCTCAGATCTAAAATAATAGTACAATATCCATATGCCCTTCAGCTATATTCACCAATTACTATTTTGCTTTCATTCTTTCTATTTATGTATATCTTCTGAAGCATTTGAATGTAAATTGTAGATAAGACATTTCACTACTTATATATTACAGTAGGCATCTGCTAAGAATAAGGAATTGTCTTACATAACCAAATGCCATTATAATAACTAAATTAATAGTCATTCCATAGTATATTCATTGAACATGTATAGTTCCTATTCAAATTTCCCTAAAAGGGCCCAAAAGGTTTATTATTGTCCAAAATTGAACCAAGGTTCATGGTTACATTTGCTAATTATATGTCTTTAGCCTTTTAAAATCTACAATAGTCCCTCTGCCCTTTTTCTCATGACCTTGTTAATATCTTTGAAGAAGCCAAGTCTAAAAGTTGTGCATTACAAAGTTGAGATTAAATTTCCCATTCCAACAAAACTCCAAGTAAAGCACTGTTTTTATTTCCTTTTTCAAACTAAACAGGCAGTGAAGTAAAACTAACATAATGTATATTTCATGGGTGGCTGGATCAAGGGAGTAAGTATAGACAAAGACATTTTTGCCTCTTATTAAGAGACTGACCCATAGGTTTAACTATGAGATCCAAAAACCTCTCTCCATATTTAACATCAATTTAAACATACACAGGAGCCTTTTAACCTGTCATCTGTCTCTTCACAAAAATATTCTGAAAAGTAGGCAGATGACTTTAACTTGTAGGAAAAGCACAGGGTTAGTCACAAGGAAATCTTTAAAACAGAGAGAGTACTTATTAAAGAAAGCATCAAAGAGCCGTTCATTAAACTTCACCTTGCTCACTGAGACAGTGCTCAGAGCTTTAAAATAAACAAACAAACAACTCTGTAGCTAAAGAAAATGTGGTATGTGATTCATCTTCTGGATAGCTGTAGTTGCCATATTTTAATATCCTCATATTCCATGTTATGGGCGTTATCTCAATGAAAGATTCATCTCCATCTCCACTTTTGTTTCTTGGCTTTTTTTTTTTTATGCTATCAACTGAGCTATCAAAGGGTGCACTGTTTTTTGTTTTTGGTACCACAAAGTTAAACTCCAAATAGGTCTCTTGTGTAGGGTAAAGCAGCCTTTGCCTCACCTTTCCCCTCAGAGGAAATGACAAGTGGCGATACATCCCATTTTCTAATGGTAAACACTGTCACACTAGGCTGTTAAGACCTGACAGGACCTTTGGGGAGTGCTGCCTTGGGACACCAAGACTTCTGAAGAATTAGTTCCAAAATGCCTTTCCAGACCTATATAAACATCATTTCATCTTTTTGTCATTTTAGTACCCATCACTGTTATTTTCCTAGATCCTTTTCATCCAGCTTGATGATTATTATGATCTAGACCTATTATTTCCAAACTCCAGATTCTTACCATCATTTGTTTCTCAGCAAGATTTTCTCTATTTTGATAAACTAATAAGTTCTCTCTTTTTAAAAGATTTATTTCTTTTCATAGAGAGGGGAAGGGAGGGAGAAAGAGAGGGAGAGAAACTGGATGTGCAAAACCTCAATCAGTTGCCTCTCGTACACCCCCAACTAGGGACCTGGTCTGCAACCCAGGCATGGGAATTGAACCTGCGACCTTTCAGTTCACAGGCTGGCATGATGCTCAATCCACTGAGCCACACCAGCCAGGGCAAGTTCTCATTTTTGGCATGGCCCTTTTATCTGTCTATTATCCTCATAGATGGCTTGACCTAAGCACAACCTGGCTCCAATAGCACTAGAGGATTAAACAGTCTCAGTGGCTGGCTGACTTACCAAGGATCACATGGCTAGTTAGAGAAAGCCAGGGGTAGAAGTCTGGTTTCACTCCTAGTCCCATATTCATGAGAGAGACACAGCAGGGTATGTGCTAAAATTGTTTTTCTAAAAATGGTGTTGCTTCTTTTATGTTACTCATGTATCTTTCTCTACTTAAATTAATTCAATATTCACCACCCATTTTTTTCAAATAGCATCTACATTTCTTAGTTCTTTATTTTGACTTGTTCTGAGCTAGATTTCACTATCCAGTAATTTTTTAAAGAAAGGATCATGAGAATAGTATTCGGCAGTCATTCCACACTGGAAAATGCCAACGTGTTTCTTCATTATATTTATTTGAAAGACATCTTGTTTGGCTATAACATTTTTGGGTCACTAAAAGACTTCTGTAGACTAGCACTAAGAGAATTTCCTGTGATAATGGAAATGTTGTCTCTCTGCATTGTCTCATATAGTAGTTAGTAGCTAACATATAATATGAGGCTATTGAGCTACTGAAACTGAGGAACTGATTTGAATTTTGTTAACTTAAATTACTTTAAATTACTACACGTGGCTAGTGGCTATCGTATTGCAGAGTGCAGCACAGCCATCGCTTCACTGGTCTCTGGCACTGAGTACGCTGTGAGAAATCTGGAGGACAAGTCTTCATCTTCCCAATACAACTTTGTAGGAAATTTGTTCTAAGAGTTTATGGAGCACTCTGTGTCAAATTTTCCTAGAACATAGGGTGGGTGTTCTTATAATTTAAGTATTTGAATCTTCTTTAGTTTCAGGAATCTCTTCTTGTTTGTAGTTTTGAATACCTCCTTTCCATTTGTTGTGGGACATCAATTTTCCTTAGTGTTAGATAATTTGTCTGTCATCTGTACCAAGCAGCTAATACTGGTTTTATATTCTTAATCTCTACAGTCACTTTATCACAAGTTTCTTCCATGCCTTCATTCCGCTTCTTAGCAGTGTCTATTGAAGAGACTATTCTTTTCTGGTTTTGGCAATGATGCCTTAGATTTCAATTTGTTTACTTAGTGGTACAATCTTTCTTCCCACCTCATTATATTTTTTTATTATCTTATCTTATAATTTAATTTTATTGAATTTACGTTTAGTTGTTTTATAGTGTGAAACAATTTAATTCCTCTCATCCTTGAATTACCTTTCTTTTTGGTTGGGATCTCTTTGAATGGTGTTTCTTTCTCTTCTTCTGCTCTAATAATATGAAACAAGTTGCTGTGCCATTTCTTCTCATCATGCTCATGGCTAGGTGATTGTCCATATATTCCAAATGTTTTAACGAATGGGTTAGTTATTAATACTCTTTTCACTATATTTAAAATCTATTTTATTTGCCCTCCAAGTTCAAGTTTGTTCTCAGTTTTCTACAGTCTGCGGACTAGCACAGGGCAAGAAAGAACCCAGACAAGGGCTCCGCATGGTCTTCTGTGATTTTGTTAAATATCTTGTATAGCGTAATTGGGGGATATGTCAAAACCTGGGTTTTAGAATTCAGATCATTTCCCAAATTCACCGTGTTGTCCCAGGGCCTTTACTTTAGTTAAAATTTCTAATCTCTTTTCACTGGGTTGTTCCTTCCATAAGTTTCCGTAGCTCCTCAGTCAGAAAATTACATACTCATTTTCCTTCTTTCCACAAATCCTTGGGGATTTTGCTGACTTACCTATATGATTTGGTGAGTGGGATAAAAGGGGAAGACAGTGGAGGTTAGCAGCCAAGCCCTAGTAGGCCTTTCTGCTGTAGTCTATTTCTTTCCTTAACTGTCACTTTTAAAGTTTATTGCATTAGAATATGCTTTTTCCCTTAAGAGAAAACAATAACAACTATTTTTTACTATTGGGTTGGCCAAAAAGTCTGTTACATTTTTTTCATAAGATAGGTCTAGTAGTGCTTAGTTGTCTTTAACTTCCTTCAAAACAATTTTGTTAGATTGTATTGTCACAGCTGTCATATCAGTGCACATTAAAAAAATTTACCAAAATTGGTGAATCTTTGTGCAGGCATTTCAATAATTTCAATACTGAATATGGAAGAAGATACACAACATTTTTGGCTTATTTTTCTTTATTATTTTAAGAAAGGTAAAAACACAATTGAAATGCAAAAAAGATTTGTGCATTCTATAGAGAAGGTGCTGTGATTGATCGAATGTCTCGAAAGTGTTTTGTGAAGTTTCTTGGTCCTATTGACATTTTGACCAAATAATTCTTTGCTGTGGGGCTGTCTTATGCATTGGAAGAGGTTTAGCAGCACCCCTGGCCTCTACCTACTAGAAGCCAATAGCAGAAGGTAGCTGACATACTCAAAACACCCAAATCAATAAAGTTATTGGTGAAAATGAAAAATGTGTCTTTTATTTTACATTTTAAAAAATAAAGAACTTTTTAGCCAACCCAGTATTTTGTTAGATAGCTGGGTTAGGAAATTATGGGATCAGTTTCAATTTATTTCTGTGGCAACATTTATTTAAATAAATGAATCTTTATATATAAAGTAGTTAGAACTTGCTACTTGCTCTATGGCATACAATATCAAACTCTCTTACACATGGCTGTTTTCTGCAGCTTAGATTTCACCAAGCAATTATTTTTTGAGCACCTTTTATAAGCCAGGGCACAAGGCATAACACAGCAGAAAATAATACAACAGGGTTCTAATATATTGTATGTGGGCATGACTTAATTTTTAAAGTGAAGATAATTTCAGGCACTAATAAGAGATATTAAAAAATTTTTTAAGTGATGATAAAATAGAGAGTGATAACATGAGGGAACTGCTTTAAAAGGTGGTCATGGAATATCTTTATGCTTTGGTGACTTTTAAGTTGAGCTATAAACAATGAGAAGGAAAGAGCACTGAGAAGATCATAAAAGAAGCATAGTATTCCAAGTGTAAGAAAGAGCATGAGCAAAAGCCTGGATGTAGGAATGAATGATCTTCGTTCAAAAAGCAAAAATACGGTTGGTGTTGCGAGAGTACAGCATGCGAAGGGGTGTGTTGTTTATGATGCAGGCAGAGAAGTAGGCAGGAGCCAGACAACTCAGGGACTTGAAGGCCAGAGGAGTATGGCGCTTTTGCTAGATTGACCAAGTTTTCTTTGTTGCTATTTCCTATAATTATTTGGAACTTTTAATTCTTATTTCCATTCTAGCAATACTTACCTTAAAAATTACTCAAATGTATGTACATTTCAAAATTACAATGGTAATCATGTAAATTCACATAGTATAAAAAGTAAACTCCTGACCCTTACTTATTCCTTTGTACCAAGCCCTTTCCCACCACTGTAAACAATTTTGATGAGTATCACAGCTGACATTCCAATGTATTTAAATGCTTACATAGACACACATATATATGCATATACACATAATACATACACACACTTTTTAAACACACACAAATAGATTTATGACATATAGTATATCCTATTTATAATGTTTTGCTTTCTCTTTTCTTGAATGCTTTACAGATATCTAACATATCACCCAATTTGCAGCTGAAACATAATTAGTTTATAAGTAAAAAGTTTAGAATAGGAAATCAGTACTTAATACACTTTAACATTTTAAGCCAGACCACTTAACACACAGTTTACAAATAGACCTCACACCCTTAAAGGAAATAACAGAAACAATTAGTAATCTCTCTATGCTCTCTTCATAGAGATTTCAAAATAAATCTAAGGTTATACATAGGATGTGGGTTTTCACTGGGAGTAGTATTACAGAAGGTTTGTGGTATTAGAAGGGTCATGACACAATGCAGGTTGCTTAGTCTCAAATGCAAGGGTAAAGCTTACATTTATTTTAAATTATACCCAGAGATGAAAAAATATAACAAAAAGATTATGCTACATAAAGATATATCCAGCCCCTCTTTCCTCGAAAAAAGTTAAAACTATTTTAGAGACCATAAAAAGGCAATATCTTGATTGCTTTAAAGGTTAAATAATACTTTTTTTCAAGGCTATATTATGAAACTATGTTCAACGGTCACAGAAGTAACCATATTAACTTGCAGCAGGGGCCCAATTTCTAAATCCTAATTTGATATTTTCAATTCATATATTAAAGCAAATGTATTAAGAAAGTTATAATGGCATATGAAATTATTACAGTAAAAGAAAACCCAATAATTTCAGTAAATTTGTGACATAACCTTACTGAAACATCAATAGCAACCTCTAAGCTCTTATTACTGACTTGCATTTTGCCCTCAGACAAATTAATCAGAATAGTAAATGTGGTAAATGGAAGCCTCTCTGTGACTTCAAGGTGACTCATTTGAAACATCTAAAAACAAATCATCCTCAGAGCATGTACTATTGGTAAGTTTCTAAAACAGTTTCCTGTAATTTAAAGTCATGGCCAACAGATATGAAAAGATACTCCACTTCATTAGCTATCAGGGAAATGCAAATCAAAACTACAATGAGATACTACCTCACATATGTTAAAATGGCTATTATCAACATGGCAAGTAATAACAAGCATTGGAGGGGTTGTGGAGAAAAGAAACCCTCATTCACTGATGGTAGGAATGTAAACTGGTACAGCCACTATGGAAAACAGTGTAGAGGTTCCTCAAAAAATTAAGAATAGACCCAGCAATCACTCTTCTGGGTATCTACCCAAAAAATTTAAAAGCATTTATTCACAAAAATAATGGACCTCTATGTTCACTACAGCATTATTTACAGTTGCCAAGATATGAAAACAACCAAAGTGTCCTTCGACAAATGACTGGACAGAGAAGATGTGGTACATATATACAGTGGAATACTACTCAGCCAGAAGAAAAAATGAAATACTGCCATTTGCGTCAACATGGATGCACCTTGAGAATATAATGCTAAGCAAAATAAGTTGGTCAGAGAAAGCTAAGAATCATATGTTTTGCTCATATGTGGGATATAAAACTGACACTCATAGACACAGACAACAGTATGGTGATTACCAGGGGGAAGCGAGTAGGGGGTAGTAAAGGGTAAAGTGGGCCAAATATATGGTGATGGAAGATGCTTTGACTTTGCGTGGTGGGCACCCAATGCAATATACAGATGACCATTCATAGAAATGTACACTTAAAACCTACATAACCAATGTTACCCCAATCAATTTAATAAAAATAAATCAATTGATCTAAATACTCATGTAGCCTTAATAAAAATCTTAGCAAGCAAAAAAAAAAAAAAGTCATAGACAAAAAGTTATTCTTTTAGTAACTAGAAAAAATAAAAGTACATATAAATATTTTTAAGAGAATAGTTAGGTAAGTTGAAAAATATGGAAAAAAGAAAATAAATCAAACATTTTTCTCAATGCTTAGACTGATTTAATTCTTTCCAGGAGACACACAAGCACATACACATTTTAAAAGTGATATTTCTTATAGGACTAGCTAAATGCACACATGAAAAATCAGCATTTGTACAAGGTCCAAAAGCTAGAAACTATTTCTTATAAATTATAGTTTAACTGAAAACAGATCAATTTTGTGGGCAATACTTAAAATTATATGTAATTCCAGGGGTTCCCTCAAACCATGGAATTACATAAACTATTTTTTATAATAGACTCTTTTAAAGAATAGTTTTAGATTTATAGAAATATTGAGAACAGTTCCTATTTACCCCCTTAAGGAACCGATATTGATATAGTTTTACTAACTTAAGTCCATACTTTATTAATATTTCCTTAGTTGTTTTTTGTTTTTTTGTTTTTAATTTAATGTCCTGTGTCTGTTCTAGGATCCTATGCAGGATACCACATTACATTTAGTTGTCAGGTATCCTTAGGCTACCCTTGGCTGTGATAGTTTCTCAGACTGCTTGTCTTTGACGCCCTTGATAGCTTCGAGGAGCACTGGTCAGGTATTCTGTAGGATGCCCCACTATGAAAATGTCTGATATTTTTCTCATAATAAGATTGGGGTTCAGGGTTATTGGAAGACCAGAGAAGTACAGTGCCAATGTTATCACATTGTATCACAGGTACATACTATTAATGTGATTTATAACTGTTAATGTTGACCTTAACATCTGAGTGAAGTAGTGTTTATCAGGTTTCTCCACTATAAAGTTATTCTTTCTTTCCTGCCCTTTCCATACTGTACCCTTTGGAGGGAAGTCACTGTGCATAGCATAGCCCACACTTTCGGAGTAGGGATTTATGCTTTCCCTCCTTGAGGGCAGAAGTATTTAGAATTCTTCTGCACAGAGATTTCTCTCTTCTCCCCCATTTATTTATTCAATCATTATTTAAATTAGTATTGACTAATGGATATTTACTTATCCTTTGGGTTATTATCCACTACTACTATAAATGCTGCTCCACCTTTGACAATTGGGAGCTCTTTCAGTTGGCTCCTCTCTGTCCCTTTAACATACATCTATTAATGTAGAGTTTTGTTTTGTTTTGAGCACTTCTTTACTTTCTGGCATTAAAAGATGCTCCATGGTCATCTTGTATTTTTCCTGTTTCAGTCCTGGAATCAGCTATTTCTTTGAGAAGCCTTGGTTTCTTTTATTGGAGATGATATTAGAAACCAAGATCTGTGTTCTAGGTGTAGATAAACTAATTTTTAATAACACCAAGACAATCACTGGTATTATGGTACTAAGAGTCTAACCTCCCTTTACTAATTTTCCAAATGCTATTATGAGTTGGTTTTGGGTATCTGCATAATAGCCTTCATTTCAAGAAACAGCAATATCTTAACAACCTCTACATACTTAATCCCTTTATATTTAACTGCATACTAAAATTAGACACCAAAGAGTCATCTCTGAACACGTTATTAAAATTTTTTTAAATTGAATTTTATAATATAGTGGTACCTAGGTACTTTGAATTCGTTCCAGAACTTGGGATGAGTGCCAAAACCAACAAGTACCAAACTGTTCATGAGCTACCATGAGAGGGGACAGTCAACATCTGTTTCATTGCAAGAGAGGGGCATCAAGTGGCAAGCAAGTACTGAAAGCTGAAACATTTTTTCTCTCATCAAAATGAGATGAGTCCAGGGTTTGACAAGTTCGGAAGTTGATGAGTTCTAAGGTATGACTGTACCTCATAACTAGATAGGAAGCTAAGTAAAAAATCCTACATACCTAACTTCCTTTGGTGAGAATTCATGTTCAGGTTAGATAAAATTACAGAATAGATATTTCTAATTTAAACATGCTTAACATTTTGAGAGAACTGTTAAAATAAAAATGAAAAATATTTTAATATTCAAGCAAGTTGCTCAAAACAGAAAACACTGTGCTTCAAGGGGGAAAAATCTTCCAAAAAGAAGTTTGTTAGCCAGACTGGCATATAAACTACCACCTGTTGTGAAACTAACAAATTAGCACAGGAAGTTGGAGATTATGAATTGATCACAAAGTTTTATGATAAACTCCATCATTTAGTAATGTCATGGTAATGTAACATTATTAAAATATATACTACTTAAAGTTCAATAGTAAAGATTTTATCACTTCCTCTCCATCTCTGTCAAAACTGCAATGCTGATCTGGGCACACTGATTTAAACCTAACTCCCTTACTTTATGTCAGAACAGAATTTTGAGTGGGTGTTTTTAAGCCAAGAGTGGTTGGGGTATTGCCCATCTGAGGCATCCCTAGAGGTTATATGCTGGGCAAACTAACCAAAGTGGGTAAATGTGACTGGGTACCAGGAAAGGAACAAAAAGTTGGAGTTGAGTAGAACTAAACTGTTTTAAATAAAAAACTTTCCATTATTTTGAACAAAGCAAAATTAATTTCACAGATGTGCTTAACCTACAGAAACTTTTACTATGGTCATGACAAATTATTATACAGGGGTGGGCAAAAGTAGGTTTATTTTACAGTTGTGTGTACATGAAACACAGAGTTTATTCTTGTATCACATTTGTTAATTAATGTATAATTTTCCATACAAACAACTGTAAACCTACTTTTGCCAACCCATGCATTTACCTTTTTATAATAACCAAAATTTAAACTCAATTCCAGATTAAATACCAGAAGGTTTGGGTTCAATTCCCATCTATTTTCTTCAAGTAAATGAGCAAAATTAACTTTTCTGTGTTTTGTTCCACAACCTAGAAAGTGGAGTGTCCTATTTAATATTAATGTAACAATAAAGTCCTTAATGATTAAATAACACGTGGAGATCTATAACAAAGGTAGAAAATTCCACTAAGAGAAAGAGGAAACAATCTTTAACCACCATTTCCTCACATCTAAATACTATGAATTTTTGTAATCATTGTTTTCTGAATCAATTCAATCTTTTTAATAAGGTCGTCGTCGGCAGCCGTCCGTCTCGAGAGACGATGGTGTAGCTTCTTAAGAGTCTATCTGCACCGCCGAGAATGGCTGTGCAGTCCGACTCGGGAGTGACATGGTATCTGTCTCCTCCCGTGTTGAATCGACATCTTGTGATGATGCTGAAGCTACAGAGCCTGGGCAGGGTAATATGGAGGGTCTGCTGTTGCCCATGCAGCAGACCCCCCCTCTCTTCGCAGCTGAAGGGTCCAAGGGAAAGACGGAGTCGATACAGCTTGGGTTCAGGTGCACCGCAGGAGTTGCCAGTGTTGACTACAACGTCAAACCGCCTTAGGGACTCCGGCTCCGGATTTTCTGTCGGGGTTTACTCCCTTAGCCTTTCCCCTGAAGAGGTATGCCGCAAGGCAGCGGAGGTTTTTTGGAGTCAGAGTTTTCCTTCTCTGATGTACCCTGACTGGAAGATCGAACCAGCGACACTTAGCTCGCAGGCCGACGCTCAATCCACTGAGCTAAACCAGCCAGGGCAAATGTCATCTAATTGATCACTCAGAATCTCAAACCCCACCAAGGCCTTTCCATCTTACTCAGAGAAAGGCCTAAATTCTTAAGCCCCACACAGCCTTCCCTATTTACCTCTCAGACGTACCTTACTTCCCCTCCGACTCCACCCTGAGACTCTACTCAGGCAAACTCTTGGCCTCAGGCCAGTGGTTCTCAACCTGTGGGTCGCGACCCCTTTGGAGAACACATATATAATTATATATTGTTTTTGGGATTAATCACTGTGCTTTAATTATGTTCAATTTGTAACAATGAAAATACATCCTGCATATCAGATATTTACATTACGATTCATAACAGTAGCAAAATTACAGTTATGAAGTAGCAATGAAAATAATTTTATGGTTGGGGGTCACCACAACATGAGGAACTGTATTAAAGGGTCGCGGCTTTAGGAAGGTTGAGAACCACTGCCTTAGGCCCTTTGCTCTAACTATTCCCTTACCATGAAATTCTTCCCCCAAATCTCCATGCCTCATCTGCTTCAAATCTTTGTTTATATCAGGTTCTAACAAGCCCTTCTTGACCATGTTTATTTAAAATAGAAATAGTATCCTACTCTCAATATCCCAACCCTCCCCCTTCCTACATTTTTTCTCCATTGTGTTCATCATCTTCCTAATTAAACACTATACAATTCATTTATTTTTTTCATCTGACTTCTCCCTCCCTCTATCATAAGCATGATAAGGAAAGAGATTTTTGTGTTTTGTTCACTAATTGTAATCTTCTAAAGTGTTTAGAATAGTGACTGGCACATAGTAGGCACTCCATAAATATTTGTTGACTTGAAACCAATCAATACCTCATTTAAATTCATAATTTAATCCTCTTCACATATGGACTTTTAAATGAGAATGACTGAAGTAGTGTGAGATGGTGTAAGAGAGGTCTATCTGTAACAGTGTTGGAGGAGCAGACAACAGAATGGGCTGGCATCATGGGGAGACTGATCACAGCAGGTCAAGCTTTCACTGACCTTTGAAATGATAAGCTCAAAGGAAGAGAAGAAAAACACAGAGTGAATCAGATGACAGATTTGAAGGTTTATTAACTAATTGTGGCTCAAGTACAGGTATATGCTGAGAAAAGTACAAAGTGAAGCTGTGAAGGAAGGCAAGAACCAGAGCAGGAAGGGTCTTGTAAGGAGAGCCAGAATTTGAACTTTGTCCTGCAAGCCATGGGAAGCTACCACAAGATTTTTAAAAAAGATTTAGTTTATTTATTTTTAGAGAAAGGGGAAGGAAGGGAGGGAGAAAGAGAGGGAGAAACATCAAAGTGTGGTTGCCTCTCAAGTGTCCTCAACTTGGGGACCTGGCCTGCAACCTACCATGTGCCCTGACTGGAAAGCGAACCAGCATCCCCTTGGTTCTCAGGCCGGCACTCAGTCCACTGAGCCACACCAGCCAGGGTGCTACTAAAAGATTTTAAATAATGAACAGGGAACTAGTAGGAACTAGGAATAAATATACAGTAAGCAGAGTTATAGGAGGCAGTTGATCTGCTATTAAGAAAACACATAAAACTACCATGAGAGTATTTTTAATATTAAAGAAAAAACATTTAATCCTGCAAAGAATTTAAGTTACAAAGTGAGTTCTCATAAAAACACAATCTCATTTTAAAATCTTCTCTATGTCTCAGTTTCCTCACCTACAAAATGGAGATTTTAACAATGCCTATTATCATATGGTTGTTGTGAAGACTAAGTGAATATACTTAAATGGCTAAGAATACTGCCTGACATGTTTTAAGCAATCAATGATGCTAGCTATCAACAATTTCATTATTATTATCATGGAAGAATTAAAGCTACAAGTAATAAAGTCTATGTTCCCCCAAATGGAAAATACATAAAAGATAAAGAGTAAGCTAAATAACAGGGCTTACAGTGGGCAGAAGTAAGTTCATTCAAGTGTACATTTTGGGAAAAATCAAAAAGTCAAAGCAATTCTTAGTTTGACGTTATATATAATTCTTGCAAAGGAATAAATTCATTATCTGGGAGAATAAAAAAGTACCTTAAAGGTTACTCAAATACTTTATGCATTTTTTTTTTGTTTGTAACATTTGGAATTCTCTACAATGTTGAGTATTATTATTGTGTGTGTGTGTGTGTGTGTGTGTGTGTGTGTATATAGTCATTTATGAGCTTTTTTTTCTGGAGACTAGTTAGGGAAGAAAGAACACTTTACACATGCTTTCTCATTTAATCCCAACAAATCTAAGGTAACTTTAGGATCCTCAGTTTTGAATGAGTAAATAAAAAATATTAGCTTGTTAAAGAGATAGTTAATAAGAAGTCTGACTTCAAAATCTATTCTGTTAACCAATACAAAATCTCTAGCAATTATAAGAAAACAAAAACACAAAAAAGTTGTGACCACAGAGTTATTTAGGATTCTGAGATTCTCTTGTTTCTAATAATAATTAAATTTCTTGAAGCTTTTTATTCTAATCAGGGTATATCATATTTATTTTTGCAGATTATTTAAAGAAATTCCATTAGCCTGAGACATTCAACCAGAAAATCAGCTTGTAAAGTGTATGTGCAGATAGCAAGAAAAACAAAAACAAATTTCTCCGTTAAAATATAACTGCCATTATTTCATATGTAACTAAAGCCATTACCACCAACAATAAATGTACCTGAATCTTCAGAGTTTAAATTCGATCCAAAGAAGTTTCAAAGAAGTAACCCAGGGTCAGTAACTCTTTCTGTATAATGATAAATGCATTCAGGCTGGGACTGAATTCATTTAACCTTCCTAACAAGTAGTGATCTACTGATAAAAGAATGTATGCAAATTGATACATGTGTGAATATTGTGATAACCTCTGAATTTTAAACATTTGAATACTCAAATTACATTCATTAAAAATCACTTATTGTGAATTATTGTATTCATTTAAATTTTTCAAGTACAAATATTTGAGTGATGGCTATGTACCAGGCATTATATACCAAGCATGGAGGAATACAGAAGTTAAATAAGACAGGCAAAAATTCCTCTCTCATGAATCTTCCATTCTGGTGGGAAATGTGAACAACAAAAATGTATCATTTATGGCAAGCATTTGTTTAGAAAAGTATATAAAGCAGCATAAGAGTATAATGTTTAGAATAGGAATGTTACTTTACATAGAAACTTGACCAAAGGAGCTTTATCTAAGAAAATAATGGAGATCTGAATGGGGTGAGAGGATTATACAGTATTTAAACTTCATAACAGTAACTCTGAATTGTGACAAAATATTAAAATGATATACACTGGAACCTTTGAGTTCAACCCAAATGAGCACTGTAGAATAATGGTGACTAAAATCCATCAATGAGTGTCTTTCTGTTTCAGAAGGAAGAAACTTAGGTGAAACTTTTACAAACAGTTCTAGGAAAACGGCCAAAATTTGACAGCTGCTACCCTTATTAAAAGATTAAATTCACTGTGAGACCCTATATAAAACGGCTCTTCCAGAGGCAGGGGGTAAAACATTATCATCAAGAATGTTAAATATATTACAGATATAGTTATCTCAAACTATAATATGGGGGAGACGATGAATTTTAAATTATAAAAGTGTCAAGTTAACTAAAGAACCTTTTAAAACAAATTTAATAAACTTCAGCCTCATAAGTATATCTACTACATAATGCTACATTGTTCATAAAAATGAGTATTTCTTCATCTAATGTATTTCTTCATCTAAACATGACATTTACAAAAGTATAATTTTTTAAAAATATCACCAGTGCTAACATAAGTGCATTAAAAAAATTTTAAATTGTTTTTCTATTAAAATTGTCCCACGTTTTCCCTCATTGCTCCCCCCCCCTTCTCCAACAGTTGTGTCCATGGGCTATTTATACTAGTTCCCCAAAGTATAATTTTCATAACTACATTTGAAAGCAGTCTTTATTATACCAAATAACAGATTATATAATATTTTATTAAATGAAGAGTTTGAAACATTTTATTCACAAGAGAGTAACAGTAATTGAAAGAGTTGGTTTGAAGAGATTTGAAGTATAAAAATGTTTGACTAAGTTGAGTTCTCCCCCTAGTGGAACCTGAAAGTGATCTATTTCCTTTACTAAGAATTACCTAAAATGTATTATTCTTAGAATTGAAAAAAGAGTTTCAAGTTTTAACAAAAGATCTATTTTATGGACCTTAATCTGCATATAATAAGTAAATAAATGAGTAAAAGTTGAATCATTAAGATGTTTACTGAAAACACATTTACTAAGTATTAATAGCAAGCTAGCCAAGGAGAATTTAGCAAAAATACCTCAAAAGCAGAGGACTAGAGGGTACAGAAAAATACAGCAATTTATGAAGGTAGAGCAGTGTGTAGAATGGTATAGAATTTGGGGAGAATATGAAAATTTTGAAAAGAGAATGTGTGTATGTAGGAGGTAGGGAGGAAGGATGGGGAGGTAATGTTGGCAGATGAAGCTAGAAATGCAGGTTTGGACAATAAGGAAAAGATAAGCACTTTATGCTGAGGAGCTCTGATGTGATTTGGTTGGAAAAAGGCAGTCAATGAAAGTTTTTATGTTTTAGAAAGATAACTCTGGTAGCTTTGTGGAAGAGCTGAGGCTACAGAAAAGGAACCTGGATAGAAAGTTACTAGACAGTTGTGGGGGGGCAGGTGGATTAAGGGAGTGGCAGGGGGGTATCGAAAGGTTAAGAAAGACTTTTAAAATGTCTTTGAAATAATTAAAATTACTCTTGATTTAGTTTTAGATTTACTCATGACTTTTCTCTCTCAAAGAATGAAGAGCTGGACAAGACATTTTAATCTGCATGAATTATTAAGAATTTGAAGGCAAATCTATAAAGTAGGTAAGGAGGTAAAATGTTGGTGAAAATGTTAACTAGCACAAGCACTTGGTAAGATAATTTGGTATTATCAGGTAAAGTTGAAAATTTGTACACACTATATAACAGCCCTGGTATATATGGTACAGGGTACAAAAAGCATAAGTGAAATTCCTACTAGTTTGAATAATTCAATAACACATGATATCACTGATTAAGACAGGAGATACAAAAGAAAAAATTTTGGTTGGAATAGGAACACATTTGATTTTAAACATGGTGAATTTGAAGTGTCTGTTCAATTTCCAGGTGGAGCTGTCTGTCTACTGTCCATTAAAGCTATCGGTCTATTCATCAAAAGATACCATAAATTAAAAAAAAAAAATCAACAAAAGACAAGTCAGAGAGTGAGAGTAGAAATCTGCAAAACGTAACATCAGTATATAAAGAACTACATCTACAGGAAAAAGATAAATATACACAAAAGATTTTAACAGGCACTTTATAAAAGAGGAAATCCAAATGGCCAAACTCAACAGTATCGCATCAATGGAAATTAAAACCATGATGAAATATCACTGTGTACCCCCCAGATTCACAGAAATCAAAACATCTGCAGGAGGATGTATAGAATAAGAACTTTCATATGCTGCTGCCGGGAGTTCAATCTGTTGCACTTTGGAAAGTAAAGTAGACGATTTGTATGCTCTCTGGCCCAGCCCTTCCACACCTTGGTATCCATGCGAGAGGAACTTGTGGGCAGGTGATCACTAAAGTAGGCAGGATTGCTCATAATCACAGTATTGTTCATAATAGTCCCAATCTGGAAATTCCCAAAGGACCAGTAATATCACAACGGATAAATACACCGTAACGTATTCATAAAAGGGAACATGTACAACAATAAAAATGATCACTCTTACTAAAATAATGTTGAACAAGAAAAGAGTAAAAATGAAAATATTCAATATGACTATACAAAATTCAGGGAAAAGTAAACTGTGTGGATCAGAGATGAATACAAAGATGACATAACTACAAGGAGTTTGATGGCAATCACCATAAATTTTGGGACTACCATAAAATTCAGGATAAGGGACTAGGATGTGATTGGGCATATTTTTGGGATATAGAGAATATTCTTTATTGGTCATATGGGTAACATTTTAAAAGATATATTATAATTTTGCTTTGTTTACAAATTTCTCTGTATATTGCATTAATAATTTTTTTTAAGGTGTAAAAATTACTGATTAGGGAAAACATGCTAGGGCTGGAGATATATTAGGTTCACTTCTAAAGATGGCTCCTGAAGCCATGTAAGTGAGACCCTTCATTTGAATACTGTTTTTAAAAAATCCAAAACTCAAGATTCTCAGAAGGACACAAGGATTCAGAACCAACAGAAAAAACTGAAAACAACAGTTTAAAAAGAATGAAGAAAGTCAAAAGGGAGTAGTGTTAGGAAAGCAAGCCAAGGGGAGAGAGAATGCGGAGTATGAGAGGTCAACAATGACAAATGAGGTAAGACTGAGCAAGATAAATACCAAAAGAATACCAATGAGTTTGGCAATTAGGAGTCCAGTGATCACTTAAGTGCCACTTTATGTTAATATACTGCTATTGATAGTAAAAATTTCATACATTTTCTGTTCTATTTTTTAAAAATGATGTGTTGTATTCCATTTTAAACAAAACATGCATCATACTAAGTTCTTCATTTCAATAAGTATTTCGGAATCAACAGAGTAATTTAAATCTTGCTCTTTTGTGACTAATGTACAGAAATGCAGCAAAATTTTATAATATTTTTGATGTTATTAAAGTACATATTAAACTAGAATTGCATATGATAGCATAATTTAAATAGCTGATTACAAATATATTATACATGTCTAAAGTTTTTCTGAATGTGTGCTACTATATGGAGAATATTAACAGAACATAAAGGATACCATTTTATAAACTTATACAAACCATAACATGTTATGATTAGTTTTGACCCAGATCAAAAGAGAAGTTATAATATAACATGTAAGTCTTAGAACTTAACTGAATTTTGAATTGAAATTTAAGGAAAAAAGGATTTTCCAGGTGAGGAGGAAATTCTAGATATTGCAGAGAAAACTGCATTTATGGCTTGGAACAGAACAAAATAAAAAAGTGTGAAAGAAATAAGATTTTAAATATAATACTTTGTCTATATTGTAAATGTACCTTATATTGTACAATAACATGTAGGACATAAGAAATGACAAAATATGTTTATTTTTAGAACCTCTTCTTTTTAAATTTGTTTATTTTAGAGAGAGGGATGAGGGAGGGACAGAGAGATATTCCTTTGTTTTCCCACTAATTTATGCATTCATTGAAAACATATTGTTTTTAAAGCTTTGAATTTTCTTTTGAAAATAGCCTTGACAATATAGAAATGCAATCAATTATCATTCAAAAATGGACTTGGAGCACAGGCAACAAAGGAAAGTAGGACTTTTGTTAAGCTGGACTTCAAAAAAATAAAAACTTTTGTGCATCAAAGGGAAATAACAGAGCAAAAAGAGGTAACCCATGAAATGGGAGAAAATGTTCGTAAACCACATATCTGAGCCTTGGCTGGTGTGGTTCAGTTGGTTGGAGCATCATCCTGCAAACCGAAAAGTTGCAGGTTCAATTCCTGGTCAGGGTACATGCCTGGGTTGCTGGTCTGGTCACCAGCTGGGCCGTGTGCACAAGGTAACCGATTGATGTTTCTCTCTCCCTCCTTTTCCCTCTCTCTAAAATCAATAAGCATGTCCCTAGCTGAGGATAAAAAAAGAAAGATGAAAACTCTGTTTAAAAAAAACATATATCTGGGAATATACTAGAAAGAACTTCTAAAACTCAAGAACAATCTCATTAAAAAATGGTCAAAGACTTGAATAGACATTTTTCTAAAGAAGCTATACAAAAGGCAAGCAAGCACATGAAAAGATGCTCAATATCACTAATCATTAGGGAAATGCAAATTAAAACCACAATGAGATACTAGTCACATCTATTAGGATGGCTATTATTTAAAAAAGTAAACAAAATTAATAAGTATTGGTGAGGATCTGAAGAAATCAAGACCCTTGTGCATTGCTTATGCAAATGCAAAATGCCATAGCTGCTGTGAAAAAGTATAGCAATTTCTCATTTAAAAAAATTAAACATAGAATTGCCATATGATCCAGCAATTCCACTTATGGGAGCAGGGGCTCAAACTTATTTGTATACCATATTCATAGCAGCATTATTGACAATAGCCAAAAGGTGGAAGCAACCCAAGTATTCATCAATGGGCAAACAGATAAAACAAAATGTGGCACACACACGATGGAATATTATTCAGCCTTAAAAAGGAAATTCTGACACACATGACAAACATAGATGAACCTTAATGACATTAAGCTAAGTCAGATAAGCCAGTCACAAAAAGACAAATACTGAATGATTTTACTTATATGAGGTACCTAAAGTAGTCAAACTGAGAGACAGAAAGTAAAATGGGTGGTTTCCAGTGGGGGGGAAGAGCAGAATGAGGAGCTGCAGAGTTTAAATTTTGCAAGCTGAAAGTTCCAGAGATTGGTTGCACAACAATGTGAATGCACTTAATGTCACAGAACTGTACACTTTAAAATGTGTTTTGTGTATTTTACCACAATAAAAAAAAATGGACTTGGAAATGAATAAGTGTTAAAAACAGAACCATAGTCACTTTTTGGATGAAGATGCAAGTCATCGTTCAGGTGCAGAGGGAAGAGAAAACTACTGCATTCTTTTTATGTGTACTTTATTATTTTCATATAGTACCTGGATTTCAAGCTCAGCAATGTGCTGCTGTAGTTCAGCCACAGCAGCTATGCTATCTGCTTCCCGGAGTCTCACAGCCATCACTTCTTCCTTGTTCTAGGGTGGCAAACAAAACAAACCAATAATAAACTGCATAATTAACCAAACTAATAATAAAACATAAACAATGTTACCTATTTCAAAATTTAGAAAATAACAAATAAGCTCATGATTAAATGAGAAAAAAGCCATTATCTCTTAAACTTGATATGAAATGAAAAATATATAGAATAGTATTCCATCTTTAAATATTAAGAAATACCACTGATATAAACAAATGTGGCTCAAGATCTTTAAATTAAAAATTAACTTAATTAAAAGTATTAAAATTACTGGTGACTGTGAAAGTTAAGTTTTTATGAAAAACAATTATTGAATACTTTCAAACATTACATAACTAGGAAAACAGGCTAACGAAGAATATAGATACTGACAAGAGTATATTAACTAGATAATATTTTTAAAATTATATTCTTTCTGAAGCAATAAATGTTAATAAATATTTACAAACTACTATAAAGAATAAAATTAGATTATATCACAAGTCTGCATAATATTTACCCCACCACCTTAAAATTTCATGAAGGAAAAATTCTAAAACCATATTCTACAATATCTATGAGAAATAATAATGATCCAAAAATAACAATGAAATATAGTAGAGAAAAAGGGTATGCAAAAATATTTGGCTCCCCATTAACTTCAGTTGAAATTTATCAGTCACTTAGTATCAAAAATGTGTAGCATGGTGATCATATAATATTGACAGTATTATAATATCAAAAATTTTAAAAATACTAAATTTAATAAAAGTATAATAATTAAGCTTTTAAATATAATGTATATTGCCCTGACTGGTGTGGCTCAGTGGGCTGGGTATCATCTCTCAAATCAAAAGGTGGCAGATTCAATTCCGGTCAGGGCACATATTTGGATTGCAAACTAGGTTCCTGGATAGAAGCATGCAAGAGGCAACCAATAGATGTTTCTCTCCTTCTCTTTCTTCTTGCCTTTCCCTCTCTCTAAAAATAAATAAATAAAATCTTTAAAAATTTATATTCATTTTGTATTTCAGATATGATATTGGTACTTTACTTCTAGCAAATACTGTTTTAAAAATTTTGTAAATTTGCATGTAGTCAAAACATGTAGTCTCTGCACCCAATGCTGTGCTGATAAATGTTTGACAACCAACTCCCAGCAATGTCTGTATGTATGTGCACATGCATAGTATGTCTGTGTGTACACATGTTTATGCATAAGTTTATTACATGTTTTAATATAAACTGATATAAAGGATGTATAGTACAAAACACTCCTATAATAAGACATTCAATACTCACTATTATAAATTCTATATAGTCAGTATATTCTCACAGAATACTTTGACTTAATTTTTCCAACCTCTTATAGCCATAAGCCACCTATGGTTGAAACTGAGGAATAAGTGAAGTTTCAATATGTAACTGGCTAAGTATTTTTGTTTATGTTAGAGATAAGATGGAAGTGAAATTAAGAAACGTTAGGCCCCTGGCTGGTGTGGCTTAGTGGATTGAGCATCGGCCTGCGAACCAAGTGTTGCTGGTTCGATTCCCAGTCAGGGCACATAACTAGGTTGCACGTCAGCTCCCCAGTTGGGGGCGCAAGTAAGAGGCAACCACACAGTGATGTTTCTCTCCCTCTCTTTCTCCTTTCCCCTCTCTCTAAAAATAAATAAACAAACAAGTAAATTATTTAAAAAAAAAGAAACGTTAGAATTTCACTCATTTGTCAATGAGCAAGTTTTTGCTGATTCTGATAATAGTAATTAAATAGGAAAAGAAAATTTCCTTAATATTTTATGCTATTCACAATGTAAAGGCTGAAGATACAACAAACTTTTAAGCTTTAATCTGCATTATTAGGCTAGAGCAAGAATGAAAAACCTTCCCTTAAAGGGCCAGATAGTAAATACTTTAGACCTGCTAGCCATACAGTCTATCACAACTATTCTATCTGTCACTGAAGTGTGAAAATGGCCAAAGACAGTACATCAGTGCATGAACGAGACTGTATTCCAATAAAACTTTATTTACAAAAACAGGGAGCCAGAGAGTTTTCAGCTATGTGCTATAGTTTGCCAACTAACTTTAGTTAAGCTATATATAAATATATCAATCAAATATAAAAGCAAAAATTTAGGCATCAATTTCCCCTAATCTTCCCCCTCTCCAACCTATCTAATCACCAAGTAGATCTTGAATTAATATATTTCTCTTTAGTTTAACTGCCAATTTCTGAGCCCAAGCTAGCACCTTTGTCCTGTACTATTATTACTTGATGATCTCATATCCAATTTCTCTCCAACCTTACCTAAAACCCATTTCCACATACCGTGGCATGTGGTTCTTTTAAAAATTACAGTAGTCCTGGCTGGTGTGGCTCAGTGATTGATTGCCAGCGTGCAAACCAAAGGGTTGTTGGTTCAATTCCTAGTCAGGGCACATGCCTGGGTTGCAGGCCAGGTACCCAGCTGGGGGTGTGCAAGAGGCAACCACACACGGGTGTTTCTCTCCCTATCTTTCTCCCTCCCCTCCCCAGTCTCTAAAAATAAAAAAATAAAAAGTTACAATAATTGTTACAAGCAACATCTCCTAATAAATGCTAAAACACTAAGACCCTTTCCATACAGGGATCTTCCCCTGGCTCTTCATTAAGATTGACTCTTTCCTACTCTTTAGGTCCCAGCTCTGACACCACCTTCTGGCACTGGATCTTAATTACCACTTCCCTCAAATTCCCAGTCCACAGTATATGATTAGTAATGATCTTATCTATTTTTGCTTATTATCTCACTAAACATTATGTCCACCTTCTTCACTACTGTATCCCCAGTGCCCATAGTAACTGAAAAATAGAAGATGCCCAAATATTGATGAATACATAAGTAGATGCCATCATTCTTTGAAGTCTCATTATCTCACCTTCTGCCAACCCTATCTGAGAATCACTGTCCTAGAATATGTAAATTACATGTATTTAAAATGAAGAGATTTGACCTTTGCCCATTGTCCTTTATAAGATTATAAAAGGTCTTAAGTCTGAGAGGGGGGAATTGTTATTTTTTAATGTTATAAAAAATTAATTATTTATTTAAAAATAAAGACTAATATAGTAAAGAGTGAAGCCAGGGAACTTACATGCTTGGCCCATGGGCAAGGACTAAGGGAGGTGGGATTGCTGGGGGAGGGGGGTATGCTGGGCAGAGGGGAGCAAAGGGGAAAAATTGGAACTATTGTAACTATATAATCAATATAGTATACTTAAAAATAAAATAAAATAAAATGAAGAGATTTGCCTACACATCTTGTAATAAAATGACAAAGAAATAGGAACTATAATGCCCTGCTGGTCAAAGTACAAAATGGTGCAACCTTAGGAGAGTAACTTGACAAAAATCTATGAAAAGTACAACTGTATTTATCCATTAACCAATCAATAAAATTTACCAGAATAATTTATCTTGCAGGGATATGTAAATATATTTCTATACATATTAAATTATGTATGTTACAAGGTTACTCACTATAGTTTGTTTATAGTAGCACAACATTGGGAACAACCCATGTGCCCATCAATAAGGGCCTAGTTAAGTATACAACAGTACATCTATGACATAGAAAGCAATGTACCTTGGAAACTAACGAGAAGACTCTTCAAGCACTGATATTTAAAGCTCTACCAAACATACAACCAAAAAAATAAAAAAGCCAAAAGCAGAATATACAGTGTGTAAAAAAGTGAGACTAAATTATGTACTTTTACTCATTAGTATTTGTCTTAAAGAAACTCTAAAATGACTTATCAAGAAATAATAAAAGCATTACCTGGAATAAAAATAAGGTACGTGGTAGGGTCAGGAAGAGAATGAGACAGAAGGGAACAGGGGTATTATAATACTAGTATTATAATTATGTAGAAAATCCCATAATCTCATTACTGAAATCTTGGGGGCCAGGTGTGTTATAATATTTCAGATATTTTAGATTTTATAGAAGTAATACGGTGTATAAACCATACATTAGTCTTACCCAATGGGATTGTAGGTAGCATCCATAATGAAACAGTACACTCAATGCTCAACATAATGAAGCAGTAAAATATAAATAGCCACACCAACTGAGATATTTAAAAATGATAAATGACCATATTTCAATTAAAATCAGGTTTTGCTTCCATATGAGTTTGTGTAAAATTTATGAGAAAAACCTTTGGGTTTACGGTGTTTGAGATTTTCACATTGGGGATCATACATGTGTACTATTTCATCTTTAAGCGGGAATGTTCAAATTCAGTTACAGAAGGGAAATAACATTAATATTAAAACAGTATCCTGACATTTTAAATAAATGAAAAATAAAATGAACTTTAATAATTGCTTATCAACAAATAAGCTATAACCATATAAAACTAAATGAAAATTAGTTGGATTTATGTAATTGAAGAACTGGCTTCCTTAAAAGTTAGGTTTGTTTCTAAATTGTTCCAACATAGTGAGGTAAAATACATACACTTAATCAGAATGTACTAGGAGCTAGAGTGACAATTAACACACTGGTCATTCTTGAAATCCACAAAAGGCATTATAAAAGATTAAATAAATCAATATAAAGCTTAATCACAGGGGAGATATCAGAGTCAGAATCTGTAACATACTTAACAGAGGTATTAATGAACAATGATATATTAAAAAAAATCTCAACAGTTCTCAAATTCTCTAAAATTCTGAATCTGAGCCTATTGCTTAGATAAATTCAAAGAAAACAATTATTTTCATTAGCAAATTCCCCAAAGATTTATTTCCAAAAAAACATTACTTAGTAAGGCATTTGAGGAGCAATACTAAATCCAATAACAATGTTATCAACACATGTTAAACCAATAATGAAAAAGATTAAATTTTGTTATTAAAAATAAGTCAGCACAGAAGTACAGCATCATAAAAACTCAATCAGATATTTAGTATAACAAATCAAATTGATATAACCTCATGTGGCATCATTTTATTTCTTTATTTTTTAAAGGTTTTATTTATTTATCTCCAGAGAGCGGGTACGGGAGAGGGAGGGAAAGGAAGAGAAACATCAATATACGATGTGTGAGAGAAACAGCAATTGTCTGCCTCTTGCATGGCCCCAACAGGGGACCTGGCCCACAACCCAGGCATGTGCACTGACGGGGAATCAAACTGGCAACCTTTCAGTTTGCAGGACAACACCCAACCCACTGAGCCACACCAGTCAGGACCACGTCATTTTATTTCTAAATTAGTATAGTCATATCCTTCAAGAGGGACTACTGTTAAATTAGTACAAATTTCAGTACTGCCTACAGATTTCTGTCAGTGTAAATTGTAACAGCCATGCATATTAATTAGGATGTAATTTCATCTCTGGATTTCAGTGACACTGATAAACCACTCAAGCTTCACTCTTGGTTTTTAATGACACCAGAACAAGTTGATGGAATTACAGCTTTATATGTGCCATTGAAAGTCTTATTTCTTATCATAGAATAATAGGGCTGGAATCTTTAAAGGGCATCATTCCTACTATCTCATCATGGAAGATGGATGTCTAGTTTATTTTTAAAATCCTCTAACTTGTCCTCAGTAATCCATTCTAATGCTCAGACAACAGTCATCTCTTTAGTTATTTCACAAACGTACACACTCTCCTCCCATTCCACTCCCCATCTCCTCTATCACCACTGCTATACTGTATATTTACTTTAGAAAAAAAATGTACTTGCACTCAAATACCTTCATGCTTTACGAATACAAACATTTAACAACAAAATAGAAAAATTGATTAAAATAATAAGAATAAATGTAGACAATGTTTGCAATCCACTGGAATACACCACACTCCTTTTGCTCTCTATCCAGAAAACATGTCAGTATTCACTGCCTACTAAAAAGGTACCCATCAAAGCAGAGTTGCCCTAACCTCTCTAGTTCCCTATCTTTTCAGGTGAGACCTTAAAAGCTTTGGTTTTGAAGGGTTACAGGTAAAAAAAAAAGAATTGTAAAGAGATACCATTTTAACCCTTTAGTTAACTTACTTTCATGCACTGGCATTTAACCAAGTGGTTGAAAATGAGGTTTCCTGCCTGAAATCCACCCCAGAGCAAGCTGTGCTAACCTAGTCTGAAAGCAACTACCAAACCAAGTTCAGAAAAAGTGAGAAATAAAACTGGCTTCTTAGGGCTTTATTTGATTTTAAGATAATGTAATCAATGCTGAACTAACACAAAAAAAGGCATTTTTATATTGACAAAAACAAACTAGCTACTTGATATATTTACCTTGCATTCAATCTCTGCTTGTTTGCGCTTTGCTTCACTTAATTGAGTAAGTAGACCTTTGTTCTGCGCAGAAAGATACTGCACCTTCTCCTGTAGACTGTTCGCCTCTTGTTCTGCTCTTCGAAGATGGTTACTATTAATCTGGTTCTAATAATAAAAAATATAAATACTTAGGTTATATAGATAAAAGGCCTGAAGAACTTTACAAATTTCTACCTGCCCATTTCATGCTTACACAACATTATAAAAAATGTTTTTATAGGTCAACAAATACTTAAAAACTTTAAAAAAAGAAAAGGATTTATAAAACTGCTTTAAAAATCAAATCATCTAAAAGAATCAGGTCCAGATTAGAAACTGTCATTATAGGTCATTTTATCATTTATACAATAAATACCTATAAACCATAAGGATTTTTACACAGAACTTGAAGGTATTAATTTCTGAAATAGGTAATGTGGTATAAAGTCGCCTATTTAGCAGGAAGAGGATGAACTTAGCTCCTCTTTCCAATTCTCAGAGGAAGGCACAGACTGATTGAAGGTATGATCACCATTTGCTGGACTGTAAACCTGATGTTATGAAATGTATCATGATCATGTCTATATTCTTCTGATGAACAGCACAGTCTATTTTTATGGATCATAGCCTGATTCTGAATTCTGGCTTACTATTTGGTAGTAAAGCAAACTAGTTAATATCTCTTGAGTCTCTACTGCCTCATTTGAAAAATGTATATAAAAATACTACCTATTTCTCATTTGGTTGTCTTCAGGATTAAATGAGATAATACATGTAACAGGCTTAATATAGAAAAAGAACTCAATATAACACTAGCTCCTTAAGTATTATAATTATAGAATATGCTTTAAAAAACCCACACAGACCTTGAATCAACTGACTTGAGATAGTTTTTCCAATCAGGCTTGACTCAGCCTGAATTTTCTCAACCCCAAATTATTCTATTAGAGGCCTGAAAGAAACCGTAGGAATTTTCATAACCAAAAACAATAAAATCTGGCTTCTCATTGAATAGTTCTTCAATCTTGGTCAAGTTACTTAATCCCATCAAACTTCAATACACTGGTATAAGCACAGATTTACCACTTGCCTTTCAAGGCTGTGTTGTGAGAATTATATGAGAAAAGTTTACAAAAGGAGTCCCACACAATGCCTGAAATTAAACAGATACTTAATAAATGCTCAGTTGTTCTTATCATTATACCTGGTCTATCTCATTCTCTGAAAAGGACCCTACCTCTAGTTTTAATAAAAAAATACGGATCATCTAATAGATTTAAGCTCCAAAAATTTCTACCACTTCTAGGTTTCTTCATCTTCATTTTTACTTGTCTTTCTGACTCACAGAAGAGATTCCTCCTTTCTAAGACCATCCTCTATATTATTCTCTTCTTTCTCATTTTCAACTAATACTATCTATCTACTTAGTATTGTATTCAAAATGTCCCACAACCTCTTTCTACTGTCCTGACTTCTACAATTAAAACAAATAACTATACTTCAGAGGGACATACAGTACTTTCAATATAAGTTCCAAAGAATTTCTACAGGTAAAACTTCTCCCTGGACCCCTGGTTACAATTCCATGACCCAAAACTACAAAACACACATAAACAAACCCCCAAAATTGCCTACAAATGAGAAATAGATAAAAAGAGAGAAAAATAGATTTTTAAGAACTCTAGATAAAATCACAGGGATTTTATATATAATATGGTTTATATCCAATAATACTAGACAGAAAAAGAGGCAAAAATATAAGCAAAGCACAAGACACTCTCAAGAAGATTCAGCGAATTTAAAAAAATAATCAAAATACAATTTCTAAAATTAAAACAGCTGCTGATATTAAAAATTCAATTAGAGGGTTAAATAGATTAAATACATTGAAGGAACAATTAATGTCCCAGAAGAAGTCAAGAGACATAGAAAAGAGCATAAGAAAGTTAAAAAACCTGCCTAATAAGGGTTGTAAATAAAATAGAAAAAAAAGGAGGTGAGAGATGATGGTCCAAGACAGCAACTTCTAGCCTTTTTTATCTTATGGAACACATAAACTAATTACTCAAATTCTGCAGCACACCAAAAATTTTATATTTTTTGCAGTTCTGACCAAAAATAAGTATCATTTTGATTTATTCCCACTGAATGGCTATTGCTGTGTTGGCTGTTATCCTTTTTTTATTTGAGAGCATAAAGGAAAGGAGGTCAGTGCCCCTGACTCGATAGTCAGGTATTGCATGTTTTAAAAATTCATGTGGCACACCAGTTGAAAATCGCTGGTCTAGGAGATGATAAGAGTTGAGGCTTTTTATAATTAAAAAAAAAAAAAAGTATAAATCCACATGGGGGAAAGTGAATACCTGGCAGACATATCAACAGGAAAAATATATAGTTTGAGAGTTGTCTGATGAGCCACTGATAGCATTTTCACAACAATTACTGTGTTTATCGTCCTGGCTGGTTTGGCTCAGTGGATTGAGCGTCGGCCTGCGAGCTAAGTGTCGCTGGTTCGATCTTCCAGTCAGGGCACATCAGAGAAGGAAAACTCTGACTCCAAAAAACCTCCGCTGCCTTGCGGCATACCTCTTCAGGGGAAAGGCTAAGGGAGTAAACCCCGACAGAAAATCCGGAGCCGGAGTCCCTAAGGCGGTTTGACGTTGTAGTCAACACCGGCAACTCCTGCGGCGCACCTGAAGCCAAGCTGTATTGACTCCGTCTTTCCCTTGGACCCTTCAGCTGCGAAGAGAGGGGGGGTCTGCTGCATGGGCAACAGCAGACCCTCCATATCACCCTGCCCAGGCTCTGTAGCTTCAGCTTCACTGGAGAGGACACTCCAGCAAGATGTCGATTCAACACGGGAGGAGACAGATACCGTGTCACTCCCGAGTCGGACTGCACAGCCATTCTCGGCGGTGCAGATAGACTCTTAAGAAGCTACACCATCGTCTCTCGAGACGGACGGCTGCCGACGACGACTGTGTTTATCATTTCTAGCACTTGTGATTGATTCTTACAGTTTTCATTTCTTTCCTGACATTACCTATCTGATTTTTACATGTTTTTCACCTTTTCCTTAGAGCCTTTAGCATATTAATCATAGTTATTTTAAACTCCGTGAGACAATTTCAAAATCTGTATTAGATATAAAGCTGGTTCTGTTGATTGCTTTGTCTCTTGGTTGTGTTTTTTCTCTCACCTTGTCCTATGCTTTGTGATTTTTTTTCTGTTGAAAACTGGATATCTTGTACAGGACAGCAGACTAAGGTAAATAGCTTTTATGCCTGGAAATGTGCACACCTTTCCTTCTGCTAGGACATTACTGTGGGGGATTTGAGTTAATCTAGTCAGGCATTGGGTTGGGTTTGAGGTTTGTTGTTTCTGTGGTTACCCTCATTACACCGCAGGCTTCAAATTCCTCTAGCAATATCTTATTTTTAGATTGGGGGCTGGTTTGCCAAAGAGTGTCTTTAGGTCTTCCCTTTGCATAGCACTTCAGAGAGGGTCGGTCTCCAGCATTATTCCACTGTTACCTGTCACAAGAAGTCGGGGGGGGGGGCAGGAAACACCTCTGTCCTGTTGTTCTGATAAAGCCTCAGTCTTAGGCTGTACTGTCCTTGGATCTGAGTACTTGGCCTTCTTGGTGCTCCTGCGCTACACCCAGCTATTGTCCTAGGCACAAAATAAAGTCCTGCTCCTTCTTCACATACAAAGATTTCCCTAGTGCCTCAAGGAGATTAGTGTTCCAAGCAGATTTAACCTTTTATTCCCTAAAATAGGCAAGCAAGAGTGAGTGCTCCTCCTATATTGGCTTCTATTTCCCTCCCTCAGGCCTGTATCACTGGTCTTTCTTAAGACTCATTAATCTTTTTGTAATCCTGTTGAGGTTGAAGAAGAAGCCTTTGAACTCTGCTGCCACCCTGAGCTCTTCACTCTCTAGCCAGCCCACACTTGGCCTCTACCAATTTGGTATTTATTCCATTTGAAATACGCTTAACAGCTTTTGGCTGCTTCTGCCCTTGTCTCTCCTTATATTTGGGGATAGCTGGTTGCCCTCTGACCTCACCTCTCTGGGTTGAACGAAAGTTATGAACTTAAGAATTTCACTGGCTCTTTTTCTTTTTCTTTCTTTTTTTTTTAAATGTATTTTATTGATTATATTGTTCAATAGTTTCAATTTTCTCCCCTTTACTCCCGTCCACCCAGCATCTCCCTCCCCTAGCAATCCCCCCCTCTTTTTCTTTTTCTTAATTGAAAGAGTGGGTGCAATGTTCTTTCTGACTAGAATAGAAATCAGAAGTCTTGATTATGATATACTTGAAATTGTTTTATTTTGTAATTTTCACGTCTTTTTTCTGCTTTTTTCTCCTTTATTGTTTTTTAAAATATTTTATTGATTATACTATTACAGTTGTCCTGATTTTTTCCCCCTTTGCCATCCTCCATCCAGCAGCCCCCACTCCCTTAGGCAATCCCCGTACCATTGTTCATGTCCATGGGTCATGAGTATAAGTTCTTTGGCTTCTCCATTTCCTATACTGTACTTTACACCCCCATGGCTATCCTTTAACTGCCTATTTATACTTCTTAATCCCCTCACTTTTTCACCCATTTCCCCAGACCCCGCCATCTGACAACCATCAAAACCCTCTCTGTATCCATGATCCTGTCTGTTCTTCTTGTTTGCTTAGTTTGTTTTTTAGATTCAACTGTTGATATGTACTTATTGCCATTTTATTGTTTATAGTTTTGATATTATTTTTCTTAAATAAGCCCCTTAAACATTTCATATAATAATGGCTTGGTGATGGTGAACTTCTTTAGTTTTTTCATGTCTGGGAAACTCTTTATCTGCCCTAGAATCTAAATAATAGCTTTTCTGGGTAGAGCAAACTTGGCTGTAGGTCCCTGCTTTTCATGACTTTGAATATCTTGCCAATCCCTTCCAGCCTGCAAAGTTTCTTTTGAGAAAACAACTGACAAGTCTTATGGGAATTCCTCTGTAGGTAACTTCTTTTTTCTTGCTGCTTTTAAGATTCTCTCTTTATATTTAACCTTTGGCATTTTAATTATGAGGTGTCTTGGAGGGGGTCTCTTTGCATACATCTTGTTTGGGACTCTCTGTGCTTCCTGGACTTGCACATCTATTTCCTTCAACCAATTTGGGAAGTTTCCTTTCATTATTTTTTCAAATAGATTTCCAATTTCTTGCTCTTTCCCTTCTCCTTCTGATACCTCTATGATGCGAATGTTGGATCTTTTGAAATTATCCCAGTGGCTATTTATATTATTCTCATGTTTTTTGGTTTCTTGTTTCTTCTTCTTGTTCTGATTGGTTGTTTTTTGCTTCCTTATGTTCTAAATCATTTACATGATTCTCAGCTTCATCCGTTCTACTGTTGTTTCCCTGTAAATTGTTCTTTATTTCAATTAGTGTACTCTTCATTTCTGACTGGATCTTTTTTATGCTGTTGAGGTCCTCACTAAGTTCCCTGAGCATCCTTATACCCAGTGTTTTGAACTCTTCATCTAATAGATTGTTTATCTCCATTTCATTTAGCTCTTTTTCTAGAATTTTGATCTGTTCTTTCATTTGGGCCATGTTTCTTTATCTCCTCGCTTTGGCAGCCTCCCTGTATTTGTTTCTATGTATTAAGATACAGCTTCTTTGACTCAGAATCTTGGTAGTGTGGCCTAATGTAGTAGGTATCCTGTTGGGTCTGGTAGCAAAGCCTCCCTTATCACCTAAGCTGGGTACTCAAGGTACACCCTTCATGTGGGCTGAGTACACCTTCTTCTTATAGTTGAGCCTTGGTTGCTGTTGGCAAATCAATGGGAGGGATTCACCCAGGCCAGCTGCAAGGATTGGCTGTGACCACTGACCACTAACCTCCACTCTCCGTGGAGGATCAGCTGTGTAGTGGTAGGGTGGTAGTGCTCAGACGTGGTCTGTAGCTGTCCTCTGGGTGCACTTGCCCTGAGGTTTCCACGTGGTGCAGAACAATGTCAGCCCCAACCTGTATTTTGTCCAGGGCCACCCTGCCTGAGCTATAAAGCAATCTGAGATGGCTTTGAATTGTGCTGGGCTTGGAGATTCCCAGGTGAAGCCAAGCTGTGAATCTAAGTTCGCTTCTGCCAGTGCTGGTCCTGGGGCTCACTGAGACCAGCTACTGTTTGTTTGGTAGCATTTAAGAAGTTGTGAAGCATGAGCCATGGCCAGCCATTCAAATGAAAAATCAGCTGGGGTAAGCCCATAAATTGGGTGGGGTGGAGTCTCTGGGATCTCCAAGGCGGGTGAAAGAGTGTTAGCCAGATTGATGGAGTCTCAGATATGGCAACAGCTTGCCAGCTCTGTGTAGGAAGGGTTTAGAAAAGGGACAATGGCCTCTGCTTGCCTTGATGCCAGAAACTTCAGTTTCTCTCTGTATTCTCTGGTGCCTTTGAAGCTGCTACTCTGGTGCTGGAGCTCAGAGGGAGCGAGTCTGAGGAGGTGAGTATCTGTGTGTGTTCTTTAAGAGGAACTGCTTGGGGCCCCAGCAGTTTCTTCCACTAACTCAATCCCCACTGGTTTTTGCAGCTGGAAGTTTGAGGACTTATCTTCCTGGCACTGGAACCCTGGGCTGGGGGGTCTGGTGTGGGGCTGGGACTCCTTGCTCCTGAGATATCCCTCCTGAATTTTTATCCACCACACATGGGTGTGGGACCAGTCTGTTCATCACCTCCCTGTCTCTATGCCTCCTTCCAGTCTGGATGGATGCGGTTTCTTTAGTTCTGTAGGTGTTGGACTTCTGAATGATGGTTTTCCTATAGTTTGGTTGTAATTTTGATGTGATTGTGCAAGGAGGCAAGCTGTGTTTACCTATGCCTCTGTCTTGATCAGAAATCTGTCACCTTCTTTATTTTCTTGAAGTTTGCCTTATTTTACCAAACCAGATGCAATAAGACACAGAAAACCTGAAAAGATCTACGACCCTTCAAAAACTAGAATCAATAGTTACTATTCTCACAAAACAGTGTTTGAAGAAATAAATTCCTGTCCATTCAAGATGGAGGTGTAGGCAGACACACTCCACCTCCTTGTGCAACCACAGAAAGAATTACAACCAGATCTCAAAACTAGTAACACCCAGAACCATCAGGAAATTGAGCTGTATGGAAGTCTGACAACCAAGTAATTACAGAACACATGCAGAACCCCCCACTCTGGAATTCACCATCAGAGCAGCAGCTGGAAGGGCACCAGTTGCACAGGGGAAGGGAGTGAAGTGACTGGAATTGGGGAAAGTGCCAGGAGAACTGCCAGAAGCCAAGGGCTGGCACTGTCCCTTCTCCGAGCCCTCACCACACTACCACAAAGCAGTGATGCTGGTTGCCCAGCCCTGGCAATTACCAATGGCTCTGCCCCACACAATTTGCAGGTGCCTTTTCTACACAAGCCATGCTACTAAGACAGGGAATGAAAGCAGCTCTAGCTAATACACAGCAACAAACACAGGGAGGCTGCTAAATTGAGGAGACAAAATAATATGGCCCAAATGCATGAACAGAACAAAACCCCAGAAAAAGAACTAAGTGAAATGGAGATAGCCAACCTATCAGATGCAGAGTTCCAAACACTGCTTATCAAAATGCTCAGAAGTCCTTGAGTATGGCAAAAAAATAAAGGAAGAGAGAAACAAAGAGTAATCCACAGGAAACTGACAGAGAAGGGGGAAGGAAGCTGAGATTCAAGCCAATGATTTGGAGTGTAAGGAAGAGATAAACATTTAACCAAAACAAAAAGAAGAAATAAGAATTCAAAAAAATGAGGACAGGCTTAGAAACCTCAGGGACATCTCCAAACATGTCAACATCTAAATCATAGGGATGCCAGAAGGAGAAGAGGAAGAGCAAGAAATTGAAAACTTACTTGAAAAATTAATGAGAGAAAACTTCCTCATTTGGTGAAGGAAATAGACATACAAGTCCAGGAAGCACAGAGTCCCAAATAAGTTGGACCCAAAGAGTAACACACCAAGACATATCATAATTAAAATGCCAAAGGCTAAAGATAAAGAGAGAATCACTTTTTAAACAGATTTTATTTATTTATTTTTAGAGAGAGGGGAAGGAAGGGAGAATGGGCAAGAGAAACATTAATGTGTGGTTGCCTCTCACATGCCCCCAACTGGGGACCTGTCCCACAGCCTAGGCATGTGCCCTGACTGGGAAATGAACCAGTGCCCCTTTGTTTTGCAGGCTAGCACTCAATCCACTGAGCTACACCAGCCAGGGCAAGAGAGAATCTTTTTTTTTAAACATTTTTAAAAAATAATTTATTTACTTGTTTGTTTATTTATTTTTAGAGAGAGGGGAAAGGAGAAAGGGAGAAAAACACCTCTGTGTGGTTGCCTTTCACTCGCACCCCCAACTGGGGACCTGATGTGCAACCTAGTTATGTGCCCTGACTGGGAATCGAACCAGTGACACTTGGTTCACAGGCCGATGCTCAATCCACTGAGCCACACCAGCCAGGGCAAGAGAGAATCTTAAAAGCAGCATGAGAAAAGTAGAGTTACCTACAAAGAAGTTCTCATAGACTATCACAGACTTCTCAAAAGAAACTTTGCAGGCAAGAAGGGACTGGCAAGAAGTATTCAGAGTGATGAAATGCAAGGAACTACAACCAAGATTACTCTATCCAGCAAAGCTAGCATTTAGAATGGAAGGGCAGATAAAGTGCTTCCAGACAAGGTAAAGCTAAAGGAATTCATCACCACCAAGTCATTATTACAGGAAATGTTAAAGGGACATATTTAAGAAAAAGAAGATCAAAACCATGAACATTAAAAATGCAACAAATTCACAACTATCAACAACTGAATCTAAAAGAAAAAACAAACTAAGCAAACAACCAGAACAGAAATAGAATCAAAGATATGGAGATAATTTGGAGGATTATAAACTGGGAGGGGGGAGGCAGAGAATGGGAAAATGGTGAGGGATTAAGAAGCATAATTGGTAGGAATAAAACAGACACAGGGATGTTAAGAATAGTAAAGGAAATGGTGAAGCCAAAGAACTTGTTTGCATTATCCATGGATATGAACTAAGGCAGGGGATTGCTGGAAGGAATGGGGGTACCAGGTGGAGAGGGGCAACAGGGGAAAAATTGGGACAATTGTAATAGCATAATCAATAAAGTATACTTAAAAAATAAATTCCAGAAATATTAAAGTAAAGGGTAATTCCAATCTTACATAAAATTTCTGAGAGCAGAAAAAGATAAAATACAACGTACCTCATTAGTCTTGGGACAAAAATCAGGAAACAGTCTCTCCAGAAAGGAAAATATGGTACGATCTAACTTAGATACAAAGAAAAATCTACAGTATTAAAAACCTGAATCCAGCTATGGGACTGTGTTGTATGTGTTTCTGAGCAAGTGTTCTATCACAAATGTGTTTGCTTTTTAGTACTTTAATAACTCTATTTCAATGTAACTGGTTTGCTTTATAATCCTACATAGATTTATTGTATGCATTAAAAAACATTATTTTGAGGGGGTCCATAGGCTTCAGGCTGCAAAAGGGATTCATAGCACACAAAAAAATAATAAAAACTCCTGCACTGAAGAAACTTACAGATATACGCAAGGAAACGTGCAAGAATGTTCAGAGCAGCACTGATTGTTATAGCAAATTTGGTACAAAGAGGAGAGAAGGTCAATAAACTAAGATATACACACTAGGTGGATTTCTCTAGAAGTCATTAAAAATGAAGGAACTGGAGTTATTTGTATCAACAAGGACAGGGACACATGTCTCAATCTGGGTGCTGGATACTTGGATGTTTGATACAAAACTCTCTGAATAACTAATATAGCATTACCATTACATCACACTGTTTTTATTTATTTTTCTCATTTTGCAATGTGAAAACTTCATGGATCATCTCCAGTTAAAGCACTGGCACTTAGAAACCATTCCTCTTCCAGCAAAATTCACCCAAAAATCATACTCATCAGTCATGCACAATTCAAAATACAAATTCCCTAGGAAGCCTTCCCCCAAACCACCTAGCTGGAATTATTTTCCACTCCTATTCCCCACAGCAATTTCCATCTAACTCTCTAATTACCATGTTTCTGAATTACATATTTTTCCAGTTGTATTAAGATATAATTGACATATAGCACTGTATAAACCTAAAGTGTACAGCATATTGACCTGACTTATGTAGTTATTAAGTGATTAGTACAATATTTAGTTATCATCAATCGTCTCAGATAGTAAATTATATTAAATATAGTTTGTGAATGCCTGATTCCTCAAGTATAAGTTCTTTGAAGGCTGGACAGTACTTTGTATTCACAAGTTCTCAAAACCGCATTTGTTGAATTCAACCTACACCCACTCTAAAATAAATCCGGAACATGGCTTAAAAGCTATGTTTGCAATCTTTAGTATCTATACTGATATAAAATTGTAAAAATACAACTTCCCACTATAAAAGATAGATTTCTACTTTACATTATATTACTGTTATTTTAATTGCAATGAAAAATACAAGGAAATAACTCTGAACAATGTAAAATGAAATATATTTAATTTAAAAGATTTACATATATTCATGTTATGTTCAGGTTGGAATGATCGTTTCTTTTTTTTGCACATGGGCATTCAGAGTGATACATGAGTTAACTATGCCCCCTACTGACGAATACGTATTTTTTGAAGACAAAATAACATTACAGAGAATAGAGAATATGATCTACACAAATGCACAACATAAAAACCAAATGTAACTTTATAATAAAAATGGATTTCATAAAAAGGACCTTTCATATCTCAAGTATATTTAATATAGTTTATTAGAGAAATGGGGACTTGAGAAGAATTATAATTTTAGAATTGATGCTGAGAATCCCCACATTAAACAATTTTCGGAAGCATTGTTCACCCTACATTCTAGATCAGTGGTTCTCAACCACGGAATTTTTCCAAGGACATTAGACAACATGTGGAGACATTTTAGCCAGTACAACACAGGGTGGGGGACAGGGAGGTACTCGGTGCTGCTGGCACCTAGCAGGTAGAGGTCAGGGATGCTGTTAGTCATCTTAAAATGCACAGCAAAGTCCCCAAAATAAAAACTTATCTGGTCCAAAATGCTAACAGTTTAAGGCTGAGAAATTTTGCTCTATGTGAGTATTCCCTCCTGAGTTACGTAATAAGGCAACAAAGTCAAATGGAATATTATGACTTGCTTAAACTTTGCTGAATGTGTCAAAGAGTTAAATCTCTGATATCAAAGAAAACATTTTTAGCCCTTCTTATTTGGGCTACAAAATTGTAGTCTAGACAGTTTTGTACGTCCATCTTTTAGCTCTATTCTAGAGATGATACAATCTGTGCATAAACTTTTGATCTGCTAATGATATTTTTAAAAATTATTGGGCTTTCTGCCATACCTGTGTTTCCATTTCCATCATCCTCTGTTTTATTTCTCTTATTTCTGCCTGTGTCTCTGCTTCTCTAAGTCGAATAGTCATCAGTTCATCTTGTAACTCATTCACAGCACTTTTTTTAGGTGGGTCTTTCCATCTCCCAGTAGTACGAGCTAAGTGGCGCTGAAACACAAAAAACTGTATGGCAACAAATATTCCCAATATCAAAATAAGAGCTAACTTTACTGAACAACTACGTCAGATCCAGTACTATATTAAGCACACTATAGACATTATTTTATTTAATATCCAGAAAATCTAAACAGACACTATTATGTTCATTGCACAGGTATGAAAATGGAAATTGTGATTAAATAACTTCAGAAAGATCACACTGCAGATCTCACTGCCAGTACATTGCAGATTTTGGAAAACTCAGATATAGTTCAATTTTTTACACTGTGAATTAATTATTGTAAACAATACAAATTCTACCCTAAATTTTTAATGAGATATTCATTTTTTATAACAAAATTCCAAGAAAAGGGAAAAAACGAGGTCATTCATGAAGTAAGGAAGCAATATTAGAATTTAAAAGCAGTGTGCTCAAAATTCCTGTGGGGAAAGGTTGTTTGTTTTTAATTTCCAGTTTATTACTTCCTCATACTTTGCTAGATGCATCACCTACCCCAAATTCAAACCAAGATCACTACCCTGAAATACTGTCTGGTTTTTGTTTTCTTCCCTCTTTCCCTTCTGTTTTATAAATTCTGGTTTTTGGTTCCTTGTCAACAGTTTCCCTCATATGTAAATATATTTGTTGGCATATAACTGGCTAAATATCTGATTTATTTGTGAGATACCAATTTTCAAAAGAAGTCACAAACTTATAGACAAATTTATATTTGTGTCAGCCTTCTACTATTTCATACTGAAAAACAGATGAAAAATCAACAGAAGAAATATGTACTATTTAAAGAATTATTTCGCATGTAAACAAAGAACAGACTAATAGTTACAGGGGGGAGGGGAAAGAGGGGGTAAGTCGGGGAAGGGTTTAGCAAAGGAACGAGTATCAATGACCCGTGGACATGGACAACAAGGTGGGGACTGACTGTGGGAGAAGGGGTGGGCTGGGTGGGGAGGAACAATGGGGGAAAAAGTGGGACAACTGTAATAGAAAAACAATAAATAAATTAAAAATTTTTTTTAAGAATTATTTCTTTAAAGTCCTTAGAAAAAGTTATATAAATTACAATGGTATAATAACAAAAATATGACTTGATCTCTATCATATCTTCTGTTTAATTATAAGAGTTAAAAAAGGGAGAAACAGTTTAAAGGTACTTTCAATTTATAAATGCTCTCAGTTGTGTACATGATACAGGGTCTTTCATACTTTAAACTCATATCCTAGGATTGGTCATCAACTACTTCAAACTCACACAAACTAAATATTCAGGTTTTACCTTCTTTTTAAAAAGCACACAAAATATATTAATATACCTGCCAGTGCTCCTCTAAATCTCTGACTTGTTGTCTAAGTTCTTTCAAACCCATAATAGCTTCTGCTTCTCTCAGTTTCACAGCAATGAGCTCCTCTTGAAGCCTTGCAATATTATTCTCATCAGGAAAGGAGTTGTTTCTCTAAACCAAAAGAACATTGAATTGGGAATTTTTTAATTTAAAGAATAAAATAAAATAAAGCATATAGAAATAAGAGCTATTTGTCCCATATGTAATTAGTTAATTTTATACAATTTTATTGAAATAATAATTTACAAACCGTAAAACTTACCCTTTTAATGTATACTAGTCAGTAGTTTTTAAGAGTATTCACAGGGTTGTGCAGTCATGATCATGATCTAACTTCAAAACATTTCATCATCCCCCAAAAGAAACCCTACACCCATTACCAGTCACTCCACATTTCCCCGCCCTCCAGCCCTCGGCAACTCCTAATCTACTTTCTGTCTCTATGGATTTGCCTCTTCAGGACATTTCATATAAATGAAATCACACAATACGTGGCCCTTTACGACTAGCTTCTTTCACTTAGCATGTTTTGAAGTTTCATTCCTTTTTATTGCCAACTTATGTTCCATTATATGACTATACCACATTTTATTCATCCATTTGCCAGCATTGTTTCCACTTTTTTGGCTAGTATGACTAATGCTGCTATGACCATTTGTATAAATGTTTTTGTGTGGACCTATGTTTTTAATTTTCTTGAGTATGTATCAAGGAGCAGAACTATTGAATCAGATGGCAATTCCACATTTAACTTTTAAGAAACTGTCAAACTTTTCCAAAGCAGCTGCACTGTTTTACATACCCACAGGAATGTGTGAGGGTAACTACTTCACAGAAAGTCTACCTCTGCTTTGTTTAATACAATACTAATGAGAGTTGCAAAATGAAGCATAAACATCATTCATATTTAAAGACTTATGGAAAGAATAGTCTAAAATCTCTGTATATTAGCCACTATTTATGTCAATAGTGACAAAATTAATACCAAGATGATCCAAATATTTGTTTCAAGGGTACAAGATTTAGATTACTCTCCTATCCTGAAAGACCCACCTTAGGATATAGGGTAGCCCTGTATTAAACTACTTTGGGGAGTGACCAAGAGATCCTAAATGAGGCCTCCAGTAAAAGCTCCTTAGGTAAACTGAGGTCCTAAGGAGATTAACTTGAATCTATAAAATTTTCTCTCTAAAATATTTCATGGTACACCTGAAGATTTAGCCCACATGATTATGGAATAAAGTTATTCTTGCCAACTATACATTTTTATAATGAACTTTAAATATTTTCTCTATTCAAAACCAGAAATTTACTGCTTGTGCATGAAAGAGAGAACCCTGCACGAAGAAATTAACCATAGGAGGCACAAAACCTTCCAATTTCCTTTCCTTTCTACTCAATACCATGAATACCAACAAAGCTACTTAAGAAGTCCATTTTTAAGTTGTACTCTAGGACATTTCTTATTACCAAAAATTCACAATGGAGAGATTCAGATTCTTATCTAAATTATGGAGCCCAGAATACTCCTAAGTTGCATTTAGAGACCAAATATGTTAGGCATTTTTCACAGCTTTCTTGTAGGCCTTTTTCTCAATAAATAAGATAATAAATTTTCTAAAAATATAAAAATAGTAAGCACATTTCTAGCAGAATTATTCCACTACTGATTGTAGTTATATCCTGCTTGAATTCATTAACAAATAGCTAAGAACAACTTGAGTCTGTCATGTTTGTTATTTGTGAGCCTTTGATTCAATAGCTAGATATTCCCAGGGATGAAAGGAACAAATACAACACAAGAGCCCAAGCCATTAATGATTTTACAGACAAGAAAGTAGAGTTTGTTATCTAGAACACAGACTCTCAAGTCTGAGGGTTATAAGAAACCTAAATGCACTTCTATTTCCACTACTTGCCTAATCCTTAAAGTTCTTTAATGACTTTGAAAAGAGGTAAGTTAGCTTCTGTAGTATACCTCAGGCTAAGATCTTCCTACACATCCTAAGGTGGCTACTGTAGCTTGGAAAGTTATAACAGTTACACCCAGATGAAATTTTCCTTGAAATGTTTATGTATTAATCATATTCAACCTCTTACAGATGAAGATATTACAATATTTGAGAACAACAGTTAATTTCCATCCCCTAAGTTTCTTTTCTCCAACATTTAAATATTATTCATATCAAAATTACCCTGATTGTTTTCCTCTAAAAGGATTCTAATCTCCATTTTCCCCTTAAATATGGGGCTTTGAGTAGGATGGCAACAACAAAGAATAACTGTGACTCATTTTTTTCCCTTTCCTCTCTCAGTAATGAACATGTAAGGTTTCTAATGCGTAAAAACACCAAGTCCAATTTAAGAGCTTAATAAGTACTTAACAAGTATCTATTACATGTCCTATCTAATTTGGGAGGAACAGCATTTCTGTTGTTCTCACCTTCTCTAAATCCAGGACCTTATCCTGCATCTCCTTCAGTGCACACTGAGACTCAGCTTCACTCAGACGGGCTTGAACCAATTCTTTCTCCAGCTGCAGCACAAAGTCTTCGTTGTAGCTGGAACTGCATTTATGCTACAAATTACAGAATTATAGACATATACTCAGATTTCATGAAGCATGAACATGTATATACAATAGAAATAAATGCAATTGCACAGCACAGTGATTAAGGGCAACCAAACAGTAGAAGTTCCATCTACCCAATATTTTCAGTATATCTCCTGCAATTAACTGTCCAATGAATAAAAAAGTCCAGGTTTGATATCCATTAAAGATGATCACATTATTGGGTGTTGATTACTACTTATTACACTAATTGAGTCCAATTAATAGAAAATAGTAGCTTTTTATCTTTCTATCCATCTAGACACTAAGACTGTATCTGACTCTGTAGACCTACACTGTACAATAGCGGAGCCATTAGCCACATGCAGCTACTGAACACCTGAAATGTGGCCAGGCCAAATTGAGAAAAGTTGTAAGTGCAAAATACAAACTGGATTTTGAAAATATGAAATACAAAAGGCAAAATATCTCATTAATAACTTTTGTATTGATTACCTGTTCAAGTAATATATTGAATACTCTGAGTTAAACAAAAATATTAATATCTGTAATTATTAATTAGTACTTTTAATGTGGCATTTTAAATTCATTTGTGGCTCACATTATATTACTATTGGACAGTATTGTTATAGACTACAGAAGACAAGTACACATTTACTGAAAATTCTATTTTAATATAATAGAAATAAAAACAAGGGATCCACAATAACGTGAATCATCCTAAATTCCAGCAGAACAAAAATGTAGTTTAGAAATGTAGATCTCTTTAAAGATATGCATGAAAACAATTGCTGGAAGCAGAGAAAACTGCAGATGCTGCGTGAACACAAGGACCATGGAAGCATGAAACCTTTCCATTTCTTTTCCTACTCTGTAATGTTAATACCAATGCAGCCACTTAAGAAATCCCTTTTAAACCAGTTTCTATACACACGTTGTTCTAAGAAAGCAAAAATATATCTAATTCACCACAATAAAAGACTTCCTAAAATAAGCTATCACTTCATATTTAATTCATGTAGTAAAGAAAAAGTGGCAACCCAAAAATTCAAAATAAAGTCATAGAAAACAATCTCCTACTGAACTAACATCAGGAAAGAAGAGTTTCTTTTACTCTTCAGTACATTAGGAACAAAATAGATGTTAAACTAAAACTCTATTTAAAAACTATAAAGTGCTTAATTAAAATATATGGTACTCCCCTGCCTGTTACCAAGAAAGATAAAGACATTTTAAAAAATAAATAGTTCAGTTATTAAGCAAATGAGGACCTTAATTCAATGTATTACACATTAGTTCTCCTAGTAATTTTCTTTTAAAGCATTTCAATACAAGTACTTCCACAACAGGTATATCACATTAGCAAATACTTACCTTACATATATCCCCCTCCTATCATAGCTGTCATACCAGGTCGGTATCATTATTTAATATTTGATATTACCTTTCACACTAAGTTGAAATGAATAGAAGACATTTTTACAGTTCTTTCACCCGGACCCTATGTTTTTGAGCCTGAGGAAGTTTTGATTCCACATTTAGTAATACCAATGTGTTACTGAAAATTATACAAACACTGATATACTTTTAAGAAGTATTCAGAATGAATCTACCTTCACAAAGCCACTTTCACCCTGGCCAATTGTCTTCATATGCATTTTTATTGGACAAAAAAGTATTTTCATTGAAATTAATTCTTAATATTGATATGGTCTCACTAAACAGATTCTGCACTTTAGTACCGCAGCTTGGAGAGTTAGAAAAGGCTCTAGAATTTGTCTGAATGGTTGGCTGAAACATGAACCAAAAGGTGACCCACGATGAGTGAATTGGAAATGCTGGATATACCTTGGTTTAATGTAGAGGAAAAAATTGGTGAAAAGGAAATTTGGGGAAGCTGTATGTACGTAGTCCTCTCTGAATAGGCTGAAAATGTGAAGAGATTTGTCTCCAATGTGATTGCTCACTGAAGGGTGGGCTCAGTAGAGGAGGATTTTAAAATCAGTTGCATAGGATGACCCATTCTGTGGATACCAGTCAGCCTTCTTCCCAGCCACCCCTGTCACCTCTTAGTATTATCATGTCCCAATAACAGGCTTATGGACAAAGTGGCCATGGAAACAAGGGTGGAAGTTATGCATGGGCTCAACAACATGGCCTGCCACTCACTGAGGCTATGGCTGCTGCTAAATGTCTAGTCTGCCAGCAGCAGACACCAATACCGAGCCCCTGATATGACACCATTGCCCAGTGTGATTAGCCAGCTACCTGGAGGCAGGCTGATTCCACTAGTCAGCTTCATGGAGGAGCAGCATTTTGTCCTTACTAGAGTAGACACTGACTCTGGATTTGGATTTCGCATTCCCATCTATGGACTTAAAGAGTGCCTTATCCACCAGCATGGTATTGCACATAGCATTTCTTCTGATAAAGGAAGTCACCTCACAGCAAAAGGGCAATGATGGGCCCAACCTCATGGAATTTACCCACCTTATCATGTTCCCTAACATTCTGAAGCAAATGGCTTGACAGAAGAGTGAAATGGCCTTTTGAAGACTCAGTTACAGTGCCAGCTAGGGGGCAATACCCTGCAGGGTGGTAGCAAGGTTCTCCTTAAGTATGAATACGCTTTCAATCAGCGTCCAGTGTGTGGTGCTGTTTCTTCCATAATAAGGATTCAGACACGGCGATCAAGCAGTGGAAATAGGAGTGATAACACTCATTGTTACCCCTTGTGAGTCACCACCAGCAAAAGATCTGCTTTGAGACTTTTTACTCTGCTGGTCTAAAGATCTTATTTCCAGAGGGAGGAATGCTTCCACCAAGAGACACAACAATAATGTTACTAAACTGGAAGTGAAGACTCACCTGGCCACTTTGGGATCCTCATGCCTCTGAATCAATAGGCAAAGAAGGGAGTTATGGTGTTGGCTGGGGTGACTGATCCTGACTACCGAGGAGAAACTAGACTACTATTCCACAATAGAGATTAGGAAAAAATATGTCTGGAATATAGGATATCCTTTAGGGTCTCCTAGTATTATCATGTCCCATGATTAAGGTCAATGAAAAATTACAAAAACCTAATCTAGAAAGGATTACTGAGGACCCAGACCCTTCAGAAATAAAGATTTGAGTCACCCCACCAGGTAAAAAACTGTGACCAACTGCGGTACTTGTTGAAAGCAAAGGAAATACAGAGTGAATACCTGAAGAAGGTATCAGCAATAAATAAATAGTAGCTACCACAACGTGACCTGTCACAGAAATGAGGATGGTAACTGTCATGAGTAGTTCCTTTTAATTTTGCTATGAATATGTTTGTTTGTGTGTCTATATCCATCTTCTTTCCTCTTACTCCATTATGTAATATAAGATGCATTAACTTTATATCATATAACTATATAAGTATTGTTAATTTTACATCTTAATATTTAAGTTACAGGATTTTGAGAAAATATCACTCGAGGACTTTAGCTTCTCTTCTGGGGAAGGCATTAGTACATTTTTGGTTGTGTGCACAAGAACTATATCATATTAGGCAGAATTATGACCTTGTTATTGTTATTGTCTTATGTGGAGATTAAGGAGATGCACACAGGTGCCAAGTTAATAAGGGCTGAATTTATGATGATTAATTTTATGACTACTTGACTAGGCCTTGGGATGACCACATTAGGGAAAAAATTATTATTTATAAAACAGGTCTTAAAATTTATAGTGATAATGACAAGAATGATAGCACCTAATATCTAGTGAGTACTTATTATGTGCTACACTAACATTAAGCACTTTGTATTCTCATTTAACCCTCACCACTTCTTTATTTTAAATTCGTTATTTATTAAACTACAGTTGACATAAAATATTATATTAGTTTCAGATGTACAACATAGTGGTTCGGCATTTATAAACTTTGCAATGGGATCACCACAATGAATCTAGCAACCATATGTAACCATATAAAGTTATTATAATATTACTATTTTTCCTATGCTGTACATTACATCCCCATGACTTACTAATAAGGTAACTCAAAAGACTCAGCAAGGTTAAGCAGCAATCAGCAGTTCTGTTAATCAGGAGTATAAACTACAGAACCTATGTTCTTAGCTTCTAGGTCCTATAACAATTGAAATAATACAGGGTAGGTTTACAGTTGTAAGTATGTGAAACACAGAGTTTGTTCTTGTATTATTAGTTATTAATACTGTATTATTTTCCATATGAAAAACTGTAAACCTACTTTTGCCCCACCCTATTTTAAGGAGCTTGATATATTGTTTTTAACACACTGTTCTAAGAATCAATGGTATAGAATTTGAAATCTAAGCATCTAAAAAAATTTACACCTCTCACATAATGTCCTATAATAAGAAATTCTGAGAAGAGTATAGTCATACCTCAGTACTCGTCGGCTTCAGAATTCATCAAACCCTGCACTCATCACATTTTGACAAGAAAAAGATGTTTCAGCACTCGGCGCTTGCTCAGGACCCGTTGCCCTTGCTAGAACTTGTATGAGTCACAATACCACCCCGCAAGAGAAAATGCTCCATTGTTTGGTACCCATCGATTTCACTCGTCACAAGTTCCAGAACAAATTAACGAGTACCAAGGTACCACTGTATTTCACATTCAAATTAGTAACTTGGACAAATATTCAATTTGTTTTACCAGATGACAACTGTCACAATTAGGATGGCTGATAACTCAGCAAGGGGTAATTTATTTAAAAGGCTATAAATAATGATTTCTCTACACTTACATCAAGTTCACTTTTGTCAATGACTCTCTTAATGTTCCTGTGATATCAGCAATGCCATTCTAATGAAATTGACAGAAAAAAAATTTTTTACTAGGTGGAGTTCTGCTTTTCAATCCCATGTGCTTTTCTGGTTTGCAGAAGTTACAAAGGTAAAGATAAGCTAGAAAGCCCTTAGTAATCTTGCTTGTGTCTTGAGTAAAAAAAAAAGAATCAATTCTCAAAATCAATGTTTGAAGGACCTGTGAGTGATACAGTGAGCAGCAAATATTTGTAGTTAAAAAGGTTTCTTGTATCATTAAGTAAAAAAAAAAAAAAAATCCAAATTGGAAAAAGGATGGTCTATACAGATGTATTGATGGTCTCTAAATTTAATTATACATTAAGCAACTAAAGTTTAAGACCTGACAATTGTATGCCCTCTTCAGGAACTCATACATTTCATGAAACCCAGTATTCTACTTTGTGGCATTTTTTACAACACTAATTAAATAATTAACTATGCAATTATTTTTTTAAAATTCTATCGCTATATACATTATACAAGCAATGCTAGGGATAGTTTGAATGACTGATTTACTACTGTACTGTCAGAACAAATCTGTGCTTTTCATAGTAGGTGAGCAAACAGTGTTTATTGAATAAGTTAGTCAACTTTTGGTTTTAAAAACAACAATAACAAAACCCCTCAATTATACATTTTATATTAAATATGGGGAGTGGGAAATGAATGTGGCAAAAATAACATAAAAAATTCATTTGTTTCAAAAATGAAATTCATAATAATGTGGAAATATGGTACATTTCTAATGTCACATTTAAAGCACCTAAAAAAACTACGATTACACAAGGCAAGTAGTCCAGAATAGGTTTCTATACCACAAGACAAAATTACAACAGAAAAAAATTAAATAAAAAGTTAGATCTTGCTCTCCCTCTCAGCATATGATCCCCCCAAAAGGTCTGTAATCCTCCCTACTACATGCTCCAAATAGTCTTTTAAAAAATTCCAGGCAGAATGGATGTATTATTAAAAGATTTGCCATACTGAATTTTTTAAAAATTTGCTACATCATTTTAAAATAATTTCTTTCCAACATCTGAAAAATTACATATATCCTTTAAGATGTAAGTTTATCTTAACTGCAAGATTTTTTTAATGCTGAAAAATGTTAAAACAATTACTACCATTATAGTGAACCCTCATTTATTATTTTAAACTGAAAAGAAAAAATAACTATGTATGAATGTAAAACATCTAATCTTAGACTAAGGTCAAAATTAGTCTTGGAATAAAACCTGTGTCCATATTTATAGGCATATTGACCAACAGCCTAAGAGTTTACCAAACTCTGAAATTGTAAAGTCATCACTCCATTTTGGATTTTTAGAAAGACATATCAGTTTACAATACATTACAAATCAAATGGCTTTTTCTTTAAGTGCCACTAAAGTAGAGCTAAAGCAGTGTTATAACACAGGAAGGGATGTTAAACATTAACTTCAATATTCATAAAGAAAAAGAAAACCACTAGTTAAATCAGGTGTAGGGCAATTCCTAAATGCTGCCGAACAAACACATTTTCTAAATTAAATTATCTAAAAGATTTCACAACTTCCACTAACAGATAGTTTTTAGTTTAATAAAGTTTATTCATGAGCTCAATCTAAGATTAGATTTTATTTTTCATATCAAATCCTTGGTACTTAAAAGTATCACACAATTCTTTCCTAATTTCCACTAGAATTACAGGAAACAAAAGGAAGGTCAGAAGAAATCTTGTCTAGCCTCCCCTTAAGTACTTCCTAGTACAAAGGTCCCAAGAACTTCGAAAGGCAATCATTTCAGCATTAGACAGCTTTAACTGTTACGAGTCCTTATTCTTTATGCTGATCCTAGCCAACGAACTGCTGGACAAAACTGTTTATTCAGGGTACTGGAATGATAAGCAGTCATGTGGAGGCAAAAAGCTTTTAAACAGATCAAGCAAGATTCTAAGACAGGTGATCTAATCAGGAAAAACTGTCCAATATAAAACACTCAAAAGGGACAGAGTCAGGAGAGGCAACTGTATGACATTTTTGGATCATTTATTGTATCATTCCTACTTCTATAGGCTTCCTGGAAAAACTGACATGGAACATGTAAAATAAATACTTAAAGGGACAGTTTAATCTAATGCTTGATTCATCTTATGCTTAGTTTAATATTTATTTAATTTAAAATTTAACATTTACTTAGCATTTAATGTATATAATGCATACTAAATACTAGTGTATATATATTTATTTAGCGTACGCATATATTTAGTGTATACAAAATTTACTAAATACTAAATTCAATAATAAATTAACTCAACCATTTTTAAAAACCAACAATATCAGGTACAAACTATCATGGTCCAACATAAAATAAAATCAATCTTTTGTTAAAGACAATTACTCAATAACCGTACAGCAGAAATGCTTTATAAAAAACATCAATACCTAAAATTAATTAAAAATAAAATTTACCTTTTAAAAACTGCTTTGGAAAAGTTTGCTATATTACTGTAAAAAAAAAAAAACTATGGCATATTATTGTACTAACAGCACCAAAACCATTAAAAATTATACAAAAAATTAAACAAACAAAAAGTCCATGAATCTGGAGTGATATGAAGAGTTCATTGTAAGTAAGAGAGAGATTAAAGGGGAAAACAGAGAAAGATCTTTTTACAGAAAAGTACTAGCTAATAAGTGTAGAAAAAATGAGAAAATAGGAAAATCACCATTTTGGAAATCCAATCAGTGGATGTTAAAACCATTAAATAAAACATCAATGAATAGAGGACAGGATATTTATTTGGTACAAAGATATTTCCCAACAGATTACTTAATAGTTGCAAAGAAGAAACCATACCTTTACAAGGGAAACAGTCTCCAGTAACCAAACTTAGCATGGTAATCAAACTCAGCATCACTAAATAGTAAGAACAACTTATGTGCTTCCTGATTCAAAGCAAAATAAAGTTCACAACATCATCTATCATCTAAATGTTAGAAATGTTTAACTGAATCAGGTTTACAGAAAATATGACACTATGAGGAAGAAATCAAATTCAGAATGAGACAAGACAACTTGGCTCCATCTGTAAGAGTCAGTGTCATCCCATCTCGTCAGTCAGTCTAGACAAAGGTGCAGCCACTTTATTAATCATTTCAAATAACTGGCTTTTCTGAGATTTTTCTCTATTTTAGTTTTGTATTGTTTTAATTTCAATTATTTTACTCTTTTTATTATTTCTTCCTTCCACTTGCTTTAGGTTGAATTTGCTCTTATATGTCTAGTTTCTTAAGGCAGAAACTTAGATTATTGGTTTGAAACTTACCTTCTTTCCTAATATAAGCATTCAATGCTATATCCATACTGATTTTTCTCCTACTTGTTTAATCAGTTACCGAGAAAGGGTTATTAAAGGTCTGCTTCACCTTACACTTCTATCAGTTCAGTTTCATGCTGCTCTATTACACATACATATGTTTGGAGACATATATTCCTAAATACATACAATTCTAAATAAGATTGTTATGTCTTCTTAGTGAACTGACCCAATTACTATCATTAAATGTCCCTCTATTCCTGGAACTATCCTTTGTTTTGAAGTCAACTTTATCTGACAATAATATAGGAACTCCAGTTTTCTTTAGTTTAGTGTTTTCATGGTATATCTTTTTCATCTTTTTACATTTTTCCTCCCAGTGTAGTTAGTACATTGTGCCCAACAGTTACAGGCAGACCCCCCCCTTGATCCTTCACTCCTGGAAATTCACTGCAGAGTAGAGTCACCCTCATTAGCTATAATATTATGCTGTCTACATTTCCAATATCCACGTAACAATCTACTTGGGACTCTGTTACTCCTAACTTTTATAACTGAGATGACCTCAGATTCACTGAGATTCTGTAAACAACCTTATTTCTAGGTAGAGAAACATTAAAAAAGCAAAAAACAAATACCATGTCTGCTCTACTCTGGCACATTAATGGAGCTAGCCTATCCAAATATCACATCCTCCCAAATCATGTTAAATTGTAGCTGTGGATAATAGCCCCACAATCAACACTTGCCTAAGCTGTTCTCCCATTAGTCCTCTAAGCCCCTGGTATTTCAAATTCTTGTTTCTTGTATGTCTTAAACTTCTTGGCCTTGGGCTATCGATAGTTCCTTAGAGGTCATTGGTCTGACAACTTGTTTTAGGTCACTTCTCCAGTTGCCACCACTGACCTCTGTTTTACTTTGCCTTCTTCCTTCAGTCTAAATGCAAACCACAACTCTGATTAAGACATGCCTAATCCCAGCCCCGGGTTTTTTTAATCCTCTCAGGTGTGTCCTACAAGCTAGCCCACTCTAGTCCCACCCTGACCTTTACTAATGGGTTCCAGCACTTCTACTGCAATTATTCAAACTAAATTTGTTGTTTCCTTGAGCCTTAAACCTTCACTTCTTTAGTCTTTTTTTAAAAAACAACTTATTGTGGCAAAATTCAAATAACCATTTTAAAGTGAACAATTCAGTGGCATTAGTATATTCAGAATGTTGGCAACCACCAATTCTATCTAGTTCTGAAACATTTCAACCAGTCCAATATGTAATCCCTTACCTTTTAAGCAGTTTCTTGCCTTTCACCCATCCTCATCTCCTGGCAACCATCAATCTGCATTCTGTCTGTGGATTTATCTATTCTGGAAGTATCACATAAATGGAACTATACAGATCACATACTGTGATCTTTTGATCATTGCGTCTGAATTCTTTCACTTAACTTTAAGGTTTTGAAGGTTCATCCATACTACAGCATGTATTAGCACTTCATTATTTTTTATGGCTGAATGATATTTCATCTTGCTTTTTTATCCATTCTTCCACTGATGGACTTTTGGGCTGTATCTACTCTTTTGTAAATGTTACTGCAAATGTGTTGCTACGTACCCGTTTGAATACCAATTTTCCATTCTTTTGGGTCTACATCTAAGAGATGAATTATGGAGCATATGGTAATTTATGTGGGTCATATGGCAATTCTATGTTTAATTTTTTGAGGAGCCACAAAACTGTTATCTACAGCAGCTGACCCTTTTATATTTCCACTAACAATGTACAAGGGCTCCAATTTCTCCATCAAGTTGCCAACACTTATTTTGTGTTTGGCCTCTTTTATTAGAGCCGTCTCAGTAAATGCAAATTGGCACTTCATTGCGGTTGAAATGCATTTCCCTAAAGACTAAATATGTTGAGTGTCTTCATATGCTTCTTGTCCACTCATATACCTTCTTTGGTGAAAGGTCTATTCAAGTCCTTTGCTCATTTTTAAATTGGATTGTTTGTCTTTTTGTTAAGAGTTCTTTATATATTCTGGATGCTAAATCCTTGTAAAATTCATGATTTGCAAATATTTTCTAGCATTCTGTAGCTTGCCTTTTCATTTTCTGGATAATGTCCTTTGATGGCAAAAAGTTTTAATTTTGATGAAGTCCAGTTTAATCATGTTTTTTCTTCTGTTGCTCATACTTTCGTTGTCAGAGAACTCAAATCTAAGAATCTATTGCCAGCTCTGAGGTAATGAAGATATACTCCCTGTGCTCTTCTCCAGGGTTTTCTTGGTGTTAAAATCATAAAATACTTATTTAGATCACTGTTCATTTTGAGTTAGTTTTCACATACAGTGTATGGTAAGAGTACAAGTTCATTCTTTTGCATTAGGATATTGTTTCCCCAACACAATTTTTTAAGGAGAGTATTCTTGCCTCATCAAATGGTCTTGGAACCCTTGTGAAAAATCAATTGGCAACCCTGACTGATGTGGCTCAGTGGATTGGCCATCATCCCACAAACTGAAAAGTCACTGGTTCAATTCCTGGTCAGGGACACATGCCTGGGTTGTAGATCAGGTCCCCAGTTGGGGGCGTGTAAGAGGCAACTGATTGTACATCGATGTTTCCTTCTTTTTCTCCCTACCTTCCTTCTCTCTAAAAGTAAATAATAAATAAAAATCTTTAAAATAAACCAATTGGCCATAGATGTATGAGTTTATTCTTGGACTCTCAATTTCTATCTTATATGTCTTTTTTATTCAATATGTCTACTCTACCTATTTGTCTGAATAAATGAATTATATTTAAAACTAGCAAGTTCTATATGTCTATCCTCATGCTAGTATCACAGTTTTGATTATTCTATCTTTGCAGTAAGTTTTAAAATCAGGAAATGTGAGTCCTCCAACTCTGTTCTTTTTCAAGATTATTTCCACTATTGAGGGCTCCTTGCAACTACATTTTTGCAGAAGACTGTTGAATTTTGATAGGGCTGACAGAATTGAATTTGCAGATCATATTGGATAGTACTGACATGTTAACAATACTTAGTATTCACATCCATGAACATGGGATAGCTTTCCATTTAAGTCTTCTTTACTTTCTTTCATCAACAGATGAATGACTCAATCATCAATAGATGAATGTATAAACAATAATTCATACTTTCAGTGTATAAGTCTTTCATCCTCTTAAATGAATTCCTAGGTACTTTCTTCTTTTGGATGCTACTGTGAGTGGAACTGTTTTGTTTTCTTTTCCAATTATTCATTGCTACTACATCTTTTTATTTTTAACCTACCAAAGTCTTTGCATATAAAGTGAGTTTCTTATAGAGAGGACTTAATTTTTTAAAAGATTTTACTCTTTTTTTTAAGAGAGGGAAAGGGAAGGAGAAAGAGAGGGTGAGAAACATCAACCAGTTGCCTCTCAGAAATGCCCTGACTGGGAACCAAACTGGCAACCTTTCACTTTGAGGGACGACACCCAATTTATTGGACCACACCTGTCAAGGCAGGTATTGTTTTGTTTGTTCTTTAAATCAAATATTTTAATTGGTATGTTTAAAATAATTGCATTTAATGTAACAATTGATATGGCTGAATTAAAACCTACAATATTGCTAGTTTTCTATTTGATTTCATTTATTCCTTGTTCCTTTTTTCTTTATTTTCTGCCTGATTAAATGGTTATTTTTAAGTAACTCCATTTTATCTCTGCTATTTGCTATTTATTTATATATCTTTAAAAAAAAACAACCTATTTTTTGTTTCCCTAGAGTTTACAGATATATATTGTGCTCTTCCTTGAACACCTCAAACTTCTTCCTTGATCAAGGCTTTTACATTAGGTGTATGTTTTGTCTGGAATGCTCCTCCCTAGATCTTCAAATGGATTCCTTCTTCATATAATTCAGTTTCTGGTCAAATTTACTACCTTACCTAAAATAAAATAGCACCACAACTACTACCTTACTCCTGCTTTATTTTTCTTCACAGCCCTTAACATCACCTAAAATTATATTTCTGTAATATATTTCTCCTCAATGAAAACATACATTTCATATAATAGTAGACCGTATTTTGTTTACTGTTATACCCTCAGCAAATGGGACAATACTTTGCACATTATTTTTCCAATAAATGAATGAATACATGGCTCCATTTTAAAACTGTCACATTAGTGTCATACAGAACTGAGCAAAATACAAAGTGTTTGCACAAACTAACCCTGGTATCTTGATAATAAGTACAGAATAGTCAGATTGTTTTCTTTCTCATGACTATGTAATTGGCTGCTACTTATATTTAAAGAAAAGGGGAAAGACAAGCGCTAAGTAAAAATCTGGGTCAAAAAATAACACTTTAATGTTCATTTGATGAAAGAATTTTAACTTAAAAAAACAAAACAAAACAAGACTGGGGAATCACAGCTCCCAGTCATCACATGATCATGAGAATGAGTAACTGATGCTCTACAATTTATTGTGTTACCAGAGTCTTTTGGATATTGTGTTCTGAGCACATTTAAGACAGGCTAGGCTAAACTATGATGTTAGGTTAGGTGTATTTAAATGCATTTTTTGACTTACAATATTTTTAACTTATGATGGTTTTATGGGACATAACCCCATTATAAGTCAAGGAGCATCTGTATTGCCAGTAGAGGGAAGTAGTGGTGGATGATCATATTTGTAATTCAATATTTCCTGCTGGAATACAGATTTAAAACCCTTATCTTGAGAGTTTTGAAGAATTCATGAAGGTTATAATCAAAACCTTTAGCAATAGATATTTACTTTATACTAGCAGTATGCTCTCTACTTGCAAAGCAAATACTCTTTGTCAAAAATCCAATGGATAAAATTTTGTGTTGTTGGATCTTAAGCGAATTCTGCCCTCTGGAGCAATATCAAAAAAAGGCTAAATAACTTTCCATCAAATTACCACTCAAATACTTGAAAATGACTATACCTATCATGTTCTTCTAAAGTCTTCTTTAGTGTAGTCTAAAAATATCCAGGGCTTTCACAGTCTTTCCTATATTGGCAAGGATATAGTCTGTAAAAATTTCACATGAGTTTTGGTATTCAAATGAAATACAACACTACAAATTTTCTGCAAGCTACTTAGAATTGAATTGAATCATTATACTTTTAGGAAAACCGTACTTGTGATTTGGAGGTGCAGTGAGGAGAGGAGGGCAAACATATTACATTATTGGCTAATTCTTGATTTCCTGTTAATTAAAATTTCTACATCTTTGTTATATAAATCACTGAGATATAGATTTGCATTTTAAACTTAAAGGCAAAGTTATAAATTTATTTTTGTGAAATAATCTTTTATTTTAGTTTCTCATTCTGAATAGATTGTTTAAATATTTTGAAATCTTGATTCATCATCCAACATATTAGCTACATTTCTGAAATACTTCATTTATCCAATTCTGAAACATACCTCATATATGAAAATTAAATAATGATTAGAATAGTTGAAGCACAGGTTTAGGAGGCAATGACCTCTGGTATCTCTTCACTTCAACATGAACAGCCTCTGAATATATTAATAATTAATCACCTATAAAACCAATTAAGTTTACTCCTTTCATCTATATTTCTCTACTTAATTAGAAAGATATAATGAAAACATACCAAATAACTTGTAAAATTGCACTTATGACACAGTTTTACTTATAATACAGTAACAAAGTTATTCTGTCATGACTTAAACATAGTAAATCACCTTTTAGTGAGTAAAAGTTATCTTTCTACTTGTTCACAACCATATGTTCTAGGAATTTTTAATAAACCATCAAGGTCACTGACTCTCTTTTCAGATCTCTAACCATTACTAAATATAATAACTATACTTGCCAACTCTAAAGCCTTTAGTATCTCTTATTTCCTAATATCCTTCAAAGGCAATAATATTTCTATGATCATTTTGCATATTATTTAATATCTAGGGATATACACTTTGCTTTAAAATTGGGAATTTAACCAAGGCTCTGTTACTTTCACCTCTTTTGCGCATCTCTGCTTAGTTATATCTGTTTTATAGTTTATTCCAAAAGAAAATGTCTGCTTAGTGAGAAAAAATTGGAAACAGAACTGAAGTAGGAATCTGCTTTCTCCTTGTTATATCTTAATCCCACACTGGTCTATCTTGCCCTTGCAAAAAAAACACAAAGATTCTCTTTGTTATACTTAATTTCCAAAAGCTTCACTTTATTCTGTTTCTGCTTGCCCACTTAACTTTTTCATTATAAACTAACGGTCTATAATTTTTATACATATCTACCTAGAGGTCTCAATATTTGGAAAACAATGCAAAAAGACTAATAATTCATGATTCTAATGTATATGACTGTAACTTATGCTTAATGAAAATAAAATACTTATCTATCCTTATAACAAAATCATACTGCACCAATAACTAAGTTCAGCTTAATTACTAATAATTAATTCCAATTATGCATTTTCTATTTTTATACTTTGATATTATTGACATTTCATACAAAGGCAGGGCAAAATATTTGATTTCCTGTCTTTTCAATATTCTTTACTACTCTCCTATTCATTTTTCTTAACCATCTTCTATAATATAGTAAAAATAATTAATTTTTTATTTTTTAAATCATATTATTCTTTTTTTTATGTTGTTTGTTTTTTCATTTTCAATTTTTTCTTTTTTTTTCTAGTTTTCTAGTTTTTGTGCTCAGATGACATTGCTTCTTAATTTTATTGAATAAAAATAATGTCCACTTTGAAGTCATTGTTTGCTTCCCAATCTGTACAGCTGTAGGTTTAACACACTTTTTTCTGCCTACCCTGTTACAATCTAACTCCTACTTGAAAACAGAAAACTGAAACAAGAAATAACTTTTCAAAGATTTACAGATGACTTTTCTTTTCAACTCTCATATTCTTGATTAAGATCACACTAGTCTGAATTTGCCAATGGAAAATGATATCTACATGGCAAAAGATACCTGAGCATAGCTGTACAGTCAGTAGTTGTTTAATACCCTAAGTTAGTTAACATAATTTTTATAAGTTCATTCTTTTTCATTTGAACAACTTCTCTACTTTTGAAAAAATGTAAGCATATTCCTTAACCCATAATTTAATGTCTTAATGTAGGAAGTTAAGGCTATAGTATTTCAGAAGACATAGTTACCACATTATCAAAGCTTTAAATGAGATAATTGTATATATTCTACATTGGGTAATATTTCATTTGTACCATTAACAAAAACTAGCTGAAATTATGATTTAAAAATTACCCATGGCAGAATACCTACTATGAAATAGATTTCTAAAACATGAAAAGGAGGACTGACATACATCACTTATTTCTCTGAGAACATAATGAAAGAAATGAAAATATTACCTATTTAACAAAATTGTGTAGACAGAAAAAAAATGTTAGAAGGAGGAGTATTTAGGCCACAATAAGACCACTAAGTATTACAGAACAAAATCTGATTAAGAATTTAATTAAAGTAGAAAGCAAAGCTATTTATAACAAAAGCACAGAAGTCGTGCTTTTGAAAAAAAGGTTTAAAGGAAAGGGATGAGAAAGGTGAGGGAAAGTACTACCAGACTCCTTACCCATTGCTGCTGGTGCTGGAGCTTCCTGATGGTATTCTCAGCCTGCTCCAGTTTAGCACTGGCCTCATCACTCTGCTGTTTGATGGTGGCCAGTTCCCGTTTTACGAGGTAGTTTTCCTCAGCCTCCTGGGCTCTTGTCACTTGTCCCTTAGGACATAATTTTGTGTGTGTAAAGCAATTTAGGATAGAGTCAGGAAAGACTGCCTTTGTGAGGTTTAGTCATTTACTTTGACATATTTTTAAAGAATCACCTCGGAGAACAGAACAGCCTAAGCAATTGTTAGCCAGCAGCTCAGTATTGCTCCAGCAGATTTTGGGGAACTAAATGAAAAATTCATCTGACAATCTTAAGAACAATTATTCTTTTAGTCAATAAAAATTCAATTCATGCAATATTGTTGAATTACACATGCAAAACTAAAATTTCAATGAGTAAGTAGTTAATTTCACAGAATCCACTGATTGCCATTTTGTAATACTTTAAAATAAGGTTAGCTTTAAAACGTGCAAAAGGTGCTTATTAACCAAAATAAACACACTGTTATCAAAAATAAGTTTACACCCATATATACCACCCAAAAATTATTTCTGGGAAAATGCATGTAAAATTGCATGCATTAAGATACAAATTTCTACATTTAAGGCTTTCCTTAGAAGTTAGAGAAAATGCTTAAAACAAAAAATAACTATACCTGTATCAATCTATCTGCCAAGGAAGCACTTTCCTACAAAAGGAAAAATTCAGATAGAAATGTAAGAGAAAGAAATAAAATAAAGATGATAAAATCAGGAATAAGAAGAAACAGAGCATACCCAAATTCCACCTACTTTTCATGTAATTAAAATAGACATGTAGATTCTAACTTTTTACTAATGTTTTAATTCTTAAACCTTAAAAGGATACATATTAAAATAAGAATAGACTGCAGAAAATCATGTGCTTCTAGAAGAAACTAAACATAAATTTAAGGAGGTGTTTTATTATTTGGGACAAGCAAATATCTTCTTTTTTAGACAAAGTTTTAAATTTTTATTTTTAGAGTCAGCCATAGTGTCAAACCACTTAAATGAAAGGGAGAAGGAATTTGAGTAAGCAATTTCACTTACAAAGTGTGACAGCAATTTTTGCAACCCCAACTTCCAAAGACCCAAAGCAAGAAAAGTATTACAAATGAAATTAAAGAACTCAACGTCATACTCTCTAGCAATAACTAAGTAAACTTTTCATTGCAGATTTAATGGATACATATGTATTTATAGAATTCTAAGTGCTAAAGGAAACATGCAGGCTGTCTAAGCCAGTAAAAAAGATATTTCGTTTTTAGAATCAAAATCCAAGCTTAATACTTTCCTAACAGCAGCTTTGTCATTCTGAAAGTTCAATGAAACAGAAACGCTTTCTCTGTGAAAATGTCTCACAACAAAGATAAAAGACCACCGAAGAAGATGCATATTTTACTGTAAACTGAGTATTTAGTGAAAAAGTAAATAATTAAAACCCCTTAAAAACAACTAAGCTCTACCTTTTTGCAGTCACCAAAAAAGTAGAATTATCATCAAAGCAACTTTAATAAGAAGAAGGAAATACAGGAAAACTATTTTGGATTAATATAACAAACCTGTATTTATTATACAACAAAAATAGACAGGCAATAAGCATCCTGGTCCTTGTGCAGTGCTACTTAACATAAAACCATCGATACTTTTAAACAAAAGACAAATATGCAAACTATCCATTTTTTATTTATTGTTTTCTTGAATATGGATCTACAGATCTTCAGGGAAGATTTTAAGATACTTGCATTATCATAAAGATATTAAACCTACTTTCTCTCATCTTTAGTTAAAAAAAAAAACCCAAACACCAAAAGACTGTAAATTCAGATGTTTTTCCTAAAATAAACAAAAACACTTATACTATACTTTTATTATTCAATACATTCTTATAGCATCAGAAACAAGACTGCAAAAGACATTATGTCAAAAGCATAATATAAGAAGAGTGCAATATTTCTACATTTGCCCAGTTGTTTTATAGAAAACAAAAAGGAAGAAGTAACAAGTGGTATCAAAATAAGTTTAAGAATCAAAAGTTTAAGCACAATTCCCCTGTGTTGAAAAAACCATGTTGAATTTTTATATAAGAAATTAGTCAGTCACTTTGACTAAACTTAAGGAAATCCTAGCTAGATCTTACATGAATCATTGCCACATTTAATATTGGGCTAGAAAGTCAGGGCAGTATTTCCAACTCATCTTTAAAATACTATACAGAATAGATTTTCAATGAAGTTACCTCTAAATAACATACACTTTAGAAATTATATGTAAAGAAAACAAGTATTACTATAATAATAACCTTAGTTAAAACTTTATAGTTCAAGAATTAGTAATCAATTATTACTAATGACAAGTCATTTAATTAAGTAGTAAGATAAGCAGTCAATACCAGAACTTCAGAGACATATACGCTAGATTTCTTCAGCCTTTATATCAAATAGGCAGAAAAGAATATCATGTATTCAACAGAAGCTTCTGTAAATAGTCATTTACTTACTTTTTCTAGTGTTTCAATGCGCTGTTTTAAAAGTCTATTTTCTGTGCGTAACCTCTGGGGGAAAAAAAAAGAAAAAACATACAAACAACAACAAATAAAGGTTTGTTTGCAAGCATTCCTGAGAGAAAAAAAGATACCTAAGTCAAAGTCCTTAAAAATGTACCACTTTTTATAAGTAAGAAGAACATCTAAGGAATGATTATATTATCATCTGTCAAATTCTTAAAGGCTCAGAGTAAGAAATAGGTGGCAAAGAAAATGACCACATTTATTATCCAGCTGTGATTGAATTTTAAGTATATTCTAGAGTGCACACAGAAATAACCCCTTTCTTTTCTGTGTCTATCATAATGGCTCTTAACATCCCCATTAGATAGAAAAGAATATAACTCATTTATCTCCCACAAAGCCTATCTACATAAAGTGTATTTAAATGTCTATCAAATAAGCAAGAAATTTAAATATCCATGCTCATAAATATCAAATTGTCAGTTTTGAACTAGACCCGTCTCCATTTGTAATGCATTATATATGCCAAGTTGCATTCTGAAAATATAAAGAATGAGTTGTTTTCATCAGATGAATTGTTCATCATTAGTTGTTTTAAATATAAGAAAATTAAAAGCTCCAATTAGTAGCATTTTTCTCATAGTTCAAAAAGTAAAAACAAATTTTAAAAAATCTTCACCTAATTGCTCAAAGCCTGACTCCCAAAACCCTGTCAAATTGCTGTCATCAAGTACTAATATAAAACACTCTACATTAAAAAAAATCGTTATGCATATATCACCAATATAATTTCATATTAATCACCTATGTTAATTACTCCTTCACGTTAGAATCTGCTAAATGTTACCCCTCCATTCTGTCATCACTCTAATTTCAAAACTCCCCTTACTTTTTTGTACCAATTTGCTCCACAACTCAATCCAGCCTTCTTTCAACCCTACTTTTCCTCTAAATTCCTGCTAAAAATGTCTTCCTCAAAAAATTCTTCTGTCAATTCAATCTAATATTTGCCAGTAAATACTACAATATAACATAAAGTCTCAGACCAAGAAAATAAAAAAATCTATGAATTATTTTATCTTATTAAGTGGGTCACAAATTAAAACAAATCTTAAGAATTATTACAAAGATATTATGCAAATTAAATTTTTTGGTTCTAGTTGCTAAAACATATTTAGATTATCTAAAATGTGTGATCTCAGACTACAAAATAGCATGGGGGTCTACACAAGTAAGCAATAATTAAATTCTGCTGAAGTCTGTAAAATCCAAAGCAACAAATGTAGTTCTCAAAATGTTCTCAACATATTTCATTAAAATAAAATTATAACTTTTTGTTTACCCCAAAAGATATAGAAAGTTACCTTTGACCAGACAACTGAGTGAATAAAGTTAATGTTACAACAGAAATAATGTTAAAATGATAAAATAAACATTCACCTGGATTTCCTTTCCCATCCCCTTTAAGTCTTCTAAAATTCTGCTATAAAGTTCTAAACTGATTTTTCCTCAAACATCTACCCAAATGTCTTAATACCACTTTTAAAAAAAATCAATTCCTCACTTGTGTGATATCCACTTCATCATGAACTGATAACTATAATAGACTTTATCAGTTTAAGTAAAGACTATTTCAGGATTACCCATTAAATTTCAAGTATTTGTCTTTTTTTTGGTCCAGTATCACAGTACTTTGGTAATTACATAGCTTTGTAATGCCTTTAATATCTGGTAGTGCTAAGTTCCCCCACCATTATATTCTCTTGTTTATCTTCCCCAAGCCTTAACTATTAGTGTATCAAATTAGTAAAGAGACTAGATGGGGTTTTGAAGTTAGGCAGATTTAGTTTCAAATCCTCATTCTTCCATTAACACCTGTGCACGTCATTCAATGTCTTAGATTTTCCATTTCCTAATCTAGAAAGTTAGAGTAATAATACCTACAATGATATTAGAAGAATTAAAGGAGACAGCATAGTGCTTACTATATATCAAACACTTGTCCAGTGATAAACACTGTTCACATTTTTAAAGGTAGGCATGAATGTTATTTTATTACTTTTGTCTATTTTTACAATTATTCTTTAGATTTTGTTTATTTCTCTGGAATATTGCAAGGAATTAAATTTGACTGGGTTTGTTAATGTGTCTTTTGTGGAAAAATTCATGTGTTTATACAACATATAGTAATTTTTGTCTTTACTTTTTATTCATCTTTTTAAAATGCATGTATGCAAAGTTTTTCTTCCTATTTTTCATTTAGGTTATTCCTAGAGAGGCTTTTATTTTTACTTTAAATATAATGCTTTCAAAGATATTTTTTAAATGTTTATTGCTAATACACAGGAAAGTTAATTACTAAAATGTGTCTTTTGCCTGATTTCTCACAAATTTTTGAGCATCCTTCTTTTTTATCACAGCCTCTGGAACTAACAGAGTATTTTCTAAACTTCTAAGGGAATATCACAAAGAGAAATACCAACAGACATGTACACTTAGAAATTTTTATTAAAAAAGACTTTTGACTGCCAAGTTAGAAAAGAAAAACTGAGACTGAAAATGAGAGCAAGAATGAAGTACCTAGTGTTGGCAAAGTATTAGTGAAATGGAAGCTCACTGCTAAGAAGGATATACTCCGGAAATATTCTTTAGAAAATTCACTTAGTACATATCAAACAACTTAAAAATACTAATATTCTACAATTCAATAGTTCTACTTTTTACAACTGGCTATGGAAATTAAAGGTGCCAAGAAACTTTATATACAAAATGCTAATTATAAGCATATTTTTAATAATGAAAAAAGTGAGAAACAAAAATCTCAGAATAGAAAAATTTTGGTTTCAAACAACCCACTCTTCAACCATCTCCTATTCTTTTCAAATTACTTCTTTTATGAAATAACCCAAGTTCAACAATCCTTCTCAGAGGGGTAATCCAGTGATTTTATCAACTTTTCATTGTTTCTCACTCGCTGATGCCCTCTCTTCCCTCTTTACAAAGGTTAATTTCCAATCATTATAGACCTTCCCTTGCTTTTATTCCCCATCCCCCACCTCTTTCTTAGTAGTTAGTATATTTGCATGATAAAACGACTACTCTGGGTCAACATACTGACAACTCTGTGTCTGCACCTATACTGGCAAATATGACTAAAGAAAAATATAATCATGATGCTTATTTAAATTAACAATCACTAAATTCATTTGAACTCAATGCATCCTAGCAATAAGTATGTATTTATATAGTCCATTCCTTCTCCCACTCTCTTAGATCATTATTTCATACTTACTCCTCTTTCTTCGAACCAGCAATATTCTCACCCACTATCAGATGGTAATCTTAATATTTCACTGAAAATATTAAAGCAGTCAGAAGAGAACTTCACAAGCTCCCACAATCACATCCTATATTTTAAGTGAGTTTTTGCCCATATTTTACTTTTCTCCTGTTATTATGAATTAACTATGTTATTAGACCAAGTCAAATCTCTTACCCATGCACTTAAATCCCATACCTTCCTGACACCAGCAATTATCCTGCCATTCGTACATTGTCAATATTTCCTACTTAATTATCACCACGATAATGTGCTTATTAAAAATCAAACAAAAAAACATGTGTTGCCCTGGTTGGGTGGCTCAGTTGGTTGGAATGTCTTCCCATACACCCAGAAGGTTACAGTTTTGATTCCTGGTCAGGGCACATACCTAGGTTGTGGCTTCAATCCCCAGTCAGGGCACATATGGGAGGCAACCAATCTATGTTTCTCTCTTACGTTGATGTCTCTGTCTCTCACTTTCTCTCTCTGTCTCTGTCTCTCTGTCATCAACAAATATATCTTCAGGAAAGAGTTAAAAAAAATAAAACAGCCCTAGTGGGTGTGGCTCAGTTGGTTGGGAGTCATCCTGCAGACTGGAAGTTGTGGGTTCTCTTCCCCATCAGGGCACAGGCCTAGGTTTCGGTTAGGTCCCTGGTTAGGGTGCATGCAGGAGACAATTGATTGATATTTCTCTCCCTCTCTTCCTCCCTCCCTTCCACTCTCTGTAGAATCAATCAATACCAAAAAAAAAAAAAGTAAAGAAAGAAAGAAACCCTGTATTTATTTCCATTTAAAAAAAAGAAAAACTAAAACTCAATGTAACTACCTTCTACTCTTTTCTCTTGGCTTCTAGGACTCTACCTCCCCAGTGGTTCCCTGCTTTGCTGCTTTATCTTCATCTTCTTAATATTTACATGTTGGCTTACTCTAACGCTCAATCCTTGAACTCTCTTCTCTATTTTATCTACTTAGGTATTTCTGGCCTTACAGGAGGTATAAATAAAAATTTAAGGTACATATAGGAATTTATATGCCCTTTAAATAGAAAATCTACCTGTTTCTCAGGAGAATAGTTAAAAACTATAACCTTTGCTTTGTGATAATGAGATTCCCCAGGTACTCTCATCACTTCTCATGGCTTTCATATCATCGCTGTGTCAATAACTGCCAAATTTATATTTACATTGAGCCTTCCTCTCTTAACTCAAACTCCAAATGTTCAAGGGGCTACTTTGATATCTTCTAGGCATCTTGTGCTTTAAAAATATGCAAAATTAGGCTCCTGGTGTTCTCCCTATAGTTGTCACCATCTCAGGTAATGGGAACTTCACTTTTCTACTTGCTCAGACCAAAATGCTTGATTCCTGTCCCTCTCATATCTTCATACTAAATCTGTCTGCTTTACCCTTAAAATCTTTTCAGAATCCAATCACTTCTTACCACCTCAGTCCAAGCCACCATCACCTCTTGCCTGTACTACTTCATCAGCCTTGTTCTTAGTCTCCCTGCTTCTCTGTTCTTGCCCCCGACAACCTATTCTCAATGCAGGAGCTGGAAAGATCCACTGAACACTTAAATCAAATCTTGTGCTTCTCTATTAAAAACCCCCAATTGCTTACCAGAGTAAAAACCAGTCTTCACACGGTCGACAACACCCTACATTATCTGCAATGTGCAACATCTACCTCCTATCACTTTCCTCATCATTCGTGTTGTCCCATCCCATAATGCCCTTCCTGCTGTTCCTCGCCAGGCACACTCCCGACCAGGTTCTGCTCTCCTTCCAGGTGTCTATATATCTAGCTCCCTCACTTCCTTCAGGTATTCATTCACAAGTCACCTGGTCAATTTCTCCAAATTTTCCGTTCAAACACTACCATTTTATTTTCCCTACCTTATTGTATATTGTTTGCCTGTTTAACACTAATCAGCATCTAAAATACTGAACCTTTTACTTTTCTGTTTGTCTGACATCTGTACTAAATTGTAAACTCCATGAGGGCAGGAATTGGTTTGTTTCACAAACACAGCTCAGAACTTGAACATACAAGTAGACACTATAAATATCTATTAAATGAATGACATTAAATAAAATATGCTATTGCACTAGATATATTATTCAGCCATTAGTTTTTTAGTGAAAAATTCGTAACACCACAATAAAATGGGCACCCAAATCCTTCTTACATTGCCAGTATATTAAACTTCTTGGAAAGCAGTACACTGCACATACACTGAAGAACATACATGGGCCTTAAAATAACTCAAATCAGAGTTAAAATCCTTGACTTCCCCATTTTCTAGCAATGTAATCGCTAGCATATTATTTGAGTTCTCTGACAATTAGTCTTTCCATGGAAAAGATGGGAATAAGAAACTTTTCAAAATATTATTCTAAAAATAAATGTAGGTAATGCATGCAAATGACCCTTCATATATTGAGTGTTGAATAAATGTGAGTGTCAATACTAATACTTCACATTGCTAAAAATAATCACTTAATGATTTAGATATTTGTCACAATTTCTTTTTTCTATGCCAGGCAATGGATACACAAGAGTTTTTATAGTAGTCTCTGTTTTTCAACATATCTGAAATACTTAATTTTTGAAATATAAAAAAATTAATCTCTGACTAATAATAAGATTTTCTACCACCTCCCTCTTGCAGGGCTTTAGATCTGATGCCCCAAAATATAAATTTAAATATAGATACTAAATTATCACTTCATATGTTTGCCTTAAATAAAATGGGGGACAAAGATTTTTCTTTCTTAAAAGATTTGTGGGTTACACTAATATAAGCTAGAATTTTAAAATTTTGTACCTCCTCCTCTCAGGTGGAACATTAGATTAGAAGAAGATACAGATAAAGATGTTTCTATTAACATCTAATTTCACACAATAAAATGCAAGATTCTCCATATGAAAGCATTATAATAAAACTTTTCCTATATAGACTTCCGGCCAAGATTGAGGCCTAGACAGACACGCTGCATCTCCCTCCACAACTAAGAAGGAATACAACTACCTCAAAACTACAGACAACCAGAAGTTCCAGAAAATCAAGCTGCACGGAAGTCCAACAAACACAGATATAAAGACGAAATACTCATCCAGACAGGCAGGAGGGGCGAAGCCAGGGCAGAGAGGACGCGGTGTGGTGGCTGCGGTGGCAGCAGGTCAGTGGAAGGCACAGTCGCACATTTTAAAAAGTTGGGTGGGACATGTGGGGAATGTTCCCAGCCCCAGACCAGACCATGCAGCTCATGGTCCCAACACTGGGGAAAATAAAGCCTCACTGCTTCTGACTGAGCAAACCAGTGGGGGTTGGGGTGGAGGAAGAAACTGCTGATCTCTCAGTAGAGTCCACTTGTTTAAGGGCCCCCACGGTCCTAGAACATCCATAGACCCACCCACTCTGGGAACAATGGCCAGGGCAACAACTAGAGAAGCACCAGTCCCATATGGAAATGGGAGAAGTGCCTGGAAAAGGGGCAAATACTGAGCAAGCAGCACTGTTCCTTCTCAGACCACTCCCCCACACACACAGCACCACAACATGGTCACCCTGTACCGACAAATACCTAAGGCTCCGCCCCTTAAACATAACAGGTGCAACAGCTCTACTTAAGACACAGAGGCAAACAAACACAGGAACCTGTCAAGATGAGGAGACAGAGAAATATGGCCCAAATGAGGGAACAGATCAAGGTTCCAGTGGGAGAACTAAGTGACGAGGAGATAGCCAACCTAACAGATGAGGATAGCCAACCTAACAGACATTGAGTTCAAAACACTGGTGATAAAGATGCTCACAGGCTTGACAGATATGCTTAAGTACAGCAAACACATAAGGGAAGAAGTGAAGGCTATGCTAAGTGAAACGAAGGAAAATACACACAAAATCAATGGTGAAGGGGAGGAAACTGGGGTTTGAATCAATGCTTTGGAACATAAGGAAGAAAAAAATTCAACCAGTACAGAATGAGGAAACACGAATTGAAAAAAATGAGGAGAGGCTTAGGAACCTCTGAGACAACTTTAAACATGCCAACATCCAAATCACAGGGGTGCCAGAAGGAGAGGAAGAGCAAGAAATTGAAAGCTTATGTGAAAAAATAATGAAGGGAAACTTCCCAGATTTGGCAAAGGAAACAGACATACTAGTTCAGGAAGCACAGAGAGTCCCAAATGAGCTAGACCCAAGGAGAACCACACCAAGACACATCATCATTAAAATGCCAAACGTTCAAGATAAAGAGAGAATCTTAAGAACAGCAAGAGAAAAGCAGAGAGTTACCTACAAAGAGGTGCCTATAAGACTATCAGCTGATTTCTCAAAAGAAACTTTGCAGACAAGAAGGGACTGGCAAGAAGTATTCAATGCGATGAAAAGAAAGAACCCACAACCAAGATTACTTTATCCAGCAAAGCTATCATTTAGAATGGAAGGGCAGAGAAAGTGCTTCCCAGACAAGGTAAAGCTAAAGGAGTTCAACATCACCAAGTCCTTATTATATGAAATGTCAAAGGGACTTACTTAAGAAAAAGAAGATCCAAATTACGAACATTAAAATGACAACAAACTCACAACTATCAAAAACTGAATCTAAAAAAGAAAAAAGAAAATCCAAGTAAGCAAACCAGAATAAGAACAGAATCATAGGTATGGGGATCATTTACGGGGTTATCAACTAGGAGAGGGAAGGGGGAAAAACAGGGAAGTGGTGCAGGGATTAAGAAACATAATTGGTTGGTACAAATAGACAGGGGGAAGTTAAGAATAATATAGGAAAGGATGAAGCCAAAGAACTTATATGCACAATTCATGGACATGAACTAAGGGGGGTGGGACTGCTGAAAGGAAGGGGGGTACTAGGCAAAGGGGAGCAAAGAAAAAAAAATTGGACTACTGTAACAACATAATCAATAAAATATACTTAAAAAAAATTTTTCCCCCTATATAGTGCACTTTCAGAGAAGTGGTAGAAAATACTTAAAAGTCACATCTGGGTCAGGGAAGTGATTGACAGATGCAATTCTTAAAATAAAAGGTCACCAACCCAAAGATCTTAGAATTTAATTACAGTAAAAGCAGTGGAAACTTTAAACATATTGTACAATATCAAAGGCTGATTTTTTTACTTCCACATCAAAATATCAAATAATTTGATGGTCATACTAAGTGCCTATGTAAAGGACAGTAGAAGACTCTGTCCTTGAAGGTTTTTGAGAACCAAAGCAAGAAGGTACTAGCTTAACAAAACTCACTCCCTCGTAAAAGGGACCTCAATGGGAAGGAAAGACAGTAAGAAAGTGGCATATCCCATTTTAGAGAAAGGCTAAAAACATGCATGGCTAATTAACTATAAGTAAGGCAATCATTTGACCATAACTGATCCTATAAACAAAGTTGTCATCTGGGTATGACTGAGATGAGCTGCAAGGTCCAAGTCAAAAACCAGACATACCTAAACTTCAAGTGAAAAAATTGCAGTTGCACAGAAATCCATTGGCAGTGGTGGGGCAGGGAGGGGAGCAGGAGGAGTAAAAAAAGAAATGGATATGGTACAAGAGTAAGGAAGAACTATGGGAAAACAAGATACTATAAAAGGAACAGACTACCTTTGAGATCAGCATACTTTATTTACCTGATATGTCCCACTAATATTTTTAACTTTCTTTTTTTCTCTATAAATAACTTTATGCCATCTGTTCTTTGCCTAAGACACATGGAGCAGGCAAGCAAAACTATGCTGTGAGTTACTGAACTAAAACTCCACCCCCAAAATTTTGTTTTGAAAAAAAAATGCAAATACAGGCTACGGTCTACTAAAGACCTTTTTGAAAAGGCCTCCTGTTATTCCTATACTCATGTGACTTAATTTTATAAAAAACTTCATCAAGAGCAAGAATTGTTCAAAGACCTGAATTTTTGTTTTTGTTTTTCCAATAACATAGCATGGTGAAATGAACAGGATGGCTTCCCCATCCTCTGATTCTTGATTTGCAGTTCCAAATATTCTTGGTATGTGATAACCCATACTCTCTCCCCACTCATCAGGATGACGTACTTTTTACTTTCAGTAGGTTGAAGTGGAGGGTATGATTTAATGTTACCCTTACTCATGGTACCTAAAAGAAAAGCAAATGGTAGAGCAGCAGTTGGGTGACAAAATTTTTTAAAGGAGGGAATAATATCCACAGGTATCCTTTCTTTGCTCTCTCTCTCTCTCTCTCTCTGCCTGAAAAATGTAGAAGTATCTACTTCCAATTGACAGGAACAGGGAACAAAATGAAAATAAAACATCTAGAGAAGGAGACAGAGTTGATGAGAGGTCACATAGAAAAACAGGGGGAGACTGTCTCCCAAGAGGTTTTTGAGGAGGATCACGGCAAGAAGGAATACTAACAGAACCCATTCCTTGGTAGAAAAGGACGAGTAGGGTGTGGGTAATGTAGGGGTATTTTATTAACTCTGAATAAGGTGCTTATTGCCAGGTCCAAATCAAAAATCAAACAGACAGACCTAAACACACAGTTTAAAAAAAAGTAGTCACTCAAAAAATATTGTTTTATTTTTGTTTCTTTTTTGCGGGAGGGCAGATTAAGAGATAAGAAATTGGATCAGCCAGTCACTGAGTTCCTTCACTAACTCATGCTCCTACTCATCATTCTCATCCTAAAATATCAGCATAAGAGCCAATACAACTTTCCTTAACTCCCAGCTCAAACAATGCCAAAGATCCTCAACTTAAGAATTTCTGGCCTTACAGGGGGTATAAATAAGAATTTTAAGGTACATATGGGAATTTATATGTCTTTAAAATTGAAACTCTGTTTCTCTGGAGAGTAGTTCAAAAGTACCTTGGCTTAGTGATGAAATAATTGGATTAGCCAAAGCTTCCTGCATCTCTAAAGCAGCCAAAGTAGCTCTAGTAAAATGATTTGCTCTATTTGGTCTGCCTCAGACTATACTGCTGTTAGTCTCAGCATGCTATACATTATCTTTTCCACATCATTTAAAAATATGCTTAAATGGAATAATTATCTTCCCCATAGAAATATTTTTCCTGATGACTCACCAACATATCTAGAAAAAAGGGAAGAGTTGCTCTCTTTTACACTAGCATGAAAACCAGTCTGGTCACATTATTCTGGTTTTTGAAATATCTATTTTTAACTATAATTAGTGGGATGGCAAATAACTTTATCCATAAGTAAGTACAAACATCATTGCTAAATGTGCTATAAGTAGGTAACAAATATATTAACATAATCTAACATCTATTGCCAAATAACTGACTTCAATCAATTTATGTTCAGCACTTTTAAAAGTCCTTAGATGCTTACTTTAATTTCAACTTGCTCTTCCATTTCTTTAGTTTTTATTGTAGTGTATTCTTTTTCAAGCCTAAGAAGGAAAAAAAAGTTGTGTTTTCATTGAAAAGTAGTTACTAAATTATAAAATTTAAAACTATATATTAACACAAAATATAATTTCATTAGGTTCCCTCAACTTATAACTTGAGATATTTAATATAAGAAAAATCATTCAAACAGTTACATGAATTATTACCAAAAAGATTACTTCGCAAATAACAAAAGTAAACTTTAGAAGAGATGTTGAACCTTTTACATCTCATGACACACATAAACTAATTAATTACTAAAGTTCTGCAACATACCAAAAAGCTTTTTTTTTGCTGATCTGACAAAAATTGGTATAATTTTGATTGCTTTACAAAAAAATAGTAGTAGTAATTACCTATACTTTTTGCCCCAAAGTGACTTTTTAAAAAAATCAGGTGCCCATACTTATATATAACGATTTCTGGTACCAAGAATTAACCAATCAGACACAACATTACTAAGCTACATGATCAATAAGATGCAACTCTATCATATGACCTATATATTTATGGTTCAAGGTAGAGCACTCACACCAGATGGCTATTGGTATGTTGGCAGCTGTCATTTTTTTATTTGACAATCTAAGGGAAAAGAGGTCAGTACCCCTGCCTAAATAGTCAGGTGTTATATATTTTTAAAATTCTTGTGGCACACCAGTTAAAAATTGCTGCTTTATAAAGTAAAATATATAAGGCACCAAACAGAGAACTAAGTTTACAGATTCTATTTAGCCCTACAATGACAAAAGAACTACCCATCCTACCCACCTCAAATTAGGTTTGTTTACACCAGCATCACCACAGACACATGGGTGATACATTGCACTATGACATTACCACGGCTACAACATCACTATGTGATTGGAATTTTTCAGCCCCATTATAATCTCATGGGACCATCTTCATATATTCTGTCCGTTGTTGACCAAAAACATCATTACATGGCATATGACTGCACTAAAATTGACTAACATTTATAATAGGGGAAAAAGGGACAACTATTCCTAACAGAATTCCAATCAATAAACAAAGAGGAAATGAGGCAAATATAAAAAGCCCTGGCCGGGTAGGCTCAAGTTAAGTTAGAGCATCGTCCCGATAAGTCAAGGTTGCAGGTTTGATCCTGGGTCAGGAAAAATACAAGAAGCAACCAATGAATGCATAAATAAGTATAACAACAAATCCATGTCTCTCTCTCAAATCAATACTTAAATTTTTTTTTTAATTAAAATCACCATTAGAACTTCACAATAATAACTGCCACGGGCAAGAAAAATCAATGGATTCTAAAATTAGTGAATAAAAGTTTAGCAATTACAAGGGGAAAAATAGTAAATTCATAGTACAGAACCTTAGCAGACAACATCTGAGCCAAGTGACCAAGGCTAACATCACCAGCAATCATATTAACATAGGATGTACTGAAAAGGGCACCTCAGTTCAGTGGTATACTTTCCAGTAATGCATATCCTCAATGTAATCAAGAGAAATCATCACACAAACCCAAATTTAAGGACATTCTACAAAATAACTGATCAGCTTGCTTCAGAAGTATCAAGATCGTGAAAGACAAGAAAAGACTGAAGCACTGTCACCAACTGTAGGAAAGTAAGAAATGACAATTGAGATATACATATACTATTTCAGGATGGAGTTTCCAATTTCAGCAAAGAATGTTATTGGGATTTTGATAAGGATTGCATTGAATCTATAATTCACTCTGGGTACTACTGACATGTTAACAAGATTTAAGTCTTCCAATCAATAAACAATGAATGTGTTTCCATTTATTTAGGTCTTCTTTAATTCCTTTCAGAAATGTTATATAGTTTTCATTATACAAGTATTTCACCTCCTTGGTTAAGTTAATTTGTAAGTATCATATTCTTTTTGATGCTATTATAAATGAAATATCCTTCCTGGATTGTTCATTGTTAGTATATAGAAATTCAATTAACTATTGTGTGTTAACTTTGTATCCTGTTACTTTGCTAAATTCATTTATTAGCTCTAACATTCTTGGGGGATTTTATTGTACAATATTTAGGTTTTTCTACATACAAGATCATGTTGTTTGTCAACAGACATAATTTTACTTTCCAATTTGGATGCCTTTATTTATTTTCCTTGTCTAACTGGCCTTACTAGAACTTCCAGTGCTATGTTGAAGAGAAGTGGAAAAAGGGAGCATCCTTGCCTTGTTCCTGATGTCAGAGAAAAACTCTCAGTCTTTTACCATTCAATGTGATGTTAGCTTTGTTTTTTTTCATATATGGATTTTATTAGGTTGAGGTAGATGCATTCTATTTCTAATTTGTTTAGTGTCTCTTTAAAAATTATTATGAAAGGGTACTGAATTTTGTCAAATACTTGTTCTGCATCAGTTGAAATGATCATGTGGTTTTTTCCTCCTTCACAAAGTTAATGTGGTGTATTACACTGATCAATTTTCATATGTTGAACTATCTTTGCATTCCAGGAATAAAATAAATCCTATTTGGTTGTGCTGTGTAAGCCTTTTAACATGCTGCTGAATTTGGTTTGCTAGTATTTTGCTGAGTATTTTTGCATCAGTGTTTACAAGCCATATTGATCTTTTAGTTTTCTTGTACTGTCTTTATCTGGTTTTGGTATCAGGACAATGCTGGCCAGCCTCACGGAATGAGTTAGGAAGTATTCCCTCTTCTTCTACTTCTTGTAAAACTTTGAGAACTGATAGTAGTTCTTCTTTAAGTGTTTGGTAGAATTCACCAGTGAAGCTGATAAATTGACTTGCTTTAGCAACTAAGTTTAATAACATAATTCTCACTCACATTCTAATATACTTTCTGGAGTAGGAAGATCTATAGGAGTATGTCCTACATGTTAATGTAATTTCATGTTGCAGCAGCAAAGATACTGAAAACTGTTAGCATATAGTACTGCTATCATTTTAAAGCATTTTATAACCATTGAAACTAGTGTAAGGGATGCTAATTATAACTTCAGGCTACGATTTGTTTAAGTACTAAAAGCTAGAAAAATAAGAGCTGTCATTCTTAACACCTTTACCATATTTCAAAAATTAATATTTATGAGACAAGACTGCTTAGCCTGAACTTTTATGAAATATATACCAAGGAAAGTTTTACTAGAAAGTAGTATACAGTAAATAAAAATATAAATTCATAATTCATACTTCATGCCTTTCTTACTGGTTGTGCTAATCTTGAATTTAAGTCAGCAGTCCGCAACATTTTTGGCACCAGTGCCCCTTTAGTGGAAGACAATGTTTCTATGGACCTGAGGTGAGAGTGCAGGAAGACAGGAGGCAGAGCTCAGGCTGGGGGCGGGGGTAGGAGATTGGTGGGGGGCAGGGGTTGGGGGACCCCTGATTAAGTGACACTCTGGGGTCAGCTGAGAGCAAAAGAATATCAGTGAATTGGACCACAGCATAAAAGTTGTTTTTAAAATGATAGCGCACTCACACATATATACCTACCAGGTTTCTATTTCTAATCCATGTGAAATGAGAAGGGGGAGTTTCTTACTTGTTTGTTTCAAATTATAAGATAAAGTTTACCTAGAAAGTTACAGAGGTAGTAGAGGTGAGCCAGCTAGGCTATGTAGGCTCAGGAAAAAAGTTACAGAAGTAAAAGAAGGGCCCTTGGAGCTTGGGAGAGGGAAAAGCAAAGGTAACAACATCTGGGAGAAAGAAGAGAGGGATGGGAAAGGAGCAGGCATGCTACCAAGAGGGACAGTGAGGGAGAGCATTTGCAGGAAGGGTAAAGTTTTAAAGGTAATCCACAATGGTCCCATGTACCACCATTAAGAGCAGTGTGAAATTTCAACATTAAATTTGTTACAGTAAAACCATTACCACCAAATAAAACATTACAGTTGTATAAACTGAGGAGGAAAATTGCACTTAACAGTAGAATGTTTTGCCACTTCTATTTAATTTCTTTGATGCTTCAACAAATCCCTATAACTAAAAGCCAAAATATAAAATACTTACTTTTTCATTTTTTTTGAGTTATACTTGACTTGGTAAGCTGCCTGGATTAATTTGTCTGGACCTCCATCAAACTGATGTGGGATGACCTTCTGAAAGTGCTAAGAAACAATAAAAGAAAACATAAGAACTACACAGTGCCATTTATTACTAACTAATTAATAGCAAAATCTAAAGGTATTCGAGAAATCATGAACTGCCTTACCTGTAACATTCCTTCCATGTCGAGTTGCATCAGTTCTGCCTGATTCATCTGGAGAAGTGCTAACCCTACTCGAAACACTATTTCTAAACCCTGAGGAAACAAATTATATAAAGCCAAATTTGTCTTCCTCTTCCATCAACAAAAACTAATCATTCAAAAGAATAATAAGGGAAACATTTAGGGACCTAAACTAGAGCTTAGCAAACATTTTCCATGGAGTTGAATAGTAAATATTTTAGGTTCTGTGGGCTATGTGGTCACTGTCACAAATACCCAGCTCTTCCACTTTAGCCCAAAAGCAGACACAGACAACACATCAACAAATGGGCATGGCTGTGTTTCAAGAAACTTTTATTTACAAATACAAGTGGAAGGACAGATTTGGCATATGAACCAGTATACAAATCATAGTTTGTTGGCTGCACACTAACCTAATTTAGCTAGGTAATACAAATTAATCTTCCTAAGATGTAATTAATAACAATTAACATTGGGTTTAATTAAGATGTAATTAATAACAATAATACTTTCCAGTGCTATCTACCACTGATCACCTGTCCTTACCTTCCTACCTTCTCATCCAAAATACAGAAGACAAAGGATCACTACTACATGCCAATGACAATTAAAAAGACTACCTACAATGTGTCCCTAGAATAGAAGACACTTAATTAGATTAATTACTTGTGTCTTTGGATAAAAGATGCATTGCAACATATTAACTGTAAGGCAAATTTTCTCTCTCACAAAATCAATCAGTAGCTGATACAGAGGTTTAAGAGTATAGACTCCAGATTTTGACTGCCTAGGTTTGAATCCTGATTACTATACCCACTTATCTGTGTGTCCATAGACAAGCTAGCTACTTGATATTTCTCTAAGTCTCAGCTTCCTCATCTATCTAATGGGGAAATGAATAGTACCTGACAGGGTTGTTACAGGTTTAAATGAGATCATCCATGTAAGCAGTTTAGCATGGGATACATGGGTCTCCTTTATTGTTCCCCTCACAGCCCTGCTCTAATTAACTCAATGATTCCTTGCTCAGTCTGTCCATTAGCTTACCTCAGACATAAAGATGTCAAATATCCTTGTTGCAATTGGTAGTGGAAAAGTTGTAAGAAAGATAGTCAGAAACCAGGACGATGCATACATTGAGGTATGAAAACTCTGAGACTGAAAATGTATAAAGAGCTCTGGAAGATGTTCCTAAAGAGAAGAAAAGAATTAGTCAAAGCACAGTAAAATTAATTATTTTAAACCAGATGACTGAATATACACTAGATTAGCCTATACCAAACACAAAGATAAGATCAGGCATCATACAGAAAAGTTAAAGATATAGTGGTGGTTACTACCTGGGAAGGGAAGAAAGGGAAAAGAATGTGGAGTTAGGGCTTTGGCTGTATCTATAACATTTGATTTATTAATAAGAAGAAAAATTAAAGTAAGTAAAATTTTTGTATTTGTCTAACCTTGTTGGTGGGTAGATATGTATCTGATATTTTCTATAAGCTATAATATTTCTATTTTTCTAAAAGGAAAGATATGTTGTTTTGAAATACTTTTAGGTGCTATCTACCACTGATAACCTTACCGTCCTACCTTCTCACCCAAAATACAGATGCTTCAGCAACTGGAGTAATTCAAAACACAAATGACATTAACTGAAAATAAACCAAGAGCATTTAAGAGTTGATAAAAATAAGCTTACTATTTCAAAAAAAATTTAAGGATAATCTTAAGACCTACTTCATCTTTAAAATGTAAGAACATTTTGCATATCCCCTTCCTCCCACCACACTTAGAAAAGATAGGGAATTAAAAAATTCCTGTGGGTAAGGCTGCCAGAAAAAAGGAGACATAAAAATGGCTCTCACACCAGCTGAATCATTAACCTATATTCTTAAATTCTGCTTATCTAATTGACATTTAAGTAAAATGAGAATATTTATACCATTATTTTACAGGACAATATAGTAAACTTATATTTATATATAAAATATAAAAATTAAATCCAGAAAGGTAAAATATTTCAAAGGTATTTTTCACTTAACTTTGATTCCTCTTCTTTTCATCCTCATGCAGTCACTAGATCGAGTTTTGTTTTGTTTTTAATTTTATTTATTTATTTTTAGAAAGAGGGGAAGAGAGGGAGAAAGAGAAGGAGGGAAACATCAATGTGTAGTTGCCTCTCACACATCTCCAACTGGGGACCTTGGCCTGCAACCCAGGCATGTGCCCTGACTGGGAATCAAACCAGAAACCCCTTGGTTCACAGGCTGATATTCAATCTACTGAGCCATACCACCTAGGACTAAACTGAGTCTTAAACTAGTAATATAAAAGGATGGAAACATTATTTTTAAGAAAAGATTACCAGCCCAGACTGGTATGACTCAGTGGATTGAGTGCCGGCCTGTGCACCAAAAGGTTGGCCTGTGCACCAAAAAGTCAGCCTATGCACCAAAAGTTCTCCAGTTAGATTCCCAGTCAGGGCACTCACCTGGGTTGTGGGCCAGGTCCCCAGCTGGGGATGTGTGAGAAGAAACCAATCAATTTGTCTTTTGCACATTAATGTATATTTCCCTCCCTCCCCCTTCTCTAAAAGTAAATAAGTAAAATCTAAAAAAAAAAAAAATTACTGGCTAATGCCCTTGCTGGTGTGGCTCAGTTGGTTGGAGCATCCTCTCGTAAACCAAAAGGTTGCAGGTTTGAGTCCCAGTCAGGGAACAGGAGTAGGTTGCGGATTCGGCTCCCAGTTGGGGTACATACAAAAGCCAAACAATGGATATTTCTCTCTCACACTGATGTTTCTCCCCCCCCCCCCCATCTCTCTAAAATCAGTAAGCATATCCTCAGGTAAGGATTAAAAAAAATTACCAGCTGGCAAAACATGAAATAAAAAGGGGGACTTCTGGCCAAGATGCAGGCCTAGACGAACACACTGCATCTCTCATCACAACTAAGAAGGAATACAACTACCTTAAAACTACAGACAATCAGAAGTTCCAGAAATTCAAGCTGCATGGAAGTCAAACAAACAAAGATATAAAGAAGAAACACTCATCCAGAAAGGTGCGACAGCTCTACATATGACACAGAGGCAAACAAACGCAGGAGCCTGTCAAGATGAGGAGACAGAGAAGTATGGCCCAAAAGAGGGAACAGATCGAGGTTCCAGTGGGAGAACTAAGTGACAAGGAGATAGCCAACCTAACAGACATTGAGTTCAAAACACTAGTAGAAAAGATGCTCACAGGCTTGACAGATATGCTTCAGTTCGGCAAACACATAAGGGAAGAAGTGAAGGCTATGCTAAATAAAACGAAGGAAAATACACACAAAGTCAATGGTGAAAGGGAGGAAACCAGGGTTCAAATCAATGATTTGAAACATAAGGAAAAAAAAAATTCAACCAGTACAGAATGAGGAAACAAGAACTGAAAAAAATGAGGAGAGGCTTAGGAACCTCTGGGACAACTTTAAATGTGCCAACATCCAAATGATAGGGGTGCCAGAGGAGAAGAGGAAGAGCAAGAAATTGGAAAGCTTATATGAAAAAATAATGAAGGGAAACTTCCCAAATTTGGCAAAGGAAATAGACAGGAAGCACAGAGTCCCAAAGAAGCTAGACCCAAGGAGGACCACACCAAGACACATCATAATTAAAATGCCAAAGTTTCAAGATAAAGAGAGAATCTTAAAAGCATAAAGAGAAAAGCATAGAGTTACCTACAAAGGGGTGCCTATAAGACTATCAGCTGATTTCTCAAAAGAAACTTTGCAGGCAAGAAGGTACTGGCAAGAAGTATTGAATGTGATGAAAAGCAAGGACCTACAAGCAAGATTACTCTATCCAGCAAAGCTATCATTTAGAATGGAAGGGCAGAGAAAGTGCTTCCCAGACAAGGTAAAGCTAAAGGAGTTCATCATCACCAAGCCATTATTATATGAAATGTTAAAGGGACTTATTTAAGAAAAAGAAGATCAAAACTATAAACATTAAAATGACAACAAACACAATTATCAACAACAGACTCTAAAAAATAAAAACAAAATCCAAATAAGCAAACCAGAATAAGAACAGCATCATAGGTATGGGGATTATTTCGAGGGTTATCAGCTGGGAGGGGGAAGGGGAAGAAATGGGGAAATGGTGCAGGGACTAAGAAGCATAATTGGTTGGTACAAAATAGACAGGGGGAAGTTAAGAATAATATAGGGACAACAAGGATGCCAGCCTGTTAAACCAAGCACACCGTTGTCCGGGGACAGCCAACTGACCTGTAGTCTGCATGATCCTTCCCCATGTGGGAAGGCCACCCTCCCCTCCACATCCCCCACTCTTATTAGGGATTTCTGGACCCAAGGGTAGGTAGGACGATGACCATGTCCAGCTTGAAGCAGTTAGAGGAGCCTGAGACTTTCGCCCATTGTCCTTTTTAAGATTATAAAGGGTCTTAATATCTGAGAAGGAGAGATTGTTATTTTTTTATTGCTAAAATAATTAATTAATCATTTATTTATTAAAAAAAAGAAGAAGAAGAATATATGAAAGGGTGAAGCGGGAGAGCTTGTATGTACGAACCATAGGCATGGATTTGGTGGGGGATTGCTGGGGGACGGGGCGTGTTGGGTGGAGGGGAGCAAAGGGGAAAAAATTGGAATTATTGTAACAATATAACCAATAAAATATAATTTAAAAAAAATAATAATATAGGAAAGGGTGAAGCCGAAGAACTTATATGCATGACCCATGGACATGAATTAAGGGGGGTAGGATTGCTGGAGGGAAGGGTTTTCTGGGTGGAGGGGAGCAAAGGGAAAAAAAATTGGGACTACTATAACAACATAATCAATAAAATATACTTAAAAAAAGGAAAAAGAAAAAAAAATTGGGGGAAGGCAGGAGAGAGGATTGAAAGAGACAGAAGAGGCAATCTCAAAAGAAATGAACTGACATCGTAATGTTCCCAGTCTACATAATAGTAGGGTTTAATAGGGCATAATAAGAAAACTTATGCACTTAGGCAATGGAGTTATGATACATTTAGCACATATGCTTAAGGTTTGAATATGAAAATTGCAGTCAAGTTCCAGACAGCGATAATGCAGGTATCTGCAGATAGTACCTAAATAGAAAGTAGGTCTAAATTGTGTGTTAATCAACCAAAAAATGATCACGGGATTAAAATGCTGATTTGTTTTTTCAATTGCTATAATGCCTTTAACATTAAATTTGCTTAGCTGTTACTCAAACCAAAATGACAAAAACAAAGGCAATATGTCATTACTTTGAACACTACACTTTTACCTGTATCATGCATTCAAACTGGTACATACAAAGGCCCAATTCTGCCATACTTGGTTTAAAAAGTTCACGAAGTCTATAATCTTGCATTAATTTAACAAATACACAAAAAGCTTCTTCTTCTGGCATCTATATTAGGAGAAAAAAGCAACATAGGTTAATGTTCTGTGATATACAAATAAACTAAAGTATACTTCAACTAAGTACCCATCCAACTATAAACATTGTTTTGAGTGGCCATGTGATACAATGTTAAGAGAAGCAGACTAGAAATCACAGTCGAATCTCCCATTCTATCACAGCGAATAATAAATTAGACAAATCTAACAATCTCTGAGACTAATTGTCTCACTTGCCTAAGTCATTAATTCAACAAATACTCACTTAGATACTTCTCTCTGGGTATATACCAGTGAACAAAATAAAACACAGATCTCTACCTTCAAGGAGTTTGTACTTTCTAGTGGGGGGAGGTAGACAATACATGAAAGAAATCAATTAATTTATGTCAGGTAGTGATGAAAATTTTAAAAAGTAGGGTAACAGGGAATGCTGGGGAGATGTTATTTTTGTAGGTAGGTCAGGGGAAGTCCCTTGATAAGATAACATTTGAGCAAAATACTGAAGAAAGTAAGGGAACAACTAAGGAAACAGTTCTGGGAGAATACAAAGGCCTTGAAATGGAATCAAGATTGGCATGCTCAAGAAACAGCAAATAGAGGACTACTAAATCAGGAGCAATGTTGCAAGTTGTAGTTAGGTTATGGAGGAGAAATAACAGGGAGCTAAATTACACAGTACTTTGGAGGCCACTGTAAGGATTTGACTTTTTCCATAAGTGAGATGGGAATAAAGCCTTTTGAAGGTTCTGAGCAGAAGTTATATGGTATAAGTGTTACAAAAACTTATAAAATAAAATTTCAAAGAATCTGTAACTGGTAACTTCACATTTCATGTGTAACAAACCGGAAAATTATATCAAATAAGATAATGAATTTGTAAAAGCTCTGTAAAGAGCTACACAGATATTCATAAATAACATTTATAAATAACATTTATCTAAATCATTAAGTCATTTTTCTCAAAAATATAAAATTTTCTGATACTCATTCACTCATATTATACCACTGTGTTTCAAAAGAGAAAACCCCAAAGGTTCTCTAGGCATTCTTCTAATTGAACACTGGTTCTAATAACAACACATTTTTCCTGGCCTCGGCACAACCATGACAGGAGCCAAGAGCTACTCTTGGCAAAACCTGTATTTCCTTCCTTCCTTCCTCCCAACACACATAGTCAAAAATCTGCCTTGGAAACCATCTTTATTAATCCTATTAAGACCTACAGCCCCAGTGGTTTCAGTCAGTCCCTACAAGAAACCCAACATCCCAGAACGCTCATCCCATGTGATTCTACTCCTCCCCTACTCTAACCTCACTTCCAACCTTCCCAAAATCTTTTCCAGAGCACTTTCTGGAACTCATAATCTACCATCAACAGAATATCCTGTGTCCTCACTCCCTTTATCGAATGTTCTTTCACCTTCTTCCTCTAACTGAAATCTGTTCGACACAAGACCTGGCTCTCCTCAAAGGTGTTTTCTCTCTTGCAGTTCTGGAGGAAGCCAGGGAATAGAGATGTCCATGTGCATGTCCCCACTTGAACCTCATTGCCAATTCCACAGCATTAACTCCCCATTCTCTGAAACACATACCAGCAGACATTACCCATTACTCTTCTTTTTTGCAGCATCTACAAACCTCTGGGTCATCCCCACAAATCCACTCATTTTCATGTGTGACCTAGCACATCTTTGACTTCCATTGCTCCAATGATCCTGGCAGGCAGTTGCTAGCTCAGGCTCTAGAGCCACACCACCTAAGGTTCAAATCCCGCTAATAGCTATATGACCTTCAGCAGATTAGTTAACCTCTCTGTTGCTCAGTTTTACCAACTATCAAATGGGTAAAATAATAGCACTTATTTCACAGGGATGCAATGAAGATTAATATATATAAAGTATTTACAATGACCTGGCCCCGCGGTCCTCTCTTTCATTTCTACAGCACTATCTTAACCGTGTTCCCAATTCTCTCCTGTGCTCACTTTGCTATTATGTGTACATATTCATTCACTTAAATCCACAATTATTTTGCCTTTTTCTCTGTTATAATCCAACTGTGAAACTCTGCCTTTGGATAAATTCAACTCTATACTACATCTAGGCATCAGAAAGTGGCTGGGTAAAATAAAAACACTCAACAATGTTGGCTGGTCTCACTCTGAATTCAGGACCCCTAATCTCAGTGGATCTTTAATGCTGTCTGGTATATTTTATTTCCCTAATTCAATCACTCTCATTCTAGACCATTTCAAACTTCCTTCTCTGTCCTCAAGCTTCCAACACCCCGCTCCAGCTCATCTCTAAGCTAATAACCTTGTTTGCTATTTCTACTTATTTTTAATAGAAGCAATTAAAAGACAATTAGCCCATTCTCACACCACATCTACCATTCTACCTGCATCTGTACCCATTTTTATAGCCTTTAGTCCCTCTCTCTCCTGCCCATCTGCCTGGTTTTACCCCCAATTCCCACCTCATAGTTCCACCTGCCCATTTACATCCCACTCGGATGTCCAACAGACAGCTCAAGCCACACTCCTAAACTCCTACCCTGCCATTTCTTACCCCACAATCTGCTCAAAAGCCTTATGAATCACCATTCCTCCTTTTGCTTTCATTCCATATCCAATCTATCAGTAAATCCTGCTGGCTCTATATTCAAAATATTTCAAGAATCAACCACGTCTTACCATAACACTTGGTCCAAACCACCATCAAGAGTAACCCCTTGTCTGGGCAACTGCAAGAGCTTCCTTACTCACTGGTCACTCTGCTGCCTCTCTTGTACTTTCTTTCCAATAGTCTATTCTCCATGCATCAAGGAGCTGCCAGAGTGATGCTTTCAAATCGTCATTTGGATCATTTCACTCCCCTGCTCAAAACAAAAAGCCTCTCTAGGTGGCTTCCCATCTCCTCAATAAAAGCCAAAATCCTTACAAGGTCCTATATGACCTGACCCCTCACTACTTTTCCAACTCCATCCCCTACCACCGCCTTCCCCTTTCCACTCCCTCCCTGATCCCTTATGCCAGCTACAGTGGGAACAAATCAATTAATCTCCCTTTTTTTGTTTTATAAGAATTTCTTCTCTTGTGAACATATCGAAAGTTTCATCCATCTGCTCTTCGTATTAGCATTGATATAGAAATTGGGGGAGGTTTAGAAAATGGGGATTTAAAAAAAAATTGGAGTGGTTGTATAAAAGACCAAAAGGAGATAGGAAAAAAAATATCACTGGGTCCTACTCAATAAGATTAAAACAGTGGTGACAAAATGAAAAAGTGTGACACCAAATAAAATATGAAGAACAATCCCCCAGTTGTGTTATAGTCATACCTTTCCATCAGAAAGAAATCTGAACACTTGAGACAGAGTACTATGCTGCTGCATACTTCCTCTGTGACAGTGAATAAGAATCCATGTCTTTCACAAAAGTCTATTGGAGACAGTAGCTATCTAATTTTATAGGACTACTAAGATATACACAAAACATATATGAGGTCTGTCCAAAATGTATCCAGCCATGCAGTATGAAAAATATAGACATTTATTGAAGAAGACACAAGACACAACAAACATTATCCATAGGCTAATGATGCCTCAGTCCCTTTCAAAGTAGGCACCATGGGACCTCACACAGTTCTCCCAATCACCATCAGCTGCAATGTTGTATTTTCCTGAATTTCATTGACGATCTGAAATCTCTTCCCTTTCAACGGTGATTTTAGTTTGGGAAAAGCCAGACGTCACAGGGCACCAAATCTGGGATTTAAGGGGGTTGAGTCACCTGGGCGAGTTAATGTTTCACAAAAAAACTGCATGAGATGTGATGCATGAGCGGCCACATTGTTGTGATCAGGCTGCCAATCATCAGTTGGCCATAGCTGCAGCCTCTGAATCATCTGAATAGTTTGCTTGGATGACCGGTCAAGCTTAACGCAAGACTTGATGCAGATTTGTTGCTCTACTTGCTCAGTCATTTTGAATGCAATGGCCACAGAGTACACATGGTCACTCAGCAGTGTCTACCTCCCCCACTGATTAGTATGGTGAAGTCGTCACTGTTCACACATGTGCATTCCAGTCCACTCTCCTTGGCTGCCAGGTTATATTGATACGGTGTAAACCATCCTCCTTATATTAACAGTGGCTGGACTTTTTCCATACAGACCTCATATACCCAGAACCTTTAACTATTTTAATACAACATGTACTAAATAAGTTAATGTTGCAAAAACGTTTCTAAGCTAGTTGTGGGAGGCAATATAGCATAGGGTATAAGAGAATAAGCTTTAGAAAAAAGAGAAGAAATGGTTGAATCACACTTTCAAGCTTGTGGCCCTAGGTTATTAAATTATTGTTATAGTAGGTAGTGTATATTAGTTGCCACTGATAACAACAGTAAATCAATTATTGAATAAAAGTGAGTATCACTACCAGCACTGCCTGCAGTGTCTTGAAGAAAAAAGTGCGATGGCCCTCTTAGGCTTCCTAGAGAGCTAGGTCAGCAGTTGTAAGATTGATAGCTCAAGGAGAGAAAAACTTTTTAGATACTCAATAGAAATGTTATTTTGGAGCTAATATGAAAGTAAAAGGAACAGAAGGCTACTGAAAGGTTATTCTGGAGCTAATATGAAAGTAAAAGGTAAAGAATTGTGACAAAAATCACTGGATTGATAACAGCGATGTTTGAGCTCAACAGTGAAAGGCCCACCAATACTAACCAACTACAAATTAGGAAAATCACAATTTTATAAACAGCTATACTATTAACATTAACATTTCTAGTTTTTAAAAATCATTATTTATAACCTAATGTTAAAAATAGACAAATATTCTGCAATAACAACTTCTGGGAGCAGTTCTTCTGTTACAAAACAAAGTAAAAATCAGTCATTTTTATTATAAACCAGTGTCTCTGACATCGGGTTTTTGACACTCAGAAAAGAAATGTGTACATTCCTAACTTACAGAGCTTTAATACTCAGTGTTGGCTACTTGAAGCAAAGCATCAGAAAACACAGTTGCTGATTCCCACTCTGCTTTTATCTACCATGATATGTGATCTTGGGAAGTCACTAAACTTTTATTGCCTATCTACTATGCGCCAAGCACAGGCTAGGCTTTTACATATATTATCTCATATAGCCCTCACAAACTGAAAGTAGACAATTTTACCTAATTAAGGCCAGAAAGAGGTTAAATAATCTAGCCCAAGTTCATAGAACTCAGTGCGGAACTAAGATGAAAAAAACCAGCCTACAGAATTGGAATCAAATTATTTCCAAGATTTTTATTCAGACCATATTCTAATCTGAGACTATAGAGTATGATGGACTTAAAATAATTTTTTTAACAAGGGTGAAGAGATAAGACTCTATGACATTTCCCCTCAAAACTATGATTATCCTGTCTCTAACTTCTGAACACATCTCACCCAAACCCACTCCAAAATAAGTCACTGCCAATGGAAATATATAAAGTATATCCCTGGGGTGACTGAGTACCACAATTTAGAGACTACAACAAGCCCTCAGCTACGTGACAAACAAAATTGCGGTATAATTTACAAAGACATTGTACAACATAAGATTTCATACCAACACTTTAATCATGTTCTCCTTGATTGAAAAAGATTCCCCCTCCTTAAATATTGACATGTAAGTTAAGATTTAAAAGTGGATACAGGCTTTAGTAAATATTGTGGTCCAAATGTAAATACCAAAAAGTTGAAATTTCATTTAGTGGCAGGATATTATTGTATGTTATTTTCAACACTTTTAGTAATCTTTTAAAGCACAAACTAAATATTCCTAATTAAGTTATGCCTAGGGAAAAATACCCAATATCAACTTATACTCAATAAAAACAAGGATACTTTTTAAAATTTTCAGTCCAACTTTAATATAGAACTTAATTGAACATTTAACACTTGTACTAACTTACCTGCATAAGCAACAATCCAACTATAAAAGCACTTCCTTGACAGTAACCAACCTCACGATCCACTAGAGAATATGCCTAAAAAGTAAAAAATATTTTTCAAAATCCTTCAACATGATATATCTTCCTTCTCTAAAAACCTAAAGATAGTGAAACAAGTAAATTAAAGACCATTTATTTTTTTAGAAAAGTTCTTATTTGCTTGTTGTAGATGTTATCCTATAAATATTTTAAAAGCAAAAGATTACATAAAATTTTCTTTTGACAATTTCTCAATTAAAAACTAACAGCTTCTAAGGATAAATAAATAAATAAGTAAATTTGTACTCAGGAAAGTAACAGAGCTTTAAAATCATTTAAAATGTATACTTGAGAAAGATAAAACCAGAATAGGTAAATGTAAAAAAAGCACTGGCAAAACTGAAATGGTTTAATAATAAATCAATTATTTCACAGATGTAGCTAGAAGAGAAAGAAACTATGGAAAGGGAAAAGGCAATGTTGAAGGAAAAATTACAGTGGTACACTTTCAAGGGCCAAGATCTCTTAACAACACTCACCACAGCAAGTAGAAAAATCTGCTCCCAGATTGTGAAACTCGTAGAAAGTTAAGTATTCATTTTCATAGAGGATCTCTAAATGTACAGTAATTACTAGGTTATCTGATTTTAGCCAGCACCAAACAATGTAATAAATCTTCTCATAAGTTCTCTAAACTAGACAGTAACGTAGCGTCAAAATTAAAGCAAAAATTATACTAAAGCCAAACTGATTGTCAAAGCAACTGATTATTGAGGTGAGAGTTCATGCTTCATTTTGGAAAATGTATCCTTTCAACCTTCTGAGAATTCACTTCATTTCAAAAAGTAAATAAATAAAACTTACCTTCATTACATTAAATAAAACCTCCTGTCCAAGGCTATCTTTTTCCTTAAAAAAATTGTGTTCGGGATAAGTTCTAGCAATGTCCCTTCGGATCAATTTTTCACAAGGCGAAGTCATTTTCAGGAGTTCTGAATACTGATCTTTAATTGGCATGCTTTGTGCATTGCATAAAAGTTGCCAAACTATTGCTCTAAAATGGTGGGGTATCCCTTTATGAACAAGTTCCTAAAAATAAAAGTAAAATTTTAAAAATGAGTTAAGTTTCCTACCTTGAAAGCCAAAGAAGATTTATTGGGGTTGGAGGGGAGTGGAAGACTTTATGAAGTTTATAATTCACGATGCTACTTATACAGGACTAGGGAACCTTTTAAACAAGGCTAAGATTTGGCCCTTGATGTATCCTGCTCTGGTCGGGGGAGGAGGGCATACAATGTTATAGATAAATTCTTGAAATCTCACTCAAGAGTATGACCTCTAAAGGAACTAAGGACCTGATAATCTGCAGAGCTGTGAATGGTAGTACAGTAACCATCATCTCACAAAAGGCTGCTATCAAGCAAAAAAAAAAAGTAAAATACTGATAATTCAAGGATGCAAGATGTCACAACTTCATTTCTGAATCTATAAAATGACTTCTGATAGAACTTAATTTCTAAAATAATTTTTACCTATATATTTCTACAATTAGGAGACCTCTATAACAACTGATATCTACAAATAAAAAGTTCTATGGACACAAATAAATAAAAACATGTAAAGCTTGACATTTCTTTATTATAGTAGTTGGAAAGTACTTGAATCTGATTTTTAATCCTCTATCAGTCCATGTCTGATGTCCTTTAGGATAAGAGGAAGAACTTCAACAAAGAATATGAATACCTTAACTTGCTTCTCCTTCTTTTTGCGTACATCTTCCCATTCATTAACAATTCTTCCCCAAAGTATCCAAGAATCTTCTTCAAGGTGGCTGAGGTTGCTAGAGGCTGATGAACTTGATACAAGGGAGGAGCCACTGTTTCTTCTTGACCCATTTACAGATTTTAAAGACTTACTATCCGTCTCTAACAATCTAAAACATAATTAAAAATTGTTCAAGATCTAATCTCACAGTGATATTAAATGAAGTAATGACAATACTTAGAGCTTCACTACAGCAATTTAGTCATAGTTATAAAATATGCATAATTTCAATAATATTTGGTTGGCATCTATAAAATTACTGCTGTATTTTTCATCTAAACATAGTAATTTCAAAATCTGAAATAACAAATTATGTTAAATATTTTAGTCCTATTAGTCCCATCATAGTTTCTCTTCATCTCCACTGAAAATTCAAATTGGGAGAAATCTGGTGAGGAAAGTGGCTGGGAGCGCTTCAGGAAAAAAAGAAACTGTAGCTGGAAGAGGTGTAACAAATTCTATTTAAGAACTAATCCTGTTATGTTTACAATGTGTCCAGGGCTTAAAGAGTAAGGAAAAGCCATACAAATTAACCAAATCCCTTCTCTTTTCTCATTTTGCTTCACCCATGCATAACTAATCTGCCTAAAACAAGAAGTATTTTGTTTGGCACATGCAGTGTCTGTATAAAGAACTGATTAATGCTAATACTAAAATTGGAAGATTTCATTTCTTTCTGTATATACACATACATTTGTATTTATTTATAATTCTGGATTCTTTTGAAAAATAAGATAGGACATAACCAGGTCCATATCACTGCACAGAAACAACAGGGTCCACTCAATCTCCCAAAAACTCACTCCAGCTAACAGCTGCTATTTATCAATGGGCTTGCACTGTTAAACTGAGACCTCTCCTGCTGGCTTTTGAATTTACAACCCTGTCTTAGGTTTCTTCCTTATCTGTAGAAAGATGAGTAAGATAATTTGAGAGATCCATTCCATGACTCATCACAACATCAAATCCATTATTTCTTTCACATATATACAGACTATTAAAAAAAAGACTGGAAAATGTAGCTCTATCATTATAAAGATGTAAATTATATGTCATTCAAATAAGGGTCCTAAAACATCTATTTGTGTATTAATCATGGCTGCTACTCACTTCCAGTAACTCCTTCAGAAAGTGATGTGCTTAGGGTACAAATAATGCTCCCAATACTAATTTATGATATATTAAAAACTAAAATAGAAAAGAAAACATTTGGGTCAAACACTATTTAGCAGATTACAGAAAGGAATATTCTTTGCAAGACAGATTTGTATCTTACTATCTTTATATCCTAAAAGCATTTAGCTCAGTGTAAAGTACATAAAATATTGGCCAAATTGAAATAAAATGAAAACCCTTCATAATAAAAAAAAACACATTCAAATTCAAAATATGTCATATTCAATAACAATAATATAAATTAAACTACTATTCTTATTTCTGGGATACTTGAATACATTTTCATGGCAACAATAATTTAAATAAAATATCCCTAAAATTGCTAGAAACAGAAAATGTATAAAGCAGTCAAATTAAGTGTCAACTATTGCCATACATACTTTATTAGAAAAGCATAATTAATGATCATGTACTGTAAGTACTTTTTCCCCATGGACATTTCAGTAAGTCCATAATATATCTTATAAAAAAACTACTGTACATATGTAAGTAATTTTATATATCATTCAAAACCCTAAGAATTCCAAATGGAATAGAGAAATAAACTTTACTAAAATAACCTAAACCTAAGATCTTTGTTTCAGTTAATTATTCAATGAATGCTTGCTATATGTCAAATAATTAAACTGTATCACTCCTATCAATAGAGACAATCAGTTTAAAAGAATATAATGATATTTCCTAAGCTAAACATAAGTTTGAGATACTATGGGCATATAAATGAAAAGGCACCTAAACAAAAGGCTTTTAGGGAATCAGCAAGGTCTCAGATTGTCAAATTGCAACTTTCAAAATAACCAAGAAATGCCAAGTAAAATTCACAGGTGGGTTAGAGGAAATTGAAATAATATATACAAATACACACAACTGTGAGAGAAATAAAAGACATACTCCAAGAGATCACATTATTTAAAGATAATGTCCCTTCCTTAACTCACACGACATATAAATATGACTCAAAATGGGTAAGAGGGCTGTATATAAGAGGGCAATTGAGAACATCCACAGAAGTTTTATTCGAACAGCAACAACCCAAATATTCAGAAAATAAATGATCAAGTTGTGATAATTAATTTCAATACTACTCAGCAATAAAAAGAAACAAACTGCTGATACATACATAAGCTTGGATGAATTTTATAAACATTAGGTTGAGTGAAAGAAGCCAGATGCAAAAGAGTACATACTATATGATTCTACTTATATGAAGTTCAAGAACAAGTAAGTATATTACGTAAGAAAATATAGGAGTAAATCCTCATGACTTTGGGTTAGGTAAAGTCTTCTTAAATATGACAACAAAAGCACAGTGACAAAATAAAATCATATAAACTGGACTTCATCAGAATTTTAAAAAGCTTTGTACCTCACTGGATGCCATCAAGAAAGGAAAAAGAAAACCCCAGAACAGGAAAAAATACTTGCAACAAGTAAGACTTGCACATAGAATGTATAAAGAACTCTTAAAACTCAATAATAAAAACAACCCAATTTAAAAATGGGCAAATAATCAGAATAGACACTTCTCCAAAGAAGCTATACAAGTGGCAATAAGCACACAAAAGATGCTCAACATCACTGGTCATTAGGAAAATGCAGATCAAAACTGTAATGAGTCACCACTTCACAACCACTAGGATGGCTATAATCAAAAACAAATAATAACTAGTGCTGGTGAAGATATGGAGACAGAGGAACCCAAAGACACTGAAAGTAAAATGGTAAAACCACTTCAGAAGACAACTGGCAATTCCTCAAGTGGTTAAACACAGAATTACCATATGAACCAGCAATTCCATTCCTAAGTATGTATCCAAGAAAAATTAAAATCTATATCCACATAAAATTTATACAAATGTCCATGGCAGCATTATTCATAATAGCTAAAAAGTGGAAACTAACCAAATGTCCATCAACCACCAAATGGATAAAAAACATTGATATACCCATAGAATGAAATATTATTTGGTCATAAAAAGAAATTAAATACTTATACATGCTACAACATGGATGAACCTTGAAAACATTATGCTAAGTGGAAGAAGGCAGTCACAAAAAGAAACGTGTTACGTAAGTTCATTTATATGAAATATCTAGAATACAGAAAATAGATGAGTTGTTTCTGAGAACTGAGTGTGAGTGAAGGACCAAGGAGAGAACGGCAGGGACTGCTAACAGATATGCAGCTTCTTTTAGGGGTGATGAAAATGTTCTAAAATTCCTGTGGTGATGGTTGAACAATTCTGAATATGTGAGAAACCACTGAATTGTATACTTAAAATGGGAGAATTGTATGGTATATGAATTATAGCTCAATAAAGCTGTTACATTAAAAAAAAATCTGACAAATTGTGTCCATGGCAGCAATTTTCAACCAGTGTGCTGCAAGAATTTTTAAAACATGCAATACCTGACTGTTTAGTCAGGGGCACTGACCTCTTTTCCCTTTGACTGTCAAATAAAGAAATGACAACAGCCAACACAACAATAGACATCCATGTAATAAACCAAAATTATACCTATTTTTTGTCAGATTGGCAAAAAGGGTATTTTAGTAATTAGTTTATGTGTGCCATGAGATGAAAAAGGTTGAAAATCACTGGTCTATAGCAATAAAAATCAGAAAAGAGATTTGAGGGGTAGAGTTGCTAGAAAGGACACAAGTTAACTTTCTCAGATGATGGAAATTTTCCAAGATGATAAAAACTGTCTACATGTTAATGGCCATATGGGTTATAAATAGGTGTATGTATATTTGTCAAAACTAAAACTGTACACTTAACTGTGCACTTCTCTTATTACAAAGTACATATCAAGTTTATAAAAATTTTTAATAAATATTTCTCTGGCTAATGACACTAAGGGTAGTGAGAATTAGGTGAGAAACTCCTGCTTTTTATTACTGGAGATCTTTAAGAAATTTTTTAAAGAGTTGTTTTTTAATATACTAAGTATACACATTTTGTAAAGAAGAACTGTATAAACATTACTTCATTCCTTCCTTTTAAAATCTGTTGGTCATTCCAGCAAATTTTAGAACTTTCTGAAGAAAAACTTGGGAATTTGTTTCAATGCTATATAGATATAATGAAGTTCTGTCTGAAAGAGAACATTTTCTAGTAGATGTTAATTCTTGAATTGATACAACAAATATCTCCCCACTGAGCCACTTAGCCATGGTATGCCAGAAAAGAACTCACATATTCATTAAGAATATAAATAAACATATTTGTATTTATAATTATAACTATAATTATAAATTATGTAGTTTATAGAATGTGTAGTTATGAATCATATATTTATATTCCTTATTGCTAAAAACTGTAAAGAAACAGCTCAGGAAGACTCCTAAACAGACTGTCACCTAGTTTCCAGATAATTAAAATATTCTGACATGGTAGTAGAGGGTGCACACTGACGGAAAAAAAAAAATCAACAGTTTCCAAAGTGAGCCTGGCAACTGGGAAAATGGTAATACAGCATTACTGATAGGTCTGCAGGCAATGGAGAAGTCTACTCAAGACTTACTCACTTATTTTCCTCTTCCCAGAGCAAAGGCATTCACTGACTTGCATGGACTTATCACAATAAATTTACCTTCCTGCCCCATCATAAGTTCCTTATGACTAATACAAAAAGAAATTTGTCAGATTAAAGGAAAAAATACTCACCCAGCAGGAATATTGTATGATATAATCAAAGGTATTCCCAAAAATTTATTCCCATTTCTTATCTGCCACTATTATAATTTAAAAACCTAATTTTATTCACCCTTTCAGAATACTACCAGACAGAGACATCAGAGGCTAGTCTATTAACTAGGGAATACATACTCCTCAGACCCTGGCTGGTTTGGCTCAGTGGATTGAGCGTCGGCCTGCGAGCTAAGTGTTGCTGGTTCGATATTCCAGTCAAGGCACATCAGAGAAGGAAAACTCTGATTCCAAAAAACCTCCGCTGCCTTGCGGCATACCTCTTCAGGGGAAAGGCTAAGGGAGTAAACCCCGACAGAAAATCCGGAGCCGGAGTCCCTAAGGCAGTTCGACGTTGTAGTCAACACCGGCAACTCCTGCGGCGCACGTGAAGCCAAGCTGTATTGACTCCGTCTTTCCCTTGGACCCTTCAGCTGCGAAGAGAGGGGGGGTCTGCTGCATGGGCTACAGCAGACCCTCCATATCACCCTGCCCAGGCTCTGTAGCTTCAGCTTCACTGGAGAGGACACTCCAGCGTCATCGCAAGATGTCGATTCAACACGGGAGGAGACAGATACCGTGTCACTCCCGAGTTGGACTGCGCAGCCATTCTCGGCAGTGCAGATAGACTCTTAAGAAGCTACACCATCGTCTCTCGAGACGGACGGCTGCCGACTCGACATACTCCTCAGTCTCCCAACTAACTACAAGTTTCTGTTAGTGTAGCTCCAGCTTATGGGTAACATTCAAAATGGATACAGCTCCACATCATCTGAGATGGGAATGCTAAAGCCAATTTTTGGATGGATTTCAAATAGTATCAAGAATAAAATCTAGGATTGGTTGCTTCCAGAATCTTAGAAGACTTGGCAGAGAGAACACACTTCCGGTTCCCTGATGGGTAAGTCTAAAGACTAAATTGATAACAAGAGTATAGGCCAACACACATAGTACTTTGGGCCTTTCCTTAGACAGATTACCTTTGCCATATCTTTGCTACTGGAAATTGAACCTTCTCCTCACCAAAGGGGTGCCCAACATAAGGAAAATGGCGGAGTGTGCACTTCATGATGGGCATACAAGGAAAAAAGAGTAGCTTGTGGCAACACATATTTGATAAACATCTAAGAAAATGCCTCTCTTTCTACAATACTATGACTGAAAATAAAGAGGAAGAGGAAAAAGAATGAGTTCTCTTTCAGGTATTTGGAGTTTAAAGAGCTTGGGAGACAACCATGTAGATAAGAGCACAGAGATGAAAAGATGAATCTGAAGCTCAGTAGAGAGGTGAAGCCTACAAATAAAAGTTTGGCAATTATTTATGAAGGATTGATAGTAAACTTTCTAAATACCCTACTGTACTCAGCATAATGCTTCCCTATGGATACCAGGACTAAGAAAGAAGGATAAACAGTAACAGGTCAACACCCCGTTTGGTAATTTGTGAACTGCTAAGATAAGTTACAAAGAGCTAAGGAAGGATCTAAGAAAGCTAAGGAAGAAAACTGCTATATGAGAAAATCACTTGCAAAGCTAAATACACTGGACTGGCATTTACGGCAGAGGGAGCAACTTTTCAAACATGGGGTTCAAACATCCCTTGCAATATTACACCAAAGACACAGGATATGAATGTGCTGGGGAAAAGACAGTAACTTGTTAGCTCAAAGAAAGACAAATCAGTAGCAACAAAATACATGCCTGACTCAGAAAGGAGTCACAGTCTTTCACATCAACATCATCAAGCACAAATTCGTGTCTCAGAGCAACAGAAATAAAGAAAGGAGAATTAAGAAAAAGCACAAGGAACTAGTACTGAAAACAATTCAGAGACAACTGAAAAGAGAGGTACCTAAAGGACAGTGACCTCTCAGTTCCGAAAGCACTAGGTTCTTCTTTTGGTTTTAACATGAAATCTTAGAGAAGGTGAAAAAATGGATCTTACAGGCTCCTCTCCGAAATATTCTGATCAGAAACTGATGATCTGGAGAAAACTTTATACGGGAATTCCAGACAGACAATTCCAGGCAACTTCTTGTACTTATTAAAAAAAAAAAAAAAAAAAAAAAAAAAGATGATCTGAAGCTAAGCTAGTTGCAACAGAAAGAGTAGTAAAATAAATTCTTTTAGTTACTTATATCATCAAATTCCTCAGGAAATCAGACAATTGATTAAAATTTTAAACAACCTTCAAGGAAAAGAAAAATAAAGTGTTCGAGTGAAGATCTAAAGGCCTCTCCTATGATTAAAAATACATGGATTTTTAACAGAGACTTGAAAATATCTGGTTTTTACTTCCTTAATGTTCATAGCTATGTCATCGAGCGTATCCTCAGGAAAACTGAGGTACCAATACTATGGTTGTAAAATTATAAACAATAAGATTAAAGATTACCTAGATCAGTATTGTCCAACAGAAATATAATGCAAACCTCTTATATAATTTGAAATGTTCTAGTAGCTGCATTTAAATTTTTTAAAAAACAGGTGCAATTAATTTTAATATTTTAACCAAATATAGTCAAAATATCATTTTAACATGAAGTAAAAAAATTTTAATTAATGAGATAGTCTTTATTTTAAATCAACTCTTCAAAATGTGGTATATATTTTACTCTTAGAGCACATTGCAATTTAGACCAGTCAAATTTCAGGTGCTCATTTGCCACATATGGCTAGTGGCTACCATAATAAATAGTACAAAGATATAGAAATTAAAGTTGCAAACATTCCTGTTTACCATAACAAAAAATAAAAGGTACAAAGATATATAAAGTTTCAAGTATTCCTGTTCACCATATCAAAAAATAAAATACATTTACTTTAGTCTAAAAGACCCTTTCCATTTCCTCATTCTCATATCTCAGCCCCTAAATCTGCTAAAAGGCAAAATCTGATTAAAATAATAGAATATGAAAGGAAACAAACATGGTTGCAATACCAAACTTTTAAACCACACAAATAATGGCTCACTCAAAACTTAAATCAGCAACATTCACCTCTGTAATTAAAATGCACAGCTATTCCACTTGAACCATACCTTCTTAAATTCATCTCTGCCAAAGCTGAAAATACAATTTGTTTTGTATTTTTAAAAAGAAACACACAAAAAAATAACTGTCCCATTTCAACTTTAAGGCTATGAATCATTAACCTTCATCAAACAGATCTTTGATTTTGTACTGAACCGTATCTTCACATCTTTCTGGACTGGCACATGCACTTATTTTTCAAAAGTGGTAACTGCAGTAAAATTATGGTAAGAAAAAGGTATTTTTATAGAATTTGATGTTTTCATTTCTCTCAAATTTTAATTTTCTAAAATATTGACATTTTTATACATTCTGAATCAAAGAGAGTTAAGTAATATAACAAGAGACTCATCTATATTTGGGAAGGAGAAAGAAAAACAATTAAAAAAAAAAAAAAACTCCACTGCTACAAGTAGTTGTGTCTCAAAAAATTTATTTGAGTCAAACTGATGACATATGCCAGGGAGCAAGATCTCAAATGCTCGCTGTCATTTTATTTTTTACTGGAGTCAGAGAGATATGTTTTTCCACTAGGATTGTTCTCCTAAGGCCAAAAAAAAAATAAAAATAAAAATAAAAAAGCCACTACAGTCACCTATTCTCTACACAAAAATCCTTCCCATAGGTTCTGAGTTTCAATAATTGAGAGTAGGGGAAAAGGGGAAGAGGAGAAGAGGAGGAGGGAAGCGGCAGTAGGGGGTTGGGGGAAAGAGAGACTTAAAAAATTTTCTTTTTATTGTTATTCTATTACAGTTGTCCCAATTTTTCTCCCTTTGCCCTCCTCTGCCCAGCCCACGCCGTGCTCCCAGTCAATCCGCACAGCGTTGTCCATGTCCATGGGTCATTCAAACATCTTCTTTGACTACTCCCTTCCCCTTCTTTCCACTATTTTGGCCCTCCCCGCTTCCTTCTGGCCGCTGTCAGTCTGTCCCATGTCTCCATGCCTCTAGTTCTATTTTGCTTGTTTTTTTTTGTTGTTGTTCATTAGATTCCTTTCATAGGTGAGATCATATGGTATTTGTCTTTCACCAACTAGCTTATTTCACTTAGCATAATATTCTCCAGTTCCAACCATGCTGTTACAAAAAGTCCAAGTTCCTTCTTTCTTTCTGCTGCATAGTATTATGTTGTGTAGATGTACCACCGTTTTTTCATCCACTCATTTACTTATGGGCACTTAGGCTGTTTCCAGCACTTGGCTATTGTAAATAGTGCTGCTATGAGCATAAGTTCTTTTGAATAGGTGATTTGGGATTCTTAGGGTATATTCCCAGCAGTGTAATCACTGGGTCAAAAGGCAGTTCCACTTTTCGTTTTTTTGAGGGAATTCCATACTGTTTTCCACAGTGGCTGCACCGGTCTGCATTCCCACCAACAATGCACTAGGGTCCCCTTTCTCCACATTCTCACCAGCACTTGTTGTTTGTTGATTTGTTGATGATGGCCATTCTGATAGGTGTGAGGTGGTATCTCATTGTGTTTTTATTTGCATCTCTGATGGCTAGTGATGTTGAGCATCCTTTCATATGTCTATGGGCCCTCTCTATGTCCTCCTTGGAGAAGTGTCTGTTCAGGTCCTTTGCCCATTTTTTAATTGGATTGTTTGTCATCCTGGTGTTGAGTCCTATGAGTTCTTTATACATTTTAGAGATCAAACCCTTATCCAAGGTATCATTGGCAAATATGTTCTCCCATACAGCTGGTTCCCTTTTCAATCTGATGATGGTTTCTTTAGCTGTGCAGTAGCTTTTAAATTTGATGCAGTCCATTTATTTTTTTCTTTATTTCCCTTGCCTTCCTTAAGAGATATATTAGCAAAAATATTGCTACATGGGTTATCCATTGTTGACAGTAGAGTGCTAAAATCCCCTATGATAAGTATTTTGCTGTCAATACCTTTCTTGAAGTCCTCCACGAATCTCCTTATATATTTAGGTGCTCCTATGTTGGGTGCATATATGTTTACAGGGGTTATATCCTCTTGTTGGACTACTCCCTTAAGTATTATGTAGTATCCATCTTTGTCTCTTGTTATGGCCTTTGTTTTGAAGTCTGTTTTGTCTGATATAAGTAATGCTACCACAGCTTTTTTTTTTTTTTTTTAATGTCCATTTGCTTGGAGTATTTTTTTCCATTGCTTCACTTTCAGCCTGTGTAGATATTTTGTTCTGAGGTGGGTCTCATAGACAGCATGTATGCAGGTCGTGTTTTCTTATCCATTCAGCTCCCCTCTGTCTTTTGATTGGAGAATTTAATCCATTTACATTTAAGGTTATTATTGATAGGTACTTACTCATTGTCATTTTTTCCCTTTGTACCCGAGTTCCACTTTCTCTCTCTTCATCTCTTTTTCTTTTTTAAAAGATTTTATTTATTTATTTTCAGAGAGAGAAGAAGGTAGGGAAAAAGAGGTGGAGAGAAACATTGATGGAGAAGTGTCTATTCCAATCCTCTGCCCATTTTTTAATTGGGTTGTTTGTTTATTGGGTGTTGAGTTTTGTAAAAAAATTCTTTACAAATTTTGGACATTAATCCCTTATTGGATATATCGGTGGATATATTCTCCATTCTGTGGGTTATCTTTTTTTTTTTAGTATATTTTATTGATTATGTTGTTACAATAGTTCCATGTGGGTTATCTTTTTATTTTGTTGATGTTTTCCTTTGCTGTCCACAAACTTTTTAGTTTGATGTAGTCCCATTTGTTTATTTTTTCTTTTGTTTCCCTTGCATGAGGAGATACGTCCAATAAAATATTGCTATGAGCAATGTCCAATATTTTGCTATGTATGGTTTCGGGTCTAACATTTAAGTCTTTATTCCATTTTGCATTTATTCTTGTGTGTGGCATAAGAAGGTGGTCTAGTTTCATTTTTCTGTGCATATCTGTCCAATTTTCCTAACACCATTTATTGAATAAACTATCTTTAGCCCATTGTATGTGCTTGCTTTCTCTGTCATATATTAATTGACTATAAGGGTGTGAGTTTATTTCTGAGCGCTCTATTCAGTTCCAGAGATAATGTGTCTGTTTTTATGCCAGTACCATGCTGTTTTGATTACTATGGACTTATAGTATAGTTTGATATTAGGTAGTGTGATTCCTCCAACTTTGTTCTTCTTTCTGAGTTTGTAGCTCCATAAAAAGTTTTGAAATATTTGTTCTAGTTCTGTGAAATACACATTGGAATCTTGATAGAAATTGCATTGAATCTATAGATGGCTTTGAGTAGTATGGACATTTTAATGATGTTAATTCTTCTTACCCATGAACACGGTATGTGCTTCCACTGATTTGTACCTTCTTCAATTTCTTTCTTACCAAACATTCCAAGAAGAACTAACACCTCTCCCTCTCAAACTACTCCAAAAAGTTCAAGAGGAGGAAAGGCTCTCAAGTTCATTTTACAAGGCCAGCATTATCCTAATTCCAAAACCAGATACATTACAAAAAAAAATTATAAATCAAATCCATGATGAACATAGATGTTAAAATCCTCAATAGAATATTAGCAAACCAAATACCACAATGCATCCAACAGATCATACACCATGACCAAATGGGATTTATTCTGGGAATGCAAGATTGGCACAAATGTGATTCACCACATAAACAAAATGAAGGATAAAAATCACATGATCATATCAACAGATGCACAAAAGCATTTGATAAAATCCAGTGCTCATTTATGATAAAAACTCTCAGCAAAGTGGGAATAGAGGGAACATACCTCAATGTAATAAAGACCCAGAGCCAACATCATACCCAATAAGCAAAAACTAAAAGTATTTGCATTAAAATTGGGAACAAGACAGGGATTTCCACTTTCACAACTTCTATTCAGCATAGTACTAGAAGTCCTAGCCATAGCAATCAGACAAGAAGAAAAAAATAAAAGGCATCCAAATTGAAAAGGAAGAAGTAAAACTCACTATTTGTAGATGACATGATACTGTATATAGAGAACCCTAAAGATTCCGCCAAAAAACTACTAGAATTGATAAATGAATTCAGTAGAGTAGCAGGATACAAAATAAGTACTCAGAAAATGGTTGTATTTCTATATACCAAGAATAAACTATCAGAAGGAGAAACTAAGAAAACAATCTCATTTATAATTGCATCAAAAAAATATAATAGTCTTGGCCAGGTGGCTTAGCTGGTTGTTGCTTCATACCACACATCAAAAGATTGCTGGTTTGATTCCTGGTCAGGGCACATACCTAGGCTGCAGGTTCGATCACCAGTTGAGACATGTATGAGAGACAACCATTGGATGTTTCTCTCTCACATCGATTTCTCTCTCTCTCTCTCAAATCAATTACCATAACCTCAAGTGAGAATAAAACACACACACACACACACACACACACACACATATATATATATATAAATGAAACATATACATATTAAATTTAACCAAGGATGTAAAAGGCCTATATGGGAGAACTGTAAGACACTGAAGAAAGAAACTGAAGAAGATACAAATAAGTGGAAGGATATACAATGTTCATGGATAGGAAGAATTAACATCATTAAAACATCCATACTATCCACAGCAATCTGTACACAAATGTTTATAGCATTTCATAAGAAGAGATAGGTAGATAAACTGTGATATACCCATATAATGGAATACTACTAAACAATAAAAAGGAATGACCTATTCATATGTGCTACAACATGGATTCTCAAAATAATTTTGTTGAGTGAAAAAAAATCCACTAGAAGACAGTACATACTGTATGATTCCATTTCTATAGAAAATACAAACTAGTGACTGAAAGCAGGTCAATGGCTTCCTGGGAATGGGAAGGGGGGATAATGGATATGTTAATTTTCTTGATTCTGGTGATCATTCCAGGGAATATATGTATGCAAAACTATCAAACTATATACCTTATTAACTATGTGTAGTTTTTTATTATGTCAATTTTATATATATATATATAAACTGTTAGAAAGGAGATCCAATATGGCGGAGGAGTAAGTGGAAGCTACACTAACCTCCTCCCAGGACCAATCTGGAATTACAACTTAATTGTGGAGATATCATCTGGAATAACCAACTGAACACTAGCTGGAAAGAAGCTTTACAACTATGGACAGACAGAAAGGGCCTCTTCATCACGTGACTGGGCATAAGCCTATGACCTCATTACCTGAGCAATTATCTGTATGTATAGACTTCACTTAGTCCTGTCTGCATCGCTTCCTCCTGAGACTCAACAGTTTGGCTGAACTCAGTGGTTGGGTTGGTGAAGCATGGGGTGGTCTGTGGGCTTCACTTTAAAACAGGTTTCTCTTTTCTATCCTAATGGCTTGGACAGAAAGGGCCCAGAGGTGTGTGTGCGTGGGGGGGGGGGGGGGATCTTAAAATATTCCCCTCAGTCCAAACTAAGTATAGTGGGAAAAAGGGCTTTGGACAGGTGTGACGTGCCTTACACACCTTCCTCCAAAGAAGCCTTTTTTTTTTTTTTCCTAATGTGGGACATTGAAAAATTAATCCCTGCCTTTTGTCATCTAGTGGTAATGGTTTTAATGATACCTTTTAACCCAAATATTTTGCCCCCAGAATACAACAAGGATGCCAGCCTGTTAAACCAAGCACACCATTGCCTGGGGTCAGCCAACTGATCTGGAGTCTGCAAGATCCTTCCCCATGTGTGAAGGCCACCCTCCCCTCCACACCCCCACTCTTATTAGGGATTTCTGGACCCAAGGGTAGGTAGGACGATGACCATGTCCAGCTTGAAGCAGTTAGAGGAGCACGAGACCTTCGCCCATTGTCCTTTATAAGATTATAAAGGATCTTAAGTCTGAGAGGGGGAATTGTTATAGAGAGAGGGTTCCCCAAAAAAATAAATTTTTTTAAAAAGAAAAAATTGTTAGAAATTATCTCTCTTATTATCCTTAAAGCGAGTGGTGGTATATATCTTGACTGAACACAAAAGACACTCTTCCAATAATTCTTTTAGCTGATGCTCTAAAGAGCTTTTGATAATAAACACAGTCAAAGGGCACACAGAGTCCAGAGCACATGTTCCCAGAAGAGTAAACAACTATTTCATACCCATCAACAGAAAAGGATACTTTGCCTTCTATGAATAAATCTATGAAGAAATTTCCCATTCTAAAACACAAATTGGATATCCATCCTGATTAAATTATTTTACCATTTAACCAAAGGGGATTACTTACAGAGTTTAAAACAAAAAATCATGGTTTCATTTGTCTTTATTTTTTTTCTCTAAAATGCAGGAAGAATTTAGGGGATATTCTATATTAAGAAAAATAAATATCTAAAGCTATCTAAGTCAGAAGAAAATTTTAGTCCAACTTTAGTTTTAAGACCAACTCCTCAAAAAAAGACTTGAAGCCCTGGCTGGTGTGGCTCAGTGGAATGAGCACCAGCCTGTGAACTGAAAGGTGGCTGGTTCGATTTTCAGTCAGGGCACATGCCTAGGTTGCAGGCCAGGTCCCCAGTTGGGGGCAAGCAAGAGGCAACTGATTGAGTTTCTATCACACATTGATGCTTCTCTCCCTCTCTTTCTCCTTCTATTCCCCTCTCTCTAAAAGTAAATAAATAAAATCTTTTTAAGATGAATAATTTTAACTAATTTTGATAAAGAATGAGTCAAAAAACAGAAAATAAAATTCAAAGTATGTGTAAATATTTAAAATTTTGATTATGGCATATATACATATATGAATCAATGTGGTTGTATGGTAACTGGAGAGAGAAAAGCCAAGCTACTTCACTCACCTATTTTGTTCCTCCAATTTAGCGAGCAGTTCTAAGTCATCTGGACTCAATTGTGACGGGGAAGATGGTGAAAGGGCTGGCGTTGACAGTGTGGTAGATGAGGATGTAGTGTGTAATGAAGCAGATGGACTTGCCACCTGGCTGGCCATCTGACTGACTGTATATGATACTGTGTTCTTCACCCATGAGAGAGTGGAACTCAGCTTTTCTGCAACCTTGTCTGTCGCCACCTAAGAATAAAAATAAAAGTTACACATATTATAGTTTTATGGTATCCATTACCAAGAACTTGATGATCCTGTTAACTTTTACCTAATAATCACCATCAGGTTATTCTCTTTGAGGTAATGAAAGTAAAAACTGTTTTAGCAATGATTATCCTAACATCCAGCCTCTGGAATGTTTCAGTTTCACAGCATGAACAAATGAGAAGTATTTTCCAAAATATAGGTTAAAATCCATTAGGGGGTGATAAAATCAATTTCATAGCCAACATTAGCATTTTTAAAAAATTAAAAAGAACATAAAATGTTAATATAAAGATATACTGTCTTATGAAATTTTTGTTTCAATTACATACATGTATTAAAAATACAGTGGTGCCTCGGTACTCATCATTAATTCATTCTGGAAGTCGTGACAAGTGCTGAAACCAACAAGTCAACAAGTACCAAAAGGTCGCAGGTCAGGGCACATGCCTGGGTTGTGGACTGGGTCCCCAGAAGGGCATACTAGAGGCAACAATCAATGTTTCTCTTGTACATGGATGTTTTGCTCCCTCTTTCTCCCTCCCTTCCCCCCCTCTAAAAAATGAATAAAATCTTAAAATAAAAACACCAACACAAACACACAAAAATCCCACCCACACTATCTTAGCAGATACTATTACCCGTGTGGGTTGCCTAAGGCTTTCCTCCTCACCTCAGTACACACAAAACCCTTTCTCTCCCTCTGCACGCACTTCCACCATCTCAACTCAGCAGGAGAATTCAATGTAGGGAAAGGATAACATGGAAAAGAGATTCTAAGATCATAGTTAAGCAATTCAATATGAAGCGGTAATTGCTAAGACAAAGATTAGATTATAAGTGCTGATTAGGAGCACGAGTTTAATGAACCTAAGGATAATTTATTTTCTTTTCATTTTCAATAACTTTCCCCTTTTAGAAGTTACCTTTCTTGGGAATGGTATTATACAGGGGATCAGGGGGCGCATAGTCCAGTAGCACAGTTCATCAGGGCAAAACACCAGATTGGAACCAAGGAGAAATTTGACCAGAACTACCTTTATGCCAGGAAATGGTCAGAGCCATGGTAGACAACAAGACAGTCTATTGTGATTTGTTACCCTATTGATTTTTTCTACATAGTCACAACTACAAATTCAGTTGTGAAGATGGCACTAATTTTTATCTCAAAAGTACATTCTATTTTAAATCAGAAGACCTATGTAAAATTTATAGAAAAAAGTTACTTTTTACTAATACCATTAATTTCAAAAATACCTATAACTTTCAAAATTTAGTGCTTTAAATTTCTATTATATAAAAGTTCTCTGCTCAAGATAATTGCAGCAAAGGCAAAATTCTTTATATTTAAATTTTAATTTATTTATTAAAACAAATAAATTTATCATACCCCTTCTGCATAATGTAGCAACAGGCTTCCATTTAGAGTTGGAATAACCAAGAGCGCAATCCTGACATCCTTTCAACCTTGCTAAAATAAGATTCAGTATAACTACTGAAGAAGATTCAACGACCCATCTTTAAATTTTAAACTCTTAAATATAACTGGAGTATTTAATTGCAATTGCACTTTAATAAAGTTTGATATCCATGGTTCTAGAAATCCCACAGGGCTTAATTATTTCTTATATATCACTGTGTCCCATTTTTCCTTTACTCTACTTTTCCAAATCTCCACTCTGCTGCCTCTAAACTTCCTTCCTTCATCCTATGGTAAACTGAGGTCATGAAGACATAATAAATCTCATAATGCTATTACGTCGCAGAGTTCCTGTCTACCTCACAGATGTGTTAGGAATTTATTTTTAAACATTAACATACATTGAAAAGGTTAAAAACATTATTAAAAAGGCTTAGTAACCAGACATAACAGCCACATATTGTCTAATTCCATGTCCAGAACAGCCAAAGCCGAAGACAGAAATTAGATGGAGTGGTTTTAAAGGGCCATGGGACGAAGAACTGGGGAATGACTGCTGATGGGTATGGGTTTCTTTCTGGAGTGATGGAAGTGTTCTGGGACTGGTCGTGGTTATACAACCCTGTGAGTACACCAAATGCCACTGAACTGCACACTTTAAAGGAGTGAATTCTCACTTCCAGCCAAGATGGAGGCTTAGACGAACACGCTTGGTCTCCCTCACAACTAGAAAGGAATACAACTACCTCAAAACAAAAGATAACCAGAAATTCCAGAAAATAAAACTACACGGAAGCCCAACGTATGAAGTTATAAACCAGCAGTGCTTGCCTGGATGGGTAGGAGGGGCGAGGAAACGCGGTGCTGTCTGCAGCAGCAGCAGGGATAGCAGCAGGACTGCGAGAAATGTCAGGGGGAGCAATCCCAGCTGCAGTCGAGCCCCGACAGCTCGTGACCCCAATGCGGGGAAAGGCAGCCCCCCCATTGCATCGGACGGTGAGGCCCAGAGGGTGGGAGGACCAATCCCGGTCTCCCAGCAGAGAATCACGGCAGGAATCCATCTTGGACCCCCGCCCCCACACAAAGCGCCACAGCTCCGCAAAAAAGGTTGCAGGTCGCCGCTGGTCACCAGGTAGTGACAAATACACGGGGCTCTGCCCCCCACATCCTGCCCAGGAAGCAAAGCAAAACACAAATCTGTCAAAATGAAGGAGACAACAATAAAAATCCCAGTGACACAGCTCACCAGGCAGCAGATGAAGAACCTGACAGACGAACAAATAAGAAACCTTTCAAAGGCTCAGTTCAGAGCTATAGTTAATAGGTGGCTTACAGAATTAACAAAAGATTTGGAACAGGACAGGGAAGGAAAGAAAGCCACTCATACTGAAATAAACGAAAACACATACGAGACAAGTGGTGAGGAAATAAAATCCAGAGATCAAATCAACAAACCGGAACATAGAGAAGGAACAAACAATCAACCAGTGCAGAAAGAGGAAACAAAAAGTAAGGAAAGTGAGGAGAGGATCAGAAACCTATGGGACAGCTGTAAGAGATCGAACATTTGGATTATAGGATTGCCAGAGGGTGAAGAAGAACTAGAAATTGAAAAATTATGTGAAGAAACAATGAAGCAGAACTTCCCTAACTTGGGGAAGGAAATAGAATTACAGGTTCAGGAAGCACAGAGAGTTCCAGAAAAACCGGACCCAGGGAGAACCACACCAAAACACATTATAATCAAATTGTCAAAAATTAAAGATAAAGAGAGAATCTTAAAAGCAGCAAGAGAGAAGAAAAGAATCATGTACAAAGGGGTCCCAATTAGACTATCAGCTGACTTCTCAAGGGAGACCCTGCAGGCAAGAAGGGACTGGCAAGAAATATTCAAAGTAATGAAAATCAAAAACCTACAGCCATGAATACTCTATCCAGCGAAGCTGTCATTCAGAATAGAAGGGCAGAGAAAGTGCTTCCAGGACAAAGTAAAACTGAAGGAGTTCATTAGATCCAAACCACTATTATATGACAGAGAAGGAAAACTCTGATTCCAAAAAACCTCCGCTGCCTTGCGGCATACCTCTTCAGGGGAAAGGCTAAGGGAGTAAACCCCGACAGAAAATCCGGAGCCGGAGTCCCTAAGGCAGTTTGACGTTGTAGTCAACACCGGCAACTCCTGCGGCGCACCTGAAGCCAAGCTGTATTGACTCCGTCTTTCCCTTGGACCCTTCAGCTGCGAAGAGAGGGGGGGTCTGCTGCATGGGCAACAGCAGACCCTCCATATCACCCTGCCCAGGCTCTGTAGCTTCAGCTTCACTGGAGAGGACACTCCAGCGTCATCACAAGATGTCGATTCAACACGGGAGGAGACAGATACTGTGTCACTCCCGAGTCGGACTGCACAGCCATTCTCGGCGGTGCAGATAGACTCTTAAGAAGCTACACCATCGTCTCTCGAGACGGACGGCTGCCGACGACTATTATATGAGATGTTAAAGGGACTTGTTTAGAAGAAGGAGGATCAAAACTATGAACATTAAAATGAAAACTGCATCACAAGAACCAACAACAGAAGCTAGGGACTCGAAACAAAGGCAAACTAAATAGGCAACGAGAGTGGGAAAAGAACTATAGGTATGGGGAACATACTGGGGGGAGGTCAGCAGGGAGGCGGTAGGGGGAGAGGGAGGAAGATGGCATAGGAATTAAGAAGCACAGTAGGAGGGAGTGGAGTAGGCAGGAAGAGGTTGAGAAGAACTATATGCACAACCAATGGACATGTACTAAAAGTGGGGGACAACTGGAGGGAAGGGGGCCACAGGTGGAGGGGAGCAGAGGGAAAGGAAATTGGGACAACTGTAACAGCATAGTCAATAAAACATACCAAAAAAAAAAAAAAGGAGTGAATTCTATGGTACATAAATTCTATCTCAATTTTGAAAGGGCTCTGTCAATCTGAAAAGGCTACATAATGTATGATCCCAACTATATAACATTTTGGAAAAGGCAAAACTATGGAGAGAGCAAAAAAGACCAGTGATTGCCAAGAGCTGGGGAGAGAGGAGGAACAAACAGGCAGAGCTCAGGAAAGTACTCTCTCTGACACCATAATGAGGAATACTTGTCACTTTACATTTGTCCAAACCCAAGGGTAAGCTGTAATATAAACTACAGACTTTGGGTGATTATGATGGGTCAATGTAGGTTCAATTGTAACACATGTACCACACTGGTGGGGACTGCTGATAAAGGGGAAGTGTATGTGTGGGGGCAGGGAAATCTCTGTACTTTCCACTCAATTTTGCAGTGAACATAAAATGTCTCTAAAGTAAAATCTTAATAATAAAATAAATACAAAGTTTAGTAAAAGCCTTAGATATTCTGCAATATTTGAATAAGCTCTCCCATGAGAAATAATCATGGTTCCTTTATTACTTTATATTTTATTAGAATTTACAATGATACTCTTAACTCCCAGAAGGCCTGCTTTTAAAGATTCCAATTTTCAATCAAAAATCTAAAATAGTCTAAAGGAGGTGTCAGTGTTTTCTCCATTTCAAAAGTGAAGGAATGATGACACCGAAAGTTATACAACTTTATATAAGGTCAGAAAGCTAATAAGACGCAAACATAAATGGTCTGTTTTGAGATTCTTTCTCCTTAACCACTATCAAGAATGAGCAAGACCAAAACCTGACAATGGATGTGGTTGCTAATGACTTCAGTGAGTCCATTCCCTGCACCGTCTCCACCAAAAAAATAAAGCAGAAACCATATTACAGTAAATTGAGGAGCATCAGAGAGACAAAGAATTAGGAGCTGCACATTATTCCCATTCACCACTATGACCTTATTTTTGAGACTTCTTGATTCAAACTGATTCCTGAAGGCTGAAGATTCCAGAAAGTTGGTCAAGACCTTACTGTACATCAAACCTTACTTTCTAAAAATGCCTTCAAACACATACTAATTTGATATTATTTTTAAAAGGAAAAATAAATGCCCTGGCCAGTGTGGCCCAGTTGATTGGAGCATCATCACATAAACTGAAAGGTCACTGTTTCAATTCTCATTCAGGGCACATGCCTGGGTTGTGGGTTCAGTCCCTGGTCAGGGTGCCTAAGAGAAGCAACTGATGGATGTTTCTCACATCAATGTCTCTCTGTCTCCTTTCCTTTCCCTCTCTCTAAAATCAATTGCATGTCCTTAGGTGAGGATAGATGGATGGATAGATAGATAGATAGATAGATAGATAGATAGATAGACAGAGATAAATGAAAAATCTGGCACATTTCAGGTAAGAAAGCTATAACGGAGTGAAAGGCAACCCACAGAATGGAAGATAGTACTTGAAAATCATATATTTGATAAAGGATTATATCCAAAATACATAAATAACTGAAATCAACAATAATAACACAAACACCCAATTTAAAAAATGGGCAAAGAACTTGAACAGACATTTCTCCAAAGATATACAAATGACCAATATATAAGGTAAGCATACAAAATGATGTTCAACATCACTTATTAGGGAATAACAAATCAAAGCCACAACGAAATATCGCTTCCCACACATTAGGGTTGCTATTATTAAAACAAAACAGAAACAGAAAATAACAAGTGTTGCCATTGCTAACAGGAATGTAAAATGGTACAGCGGCTGTGGAAAACAGTATGATGCTCCCTCAAAAAATTAAACATAATTACCACAGGATCCAGTGATTCCATTTCTGGGTATATACCCAAAAGAATGAAAAGCAGGGCCTTGAAAAGATATTTGTACACCTAAGTTCACAACAGCATTATGGAAGGAACTTCTGACATATGCTACAATATGAATGAACCCTGAAGACATCAGATTGAGTGAAATAAACCAATCACAGAATGACAAATATTGTGTGATTCCTTTTATACGAGGTACCCAGAGTTGCCAAACTCAAAGATATGTGAAGTAGAACAGTGATTGCCAGGGGAGTGGTAAATGGAAAGTTTAATGGGTACTCTGCAGATGGATGGTGATAATAGTTGTGCCACAATGTGAATGCACTTAATGTCACTGAACTGTACACTTAAAAATGGTAAATCTGTCCTGGCTGGTGTGGCTCAGTGGATTGAGCACCATCCTGTGCATCAAAAGGTCACTGGTCTGATTCCCAGTCAGGGCACATGCCTGGGTTCCAAGCCAGGTCCCCAGTTGGGGGTGTAAGAGAAGCAACCAGTTGATGTTTCTTTTGCACATCAATGTTTCTCTCCCTCTCTTTCTCCTTCCCTTCTCCTCTTTCTAAAAATAAATAAAAATAAAATCTTTTTAAATTGTAAATCTTATACATATTACCACAATTAAAATTTTTAAAAAACCTCTTCCATTCCTTATACAATGGACCCTTGAACAACACATTTGAACTGCAAGGGTCTGCTTAAATGTGGATCTTTTCCAATAAATATATAGTCAGTCCTCTATATCCCCAGGTCTTTGCATCCACAAATTCAACAAGGATCGGCACAGTATTTTCAATCCTCTAATGCAAAGAGCAGACTGTACGTGTTGTTCTATGTCATTTTATATAAGGGACTTGAGCATCCATGAATTTTGGTATCCACCTAATTTAACCTCAACAACCCTATGGTATATTTGTCATATTATCCTTATACTGTTTTATCATTAGCCATTTAGATATACTGCCTCTTAGTTCCTTAAGAAATGACAAGATTATTTCGCATATATTCATATTGCCACCCAAAAAGAGTATAATAGGTCAAAGATACTACTCTTTAAGAACAAAGCTATGTGAATAGTAGGCATTCAATACTCCCTTAATAACTTATGATTAATTTTGATTTTTAAATAGCACATTTCAATGAATGTAACTCCTATTCCAACTTTATTTTGCAGCTATATACACTAATAATTTTTGATGTTTTGTATTCATTCACCAAAAAAATGTTAACATATTAACTAGGCTAATGGTTATTGAAAAAGTATAGATGAGCAACGTAAGTAGATATCATTAACAGATACAAATGAGGCCGGGGAAAGGGAGCTATAGAATAATTTTTACGACATATCTGTAGCAGACTGTATTTTCCAAAGATGGCCTATATTAGTTTCCTAGGGCTTCTGGTGGTTTGCCAGCAATTGTTGATATTTCCTGGCTTGTAGCTGCAGCACTTCAAGCACTTCTTTCTGCCTCCATTGTCACATGACATTTGCAAGCCAGGTGTCTGTGTCTTCTTCCCTAATTTTATTTGCAACAATCCTATTTCCAAATAAGGTTACATTTCGAGATACTGTGGGTTAGGGCCTCAACATACCTTTTGAGGGGACACAATTCAACCCATAACATGGCCACACTGCCTACCTCCACATCTTCCCATTGACTGGTGAAGTCTATGTCCCCTCCTTTTGAACCCAAGTAGAGCTTTTTGATGGCCTTAACTTTTAGTATATGTCAAGAGTGATTACCAAGGCCCATTCTTGGAACCCGGCCTCCACGCTGTTAAGAAGCCTAAACAAGTCCACACAGAAACCACATGTAGAGGCCAAGTGTACATACTTTGGCTAACAGCTCAGCTAAGGTCCCAGCATCAACCACCAGATATAAATGTGAATACACCATCAAATGATTCCAGGTCCTAGATAAAGAGCCAATGCCAGCCTCTGAGTCTTCCCAGCTTCTCAGACTCACAAGTAGTATGAGGCAGACTCAAGCCCTCCTCACTACACTCTGTCCAATTTCTGAACCACAGAATCCATGGACATGTTTAAACAATTGTTTTAAGCCACTAAGTTTTATGGTGGTTTGTTACACAGCTATAACTGGAACACTATCATATTATCACACAAAACAAAACTAAAAACTTGTCCACAGTGGCCACACCAATCTACATTCACACCAACAGAGCGTAAGGGTGCCCTTTTCTCCACATTCTTGCTAACACTTGTTGATTTATTTTTTATTTTTTATTTTTTTCAAATAAAAAACATGAGATTTTATCAACCTATTAATTTGGCAAAATTTTTAAATTCCAGTAATAGTCAATGAAGGATAGAAGCTCTCATATACTGCTTGTGATAATAAAAATTCCTATTAACACTCTGAAAAGTGATTGGCAATATAGAGTTAGATTAAAATATTTATAACCTATAAACCCACAATTTCATTCCTAGGTATAATTTCTTTTTTTTTTAATTTTTATTTTTTGACAAATTAATTTTTTTTCAATTAGTTGTCCCATTTTCCCCCCATTGTTCCCCCCCACCCAGCCCACCCCTTCTCCCTCAATCATATCCCCCCGTTGTCCATGTCCATGAGTCACTTATACATGTTCTTTAATTAAACCCTTCCCTTACTTATCACCCTTCTCTCCCTCCCCTCTCCCCTCTAATAACTGTTATTCTGTTCCTTGTTCTATTTAGTTCATCTGTTTGTATTGTTCCTTAGTCTCCTGTATTAGGTGAAATCATATGGTATTTTTCTTTCTTTGCCTGGCTTATTTCACTAAGCATAATTCTCTCTAGTTCCATCCATGTTGTCGCAAATGGCAGGAGTTCCTTCTTTCTTTCTGCTACATAGTACTCCATTGTGTAAATGTACCATAGTTTTTTTTAATCCACTCATCTACAGATGGGCACTTAGGCTGATTCCAGCACTTAGCTATTGTAAACAGTGCTGCTATGAACATAGGGGTGCATAGGTTCTTTTGAATTAGGGTTTTAGGATTTTTTGAGTATAATCCTAGCAGTGGAATCACTGGTTCAAAAGGCAGTTCCATTTTTAGTTTTTTGAGGTAATTCCATACTGTTTTCCATAGTGGCTGCACCAGTCTGCATTCCCACCAACAGTGCACTAGGGTTCCCTTTTCTCCACATCCTCGCCAGCACTTGTTGTTTTTTCATTTGTTGATGATGGCCATTCTGACTGGTGTGATGTGGTACCTCATTGTGGTTTTTCTTTGCATCTCTCTGATGGCTAGTGATGTTGAGCATCCTTTCATGTGTCTATTGACCCTCTGCGTACCCTCCTTGGAGAAGTGTTTGTTCAGGTCTTTTGCCCATTTTTTAATTGGGCTGTCTGTCTTCTTGGTGTTGAGATGTGCAAGTTCTTTATATATTTTGGAGATCAATCCCTTGTCTGAGGTATCACTGGCAAATGTTTTCCCATATGGTTGGTTTCCTTTTCACCTTACTAATGTTTTCTTTTGCTGAGCAGAAACTCCTTAGTTTGATGTAGTCCCATTTGTTTATTTTTCCCTTTATTTCTCTTGCCTTAGGAGATGTATCAGTGAAAATATTGCTACGTGGGATATCTGAGATTTTCCTGCCTATGTTTGCCTCTAGGACTTTCATGGTGTCACGGCTTACATTTAGGTCTTTTATCCATCTTGAGTTTATTCTGGTGTGTGGTGTAAGTTGGTGGTCTAGTTTCATTTTTTTTGCACATCCCTCTCCAGTTCTCCCAGCACCATTTGTTGAAGAGGCTCTTCTCACTCCATTTTATGTTCCTTCCCCCTTTGTAAAATATTAGTTGACCATAGAGAGCTGGGTTTATTTCTGGGCTCTCTATTCTATTCCATTGATCTATATGTCTGTTCTTATGCCAGTACCAGACTATTTTGATCATAGTGGCTTTGTAGTATAGTTTGATGTCTGGTGTTGTGATTCCTCCTGCTGTGTTCTTCTGTCTCAAGATTGCTTTGGCTATTCAGGGTCTTTTTTGGTTCCATATAAATTTTTGAAGTATTTGCTCAAGGTCTGTGAAATATGTCATTGGTATTTGAATAGGGATTGCATTGAATCTGTAAATTACTTTGGGTAGTATGGACATTCTAATGATGCTGATTCTTCCCATCCATGTACATGGTATTTGCTTCCATTAATTTGTATCTTCCGTAATTTCTTTCTTCAGTGTTATGTAGTTTTCAGAGTACAGGTCTTTTATCTCTTTGGTTAAGTTTATTCCTAGGTACTTTATTTTTCTTGTTGCTATAGTAAATGTGATTTTCTTGTTTCTATCACTGATATTTTATTGTTGGTGTACAGAAATGCCTTAGATTTCTGTATATTTATTTTGTACCGTGCTATTTTGCCAAATTCGCTTATTATATGAAGTATATTTTTAGTGGAATCTATAGGGTTTTCTATGTATACTATCATGTCATCTGCAAATAATGATAGTTTTACTTACTCTTTCCCTATTTGGATGCCTTTTATTTCTTTTTCTTGTCTTGTTGATTTATTAATGATAGCCATTCTGACAGGTGTGAGGTGGTATCTCATTGTGGTTTTAATCTGCACTTCTCTGAGGACTGGTGAGGTTGAGCATCATTTTTTATGCCTATTAGCCATCTGTATGTCCTCTTTGGATAAGTGTCTATTCAGAGCGCTATAGTTTTCCTCATATAGACCTACACATACTTTGTTAGATTTATATCTAAGTATTTAATTTTTTGAGCTGTTACTATAAATAGTATTCTGTTTTTAATTTCAAATTCCACTTGTCCATTGCTGGTATGTAGGAAATCAATTGACTTTGGGTATTATAACCTTTTTTTCCTGTAACCCTGCTTTAATTGCTTATTAATTACAGAAGAGTTTTTTCCATTTAAACTCCATATTTCTACATAGCCAATTATGTCATGTGAACAAGGGCAGTTTTATTTTTTCCCTTCCAAATCTGTATACCTTTTACTTCCTTTACTTAACTCACTGAATTAACTAGGACTTCCAGTATGACATTAAAACACAGTGGTGATGGGAAATATCCTTGCCTTGCTTCTGATCTTAGTGAAAAAGCTTCAAGTTTCTCACTGTTGAGTATGATGTTAACTATACATATTTGTATAGGAGGATGGACACCCCCCAAAATGGAATTATCTTCTGGAGGGTGGGCCCCTTGTAGTACAAGCTTCCCCTGCTAGGTGGGTGTTCTAGGAGCCTATCTGTGTCAGTGTACCAGCTGGTGTTGTGAGAGGCTGTGTTCAGTTTCAATGATTTTTTATTTTTTGAAGACTCTTTCACAGTGTTTGCCCATTTCATGATGGGTAACTTACAAGTGCACCTGCCCACACCGTGCTGAGTGTTCGGCAGTTTTTGACCAAAAACAGTATGAACCCCCATACTCCATCCATACTCCCTAGTCACCTGATCTTGCCACAAGTCACTATTTTTTTTGTTTGCTTCCCCAGATTTAAAAAAGTTCTCAAAGGGAAACATTTTGCCAATGTGGAAGAAGTGAAACAAAAAACAGCAGAAGCACTAGAAAGCATCAAAATCAATGAGTTCCAAAACTGTTTTGAGAATTGGAAGAAAGATCTTGATAAATGTATTGCATCAGATGAAGAGTACCTTGAAGATCACTGAAGTTCAAACATGTAAGAATAATACACAATTTTTTATAAATAAATTCCAGGTTTTGGGGGTCCCCCTTGTATATTCTTTATAAAGTTAGAAGAGTTCCCCTCTATTCTAGTTTGATGAGTTTTTATCATGAATGGGTATTGGATTTTTATCAAATCCTTTTCTGCATCTATTGATGTCATTTTCCTTCTTTCACCCACTGATGTAATGGATTACATTAATTTGATTTTCAAAAACTTAAACCAGCCTTTCATATCTGATATAAATCCCACTTGGTCATGAAATGTAATTCTTTTTATACATTGTTGGATTCAATTTGCTAATATTTTATTGAGAATTTTGTATCTGTTCCTGAGAGATTTAGGTCTGTACATTTTTTCCCTTATAATGTCTTTGTCTGGTTTTGGTATCAGGGTAATGTCAGCCTCACAGAATAAGTTAATCTGCTTCTATCTTATGAAAGAGATTGTAAAGAATGATATAATTTCTTCCTAAGTGTTTGGCAGAATTCATTGCTGAATCCATCTGGGTCTACTGCTTTCTGTCCTGAAAGGTTATTAATTTTTAATTCAATTTCTTCAGTAGATATAGACCTATTCAAGTTGTCTATTCTTGTGTGAGTTTTGGTAGACTGTTTCTTTCAAGGAATTGATTTTATGGTCCAAAATGTGGCTATCTTGGTAAATGTTCCACATGAACTTGAGAAGAATGTGTATTCTACTGTTGTTGGATGAAGCAGTCTATAAATGTCCATAATAATCAGTTAAATAATGGTGGTATTAAATTCAACTATGTCCTCACTGTCTGCTGAATCTGTCCACTTTTGATAGAGGGCATTTATCTCCAATTATAATAGCAGATTAATCTATTTCTCCTTGCAGTTCTATCAGTTTTATTTTTTCCTCACCCGAGGACAATTTTTTCATTGCTTTTAGAGAGGGAGGAAGGGAGAGAGAGAAACATCAATGTGAGAGAGAAGCATCAATTGGTTGCCTCCCATATGCATCTGGACTGGGGTTTGAACCCACGATCTAGGTATGTGCCCTAACAAGGAATTGAACCTGCAACTGTTTGGTTACAGGACTATTCTCCAACAGACAGAGCCACACTGGCCAGGTCAGTTCTATCAGTTTTTGCCTCATGTAGTTTGATGTTCTGTTTTAACTCATACATATTAAGGACTATTATGTCTTCCTGGAAAATTGACCCTTTATCGTTATGTAATTCCCCTCTTTATCCCTCATAACTTTCTTTGGTCTGAAATCTTCTCTAATATTAATATAACTACTCCTGCTTTCTTTAATTACTGTTAGCAATGGTTATGTCTTTTAATCTTTCCCCATCAACTTATTTTTAATCTATATGTATTCTTATAAATTTCCTATAAACAACACAGTTGAACCTTGTTTTCTGATCCACTCTAACAATATTTTAATTTATACATTTAGACCACTGAGGTTCAAAGTGATTATTGATATAGCTGGACTAATATCTAAGACCACTGAGGTTCAAAGTGATTATTGATATAGCTGGACTAATATCTACCATAGTTGTTCCTATTTTCTATTTGTTGCTCATGTTCTTTGTTCCTATTTTTGTGTTCCACCCTTATTTTTGCCTTTTTTTGGTTTCAAGTTGAGCATTTTATATTATTCCATTTTCTCCCCTTTCTTAGTATATCAGTTATACAGTACCCTCCCTTATCCACCATGTCACTCTTCATGGTTTCAGTTACACAGGGTCAAGTGCAGTCTGAAAATATGAAATAGGATATTCCCAAAGTTAACAATTCATAAGTTTTAAATTGTATGCCATTATGAGTAGCATGATGAAATTTTGCACCATCCCACTTCACCCCACCTGTGATATGAAATACACTTTTGTATATACTATCTGCCTGTTAGTCACTTAGTAGTTGTCTGGGTTATCAGATCAACTGTTGCAGTATTACAGTGCTTATGGTTAATGTAATCCTTATAGTAACCTAACAAGTGTGTTACAATGCCTACATCATTCCCCTCATTTCATTGCATCAAATGGGCACTGTATCATCTTACATCATGATAAGAAGGGTGAATACAGTACAGTAAGATATTTTGAGAGAGACCACATTCACATACTTTTATTACAAATATTGCTGTAATTGTTCTATTTATTATCAACTACTGCTGTTAATCTCTTACTATGTCTAATTTACAAATTAAACTTTATCACAGGTATATATATATATAGAGAGAGAGAGTTTGAAGCATCTACTGGGGGTCTTAGAACATCTCCCCTGTGGATAAGGGGAAACTACTGTACTTCTCTTTTGTACTTTCTTAATGATTGCCCTAGAGTTTGCAATATATAATTACCGCTAATCCAATTCTACTTTCAAATAGCACCACTTCATGGGTAGTGTGAGTGCCATATAATAAAATAATCATAAATCCTCCCCCAACCATCCCTTGTACAATTACTGTCATTCATTTCATTTATGCATCAGTATACATATATACATAAACATAATCAAATACACTGTTGATATTATTTTGAGCAAATCGTTATCTGTTACATCAATTAAAAATAAGAAAAATAAGTGTTTATTTTACCTTCACTTGTATATATTTCATGAACCTTCCTTACATCATATAGATCCAAATTTATGACCTATATTATTTTCCCTTCTCATAAAAGAACATTTTAAACATTTCTTGCAAGGCAACAAATTCCCCCAATTTTTGTGTGAGAAAGTCTTATTTCTCCTTCACTTTTGAAGAATACATAATTCTAGGTTTCTTTTTTCTCTCAGCACTTTAAATATCTTAGTCCACTCTCTTCTTGCTCACATGTAACTCATTGTTTCTCTATAGCTAAAGTGTATTTTTCCTCTGGTTTTCAGGATTTTTAAATTCTTTTTTGATTTTCTGTAGTTAGAAAATGATATGCCTAGGTGTAGTTTTTGGCACGTACCCTGACTACTGTTCTCTAAGCTTCCTGGATCTGTGATTTGGTATCATTTATTGTTTCAAACATTTCTTCTGTTCCCTTCTTTCTTCTTCTCTTTATACAATTCCCATTATGTGTAAATTAAATCTTTCTGTGGTTGTTCTACAATTTTGGACATTCTTCACTGATTTTTTTTCCATGTTTTTTCTCTCTGCTCTTCAGTTTTGGAAGTTTCTATGGACATATCCTCAAACTCATAGATTCTTTCCTCAGTCAGGTCTTATCTACCAATAAGCTCACCAAAACCATCCTCCATTTCTGTTAACAATTTTTTTATCTCTGGCATTTTTTTTTTTTTTTTGGTTGTTTCTTAGAGATTCTATCTCTATGCTAACATTGCCCATCTGATTTTGCATGCTTTCTACTTTATCCATGAGAGCCCTTGGCATCTTAATCATAGTTGTTTTAAATTCTTTCTTTGGTAATTTCAACATCCCTATCATACTGGAGTCTGGTTCTGATGCTTGCTCTATTTTCTGAACAAAATCATCTGTAAATGTACTCAGCAATGTCAAGGGTCCTTAAAATGCAGTCAGGAGGCCATTAGGAAAGTCGAGCTTATATACATCTACACCTGGACTGGATTTGGGCTTTTGGACTCTCATGCTTTCTGTAGCATGTGCTGAACTTGCCTCCAACTACCTCCACGCCGATGCTTACCTCAGGGTCTCACCACCTAGACCTTACCAATCCTTTTTGAACACCATGTTAGACAGCCAATAGGAAAAGTTTAATTTGTTACAACTTTTGGGTTTTGCCTTTATTAAGTTCTAGCTTTCCTGAGCATGCTTCAGGTTTTCCCCTGAATCTGGGTCTCCCAGATTCTAATCCTTTAAGATCCCAAATAAACTTGTCTAGTTTGTAGCCTCAGTTCCTCCTTGTTCAGCATTACATGGTGTCAGAAATGGAGTCCAAAGTAACTTGCCTCTTCCTCCAGGACCGCTGCAATTTTTTTTTTCCAGGAAAGAGAAAATGGATGTATTTTAAGCCATTTGTTATGCAGCAATAGAAAAGTAAAACAGCATTGAGAAACAAACATCTGTTGAGTGCCTGCTGTGAACCAGGCACTGTGTGAGACATCAGAAGGAGCTCAGGATTTGTTTCTGGATTGAAAGCCTGGTAGGCACCTTTAACTTCCTCCTACAGTGGTCTGAACTGGCTGGGCAGTGGCAAGTACAGTCTCTCCACAGATGGCATTGGCAGCAAGGATGAAGTTCTCGTGGCTGGATAGAGGCAAGGTGGGCTGGGTCCCAAGCAGGGCTGCCCAGGAGGCACTGTGTGTCAGGTCTTCCTCCGTGGGGTATGTAGGAGGTTCCAGGGGCCCTCAACCAGTGGGCAGTGCACTGCCTCCTCGTAAGTAGGGATGGCAACCAGCTTTGGCGTCCTGCAGCTCTCTCCAAGGGCTCCACAGTGAGGTAGTACGGGTCTCTGGAGAGGTGATACGGGTCCCATCAGGGTGGCCCCCAGGTGCTGGCCTTGAAGGACCACAGCAGGCCAAGGGGCAAGCCGCCTGCCCCACAGCAGAAGCTGGTGGACCTGAGCAGGGGCCTTGGGGACTCAGGTGTGGGGTGCCCAGTGGGTGGGACCGGTTGGCTAGCTTGACCACCTGTACCCCCTTCTCTCCACCAAGTGAAATGATGTCGCAGTCACCAGAGTCACTGTGCTGCTGACCATCAAGAATTCCACAAGAATCCATAGTGCTATTGTCTTCTTGTTGGTCCTAGGTCATCTTGTTAAGTGCTCTTGGCCCCATACTTCCTGCCTTCATCAAGGTCAAGATTTGGTTGTGCTCTGCTGCCAACTTTGGTCTATGTGATTAAACATGACCCTTTGGTGAGTAACTACCATTTTGTCCGTCAGACTACTCTTTTCATAAAAAGAGGGGTTCATGTTTTAAGGTAATGGTTGCTGAGCAGCCACCTTCTAAAACTCCTGCTGGGTTTTTATTAAAAAAAAGTTATGGGCACTTGTCTTGCGAATTTCTTTCTCACTGGGCTGATTACCCAGGATGAATTACAGCTAAACTGGCCAACCTGAGGCTCCTTAGAGATTCCAAAACTTGTTTACCTGAGTAGTCTATTATAAAACCATGGCTCTAAAATAAAACTGAATGGAACGACTATTTTAATTGGTACCTTGAGGTTTCCAAAAATATTCAGGACTCTAAATTAACTGAGGAGAACAAAAAATTGAAAGAATTAAGAACGGCTTCTGAGGCCTCTTCTTCCCCTCTGCCATCCTCTGTCTTGTCTTATGGTCAGGCCCGGCCTCCAGCACCATATCCCTTTCTCCCATGACCACCTTCTTATCCTTTAAATTCAGATCCTGTGAGGATTGAAATGCTAAACCCTAATTTCTATTGCTAAATCAACTGAAGCAAATAAACAATTAGAAGGAAAAATTTAAATAGCAATTAGGCTAGGCTTAAGCTAACAGACTAATATACTCCAAAAACTCCAAGAGAATACTTGTTTTCTGTTTCTTTCTTTCAGTTTGCTGAAGCTTCTTGGTTAGGTTTTCCATTCTGTTCAAAAGGAAAGAAAATGTGATTCCCAGTGTTTCGGAACAGCTTTTGGAAAACAGAATCCCTCATAGGTAAGACGTTTTAGGGACTCCAAAGGCAAGATACACTTCACCTGGTCCATAGATAAGGATCTTGTGTCTGTCTAGAAATGGGTGAACTTTTGGGTAATTTGTATTTGTAATGGCCTTTCTAAAGAATCTTTGTTTTTGATAAGTCCACCTTACAGGCACTCTTAAAGGAGAGGATCTCAGACCTCTCAGAATCAATGTAACGCATTTTTTGACAGAAACTTCTAAAAGAAAAAATGATTTTTAAAACAACTTCCAAAGGATCATTACAGCCTTGGCTGGTGTGGCTCAGGGGACTGAGTGCCAGCCTGCAAACCAAAAGGTCACTGGTTGAATTACCAATTAGGGCACATGCCTGGATTGTGGGCCAGGTCCCCAGTTGGGGGCGTGGGAGAGGCTACAGAGTGAAGTTTCTCTTGCATTAATGTTTCCCTCTCTTTATCACTCCCTTACCCCTTCTCTAAACGTAAATAAATCTTAAAAAAAAAAAAAAAATCCTTACAGCACACAAAATTTTTAAAATCTTTAGTAAAAAACTTTGACCAGATGGGCAGCAAATAACCTTAACTCAGTCTGTAATGGGATGCAGAGCGAGATGTCCCCAGAACAGGTATGTTTCCCCAAAGCCCGTGGTTGGGGAAGGGGAAAAGCAGATGATACGGCTTAACATACTTTGCATAACTATGGCAAGTTGGTAGCTAGTAATAGCTGTACTACCGCCCCAGGCAAAAAGGCCTCCATGACTCTGAAAACATTCAGTGACTCATGACATGGTGGAGGCAGGGGAGGGGCTGTGTGTGGCTTCTATAGAGCCTGCTCAAGTGGTGCAAGGGAGACAGAGACCCGTGTCACAAGAACTCTTGCCCTGACTAAAGATGGCAGCCAAGAGAAGGTAGAAGATACGGAAAACTAGCAAATGTAGCTCATTGTGGGAACAGCCAGGTAGGAGGTCATACAGTAATCTCCAGGTCAGGATTTAAAAGAAGAGCAGGCAGCCATGAAGAGAGAGAGCCATGATGCAGTAGCTAGGCAGTTTGTATGCGAGCTGGTCCGCCATGGGAGAGGGCCACATGGGTGGAGTGAGTGTAGAAGAGAAGAGGAGGAGTAGCCATGAGGAAGGAGCCGGGAGCCAGGAGCCAGGAGGTGATTCAGGCATGCTGCCTGTAGTGAAGTAGCAAGCCATACAGTTTGTAGTGAAGCTGGTCTACCATGAGAAGACAGAAGCAAGCAAACAGCTATGTAGTTTGTAGTCAAGATTCCACCATGGGTCCTGGTGTAGTAAGGAAGCAAGCATGCTGCTATTCTGATCATGCCTGTTCTAGCTGACTTCTAAGCCACCAAGGACTCTGTCTTGCAAGATGCTGCCCTTCTGCCCTAAGACCTGGAATCTATCTGGGCTCTTGGGACTCAGGATGTACAGAGAAGTCACTCTCTTGGTACATGTCCCCAGGATTCCACTATGAATCAGTGTAACATGGCACATGTTTTCTAGGACTATTACATGGAGGCTGAGGTCAATGTACCCCAGATCCTGAAGGAGAGAGCTGCTGCAAGAGGATGCCGACTCTGAAACCCACAAGTGTACCTTCCAGAGGGACTGGAGAACTGTTTGCACTGCTGGCTTAAGATAAGAATATGGGGAACTATTCAGCTTCTTTTTGGCTTATAGCCTGGTGGGGAGCAGGGGAAGAGTTGGGTCTCATGGGAGAACAGGGCTCCAAGCTGGTGTGCTCCCAGCAGCCCCCCCCCCCCCGCGCCCCTACCGATGTTTCTTCTATGTAAATAAAAACCTGTTTTTCTCAACACTAATTGTTGGGTCATGCACCAATGCACCATGTGCATGGACCCCACTTTTCCTGGTTACAAGTCTGCCAGAAACACAATTTGAATCAATTTTTCTTTTTTAGTTTTGTATCACTATACCTTAGACATAGCTACATTTTAAACAATGAATCTTTTTAACAGTCTCCTGAACCATATATAGTCTGTGGCTATTTATATATTAATGTATGTCTATGTATGTATGATTAAAATTCAATTGGCAAAACTTTTATCTGTCTTGGTCTGAAATCCTTCCCTTTGTATTGCTTAACCTAAGATCTACTCCCTTTGGCAAACATTGATTGTCTCCTTTTGAAATCATTACCAAACAAACCTGCCTTATTTTAAGTAGTCTTTTCAACCAACAGCCTCTGAAAATAATTCAAAACTCGTAGAGCAATCTTTTCACAGGGTGCTCCCAGGAAATGCAGATTTGCAACATCATTATTTCCAAATTGGAGGTTTTGTCTATTGGAAATACTGCCTTTACAAGGATGCCCTCCAACATTGTTGGGAAAGGCAATACCAAGTATCTGCCTGTTATAGATTTACCATCATACCTACTATTACTTTTCCCAACAGCAATGATCCCATAGTATTCCCTATACTAAACTTTTCATTTGTACCTAATTTACTGTTGAAAATAGAAGACCTTCCATAAATGTGACCTATTGAGCTAAACTATTCCCTAGAACCAGTTCAACTTTATTTTTTCCTTATGCCCCCAATCTATGATGTTTTCAGGCTACATGGAGAAAAATGGTATACCTCTAAAGCCTGTAACCAAAATAATCAAAACTTAAGTGGTAGACAAACATAACCTATCTTTTGAATAAAATCCACTTTTCGCTGGTTCGATTCCCAGTCAGGGCACATGACTAGGTTGCACGTCAGTTCCCCCGTTGGGGGCGCAAGTGAGAGGCAACCACACAGTGATGTTTCTCTCCCTCTCTTTCTCCTTTCCTCTCTCTCTAAAAATAAATAAACAAATAAACAAACAAATTAATTAATTAGTCTTTTTTTTTTAAATCCACTTTTGACCATAAATCCTAGGTTTTCTTACCATCTGTAATAACAAGGCAAAACCTTTATAGCATACACTCTCATGCCAGATTCACAGAAATCATGTACTCTATCTTTTCAGCATTCCTACTCTTAATTGCCAAACCAACTTTTCCCAGGAACCCTGGACCATACCACACACTGATAATCGGCTCAATGATATCATAAGGCTGCCTGGTAATAACTCTTAATTTTTCTGGAATTTGTTCAGACTTTTATGTGCACCCTATGGATATAGTTTTGTTTGTGGCTATAATAATGCCCCCTGGGCCTATGAATGCTTGGATTCTTGGAGGATACATGGACAATGCGTCCTAGAACAAATAACCATTCCCTTTACCACCCTAAAATTAATGCCAGGTCTGACACCCTTACACAGACAAAGGGGGGGGGCACTTTCTATTATAGAAGATTAGCCAGATGAAGATTCCTCTGAATATGAAAATAATAGCTTTGACATTCACAAGTTGTGACCTCAGAGCTGATTATTCTGGCAATCAATTTAATTGCCTTCTTAGGATTTGGAGCACTTGGTTTGGAATATTGACAGCTGACTATGAAGTTATGCTGTGCAATTTGACTAGAACAGTTAATAGAATTGCCCAACCCACCACACTGGCTGAGGATTCCTTAGCCTGTGTAGTACTTGTCAACTGCATTGCTCTTGTCTATTCACTTGCAGCACAGAGTGGTACCTGTGCCATAGTCAACACCTCCTGCTGTACCTGGATAAATACCTCTTCCCAAGTATAATTAGAAACAACCAAGCATCTTAAACTTACAAAGTCCTTTAAAGGGCACTGAAAAGTCATCACTGGCATCCCTAACTGGTTGGAAATTAAATTTTCCAACATTTTTTCCACTGGCTCCCAACCAGGGCCATTTTAAGGTCTGATTAAAAAATTGTTATAATTACTGTTCTGATTTGTTCAATGTTCCTCACTGTCAAATTGTTGATGTGCCATATAACCAAATATCCTAACTCCACTATCAAAACTCAGATAATAATTGCTCAAAGACTTGAGATGATTGATCAAGTGTTCCTCCTTGAAGAGTAATTCACTTTGAGATCCTGGTTGCAGACAACTAGATGTGAAGACCATGCCTAAGACTCACTTGCTTGGGGCCTCCTTGGTGCTCAAATGTGGCCCCTGCCCATAGACTCTGATTCTACTCCAGTAATACTTCAACCCCCTTACGTGGTACATGACCAAGTATCCTGACAGCTCTACACCAAAATGCATGATCAATATGTTCCCAATAAAATTTCGATCAAAATGGAGAAATGTGAATAGAATCATCTCAAACTGAAATCAACAATGTCATGGGTCCCCAAATTGGAGTCAAGAGTCCATTAGGGAAGTCTGGCTTATGAACATCCACACCCACATAAGGTTTGAACTTCCGGATTTCATGCTTGCCGTAGAAGCACTTCTCGTGAAACTAGAGTCTGTTTCCATGCCGATGCTTATCTCAGTCTCACCACCCAGACCTGACCAATCATTTTTGAACTAGTCATCACACCATGTTAGACAGCAAATAGGAAATGCCTCTTTTGTTACAACTTGTGGTTTTTCCCTGTATAATCTCTGGCTTTCTTTGTCTTTTCTGGAGCACATTCCATGTCCTACCTTGAATCTGGATCTCCCATACTAACCCTGTAACACCCCAAATAAACTTTTGTTTAACTTTGCAGCTTCAGTTCTTCCTTGTTCAACACTGCAAACTGTTTTGGGTTTTTTTTGACTTTCAATATGTCTTGTAATTTTTCTTAATAGGTGGATATGATGTACTAGTAAAAGGAACTGCTGTAAATAGGCCTTTAAAAATGTGGTGGGAAGGTGTGGGGGTAAGGGAAGCATTTTACAGTCCTACAATTTGATCTTAGTCTTTTAGTGAGCCTGCATCTCTGGACTGTGAATACCACATGCACTCAGTTCCCCTGCCTCCCGCCACCCCTCACCGCACACCCTTCTGTGGGACAGGATGGCTAGAGTGGACTGGAATTGGTTGTTTTCCTTCTCCTAGATCAGTTAGGCTCTGATAAAATCCCAGCAGGCAAAGCCCTGCTTAAGCCTGCAGAGATTGTAGTCAAAAAAATTACAGCGTAGGTCACGTGTATCTGAGAGATATATTCACTACTAGTATGTGCTAAAAAGAAAAAAAATTTTTTTTAAACACTGCAAATTTGCATTTATTATATTTATATAATAAAATACATGATTCCTTATTTTGTTACAATCTAGAAATTATTAGACATATAAAAACATAAAGAATAAATTTTTTCTTTTCAAATAACGGAAACATGGATATTGCTAAAAAATACAACCAAAAAATGTCTTTAACATTAATCAGAATCTTCAATAGTTGGCTTTAACAAAAAAATAAAATAAAATAAAATTGTAAGTCACTGCAAACAATTTTGCTATGCTCAAGGCATAAATACTTTTCACAATACTTGCAAAAATATTTTCATTAGTGACTCAAGTAGCATTTGCTGAAATTCTTCAAGATCTCTTGGATTATCAAATTGATATATTTTTCCAGCCATTTTCAATGGTAAATGAAAAAGAAATACAACACTGACCAGAATTTGCAGTATCGTTCCAACACAATTTACTATTGAATATCACACACCCTTACAAAACACATGTTATAATCAAACTGATGGCTTAAACGTTATGGCTTAACATCAGTCATGCACAAATACACAGCTAGTCATGACCTTGAACCTATGCACCTTATATATGTAACAATATTTAAGAAAATTGTTTGTATCAGATCAGTGTGACATCTGCAGGGTTAGTTTCTCCTAAATGCAGACCTTGTTAAGAACAGGATGTCCTGGAATACTTCAAAATAGTTCCTTTTTCCCTCCACCAGAACGAAGTATGAGAGAATTTTTCGACAGTATTCACTAGGAGAACATGGTTGAGTTCCTGGAGGTAAAATTCACAGAAGTGTAAGAGGCTCCTCAATGATTGAGTCCCCCTGGAGTTTTCTCTCTCAGACTTAACCACACTGCGCCTCCAGCAATTCTTCAGTTATAGTTCAGGTTTCCCTTCCCTACCACTGGTTCCTACAAAGGTTTCAACTTGCGGGTTTCTCTCTATTAAGTTATGATTCTCTTTATCTCTTCAATTTAGGGGCCAGTGGACTGTCTTAAGACCTCACTTTTCTGATGAAGTTAAGAAGAATTGTTTATTTTTTCTGTTTTTTTCAGCTTTCTACTTGTTAATAGGACAGGGTGGCAACTTCCATTTCAAACCAGAAACTAGAAGTTGTAATTTTGTTTTAAAAAGATGGTTAGAAAGACATTAACACAGACCATATTCAGAATGCTAATTTTCACTACAAAGCAAAAAAAGCAAAAATTCAAAATTATACATATATACATTCTCATTAGAACAAAGATATAAGCAAAGAACAGAATAAAAGAAAATATATCAAAATTAAACCCAAAGTGAGAGGATCCAAGATGGCAGAGGAAATACAACAAGGATGCCAGCCTGTTAAACCAAGCACGCCGTTGTCCGGGGACAGCCAACTGAGCTGGAGCCTGCAAGTCCTTCCCCATGTGGGAAGGCCACCCTCCCCTCCACACCCCCACACTTATTAGGGATTTCTGGACTCAAGGGTAGGTAGGATGACGACCATGTCCAGCTTGAAGCAGTTAGAGGAGCATGAGACCTTCGCCCATCATCCTTTATAAGATTATAAAGGGTCTTAAGTCTGAGAGGGGGGGAACTGTTACACAGCAGGGGTCCCCCTAAAATAATTAATTAATTAAACCCAAGGTTATGTTATAACTATGAATTTGGGGATGGAGAGTCATTTGTGTTTCTAATTATCTCCAATTTGGTTATATAAAACGTGCATAATTAAGGAATGAGATAAATATATCCAAAAAAAATGAAAGATGATCAAGAAGGGGAAAAGGTTAAGAAAAAGAATACTATAGAGTAGGCTCAAGAAGAAAAATATATTCTGATTTGATTTTGTTTTTAAAAGAATTCTTATTTATGTATTTTTTCATTATAAGTGATCCATATTTATAGCAAAAAAATAAAAGAAAAAAGAAAATGAACAAACACTAATTATACATAAACTCACCACTCAATCAGTGCAAGCCTTTTTTTCAAAGATGATGGAGCATAAATGATGGAAACATAGATAAAGTATGAACAAGAGGGACCTCAGCCTCACTTAGAAATAAAACTGACCCTGGCCCGTGCAGCTCAGTTGCTTGGAGCATTGTCCCATAGAACAAAAACACCAGTTTGATTCCTGGTCAGGGCACATACCCAGGTTGTGGGTTTGATCCCCAGTTGGAGCATATACAAAAAAGCAGTCAATTGATGTTTCTCTCTTACATCGATGTCTCTGTCTGTCTCTCTCTCCCTCTCTGCCTTCCTCTCTTTCTGAAAGCAATGAAAAAATGTCCTCTCGTAAAGATAAAAAAAAATTTTAAATAAAAAATGAAGTAAAACTGAACTAGACACAAGCCTTTAAGGGTTCCAAACAAACTTTGTTTCCTAATTGTGGTAAAATATATATATATTAAATGTAAATTTAGTCACTGTAACCCTTTTTAAGTGTGCAATCATTGTAATTAACTATATTCATAATTTTGTACAACCATCACAACTGTCTATTTCCAAAATTTTTTATCACGCAAAGCGGAAACTCTGTATCTATTCTTCCTTCTCCCCAGCTTCAGGTAATCTCTAATCTACTTTCTGACTCTATAAATTTATATATTCTGGATATATATAAGTAGAAACATACATACAATATCTGTCCTTCTGTATCTGACTTATTTCATTCAGATGTTTCCAAGGTTCCTCCATGATGTAGCATATACCAGAACTTTAGTCCTCTTTATGGCTGAAAAATAATCCATTAAATATATTGCTCTCATTTTTTAAGGTATTAAAAACTCTGAGCTCATGCAAAACTTGATATATTTAATGTTGGAGGATTATATATGTGTGAATCTTCATTCATCTGTAATTTATCCATTTTTCTTTTGATGGACATTTGGGTTGTTTCCAAACTTTTGGCTAATGTGAGTAATGCTACTGTGAACACTGGCACAGAAGTGCCAAGCAAGCTTTTAATAATTTGCTATTGCTGGAAAATCGGCAGAAGGACCGTGAAGGAAAACACCAACAGAAGTGGCCAAAAGCAATTACCACAATGGAACTGAATAGAATATAAGACATTAACTATATGCTTTTAATATTATTCTTTAATTTTTCCAAATATTCTTGAACAAATGTGTATTATTTGCATAAACGAGGGAGAATCATTTTTATAGAGTCCTTTGTCATGACAGGATATATATGTTCTAACCTGCAATCCTGACCTCAATAATCATCTCTTAGTACCTTGCATCAGCATTGTGTTGCTTTCTCCTTTTTATTTTCTTATTGTTTATTTCAAAATGGTCAATTTCAATGTAAATATTTTAAAAATCATTAACTTGTACCTGTACATACCATTATTTGTCCTCATCCTTCAAATTGTTGGAAATTCTGAGCCCATAGAAAAACTTAATATACAGCTGAATAAACATGTGAAAAGCAAAAAAAATTATACTCAACCTTGTGCCAATAGAATTTAAGGGTGGTGCAAATGTAATATCTATCTTCAATATTTTAATTGTTATAAGAAATTATTGTTCAAACTCTGTAAACATTGGTATAAACATTATATAAATAGCAATATCCTGTATGCTTTGAATATTATCAATAAATATATAGAGTGTGGGTTTTAACACATAGCCTGTAGATATCCACAAAGAAAAAGTACAGACTGTCTTTCACTAAAGTTAACAGCTGTCAAAAATGGAAGGGAAGCTAAAGCACTGGCTTCAACAGGGATAAAAAAAAAAAAAAAAAAAGAACAGGAATTACAGTGAAAGGGAAAAAACAGGAAATAAGGGCAACACTGCTGACACATCTCCTTCCTCTAGATGTCTGTACGACAGACTTCTCTGAGTTGATGTATTTTCTGTAGGCCTACAGCACATTCCCATTTCTCTCTGATCCTCCATGCTTCTAAAGCTAAATTTCAAAACAGCAAAACTTGTATGCAATGATATACTATTGTTATTGCTACAACCATTATCTACTGTATGTTTTACTACACAGACACATTCATTATCTTATTTAATCCTCACAGTACCCCTGAGCTTTTACTGAAGTTTATGGAAGTTAAACAATTTGTCCAAGATTCATTAGTTAATAAATGATGGAGCCAGGATATTAAACATTCGGTCCTAAAACAAAATGCCCTAACAAGTATAAATCACTGATAGCAAGGGGTGCTAAAATTAACAGTTATGTATAAAAGTAAAGACACAGCAAACACATCAGAATATGTCATGACCCTGAGCATTTTATTTGACAGATTGACAGGGCCTGCCCAAAACCAATCTGATTCTGTATTTCAGAAATTCAATTAACTAAAATATTGAGATGGAAATTATATTTAAAAATAAAACTCTCAACATATCACATAAAAATTCCTACCTCCTCTGAAAATAGCCTATTATAGACTTTAATCTTTTTTAATCCATGTAAATACTAGTGTAAAAAGAACTGAAAGAGAGTCCACAAATAATCCCATGCCTCTACAGTCAATTAATATTTGACAAAGGAGACAAAAGCATACAATGGCATAAAGATAGTCTATTCAATAAATAGTAGTGGGAAAACTGGACAGATAAGTGCAAAAAAAAATTAGATCACCTTCTACACCATAACCAAGAATAAACTCAAAATGGATTTAAGACTTAAATGTTACACTCAAAACCATAACAATCCTGGAAGAAAACAGGCAGTAAAATTTCAGACATTTCTCAGAGCGATATTTTTTTCTGATTATCTCCTTGGGCAAGGGAAACAAAAGAAAAAATAAACAAATGGGACTATATCAAACTAAAAAGTTTGTGCAGAGCAAAGGAAAACATCCAAAGAATGAAAAAACAATCCAATGAAATGGGAGAACATACTTGCCAATGGTATATCTGATAAGGGGTTAGTATTCAAAATGTATAAAGAACTTACAAAACTCAACACGCAAATAAACGAATAATCCAACTTAAAAATGGGCAAAGGGCCTGAACAGACACTTCTCCAAAGAGGACAATACAGATGGCCAATAGACATTTGAAAAAATGTACAACATCTCATCAAAGAAATACAAATTAAAACCACAATGAGCTACCACCTCACACCTGTCAGAAAGGCTGTCATCAATAAATCAACAAACAACAAGTGCTGGCGACGATATTCAGAAAGGGGAACCTTCATGCACTGTTGGTGGGAATGCAGTTTGGTGCAGCCACGGCAGAAAACAATATGGAGTTTCCTCAAAATATTAAAATTGGCACTGCCTTATGAACCAGCAATTCCACTCCTGGGAATATACCCAAAGAAACCCGAAACACTAATTTGAAAGAATACAGTAGTCCCTTTATATAGCGGTTCACTTATTGCGGCCTCACTGTATCACGGGTTTTTTTAAATATTATATTTAATTATTTATCGCGGATTTTTTGCTATATTGTGGGATTTTGCGGTACTGTATACGTATGTTGTTAAAGTCATGTAGGTTTAAGAGTGTAGAATAAATGTAACGTTCTTACTTCGCAGGGGGGTCTGGAACATAATACCCGCAATAAGTGAGGGAATACTGTATATGCACCCCAATGTTCATTGCAGTGTTATTTATAATAGTCAAGCATTTGGAAGCAGCCCAAGTGTCCATCAATAGATGAGTGGATAAAAAGGCTGTGGTACATTTACACAACAGAATACTACTCGGGTGTAAAAGTACAAAAGAAAATTTTACACTTTGCAACAGCATGGGTGGACCTGGAGGGCATTATGCTAAGTGAAATAAGCCAGTCAGAGAAAGACAAATATCACATATGTGAAATCTAATGAACAAAATGAAAAAGCAAAATAGAAACAAACTCACAGAGAGCAGGCTGACAGATTTCAAGACAGAGAGGTGGAGGAATTCAGAAAAAAAAGAGAAATAACTCATGGTAGTGGACAACAGTGTGGAAAAGGGGTATAAATGGTAACGGATGAAGACTTGATTTGGGATGTAAACACACAATATAGTGTGCAGATGATGTGAAGTAGAATTATGTACCCGAAACCTGCATAATTTTGGTTAACCAGGGTCACCCCAATAAATTCAATAAAGAGGAAAAAGGTCTTAAGAATACCAACAAGAACAGCCAAGATGGAGGCATAGACAGACTTGCTGCGTCTCCCTCCACAACTAAGAAGGAATACAACTACCTCAAAACTAGAGACAACCAGAAGTTCCAGAAAATTAAACTGCATGGAAGTCCAGCACACAAAGATATAAAGAAGAAATACTCATCCAGACAGGTAGGAGGGGCGGAGCCGACGCGGTGTGATGACAGCAGCGGAGGCAGTGGCAGGTTGGCAGAAAGTGCAGTCATGTTTTAAAAAGTCAGGAGGGACACCTGGGAAGCGTTCCCAGCTCCTCACCGGACCTAGCAGCTCATGGTCCCAGCACCAGGGAAAATCAAGCCTCATTGCTTCTGACTGTGAAAACCAGTGGGGGTTGGGATGGAGGCAGAAACTGCCGGTCTCTCAGCAGAGTCCGCTTGTTTAAAGGGCCTCACGGTCCTAGAATGTCCACAGACCCACCCACTCTGAGAACAACGGCCAGAGCAGCAGCTAGAGGGGCGCCAGTCCGGTGCAGAAGTGGGAGAGGTGCCTGGAAAAGGGGCAAGTGATGGGCAGGCGGCTTTGTTCCCCCTCGGACCTCTCCCCCACATACAACGCAACAACGTGGTGAAGCAGGTCGCCCTGTACTGACCAATCCCTAAGGCTCTGCCTCTTACCACGTAACAGGAGTGACAGCTCTATGTGGGATGCAGAGGCAAACAAACACAGGAACCTGTCAGGACGAGGAGACAGAGAAGTATGGCCCAAAGGGGTAATGGATCAAGGTTCCAGTGGGAGAACTAAGCAATGAGGAGATAGCCAACCTCACAGATGAGGATATAGACAACCTAACAGACACAGAATTCAAAACACCAGTGATAAAGATGCTCACAGGCTTGATAGATATGCTTGAGTACGGCAAACGCATAAGAGAAGAAGCGAAGGCTATGCTAAATGAAACGAAGGAAAATCCACACAAAACCAATGGTGAAGGGAAGAAAACTGGTGTTCAAATCAATGATTTGAAACATAAAGAAGAAAAAGACAGTCAACCAGTGCAAAATGAGGAAACAAGAATTTTAAAAAATGAGAACTTCCCAAATTTTGCAAAGGAGATGGACATACAGGTCCAGGAAGCATGGAGGGTCCCGGGTGAGCTGGACCCAGAGGGAACCACACCAGTACATATCATGATTGAGATGCCAAAGGTGAAAGATAAAGACAGAGTCCTGAGGGCAGCAAGAGAGAGGCAGAGAGTTGCCTACAGGGGGTGCCTATAGGACTATCAGCTGATTTCTCAGAGGACACTTTGCAGGCAGGAAGGGACTAGCAGGCAGTATTCAATGTGATGAAAGGCAACCTGCAACCAGGATTATTCTATTCAGCAAAGCTATCATTTAGAATGGAAGGGCAGACGAACTGCTTCCCAGACAAGGTGAAGCTAAAGGAGCTCATCATCACCAAGCCATTATTATATAAAATGTCAAAGGGACTTACTTAAGAAAAAGAAGATCAAAACTATGAACATTAAAATGACATCAAACTCACAACTATCAACAACTGAATCTAAAAAGTAAAAACAAAACCCAACTAAGCAAACCAGAATAGGAACAGAATCACAGGTATGGGGATCATTTGAAGGGTTATTAGCTGGAAGGGGGGAAGGGGAGAAATGGGGAAGTGGTGCAGGGATTAAGAAGAATAATCAGTTGGACAAAATAGACAGGGGGATGCTAAGAATAATATAGGGCTTTTTTTTTTCCCAGGCGGCCGCGAAGATGGCGGACATTCAGACTCACCAGGTTCCTCTCCCTGCAGACGGAGCGGGCCTACCAAAAGCAGCCCACCATCTTTCAAAACAAGAAGAGTGTTCCGCTGGGAGAAACTGGTAAAGAGAAGCTGCGGCGATACTACAAGAACATCGGTCTGGGTTTCAAGACGCCCAAGGAGGCTATTGAGGGCACCTACATTGACAAGAAATGCCCCTTTACCGGTAATGTCTCCATCCGAGGGCGCATCTTGTCTGGCGTGGTGACCAAGATGAAGATGCAGAGGACCATAGTTATCTGCCAAGACTACCTCCACTACATCCGAAAGTACAACCGCTTTGAGAAGCGCCACAAGAACATGTCAGTGCACCTGTCCCCCTGCTTCAGAGATGTCCAGATTGGCGACATTGTCACCGTGGGTGAGTGCCGGCCCCTGAGCAAGACCATGCGCTTCAATGTACTCAAGGTCACCAAGGCTGCTGGCACCAAGAAGCAGTTCCAGAAGTTCTGAGACTGGATACCTGTTCACTCCCCCAAAGGAAATAAAGTTATTTTCTCAGTCAAAAAAAAAAAAAAGAATATAGGAAAGGGTGAAGCCAAAGAACTTATATGCATGACCCATGGACATGTACTAAGGGGTGTGGGATTGCTGGAGGGAAGGGGGTTACTGGGCAGAGGGAAGCAAAGGGGAAAAAATTGGAACTACTGTAACAACATAATCAATAAAATATACTTTAAAAAAAAGAGGGAAGGAGATAAAAGAAAACAGAAAAAGACAACCAATGGCTACCACATCACAATTACATGTTTATTATTGCCAGTAAATGGAATTTTACGAAGGCTAATTCCAATTAATTTAACTTGTTTACTAGACTTAAGGGTTTTTTTAATCTTCCAAATATAAGATACCAATTTTCTTGTGAATTTTTATATTTAATGATACAACAGTATGAGTTTATGGTATAATACTTGCAAATTTGTATGTATGTTCACTATTAAAGAACTTTACTGAAGGGCATCACATTCACTGCTCTGTAGCTAACTAAATTCCCTAGTTCTACTAAATGCCACAGAACAAAAATATCTTGAGTCACATACAAAGTTAACACACAAACACACACATTTTTCCAACCCATTCAAAACATCTAAGTATTGATGACTTTATATACTCTCTGACCAAAACATTTCATGTGAATAAGGTACCAACCAGTTTTAGCATTATAAATGTTTGAGATATCCAAAATTATACTAGATTATAGCATGCAACTAACTACCTTAAGAAATTAGCATTCATTTAGCCTTTGAACCACTTTAAGACCTATATAAGTTCAATTTCATTCAAAAATTTAATAAAATATTTTAACTGGCCATTTCATCTACTACCTAGTATTGAAAGGTTTTTCATATTATCACATTCAGTATATTCATTGCTATGTTATACTTATTTCTTAAAAAGAAATAAACAATGACCCTCTAAACCACCTTGATCAAATAACAAAAATTACCATGAGCTATGGATCTAAATTTTTTAAATCATGCTTAAAAAAAAAATGACATGGCTGGTGTGGCTCAATGGATTGAGTGCCCACCTATGAACCAAAAGGTCACCATCTTGATTCCAGTTAGGTCACATGCCTGGGTTGTGGGCCAGGTCCCCAGTAGAGGGCATTCCAATTGATGTCTGTTTCTCTCTGTCTCTCTCTCTCTCTCTCTCCCTCTCCCTCTCTATCCCCCTTTCTTCCCCTCTCTCTGAAAATAGAAGTTTTCTTTTTAAGTGATGTCTAATTTAATGCTAACACACTTCAGTAAACACATTCAATTTAAAAAATACAAGTGTACAATCTCTCCTGCTACTATGCCAACCTAAAACATCCAAAGAATAAAATAATCAGTGTTTATAAACACATACAGAGCATCAAATAACAGCTTTATGAGGTAAACAATATATTCCTTATATGAGAAAACTGTCTTACAGGTAGTTTGGGTAATCCACTTAGTCATTCTAGTCATTCAAGTGAATAAAAAACTTCTGGTCATGATAGCAGTGTAGGCAAACATGGTTCGCCTCTTCACACAACCACATTAAAATTACAACTAAAATATAGAACAAAAATCACTCAGAACCATCAGAAATTGAGTTGAAAGGAAGTCTGAGAATTATGAAATTAAAGCAACCACATCCATACAGACTGGGCTCAGATGCAGAACAGGCTGGTCCCACACCCACAGGTGGTAGATAAACATTTGGGAGGGATATCTCAGGAGGCAGGAGTCCCAGACCCACAGCAGGCCCCCCAGCCCAGGGTTCCAGTGCCAGGAAGGTAAGTCCCTCTAACTTCTGGCTGCAAAAACCAGTGCGGATTGAGTCGGTGGAAGAAACACCTGGAGCCCCAAGCAGTTCCTCCTAAAGAATCTACACAAGGACTCACCTCCTAAAACTCTCTCTGAGCTCCAGCACCAGGCTAGCAGCTTAAAAGGCACCAGTGGTACACAGGGAGGGAACTGAAGTGTCTGACATCAAGGTGAGCAGAGGCCATTGTCCCTTTTCTAAACCCTCTCCCAACAGAGCCAGCAAGCTGATGCCATATATGAGACTCCATCAACCTGGCTAACATTGTTTGACCCACATTAGAGATCCCCAGAGACTCTGCCTATCCCAACTTATGGACCCACCCAAGCTGCGTTTCCATATGAATGCCTGGTCTTGGCTCCTGCTTCAAAACATCCTAAATCCTATCAAACAAGCAACCCCTTGCTTCAGTGAGCCCCAGACTCAGCACTAGCAGAAACCAACCTAGTTTCACAGCTTGGCTTCACCTGGAAACCTCCAAGCCCAGCCCAAGTAGCAGCCATCTGATTGCTTTATAGCTCAGGCAGGATGGCCCTAGGCAGAACACAGGTGAGGGATGACTGTGGCCTGCACCACCCAGGAAATCCCAGGGCCAGCACATCCAGTGGACAGTTACAGACCACGTCAGAGCACAAGCACCCTGCCCCTGCACAGCTGATCCTCCATGGAGAGTGGAGGTTGGTAGTCAGTGGTCACAGCCAATCCTTACAGCTGACTGGCCTGGGTAAATCCCTCCCACTGATCTGCCAACAGCAACCAAGGCTCAGCTACAAGAGGAGGGTGCACTCAGCCCACATGAAAGGTACACCTCGAGTATCCAGCTTGGGTGATTAGGGGCGGCTGTGACACTAAACCTTACAGGACACATACTACATTAGGCCACACTACCAAGACATGGAGTCAAAACACCTCTACCTAATACATAGAAACAAACACAGGGAGGCTGCCAAAACAAGGAGACAAACATGGCCCAAATAAAAGAACAGTTCAAAACTCCAGAAAAAGAACTGAACAAGATGGAGATAAGCAATCTATCAGATGCAGTGCTCAAAACACTGGTTGTAAGGATGCTTAAGGAACTTAGTGAGGACCTCTACAGTATAAAAAAGATCCAGTCAGAAACAAAGGATACACTAATTGAAATAAAGAACAATTTACAGGGAAACAAGAGTAAAGTGGATGAAGCTGAGAATCAAATAAATGATTTGGAACACAAAGAACAAAAAAACAACAACCAATCAAAACAACAAGAAGAGAAAAGAATCCAAACCTTCAAGGACAGTATAAGCAGCCTCTAGGACAACTTCAAGCATCTACATCATAGAGATGCCAGAAGGAGAAGAGAAAGAGCAAGAAATTGGAAATCTCTTTGAAAAAATAATGAAAGAAAACTTCCCTAATTTGGTGAAGGAAATAGACATGCAAGTCCAGGAAGCACACAGAACCCCAAACAGGATGAATGCAAAGAGGCCCACTCCAAGATCCATCATAACTAAAATGCCAAAGGTTAAAGATGAAGATAGAATCTTAAAAGCAGCAGAGAGAAGCAGTTAGTTACTACAGGGGAGATCCTGTAACACTGTCAACTGATTTCTCAAAAGAAACTTTGCAGGCAAGAGGGGATTGGCAGGAAATATTCAGAGTCATGAAAAGCAGGGACCTACAGCCAAGATTGCTCTACCCAGCAAAGATATCATTTAGAATCAAAGGACAGATAAAAAGTTTCCCAGACAAGAAAAAACTAAAGGAGCTCATCATCACCAAACCATTATTAAATGAAATGTTAAAGGGGCTTATTTAAGAAAAAGATCAAAACTATGAACAATAAAATGGCAATAAGTACATATCTATCAATAATTTAATCTAAAAAACAAACTAAGCAAATAAGGACAGAGACATAATCATGGCTTCAGAGAGTGTTTTGATGGTTGCCAGATGGGAGTGGGGAGAGGGGGAATGGGTGCAGAGGTGAGGGGATGAAGAAGTACAAATAGGTAGTTACAGAATAGCCATGGGGATGTAAAGTACAGATTAGGAAATGGATCAACCAAAGAATTTATACCCATGACCAATGGGTATAAGTTTTTGTTGCCTGAGGGAGCAGGGGGTGCTCGGTGGAGGGGGGCAAAAGGGGAGGAAAAATCAAGACAACTGCAGTAGCATAATAAATAAAATGTAATTTTTAAAAACTGAATAAAAAAACTAAAACCAATACTGCTGCTATCAAACAGATTTTCCTTATTTATTATCTTCAATTCCATTTGCACTTTTCTGCATTTTTTAAGTCTTCTTTTAATATAATCACAAAATCATAATAGCTGCTATATATATTGGGCACCAAAACATACGCCAGGCACTATTTCCATTCTTCATGACCAACTTTTCAGAATAAACAGGAAAATATACATTTTTCTGATAAAGGAACAGTCCCAGAGAGGTTAAATGACAAAGCTAAATGTTTATTCCTTCTACTATATCATGCCATTTTTTTTCTGACCATTAATTATTATAATTAAATTATTCGCAACACAGAATTGTACTAGATTCTCAACAAAAACTAAGTTTGTTTTCCTTCATAGAAGAGGTAATTATAAATATGTGCAATATTTTATTGTATTACCAAATTACTGATGTAAATTTCCCCACAAATACTTTTGTATTAAAACTGGGAAGAGAAAAAAAAAAAAAAAAAACTGGGAAGAGAGAATGCTATCTAAAATACACTACAGAAGAGCATTAGGTACTACAATTTGATCATTTGAGCTGTACCTAAAATTGCCATAGCTAAGGTGTTCAAAGTTCATGGGTAAGGAGCTAATAAAACCTGTTCCCTGACCTCGAACTTCCATTGTTACAAACACAAAATTATTTGTTTGTTTTTAAAGACATATCCATATACATAATTTTTTCCTGGCAGCAACAAGAGTACTAAAATACCTGTTTCCTTACGTTTCAATTGAGTCTAAAAAAAGCACAAATTCAAAACAAGTACCTCTGAAAATGTATCACATGTTACATGAATTTTTTATTTAGTATACACAATATATCAAATACTGTGTGAAGAAGTGTTAAGGACTTTCATTCCATACAAAATATGAAATAAAAATGAATCACCACTGTTTTGTAAGACTCTAAAATGACAATAAGAATCTTCAACATAATGTTCCAAAAGGGTACATTTCACACAAATCACAACAAAGGCCTACAAATTCCATTTTAATGCTAGTCATTTTAATTACTTTTAAGTACACTGACTCTTTATTACACACACCTCCAGAGTTATCTACTTCCTTCTACACCCTATTAATATTTACAAACGAAACAGAATTCTTGCCTCCTTTCCCTCCAAAATCTACTACTCCACTGTGTTCCTTGTATTAATGATTGACACACCAATATCCAGCAACCCATGGCAGATACATGGGGGTCAGCTGACCCCTCCCTTATGTTCACTCCACACATCATAGGTCTAGAATCTATAAGATTCTTCCTCCCTATCAATTCCCAAGAACAGAAATATATCAACTTTCAACTATTATTTTATTGTGTTTTCCCCATTTCAAGTTTTGTATCCATGGTACCAGAATAGTCTTTCTGAAATTTAGTTCTGATTAGAACTATCATAGATTGCTGGCTGGAATGTAATATGATATAACCACTTGGGAAAATTGTTTTCTAATATTTTCTAAAATTAAACATACATCTGCCCTATGACCCAATAATTCTGCCCCTAGTTATTTAACCAAGAGAAATGAAAATGTATGCCCATAAAAAAATTGGTAGCCAAGTCTTCACAACAGCTTTATTCATAGTAGCCAAATAGGAGAATGTATAAACAAATCGTGTTATAGTCATGAGGCATTACTATACACCCACTTAAAAGAAAAAACTACTGATATCAGCAACAACATGGATGAATTTCAAAAACATATGTTGAACAAAAGAAGCCAGACAGTAAAGAATACACACTGTATTATCCATTTATGAAGTTCAAGAACAAAAAAATCTAATCTGTGGTAAAAGATATCAGGACAATAGGGATTAACTAAGGGAACCATGAGGGAAAGAGTCACACAGGCATATACATGCATCAAAACTCAATCAACTGTGTATTTAAGTTCTGTGCATTTTTCTGTATGTAAATTTTACCTTAAAAAAAATTAAGATTTAAAGCTTTTACTACACTCAGCATTTTTCCTTAGTATTTAAGACAAATTAATTATTAAATAACCCTTTCTTACAAAAACTATTATCTTGCTCAGAAACAAGACTATCAACTGTGTCTTCCCCTGGCTTGTACATTTTATGAAAGCAAGGATTTTGTCTATGTAGAATAGATCCCATTATCTTCCCAATACCTGTCATTATGCAAGACATATACAGGATGCTAAATATGTTTTTTGGTGGTTCCTAATGACTAAGGAGAATGTTTACAACCATTACATTTCTAGATCATTTACTGACTCATTTTTCTAATCTTGTATGTTACAAGTAAATGTACCATCAATTTTGACAACCTTTATAACCTTGTTCATCTGGCAGTAGATTAGAAGCTTCTCCACATTTTCAAAATGGCAACCAAGTTGTCTTTAACTTTGTGCTCATCTCCTACAAGTATTTCGAATAAATGTTCAAAGGCATTACATTTTTCATGGGTTTATTGCCTAAAATTCATTCAGTTTACTTTGCAATTTATCTTCTCTCACCATCAAATTCTATCTCAGTCTTCGAAACTCTCCTGGTTTCTAGTATGGCTGAAGACACTAAATTTTTCTTCTATCTTTCTCTCAGGTAGTTCATTAAAATATATTATATTGGGTTGCCCAAAAAGTCCATTTAGTTTTTTCCATAAAATAAGATACATTTTTCATTTTCACCAATAACTTTATTGATTTGGATATTTCAAGTATGCCAACTACCTCCTGTGTGGTATAACGTTACTATGAACTTCAGCTGCTCTACCTGATCATGGAGCATCGTCCAGTGAGAACTCTCCAGCACAAAACTTCACAAACCACTTTTGACACGTTCTATCAGTCACAGTACCTTCTCCATACACTACACAAATCTTTTTGTTTATGTCTCAGTTGCATTTTTACCTTTGTAGAAATAATAAAGAATATGCTGAAAATGTTGCTTATTTTCTTCCATCTTCAATATTAAATAGCTATACAAAAATTCACCAATTTTGATTTTTTAAATGCACACTGATATGACAGCTGTCATAATACAATCTAACAAAATTTGTTTCGAATGAAGTTAAAAACAACTAAGCATGACTACAGCCATATTATGGAAGAAAACGAACGTTTTGGCCAACCCAATACAATTGTTCGTATCATAATATACATTGTTCATTAAAGCTACACTTTCATCCAGTATCTGTTAACACTGCTCTAACAAATTCATTTTTTGGCACAGCAAAAGAGTTGTACCAGGCCAAAAAAGAAAGCACCTAATCAATCATCTGAGCACCAACTCAAAGGTCAAACAATATCCCTACCTTCACTTCCATATCAGTGCTTACACTCTCCTATAAAGGGGCGGGGTGGGGGTAGCAATGATCCATAATAAAGCCAGTTCTGTTCTTATTGTTCATCAAGGTCCTGGCCCAGAACAAAGGAGTTAGCAAAATCATGGACTCAGAAGACACTGAATAGAAAAACCAACAATGAAGACTCTGATAATAGCCAGTTTAACCAGCTTTAGTAAACACTTTGCAGAGTGCAACTGTGAGGGTTGGATCAGTACAAAGAACAATTAACAAGCGCTAAACCCTCATTGTCTTTGAACACTTCAAGGATAAAATGAAGACAGCACTGGCAGGGAGAGCTCTTTTGAAGTAAATAAACAGTAATAAACAGCTGGAAATTGCAACAAATAAACACACCAGGCAACTTGTAATAATGAGAAAAGGGATGACCCTTTCTGCACAAATACATGGGGCCACAATCAACAGGTTCAATCCACAAAACAAATTCATTAACCCACATGTTTCCAATGAGGAAAGACTATCATACCATCAAGATAGTAGAAACTGCCAATATTATCTTTGATTGATATCTTGATTTTATATGCAAACATAAAAGCAAAATAATTAACTTATGGAGGAGCAAAAAAAGGCTACTGGGAATAGTGTGCAGTGATTAAGTTTGTATTTTATGAACCCTATCAAAAATTAATTTGAAGAGTAACATGGGACTGTACAGCTTTCATTTCTACCAAATAAGGACATTACAGGAAACAAAAAGAAAACCCCACCCAATATCTAGCATCACAAATTTCATATAAAGAAGAGCATTTTAACACAGACTAGAAGGATGTAATTTAAAGGTAAGTACATTAAATTTTATAAAGTTAGCCTAAAAGAAAATAAATATTGAGAATAATATTTTCATTTCATCATGAACTTTATGGTAAAAACTATCTCAAAAAGCATTTGGAAACCTAATGCCTTAGTAAGTATTTTAAAGAAAAAAAGTAAAAAGAAAAACAAAGAGGCTTTAATGGTTGGTTCTAATTAATTTATCAATTTTTGTTAACTATAAACTAAGATCTCTACAACTTTATATTTAGCAAGTTTTCAATTTTTGCAGGCAGAGAATCTATTTTCAAATTTAAAAATTCTGAATATTACCTTCTCCCATGACCATAGTTAAATTTAAGTATTATTGATTGAAATGACAAAACCACATGATTTTTAAAATAATTTTTGTTACAAATAAGCAAAATTTATTATTTATTCGTTCAATATTAAATGTTTAATGCACATATGGATTTTCAGACCCTTGCAGACATCCATAGCCCAATCAGCTTCTCCAGTCACTCATCTCTTTACTTTGAGTTTCCCACAACAGAAAGTATCAAATAGCCCAATAGGCTGGCTTATCTTTAAAATCATTTCTGAGATTTTAAGATTCTGGGACAATGAGTACTTCTCAAAAGAATTTTGGGACTTCTAGAGAAAATGACCGTTTGATCCAATATTTAGGTGCTCTCCCTCCTGACATCCTATTTAGATAACAGTAAACAAATTTAAAAGCTATAACCCCACAAAGTGGAGACAACAGTGGAGGACAAATGGCAACACATTTTTTAATAATGGAAAGCAGACGATGAACTTCCATGTTAAGATAGCAGATGGACACACACATATAATTTTGCTCCCTCCCAAAACTCTAGTAAAACAAGGATAAATAAAAAAATTTTGTTGTTCTTTTGTTCTGTTTTTAGAACACAAACCATAAGGGCAGAGAGAATGCAAAAAGAGACAACAGCAACACAATTTTAGAAGCTGGAAGGAGGGTGGATACTGCTAACTGACCAGTGAAAGAGCCAAGTCAGTCAGCAGTGCTGACAACTAAAAACAAACCAAGTTTATACTACAGAATCCTCAAAAGGCTCAGGAACTACCAGGACAAAGAGGGGTAGGAGAGGCTGAAGTAAGAAAGGACCAAGTGAAAACTTTTTAAACATTTTAAAAACCTACACCATATTCTTCCTCCAAGTTGCTGCTTGACCCACCCTGTGTGTGTCAGCTGATGGAAGATTTATTCTCTCCAGAGGGTAAGCCACACATGCTGGAACACACGTAGGTATTCTAACAAAAAGAAGCAAAAGTTATGTGATCCTATATATTAAATGCTCTATGATTCATTACCCAGCTCTTTCTTCCTGAGTTCCCAAATCAATGGCAACCAGAACTCTGCCCTTCAAGCAGAAAACCAGAAGATAGGCTCTGGGAAATCAGACCAAAGCAAAAGGAAGCACTGAGACACTGGAGGTAGCCTCAAACAGCCTCAAACAGTCCACCCAACCAATGGTTTCATCTTGGCCATACTGGAATCACCACAGCAGCTTTAAAAAATACAGATGCTTTTTTGCAGCGGGTTTGTCACCAGAACACCAGTGTCATGAAAACCACCACCAAAATGGGGGAGGAAAAGACTCCTATCAACATTGTGGTCATTGGACATGTAGGTTCTGGCAAGTAAGTCTACCACTACTGGCCGTCTGATCTGCAAATGTGGTGCGATCGACAAAAGAACCATTGAAAAATTGAAAAGGAGGCTGCTAAGATGGGGAAGGGCTCCTTCAAGTATGCCTGGGTCTTGGATAAATGGAAAGCTGAACACAAGCACGGTATCACCAGATACCTTCCTGTGGAAATTCAAGACCAGCAAGTATTGTGTGACCATCATTGACACCCCAGGACACAGAGACTATCAAAAACATGATGACAGACACATCTCAGGCTGACAGTGCTGTCCTGATTGTTGCTGCTGGTGTTGGTGAATTTGCAGCAGGCATCTCCAAGAATGGGCAGACCCATGAGCATGCCTTTCTGGCTTACACACTGGGTATGAAGCAGTTGATTGTTGGTGTTAACAAAATGGATTCCACTGTGCAGCCCTACAGCCAGAAGAGATAGAAGAAATTGTTGAAGAAGTCAGCACCTACAGTATGAAAATTGGCTACAACCCTTACACAGTAGCATTTGTCTAATTTCTGGTTGGAATGGCGAAAACATGCTGGAGCCAAGTGCCAACATGCCTTGGTTCAAGGGATGGAAAGTCACTCGTAAAGATGGCAATGCCAGTGGAACCATGCTGCTTGAAGCTCTGGATTGCATCATGCCTCCAGCTCATCCACCTGACACGTCCCTGAGTCTGCCCCTCCAAGACGTCTACAAAATTGGTGGTATTTTACCATCCTTGTGGGTTGAGCGGAGACTGGTGTTCTCAGAACTGGCATAGTGGTCACCTTTGCTCCAGTCAACATTAGAAGTGAAGTAATGTCTGTTGACATGCACCAGGAAACTTTGAGTGAAGCTTGTCCTGGGAACAATGCGGGCTTCAATGTCAAGAATGTGTCTGTCAAAGTTGTTCATCATGGCAACGTTGCTGGTGACAGCAAAAATGACCCACCAATGGAAGCAGCTGGCTTCACAGCTCAGGTGATTATCCCAAACCATCCAGGCTAAATCAGTAGTGGATATGCACCTGTTCTGGACTGCCACACAGCTCATACTGCTTGCAAATTTGCTGAGACGAAGAAGATTGATTGTCGTTCTGGGAAAAAGCTGGCAGATGGCCCAAAGTTTTTGAAATCTGGTGATGCTGCCATTGTTTATATGGTTCCTGGCAAGCCCATGTTGTGTTGATAGCTTCTCTGACTACCCTCCTCTGGGCCGCTTTGCTGTTCGTGACATGAGACAGTTGTTGGAGTCATCAAAGCAATAGACAAGAAGGCAGCTGGAGCAGGCAAAGTCACCAAGTGTGCCCAGAAAGCTCAGAAGGCTAAATGAATATTATCCCCAATACCTGCCACCCCAGTCTTAATCAGTGGCAGAAGAATGGTCTCAGAACAATTGGCCATTTAAGTTTAATAGTAAAACGCTGGTTAATGATTATAATGCATCATAAAACCTTCAAAAAGAGAATGTTTTGTGGATCATTTGTGCTTTTTTGTGTGTGTGGCAGTTTTTAAGTTATTAGTTTTTAAAATTAGCACTTTTTAATGAAAATGACCAAAAATCTGTCACAGAATTGAGTTGCATTAAAACAAAGTTTAATAAGAAAAATAATAATAAATAAAAATAATAAAAAATACTGATGCTAATCTATGGCAGTAGAAATCAGAAATCTGGACAGTGAGTGAGAAATACCGAAGAAAGGAATATGAGGGAATTTTCTAGGGTTTTTATAATGCTTTTTATCATCATACTATACACTTAAAATCTGTATATTTTACTGTATGCAATTACACCTAAATTTTTAAAAATTATTGCTATTTGGGTCCTACCCTCAGAGATTCTAATGTATTTGGTTGAGCAGCAGCATACGTGTGTGCATGTGTGTACACGCATATGAACATGTGTGTGTTTTAAAGCTCCCCATGAGAGTCTAATGTGCAGGTAAAGTTCAGTGCCACTGTTTTAGACTCTATATAGTCTATATTTTCTCAGATAGGTAAGAGAAGTATAGCATCCATGAAACAAGAAAAGAGATGGAGGAATATGTAACTAAGTAGAGGAGAGGAAGTTAAAACTACAGGTCTGCAGAGGGAAATATGGCCAATAAGAGACTTGCCTCGCTAACAGAACCCCAGTGAAGCTCAGCACTTGGCAGTCTCCAGGTATACAGTCAGTGGGGGAGAGGTATGGAGCTGAAGAGTGGGTTAGTAGTTTAAAGTTTGTATAAAGTCTGTACACAGACACTCCAGTTACCCTTCTCCACCATTCACATCCTCTCGTAAACTTAATTTCTGGAAACACAGAGACTCCAGATTCAAGGAGAGAAGAGTAAAGTGATGCTCAAGGCTGAAAGCCAAGAAGTTAAGTAGAGTTACAATAGCCCCCCACCCCACCCCTCTTAGCTACCTTCCATAGTTTCAGTTACCTGCAGTCAACAATGGTCTAAAAATATTATATGGAAAATTCCAGAAATAAACAATTAAATTGCATGTGGGATGAAATCTTGCACCATCCCACTCTGTCCACTCCATCCCTCCCAGGACATGAATCATCCCTTGGTCCAGCATATTCACACTGCATACACTGCCCAACCATTAGCCACTTAGTAACCATCTCAGTTACCAGATGGATTATGAAGGTACTGCAGTGCTTGTGTTCAAGTAACCCTTATTTTGTTTAATAGTTGCTCCAAAGTTCAAGAATAATGATGCTGGCAATTCGGATATAAGAAAGAGAAGCCATAAAGTGCTTCCTTTCAGTGAAAAGGTATGTATGTGTAGGAAAAAAGATAGCATATACTGTATAGGATTCAGTAGTATCTATCCAGGGTTTCGGGCATCCATTGGGAGGTCTCGGAAAGTATCCCCTGGGGATAAGGAGAGACTCCAGTACGTATAGTGAATAGTAGCCCCACCCACAGGCCAGTTCCTTTGCCTAACTCTCAGAACACTGAAAGCCAGGAATATTATCTCCCCCCAGTTTGATTTAAATGCCTCTTTGCATGCAGCCAAATCAATTTTTATCATAGCGTTTTTCCTAGTGAACGACAAAGGTCTTTTCTTGAACATCTACAACACTCCTAAACTCTAAGTTCTTGAAGGGTAGGAACAGCATATTAATCAGCATTGTATCCCCAGAGCCCAACACAGTAATTGTCAATATACTAAGCACTATTTATCTTTAATTGGTCCTAGACACTGTGGCTACCATGCAAAAAAACAAAAAAACAAAAAAAACTTAGAAAACTAGAATGTACAAGGTGTTATTTGGACTAGGTCCTACATGAAGGTTAAAGATTTAACATTTATTGATGAAATGCTGTCTGGGAATTGTTTTTCAATAATTTCAGAACCCCCAACAAAAATCAGTTTTATTTCTGTATACCAGCCACAAATGTTTTAAAATGATTTAGAATGCTATAGAATAATATCAAATATATAAATATAAACATCAAAAGGCATACATTACTTTTACACAGAAAACTACAAAACATTACTGAGAAAACATTTTAAAGACATAAATAAATGGAAGAACATATTGTTTTCATAAATTGGAAAACTCAATGTTGTTAGGATGTCAATTCTTTCCACACTGATACATAGAGTCAACTCTAATTTCCAAAATCTGTAGAAATGAACAAGCAGACAATGAAAAAGCACCACACATTGCAGAGGGGCAAGGACAGTATTTTCAATAAATGGTGCTGGGGCAAATAGACGCCCATATGGTAAAAAGTAAATCTTGACCCCTACAACCCATCTGTAATCTACTGTAAATTATACACCTTACATGTGAAAAGTAAAACAAAATGAAACTCCTATAAGGTAACACAGGGAAATATCTTCATATTCTTAGGCTAGGCATATTTTTCTTAAACAGGGCAGAAAAAGTAGTAATCATAAAGGAAAAGATTAAGTATATTTTATTAAAATTGAGAATTTCCATTAATCAAAAAAGGCCATTATAGAGTGAGGAGGCAAGACATAGAGTGGAAAAGAAAAACTTTATATATATATATCCTAGAATTGACTCATGGGAAATACACACACACACACACACACACACACACTCAACCCAGTCATCAAGAAAATGCAAAATAAAACCACACTGATATATTACTGTACCTCTACCAGAACACCAAAAGTTTTAAAAAGTGATAAGCATGGGTTAGAATGTGTGGTAACTGAAATATCATTCCCTGCTAACTGATACGACTTTGGGGAAACGTTCAACAGTATCTAATACTACAGTTTTATCATTCACATACCTCACACCCAACTATTCCACCACTGGGTATAAATCCCAACCAAGTAATGTTCTGTTTCTTGATCTCCGATGGTACCCGTAGGAAAAATTCTTTACCTGCACGCTCAGGATTGTGCACTTCTCTGCATATCACACTTTAATAAGTTTTCTAAGATTTTTTTGACACAAAGTCCTCAGAGACCTAAGACTAGTATGTTAGAAAAGGAGCTTCTATTACAGAAAGTTTACTAATAAAATTAAAAAACAAAAATAGCTACTATCAGCCCAGAATAAAATCAAAAACTATCAACAGATAATTTTTCTTGATCTTCATGAAGCACTTTTTTCTTTCAGCAAAGAAAAGAGTTTATTATTCTACACTGTAACCAAAAAAAAAAAAAAAAAAAAAAAACGGTATCTGCGCAAGAAAATGCTGCTTTTCAAAATCACCTCTAAAAGCAATGCATGAGAGCAAAGCCAAGGAATCATTCCAAAAGTTTTGGTTAACTCTTTGGTGAAAGGATGTCAACTGAGTTGATCTAAGACAACCGAACGACAAAAAAACACAAAGAAATCACAGCATCTATGAGCGAACATCAATACCACAATCCAACCTACCGGAAATTCTGCGGTTCATTTGAGGCTTGCCCCGCTAGTCCTAAGGTGATTCAGTGATGGCTACAACCGCTCCCCAAGTGCATCCTTGGGAGTCATCTAGCACACCTGGCTTGCCCATCACCTGCCTGGAGACACGGCCTTGTGAAGCATTCGAGAGGCCAAAAAAAGACGCTAACTTTGCTAAGCGCGCGGGAGGTCTCGCCCCGCCAGGCCACTCAGAGGGAAAGGACTTCTGGCGTTGAGGGCGGGGGTGAAGGGTCAGTATCCCCCACAAGATTCAAAAGGAAGCGCCCCAGAGCTACCCCATTTCCCCACCTTCCTGGGACTCTACTGGAAGATCCGCTGGCCAGTTTCTTCCCAGAGCCCAGAGGAGGAGGGTCCTGGGCCGCAGGGGCCACAGGGAACTTAGGCCCCAGCGGTGCCAGACGCACCCGCCCTGCTCGCGCCGCCGCAAGTTTGGTGGCGGCCCCCACTCGCAGCGACACGGCCTCGCCAGCCTGGTGGGGCGCATCTCACCTTGGAAACGTTGGGTGGACTCCGCCGTAAACATTAACTTCCCATCCAGCCCGCAGCCGCGCCGCCGCGTCTCAGCGCCTCGGCCGCTCCTGGCTCCACCGGCTGTGCTCCCCACCCTCTCTGGAGCGCCACGCTCACTCAGGAGCGTGTAGTCTCCGATCCTCGCCCACCCCTTCGGGCGCCACTGCTGTCACAGCCACTACGCAACCCCGAGCCTGCCCGCCCCTGGGTTCCTCCGGGGTCCGCCGGGCCGCGTCAGGAAAGCCCAAAGCGCAGGCGCGGCAAGGCCTTAAAGAGACCGGGCTGCGTCTACTGCATAATGTGTCTGAGCAGGTTAGGGGCCGGACTGGCCAAGAAAAGGAGAAGCCGAAGCGATTGGACTGTGGGGAACGGGGGGCGGAGAAATCCCTCTCTCTCCTCCGCCTCTTTCAAAGCACCAGCCCTGGGCCCTGCACATTGGTGATTTCCTCGGTCTCTCACAACGCCCCTGGCATGTGAGAGCTGCACAGGACACACACCGCCGGGGGCTCAAAGAGACCCCGCGCTCGCTCGGGGCTGCGGGCCTTACACTGCCGCACCGCCCACGCGCCTGTCTCCCGGCTGCGGCCACCAGATGCAGACGCGCAGGCTTCCAAAGGCAGCTGAGCTCTCCGAAAGATGACCTAGGTTGCTCTCAAAAAAATAATCAATTTGTAAATGGCACATATGATTGCAAATCGCTCTACCATCAATCCTCTCAATACGTTGAGTTTATGCAGAGTCCGGCAGGGGGCAGAACCTGGGCACAAATATGTGAGGTGCAGTCGGGGAGTCATCCAATATCAACAAATAAATCCTTAGAAGGAAAGTACTTAAGTTTGGGAAAGAAAGTTAGTAGATTCCGGCCTAATCCCAGGAAAAACAGGCGAGAAAAACAATAGCGGCAATATAAATTACTTTCATTATACATTTAGAAGTGATAAAATGATAGTAACCATAAATACAAAAAAAAAAATACCTCCAAAATTATTTGCCTAGAAATTAGATAGCCCTGGTTATTTTCTAATTTAAATTTGTAATCTCCAAAGGGGGTCCACTGTAATAAACATTTAAGAAAAAGATGAGAAAATACCAAAAAAAAAAAAAAAAGTAGGAAGTTGAGCCATGTCCTCCACCCAGCTAAAAACTTCGAAACCCTGAAATTTTGTGAGGCAAAATTTTACATAGCTTGAAGCCATGCCATCGTTTGAAGTTAATGTCAATCAACAATTTTATTGTAAGTGAATCCATCTTGTATAAGAAAGCTAAGAGACAGCTTGATAATCTACCTTTCCCTCCTATATTTCATCTATCAGCAAGTGCTATTGATTTTATACCTCCCAAATTTTCCTTGAATCTGTCCTCTTCTATCTTTTCCATCACCATCCTAGTCTAAGCTACCTTTGTGGGGTGAGGGGGGAATACTAAAGTTTTATTCCCCCCTCACCCCGCATGAGCTTGGTTTATCTACACAAGCTTTAGCCCTTCTTTATTCTCTTCTTGACATAGGCTATGAAAGGCTATGTGACCCTATCGCTTGCCAGCATAAACCACTTCAGTAGCTTCCCATTCTCTGAGACAAAACCCGGTAACTAACCAAGCCCTTGCCTAGTCAGGTGTCTTGTCCACCTCTCAATTTCTCACTGCTCAGACCACATTCCATCCTGTTGTCTGTTCCAGCCACACTGGTCTCTTCTAATCCCTCAGAGTTTCCTCCTTCCACAGAGTTTTTGCACGGGCTTTGCTTTGGGCCTGGAAAACTCGTTCTTCTTAATCTCAACTCTAATCTCTATCTCTGAGAAGCATCTTCAGAACTCCCTACGTTGGTTCCTTCCTATCACACTGCACTGAAACTGTAATTGTATGATTATTTTGATGAATTTTTGTTTCCCCCACTGTACTACTACCTCCATAAGACCAGGAGCTTGGTTTTCTTTGCTTCATGGTTGTATTTCCATAGTTGTTCGATACATATTTGTTTAATCAATGAATGAGACTCAGAGAATGCTACAACTTGAACAAGATGTGGCTTAAGGGTTACCTAGGTCATAGAAGGGTAAAACGTCACAGTTTGACATTTGGAATGAGAGTCTGAAAAGAACTCCAGCTTTTTAAAAACTGACTTTATAGTGTTTTAGCTGGTCTATCACAAGATTCTTTGGGTAACCTTCAAAACTCAGTTCTCAGAGCACCTTGTACAAACCCCTGAAGGTGATAGGTATGGGATGGGCCCACATGAAACTAATAACACTGGTTGCTTCAAGGGAGGAAGATTGGGTAAATAAGGGACAGATCTGGGAAGGAGACTTGACTGCCTGCTCTTTTGTACCTTTTCAATTTCAAACCATGTGACTCTGTTACCTATTTCAAAATGACACAAAGAGTGCACACTGTATGATTCTACTTGTTTGAAATTCTAGGAAAGACTAAACTAATCTGTGGTGAAAAAAATCATAACTGGTTGCCTCTGGCAGGGAGCTAACTGGAAAGGCACAAGAGAACATTCTGGGAGATAAAATGGTCTATATCTTGATAGGAGTGTGAATTAAACAGGTGTATTTACTCTGTCAAAAATGTACAGTTCACATTTCATTTAGTGTTAACTTTACCTAAAAACTGTATAAAAATAAATAAAATTTATTATTTTTAAATAAGCTAACACATAGTTGAGGGCTCTCTGTGCATGAGTATTGGCTAAGGGCTACACATATATTATTTCTTTTAGTCTTCATACTATCTTTGTGAGGCAGATATTATTATAGGCCCCTTGCATATGAGAAAATTAAAACAGTAAATACCAAGTAACTTGTCCCTATTTATATAACTGGAAAATGGTGGGGCAGGGCTTTGAACCCATCAGTCTAATGCCAGAAGTGATTTATGTGTATTTCTTACCCACTAGATACAAGGGCTTTGTAGTTATTGAAATCATATTTTCTCTTAGGCTTCTCAGTAACCACAGCACTTTGCATAGTACCTGTTCAGTATATTTTGAATACATGATAAAGAACAAGCTTTGTGTTGATTTTATTGGTACAAATAAATAAATCAGTACTGTGTGTGTATGTAGTCTAAATAATCTAAATAATCAGATGTGTGTGTATGTAGTCTAAATAATCTAAAGAATCAGACAGCTGTGCTAAGTTCCTGAGATGTATTATCTCAGATGAGGTCATTGGCCTGAGGAGACAAGCTTGTACCACTGGCTCTGAGCTTCCAGCCCTATCCCTCGTTTATTCCTTTCCTTCACTCATCCTGGGCTCAATTTATTTGATGATACAGCTTACACTTTAAACTTTTGCTGAAATAGCTAAATCTAACCAGAGATATAGCTAATTCTAACCTCTCATGAGTGCTCGAGCACTTGCATAAGTGAAATTCCACTGTGTGAATTTCACACCAACACCACTTCTGCTCCGGCTCTCTGCCACTCAGCTGTTCACGCTCTGGAACTTCAAACTAGAATAGAAGAGAAAGGAAGCACAGATGCTGTGAGCAGTGCCACCCTCCTCAGAAAAGTTTAAGCAATTCAAAGTTATCAATGTTCAAATGCTGCACACACTTAACATTAATTTGTGTCACTGTCACAGAAAGGAAGGTCTAATCTCTATCCTCTGTAAATTTGGCAAGGGTTAAATCTCAGAACACCATGCTTTCAACTGCCAAAGGTGTTTTATAAGTCAGCCATGTGAGCCTCATTGCTCACAGAAAGGAAGGGCAAAGGAGGCATTCCCCTGAGAGATAAAAACTGCCCAGGGTACAGAAGAGGAACTCACCAGTGAAGTGAAACCCACTGATGAATAACACCCGACCCTCACCCTGGGACGTTGGCATTTGGGGCTTCATTAGAGAACCAGGACACCTCAGTTATGTTCTGGGATTGTGCTGTCCATACAGCAGCCACTAGTCTCACATGTGACTATTTATGTTAAAACTGAAATTAAATTAAAATTTCAGTTTCTCCATTGCACTTACATATTTCAAGTCAAGTGCTCACCAATATAGAACATTGCCATCCATCAAAAAGTTCTCTTCGCAGCAATTTCGAGAAAAGGAGAAACAACACTCCATTGAAACTCCCAGCTAATGTTCAGATATTTTTTGCTTTGGAAAAATGAGGGCTCACAATGAAATAGTGAAAACATACTACACTTAGCTCATTGATTTTCACGAATTCAAAAGGCACTCAAGCTCAAAATGCTGTGGCTTTTCCATGTACTGAGATTCTAAGAATGGCTGTAACATCACCAGTTTACGTCCATCACATTCCATTGTTTGCAAGGCACATTATCTTAGGAAAGAACATTGTTAAAGAAGCACACAATTCTATTGCAATCCCTCACCACAGTTGTGGTAAAGAACCAGCTCTCCAGCTCTAGAGTTTAGACATGGTTTATATATGTGATGTTAAAACATTCACACTATCAATCCAACAACAGCTTTTGAAATTGCACCACCAGCTTCCAGCCAAGTTAGAGGCATGGATAGACACACTGCCTCTCCCTCCACAACAAAGAAGAAATACAACTAACTTAAAACTAAAAAAAAAAAATCAGAACTACCAGAATATCAAACTGCATGAAAGTCCAACAAACAAAGATTAAAATATATATATATATATATATATGTGTGTATACACACACACACACACACACACACACACACATATATATATATATATATATATATAAAGAACTGTCCCTGGCTCCTGGCTGGTTTGGCTCAGTGGATTGAGCGTCGGCCTGCGAGCTAAGTGTCACTGGTTCGATCTTCCAGTCAGGGCACATCAGAGAAGGAAAACTCTGACTCCAAAAAACCTCCGCTGCCTTGCGGCATACCTCTTCAGGGGAAAGGCTAAGGGAGTAAACCCCGACAGAAAATCCGGAGCCGGAGTCCCTAAAGGCGGTTTGATGTTGTAGTCAACACCGGCAACTCCTGCGGCGCACCTGAAACCAAGCTGTATTGACTCCGTCTTTCCCTTGGACCCTTCAGCTGCGAAGAGAGGGGGGGTCTGCTGCATGGGCAACAGCAGACCGTCCATATCACCCTGCCCAGGCTCTGTAGCTTCAGCTTCACTGGAGAGGACACTCCAGCGTCATCACAAGATGTCGATTCAACACGGGAGGAGACAGATACCGTGTCACTCCCGAGTCGGACTGCACAACCATTCTCGGCGGTGCAGATAGACTCTTAAGAAGCTAGACCATCGTCTCTCGAGACGGATGGCTGCCGCCGCCGACGATATAAAGAACTAACACTCATCCAGCCAGGTAGGAGGTGCAGAGCCAGGGCAGAGAGGGGATAGTGTGATGGCTGTGGTGGCAAGGCAGTGGCTGCAGCAAGCAGAAAGCACAGTCACACATTATAAAAGTAGGGAGGGACACCTGAGGGGCAATCCCAGCCCCAGACTGGGCTGTGCAGCTCATGGTTCCAGCGCCAGGGAAAATAAAGCCTTATTGCTTCTGACTGTGAAAACCAGTGGGAGCTGGGGTGGAGGAAGAAACTGCTGGTCTCTCAGAAAAATATGCTTTTTTATAGGGCCTCCACAGTCCTAGAATGCCTGGAAACACACCCATTCTGGGGACCACAACCAGAGCAACAGCTAGAGAGGCTCCAGCCCCATACGGGAGATGGGAGAAGTGCCTGAAAAAGGGGCAAGTGCTGAGCAAGCAGCATGGTTTCCTCTCAGAACCCCTTCCCACATACATCGCCACAATGTGGTGAGATGGGTCACCCCGCACTGACAAATACCTAAGGCTCCACCCCTTACAAGGTAACAGCTGCGACAGCTCTACCTAAGACACAGAGGCAAACACAGGAAGCTGTCAAGTTGAGGAGACAGAGAAGTATGACCCAAAAGAGGGAACGGATCAAGGTTCCAGTGGGAGAACTAAGCAATGAGGAGATAGCCAACCTAACAGATGCAGAATTCAAAACACTGGTGATAACGACGCTCACAGACTTGACAAACATGTCTGAGTATGGCAAATGCATAAGGAAAAAAGAAGGATATGTTAAGTGAAACAAAGGATAAGCCGCGTAAAATCAATGGTGAAGGGAAGAAAACCAAGGTTCAAATCAATGATTCGGATCATAAGGAAGAAATAAATAGTCAACCAATACAGAATGAGGAAACAAGAATTGAAAAAAATAGGGAGAGGCTTAGGAGCCTCTGGGACAACTTTAAACATGCCAACATCCAAATCATAGGGGTGCCAGAAGGAAAAGAGAAAGAGCAAGAACTTAAAACTTATGTGAAAAAATAATGAAGGAAAACTTCCCTAATCTGGGAAAGGAAATAGACATACAAGTCCAGGAAACAGAGAGTCCCAAACAAAATAGGCCCAAAGAAGGCCACACCAAGACACATCATAATTAAAATGCCAAAGGTTAAAGATAAAACAGAATCTTAAAAGCAGCAAGAGAAGAGTTACCTACAAAGGGGTTCCTATAAGACTACCAGCTGATTTTTCAAAAGAAACTTTGCAGGCAAGAAGAGACTGGCAAGAAGTGTTTAAAGTGATGAAAAGCAAGAACCTACAACCAAGATTACTCTATCCAGAAAAGCTATCATTTGGAATGGAAGGGCAGATAAAGTACTTCTCAGACAAGAAAAAGCTAGAGGAACTCATCATCATCAAGCCCTTATTATATGAAATGTTACAGGGACACATTTAAGAAAAAGAAGATCAAAACTATGAGCATTAAAATGACAACAAACTCACAACTATCAACAACTGAATCTAAAAAATACAAACAAAATCCAACTAAGCAAACCAGAATAGGAACAGAATCATAGGTATGGGGATCATTTGCAGGGTTATCAGCTGGGAGGGGGAAGGGGGAGAAATGGGGAAATGGTGCAGGGATTAAGAAGCATAATTGGTTGGTACAAAATAGACAGGGGGAAGTTAAGAATAATATAGGAAAGGGTGAAGCCAAAGAGCTGATATGCACAACCCATGGACATGAACGAAGGGGGTTCCTGGGCAGAGGGGAACAAAGAGAAAAGAAATAGAGACAACTGTAACAACATAATCAATAAAATATACTTTAAAAAAAGAAAAAAATTGTACCATCAAAATGGAATATCAATGAATCGCCAGTTTCCACACCACCCGCCAAAAGAAGTCCATTCCTTTCTTGACTTTCTGAAATATCTGTTTTAAAGCAAGGTAAAATTTAGTGCAACTGGAGTAGTAATTCTACCTAAACTATCGAATTATCTGGGAACTAGTACCTTCTATATTAATGCAAATGACTAGATCGTGACCTAAAATTTCAAGTGTGCTTGCCAAAAGTGTGCTTAACCTGTTCAAACTCTAATCTTCTCATTCTTAAACTGGAAATAACAATAATAATATCTACTTGAGCACTGAAGTGACAAATGAAATAATATATGCAAGGTACATAATTATGCATTCAACAAATGGCAGCTATTATAATTGCTACTATCCAAAGTGAAAAAAAAACACCAACATGCAAAAATAAAGACATTTAAAAACAAAAAAACAAAAAATCCCTTTATCCAACCATGGGTATGGACTTGGGGGGGGGGGATTGCTGGGGGAGGGAGATGCTGGGTGGAGGGGAGTAAAGGGGAGAAAATTGGAACTATTGTAACAATATAATCAATAAAGAAAAGCTGGGAAAAAGGGGGAAAAAAATCCCTTTATCCTAAAAAGTCCTGACTCTACTACTTGCTAATTGTCTGGCTTTTAACCCCTGTAAGCTTCAGTTTCTTAATCGGGCAAATAAGGAAAAGAGTTGTTAACAATAAATGTGTTGGTGAAATGTGTTATTTCATGGTTTAATAACAGCAAAGTTAAGTGCGAACTTTAGCTAATGTTAATTAGCACTCTGTCCCAATTCCATCATAAAAGATGAGAAAACTATGCTAGAAAGGTGTTGCTTTACAGTAAAATTAACTTAGCTTTTATAAGGAACCGGGAAACAACCACTGCTGAAGTCATCACTGAAAGGCCACACGGCCATCAACACTGCCACCAAATAGAATTGTGAGCTAGTACTACGGAAACCAGTCATCTTCCTCAGCTAATCTTTTTCTCCACATGAGAAATTTGAAGCCAGTACAGATACATCAGGTCTCCTCTGAGAACGTACATTCACAAAAGATAGCCAGCAGCCAATTTCAGCAAAGAGAGAAATGGTATGGAATTACAAAAAGTCAGTTATTAATATACCTTCCTTACAGGTGTAGAATTAAACCCGGCACTTCATAAATTCTTATTTATCACTCGAATGGCCACAATACCATGAGATAATAATCTTAAAATAAAACTGAAGAAATGTTAACAAGCTGTTTCCTGTGTTTTGAAGATTAAGCGAAGTATATAAACCCTAAATCAGTAACAAAATATTTTCTGTTTCAGTAATTACATTTTTATATGTTAGTAGAATATTAAACGTTGTTTTAGACATTTACCTGCTTCCCATTAGAGTTTCTAAAGGCAGCAGTCATTTTGGTGGTAACCATTATTAGCAGAGAAGACGGGGAAACTGGGGATTTGAATTGAATTTATAGCTGACTCATAGGGAGTGCTTACAATGACTGTGCCATTGGGATCCACCCCTTTACACCCTTTCATTTCCACCCTATACATTGGTTAGGCAGTGCCTTTAGGAGAAGATGGGAATGTGGAGGACTATGCAGTAACCAAAGCTGTTTGGTCTTTTGAGTGCTGAGTTCGTTTTTCTTCCACCTTTCATTCCTCCTTCCTCCCATCCTCCTTCCCCACTTCCTCCTTCCCTTTCTTCCTTTTTTCTTCCTTCAGTGACCTGATGTGTCTCAGAATGACAACTCTATATTAACTGTTCATGTGTTTGGGGTGCTGACTCTGAGGCATTGGCTAGAAGTTTCTATATATTAGGGTGTTTCCAGCTCTTGGAATTTGATGCTAGACAAAATTATTAATTAGGCAGGGCTTAACTTTTTCTGTTTTTTTGTTTTTGTTTTTTTACTCTTTAGCTGAGGTTATAGAACACTGCCGGCTCTGTGTTCTAGAAATGGATGTTGCATTTGTGTTACTCAGGGCTATTAATTGAGAGTTTACTATGAAATACAGAAGCAAGTGATATACCTTGTGAGCAATAGCTGAGTAGCATTATTCCATTCTCCATTATTCTTTCAATCCCTTGAAAGAGAGCTGCTATATTAGTTTTAAAAGATTATCTCTCTAATGATAGTTTTCTTAAAATTTATTTATTTATTTATTTATTTATTTATTTATTTTTTAGAGAGAGGGGAAGGGAAGGAGAGAAGAAGAAAAACATTATTGTGAGAGAGAAGCATGAACAGGTTGTCTTCTGTACATGCTTCGACAGGGAAACCAAACTTGCAACCTAGGCATGTGCCCTGACTGATTTTTTTTTAAAGTCTTTCTTTTAAAATTTTTGTTGAATTTATTGGTGTGACATTGGTTAATAAAATTACATAGGTTTGCAGTGTACAATTTTATAATATAATACATCATCTGTATATTGTATTGTGTGTTCACCACCCAAAGTCAAGTCACTTTCTGTGATCATTTATCCCTCCTTTACCCTCTTCTTCTTCTCCATCTGCCTTTCCCTCTGGTAATTACCATACTGGTGTCTGTGTCTATGAGTTGTTCTTTTCCTGCTTACCCTTCATCTTTTCCACCCAGCCCCCCAACCCTACTCCCCTCTGACAGCTGTCAGTCTGTTCTCTGTATCTTATCTATGAGTCTCTTTCTATTTTGTTTGTTTATTTTGTTCATTAGATTCCACATGTAAGTGAAATCATATGGTATTTATCTTTCTCTCACTGGCTTATTTCACTAAGCATAATACTTTCCAGGTCCATCCATGCTGTCGTAACTAGTAAGACTTCCTTCTTTTTTACCGCTGAGTAGTAGTCCATTGTATAAATGTACCACAGCTTTTTTATCCACCCATCTGGTGATGGGCATTTGGGCTGCTTCCAAATGTTGGCTATTATAAATAACACTGCAGTGAACGCAGGGGTGCATATATCTTTTCGGATTCATGTTTTGAATATCTTTGGATATATTCCCAGAAGTGGGATAGCTGGGTGATAAGGCAGTTGCATTTTTAATTTTTGGAGAAAACTCCATACTGTTTTCCACAGTGGCTACAACAGTCTGCATTCCCAACAATGCTCAAGGGTGCCCTTTTCTCCACATCCTCGCAAGCACTTGTTTGTTGATTTTCTGATGATAGCCATTCTGACAGGTGTGAGCTGATATCTCATTGTGGTTTTTATTTGCATCTCTCTGATGGCTAGTGATGTTGAGCATCTTCTCATATGTCTATTGGCCATCTGTATGTCCTCTTTGGAGAATTGTCTGTTCAGGTCCTTTGCCCATTTTTTAAATTGGATCATTTGTTTTTTTGGTATTGAGTCTTACAAGTTCTTTATACATTTTGGATATTAACCCCTTATCAGATGTATCATTGGCAAAAATGTTCTCCCATTCTGTGGGTTGTCTTCATTTTGTTGATGTTTTCCTTTGCTGTGCAAAATATTTTTAGTTTGATGTTGTCTGATTTGTTTATTTATTTATTTATGTATTTATTTATTTATGTATTTATTTATTTTCCCTACCTGAGGAGATATATCAGAAAAAGTGTTGCTACAAGAAATGTCCAAGATTTTATTGCCTGTATTTTCTTATAGGATTTTTATGTCAATAAATCAACAAACAAGTGTTGGTGAGGATGTGGAGAAGAGGGCACCCTGGTGTACTGTCGGTGGGAATATTACCCCAATATATTCAATTAAGTTTTTAAAAATGATGAAGGCTATCATGAGCTTTTATTGCGTGAAAAAGAAAATATGCATGCCCAAGAAAACTATTAAAATAAATATGACAATAATAACAATATTCAGTTTAGTATTTTCTTTCTTCTGGGGAAGGAGACAAGGAAATAGGAGTGGCCCAGATATGTGCAAAAGTATCGGTGGTAATGTTTAGTAACCAGGTAAATGTCTGAGTTTAAAGCTTTCTTTTAATTGTTGAGTTTAATCACATACAAATGTTCTTTTTGAGCAAATATTACTAAAAATTGTAAAAAGAAAAACTGTAATACTATTAAAGTTCCAATTTTAGGAAACAAAAATATTCAATGAATTTTCACTCTACTTCAAAGAAAATCCAGGAGCCAAGGATTCAAGGACTGGGATATTTGAACCTTCGTACTTTTTCACTGTACTTCCCAAGAAGACTGACATTGAGTCTCAGTGACTCAAAGCCTGGGGAATATAAATAGGTCCCATCTTGGATAATGCAAACAAGTTGTCATGGCTTTTGTTAACCAAGGCTTCTTCTTCCCTACCCCTAAGGAACTGCTTCAAATTTGCATGCCTCTCATTATTTCCAAAGTGTTCTGATGCTTAGGGTGGGGAAATAATATTTTAAAGTTTATTGAATAAGTTTCTCTTCATCCCTCCAGCCATACATCCTTTTTAAAATCTGATTACAGAAACATTGCACATTAATTTTTTACAATGTGATTACAAAAAAGAACAGAGGTTACAATCACTTATAATTTCATTACCAAATGATAATCACCATCCCTTTTTTTGTTTGTTTGGGGGGGGTTTTGGTTGATTTCCTTTCTGTCTGATTTCTCAGTATATGACTACATACCTACAGATTTGTTTATTTATAAAAATGGGATCAGATTTACTGATACATTTAAAAACCATTAAATTGAATAAAGGGAGTGAGTATAGATGGAAAAAATAGGCTCAAAGACTGAGTCTTAGCTAGGGCACAATTAGAGATTGGGGAGAAGAGGAACTAATGAAAGAGATCGAGAAAGAGCAGCCAATGAACTGGAAGGGAAAGCAGGAGAATGTAAAATCTGAGAAGTCAAGAGAAAAAAAGTATTTCAAGAATACTGACAGTTGCTATTGATGGGTCAAGAGAAGTGACCACTGGATTTGGCAACATGAAAATCATTGGTAACTATGAGCTATTTCTATAAAACCATGTAGGCTAAAGCCTGACTGGAGAGGGTCCAAGAAAAAATAAGAGGAAAGAAAGTGGAATTAGAGAAACAGACAAATCTTTGAAAAGATTTTGCTCTAACGGAAAGGTGAAAAATGGAGGACTAGTTGAAGAAAGTGCTTTTTGTTTTTAAAATGATTTAAATAACATTATGTTTGGATGCTGATGGGAAAGATCTATCAGAGAGGGAAAATTAAAGATGCAGTAGAGAAGGGGAAGAATTACTGGAGCAACAGCACAGAGTAGGCTGGAAGAGATCTGGTGCCGGAGTTGAAGAGTTAGCTTCAGACGGAAACATGAACAATTCTTGTGTTCTGACAAAAGAGAAGACAGGTATATGTACACAAAAGCATGTAGCTGTGTAGATATGCTAGGAATTTGTGGACATTCTTTTCAGAATATGCTTATAATTTTTCAGTGAAACAAGAAAAAAAATGACATCCTCTGAGAGTGTGGGTGGAGAAGATATTGGCAGTTTAAGGAGCCAAGAGAAGATATGAAATAGTTGCCCAGGAGAGTGAAAAAAATAAATTCACTAGAGAAACAGAGTATTATTGCCAGGAATGACCCACTTGACATTCATGGTCATGAATTTAAAATGCAAGCACTCAGCATGGCTGTGCATTTCATTCCAGACCAACGCACCGCCTGAATATAGACACAGAGTAGGCAGAGCTACAGATGAGATGAAAACTCAGATTTTCGTCAAATGAACAACCCTTTTTCTCCAATTTTCAGCTGTATTCTTCTTTACATTATTTCTTTACTGGAAAATAGGGAGAAACATATCTCTACCAATACAAAATTTTACCACTATCTGCTCAATGTATGCCTCCTCGTTCTAGTCTTTCAGTTTCATGGTCATCAGTTTCACTGTATACCCAATTTATTCTGACCACTCTCTTTGATTCCCACATCAGTTTTCCAAGATTTTATCAAAAGTTTCACTGATTGCTGCACTCCTCCTTCTTATAACCACCTTTTTGGCTTTTTTGTGTTGGTAAATTGTGGTACCGTAAGGATTACCCTTTTCCGCTACTCTTGAATAGGATCTGGAAAACATATGAACCACCGATAGGATGTATTTACTTTCTTACTCAGATCAAATTTTTTCAGAGATAATTTGTCCAAATGATGACATAACTTCCAATAAATATTCACTGACATAATGATCTTCTTGCTTCATCTTTAAAAACACTTTTTATATGGAAATAAAGTTTCGTTGAGTTTTAATTAGAATATATAAATAGATATTACTGTTTTATATACTTGAATTTAAATTAGGGGAAGCTCATTATTAATCATGATCCGATAAAACTGGAATTTCAGGAAGGTGAAGCTTAGCATATACATGGAGAATAGATGGAGGAGGAAAATGATGATAGGTTAGAAAGTTACCCATGGTTAAATCCCTCCCATTGACCTGCAAACAGCAACCAAGACTCAACTACAAGAGGAGGGTGTACCCGGCCCACTCAAAGGGCACACCTTGAATACCCAGCTTGGGTGGTAGGGGTGGCTGTGCCATTTGACCCTACAGGACACCTACTATATTAGGCCACACTACCAAGACAGGGAGTCGTAGCAGTTCCACCTAACACATAGAAATAAACACAGGGAGGCTGCCAAAAGGAAGAGACAAAGAATCATGGCCCAAATGAAAGAACAGACCAAAACTCCAGAAAAAGAACTAAACAAGTCTCTAGTGATCATGGAAACTCGTCGTCGTCGGCAGCCGTCCGTCTCGAGAGACGATGGTGTAGCTTCTTACGAGTCTATCTGCACCGCCGAGAATGGCTGTGCAGTCCGACTCGGGAGTGACACGGTATCTGTCTCCTCCCGTGTTGAATCGACATCTTGCGATGAAGCTACAGAGCCTGGGCAGGGTGATATGGACGGTCTGCTGTTGCCCATGCAGCAGACCCCCCCTCTCTTCGCAGCTGAAGGGTCCAAGGGAAAGACGGAGTCAATACAGCTTGGCTTCAGGTGCGCCGCAGGAGTGGCCGGTGTTGACTACAGCGTCAGACCGCCTTAGGGACTGCGGCTCCGGATTTTCTGTCGGGGTTTACTCCCTTAGCCTTTCCCCTGAAGAGGTATGCCGCAAGGCAGCGGAGGTTTTTTGGAGTCAGAGTTTTCCTTCTCTGATGTGCCCTGACTGGAAGATCGAACCAGCGACACTTAGCTCGCAGGCCGACGCTCAATCCACTGAGCCAAACCAGCCAGGGTCAATCATGGAAACTACCTCAAAGCTAAAAGTCATAGGTCTGAGAGTGGCCAGCACATTCCCTGTGATAATCAGTTCCTGCTCCCTGTTTCTAAGACCACAAGAATTTCCAAAGAATTCCAACAGTGTGGTTAAGCAACATAAGAGAGAGAGGTGGGTAGGCAAGCCTATACACTCACTCTGATTTAGAAAACAACACCCTCAGACCGAAGTTTTCACTCTCCATCTTACACAAACATCTAATATTGCCCAGATTCATGATCTGCTACAATATCAGGATTTTGCAGATGGACTCTCTTAACTACTAAACATTTTAATCACTGAATCCTTCAAGTTTGTCAATTCTCTAATTATTTCTCTTTTTCGGATTATCAGAAGTCCATTGCTCCCATATTTTCTCCTTTATAATCTCATTGAAAACTCCTATTCTTAGGAAGAGAATGTTTAAAATTATTTGCTCCAATGTTATCTTTCCCAGTAGTATTGATATTTATACTTGAGTGAGACCTTTAGGTAAACGACTAGATTTCTAACCATGGAATGTTAGCCAACAGCTGAGAAGGCAGTTAGTAGCTATGGAGCCTTCCAGTCGTGTTTTTCCTGAATAACCCCTTGTTGTCACTTGCTTGTTTTGTTTGTGTCTACCCCTATTCAGGAGAAACTCCCTTTGTGTTCCAGTCCTAACACTTACCCCATATCAATTTCTAGAGATAAACCTGAAAACCAAGAAGATTATGGAACAATGTAAGAATTAGGCTTATATGTATTTCCATCAATACTGCTAGTAAGAATGAACATTAGGTATTTCTTTAATCCTTATAGTAACTCTGGGAGATAGGTATAATTATTCTTGCCATTTTACAGATAAAGATTAAGGAGTTAGTGAGTGGTGGAGCCATGTTGAAATCTAGAACCTAGTCACTGTAACAACCCAGGCCTTAACAAGTGCAGCTAAACATCCATCCCAGAGACATAGGGTACAAAGAACCCTGTGAAAGCAACAAAATCAGTTCTGGGGAGAGTTATCAAAGTTGACTCTCAGGTAACATCAAAATCCCAGTCTTAGGCTCTGATTTCTAAGAGTTACCTACTTTAAAAAATGAGGTATGTTTCTGCAAAATTTGGGCTTGGGAGGAGTTTTAAAAAACCCAACCAGTAGATTCTTTAAGGTAATACAAAAAAATCTATTCATATAATATGGGTTTTAAACTTTCAAATTATAAAGTTAGGCAGTAGCTACCTCCCTTTTGAGGTTTGAAGATTTGTTTTAGGCAGTACTTTACTTTCCAAAAGAACTCTCTTTGAGGATTATTTCAGATGTCAGCTGGGGAACCCCCTTTTCCTACAGAGAACTCACTCCCCCATTTCTGAGATGTGGGCTTGCTATTTTTGTTCCTCTTTCATTAATGCCTTCCCAGAACTCAGTCTCTCATGAGTTTTCACGAGAAATTCAGGTCCACCAACATTTTGTGGATTTTAGTAAGACTTTACTAAAGATATGTGCCACTTCAATAACTTCACTCTCCTCATTTTCCTTTCCTGTTCTCTCCACCCTACTCCTTTCCAGAAGCAAAGCAAATTCTTCACCTGGCTTTTTGCAAAGCAATTCAGCAAGCTTTATGCTTGAACTCTTCACTCCAGCACTTTATCCAAGTATTTCCTCCAGCAAATACTGTGCTCTCCCTGAGAGTAATTCTGGTAGGAAAAAAAAAAATGTATCTACACTATTGTTGAGAAAAGTCTTACTTGGTTCTGGGGAAAATGAGTTATTGCATGATTTTTTAAACACATGTGCCTGTCAAGTAATGGTGATAGCAAAATTTTAAAAGTCTCTTATATAGAAAGTTATGTTAATTTTATACTTTCGTTGGATGAAAAATTACTCTGATTTGAGTGGTTTTAAAACAAAGAGCCATCTTAGAATTTTGGTGGTGTGTTTTTTTTGTTGTTGTTGTTTGTTTGTTTGTTTGGCCTGGGCCTTTACCTATGATTGCGATGACACCATGTTTTAATGATTACTTAATGATTAAACAATCAAAGAAAGTACACACAGTGAACTAAAGGCAAACATTTCAGTTTAGTAGAGAAGTTAGAACTACACCTATTTATGCTCATACTAATGCTGACCAGAACCTGTAATTTCAATGTAAACATTCCAACTACACAGGTGAGGTTTGAAGTTGGGCAAGGTTCAATGGCTCTCAATTGCACATATCAAAAACTGAAGACAGGATTGCGAACATCAAGCCAAATGTTGTGGGTCATAGCAGATAACCAACAAGTGATGGCTGTAGCATTCCTAATAGCAAGGCATAGACCAGACAGCTTTCTGGGAAGGAAAGTAGGGTAAGAGAATAGTCTTGAAGCTGCATTTACATAGCACTTTACAGAAATTGAGTAAATACTAATTGTATCAGTGACTGCAGTGCCAATGAAGATTGTGAGGTTACTAAATCCCATTCTCCCTTTTTGATGCTACCCTGGCCCCAAAGTCTGAAATGATCTGGAGTCTTTCCTGTTTGTTGGCTACAAACATAAAGCCATTCCAGGATTGATCCAGTCCCATAAGGTCTTCAGAATATATAAATTTACTACTACTGAACCTCAGTAGGAGTTATTAATGGCAGTAGGTATTAATGGATTGAAGAGAGAGAGACAAAAATTAGGAGACTATAGCACTAGGAGATACAATCAACCCCATACCAAAGGGAAGGTGTCCATCTGTGTATTATAGAAGAGTGAAATACAAAGGACAATTGTGCCACACTATAGGTTGTCCCATATTTTAGGGTCAAATTCATAACCACACATGAACTCACCTATATAACATCCATGACCACCTTTGCTTACTTCTTGGCTTTAGGATAAAAACACTGAATTGCTGAATTGTGAAGTCTCCAACTGAAACCTACTGACTCTGTCATTAACCACCTTCTGTTCCTGAGGCATTGTCTCCATTCCCTGAAACACACACACAATCACAGACACAGCTCAAACTGACCTGCTCCTGCCCCTCTGTTATTGGAAATAAAGGACTCTTTACAGACTTCTTCCAGCCTTTCACGTGTATCCTCCTTCCCTACTTTCCAACTTTGGGGACCATAACCAGTAGCTGTACCCTTCTTCTGGTACATCTGGATGGAGAGGAGGAGGTCATTTGTTCATCCTCCCATTTGCCTTCTGCTTCTTGAAATACAGCTTTATCTTCTGGCAGCTTTCTGAGTGCACTCTTCCTCCTGGTGCACACAGGCACTGCGAACACCACCAAACTACGTATAATCAACTGTGAACGTATGCACCACACATAAATGAAAAGGTAAACAATAACCTAGGGGGAAATAGTTAATGTTATTAGTACATTAAAAACACCTACAAGTCAATAGGCAAAAAGACTAACAAGCCAATAGAAAAACTGATAGGCCCTGGCTAGAGAGTTCAGTTGGTGGGGAGTGGTCAGAGCATGTAAGGCTTCAAAGAATGTGATGAGGACTTTGGCCATTTGGGGGTTCTGAGGACAGAAGAACATGACCTGACGTATTTTTAAAAGATCAGTCTGGTTGCGTGGGTTTGATTCCTGGTCAGGGCACACACAAGAATCAATCAATGAATGAATAAATAAGTGGAACAACAAATCAATGTTTCTGTTTCTCTCTCTCTCTCTCTCTCTCATCAATCAGTAAAAAATAAAATAAAATAAATAATTTTTAAAAAATAAAAATTGATGGATTACAAACAGTTCCCAAAGTTAGCTTAAGCGGTATCAGCAAAGGCCAGGATTTTAGCTCATGTCTATCTAACTCCACAAAAGGAGGAAAATTTTAAAAAGAAGTAAGTTAAGAATTAGAACACTTGGGGTGTGTGGTCAGAATGCATTTATTGGCCTTTTTATTGTTATTTTTAAAATATAACTGTTTTATAGTGGAGGAGGAAAAAAGAGCAAGAATCAGTCCTGTTTGAAGTCCCTTCTGAAAAGTGTTTATTGAAGCTGGTGAAGAGGTGAGGAGGCAGTACCAGAGGTAAAGTCCAGAGAGAAATGGAATTTTTTTCTGAGGTCTTCTAAGCACACCTTTTTAACATGAGTCCAAGAAAGTGCAGTTATTATATAGCACACTTTCACACATACCAATGTATTTGTTATAATTATTTTACAGTTTCTCAAAGATTAGTTTGACCACTATAGCAGATTGCATTGTTAAATGATGGCTACAACAATCTCTCCCATTCCACAGTGCTTCTAAAACCACGTCACTCTCCCATTAAGAGGCAAAATCCATGTCTCTTGTCCCCTTCGGTGAGCCTTTGTGACTGCTGTGACCAGCAGGGTACTATAGAAATCACACTGTGCCATCATGCAGTTCTACCTGGCTCCCTTGGAACATTCTGTCTTAGAACCTAACCATCATTCTGTGAAGAAGCACAAGATGTCAAGATGTCACAGAGAGAGAAACCAAGTTCCTATACAACAGCACGTTCCCACTTAGCAGGCATGTGAAGGAGCCATCTTAAATGTGGATCCATCTGTCCCCAGGTCAGCTACTTTAGCTGATCCAAATGGAGCAGAGATAAGTCACTCAAATTGAGCCTTACCCAAATTACAGATTCATGAGCAAAACAAATTAGTGTTATTATTTTAAACCTCTATGTTTGAGGTAGATTATTATATACCAACTGGTAAATGAAATGATTAGAATAAATGATCAGAGATTATAGTGTGTCTATCATAATATTGTATTCATTTCATTTACTCATTCAATTTATTTCATACCAAGATCTGTTCTTTGTGCTGGGGATACCACAATTATTGCAACAGATAATGTCCCCTCCCTGCCTTCACAGAGTGCTTGAAGTAGAGAAGGCTGACAGACTATAAACAAATTAACAAATAAGTGTATAATTGCTGGGTGGCAGTAAATGCTGTGGATAAAAAGCAGGATATGTGGTGTTCCATTTCTGGTGGAGTGGTTAGAAAAAGACCTTTCTGAAAAGAAGATAACTGAATAGAGACGTGAAAGAAGTAAGGCAGCACATCAGATGGCCATCTGGGGGATGAGCTATGAAGACAAAGTGACTCGTTAGTGCAAAGGCTCTGAGACAGGAGTGGCCTGGAGGCCAGTACTTCAGAGCAGAATGAGAGAAAAAGGAGAGGAGAAGAGATGAAATCAGAGAAACTTGGGTAGGGGGTGGTCAGAGTATGTAGGGCTTCATAGAATGTAGTGAGGACTTCGTTCATTGGAGGGCTTTGAGGACCGAAGGACATGATCTGACTTATATTTTTAAAATATCAGTCTGGTTATGTGGAGAATAGATTGTAGGGGTACAAGATTCGAAGCAGACAGAACTGTTAAGAGTTTAACACAATGATCCAAGTAACAGATGATGGTAGCTTAGACCAAGACATGAAAGATGGTCAGATTAGTGTGTGTGTGTGTGTGTGTGTGTGTGTGTGTGTGTACTTAAAGAATAGCCAGTACAATATGGACATGGGACTTGATTAAAAGAGAAGCATCAAGTATAATTCTATGGTTTTTGGTGTTATTTGCTTCATAGCAAGAATATTTTATGTAAATATTTGTTCTGTTTCAGAGTTGCTCTGTGCATTCAAACATTCATATATTATGGATATGATGTCAGTACCAAGTGCCATTCAAGACACTGTGTCTTTAAGCAGAGACTCTCCAGGATGCTGATCCCCCTCTCGGAAATGCGGGAATGACTCAGCCTTGTGACCATCACTTTGAAGTTGTCTTTAATCACATATTTTTTGTTTGCAATATTCCTTTGAAGAAGGTGATCTAAGAGACAGGGAGAATCCAGAAGTTGGCTTTACTGTCATATGCTAAGGAGAATCAGCCACAATAATTCATGCTGTTTCTCTCAAAAAACATGATGGGCTTTCATGTGTGTATCTTGGGTCCTCCCTATGTGCCCAAAGTAACTGAAGAGGGAGATAAATATTATTAGTGTCATTTAACAAGTGGAATCTCGAAAGGAATTATCGAGTTTACATTTTAAGCAAACAAAAATAAAATACAACTATAGTCACTTTTGATGACTCCAGGAAAGATGAAGAAACATAATTTTAATTCCCAGGTAGGTTTCTTACCATCTAACACACTCTTAGCCAGCTACTTCTTTCTCTTTACGTATTCCAGGACCCCCTCAATGTTGTGGCAATAAGAGATGTTTTAGGTAAGCAGGATAGATGATGAATGGCCTTAAAGCAGTACTGACTTATGAAGTTTAGCAATCCTTAGACTTTTTTAACTTTTCTTAATGACTTACTATAAACCCAGTCTCCAGGAAACCATGTAAATATTACTGAATCATTTAAATATTTTCACTTTCATGTATTAACTAACCATCTGATCTAGGTGTGCTGAACTTCCCAGATTTGTCCTGAGACTGCCTTCTTTAAGTACCAAGGGCTTCCTTCGTATTTCTCATGATACGGGCTTCATCTGGCAAACAAGACTATGTCCCTTACTTCAACTAATCAGATTTTGCAAGTCTTCATTTTTTGGAAGTTTGTAGTATTTCAGGTTCAGCCTGATGACTTAGGAGATAACAATCAGTTTTCTAGCTACAGTTTCACCTTTATTTTTAAACAAAGTTAATTGTAGTTAGTCTAAGCCAAAGAACATTTACATCTCAGTCCAACAAAAATAAATAGTGGAATACCCAAAGGCAAATATGCACACTCATGAAATGCTTAGAGTATGAGGTCTCTCTTTTAGCACAGTGCAGGCAGGCTCAGACCCCCCAAGAATTGCACTGATCGCAGCTACCTGTGTTCCACTGTGGTAGGCTGTGCCATCCAGTCTTCATTTGTACATCAGGGATCGTCATGGTATCTACTAGAGTAGCTTTGCAATTAAATGAGATAATGTAATAAATGCTTAGCATAGATTCTGACACATAGTAAATTCTCAACAGATAGTTGCTGTGTCTAATAAAGAGAGATCCTGAAGCCCATTCTCTTTGCCCTACTCACTATGTCCTTGGTCAAATCTGTGAGGTTAGTGCAACAGAGCAGTCCAACAGGAAAGGGGCTTGTATCCTGTGATCTTTGGTGGGTGTGAAGTTTCCAGTAACGACCTCCCTTTGACCCAGGCAAGCAGTATCCTTGCCCTGACACTGAACTTTATAAAACCCTGCATATCACAAACACACCAAAAAGTAAATTTATTAAAGATGCATGGATATGGCTACCTCTGTCACTTAGGACTTGGCATTCAGATCTGCCCAGAAACCCTAAGCATCTGCCCTGGTAATCAACACCTTTCAGGCCCCAGGGAAATGCTATTCCACATTTCTTGTGCTGTGTCCTTGAGACAAAAGGCAATTGTGTCTAAATGTCATGAAGGTTGTGGTTTTGTGCTGCTGGTGGTATCTGAAATGGACACTGCTTTGGAGGGCAGAAGGATTTGAGAAATGGTAGTTTTTTTTAGATAAGAAGAAAAAACAGATTAACTTGTCAAATTCTTTCTGATAAGATGTGAATGCAAAGGATTCTTGAATAATAAAGTTTCATGTCTGAGAAGAGCCAAACTTCTATTTTCTTGCCTATCTTTATGTTCCATTTCCTCATTCCAGAGGTATTCATCATGTTAAAACAGATTTGATATAGACAAGATATGAGAGGCTGTGGAAGAGTAAAGTGAAACAACAGGAGGTGCTCAAATAAAGAGCAAATCAAAGTCTGGCAGGAAAATCAACTCTGAATTTGTGCTATGCAGTCATTTGATATGTGGTGTTTGCTCACTTTTAATAATGTTAGTACAAGTGTTCAAAACCCAAACAGGTCTAAATTATTAAAGGATTAAAATTTTGAACAAATTGTTTTTCTAAATTGAATGAAGCCACATGAGAAATAGTCAACAGATGTGACATTTTAATTAAAGAATACTAGAACAAGGAAACAAAAAAAGTTTGCATGATTGTGAAAAAGGAAATTCACTTTCAAATAGACCTAAAACTAGGACATCAGCATCGTGGTGGATTGAGAAAACTTCTAAGTCTCTCCCCTTAAACTTACAAGTTGAACAACTGTAATTCAAAAAAGAATTCCCTGTTCAACAAACAAACAAATCGAAGAGATCCGTGCGTTGAGACAGTTGAGGTGGTTGTATCAGAGGAACAAGGGAGACAGGGAGCGGGGAAGCGTGGAGATGGAGCGACAGATGCAAGCCTGTGCTCACTGTGGTTCTTAGCAGTGGTGCATCAGGTTGCAACCCCCACTCAGCAGCCTGTAGAGGTCCAAAGGGGCAGCATTTCTGCCTGAGGGTGGCCAGGACACAGTGCGGCTAAGCCCACTGACAGGTAGTATAGAGGCTGTAGTGGAGCAGCTGCCCTAACCAGGGGGCAAAACAAAGCTGCAGACGTGCAAACCCCACGCCCAATCCGCTCCTGCTCTCCTGCTCCTGTGGCCCACTGGGCTCCTGCTGACGTAATAGCAGTGGAGGTGTCACGTTATAGTTCTCACTCCACATTCGGGAGAAGAAGGTCAGAGGGGCAGAAGCAACATTCCAGCCTGATTGAGGTGTACAAATTGCAGCTAAACCCAGTGGAAAAAACAAAGCCTCGAACGCACGAAAGCTCTTTCCACTCTCTCCCCTCTGCAGCCAGCCTATCCCAGCCAGAACCCAGTAGAGACAACAGAAACAGCTCATACAGCATAGCGCAGCTGGCAGCCTCTGATTGCAGGGTAGCAGTGAATTTACAGGTCCTAGCCCAATACCTGCCACATCCCACCTCAGGGGCGGTGCCCTGAGACCAAAAGACCCCATCATACAGGGGATGTTCACCCCCTCGGGAAATATGGGGCATTTTCTGCCACAAGGAGCCTGCTCCACAGAGATCCCAGAACCCTTGGCAGTGCAGTTAAAAGAACTTGCACTATACTACCATCTACTGGAAATCAGAAGAAAGACCTCTACTTATCAAACTGTTAACCCATTAAAAACAAACAGAAAGATTTCAATTTCTCAAATGCCCAGGCAGAGAAATAACACTGGGGAACACAATTTTCGTTGATTTATATCTGATACTTGTTTTTGATTGACTAACTTTTGGCATCTGAATAAAAAAATGACCACAGTTTTTCTCTATCATGTCAACTTTTTAAGGTACAGAATACCCTCCCTTTGTCCCAAAAATCATACAAAATGTACATACAAAGGAAAATAAAGAAAACATTACCACAATATACTGTTTATTTAAAGTTATTTTATTCATATAAAGGCTACATATTGTTACTGTAAATCAAATTGTGTACATGTAGTAAAGTTCTACTACCAAACATACATATTAAGGTATTTTATCTTTTCAAATGACAGGCTAGGAAATGCTAAAATGAGATACTTTGAACAGTCTCCTTCAGTTGGCAAAGCTTTAACAAATTGCTTCAGGAGACCCAGTTTTATGTGCAGAGGTGAGAATATAACGTTCTTTCTGTCAACAAGTGGCTCATGTAGAATGTTTGGATCACCAGGTTTGAGGGCAGATCTTGGAGGCCAATTCGACTCCAACCAATTCTTCTCATGAGCTCTGCTGTCCCATGTGCACAGAAAACAGGGATACTTGGTGTATCCGCATTGCTGACCAGGAAGGAAGCAGATCGTTTTAAGGTCAACACAGATGATCCAACTGTGCTTGTGATATTGCAACAGATCAATGACTCTCTTTATGTCTTCATATTCTTCACAAAAATAAACTGAATGGCCAATTGGGACTGCACCAAATAAATTGCCATTGTGGAGGAGGACACACTTCAAGCTTCGCTTTGAGCTATTGATGAACAGTCACCATTCAGTTGCATTCTAGATTGGAATTCCCAATTCCTCCATTAAACCATGTATGTTATGGCAATACTTTGAAAGTACTGCAGAAATGCACTTTCTCTTGATCGAAAGTAGGATGCCTTCGCTCCTTTTTCAAGCAAGTTTTTCTCATGCAGTCTTGATGCTAGGAGTTCTGAAGCCTTTTTGCATTGTCCCAAATCTCATGCCAAATCATTAAACTCATGCTGATCAAATCCCTTATGAACTGAGTCATCTTCAAGTTCAAAATATTCATTGTTGCTGTCACTTAGTTCTTCACCATGCTCCTGTTTTTCGAAAGAGGGTAGTTCAATGAAAACTGGCACTGGGATTTCAGCTAAATGAGGCACTGGGCATATAGCTGATGGTAGACTAGGATACTCTCTTTTACATTTATTTTTCTTGTTATATCCTGACATTTTCACTATACAAAAGTAACAGTCACTTGAATGATCTCTGGGCTGTCGCCAAACCATAGGAATACCAAGTGGCAATTTATCACATGTTCCCTTCATCCACATCCGTAAACTCTCGACACGCTGCTTGCACACCTTGTGAGCGGTCCAAGACTTATCTTGATCACCACGTTTTACTTTAAAATATGCAAAATAGGCTTGCCTCACAAATGCGCTGATGTTTGTCCTTTGACTGGGAATGGTGAAACTGCCACAGATATAACAAAATAAATCAGGGTTGTTTAGACACTTACAATGAGAATTAGCAGAGGCAGACATGTCTGAAGAAAAGGAAATAAGTACATATGTAAATAAAAAAAATAAATTCTGCTAACTCCTTGTATACAGACAAGAACTTAGACTACATCTCAGAATACGATTCACTATATAGAGTGGCACACAACCTCTCACCACACTGTCTCATGTGTAACTGAATAGCCTAGACAAGTATGAACCTGTCTCTGGTCTCCAAGGTCCCCCCTCACCACCACTTGAGGGAGGTTTGCTCTCAGCCAATAGGAGAGCACTAGTGCTTACCTTCATCCAGGCTCGATCCAGCCTAGAGTGGTTGCATTAAGATAAGCTGTAGGAAAAAAACTTGATGTGATAGAAGAAAACTAACTGCAGTTTTGAAATCAGCGTGCCTAATTAAGTCTAAAACAGCTGAAAAATCAAACTCAACAGGAATTACGTTAAAAACTGTTCTCCTGTGTAATTCATCAAGTATCATATATACCACTGTAACAAGGTAGCTCAAAGGGAAAATGACAAGCCTCCAGAAAATAGACATGGGAAGGGATATGGAAGACTGTGGAATAAATGACACAGAATTAAAGATTGCAGTTCTGAAAGAAAAAAGTGCAAGAAAACTCAGAAAGGCAGTTCAGTGAGCTCAGGAACAAAATCAATGAACAAAAGACATACTTTACAAAACAGATTGAAACTGTAAAAAAGAACCAAACAGAAATTTTGGAGCAGAAGAACTCAAATGAGATGAAGAATGAACTAGGGAACTTAGGAAATAGAGCAGACCAGATGGAAGAAAGAATTAGTGATCTTGAAGACAGAAATTTAGAAATGCCTCAGGTAGAAGAAGAGAGAGAATTGAGAGTAAGAGAGAGAGGGAGAGAAAGAAAGAACTGTATGAGAACTACCTGACTCCATTAGAAGAAACAGTGTGAGAATAATGGGTATACCAGAAGGAGAAGAGAGTGAGAAGGGAACAGAGAGTCTATTCAAACAAATAATTGATGAGAACTCCCTAAACCAATGGAAAGAAATGGACTCTCAAATACAAGAAGCTAACAGAACACCTAATTATCTCAATGCAAAAAGACCTTCTCCAAGGCACATTCCATTAAAACTGTCAAAAGTGAATGACAAAGAAAGAATTCCAAAGGCATCCACTGGGGAAAAAAGACTGTAATCTACAAAGAAACCCCACTGGGTTGTCATCAGATTTTTAAGCAGGAACCATACAAGCTAGGAGAGGATGGAATCAAATAATCAAAATATTGAAAGAGAAAAATCACCAGCTGAAAATTATATACCTAGCAAAGTTATCCTTTAGAAAAAATGAGAAATACAAACTTCTGGACAAAGAAAAGTGGAGGGAATTTACCACCACCAGACCTGCATTGCAAGAAATATTGAAAGGAGCTCTTCTACTTGAACTGAAAAGACAAAAAGGGTACAAAACTGTTAAGATGACAAACAGAAAGAAGTAGAAAATTGCAACTCTTTTTCAGAAGAGTGTATCAAACACAACTATAACATAAAGGTAAAGGGGGGTAAAAGCATCTTTAAAAAGACTATAACTTCTGCAATTTGGAAATGAACATACAGCATAAAAAGGGATAATCTAGGAAAATTAAAACATAAAAGGGGAAGAGGAAAAGAAATGAACTTGCATAGGTCAATAAAGAAAAGATACAATCAGAAGAAAAATAACTATTGTACATATGAAACTTTTTTGTATAAACTTAATAGTAACCACACACACACACACACACACACATGCATGCACACACACAAATCTATAACTGAGACACATAAAATAAAAAAAGAGGAAAGAGAAAAAAAGCATACAATACCACCAAACTGAAATAGCAGATAGAAACACAAGGGAAAAGAAACAATGAAGTTACGGACCAACTGAAAAACAAAAGATAAGATGACTGTAGTAAGTCCTAATATATCAATAATCACCCTAAATGTAAATAGACTGAACTCACTAATTAAAAAGCACAGAGTAGCAGGATTAATTAAAAAACAAGACCAACATATATTGCCTTCAGGTGACTCAACTTAGCTACAAAGACAAACACAGACTCAAAGTGAAGGGGTGAAAGATGATACTTCAAGGAAATGGCACCCAGAAACAGGCAAGTGTAGCCATACTTATATGAACAAACGGGTCGCTGGTTCGAGTCCCACTCAGGGCACATGCTTGAGTTGCAGGCCTGGTCCCCAGTTGGGGGCATGTGAGAGGCAACTGCACATTGATATTTCTCTCCCTCTCTGTCTCCTTCTCTTCCCTCCTCTCTAAAAATAAATAAATAAAATCTTTAAAAAAAGACATTTGAACAAATTGAGCAACATACTGCTATTTTTGTTTCCCTTACCATGCCCCAATATTTAAATATTGGAAGAATAACAAAACCTGTATGGATATGTATACTACTGTAAGAGAGAATGAAAATATCAACACAAGTGACAGTGATTTATATGACAATATCAAACATCTAGTAATAGTATTTATAAAACAGTAATTTATCATATATGACACTGTTACATTGTTTTAATTTGATATGGAAAAATTATTCATTTCCAAATGTAAGCATTGCTTTATGAATTTTATTTAAAATTCCAGTTCCTCTTGTTTCAGCATAGCAAAATTTCCCCTAAGTGAAATTAGTGAAAATTATTTAAGAATCACAAGGTCCAAAAATTTTTTGTCCAACTTGGCATTACTATCTGTAGAACATAAATGATATGATATCTTGGTGATAACAACATAAAAGTTTTGCTAAAATGAATATACAAAAAGCTTTTATGAAATAAATATAATTTATGAATTGCATGTTTTTACCGTATTAGTCATTCAGACATCAGTAGCCTATGAACAGAACACCCAGACATGCTCAATCATAATTATATTGGGTTGTACTTAATATTCTTCTCACTCTTGGTCCCATAAAAACCATAGTTTTATACTTTTTTTTTTTAAGAAACAAAGATTATTTTTTCATTGAAGGCTAATGTTTTTCCTAGATAAAAAGTACAGGTTTAAAATGTTTAAAATGTTTCTAAAGGATTAATATCAATAAAGGGGATCCAGCCATAAAGTAGTTCACCCTATTTGCTACCCTTCATGAATAACCATAAACTAATGTAAAGCAAAAAGCAAATGCAAAGAGAAAACATTTTGAAATAACAAGGTGCTTTTAGAGTATAATTATGAAAGTCTGTGGTTTTAATACAGAATCTGCTGATTAGAGCAGTAAGTAGGTTCCTCAAAATCATAATATATGGGAATTTCATAGAAATCTTTTCATATTATGCTGTTAAATCACCACTACTAGCCCTGGCTGGTGTGGTACAATGGATTGAGTGCTGGCCTGTGAATCAAATGGTCGCTGATTCGATTCCCAGTCAGGGCACATGCCTGGGTTGCAGGCCAGGTTTCCAGCTAGGGGCACGTGAGAGGCAACCCCTCCCTTCCCTTCTCCCCTCCCTCCCCTTCTCTCTACAAATAAATAAAAATAAAGTCTTTAAAAAAAAATCATCACTACCAGAACTAAAAGTTGCTGATTTATAGTCTATTTATGATATATGTTTGACATATTTGATAAAACTGAGTTTACTTTCATTTCAAATAATAAAAATTTCCCATTCCACCAGGGATTAATATTTTTTTACTTTGAAATAATTTGAAAATTACAAATTATAAGAACAGTACAAAGAATTTCCATATACTCTTCTCCCAGATACCCCATTGTTAATATTTTAACACATTTGCCTCATTTTCTTTCCTTTTAGACACACATATATGTATCTATATACACACATATATATGCAGCTTTTTTTGAGTCACTTGTTGAGAGTAAGTTGCAGAGATAATGCCCATTATTCCAAAAGAGTTCAGACTGCATTTCCTAAAGAGCACTCTCATATATAACCATATGTATCTATCAAAATAAAATTAACATTGATCTATTACTACCATCTAATACACAGACTCCATTCATATCTCACTGATTGTCCAGAGAACATCCTTTGTACAAAAGAAAGAAAAAACCTTCCTTTTCTCATTTTCCTTTCTTGTCTAGGACTCAATCTAGGATCACACATTGTGTGCAGTTGTCATGTCACTTTGGTCTGTCTCAGTCTAGAATATTTCTTTTGTCTTTCCTTATCTATCATGATTTTGTCTTTTTTTTCTCTTTTTATAAGCTTCTTTATTTACTCTGGATGGTTAACATAAAAGTGTTCAATAGTGAAGTAAGCAGATTTTACACTTACTATTACTGTATGGATAGAGGAGCCATATGAATTTTTGTTTTTATAAGTCATCTCCGATCACTGCAATATGGCTCATGAGAACAGAGATTCAGGGGCACAAAGTAAATAAATACATTTAATACTGTCAAGCATTCAAAAGATAAATGCAATCATATAGCAGAAAAAAAAAAATCAGTTTGTAATTTTGACCTTTCCCAAGGATGTGAAGTATCTTTTCATGTGTCAGAAATTTCTATAGCAAAGATTCTCTTCTAGTGATCGATCTAGACCTCGCCCAGGAGATCGATGGTGAGCATGTTCTGGTAAATTACATTTTGTATTGGGCTTTATTGTAGAGCTCAAATGATAAGCATTACTTGAGTAGTTCTGGTGGCGAAGTTCTTGCACAGCCCTCTCCCTTTAAAAGCATTCCGTCCCTAGTTATCTTTTGGTAATGTCTAAATCAGCTTCCAGTTGTGTTATGACATTCCTGAACTGGGCCGCATCTCTACTTTGGATGGCCATTTTATTTTCTGCCAGACAAAGGTGTTCTTTAAGAAGTTGGATTTCAGATTCTTTTTCTTGAAGCGCTATCTGAGACTGATATTCTTTGTCTCGATTGGCCACCAGCAGAGCTTCTAGATTCTGCATGGAGCTTCTCTCATTTGTCATCTGACTCCTGAGGAGTTCTATTTCAGAATGAGCAGAATCTAATTCATTCTCCATCGTTTCAATTTCTTGATCTTTAGCAATCAGCTGTCAATTAAGAAGTTCTTTGCTTGAGTCAAGTTTAATACAAAGTTCCCTTGTGGAAGACAAGTCTACCAGGGCAGACACTTTTTCAAAATGAACCTTCTGAAGCTCCGCTTCCATCTTTACAAGAGATTTATTTAAGGTACAAATCTGGGACTTGTAAGACCTTTCTGCATTTAAGCGCGAGGTGGGGGAGGTGCCTGGAAGAGGGGAGAGTGCTGAGCTGGCGGCATTGTGATTTTGTAATTTTTTGAAGACTACTGAACAGTTACTTTGTATAATGTTCCTCAATCTGAGTTTGTATGCAGATTCATCATGTATCAGATTAGATAGATAAATTATGTAATTAAATTATATAAATTTGGTACAAAATGCTTCTGTGTTCTTCTTAGTACATCACATCAGGAGGAATACAAAGTTCACTTGTCCCATTACTGGTGATTTTCAACTTTTACCATGAACAAGATTAGCTGGTCAAGGATGCTGGACAAGTTTGCCCTGGCTCCTGGTATCACCAACTGCACAGGCTGAGCCAGCCATGCTAGCCACAAACCCCCAGCCACAGCGCAGAGGAATAGATATACATTAAATGTTATAGTTATAAATATGTATAAGGTAAGAAGCAGGTTAAGAAAAATAAAACATATTTAATTCAACAATGTATTAGCTTGCTTCATAACTTCTAAATATTCAGATGAATGGTATGTGGGCCTTCACATGTACTCTTGCCCTAAAACCTGCAAAAGTTAGGGGTAGGCCTATTTCCATGTACTTTTCTTCCTGATGCTTCCATCTTCAGTGTAAGCAGGGCCTGACCAAGACATGTGGCACCTGTCATAGGCTAATAATTTGATGAATCACAAAAATAAAGATCTTTAAATATTATGTAAATACAAATTGCATGCCTCTTTCTTTGCACTTCCAAAAGCCCCTCAACAAAGACAGAACCATACTTAGCTGTGAGGAGTGTTTTAACATTTCTCCTTGATGGCCCTGTTGACATTGACCGAAGTGGACTCAATGCACATTTTTCTGGTTTTATGATGAGATACAAATTGAAACCAGAGTAACTTGGCATCTTAATTCTGATTTATTCTAGTGGCAGTTTTTTGGAACCACTTAACCTGTCATCTTGTTTGGCAGATCCTTCTCCCAGCTCTGACAGTGAGCTGTTTACACACTGATTCTTTCCTGCTAGATTAAAATCATGCATACCCACCTCACAAGCGCCGGCTTAAATCATTGGAAAATGTCATTATTTTAAACTGCTGTGCTGGTAAGTAATTTGTCTTCTTTCCCTAGTACGCAGTTAATTCCATTATTGGGCAAAATAGGATTTGTTTTCTACTTTCCTGAGACCTCTTGATTTGATTAAAACTTAAGCCAAATTTAAAAGGCAGATTCCCACCCCTCAAACCAGCGATTTTGATTCAGAAGAGATGGCATATATTCATAAGCCTGCATTTTAACCAGCACCCAAATAATTCCCATGCAATAGCCCAAATATCACCTTTGAAGTACTGTTAGGCGAGGGAATACTTTGTCTTGAGGTGCTTTTATTGGTTAGTTGGTTGGTTCTCATCAGTCTCCATGTGGAAAATAGGAAAATGACTTATTACAATTGGTTTTAAAAGAATGAGTAAAAAAAAGACTTAAACAGAAAAAAGTTAAGCTGACTAGACCAGAAAGATGGAGGGAGAGGAAAGGAATGAGGTGGTCAGGGATCAGGGAAAGCGATGGAGATAAAGAGGCAGGAAGGAGAGAGCACTTCTCTTGTCATTTTACTGAATGTCAGCACCGCGCTAGATGCTGTAGATTCAAAGGTGAACTTGACAGTAGGGCACACCCCCCGGGAGTTTACAGTTCAGGGCGAGCCGAAGCAGAATACACAGGTAGGGTAAGAAGGCCGAAGAAGGATTCTTAACCCAAGGCTTCCTGGGAGGACTCTGTTCCGGACCGGGATGAGTAGCTCAGGAGGCAGAGTCCCAGAGCAGACAAAGAGTTGCGGAGCAAATTCTTTGTCTAGTTTTTAAACTTTTTCCTGCTTACAAAAGTAATACATGTTATGAAGCAACTTCCTGACACAGAAGAGTGAAAGCCTCCTATAGGTAATCCTCCTTGTCACTGCTCATTGTTCCTCGCAGTCGGATCACCATCAGCCAGGAGCACTAAGGATTTGCTGCAAGACGAAGGCCCGCATGGGTCCTCCTACCAGCAGGAGGCGGCATGCCGCACGCCTGACGGCGAGAGGACCTCTCTTCTACACGTCGCTAGCGTGATCGCGGACGCTACATACTGCGCCTGCGCAAGGGCTGCAGCCCTTTTCCTCCCACCGGGGCTGTGCTGGGCCTGCAGGTCTGTGGCGAGCCGCGGCCGTGGGTCTCTCATCCGCAGGATGGTGAGTGGGTATCCCGATCTCGGGACTACAGATGGACGGGGATTCCCTCACCTTGCCCTAATGCCAGCCTGCGATTGGTCTCGCGTGGCGGAGGGATCGGATGGCATTAGATTGAAGGCTCTGCCCTGGTCAGGCTGCAGCTTCTAGCGTGGCTTTAATGGCTGCCGCTCGGCGCGCAAGCTTCGGGGGAAAGGGATTGGCGAAGAAAAGGGGCTGAGGCACTGATTGAAGGTGGGGGCTGCGGTGAGTTGATTAGACAGCCTGAGGGAATAGTGCCAGCTAGTCCGAGGGGGCCGCGTCAGGCGGCCGGACTGGGGAGATGGCATTCGTCGGCCTCAGACTAGGTGGGGGATTCCGAGCGAGACGGGCTGCGGCTCCTAGAACCCAGCTCCACGCTTCGTGGCTTTTCCGGGAGCGCGACGGGTGCTTCAGAAAGCCTGTGTCGTTGGTCTGAAGAGGTCGCTTATCAGTCTTGACAGATGGAAAGTAGGAAAACGATTCTTGACCCTTGTAGGAGAAAGGCTGGACTTGACAAACATGACAGTTGTCTAGATTCACTTCTGAAGTTCAGGTGTTAGTTTGTTACATCTAGAATGTCAAAAGTAGCATATTCTAAAACATTGAATAATGATCTTTTTTTCTTAAAGGGGTTTGTGAAAGTTGTTAAAAATAAGGCCTACTTCAAGAGATACCAAGTGAAATTTAGAAGACGACGAGGTAAGGTCAGGTTTTCGTGTTCACAATATTAAAGGAATATTCTTTGTAGTGGAGTAGACTTGCTTAAATTATTTTTTTTTCCAGAGGGTAAAACTGATTATTATGCCCGGAAACGCTTGGTAATCCAGGATAAAAATAAGTACAACACACCCAAATACAGGATGATAGTTCGTGTAACCAACAGAGATATCATTTGTCAGGTAAGTTGCATTCTAGACTCAAGCAATGAATATTCTTGGCTGAAGGTCAGCCATGTTTGACCATCCTGACCCATTTTAATCCCACTTATTTTTAATTGGTGGTAGGGGGGATTAGAGAAATGTAACGTACTGTTTTGTGGGGTGGGTGGGCTGGAAGGATAAATTTGAGGCCATGTAGAAGGTTCCTGCCCCTTCCGACCCCAGTGGAATGGTAGGATTTGTCATGGGCTGCATCCTGGTTCCTGCTGTATGGCCTTACAGGCTGCATGCCCACCCTTCTGAGGGGTTGCGTCCTTGTGAAGGTTAAATTAAACTTTCAAGATTGTTCTTATTCTTGGATATTGTTTGAAAATAGTTTTTAATTATCATGTATGAAGTTGTCGTACACATCAGAGATCTCCAGAAAGTGCCAGTGTGCTCCTAGAAGATAATTTTCTGGAATTTTACAACTAGGGAAAATTTTTTTGAGGTTTTCTAGGCCTTTGCATGCATGAGGCAGGCAGGCCTGTTTCTGGGTAAACTAATTTGCGGTTGTGAAGGCAATGGCTTCCTGACATAACTAAACACAAGGTGTCTGAAACCTTATTGATTTTTAAATGCTTAGTTCAAAAGATGTTTGAAATAATCGGGAATTCCTTTGACTTTTTAAAGTGCCTCTTAATTCACCAGCTATCCCAGCTAAGTCTTTTCAGTATTTAGAAGTAAGGAACTACAGTATAATTTATTTAGAAGGCATTTTAATATTCAGTCTCAATGTGGTAATGTTAGCCTGACATACTGTGACATTAGTCGAACATATTTACAGGCTCATAAATCTACTTGCTGTAGTTGACCAAGCCATGAACTACTTAGAGTTGAGCGGGTTTAACAAAGATAGATTTTACGTGATGCAGATCTGTGTCGAGTTCTTTGAAAACAAAGGCGCTTAGGACAAACAGTGAAAGCAGATTACTAACCTGGTTTTTCTCTTATACTATAGATTGCTTATGCTCGTATAGAAGGAGATATGATAGTTTGTGCAGCTTATGCTCATGAACTCCCAAAGTATGGTGTGAAGGTTGGCCTGACAAATTACGCTGCAGCATATTGTACTGGCCTGCTGCTGGCCCGCAGGGTATGTACAGGATTACTTTAATTGATGTATTTTGATGTATTTCATTGTTTGAAGTTGTCTGAAAGATAAATGTTCACACAGGGACAAGATACCTTCAGCTGTGGGGTCAAGAGAGTGCCTAATAGTAATCTGTGGCTTAGAAGGGCATCATTAGGAAAGATGAGTTTATAAATGCAAGGTTTGAGATAGCAGTGCATTTTCTAATAATTTGGGTAAGCAGTTTTCCTGTTTTCTGCTGTTAGGTATATCTAGACCAATAGAATTTTGTGCAGTGACATCTGTAATCAGAGCTGATGTGGTAGCCAGCAGTCACATGTGGTTGTTGAGCACCTGAAATGTGTCTAGTGCTGTTGATGTACTGAAATTTAAATTTGAATAGTTAGCTATGGCTCCTTAGTGGCTACCTCATTGGACAGATCTTTAGAATCTGTTTTAATGAGATTCCAAGTGATTTATATACCTATTAAAATTTAATAAGCAATGTCTTAAACTTGGGAGAGGCAGCATTGGTGGGGGAGTTTCATCATCTTTGCCTCTGGGTGGCAGCATTTACTGAAATATGCATAAAAGATGAAAATGTGACTTTGCCTTATAGATACTGTGATCCTGTTTTGCAGTGGAATTATTAAGCATGCATACATCATTGTTGGGGACCTATACCTTCGTTGGTTATAAATGTGTTTGAGTGGGAGTGGAGAACATTGTCATTATATAGGAGAGCAACTTGGTGCAAAGGCATTGCTTATGAAACCATAGCTAGGTGATACGTACTAACAGGAGTTGCCCATATTAACATAATATAATTAGAGATAGAGCCACAAAAGATGTCTTCAACCAAGGATCCTACTTAAAACTACATATGATAACATGTAATATTTGGTTGTTGAGTTGTAGCCAAATAAGATTGCTTGAGTAATGTGATTACCTCCCTTGAGTAAATTTAAGAATCAAATTTATGTACCTCCTAATTGATTGCTGCATAAATCAAATATGGACATGTAGCAGATTAAGAAGCTATTGAATAAAGTTGATACAGTTGGTGAAATTGAAATGAAGTTTCATTTTGTAGCATTTAAAAATTGATATTTAAAAGTAGATTGGGATTAAAGGATAAGTAAATTGGAAGGAAATTTTTTTGTTGTTGGATGTCAAAGTTGTGACTTGATATTAGAGTTGTTTGAATATATTCAGACAGGTATTTAGACTGGCTTCTCTGTTCATAGCTTCTCAATAGGTTTGGCATGGACAAGATCTATGAAGGCCAAGTGGAGGTGACTGGAGATGAATACAATGTGGAAAGCATTGATGGTCAACCTGGTGCCTTCACCTGCTATTTGGATGCAGGGCTTGCCAGAACTACTACTGGAAATAAAGTTTTTGGAGCCCTGAAAGGAGCTGTGGATGGAGGCTTGTCTATCCCTCACAGGTAATATAGTATCAAGGCCTCATTGCCTGGACTCCAGAACTTTGCTGTTTCTAACTAGTTGGATTGTAGAGACTACTGAATTAATGAAAAGTAATAGTAGCTGTTGTTGTGCGCCTGCTATATGCTAGACACTGCAAAAGGAACCTGGCAGGACAGGAAGGAATTATAGTGTATTTTACAAGTGAAGAGACGGGTTGAGAGGTAAATGATTTGTCTGAGGTTCTGGAGCCAATAAGTGGAAGAGCTGGGGTTGAAACCACTACCTTTTAGGTGTGACTTGGTTGATTTTGGTTTTAAATGAGCAACTTGATTTCACCACCACTCTCTTCCCTTCCAATGCATTTTCTTTTTTCCATTCAGAAAGAAAATGGCTTTACTAAGTAATGGAAAAAAGTAGACTATAGAAAAAGGCTTATAACAGATTTTTAAACTTTCAACTAGAAATAAGATTGTAGGCCGTTCTTAGAAACTAAGTAGGTTTTGATTTGGTGGTTCTTTTAGTTTGAATTAATGATTTTTGTAATTGTTATGTAGATACATCTTAAAGTGATTTATTAGCTTCTTACAAATATTTTAGTGGTAGGTGATTTAACCAAAACAATTTTTCTGGTATGTATATATATTTGTAAGCCTGTAAAAATGTAACCTAACTGGAACTTACTCTTATAATGTGGGGGAAGGGTTTTTGTTCTTTTTTGAGGATCTGCAGTTTTGTTGGAAAGGCATCTATGTGACTTTGAGTAAATCACTCTTACTTGCCCTGAGGCACCACAGAGAAATTGTAGGATTTGCAGGGAGCAGTTTTGAAACTTTCCTATGATAATAAGGAGAACTAACTTTATAGTGGTGAAAGCCTTGGTTCATTTAATGGTTTTTAAAGGTACTTTGTGGCATGATTTTCTACCCTGGAATTCAGAGATTAGCTGCTGAATGATGATATCCCACCAACTGAGCAGTCAGTAGTTGGTCCTTTGGTTGCATATGATGCAATTAATTGTTTCAAGACGGGACTGATGGCAGCTACTGAAATGAATTCCTGCTAGTGAACTGATTTCAGTTAGTGTATACTAAAATGTGAAAAACTTTATTTTAGTACCAAACGATTCCCTGGTTATGATTCAGAAAGCAAAGAATTCAATGCAGAAGTACATCGGAAGCACATCATGGGTCAGAATGTCGCAGATTATATGCGTTACCTAATGGAAGAAGATGAAGATGCTTACAAGAAACAATTCTCTCAATACATAAAGAACAGCGTAACTCCAGACATGGTAAAAATTTTATATGAAACCTGGTTTACTGTTTGTTTTTTTTAGTGGGTACATTATGTAGTTTTACTTTAGGTTAATGGTTAAAAATTGAATGTGGGTATATTCATATGTACAGATAAGACTTATAAGCTGTCCTTGGCTTAAAATGAAATGGCATAAGCCAGGGTAGGTTAAAGGATGAAGTGTATAACGAGCTAGACTTGTCAGCAGGCCTCTTTTTTTTTTTTTTGGAATCTTTTAGGTGCTGAACAATGGCAGGTTTTAAGCATCCAAATTTAAAGCCTTTGGTGGCTTTAATGCATTTGGCTGTTCTGCATTTATAGATTTCATTCCTGTGGTCATAGTTACAATGTACCCTGTCTGCTATGAGCCACTAGTTACTAAACTTCATTCATTTTTGACACCATGGGGAAGAAAGGTTCTTTCTTCATAACAAACAAGTGCTATGTTCTGGACTTCTGAATGTCTCAGGCATAACAAAGAAAAGTAGATGTATGGATTCTAACATGATGCTGGAGAAGTAAAGGGAAACAATGTTTGCAAAAGTGAGTTTAATGTTGGAAAATTGATCACCCTTAAAGTTGAGTCTCCAGGGCTATCTCTATGAACACATTGGAGTAATTGATAGCACCAGTGTTGAAACTGTAGTGAAAGTGTAGAAAAATCACACTGATTACTGTAAAACTATTATAAATATAAATGGATGGGTTGTGTATTAAGTACTGTTTTCTGTTAGTGGATAGTTTCTATTTTTGGCATAGCTTTCTTTGGTTATGAAAATTATTTTTAAAATAGAGTTACTGTGAAAAGGTCACTTGTATGCTTTGTACAATACATAGTCTAGGACTGGATAAACACACAAGTTGAGTTTTGAACTAGGAAAAAGGTATTTTTATATTAGCTGTGTAGATGCATCTATATATTCCCTTAGATTGCTACTGATACTGTCTTTGTTCACCTGCTAAAATAGTTTTTTACTTTTGACTGATTTACTTGACCTGCAGAATTTTTCTTCCTCAACCATTTCTTGCTCTGGTCATATCATATACAGTATTCCCTCACTTATCGTGGGTATTACGTTCTAGACACCCCCACGATAGGTGAAAATCCGTGAAGTAGGAACCTTACATTTTAGTATTTATATATATTTTAAGGCTATATAAATCCTTCCCACACACTTATAAACCATTCCCAGTCCCATATTAACCTTTCCCACTCCCTTATTAACCTTGTCCACACTTTTATAAATGCTACTTATGTTCTTAAACATATTCTACACTCTTAAACCTATGTAACAATATACATATACAGTACCGCAAAATCTGTGATATAGCGAAAAATCCACTATAAATAATTAAGCATAATATTTTTTAAAATCCTGGGATACAGTGAGGCCGCGGTAAGTGAACCGCGATCTAGAGAGGGACTACTGTATGCTCAAAACTTTTTAAACTTTTCAGATATCTGTTTCCTAATGCTTTCTTATATAGCTTCTGTGCTTCAGCCAGGACTCTAAGGCTAGTGTACTTTCCATCTAGCTCATTAACTTTATGGAAGCATCTTTCCTCATGAAGCCCTGTGCAGACATCTAGTGTGTCTCCAACAGGAAATGGTCTTTACCTAAACTCAGCATTATCTACAAGCACTTTTATTTCCTGCTGGTCTGATCTTGTGGAAGAAATGAACTGGGTTGCTTAGATTTTTCTGTTTTTTTCTTTTTTTTAATATATATGAAGTGTTCAAATAAGTTTGTTAAATACAGTGGAGAGTTGTAGAGTGCTAAAAGAGGAAGAGAAATAACTCAGAAGGGATTTAGGTAGTTGAGTTTGCATGTAGTGAAAAATTTTGCATTATTTCCCTTTGCTAAGCTTTAGTAATAGTAATCACATTCTCCACATGAGTAATTTCAGAGACCTGGATTGCCTCATTCTTTAGGGGGCTGTGATTTTTACTAGTTTTGATAATGAACACTCAGGCATTTTACAGCTGCTCCTCATGAATGATCTTGCACAGGATCAAGTCATTTACAGTTGACTTTTGAACAACGTGGGGGTTAGAGGCACCAGTCCCCTCAAGTGCGTGCACAGTTGAAAATCCACATAAAACCTTTGACTTCCCCACAATTTGACTGCAGCTGCCCCCTGTGGATTGAAAATTTTTTTGATCCATAGATGAAAAACCTGGAGATATTGAGGGCCAACTGTATATTGATTGAAAAAAGATCTGTGTATAAATAGACCTACACAGTTCAAACGTGTATTATTCAAGGGTCAACTGTATTTGGGGGCAGTAATTGAAACAATTCAGAGTTGCAACATTTTTTTTGATACATTTTAGAACAAAATTTTTATTAGGATATCTAATTGGATGGCTTTTCAAGGTATTCTAGAGAAATTCTGACCTTTCTGGTTCCAGAAGCCTAATATTGCCGCCAGAAACTAGTGACTAGTAGTAGTAGATGTAAGAGGTCCCTGGTATATGATACTGGGAATGGCTTTGAAAGACCTATCAGAGACCAATGGAAAATATAAATCTGGGGAGTGTGAGGGGACAGACTAACTGTCTTTATACATCTTTTTTTTTTTTTTGTAAATTGATTTGAGAGAAAAATCGATATGTGTCATTGGTCAAGTCTTATATGTGCCCCGACTGGGTATCAAACCCACAACCTTGGTGTATCAGCATGATACTCTAACCGACTGAGCTACCCAGGCAGTACAGCCTCACACACTCTTAATTTCTTTTTTTTTTTTTTAATTGGGGTGACATTGGTTAACAAAATTATATTGGCTTGAGGTATACAGTTCTACAATATGTCATCTGTATATTTGCTTACCATCCCAACACTCAACATCTTAAAAACTTTGTTTTGGCACGTGTCCTCCCTTAAATGAAAGAATTTAGGTTAGACACTATTTTAAATGAATATAAAATGTAGTTCTGCAGAAATCAATTTGCTCTAAGCTTGAATGACTTAAAAAGTATACCTGTGCCCTGGCTGGTATGGCTCAGTGGATTGAGCACTGGCCTGTGAACCAAGGGGTCACTGGTTCGATTCCCAGTCAAGGCACATGCGTGGGTTTGGGGCCAGGTTCCCAGTTGGGGGTGCGCAAGAGGCAACCACACATTGATGTTTCTCTCCTCCTCTTTCTCTGTCCCTTCCCCTTTCTCTAAAAATAAATAAATAAAAATTTTTGAAAAATAAAGTGTAGCTGAAGCCCTCCTGAGTTTTGTGAATATCAATTCAGTTGCCTATGGTAAAAATTGGGCATTAAGAAATTTAGAAATTTAAGCAGATGATAAAACTGACCTAGTTTATAGTGCTTTTTGAGAATCTGGCTTAGAAAGACAAAACTGAGCAAGTAATAGATGACATTATGTTGTTGTATTGTTTAGGGCATATGAAATGAAGCCAAGTACTGTTTGCTTTGCTTTGTTTCAGATGGAGGATATGTATAAGAAAGCTCATGCTGCTATACGAGAGAATCCAGTCTATGAGAAGAAACCGAAGAGAGAGGTTAAAAAGAAGAGGTATGCATCTTTTCAAAGGAAAGAGTTGGGACGGGGTCCCTGCTTTGTTTCATGTTACCCAGACTGAGTCAAGTGCAAACTCGATCACTAACTCTGCATGATGTTGCAGAAGTGAAGGGAACCAGGTTTGCTAAAGTAATCGTGGTGATAGAAATGTATTAGCCTCAGAAACTACTGAGGTGGTCCATTCTATCCTAGTACAGTGTAACTACAAGCTACTGCTAATACTTCACAATTCTAAACATTGTAGTAACATGTTTGATCTTTGGCATTGTGTGGTAAAATGATAGTATCGCAAATTTGAGGTTTCGGAAAGTTAGCTTAAAATCATAAATAAGTACATGTATTAGAAATACTAAAAAGTTTTTGTCTTTTTCAATTCAAGGTAAATATTCTCTATCCTTGTTAGTTGTGGTTTTTCAAAAATAACTCTCCTGTTTCTTCTTTTGTTTAATAGGTGGAATCGTCCCAAAATGTCCCTTGCCCAGAAGAAAGATCGGGTAGCTCAGAAGAAAGCAAGCTTCCTCCGAGCTCAGGAACGGGCTGCTGAGAGCTAATAAACCAAACCACAATTTTCTATGAAGACTTTTCAGATAAAGATAATAAACTTATTCAACAAGCAGCTATTTCTGTGTTAAGCTCTTGTTAGTGAAACTGTAGGGAATACCCTGAAATAGACAGTATTTTTCTTAAAGAAACAAGTGTAGTTTTCTCCAGAAAAATATGTCTTGCATATTGACTCAAAAGTTCACACCTGCTTCTTGGGCTTCTGTTATCCCTGATATAAGTTATCCCTCATATTGTAGGATGTACAGTTCTCCCTTACAAGTCTGGCAAGCAACATACTAATCCTCCACTAGGAAATACTTATTTCATTCATTTATTGTAAGCAGATGATTAGTGGGAAGGATCGGTACCTTCAAAGTATATAACTTGAAACAAAACTGGTGCTAATCATGGCTAATTTTTGAGAGAGAGCTATCCAATGAAGGTCACATAACATACTTTTAATCAGGTAAAATCTTTGAACAGAAAATAACTCTGTCTTTTCTCTAAAAGGTGTTTCATTTTATGGAGATGTTGAAATGTAGATTCCCAGGTCTCAACAAACATGAAAATCATGAAAGGAGCAAATCTTTGCACATCTAGTTTACATGAGAAAATATTAGCTGGATAAATTTACATGTCTCTGCAAATAGCCCTTTGACCAATAGGAAATATGTTTGAAAATGTCAAATTACTTAAGTTTTAAGACAGCCCTCTGTCATCTCCATAACTCAAAAATTCAAGCTACATGTATCTAGATTGGGTCGTGGCCTTAAAATGGTCATTTTTTTTGAAGGACTCATTTGGCTGATGGATACCAGGATGAACCATTTGAATCTAAGATGGAAAGCTCATCCATTTTCTAAAAGTGGCAATTACATGTTGCTAAGGAGAACACTTCTTGATAGGATTTGAATTTTAAGTGGCTCAGGAAGAGTTCAAAACATTTTGAAGCCAGTTTGGTGTCTTGAGTTGAAATATGTTTTAAGTCTATAACATAACAAAGCATACTATTAACATCTGTTTATAAATGAGTAGTTTTAATTTACCTGTTCTGCAGACTTCATTTCTGTTAATGTGCAAGTTTTACCATGCTAAGACATTAGTAAACTTACGTATAAATTTTAAACAGCAGCTTCAATGCAAACAATGTTTCCAGCAGTGGTATTTTGGGTAACATAAATCTACAAAATACTCTCACTGTGATGTTTATGGAATGAGGCTTCACAGCATTATTTCAGTCAGTCAAAATAGTTACACAGTGAATGTACTGGGAAATATGCCAGGGCTTCTGAAAGCAGGAATGAAATATTTTTGGACCTATTGACCCTATATCTTCTGCCATTACTTCAGTAATTGACATATTTTAAGATGATGACTTGGGACCTTGGGAAAGGAATTTTGTATAAGTGACAGGGATTTGAATCAGAAGCCATTTTTTTAAATGCTTAATATTTTCTAAGTGTTAAGTTTCCCACAATGGTCACAATGTCCAAATGAACTAAGAGTCATTTGTGTAGGAAATTTTCTTCCACAGTAATGTTTTTAAGTTATTTAGTATCAAGGAATGTTCCATTTCCATTTGATTTGCTGTGACTTTGAGAGCAATACAAGAATAAAGTTGCTTTTCTAATTCTTCACGAATTTCACTTGGAGCACCACGCAGTAGGTAGTCTTTGAGTAACTGACATGCTTTTGCCAAGTTTGGTTGTATCACTTCTGAAGTGCACTTCATTGTACTCTGATCACAGCTAGTTCGACAATCCGTGCCATAGACACAGTCCAGATCAGACTCACAGTGACGATCCTTTATAAGTTCTTTCAGGTTTGTCTCTGGCACAATTTTTCTCATGTCTACCATTTTTAAATCATACTTATCATTATATCCTAGGTTTTTGGCACTGGTATCACACATGAGGAAGTTTCCATACGGGCCATGGAAAACATCCTCCACAAATTCTAGAAGTCCTATGGCTATTTTAGCCTTTCTGGGCCATGATGGTGTGAACAACTGATCCATGCTTCTTCTGAACCCAGATGGAATAAAAAGTTCAATGACCCATGGAAGGCTCATTCCATAAAGAGAGGTATATTCAACACTTTCCATTACATAGAGATCACCACAGAAGCCCATTAATTTGGGGGTATGTTCTTTATCTTGAAGTATCACCATGAGAAGAAATTCATTTAATTGAAGAAGTGCCCATGCTGACTTTGCTTCTCCCAAGGAAACCTGGCCATCTTTGTCTCCATCAGCCACTGTCAAGATGAGATTAACCAATTCAGAAAGATTTCCCTGGTCACCCAGTTTTGCCTGTAAAGATAAGATTTTAGCTAATTAAACAGAAGGAATGAAAAATAGACTAATTTCCTTTATGGTGATTATTGCCATGCTAAGTAATGTTGCTACTGAATCCTCTAAAGGAACTTAAAACATCTCCAAATATTTATGAAGATTGCTAAGTGAGTCAGAACTTATTTTCTTCTCCACACCTGGGAGTATGTTAATTGATTTGATAGAGGGGTGGGAGGGAGGGAGGGAGAATCAGGGAGGGAAACATCAATTGGTTGCTTCTCATGCATACCCAGAACAGGGATCAAACCTGCAATCTAGGTATGTGCCCTGACCAGGGTTTGAACCTGCAACCTTTTGGTGTATAGGACAATGCTACAACCAACTGGGCACCCGGCCAGGGCAGAACTATGTTTTATTTAATTGCAGTAAAACTTGGCTAAATCTGCTTGTTAAGAAATGGCCACCCTAAGTCCCATAACCCTCTTACACTCTGCATAAATATGGTTAACCAAGATACTAATTATTTTGTCTTACTCATATATTTACTTGCAAAATTGCAGTATAATGTGCTCATATCCAGTTATAAGAAGGGTCAACTGAAAATTTTCTATTTTGTAGTTTTTACATTAACACAATTATTTTGTTTAAGTTCCAATAATGAACATTAAAAAATATTTCCCTATGTAGGTTCTCTGGGATAAAATAGTCTGAAAACATAAACTGTCCAGAGAAAAGAAAGATTATGAGTGAAAATATAAGAGCAATAACAATGAGAAAAAAGGATTCTTTCCAAAAGTAATTATTTTCATCTCAATATTTCTACTTAATACCTGCATGAGTATTTAAGTTTTTAAAAAATAATTTGCAAATCAGGGTGTACTAATTTTATTTCACCTTTTAAAAAACTTGTACCAGCTACAATGTCAAACTATAGAGCAGCCTGTTTATTTAATGAACTCACCTCTCATATCTGGACATTTTTAGCTATTGTAATGTTAAACATCTTCCATGTATTTTTTCCTTTGAATTATTTCACTCAAGACAGAATCCCTGATACAAGTCAAAGAAATAGCAACATTTTTGTGGTTTAGGATGAGGTCCTATCAATTCATCCAGAAGATTATACCGCTTCACACTAGCAACATGCGAACGAATATACTTACTTTAAAGAGACTGTAGACCATTTCTTTGAATTTCTGTACAGTAGTTCCCCTGGTTGGTTTATCAAATAACACTATTTCTTTTCTTGGTTCCAATTCAGTTCCAAAATCAAGGTGAAGTGCTTGTTCCATCTGACATTTCACAACCCCTGGTAGATTATCCCAAATCCCTAAATACATCTATGTGAAAAAGAATGGCAAGTTATGCTTTAGGCTGAGTAGAAAACTATCACATTTCCAGTATCCTCCTCCTCTAAGAACACCCATAAACAAACAAGCAACGAAGCACTAAGATTGTGATTTTCTTTTTGAATTGCAAACTCAAAATCATACTCTAAAGTTCTTTCTTAATTTTTAAATATAGAAGTAATGTATGCTTAAATACATTTATATTTTTTACCATAATCAATTTTATTTTTCTATTTTTGTTATTGTAATAAAACTACAAAACCATCCTTCTTGAAAAACGGAAACTTTATACCCATTAAACTATAACTTATTGCCCCTTTCCTCCCAGCCCCTGGCACCACCATTCTACTTTTTGTCTATGATTTTGACTACTCACTCATATAAATGGAATCACATAGAATTTGTCTTTTTGTGACTACCTTATTTCACTTAGCATTATGTCCTCAAGGTTCACCCATATTGTAGCATGTGTCAGAATTTCCTTCCTTTTTAAAGTTGAGTAATATTCCATTATAAATATAGTATATTTTGCATTTCCATTCATCTGCCAATGGACACTTGGGCTGCTTCCATGTTGTAGCTATTGTGAATGTTAGCATAAACATGGGTGTCAAATATCTCTTCAAGACCCTGCTTTCAGTTCCAGAAATAGAACTGTGGATCATAAGGTTATTCTATTTTCTTTTTTTTTTTTTCAGGAACTGTCATACTGTTTTCTGCAGTGGCTGTATCATTTTACATTCCCACCAATGGTGCACAAGGGTTCCAATTTCTCTACATCCTCACCATACGTATTCTTTTCTGTTGGAGACAGTCCTTGCTCTATTAAATGGTCTTAGCACCTTTCTCAAAAATCATTTGGTTATATATGTGAGGGCTTTTTCTGAGCTCTCTATTCCATTGGTTTATATGATGGTCTTGATTTCAATAACACTCTGTTTTAATTACTGTAGCTTTATAGTAAGAGTTGAAATCACGAGTGTGAGTCCTCCAGCTTCGTATTTCTTTTTCAATATTGTTTTGGCTATTCAGGGTCCCTTGAGATGCCATATGAGTTTTAAGATGTTTTTTTTCTACTTCTGCAAAAATTGTCATTGGGATTTTGACTGCACTGACTTTGGAGATCACGTTGGGGGAATATTAACAACTTAATATTCAGGATTACAACCATGAATATGGAATGTGTTCCATTTGCTTGTCATTAATTTCTTTCAGAAGTTTTCATTGTACAAGTCTTTCACGTCCTGGTTAATTACTAAGTATTCTTTTGGATGCTATGTAAATAGAATGGTTTTCTTAATTGCCTTTTTGGGTTGTTCACTGTTAGTGTATAGAAATGGAATTGAATTTTGTGTGTTGCTTTCTTTCATGCTACTTTGATGAATTAACTTATTAGCTCTAACAATTTTTTTGTGTGTGGAATCTTTAGGGTTTTCTAGATCAGATCATATCATATGTCAACAGAGATGATTTTACTTCTTCCTTTCCAATCTGGATGCCTTGTATTTGGTTGGCCAAAAAGTTGATATAGTTTTTTTCTGCAAAATAAGACACATTTTTTTTCATTTTGACCAATAACTTTACTGATTTGGATATCTGGAGTATGTCAGCTATCTCCTGTGTGGTATAACGTTGATTGTTCTCAATTAATGTCTCAATTTGATCACTATCAACTTCAACTGGTCTATGTGACCACGGAGCATCATCCAGTCAGAAATCTCCAGCACAAACCTTTGCAAACCACTTTTGACATGTTTGGTCAGTCACAGCACCTTTTCCATGTACTACACAAATCTTTTTTTGCATTTCAGTTGTGTTTTTACCTTTCTTGAAATAATAAAGCATAATATGTGGAAAATGTTGTGTATATTCTTCCATCTTCAATATTAAAATGACGGAACACAAATTCACCAATTTTGATCAGTTTTTTAAAAATGCACGCTGATATGACAGCTATCACAATGCAATCTAACAAAATTATTTCAAATGAAGTTAAAGCCAACTAAGTGTCAACAGAGCTATCTTACAGAAAAAAAATAAACATTTTGGCCAACCCAATATTTTTTTCTTATCTAATTAATTGATTTGGTTAGTGGCAAGAACTTCCAGTATTTTGTTGAATAGAAGTGTTGAAAGTGGTTATCCTAATCTTGTTTCTGATCCTAAAGGAAAAGCTTTCAGTCTTTCACCATTGAGTATGATGTTAGCTATGGGTGGTTTTTTCATATATGGGTTTTACTATGTTCAGATAGTTGCCTTTTATTCCTAATTTGTTGACTGTTCTTATCATGAAAGGGTACTGAATTTTGTCAAATACTTTCTCTGCATCAATTGAGAGGATCCTTCTCTTTTCCTTCATTCTGTTAATGTGGTGTATTACATTGATCGATTTTCCTATGTTGAACCATCCTCAAATTCCAGGGATAAACCCCACTTGATAAGGGTGTATGATCCTTTTTAATCGATGGCTAAAATTGGTTTGCTATTATTTTGTTGAGGATTTCTACATCACTCTTTGCATGGGATACTGATCTGTTTTCTGTAGTGTCTTTATATGACCTTGGTATCAGAGTAAAGCGGGCCTCATAGAATGAGTAAGAAAGTATTCCTTCCTCTTCAATTTTTAAATTTTTATTTATTATTAAAGAGGGGAAGGGAAGGAGAAAGAGAGGGAGAGAAACATCAATGTGAGAGAGAAACATTGATCAGTTGCCTCTCGTATGCAACCCAACTGGGGACTGAACCTGCATGTGCACTGACAGAAATTAGACCAGTGGTCTTTTGCTTTGAGGGATGACACCGAACCAACTGAGCCACACCAATCAGGGCATCTTTAATATTTTATAAAAAAGTCTGAGGTGGATTGGTGTTAGTTCTTTAAAGGTTGAGTAGAATTCACCAGTGAAGCCAGCAGGCCCAGGGCTTTTCTTGTTAGGAGACTTGGATTACTGATTTAGTTTCCTTACTAGGTATATATAGGTCTATTCAAATTTTCTATTTCTTGGTAAGTATTGTGTTTCTATAAATTTGCCCATTTCATCTAGGTTATCTAATTTGTTGGTGTACAATTGTTCATAGTACTCACATAATCCTTTTAATTTCTGTAGAATCAGTAGAAATGCCCCCCACCGCTTCATTTCTGATTTTAGCAATTTGAGTCTTCTCTCTTTTTTTCTTGACTACCTAGCTAAAAGTGCATTGATATTTTCAAAGAACCAACTTTTGTTTTCATTGACACACTCTATTGTTTTTCTATTCTTTATTTCTTTTATCTCTACTATAACCTGTATTATTTCTTTTCTTTTGTTAGCTTTGAATTTAGTTGTCTTTTTCTAGTTCTTTAAATTGTAAAGCTAAGTTGTTTATTTGAGATCTTTCTTGTTTCTTAATGTAAGCACTTACAGCTATAAATACAATTTTTTAAAAGTCAAATTACATAAAAAGATGAAAGGCAAAGTTCTGCTATATCCATTTCCCTAATCCCATAGCCCAGAATTAGTCACTATGAACTATTTATCTTTTTATCAAACTAACATTATATGGTGCTTACTGTGTGCTCTGGTCTACTAATTTATTATTTTATTCCTTATAACAACCCTATAAAATAAATACTATTACTCTCAATTTCCAGATGGAAAACTGAAGCAGAGGGGTGTGAAGGTAACACAGTAGTGTTACCTAGCATGCTGAAGATAACACAATCATGGCAAACCCAGCATTTGAGGCCAGGCAGTGTACTCTTGCTTATATATAAAAAACAAATGGGATTATATTAGTCAGTAATAATATTAATCTAAGCAAAGCAGATTATATCACTCTTCTGCTTTCAAATCCTCAAATTCAGTTTGACTTAAGTCCAAAGACCTTTCCATTGCCTGTTAGGCTTTGTGTGAGCAGTCCTGGCCTTATTCTCTAATTCGATCTTGTACCACATATTCCTGGGTCTCTATTTCCCAGCTACGGTGGTCTTCTTTCTGTTCCTTGGACGTAACAACCTTATTTCTGTTTAATGACCTGCCTTGTTTGCTCTTGGTTCTTGGAATGAACTCACAGATCTTCACAGCTGCTCCTTCACATGTTCCAACTCTCAGCTCAGGTGTCACTTTGTTTTTTTTTTCATTTTTTTTTTTTTTCAGGTGTCACTTTGGATAGGCCTTCCTTAACCACCCATCTAGAGTGGGCCCCTCTTCCGTTTCAGGTCACTCTCTAACCCATTACCCCATTTTATTTTCTTTATAGCCTTTAGCACTGTCTGAATACGACCTTATTTATTAAGTTAATGACTCATATATTATCTCTTCTTTCACAAGAAACATAAGGCACAGGAGGCCAGAGGCTTAATCTGTCTTGTTCTCCATGGACTCTCCAATGTCTTAAACAGTTCTGATCATATGATAGTTATTTACATGTTAGATTTTGTTTCAGAAATCCTCTTAAACATTGTTAGCATTGTCGACTTAAAATACATTTATACTTTTACCTATAATTATGAGTAATTATAGGAAGATATACTGGAAATTTAGAAATAATATAAAGAAAAAAGATGACCTTAAAAATTATGTAATATTCCACTGCCCAAGGAAAATCAGTGTTGATGCTTGTTATAGTTTCTTCTAGCCCAATAGTATTTTACTTTTGTCATTTATGTTTCTTTGATGGCAAGTAAGGTAGAACATTTTTTTCATTGTTTATCAGTTATTTGTAGTTCTTTTTTTTGTGACTTAGCTCATCCTGTCCTTTGCCCCTTGCCTGTAGTTTGATTTTTCATTAAGGCCTGATCACCCCCTCTAAAGCACATCTTCACAACCCCTGACCCCTGCATTCTCCATTAATTCACCCTGTTTATATCCTTATAAAAGATACCACACTCTATAATTATCTTGCCCATTCATTTATCTACTAAATGTTTGTATTTCTCACACCTCTGGGTAATGGAAGATCCATAACAAAGTAATCTTATCTATCTCAATCCCCATTGTATTCCTAGTAACTGAAACAGTGCTGGAATATGGAATAGGGGATCAATAACCATCAGTGGGATGAGTGAATCAAAGCACGCCAAACTAGAATATATAAAATGTCTTAAAGTTCAGGTTCAAGAATTCTTTTAATAATGCTTTAGTTAAAGATGAAATTAGAGTGTACCATCAATCTGTAATGTGTATTCATAATATCCATACCTGATTGCTGGGCTTGGTAGATAAGCATTTTCCAAAGTAAAGAGTTTCTGTAACACAAAGACTGTTACATGCAGGCCCATCAATAACTCCAGTCTTGTACTTGTCACACTAAAAACAGGACATAAAGTAGTTAATAGAAAAACGGTCACAAGAAGAAACATAATAAAGACACCATAAAGAGATATTTATATTCTTTAAGAGAAGGTTCCACAATACAAAGAACTCTGGCTTGGGATATGGACAGACTTGGATTTGAACCCAAGCTCTATTCCTTAGTAGCGATGTGATGATGCGAGACCTTGTTGCGAATAGCATGCACAGAATTCTGAAACTTCTTCCCACTTAACATGGTCTGAGGCAGTACGGTATCTACTCTCTCCAAGAATAGGAGCACTATTTTTTAAAATGGCTCTGGTTTTAAAATAAGTTTAAAAATAAAGTTTAAGTTAACAAAAGGTTTTAAATAACAAAATAAAGTTATCTCTGTTATCCTGAGGTCATCCAAAAATCAAGAAATAAACAGGGTGGTGAACACACAACACAGTGTACAAATGATGTGTAGTAGAACTGTGCACCTAAAACCTGTATATTTTGTTAACCAGTGTCACCCCGATAAATTCAATAAAAAGGAAAAGGAAACAAAATTTTAAAAAAGAACTGCCAACTCTATCTTTGATAAAATGAGGTACTAATGTAATCCTAGGACACAATAAATAAGGATGGCCTGCCAAATTCAGTGAAAATTATACCAGCGTCCAGAAACACGCTGAGATTAAATACCTGTTGTGACCTCAATTCTCAGACAAAGCTGGCAAAACACTGCATAGGTGGTACATCTAAGGAGAAGAATCATCACCATGGTTTGCTATGAAGGTTTAAGAGGTACGGCTGTGGGAACTTTCAGGGACTCTATTTGGCATCATGAAGTGCAGGGCAAGGGAATGTTGAGTGATAAAAATCTTTCAAATGTTATCCATGTTGGAGGTAGGCTGTTAATGAAATAAGGGTTGGAGAACACCATGTCATGAGCATCTCTATTGTTGCTAGGGAGATGCACAGGCTAAACCAACCTGTGTGAGTGTCTCTGTCTTTCTGTCTCACCTGTTTTCTTTTGCACACACACAACGCACATGAACTGTGGGCACAGAAGCTTCTCTACAGATTCAGTTTACTGCCCCAATTGCTTCCAAAAATTCTCAGTAATGAGTAATAATCAAAAGAAAACAAGCATGAGATCTGTACAGCAAATTTACAAGGAAACGGAGGAAAGGAATAGGGAAAGCAAGTGTCAGATAAATAAAATTTCTAGAAAAACGCTGCCCTGAAGCAGAACAAACATGGCTATGAATTCAAAGGACTTAATGAAACAGTTTAAAATAATACCTCAACAGATAATCAGTGCTCAGTAATAGCAATGATCATTTTACATAGCCAAACTTTCTTTCAAGTAAAAGGCATCAAATGTTTCTGAACATGTAAGGATCACAAAATATAACACCAAATAATATCTCTTTTTTTAAAAGTATATTTTATTGTTTGTGCTGTTACAATTGTCTCAACTTCTTCCCTTTGCTCCCCTCCACCCAGTACCCTCCTTCCCTCCAGCAATCCCACCCTTAGTTCATGTCATGGGTTGTGCATATAAGTTCTTTGGCTTCTCCATTTCCTATACTATTCTTATATTCCCCCTTCTCATTTTGTAACTACCAATTGTGCCTCTTAATCCCTACACCATTTCCCCCTTTCTCCCCCTCCATCCTCCCTGATGATAACCTTCCAAATGGTCCCTACACCTATGATTCTGTTCCTGTTCTGGTTGGTTGCTTAGTTTGTTTCTGTTTTTATTTTTTTTATAGGTTCTGTTGTTAATAGTTGTGAGTTTGTCATTTTAATGTTCATAGTTTTTGATTCTCCTTTTCTTAAATAAGTCAATTTAACATTTCATATAATAAGGGCTTGGTGATAATGAATTCCTTTAGCTTTACCTTGCATGGAAAGCACTTTATTTGCCCTTCCATTCTAAATGATAGCTTTGCTGGATAATCTTGGTTGTAGGTCCCTGCTTTTCATCACTTTAAATACTTCTTGCCAGTCCCTTCTTGCATACAAAGTTTCTTTTGAGAAGTCAGATGATAGCCATATGGGAATCCCTTTGTAGGCAACTGTCTGCTTTTCTCTTGCTGCTTTTAAGATTCTCTGTTTCTCTTTAACCTTTGGCATTTTAATTATATCTTGGCATGGTCCTCTTTGGGTCTACCTTGTTTGGGATTCTCTGTGCTTCTTGGACTTGTATTTCTATTTCCTTTTTCAAATTTGGGATGTTTTCCTTCATTATTTTTTCACATAAGTTTTCAATTTCTTGCTCTTCCTCTTCTCCTTCTGGCACCCCTATGATTCGGATATTGGCATGTTTAAAGTTGTCCCAGAGGTTTCTAATCCTCTCATTTTTTTCAATTCTTGTTTCCTCATTCTGTACTGGTTGGCTGTTTATATCTTCCTTATGTTCCAAATCATTTATTTGAACCCCAGTTTCCTTTCCTTCACTATTGCTTGTGTGTGGATTTTCCTTCGTTTCACTTAGCATAGCCTTCACTTCTTCCCTTCTGTGTTTGCCATACTCAAGCATATCTGTCAAGTCTGTAAGCATTTTTATCACCAGTGTTTTGAACTCTGTGTCTGTTAGGCTGGCCATCTCTTCATCTCTTAGTTTGTCTGTTTCCTAGACATTTAGTTCTCTCACTGGAATCTTGATCTATTCCCTTTTTTGGGCCATACTTCTTGTCTCAACTTGACATCCTCCTGTGTTTGTGTCTTAGGTAGAGCTATCACACCTGTTGCGTTATAAAGAGTGGAACTTTAGGTATTCATCAGTATGGGGTGACCCGTTTCACCATGTCGTGGCAATGTATGTGGGGGAGGGATCTGAGAGGGAACAGTGCCACTTGCTCAGCATTCAGCCCTCTTCTAGGTGCTTCTCTCACTTACGTATAGGACTGGTGCCCCTCTAGCTGTTGCCCTGGCTGCACTTCCCAGAGTGGGTGGGTCTGCAAACATTTCAGGACTGTGGGGGCCCTTTAAACTAGCAGACTCTGCTGAGAGACTGGCACTTTCTTCCTCCACCCCAGTCCCCACTGATATTCACAGTCAGAAGCAAAGAAGCTTTATTTTCCCCAGCACTGGAACCATGAGCTGCGCGGTCTGGTCTGGTGCTGGGAGTGCTCCCCAAGTGTCCCTCCCCACTTTTAAAAACGTGTGACTGTGCTTTTTGCTGGTCTGCTGCCGCCACTGCTGCCACTGCTGCCGCCACCACACCGCGTCCTTTCCAGCTCTGCCCCTCCTACCTGTCTGGATGAGTATTTCTTCTTTATATCTTTGTTTGTTGGACTTCCATGCAGCTCGATTTTCTGAAACTTCTGGTTGTCTCTAGTGTTGAGGTAGTTGTATCCCTTCTTAGTTATGGAGGGAGATGCAGCATGTCTATCTAGGCCTCCATCTTGGCTGGAGGTCCCCAATAATATCTCTTGAACTATTAGAGAATGTATTTCAGGGAACCAAGAGATGAATGGAGAAACTAAACATGGAAGCCATTTGAAATGTAGTCCTGGGATTAAATCGACCCTAAGAATCTATTTCTTAACAATTGTTAATACAATATCTTATAGCTACTAAATGCTTAGTATGTGTCAGGGACTGTTCCGGTGCTATACTTTTATTATCATGACAACAACCCTGTTACAGCCATAGAATCTATTTCTATATCCATTGTAAAAATAAGAAAAAAAAATCTGTTAAGTAACTTGCTCAAGTTTACACAGTTACAAATGCATAGATAAGTGGAACAATAAATCTCTCTCTCTCTCTCTCTCTCTCTCTCTCTCTCTCTCTCTCTCTCTCTCATCAATAAAGGAAGTTATAGTATAAAGCTAACCACTGGAAGAGGTAAAAACAAATACAAACCTTCCTAAATTATCAGAAGGTACATGCATAAAACAAATTAAAGAAATAGAAAACCTCTCAAGAAAAATAGAAACCAATCTTTAAAAACGTAAAGCAGGTTGTAAAATGTGACACAGAACTAAGTGATGTCTATAAATGTCAATGAGTAAGTTCACCTAAATAAAAAATCATGAGAAAACAGTGTCAAAGTTGAAAATAAAAGATAGTACAGCTATATCAGCCAGCAGCAGAGATTTGAAGATGATGATCAGAGGAATTCCCTCAGCTACAGGAACATAGTCTTTTATTTTTATTCTATATTGGTTAATTCCTTAATTCTGCTTTCTTTAGATGTTTTCTAATATCTTGAATTTTTAATTCATCCATCTGTTTTGTTGTCATTTATTAATGTAATTAAGACTATATTCTTCTCTAAATACTTCTTCAATTTTATGGTTAGCTTTATCTTTAGTTTCTGATATATTTTATTTTATTTGAATTGATTTCAGAGAGAGGAAAGGAGAGAAACATTGATTTGTTGTTCCACTCATTTACTCATTCATTGGTTGATTCTTATGTGTACTCTGACGGGAGATTGAACCCACAACTTTGGTGTATCAGCACAAAGCTCTAGCCAACTGAGTTATCCGGCCAGGGCTCTAATGTATTTTTTTAAATACATTATTATTGTTATTCTTAGATACTTAAATTTTCTATTTGTATTCTCTTTGACTCAATAATTTAAATATTAAAAAATTTCCAGATATATTTTTGTTAATTTTGAGCTTTATTGTATTGTGATTGGCAAATATTGTTTTTCCCATTTCCACTAAGTGTAGTATATAAAGTTTAAATCTAATACTTCCCACAGTTTGCTGTGAGGATAGCAGAGCCTTGATGGAGATGGAGAGCCCTGCCCATGTGTAGCGTTAAGTGTCAGCACTTAGGGCTTGCTGTCCTTCAGCTATCATTAGCAAAGAAATTCCTAGGTGAGCCCTTGACTGAGCCTGCTTTCTCCTTCATACCTAGTTGTAAGCATGAATATTAGGTTTCATCTTCATAGAAGGAGCAGAGTAATAGTTCTTACACTCAAGTTTTGGGGAGACCACTCAGAGAGAGATGCTCAATACTTTCTTCCCCAGGTCATTTTAGGAGGATTTTTAGGAAACATAGAATCATTTGTCTGGCATCTTTGCTTGGTAGTAGATGGCCATCAATTTCATTGGCATGTTTCTTTATTGAGCCAAAGGTGGTAGGAGTTCTGAGGCCTTATTCAAAAGCTTGTAGGGTTTTCAAAAATTAAGATTGCATAAACCACATCCTCTGACCACAAAGAAATGAGAAACCAACAATAAATAAATACAGACATGTTTGGAAACTAAAAAGCACATTCTTATCTTCCATAAGAGGGGAGGTTAGGGGGTGGAGGGATTGAACAAGAAGGAAAAAGGACTAATGGACATGGACAACAGTGTGGTGATGGTGGGGAGGGGGACTAAATAGTAATGGAAAAATACAACAATAAAATAAATAAATAAAAGCACACTCCTAACTAATTTGTGGACTAAAAGAGAAATCACAATTGAAATGTAGAATATCTAGAACGGAACAACAACAAAGTTATACACATCGAAACTTGTGGGATACAGCTAACACAGTTCTTAGAGGAAAATTTTCAACTTTACAATGATGAAAAAACAAGAGACAGTATAAGTAGATAGCACTCAACTAAAGAGGCTTAATAATTGAGTGATCAATGATACCAAAAGCTAGTTCTTTGAAAACTTTAACAAGAGAGATAAACCTTTAGCAAGAGTGATCATGAGAAAAAGAGAAGGCACAAATAAAGATGACTGAAAAAGAAAGGGTTGTGATAGTAAATAATATTAACAACTCTGTGGCAAAACATTTGAATAAGCAATTTTTATAGAAAAATATAAATAAAACTGATGTAAGAAGAAATAGAAAATCTGAATAAGACTAATAAACATTTATAAAAAATTGAATCAGTAGCCCTGGCTGGGTGGTTCAGTTGGTTGGAGCATTGTCCCATACACCAAAAGATTGAGGGTTCATTTCTGTCAGGGCACATACCTGGGTTGCAGGTTCAATCATGTCAAGGAGGACCTCAGGGTGTGATACAGGATTTTTTTAAGAGTGAAAAATAGTTAACAAAAATGGGACCATCTGCCATAGTGTCAACAATAAAAATAAAGACAAAAGAAAATAAAGTAAAACAATAACAAAAATAAGGTAACAACGTAAATGTCTATCAAGTAAATAGCTGAATAAATTGTGGCATAGTCATACAATAAAATGCTATTCAGTAATTAAAATAAAAGAATTTGGCCTATATATATCAAATGGAAAAATGTTGAAAACATAATTTCAGATGGAAAAAGTTGCAGAATATGTGCAGTTTAGTGTCATTTATTAAAGTTTAGGAACATAAACCACAATACTAGATATTATTTATATACCCATACACACAGTGGAATTATGAAAACCTGATGGCAAGAACTCATATCAAATTCAAGATGGTGGTTACTCCTGGGGAGGAGGAAGGAGACTATCAGAGAAGATAAAGAGAGCTTCACCTGTACCGTAATGATTTTTTTCTTTTTAAAAATGAAGCAAATATGGTGAAAGGTTAAGGTTTGTTACATAGAAGGTAGGTACCTGGGTATTTGTCATGTTGTTTTCTACATGTTAACATTGCTCTAAGAGCTTTCATGTAGATCTCCTTAATCTTTACAACCTTCCTCTGAAAGAAGTATTATTACCATTACAGTATCTCCATTTTGCTGATGAACAAACTGAGGCAAGTGAGGTTAAGAAGAGGTTAAGAAGCAGAACAGGTTAGTGGTGGTGCTGAGATCTGACTAACCCAGATGTCTGCCTCCAGAGCTTGTGCTTTTAACCACTGAGGTAAAAGAAACAGAATTACTCATCTTGGAGAGGAAAGTGTAGCAGGTTTAACAATGGCTGGGTCACATACCTGTTCCCAGTGCTCCCCCTGAAGTAAAATTAATACTTTTTCATAAAATTTAAAACAGACAAAAAAGAAAAAACCAATACCTTTATCAGTAAGCTGTTAAGCAGTGAAGAATAATCTGGCATTCAGCTAAAAGAATCACATTCTTGTTTTGAGGAAAGGCCTCAAGCCAACCCTGCATCAAAGAGGCAGTTACAAAAAACAGGCTCTTCAACTTGTGGCTTCCATCACGAACCAAAAGCAAATTTCCCTCATGCTTGTATAAAAAGGATGGTTAGCCACACACTGTTTTGTTTTGCTTTTTCAGGCAGGGCCATACACAACTATAATCACGGTCAGTAATTTGATCTTCTAACTAAAAAGACATAAAGCTTATAAAGAATGTTCAACTCTACAATAGAAAACTCAGCAGAAAACGTCAAAGGTTTTTCCTTCCCTAAGATATTTTTATTACTACAATGATTTTACCATATATCCTCCTTTGCTTGGACATAGTACCATAATACCAGAAGATGGCGCTCTTTGGCTAAATTTTACAAAACCCACCTAAGATGAAAGAATGATTTCATAAGCAACGGAAATTGTATCTCAGGGGCAAAGACAATGAACAGAAGCACAGTACTAGGTTTTAAATGATTTTCTAAGATTCATGTTCTAAAAATGTATTTGAGGCAATCTTATCCATTTCTCCTTACTTAGAAAAAAACAGCAGAATTGGGTTCTTAACAATGCCTGAAAATTCTCCAAGTCTCTAGTCAGCACCCTCTCCCAAGTCCTACATCAGCTTTAAAATCTTCCCCATTCTCTGCACTTGCACTGTGTTCAGCTTCTCATATTTTCCATCTTTCCTGACTTCTTTTTCCTGGCCATTAACAGTGATCATTGTACTCTCTTTTCATCTCCCACCACACACACCCCTCCACACACACACACCCCTCTCCTTCCCTTCAGTTACAATGTCTCTAATATATGTTAAAATTTGTCAGCATACACAGTGTGGTGATGGTGGTAAGTTGTGCATGTGCAGGTGAATTTATAGTCCAGGTGCTTCTAATATCCTAACCAGGATGCAGGCTTGTACAGGTGCTCAGCTAGAGTTCTAATGAGGTAATAAGGAAACCCATGCTCCATATCCTGATCAAGATTAATCCATTCCTTAAATTTGTTACTAGCAAATTAGATTTTCATTTGTGAAATATGTGGCCTGTTAAACAGCATGATGAATGTTAGAAATGCCTATTGGTGCAATTAAAGGTATTTAAGATATATGAATTGGTTAAATATGAGATATTCCCTACCCTTTCACAAAAAGGGTATAAGAACCAGATGAAGCTATAATCTTTATCTTTAGGGAGGTACCCAGAGCTAATCATTTTACAGCAGAGATTCTCAGACTTTAGGCCACTTCAGATCTCCTGGAGGTCTTGTTCAAACACAAACAGCTGAACATCACTCTCAGCGTTTCTGCCTCATTAGGGTTTAGGGGGAGCTGAAAATCTGCATTTGTAGCAACTTGCCAGATGACACCAATGCTTCTGGTCAAAGAGACAACTTTCTGAGAATCACTGGTTCAGAATTTCTAGTTCCCTGATACTAATTATAAGGGTAATAATACGCTTGTCTCTGAAGCATCATTGCTTCTGCCTTAAGTAAATCTTTCAAGCAAGGTGACAGAACTGCTAAAATGACTGAGTTAGAGATTCAATGAGTTTACAGACTGATTATATGAAATGTTGTGTGGCTACCTGTAAATAACTTTGTGCTGAATAAATGCCTATATGTATAGTAGAAATCATTTTCATTATAACCTAGTAATTTGGTTGTGTGGAAGTACTAATACTCACCTGTATCAAACATTATGATACAATGGCTGCCATTATCTTTCAAAACAGAATCTAAGAAACATGCATGACCAAACTGGATAAGTTAACTTAAAACCATTTCCCAGCCAAAAGGTAGAAGCAACCCAAGGGTCTATCAGTGGATAACTGGGTAAACAAAATGTGGCACACACATACAATGGGATATTGTCCAGCCTTCAAAAGGAAGGAAATTCTGACACAGGCTACAATATGGATAAATTTGAGGATATTATGCTAAGTGAAATAAGCCAGTCATAAAACGACAAATACTGTAAGGCTCCACTGACAAGGTCTCTAAAGTAGTCAAACTCATAGGAACAGAAAGGAGAAGGGTGGATGCTAGGCCCTGTGGGTAGGGGGAATGGGAAGTTGTATAAAGGGTATGGAGTTTCAATTTTGCAAGATGAAAAAGTTATGGAGATTGGTTACACACAATGTGGATATACTTAACACTACTAAACTTTACACTTAAAAATGATTAAGAGGTACTATAGAAAACAGTATACACATTCCTCAAGAAATTAAAAATAGAACCACATATGATCCAACCATTCAACTTGTGGGTATTTATCCAAAGAAAATTAAAACACTAACCTGAAAAAATATATGCATCCCCATGTTCAGTGTAGCATTATTTACAATACCAAAGACCCTGTTTTTTGTTTTGTTTTGTTTGTTTTTACTAAATCTAGCAACACTACTTCCAGTCTTAGTCATGTGCTTCTTGTTTATTTTTCCATATCCTCTTATCTCTGTACCTCCAGATTCTAGCACAGTGCTAGTAAGCACAGAACTAAAGTGACATGGTGTTTTATTACTGGCTTGTTTCTTCTAAACTGGCTTTCACCCTTAGTCTCTTTATTGCTTCTCAGGAATGATGGCAAAGGATTACAATGATACCACTTGTCTCAGAATCACAGTGACCATCACGTGACATGAGTGCAGCATAACACATGAAGGCCACCAGAACTGCTATTATAATAAAACCAGTGAGATTATCCTTAGAATAAAGCTTATGTTAGTTAAGACTTGAAATAAACTTATTCAGTAAATATTTTTCTATAAATTTACAAAGAAAAGATTGGTAACCTAACTCAAGTTGGCAGAAAGGAAGACTATACTTTTCTTCAAAGGAAAAAATTAAGCTTGTACTTTTAAAACAGTGTGTACCAAGTAGATTGGTCCCATATATTTTAAAAATATAAGATAATGGAACAAAATGAACCTCTGCAGTCAAATAATAAATATTCCTGAGCAGATGCAAAGTTAAATGAAGTCATTAGCTATGTATTGCTATCTAACTGGAAACATGGTTATAATAAATATATTAAATTTAGTATATGTTAAACTAGTTGTTTTAGGCAACAAACAATCATCTCTAGAAATTAAATCTTAAAAGAGACTATAATAAAATTTAGAGGCTCTTTCATCTTTTAATGCTTCAATTTTAAAGCACATGCTCACATAACAGTCACAAAGGTTCACCAAAATGGCACTGTGATTCCTCATTAGTACCCAGGGAGAACCTCACTTTGGATCATAGAGGAACATGCCAGAAATATCAATATTAAAGAATGTTGTCCTGAAAAATGTATAGAAGAAAAAGTTTTCTCCCTCTCTCACTTTTTTTTCTTCTTTAAAGAACCCAGCAAACCACGTCAAATTGTGCAAAATACTTTATGATTAAGCTCCAAATAGGACTTGCTTAAATAACGAGTGAATAAGTGATTTCTATGATCAGAGAAAATGTACTGTACAGTGAGTTATATTGTATAACATTCTAATTAGGTTGGTGAGAGAGAGGGAGAGAGAGAGAAAGAAGCACAATTGCATAAAGAAATGAATCCTCTCAAGCACATCTAATTAGCATTAGTCAGTTTTAGAGAGCTGCCTGTAAACAACTTCTACAGGTTAGCCTTGGATTCGCAGGGTGTACCACCCCTACTCCATTTCCCTTCTCAGAAGTTTTAAAAGCCTGTTATACATTTCACTAGAATCAAGTTCTAAGTAACAGATATGACAGTAGGAAGTTTCATACTTTTACTAAAACTGAAAATAAGAAATTTGAATTCAAATTGCAAATCAATGGACAATGTGCAAAATTAATCCCAGTTATCGCTCCCAGCTTCCTAGAAACTTAAATAAATTGAGAATCCTCTTAACCTTATAATATCCAGTGATTAGAGAAAACATCTTATGGAAATTATAGTAATATTCTATAGTGATGACCAATGTTGAAATTATAATAGACTTGATTACTAAAAGAGGCTAATACATGTAGTTTATAATTTATATGAAATACATACCTGATTTGTTCAACACTTTGTTTTTTAAATTTACAATAAAAGGACAAAAGAGGAAAATACATTAATTTACAGGCAGCCAAAAGGCTCAGTGACCGAGCTGTAGTTCAGGGGCTAGTAATGCATGGTTCTGGGAATTCTCAGCTTCTTGTTCTTTGGGATAAAAGTGTTCAGGCAAACTGGGCTTGTAATTAAAAAGAGAAAGATGCTCCTTAGCATCTTTCTAAATCCCTTCTATTCTATAAGGCCCTGCAGAAGTTCTATCTCCTCTAAATAGCCTTTCTCCACTATTCTCCACTATTCTACCCACGATGATCTCTCTAGTCATTGAAGCCTTCTTCCTATACATTTTTTTGTAGTACAGCTATTTATAGTATTAACAGAATAATTTTAGCCTGATGTGTTGGTCTTTGGATGTGTCACCTTGGCTACCCTGAAGCCCCCAGTTAATAAAGCAAACAACAATCTAGGTATTGCTGTGAAGGTTTTGTAGATGTGATGAAAGTACATAAGCAATTGACTTTGAAGAGAGTTTATCCTAGATAGATTGTGCTGGCCTGATTCAATTAGTTGAAGGGCCTTAAGGAAACTGTTCCGGCCTCCCTGATGAAGAAATTCTATCCGTGGACATCAGCCTCAGCCCAGGCCCAGACGCTCCAGACCGCCTTTCTGGACAGCCTATCCTATAGATTTTAGACTTGCTTAGCCAGCCCCCACAACTGCGTAAGCCAATTCCTGGTAATAAGTCTCTCTTTTTTAAAAAATGGAAATATAATTGACATATAACATTATTTTAGTTCCGGGTGTACATTGTAGTAATCTGATATCTGTATATACAAATAAATTTGATATTTGTATATACAGATGCTCCTTGACTTACAACAGTGTTACATCCCAATAAGCCCATTGTAAATTGAAACTATCATTAAATCTAAAATGTATTTAATACACCTAATCTAAAGAACATCATAGCTTAGCCTTGCATACATTACATGTGCTCAGAACACTTATATTAGCCTAGAGTTGGGAAAAATCATCTAACAAAAAGCCAGTAAGGTGTTGAATATCTCGTAATTTATGATGTGCATTGTTTTCACAATCATAATGTTGAAAAATCATAAGCTGAACCATCATAAGTTAGGGAGCATCTATATTGTGAAATAACCACCACAATAACTCTAGTTAACTTCCATCATCATACAGTTACATTTTTTTTTCTTGTGATAACTTTGAAACCTACTCTTATGGCAACTTTCAAATATACAATACAGTATTATTGATCTTTTAATACATGAACTCACCTTATCCTTACAACCATTTGATGAGACATATAGTATTATTCACCTCATTTTACAGAAGCTAAATAACTTGCCCAGGCATATACAGCTAAGGAACAGCAAAGGTAGAACTCAAACCTGAAGCTCTTATTCCAATGCTTCCGCTCTTAAACACTACAATAGATATGACCCCTCACACACATATGGAAAGAGAGGGGAAAAGACAGAGACAGGTATACAGAGAAGAAAGCTATGTAAGATGTGATAGACTACAATTTTTAAACATAAGTGAACTATTTACCACACTCTGTTGATCACCTGTCATTCCTAACTCCTAAACAATGATCTCACTTTGGAGTCAAAGTCCTGAATGAGACAGCCACAGTAATTCCCTAGAGACTTTAATTTCTCTTTAATAGATAAGAAATAACTCTAGTATAATTTAATGTTTATTTTCCTAAAACTTGAAAATGATGAAAATGTTTTCTAAGTCTAAAATATATCTTTTCCCTAAGGCTGGCTTTTAAAAAATTATTGCTTTTCTGCATTTGGGAATTATGTTCATATTACCAAAACTGGTAGTAGTACTAAGATCAGTAATACTAAGATAGTACTAATATCATATAGGTATTATTTGATTAGAACTAAGAAGCAGAAAAAAATATTTTAAAGTATATATTAAAGCTTCAAAAAGCTAACAAGATATTACTTAATCAAGACCTGGGAGAGGATAAGATTTGAGAGAGACGAACCCAGATTTTGTGGCTGCAACTGCCTTCAGATATGACCTGAAATACAGAGTCTTATGGAAGATAAAAATCTAGTTCAGTGACTACCAAGGATGGGATCTTAGTACACCATGCTTTGGGCTGAGACCCTGAAGGGCTGAACCCCAGGGGTAAAAGTGAAACTAAAAGAACTTCAGAGAAGTAAGCTGACTCACAGCCTCTTCTTTCCTGGGGGACTTTGCTAATACTGGGCATGAACAGAGAGGTCTGAGACCCAGTACTATATACTACAAGAGAGCTGCTGTGGGGACAAGAAACCAGCAAGCTTTCATAGGAAACTAAGGGAGCCTCAAACATACAGCCAGTTATCCTGTTGGGATATGTGCCAAATCCTGAGGCTTTACAGAATGCGAGGCTAAAAATCTCATTGGAAAGCCTTTGAAAAGCAGAGCAGACGTTTTGGCAGCCTCACAAGATACAGACTAGAGTTATGAACCTGCCAGAGGGAGAAACCCCGATAAATTCCCAGGCTTTCAGTTAAAGTCTCTAGAGGGCTATGTTCTTGGAATGAAGATGAGCCAAAAATAGCTTGAGCTTTACCAGAGGTGCAACCCAGCCTCTTGTCCAAAGAGTGCATGATGGGGTTAAGATGACCAGAGACCATTATAACTGCCTACTAGAGGGAAGGGAAACTATCTGGAAGCATTATGTAAAAAATTGCAGGCATGCCAAAAGACAAAACGACAGGACCAAAAATGCGATAAACATGGACAACAGAAACAGATCCAGATATTGGAGTCATCCAAAAAGGATTTTAAAACAACTACGTTCATGTTCAAGTAAACAACGAAAAAAGAAGAGAAAAATAAATAAAACAATGGATAATTTCAATAGAGAATTGAAATAAATTTAATAGAATTAGGAAGACAAGATGGCAGTCCCTTAAAAAGTTAAATACAGAATTACCATCTGATTCAGCAATTCTACTTCTAGGTATATACCCAAAAGAATTGAAGGCAGGGACTCAAACACCAATGTTCATAGCAGCATTATTTACAATAGCCAAAAGGTAGAAACTATTCTATGGCTCACGTTTGAACAACACAAATTTAAACTGCACAAGTTCACTTACATGTGATTTTTTAAAAAAGCTTTCATTGCCCTGGCAGGATGGCTCAGTTGGTTGGAGCATTGCCCAATACAGTAAATGGCTGTGGGTTCCATTCCCAGTCAGGGCACATACCTATTTACTGGGTCAGTGTGCATACGGGAGGTAACCATTCAATGTTTCTCTCTCCCCCTCTCTCCTTTCCTCTCTATAATCAATAAACATATCCTCAGGTGAGGATTTTTTTTAAAAGCTTTCATTTATACTTTAAAAAAATTTTTTTCTGCTTGCTTATAGTTCTAATCAAACAATTCCTGTGTAATATTAGTACGTACTATCTTAGTACTATTAGTTTTGGTAAGTTTTAAAAACATACTTTCCAAATGCAGAGTGACTATGTTTCTTTTTTAAGCTAGCCTTAGAGGAAAGATATGTTTCAGGCTCAGAAAATTTTTCCATCATTTTCGAGTTTTATTAATATAAGTATTAAATTATCTAGAATTATATTCTGCTTCTATTTCTTATCAATTAAAGCAAAATTAAAGGAAAATAATGAGATACCATAGCCCACTCATAAGAGAATATGTACCAACATACGCCTTACATTTTGAAGTTTATTGTGTTAATGTAAGGTAAAAGCATATCTGTTTCATCTGGCTTAATTTGTTAGAACAACTATTCTAATAAATGATGATGTTAGTATGTCTTCCAGGGAGGGCTGTGGAAAGCACAGATTTTCTTCTTAATCAAGTACACTTGCTTTCTCTGGAGACGCATAATCCACATCAGCATATTAAAGATCTTGAGAAGTCCTCAGTTAAGTCAGTTATTTATCTTTGTTTAATCCTCTGTTTTCAAATATATCTGGCCATGGAAATCCTGTATCCATGAAAAACCTTTTAATGTGCTCCTAGGCACCTAGTTTGAGAAAGGTGGTCTAGAAGAAGGGAAATAAGCATTTCAAATAGTTTTGGTTATTTATATGTTATTATATTTAATAGCATAACTTCTGCTTCTTCATTGAAGGTAAGCTTTATAGGGTTTGGTTATTTTTTAGCTTTATTAAACTTTAGCTTTCTTTATCAGTCTTTTCTGACACAGGGTAGCAGAGAGAGTATGAACTTTATACAGAGACAGAATCAGGATCAAATTCTGGCTCCACCATCACAGGCAAATTCTTCTCTCTCTGAGTCACATTTGTTTATTTGAAAGGACGGACTTTCATAGTATTATATTAAGTATTAATGGCCATGTAAAAGTACCCAGTACATTGCCTGGCCCTGGAGGTTCCTCCTACATTAAAATTCATCAAGGATCTGTATGACCAATTGGAATGGACATAAGATTGATATCTTTAAACCTTGATCTGGGCTCTCCTTTGCTAATTAATTTCCCTGCTTCTTATACTTCTTGTATTATTTAGTAATTCCTCCCTTGCCTAGTTAAGAGGTTGTAATATTCCTGAAGAATAATTTTTTTAAAAAATCCTGACTCATAGAGCACCTAAAGTTAAATTGATTTTTATTTTCTTAGGATTTTGGAAAGGTCAGGTCTCCCTGTCTTATGTTCCTGTGATACTTCTCATTGTAATATTTAACTTTCCTACTGTAATTATTCATTTTCTTCCCTCCTATAAGTGTGTAACATTGGGATGTCTTGCTCTCTGCTCTATGCACACACCTAGCACCACTGGCGTGGGTTAAGAGTAGCCACTCAATAATTATAGAACCTTTAACAAGTTATAATAATTGGAATTCAACAATCATTGTTATCAAAAAGATAATTCTCAGAAGAAATGTTTAAATATTATTTACAGCAGAATACATTAGCAGAAAACAAGGCATTAAATTTACTTATTCTCAAACATTTAAAATACAAGTGCTATGGAACCAATAATTACTACTAGAAATCTTAGACTGATAGAGTGATCTTCCTAAGATACAGCCAAACATTGGGATAGAAATGAAATAATAAGAGAACTTATATGCTTTTTAGATAAATTTCTGATATTCAAGAATGACTCCATTTATTCATAAGATGCGTTCTGGAAAGGTTGCCTGTACATAACAATCCCATCTGATTAAACTAAATTTAAAGTATGTTTGAAAAATAAAAATGCCTCTTTGTAATAAAAATGTTCTCACACTAATCTATATTATATATTTAGACTTCTGAATATTGGATTTTCAAAGTGGGGCAGACTCCTACTAACTTGTTTATATCAAAATGCTAAGAAGCACAACTTTAAGGTCAAATTAACTGTTACTTTTTGAAAATATTAAATATGTAAATAGTAAATATAATGTGTTATCAATATAACTTATTAATCTAAGTTTTGCCATATACCAGAAAATATAAAATACTTACTATTATTTTCTTACAGTCCTTTCCTCTGCATAGTTCTGTATAGGTGGAGTACTGCACATATATAATCCAGCTTCCAACAAAAACCGCCAACCAGGAAAAGAAAAGGTATTTCATCCGCACATATGAGAAGCGAGCCTGTGAGTAAAAGAGCACATAACAATCATTCATTCAGCACCAAGTCAGCATTCACTGTCCTAGAACGTGATTTTCCCCCCTCTTGGAAGAACTCAATATATATTCTAGGCTTTCATATGGCAATTCTCCTAGAACAAAGTGTACTTTCACTGAGTTCAAACAGTACTGGTCTTAGAAAAGGAAGCTCCTTGGTCCTGCCAAGGAAAAGGGGAACAAAATACCCTTTAAAATGTATAACCTTCCAAATACCACCATCACTGAAAGCTATTTATTAAGCACAAGCACGTGTACCACACTACCCTGGACACCCTGTAAGATCAGGTAAAGAGAGACACAATTTCTATTTACTACAAACTTACAGAAGACTGTTTCCAATAAGAATCTTGAAGTTCTGTATGGATAATTATGATAAAAATAACTATATTTAAAAAAAATAAGAACAAGAATTTGGCTAGTTGCCCAATACCTCATAGTGAGGTACAACCAGAATAAGAAACCAAACTCCGAGTTCCCTGTTGTATTCACTAGTGCCTTATGTTCCTTCTATTTGATCAACCAAATGCTTCACCTGATAGATATTCTGCGAAGTTGAGAATGTTAAACTATTAAAGGAGAAATGATTGGAGAAGAAAGGTTAAGATATACAAAGAATACATCATCACTCCTTGCAAGTCAGCTTGTAAAGCTGTATAATAGGATCCTCTTTGCATTGTTTTGCTCCCAGTGCTCTAGTATCTGTTACTTGGGCTGGTTGGTACTTTTCTCCATCAACCTGTCAACAAAAGATTGCTGCCACCAATCTAGTGCCAACAGGTGTCCCCATCTGGGGTGCAGTAAAAGGGGAAACTTTATTCAGGTATTTTGCAAACCAGGGAAACACAGCAACCAGTGGAAATCAAAAGTACATGCCCCACTCTCCACAAAAGGATAGCTGGCTTATATAGACAATGTGCTTGCCCTGGTCCTGGACTGGTCCATTTTAATGCAAAGCGGAAATCCAAATTTGCAGTTGATTGGTTCAAACAGCACTGTCCTCATTGGTTGTTATGGAGCTGCTCAGATTAGTCAGTAAAGATGCAAATGAAGATATAGCTGTGTAGCTCCAATTGGATGGGGCAGGTCTCAGCCCATTGGTTAAAATACGATTCCAGGAACTTCTTTGTTAGGTACAGCTCAGGTAGCAGGAACTCAGTGCAAGAGGCTGGCAGCTCAGCCTGAGGCTTTTCCCTGATATGCGGTGTAAGAGGCCTCTATAAACAATAGCTGCTAGACTCCAATGATAAACGTGGGCCCCGTTAACGACAAGGGGCCCTTTTTGACAGCCATATTCTTTCTTGGAGTCAACAAACCACCTATCAAGCAGTTTAATCTTCAAAAGTGTTAGCTGGTCAAGATAATTTAACATTTCTTTTTTTAGTCTGGAGTTCCAATGGTCTGGTTTTATAAACAGTAGAATTTAGGACTATGGAAAGAACTGAGCAGAAAAAATTAAAGATGTGTAAACAAACAATGAAAAGGTAGTTTTGCTTTTAAAATCACAAGCCAGTTTCTTATGCTGGGCAACAGTAGGACCCTGTGAGCACTGTGAACATACAATGAAAGCAGAAAGAGATGAAAAAGATATAAAAGCGCACCTCCAGAAGACACTGAGTGAAAACGAAAAAAGAGACAGGAACTGAATTCTGTTAGCCCTATGTGTGGTTTAGATATCAGTCTTTGTGAAGTTAAATTATGGTTAACCCCATTACAAAAAGCTTAAGTGCAACAAATTCACAGTTAAATAATAGGTCTTTAAGCTTTATTATTTTAATTTTATTAAAATATAAAAATGTCTTTAATGCGAGGTATTTTTGTATAGTCTAAATAAATCCAGTAAAAAGAAAATTCAGACAATTCCAAATTAAATCACATAAATGACAATGGGGGTATATATCAAGGGGTTTGTTTGAAAGACATTTAAAATTACTTGACCCTGAAATAAGCCAGTCAGAGTAAGACAAGTACCATATGATTTCACTAATATGTGGAATCTAATGATCAGAATGAACTAACAAGCAAAACAGTGACAGATTCATGAAAGAGAGCAGGCTGACAGCTGTAGAGGTGGAGGGGTGGGCAGAGGGATGGAGAGACTGAGCAAAAAGAGAGAGAGAAATTCACAGACACAGACAATAGAGTAGTGACTGCTGTTGTTGGGGAGAAGGTTGGGGAATAGGTGGAAGAGGTATAGGGAGGATAAATGGTGATGGAATAAGACTTGACTTGGGGTGGCGAACACACAACACAGTGTACAGATGATGTATCATAAAATTGTGCACCTGAAACCTGTATAATTTTGTTATTCAGTGTCACCCCAATAAATTCAATATAAAGGAAAAAAGATGGCCCTAATAAGAGGTCTGGTCATCAGCTAGAAATGGATATGTAATAGTATTATGACGCTTAAATATGATTAAATGACACAATACCTGTAAAATATAAGTACATTCCTAGGCACACAGAAAAATACTCAATAAATGTTAGTTAAATCAATATGCAAGGCACTAAGCAAAAAGCCAATAATGCTGCCATTATTCTTTTTGAACTTGCCAAGAAGAAAACTGAATCTGAATCTGATCAAACCTTTAGCTCCAACTACCAGTTTACAGGAAATACAAGAGACAGAGGAACCTAAGTGACACTTAAGTAAGGGACACTATTAGGATACAATCAGCAAACTCTAGGCTGTGGGAAACGCTGCAACACACAACCCAGTTTCTTCAAGAAGTAAAGTATAAGGGGGGGGGGAGATAAATAGAGGATGGGGAAAATTAGTGATTAAAAATATTTAAGAAATAAATCAAATAATGACAATATGTGGTGGATTTTTAAAAAATATGCAGACCTTTTTTGCGTCCTGGTTCAAATAAAAATATGTGTGTGGGGGGGTGGCATTTATGAGATAACTGAAAATTTGAAGACTGACATGGTACCTGGTGATATTAAGGAATTATCTTATTATTTTATTCAACAGGTATGCTAAGGATCTGTGGCAATGTTTGAAGAAAAGAGCCCTAATCTTTTAAAGATAGATATTGAAATACTTATCAAAGAATTGATATATTGAAATTTGCTTCAAAATAATATGAGAAGGGAAAGGTATGGGGAGCATGATTGAAACAAGATTGGTCATGAGTTGATAACTGTTCAAGCTGGGTGATGGGTACACCCCTTCTTTTTGTATATTTTTTGTCTCCTGATTTAAAAATCTTTATATTGTACAATAAGACAGACTGCTACACCAAGACACCCTCTTCCCACACATTCATTCAGCAATTATTTATTGATTGTCTACTGTGTGCCAAGTATTGTGTTAGGTACTTTCAGTACATCTCCAGTTAGGGACAAACACATAATAAATCTACCACAAAAGAACCATTAAAATAGTTAAAAAGTGTAACTTTTTTGTTGTTCTTAGAGAGAGGGGAAGGGAGGGAGAAAGAGAGGGAGAGGAACATCAATGTGTGGTTGTCTTTCGCGCACCTCCAACTGGGGACCTGGCCTGCAACCCAGGCATGTGCCCTGACTGGGAATCGAACCAGCAACCCTTTGATTCACAGGCCAGTGCTCAACCCACTGACCTACACCAGCCAGAGCTAAAAGTGTAACTTGAAAGACCATAGCATGACATAATTTTACTTTTAAGTCTAATATTAAATTAATGTTTTTCACGATTTTTTTTTGTTGTTGTTGAGACAAGGTTTTAAAACAAGCTTACTCTCAACTCATTTAGTAACAGAATCAGGGAAGACCTGACACTATATTCTTTTTTCCTCTTCCTGCTTTGTTCCACAGCAGGAATAAGTCACAACACAAACTCTTCTGGAGAGTAGGGTTCTCACCCAGTGTTCAAGATTTGGTCGTAGTTTACCTTCTTCTGGACACCCACTTCAAAAAATCTAGTGATGTCAACTGCACTTTAGATTCTCCATCAGTAACTTTTATTTAGGTTTTCATACAAATGTTCAATAAAACTACCATAAAGTGCTTTCTAATGCATAATAAGTTAATAGATATTGGAAACTAAGGCTTTTGTAAATTTCTCCCTCCTGCATATCCAATTTAATAAATTGAAATAATTTTTCTTTTCTATATAACTCAAATAGCTACATTTAAATTTTTCCTCTGGCATATGTTTAAACTGAAAAACATCTTGTAAATTGGCTGGCCTGCTGAGTGCTCGTCATGATGCAGAATGCCAAAAATTTTGGAGAGGAAGTTCAATTAATGATGTTCCCAGCAGGGCACTGGGGATCACCTGTTGTAGACATAATGACAAAAGGAGTGAAACACATTTTTACTCCAGCATGCCATGGAAAACTACTGTGATTTTTGGTGTAACACAAAATAGTACAAGGACCTTCACATGTCCTCTTAATATCTACAGATCCTGCTACTTCATATTTAAAATAGTGATTGAAGAAAAACAGCCGTAAATGACATGTGTAACTATTAACTAATTTTATTGCCCTGTGTGGCACTCACAAAAATGTTCCCAGTGGTCTGTTCTGTACCAATTACCTAGACAATCTTGTCTTTGATTATGAAATGTAGTTACTGTTTATGACCATTTTATTTATGTTGAACTATTGAATTATACAAAATACTGTCTAGCAACATTTCTATGCTGTTGATTTTGTGCCTAGCTACTGATTTTACACTGTTTTATTCCAAATTATGATCCTGAAAAGCATGATAAGAATTTTAGTAGATATACTATGGCAGTGATTCTCAACAGGAGTAAATTTTGTCTCCCAGGGAACTCCTGGCAATGGCTGGAGATAATGTTTGTTTCACAATTGGGGAGTGCTACTGGAATCTTGTAGGTACAGGACAGAGATGTTGCTACAATGCACAGAAAAGTCAGCTCATCGTCACCACCACCACCACCACCACCACCACCACCACCACCACCATCAACAACAAAGAATTACCTGGCCCAAATGTCAATAGTGGTAAGGTTGAGAAACCTTGTATTATGGTTCATGATAAAATGAAAACAAAAATTATGGGGTTGAAAGAATCAAATTTACATGATACTATCATTTTATTTGAAATTAGTGTCTGAAGCATAATACTGTTAATTATAAAAATAAACATCTGTCTAGAAATAACCATTAGAAGACATGATTTTTCTATTACAGTTGTCCTACTTTTCCCCCCATTGTTCTCACCCTCACCCCACCAACCCCTTCTCCCTCAGTCCATGCCCACCCCGTTGTCCATGTCCATAGATCATTCATACTAGTTCCTTGAGAAGTCATTCTTTATAACTGGAGGAAATGAGTAGCAATATCTTATTACGATAAAGAAAAATTACTGGAGATGGAAAAGATATAAATGATGAAACTAATGTGATGCAGAATGAGGGTACCCTGAAAATAGGAGAAAACCCCCACAATCCTTAATTGGAGAAAGGGAAGAGTAGATGGTGCAGCATTTAAAATATGTTGCATAACAAATGGCAAGTTAATAGCCCTGCCTCCATGCAAGGAAGAGGGCTGCCACTTATGGTGAAGAGGGGAATTGTGTACTTGACTGTGAGAACATCCAGGGACTCCTGACATAGTCAGGATATAGCGCCTGCATAAGAGGCAGGGGGTGATGCCCACCTCGGATGTCACTGGGAACTTTTGCCCTGACTAAAGATGGCAGCCAAAGGAAAATAAAAGATACTGGGAAACTGGCAAAAGGGCAGAAGCTAACACACCATAGGAAGGGCGAGATATGAGATCATGCAGGAAGTTCCAGGCCGAGTATTTAAATGAGGACGGCCTGAAAGAGAAGGGTGTCTGCCACAAGGTCTGGAGTGTAAGAGAGGAAGTCCACCAGGAGTCAGGGCCAAGCCACGTAGTCTGGAGTAAGAGGGGGAAAGAATGCTGTTTGGAAAAAGAGAGAGAGTCTGGAACTCAGAAGTGAGTTGCCAGAGCTGACAGTGCAGTGGTGGGGTACCTGCCCAGCTATCCAGATTCAAGTCTGCTTGGAGAAGACAGCAGCAGAGCTGACAGAGCTGCATGGGACCTGCCCAGCCACCCAGATTTGTAAGAGACGCTTGGAGCTGAACTGTGACCAGAAATACTGAGCTGCAGACTTCTGCTGGTCTGAAAGACGGTACCTCTGAGTGGCATATTCTGAAATTATTTGCCTGTTTTGGCAAAGGAGCCAGGACTATGTGTTTTTGGGTAGTGGTAAAGGGAGTTGGACTTAACAAGAGAAATCTGCCATTATTCTAAATCTATATAACCTTTAAATAAACAACTCCCTTTCCTTTTCACCAAATTCTTTCATTGGGAATCATGGTTCTTGGTGGCAGGCTGCTGTTCCAGAATAGCATTGGTAGAGTTCTGTAACAAAACAAACTTTCTTTACCAATTCCACTCTAGAAAACAGGAACACTTCTTCATTTTTTTTATATCATTTGATCTCACTGAGATAACTTTTTTATTTCAAAACAAATCTGAAAAGCTTTAGTTTTGTTAAATAATTTTACAATAAATTTCAGAAATAGGCATAAAGGGACAACACATCAAAATTTAAGACTATTATTTATCTATTTCATATTCAATATCTTTCATAAACATATAAAGCACAAGGTCCCATTTATTCTACCCCTAAATTCTCCCTACATAGAAGTTCTTAACTTTGAGTAGGGAAGGAAAATACCCATCATATTTCTACTCTTACCCACAAATAGTTTACTTAACATATTGAGTGGTTTTTAAACATATTTTATTGATTATGCTATTACAGTTGTCCAAATTTTCCCATTTTGTCCCCTTCTGCCCACTACCCCTATTCCCACCTGCAATTCCATCCTTAGTTCATGTTCATAGGTCAATCATATAAGTTCTTTGGCTTCACATTTCCTATACTGTTCTTAATATTTCCTTGTCTATTTTGTATCTACCAATTCTGCTTCTTAATCCCTGTACCTTTTCCTCCATTCTCCCCCTTCCCCCTCCCAACTGATAACCCTCCAAATGAACTCCATATCTATGATTCTGTTCCTGTTCTGGTTGTTTGCTTGAGGTGTCTCTCTTTTTTTTTTTAGATTCAGTTGTTGATAGTTGTGAATTTGTTGCCATTTTAATGTTCATAGTTTTCATCTTCTTTTTCTAAAATAAGTTCCTTTTACATTTCATATAATAGTGGCTTGGTGATGATGAACTCCTTTAGCACTTCATCTGCCCTTCCATTCCAAATGATAGCCTTGCTGGATAGAGTAGTCCTGGTTGCAGGTTGCCTTTCATCACATTGAATACTGCTTGCCAGTCCCTTCCTGCCTGCAAAGTGTCCTCTGAGAAATCAGCTGATAGTCCTATAGGCAACCCCCTGTAGGCAACTCTTCGACTCTCTCTTGCTGCCCCCAGGACTCTCTTTATCTTTTACCTTTGCATCTCAGTCACGATGCATCCCGGTGTGGTCCCTTCTGGGTCCAGCTTGCCCAGGACCCTCCATCCTTCCCAGACCTGTATGTCCATCTCCTTCACAAAATTTGGGAAGTTGTCCTCATTTTTTTCAATTCTTGCTTCCTCCTTCTGCACTGGTTGACTGTTTTTTTTCCTCCTTATGTTCCAAATCATTGATTTGAACCCCGGTTTCCTTCCCTTCACCATTGGTTTTGTGTAGATTTTCCTCCATTTCACTTAGCATAGCCTTCACTTCTCTTATGCGTTTGCCGTACTCAAGCACATCTGTCAAGCCTGTGAGCATCTTTATCACCATTGTTTTGAATTCTGCACCTGTTAGGTTGCCTATCTCCTCATCTGTTAGACTGGCTATCTCCTCATCACTTAGCTCTCCCACTGGAACCTTGATCCATTCCCCCTTTTGGGACATACTTCTCTGTCTCCTCACTCTGACAGGCTCCTGTGTTTGTCTGCCTCCACGTCCCAGGTAAAGCTGTCGCTTCTGTTACATTGTAAGAAGTGGAGCCTTAGGGATTCGTCAGTACAGGGTGACCTGTTTCACCACATTGTGGCGCTGTATGTTGGGGAGGGGTCTGAGAGGAACCTCTCCCACTTCTGTACTGGACTGGCACCCTTCCAGCTGCTGCTCTGGCCATCATTACCAGAGTGGGTGGGTCTACGGACATTCTAGGACCGTGGGGGCCCTTTAAACAAGCAGATTCTGCTGAGAGACTGGCAGTTTCTGCCTCCACCCCAACCCTCACTGGTCTGCACAGTCAGAAGCAATGAGGCTTGATTTTCCTTGGTGCTGGGACTGTGAGCTGCTAGATCTAGTGAGGAGCTGGGAATGCTCCCCAGGTGTCCCTCCTGACTTTAAAACGTGTGACTGCTCTTTCTGCTGGCCTGTTGCTGCCACCGCCGCTGCTGCTGCCACCACACCGAGTCCTCTCCGCCCCGGCTCCACCCCTCCTACCTGTCCGGATGAGTATTTCTTCTTTATATTTTTGTTTGCTGGACTTCCATGCAGTTTGATTTTCTGGAACTTCTGGTTGTTTCTGGTTTCAAGGTAGTTGTATTCCTTCTTAGTTGTGGAGGGAAATGCAGTGTTTCTGTCTATGCCTCCATCTTGGCTGGAAGTCCTCAGCTCATAATTTTATGGGAACTCCTTTGTAGGTAACTGTGCTTTTCTCTTGCTGATTTTAAGGTTCTTTCTTTACCTTTAACCTTTGGTATTTTAATCATGATGCATCTTGGTGTGGTCTTTGGGTTCAACTTGTTTGGGACTCTGTGCTTCCTGGATTTGCATGTTTATTCCCTTCACCAGATTGGGGAAGTTTTGTTTCATTATTTTTAAAAATAAATTGTCAATTTCTTGCTCTTCCTCTTCTCATGCTGGCACCCCTATGATTCACTCAGTTGTTGGTACATTTGGAGATGTCACAGAGGCTCCATAGCCTATCCTTGTTTTTTTTGAATTCCTTTTTATTCTTGCTGTTCTGTTAATGCCTTTTACTTCCTTATGTTCCAGATTGTTGATCTTATTCTCAGTTTCATCCCCTTCACTGTTGGTTCCCTGTAGATTTTTCTTTATTTCATTTATCGTAACCTTCATTTCTGCCGGGGTCTTTCGTATGCTGTTGTCATACTCAATGAGTTCTTTGAGCATCCTGATAACCAGTGTTTTGAACTCTGCATCTGATAGGTTGCTTATCTCCATTTTGTTTAGTTCTTTTTCTGGAGTTTTGTTCTGTTCTTTCATTTGAGCCACATTTCTTTGCCTCCTCAATTTTGCAGTCTCCCTGTGTTGGATTCTGTGTATTAGGTAGAGCTGCTTCGACTCCCTATCTTAGTAGCATGGTCTCTTGAGGAAGAGTGGACCTGTAAATTGTGTGGGGCAGAGCCTTAGGTGATTGCCAGGGAAAGGCAATCTGTTTCACCACTTTGTGGCTGTGTTGGGGGAGGGCTCAGAGAGAGAACAATGCTGCTGTCTGGCTTCTGGAGGTTTGCCTGGGAGGAAGCTGTTTTCTGTTACTCACCATGTTTCCAGTCACTTCACTTTCTCTCTGTATGCCACTTGTGCCCTTCCAGCTGTTTCCCTGGTGCTGAATCCCAGAGGGGGTGGGTCTGTGTAAGTTCTACGTACATATGAGCCCTCCAAAAGGAGTCTCCTGATAATCTGGCAGTCTCTCCTGCCACCCCAACCCCTACTGGTCTTTATGGCCAGAAGTTATGGGAATTTATCTTCTCAGCACTGGAACTCTGGGCTGCTGGGTATTCTGGTTTGGGGTCGGAAACCCTCACTCCTGAGGTATCCCTCCCGATTTTAATCCACCACATGTAAACGTGGGACTGCCCATTCCACAGCTTCTTAGTGCCACTCCACCCTTCCTACCCATCTGAATAAATTCAGCTTCTTTAAATCCTTGGTTGTCAGACCAATCCATGCAGCTTGATTTTCTGACAGCTCTGAGTGATATTTGTTTTGTAGTTTAGTTGTGATTTTTTTCTATAGTTGTGCGAGGAGACAAAGTGTGTTTACCTATGCCTCCATCTTTATTGAGTGGTTTTAAATTCTCAAGAAACAATTGATAAACACAATTGATGAAATACAATTGCTAGCTTCAAATATAATCATTTCACCATTCATCATTTTATAGAAAAAGCTGAGAGACATGTTTGTCCATTTTATTCAAATTTTTAAATTACCAGTTACTTTGAAGTAATCTTCAGAAATTTTTTCATATTGTTATATTGACAATATTATAGCTAGATGACTTTTACAACATATTTAGAAGTAATCTGGTCGCAAAAAAACCCCACAAAAACTAGACTTAAAGTTATTGACATATAGCCCCAAATATGACTTTACCCATTTCTTTAAATAAATTTTAGATATTTGTAGCAACAATAATTTTGAAAACTATGCTAGCTGTAGATTTCATGCATTGTTCCTGGAACTCATGGACTTAGAAAGTTTGGGAGAGATAATAAGAACATATAGTTCAACCATATGCTGATATGACATGAGGCTTAGAATGATTAAACAGTTTCAGCCCTGAGTTGGTTGGTGCAGGAGGAAGTGTAAAGACATAACATGGAAATGTTATAGAATTCCCTGGGGGTATGTGTGCAACTTTAATTCTTAGCCAATGAAGAAATGACTTTTCCTGCCAAAAGTTGAATATAATTCTTGCTTTGCTGCTGTTTTAGAGAACAGAGTCCAGGCACATGTTTAAGAGAGCTGCAAGACCTAGAAAACAGATCAAAGCCATCACAGGGTTACAAGAGAAGGCACACAGAAGGCTTTTAATGAACAAAAGCCATTATTTTACAGAGCATCTGGGAGGCAGGTGTAGCCTCTATTAGCACTCTACATAAAAGGAACGATAGCATTTGCAATAGCAAATGAAAAAAACTCAATCACTGTATTCTTCAATATCCCAGTGCAAAAGGATAGGGTGTTAAGAAAACTAAGTGTTCCAATTTTCTGTTGTTATATAACAAACTATCCCAAAACTTAATGGCTTACAACAATTTAAGTCTTTCATGGTTCTGAGGGTTGACTGGACTCAGCTGGTCAGTTACCTCAGGTTTTTCATGAATTTGTGACTAGAGCTGGAGTCATGTAATGAAGAGCTGACTGGGTTGGGCTTGCAGATGGCTTCCTCATTCACATGTCCAACCCCTCAGCTGGAATGCCTGGAACAGCTTCATGTGGCTAGCCACACTTCTTCAGAGAATGTGCTCAGAGTACTCAGGTTTCCTACATGATTTTTGACTTCCCACAGACCAAGATGGAAGCTGCATCATTTCTTTTGGTTACATTGGGCCACTTCAGATTGAATGTAGGGGGCACTACAGAAGGGCATGAGTACCAGGAGGCATGGTTCACTGAGGGGTCATCTTTGGAGACTAGCTACCATTCTAGGATAGGATCAGCAAAGCAGGATCTAGGGGTGAGGAGAAAAGCAATGTGGAGGACCCAGCCAGAACAGAGATAATTTTCTTGGTCATTATGATTAAAGGTTCTTCTTTTTTCCTTGGTGGGGAAGAAATGGAACTGGCAACTAACATTCATTAATAGTATGTGTAGTTGTACATATTTATGTTTAAACTTGAAAGAATATAGTTCTAATTCCATATCATAGGCTCAGTAACCATCAATGAATCTTTAGTTGATATACACAAAGTCCTAAATTAAAGAATTACTTGAGATGTGGCTATAGATATGTTTCTGAATAAGGTTCACATCATATTATTATTTCAGTTAAGATTCTGGCACTCAGAATGGGGAAGTCAGGTGTCCATTTTCTCTTTATAGTGGTCCAGTGACATCACACTGGGTCTAAAAGTTACTAAAATATACAGTAGCCACAGGCAAATCTTACATAGGAATCCTAGTTGGCACTTAAATTCACTAACAATTCACTTACTACAAATGAAGATTAGCTACATTTTTACCTAAAATTGGAGGTTAAAGAGCATGGTCCCTTTAAACTCCAGATTGTAAAGCATATTTTAGGGCAAATATATTTGGAATAGCTACTTATAGGGTTGTACAACTTATTTAACATAATTCTCAACATCATTTAGAATCTTGAGGAGTATCTAGAGGCTAACTGATTATAACTTGGAATAAACTTGACCATTGTAAAGGGACTATAAAAAAGGAATTAATTTTAGTTACTATTCTATGAGGTTAATGAAGGAGGCTGTTGGGTTCTAAGGCTTCCTTTCCCTGTATTCATTTGTATGACTTTGAGACACAGTAGCATTTAAATATTGAAACTTATCCTCCTTTTGATACAAGAGAAAAGCAGATGGGTATATTCAAATACTGGGGAGGATAGAGAAGAGGTGAGGGAGGTTGTTCAGCTCTATGTGACAACATTCTGCCTCTGTATCACTGAAAAGACTGTGGTAGCTCAGGAAATGTGATCTGAAAGGAGCTACTATTTCTACAACTTGAGAGTCTGAGTGGGTATTCTACTCCCATTTGTTTGTAACCTACTATAGATTTCTAGTAGCCCTACAACAGAACAACTTTGGTTAGAGAATTGTCCCCATATGCTAAGGTTGTGGGTTCAATCTCAGGTCAGGGAATATACAAGAATCAACCAATAAATGCATTAACAAGTGGAACAACAAATCGATGTTTCTCTCTCTCAAAACTCAATTAAAAAATGTTTAAAGAATACAGCATGAGAAAAGACGACAAAGATGGGAATAGGTAAGCAAGACTTGCCTCCTCCCACAACCACACTGGACCTTACAGGACACCTACTACATCAGGCCATGCTACCAAGACAGGGAGTAATAGCAGCTCTACCTAATACATAGAAACAAACATAGGGAGGCAGCCAAATGAGGAGACAGAGAAATGTGGCCCAAATGAAAGAACAGATCAAAACTGCAGAAAAAGAACTAAACAAAAAGGAGATAAACAATCTCTCAGATGCAGAGATCGAAACACTGATTATAAGGATGCTCAAGGAACTTAGTGAGGATCTCTACAACATAAAAAAGATGCAGTCAGAAATGAAAAATACACTAATTAAAATAAACAATAATTTACAATAAAAACAACAGTAGAGTGGATGAAGCCAAGAGTCAAGTCAAAGATCTGGAACACAAGGAAGCAAAAAACAACCAATCAGAACAACAAGAAGAAAAAAGAATCCAAAAAACCGAGATAGTTTTAGCAGCCTCAGGGTCAATGTCAAAGTGTTCCAACATTTCGCATCATAGGGATGCTAGAAGGAAAAGAGAAAGAGCAAGAAATTGGAAATCTATTTGAAAAAATAATGGCGGAAAACTCCTCTAATTTGGTGAAGGAAATAGACATGCAAGTCCAGGAAGCACAGAGAATCCCAAATGAGATAGATGCAAAGAGGCCCACTCTAAGACACTCATAATTAAAATGCCAAAGGTTAAAGATAAAGAGAGAATCTTTTTTTTTTTTAAATTTATTTACTTATTTTTTGGGAGGGGAAAAGGGAAGGAGGGAAAGAAACATCAATGTGTGGTTGTCTCTCCCATATCCCAAACTGGGGACCCAGGCCACAACCCAGGCATGTGCCCTGACTGGGAATTGAACCAGTGACCCTTTTGTTCCTAGGCTGGTAATCGATCCAGTAAGCCACACCAGTCATGGCAAGATAGAATTTTAAAAGCAGCCAGAGAAAAGATGTTACCTACAGGGTAGTTCCCATAAGACTGTCAGCTGATTTCTCAAAAGAAGCTTTGCAGGCAAGAAGGAACTGGGCAAGAAATATTCAGAGTCATGAAAAGCAGGGGTCTACAGCTAAGATTGCTCTACGGAGTGAAGCTATCATTTAGAATTGAAGGGCAGATAAAGAGCTTCTCAGAGAAGAAAAAAACTAAAGGAGTTCATATCACCAAACCATTATTACATGAAATATTAAAGGAATTTATTTCAGAAAAAGAAGATGAAAATTATGAACAATAAGGCAACAATACATATCTATTAATGACTGAATATAAAAAACAAACTAAGCAAACAAGAACAGAGACAGAATCATGGATATGGAGAGCATTTTGATAGTTGCCAGATAGGAGTGGGTGGGGTACGGGGAATGGGTGAAGTGAGGGGATTAAGAAGTACAAATAGGTAGTTACAGAATAGCCATGGGGCTGTAAAGTACAGTATAGAAAATGGAGAAGCCATTTCATGCATGACCCACGAACATGAACAATGGTGTGGGGATTTCCTGGGGGTGGGGGGTTGCTGAGTGGAAGGGAGCAAAGGAAGAAAAATTGGGACAAATGCAATAACATAATTAATAAAATATAATTTAAAAAGAATACAACAGGTTGGGTAGTGTCCATCTAATCAGCTATCTGTGAAGGTAAACTCTTACTAATTTGTTAAGCAATTAAAATGTAGCATGTATAATAGAAACTAAATCAGAACTTAAAAGAATCCTCAGTAAACCCAGATTCTATATTTTTTCTCATCAATGTACTTTAATACCAAAAAACAGTACATGCTCAGTGTAGAAAAAAAGACAATAATTATATAATTTTATAAGATAAATAACCTGGGAATATAATGTACAGCATAGTTAACAATACTGTTTTGTATATCTAAAAGCTGGTAAGAGAGTAGATCTTAAAAGTCCTCATTACAAGAAAAATATTTATTACTGTGTGTGGTGATGGATGTTAACTAAACTTATTATGGTAATAATCTCAAAATACACACATATATCAAATCATGTCATACACTTAAAACTAATAAAATGTTATAAATCAATTATTAAAAAACAAAAAAAATTTTATGTAAAAAAATAAGTGATGCAGCGTGGTGTATCTTTTCTAGTTTTTTCCATGTATGTAAATATTTAAAATACATTATCTTGTAAGAAAAATATTTGGGGTCATATAATATCATTTGTCCCTTTCTCTTAACACACTATAAACATGTTTCTAAGCTAATATTTTTGATTTTTAAAAAACATATTTAAGTGGATGTATAACATTTAACAGTGTAGATGTGCTGTAATTTACTTAACCCTATCTCTATTGTTGGACATTTTTATTATTTCCAGTACTGTGCTACAATAATACTAACAACAATACTATTAATCAGAGCCAATATTTATTAGTATGACTTGGTACCAACTGTTATTAGCACTGTCTATATATTAATTTAACCTTCATTTAAAAAATCTATGATCTGGTGCAGTAAATTGGCCAGGTTTGGACAACTATAGTCCATGAGCTGAATCCAGACTGCCACCTGTTTTTGCAAATAGTTTTATTAGAACACAGCCACTCCCATTTATTGATGTACTGTCTAAAGTTGCTTTCATGCTGTAATGGCAGAGCTGAGTGGCTACAGCAGAGATTGGATGGCTAGCAAAACCAAAAATATGTTAGAACTTGGACTGTAAATATTCAGCCCTGCGCCCTGCCCCACTGTCCCTGCCTCACTGATGTTGGGGTCAGCCATGTGACCTGCGTTGGCCAATGTTTGTTAGTAGATGTGATGGAAGGAAAAGTGTGCAATTGGACTGAACTTCTTGCACTTTAGATACTGCTTGAGGAAGAACAGACCCCTGGTAGGACACTAATCCCAGAAGAATAAATGATACTGTAGGGCACCTGAGCCAAATGCATGGCCTGGAGCCAAGCCACCCTAGAAAAGCTGAATCCAGACTGACCTGTGGATGTATGACTAAGAGATAAATGCTCACTGTATGCCACTGAGTTTTGGGGCAATTTGTAATATACAGCATTGCTGTGGTAGCTAAAAGATACTGGAGGGGATTACTATTATTTCTGTACAAGAACTCTGTGAGTAGGAAACTATTCATTAATTAATAGATGGAGAAACTGAAAAACATACAGAAGTTAAGCAAAACTACACTAGCAGTAAGTAGAAGAACCAGGACTTGAATTGAAGCAACCTGGCTTCAGAGTCCATACTTGCTCTACTACCTATTGCATTAAGGATATAAATATTTTATTTTTGTTTCCAGGAGAGATTTTAATAAGTGAAAATTCTAAGTCAAAGGGTATACAGTTTTAAAAGATGTATAATACATAATGTTACACTGCTTTCCAAAAAGATTGTGATTATTAACATTCACTGGTTTCTCAAATGCACTTATTTTTTAACCTTCCCCAGCATCCAATTCTATAATCAATTACAGTTTTAGTTCCATTTCTTTGACAGTGACCTTGGCTTTTTTATTTACTCTTTGAATCTTTAGCACTAGATTTGGCAAAAGCTCTAGTATACCTAGACCATTTGAGAACTGAATAGAGCGGGTGAATAATAACCTCAGGATTTCTAAAATGCAGAATTTTGTGGATGTAGCTAGAAATTTATTTCAAAATGATCACTGGATACAGGAGAGCTAGTCAAATTTTAAAGTACTTTCAACACAGGGATGTCTTCCATAAAATTCAGATATCTTAAGAGCTGCTGTGTTTGATTACTTTCGGCCTGACCTAGAACAATTAGAAGCACAGAGGAATCTAAGCTTCAGGTTATGTGGGTCCAAGGAATGAGAAATAAGAGCCTTAAATGACCCATATCAGTCTCTTAGAGAACAAAGAGGTTACAGAAGCATTCCTCAGTGGAATAAACATCACCAATGTCTAACTATCCTCTTTTCAGTTTAATAGTTAAATGTTGATAGTTGTAGCCATTTTAAAATAAATTATTATCTTACAATAGTCTAAAAATCTGTTTGGAATGGTGATCCTAATTTGAAAATATTACAAATCATGCAAGCCAGATGGCCATCTCTAATTTTGGAATTTCTCAGACAGGTGTTAATCTAACATTGTCTTCCCATTTCTCTTTTAAATTCCAAAGAAAGCTAAAAACAAAACAAAGCCTACAGAAAATGCTTCAGAGGCCAAAGACAGCTATTTTGATCATAGCAATTTTATAAAGAAAAGAAGGAGCTGACATAAAGAAAATGCACTGAACTGAGACAGTCTCTAAATGAAAATGTTTTTGCTGACATTGTGGAGAGAGAGGCACCAACCAGGCTGGCAGTTATTTACTGCAACCCTAGTACTTAGAGAAATAATAGGCTTCCATTTGCTGTAGGGGAAAATGCTGAAAGATAATTATCTAAAAATTCTCCTGAAAATATTCTAACAGAATTACCTATGGTATTCAAGATCACAGCTATCTTATAGACTATGTTTGAAGTGACCGTTGCTACCAATCTTTTAAATATAGTAGCCTGCCCCCCATCCATGTTTTTGCTTTCTGCTGTTTCACTTACCTATGGCCAACCATGGTATGAAAACATTAAATGGAAAATTTCTGAAATAAACAACTCATAATTTTTTAATTGCATAAAATTATAATGAAGCTGAAAAATTCCTATCACCTAGTGATGTCGTAGTTGCCCTAACTTTGTAGCACAAAGCATTACGCATATAATTGTGGTGATGCTAATGCAAACAAACCTACGATATTGCCAGTCATAAAAAAGTATAGCACATATAATTATATACAGTACATATTTGATAATGATGGTAAGTGACTATATTACTGGCTTATGTATTTACTCTACTTATACTTAGCATTTTCAAGTACTCTTTCTACTCATTGCAAAGATAGTTTTCTGTATAACTGTAAGCTGCAGCCTGATCCACCTATTGATTGTATCATTTTTTTTCTTGTTTGATTTAACTTTGTGTTGTTTTGTACAGTAACATGCTGTATAGGATTGTACCATAGAAGTAATGGGTTATACCATATAGCCTAGGTGCATAGTAGGCTATTCCATGTAGGTTTCTGTGAGTATACTTTATGATGTTTGCACAATGACCAAAAAGCCCCACAATGTCTTTTTTAGAACATATTCCCATCAAGTGGCACATGGCTATACACCAAACACCAAATTAATTTGACACTATTTTAAGTATTTACTTTCTCTTCCACCAATTCCTAAAATTTCTCATTATTAATAAACAGATCATCATGACACATTATCTATTAAAAATATTAAACCAGAGATGATATCTTAGGTGAGTATTAGCAACTGCAAAGGAGCACAGGTTGTTCAGAGCTAGAAGCCTTGCAGATCACAGCTGAAATTTGCAACTTTGTAACTAAAGCCTCAAATAGTTGGGATTTTTTACATATAACCCAGTTGGTAAGTTCTGTGATCTTGGACAAGTTAGTAAATTTTCCTGACCTTTAGTATCTTTATCTATAAAAGGTAGATGTTGTGAAAATTAAACAAAATCATGAACAAAAGAAAAACAAAAGTTCCTATTCATGGAAGTATAATAATGTGTATATTATTAATAGTGACACATACCAGGCATGTATACTCAAAAAAAGACTTCCCAGCAGAGATGCACAATGAAAAAAAAGTGCAAAGATCAGTGAAACAGTACGTGGGACCTGGTAGTGTTCTTTTCTCCAAAATACATGTCAGGTCTAGCACTCTTGTTCTTTCATTATACTGCGGGTCTCTATCCAGAACCTAATTACCCCAGACCAGCCTACCTGTGAAGATAGAGGGCTGAGTTACCTGTATGGAACCTAAATTACCTCTTATCTTTAACTATGGTTCCTCCAGTAGAGGTGTGGGAGTCACAAGGAAGGTCCAGAGGACTCACAGCAAAAGTATTGTAATAGAAACCATGGGAGTAGATGCTATCATGGAAAAAATTCAGAGGGAGAAAAGGCTTTAGGACTGAGACCTGGGAATCTTCACTATTTAATGGCTGGCTGAAAAAAGAAGAACTGATATAGGAGAGCATGGAGGAGAAAATAGATTGGAAAAAAAAAAAAACCCATAAAAATGTTGTAACATGGAAATCAGGGAAAGAGGATTTCAAGACACAAAGAGGGATCAATGATTGTCAAATGCCGCTGAGAGGTGACAAAGCTGGGAACCGAAAGACATCCATTGGATTTAGTGACACAGAAGTCCTATTGACCTTGACAAGAACAACTTCATGGGAAAGAAGCTGGATTGGAGGATGTTGAAGAGTAGAAGGTGTGAAAATAAAGACAACCAAATAAATATCTCAAGATAAGTTTGACTATGAAGGGGAGGAAAGACATAGGGCATTAGCTGGGCTTGAAGCAGAGTTTTGTTTTTGTTTTTGTTTTTAAGAGAAACTACTAGGGTGTTGACAGATTAACAGGACAAGGTTCCTGAGAAAGTTAGAAGGATGGGGGTCCAGAGTAGAGATGAAGAGACAGTGACTCCACTGTACCTCAAGGAAAGAAGGAAAGGACGGTGCACATGTGTACATCTGAGGGTGGGGAGCAGGGATAATTTCTACCAGATGACTTCTATTTTCTCTGTCTTTAAGAATAAAGAAAGAGAGAAATCTGCAAAACAAAATCACTGTAACCTAGGTTCATTTTCCCATTTAATTTTAAATGATAAGGTATTTCAAACACACAGAAAAAATATCTGTATTAGAGATAATAATATGAAAAGTAGCTCTACATCTACCACTAAATGTAAACAGATGTCAACAGTTTGCCATATTGATTTAAAACTTTTCTAAGAAGAAAAAAAATGTTACAAACAGACCTAAACCCTTTCCCCTTACATTCCTCATCTTCCCCTTCATCCTCAGAGGGAATCATTATATGGAAATCTGTATCTATCTTTCCCATGTATATTTTTGTATTTTTACTACATAAAGCATCAACTTATGTATAATACAAGGGGGGGGGGTTCAAAAAACAGAACTTTATTAAAAATTTTATATTTATTCTTACATGTTTACACTTCAGTCACCTTCAAAGTACTCTCCATTTGATGCAATACACCTAGAGTGACCTTTTTTCCATGCTCAAAAGTTTTTTTGAATTCATCAATTTTGATGCCTTTCAGCACTCCTGTCAATTTTTTTTTTCCCACCTCTTCCACAACAGCAAAACGTTTCTCTTTGAGGACTTTTTTCATCCAGGAAAACAAAAAAGAAGTTGCTTGGGGCAAGACTGGGTGAATAGGACGGGTGGGGCATAGGGGTTATGCTGCTTTGGGTCATAAACTGCTGAACACTCAGCATGATATGGGCAGGTGTGCTCGTAAATCACCCATCACGAAATGGGCAAACATGTTGAAAGAGTCTTAAAAAAAAATATCACTGAAGCCAAACACAGCCTCTAACAACAATGCCAGCTGGTACACTGATACATATGGGTTTCTAGAATACTCACCTAGCGGGGAAGACTGTACTACAAAGAGCCCACCCAAAGATGATTCCAGGTTTTTCTGGGTCCCCCCTCATACATGATGCTATGTGCTTTGTACTGTGAGTCACAAATATACAATAAAAGCCACACACCAAAGCTAACTAACTGCCCAAGAAAACACACACATTAAAAGCCAAAAGGGCTAAGTACTGGTTCTCTGACTCCATTCCCAGTCAGATCTGAGGTAAAAAATGAGGACAGATTTGCAGGGGTATCATTGGTAAGATGTGTTGTTCTGCTATGAATTCTCTTGAGAGGAGCGGGTAGGATTGAACCTTCCTAGCCTGAAGCCTAGAGAGATTGAGCTTTCATAGAACAACTGGCTAGCTCAAAGCATATATATACCCAGGAGTTTGGGAAGTGAAGAAGCCCCAAGGAAAAATGTGCTAATTATTTGCTCTAGGTGGCAGAGCAGAGAGAGGGCACTCAGATTTCAACAAGCTGCAAACTAAGCACCCCCCCAAAAAACAGAATAGGATAATTTCTTTGCATATGTTTTTCAATAACAACAATCCTTTTAACTGATTTGACTTCTAGGGTTAGGGAAAAAAATAAGCCTGGGTCATTACTTTAGTTGAAATCTCATTTACAGAAAATAAGTAATTAATGAGTACATTAGATTCAAAGCTTATAAAGCACTTCAGCCTTCCTCACCCGAGAAAAGTATGCCCTTTATACAGTCTACATAACTAAAAGAGGAATCTTCGCCTTCTTTGTACAAAGTAAATCATGAGCTGTCAGGCAGGCCAAATAGTTAAAAAATGGGCAGGACTCCTTCAACATGAATAAGAACCACAGGCAAGTTCCTTTTTGTCCAAAGTTCTTGTTGATTCAGAGCAAGTACATACTCAGTTTGCTCAAACATTCTTTTTTCAACATGTGGGTGTTTGAAAAATTTTATCAGTGCTTTGCTCTTAAAATTCTCACCTAACCACAAATCCTTTATGCTACAAAGGAATTTACAGGGTTCTTATTTATTTACCATAAAAATTATAATTTAATATTCCCAAAGTGCAATCACTGAAATTTTGAATCAGAATCACCTGACATAATTTTTTAAATGCAGGTTGTCAGGACAAACCTCCAGACATACTGAATCAGAAGTCTTAGGGGATGGAGCCTGGAAATAGGCATTTTAAAGTTCCCCATATTATTCATATTATATTGAGGGAGAAAGGATTATATAAAAATAATAACCTCTCACCCTGGCTGGTGTGGCTCACTGGATTGAGTGCCATCATGCAGACGGAGAAGTTCCTGGTTTGGTTCCCAGTCAGGGCACATGTTGGGAGCATGTGAGAGGCAACCAATCAATATTCCTTTTGCACATTGATGTTTTTTCCCCTCTCTTTTTCCCTCCTCCTCCCTCTCTTTAAAAATAAATATTTTAAAAAATAATAATAACCTCTAATGAAACCTCTGTCAACTATATAAAATAAGATTACATTGAACAACTACCTACTGGCAATAGAGCTAGGACTGGAATGTATCATTCAAGGTCCCCACCATTACAATATTTCATTAAATAATAAATGATTTATTAATAGGTAAGAAAACCTGCCCTGGCCAGATAGCTCAGTTGGTTAGAGTATCATCCCCATATGCCAAGGTTGTAAGTTTGATCCCCAGTCAGAGTACATATAAGAATCTGTCAACAGATGCATAAATAAGTGAAACAACAAATCAATGTTTCTCACTCTAAGAATAAGTAAAAAAATTAAAAAACATAAATTTAACAAAAACTATTATTAATAAAAGAAATATGCTATAGCTCTTAAAAGTATCAGCCAATAATTTAGATTTCTGTTTTTACTCTTTTATTGATTATGCTATTACAGGTATCCCAATTTCTCCCCCCATGCCCTCCACCTGGTACCCCCATTCCCATCAGCAATCCACCCCCTTAGTTCACATCCATGGATCACGCATTTAAGTTCTTTAGCTACTCCATTTCTTATACTGTCCTTAACATTCCCCTATTTTGTACCTACCAATTTGAGCTTCTTAATCCCTGAATCTTTCCCCCTATTCTCCCTCTTCCCCCTCCCAACTGATAGCCCTCCAAATGTTCTCCATATCTATGATTCTATTTCTATTCTGTTTGTTTGCTTAGTTTATTTAGACTCAGTTACTGATGTGAATTTATTGCCATTTTAATGTTTATCTTTTTTATCTTCTTCTTTTTCTTATATAATTCCCTTTATGCGTTTCATATAATAATGCCTTGGTGATAATGAACTCCTTTAGCTTTACCTTGTGGGAAGCACTTTACCTGCCTTTCATTTTTAAATGATAGCTTTGCTGGAGAGAGTAATCTTGGTTATAGGTCCTTGCTTTTCATCACTTTGAATACTTCTTGCCAGTCCCTTCTTGCCTGCAAAGTTTCTTTTGAGAAATCATCTGACGGTCTTATTGGAACTGTTTTGTAGGTAACTGTCTGCTTTTCTCTTGCTGCTTTTATGATTCTCTGCACCTCTCTGTGTCTCTGCCCCTCCTACCTGTCTGGATGAATGTGGCTTCTTTAAATCCTTGACTGTCGGACTTCCATACAGTTTGACTTTCTGACCATTCTGGGTGATATTTGTTTTGTGCTCTAGTTGTAATTTTTTGCTGTAGTTGTACAAGGAGTCGAGGCATGTTTACCTATGCTTCCATCTTGACAAGAAGTCCAAAAATTTAGTTATTCAAAATTGAATTTCTGTTAGGTTTTTGTTTATTTTGAGATGACTATAGAATTACATGTGGTTTTAGAAATAACACAGAGATCCCTTTGCCCAGTTTTCCCAATGGTAACATTCTGTAAAATTATAATATCACAACCATGATAACAACTTCGATATAATCTACTGATTTACTCAGGTTTTCTGTTTTACTTGTGCTCATTTGTGTGTGTTTGTGTAAATGTATTTAGTTCTATACAATTTTGTTATGTGTAGGTTTGTGTATCCACTAGTACAGTCAAGTGCACAACAGTTTCATTAAGACAAGGCTCCCCATACAGCTCTTTATAACCACATCTACCTCCATCCCATCTCCTCATTACAGGGCAGCCATAAATCAGTTCTCCCTCTTTACAATTTCAAGACTGTTATATAAACAGATTCATACAGTATGTAAATTTTTGGAGTTGGTTTTTTTCACTCAGCATAATATCCTGGAGATTCCTCCAGGTGTTGTATATATCAATAGTTCCTTACTTTTTATTACTGAGTAGTATATACCACTGTTTGTTTAAATATCCACTTATTGCAGGACATCTGGACTGATTCCAGTAGTAGAGTATTACAACTAAAGATGCTATGAACATTCATGAAGAGGTTTTTCTATGAAAATAAGTTTTCATTTCTCTGAATAAATGCCCAAGAGTATAACTGCTGGATTGTATGGCAGTTACATGTTCAATTTTTAAAGGGCCTGCCAAACTCTTTTCCAGAGTGGCTGTACCATTTCACATTCTCACCAGCGATGTATGAGGACATAGTTTCTCTGCATCCTCACCAACTTTTGGTATTCTCACCAATTTCAATTTGTTTCAGTTGCAGGAATGCACACTTTAAAAATGAGTAATGATGTGTATCAACAAAGAGATAGTTATTAGAAAGAGCACTGAATTTAGAATGAGAGCGTTTCAGTTCTCACCCCAACCCCAGCACTTACTAACATGGACGAACCTTAACTTAAAACTACCACCTTCAGAAGTCAACCCGTGGCAAATGTGGCTACCCTGCCATGTGGAAGAGAATGTATAACTGGGTGCTAAGGCTAAAAGATGAAATACCACCAGGACTGGTCAAACAAGGCACCAAAATTATACACTGCACATTGGGGCATGGATGGGACCACACCTAAACCCAAGAGGGCAGCTGTTGCAGCACCCAGTCCATCTTAAGGATTTAAATAATTAGTTGCAATAAATGTCCTGGTTTAAAAAAAGAAACACATTCATTTTGTAATAGGTTCATGTACATTAGTTTTTATATTATGATTCAGAACTTACAAACGTAATATATATATTTGTATGTTTCAAACACTCATGGAATTTTTGAAAGACAATATACCTCTCATTAACCGCCAACTTACACTGTACACCAGAATAAACTCAAAATGAATAAAAGACTTAAATGTAAGAAGTGACACCATAGAAGTCACAGAGGAAAACACAGGCAGTAAAATATCAGGTACCTCCCACAGCATATCCCATGTATCTCATAAGGCAAGGGAAATAAAAGAAATAACAAACAAATGGGACTACATCAAACTAAAGAGTTTCTGGTCAGCAAAAGAAAACATCAGCAAGATGGAAAGAGAACCAATCATATGGAAAAACATATTTGCCAATGATACCTCAGACAAGGGATTGATCTCTAAAATATATAAATAACTTACATGACTCAAAAGCAGGAGGATAAATAATCCAATTTAAAAAATGGACAAAGGACCTGAACAGACATCTCTCCACGGAGAACATACAGAGGGCCCATAGGCATATGAGAGGATGCTGAGTATCACCGGCCATTAGAAAGATGCAAATTGAAACCACAATGAGATAACACCTCACACTGGTAGGAATGGGCCATCATTAACAAATCAACAAACAATAAGTGCTGGTGAGGATGTGGAGAAAAGGGAACCCTAGTGCATTGTTGGTGGGAATGAAGACTGGTGAAGCCACTGTGGAAAACAGTATGGAATTTCCTCAAAAAACTAAAAATGGAGCTACCTTTTGATCCAGTGATTCACTGCTGAGATTATACCCGCAGAATACTGAAACACCAATTCAAAAGAACCTATGCACCCGTATGTTCATAGCAGTGCTATTTACAATAGCCAAGTGCTGGAAACAGCCTAAGTGCCCATCCATGGATGAGTGGATTTAATAACTGTGGTACATTTACACAATGGAATATTATGCAGCAGAAAAAAGGAATTCCTACCACTTGCAACAACATGGATGGAACTAGAGAGTATTATGTTTAGTGAAATAAGCCAGATGATGAAAGACAAGTACCATATCATATCACCCGATACAGGCACCTAATGAACAACACAAACAAATGAGCAACATAGAACCAGAGGCATGGAAACAATGAACAGACTGACGGTGACCAGAGGAAAGAGGGAATGGAAGGGAAGAAGGGTGAAAAGAAGGGGAAGGAACTAGTCAAGAAACAGGTATAAGTGACCCATGGACACAGACAACAGGGTGGGGATTGACTGTGAGAGAGGGGTGGAGGTGAGCAGGGCAGGAGAGAGCAAAGGAGTAAAAATGGGACAACTGTAATAGAACAGCAACAACAACAACAAAACCTGAAGAATTTCTTTAGACCTAAAGAGAGAAAGGCAGAGAAAAAAGTGTTTGATAAAAATACAGATGTAACTTTCAAAATACTATAGATTAGATAGCTGTAAAAATGCTTCACTTGGGGACTTCCAGCCAAGATGGAGGCCTAGATAGACATACTGCATCTCCCTCCACAACTAAGAAGGAATACAACTACCTCAAAACTAGAGACAACTACAAGTTCCAAAAATCGAGCTGCATGGAAGTCCAACAAACAAAGATATAAAGAAGAAATATTCATCCAGACAGGTAGGAGGGGCAGAGCCAGGGCGGAGAGGACGCGGTGTGGTGGTGGCAGCAGCAGGCCAGTGGAAAGTGCAGTCACGCAATTTAAAAAGTCAGGAGGGACACCTGGGGAGCGCTCCAGCACCAGACCAGACCGTACAGCTCACAGTTCCAGCACTGGGAAAAATAAAGCTTCATTGCTTCTGACTGAAAACCAGTGGGGGTTGGGGTGGAGGAAGAAACTGCTGGTCTCTCAGCAGAGTCCACTTGTTTAAAGGGCCCCACAGTCCTAGAACATTCACAGACTCACCCACTCTGGGAACGACAGCCAGGGCAGCAGCTAGAGGGGCGCCAGTCCCATATGGAAGTGGGAGAAGTGCCTGGAAAAGGGGTGAGTGCTGAGCAAGCGACATTGTTCCCTCTCAGATCCCTCCCCCCTACATAGCACCACAATGTGGTGGAACAGGTCGCCCTGTACTTACGTATACCTAAGACTCCACCCCTTACAATGTAACAGGTGCAACAGCTCTACCTAAGACACGGAGGCAAACAAACACAGGAGCCTGTCAAGATGAGGAGACATAGAAGTATGGCCCAAAAGAGGGAATGGATCAAGGTTTCAGTGGGAGGAATAAGTGATGAGGAGACAACCAACCTAACAGACATAGAGTTCAAAACACTGGTGATAAAGATGCTCAAAGGCTTGACAAATATGCTTAAGTATGGCAAACTCATAAGGGAAGAAGTGAAGGCTATGCTAAATGAAACGAAGGAAAATCCACACAAAACCAATGGTGAAGGGAAGGAAACCGGGGTTCAAATCAATGATTTGTAACATAAGGAAGAAAAAAAGTCAACCAGTACAGAATGAGGAAACAAGAACTGAAAAAAATGAGAGGCTTAGGAACCTCTGGGACAACTTCAAATGTGCCAACATCCAAACCATAGAGGTGCCAGAAGGAGAAGAGGAAGAGCAAGAAATTGAGAACTTATGTGAAAAAATAATGAAGCAAAAACTCCCCAAATTTAGCAAAGGAAATAGACACACAAGTCCAGGAATCACAGTCCCAAACAAGCTAGTCCTAAGGAGGACCACTCCAAGACACATCGTAATTAAAATGCCAAAGGTTAAAGATAAAGAGAGAATCTTAAAAGCAGCAAGAGAAAAGCAAAGACTTGCCTACAGGACCATCAGCTGATTTCTCAAAAGAAACTTTGCAGGCAAGTAGGGGCTGGCAAGAAGTATTCAATGTGATGAAAAGCAAGGACTTACAACCAAGATTACTCTATCCAGCAAAGCTATCATTTAGAATGGAAGGGCAGATGAAGTGTTTCCCAGATAAGGTAAAGCTAAAGGAGTTCATCACCAAGCCATTATTATATGAAATGTCAAAGGGACTCACTTAAGAAAAAGAAGATCAAGATTATGAACATTAAAATGACAACAAACTCACAACTATCAACAACTGAATCTTAAAAATAAAAACAAAATCCAACTAAGCAAACCAGAATAGGAATAGAGTCACAGGTATGGGGATCATTTGGAGGGTTATCAGCTGGGAGGGGCGAGGGGGAGAAATGGGTAAATGGTGCAGGGATTAAGAAGCATAATTGGTTTGTACAAAATAGAAAGGGAGAAGTTAAGAATAATATAGGAAAGTGTGAAGCCAAATAATTTATATGCATGAACCATGGACATGAACTAAGGGGGGTGGGATTGCTGGAGGGAAGGTGGTAGGTACTGGGCAGAGGGGAGCAAAGGGAAAAAAATTGGTACTACTGTAACAACATAATCATTAAAATATAAACAAGTTTCACCTGCTTGAACCTTCAAATCCCAATTCCCCCTTCTCCAAGGCTTGATGATGAGTCCAAAGATCTAGGACTTTGAGTTCAACATCCCCACTCAAATTTTCTCCAAAACCCAAGTGGCCATGGAGAGCTAAAAGTTAGAAATCAGGTTCAATAATCTAAAATATGAACTACTTTTTTCTGATGTAGCTATACTTAACACATATTACTAGCCACAATATCATCCAAACACATACAGATAAACCTTGTTTTATTGCATTTTCCAGATATTTCATTTTTTTCCATATAGAAGGTTTAGGGCAACCCTGCCACAGAGAAGCCTGTTGGCATCATTTTTCCAATAGCATTTGCTCACTTTATGTCTCAGTATCACATTTTGGTAATTTCTGTAATATTTCAAACTATGCCAATATATTACAATTACTACTGTAATTGCCCTGGCTGGTTTAGCTCAGTGGATTGAGCGTCGGCCTGCGAGCTAAGTGTCGCTGGTTCGATCTTCCAGTCAGGGTACATCAGAGAAGGAAAACTCTGACTCCAAAAAACCTCCGCTGCCTTGCGGCATACCTCTTCAGGGGAAAGGCTAAGGGAGTAAACCCCGACAGAAAATCCGGAGCCGGAGTCCCTAAGGCGGTTTGACGTTGTAGTCAACACCGGCAACTCCTGCGGCGCACCTGAAGCCAAGCTGTATCGACTCCGTCTTTCCCTTGGACCCTTCAGCTGCGAAGAGAGGGGGGGTCTGCTGCATGGGCAACAGCAGACCCTCCATATTACCCTGCCCAGGCTCTGTAGCTTCAGCGTCATCACAAGATGTCGATTCAACACGGGAGGAGACAGATACCATGTCACTCCCGAGTCGGACTGCACAGCCATTCTCGGCGGTGCAGATAGACTCTTAAGAAGCTACACCATCGTCTCTCGAGACGGACGGCTGCCGACGACTACTGTAATTGCTTTAGGATACCATGAACCATGCCCATATAAGGCAGTGAACTTAATTAGTAAATGATCAGCATATTCTGCTTGCTCCACCAGCAACATATCCTGCCCTCAGGCCTACTTATTCCCTGAGACACAATAATATGAAATTAGGCCAATTAATAACCTAAAATGACCTCTAAGTGTTCAAGTGAGAGGAAAAGTCTCATGGCTCTCAATTTAAATCAAAAGCTAGACATGATTAGGCTTTGTGATGAAGACATGTTGAAAGCCAGCACTGGTCAAAAGCTAAGTCTCCTGTTCCAAATAATTAGCAAAGTTATGAATGCAAAGGAAAAGTTTTTGAAGGGAATAAAAAGTGCTACTCCAGTGAACATACGAAAGATAAGCAAAACAACCTTACTGCTGATATGGAGCAAGTATTAGTGGTCTGGATAGAAGATCAAACCAACCACACCTTTCTTTAAGCCAAAGCTTAATTCAGAGCAAGGTTCTAACTCTTAAATTCTATGAAGGCTGAGAGAGGTGACGAAGCTGCAGAAGAAATGTATTAAGCTAGCAGAGTCTGGTTCATGAGGTTTAAGGAAATAAGCTGTCTCCATAACACGGAAGTCCAAGGTGAAACAGCAGGTACTGATATAGAAGCTGCAGCAAGTTATTTTGAAGATCTAGCTAATGAAGTTGGCTACACTAAATGACAGATTTTCTATGCAGACAAAAGAGTCTTAAGTCTTTTAATTTTGACTTTTCTCAGTAAGGAGTAAAATTCAATACTGACTCAACATAATTCTGTGGTTTACACAATTTATTCCAGAGCTCCTCAATTGCTGTGTGAAATAGGGTTACAGGTGGGTGGAGATACTGATTGCCTCAGACTCAGGTCAGTCACCTCCAGGTGATAGTAGCCCTGTCTGTTTGCACTAGTGCTTTAAAAATTATTATTCTTTTTTATAGCATGACCTTTTTTTTTCAGAGAAATACAATTATTTTTTAAATTTTATATTTTATTAATAATGCTATTACAGTTGTCCCAATTTTTCCCCCTTTGGCCTCTTCCACCCAGCACCCCCACCCCACTCCCTCAGGCAATCCCCACACCATTATTCATGTTTGTGAGTCATGCGTATAAGTTCTTTTGCTGCTCCATTTCCTATACTGTACTTTATAGCCCCATGGCTATTCTGTAACTACCTATCTGTACTTCTTAATCCCCTCACCTCTTCACCCATTTCCCCATGCCTCCCTCCCATCTGGCAACTATTAAAACCTTCTCTGTATCTATGATTCTGTTCTTCTTGTTTGCTTAGTTTCTTAGATTCATTTGTGTGTGTGTGTGTGTATAGCTATTTTTAAAATAACTTATTTATTTATTTGTTTGTTTACTTATTTTATTTTTAGAGAGGGGGAATGGAGAAAGAGAGGGAGAGAAACATCTCAGTGTGGTTGCCTCTCACTCGCGTCCCCAGCTTATCTGGTAAGCTCTTTGCCTTTCGATTCTAAATGATATCTTTACTGAGTAGAGCAATCCTGCCTGGTGTCCCTCCCTGCTTTTCATGACTTTGAATTATTCTTGCCAATCCCTTCTAGCCTGCAAAGTTTCTTTTGAGAAATCAGGTGACAGTCTTATGGAAACTCCCCTATAGGTAACTAATTTCTTTTCTCTTGCTACAAGATTCTCTTTAACTTCTGGCATTTTAATGATGATATCTCTTGGAATGGGTCCAACTTGTTTGAGATTTTCTGTGCTTTCTGGACTTGCATGTCTATTTCCTTCACCAAATTAGGGAACTTTTCTTTCATTGTTTTTCAAATAATTTCCAATTTCTTGCTCTTTCTCTTCTTCTTGCAGTCCTATGATGTGAATAATGGAACATTTAAAGTTGTACCAGAGGCTCCTTACTCTATTCTTTTTTGGGGGGGTCTTCTTGTTCTGATTGTTTTTGGTGTTTTTTGTTTGTTTGTTTTTTGCTTCCTTATGTCCCAAATCATTGATTTGACTCAGCTTCATCCACTCTACTGTTGTTTCCCTGTAAATTGTTCTTTATTTCAATTAGAGCATCCTTTGTTTCTGACTGGATCTTCTTTCTTCTGCTGAGGTCCTCACTAAGATCCATGAGCATCCTTATAATCAGTGTTTTGAACTCTGCATCTGATAGATTGCTTATCTCCATTTTGTTTAATTCTTTTTCTGCAGTTTTGATCTGTTCTTTCATTTGGGCCATGATTCTTTGCCTCTTCCTTTTGGCAGCCTCCCTATGTTTGTTTCTATTATTAGGTAGAGCTGCTATTAGTTCCTGCCTTGGTGGATTAACCTAATATAGTAGATGTCCTGTAGGGTCCAGTGGCACAGCCTCTCCAACCTCTCCTACCACCCAAGTTGGGTACTCGAGGTGTACCATCCGTGTAGGCTGAGTACACCCTCCTCTGTAGTTGAGCCTTGGTTGCTATTGGCAGGTCAATGGGAGGGATTCAGTCATACCAGTCAGGGGCAAGGACTGGCTGTGACCACAAACCACCAACCTCCACCCTCCATGCAGGATCAGCTGTGCAGGAGCAGGGTGGTGGTGTTCCAATGTGGTCTGTAGCTGTCCACTGGGTGTGCTGGCTCCGGGGTTTTCAAGGTGGTGCAGGCCAAGGTCAGCCCCACTTGTGTTCTGCCCGGGACTACCCTGCATGAGCTATAAAGCAATCTGAGATGGCTGCTACTTGTGCTGGGCTTGGAGATTCCCAAGCTGTGAATCAAGGCTGGCTACTGTTAGTGCTGGGCCTGGGGCCACTCAGGAGGAGGTATGGGGGCTGAGGGCTCACTGAAGCCAGCTGTTGCTTGTTTGAGAGGAATACGGAAGTTGTGTGACATGAGCCAAGATCAGCCATTCATATGGAAAAGTCACTCTTTATAGCTTGAGTGGGCCCATAACTTGGGTGGGTCTGAGTCTCAGGGCACCTCCAGGGCAGGGCAAACAGTGTTAGCCAGGTTGATGGAGTCAGATATGGCACCAGCCTGCTGGCTCTGTGGCTCTTTGGCTTTGTGAGGGGAGGGCTCAGAAAAGGGACAGTGGCTTCTGCCTGCCTTTCTTTCTGGGAGAAAGCTTTCCCCAAGTTGCTTTGATGTCAAACACTTCAGTTTCTCCCTGTATACCATGGTGCCTTTCAAGCTGCTACCCCAGTGCTGCAGCTCAGAGGGAGTGAGTCTGAGGAGGTGAGTCTCTGTGTGTGCGTTCTTTGAGAGGAATTGCTTGGGGCTCTAACAATTTCTTCTAATGACTCAATCTGTGCTGGTTTTAGCAGCTGGAAGTTATGGGGACTTATCTTCCTGGAATTGGAACCTTGGACTTGGAGTTCTGGTGTGTGTCTGGGACTCCTCACTCCTGAGGTATCCTCCCAAATTTTTATCTACCCCTCGTGGATGTGGGACTAGCCTGTACCACGTTTCCACCCCTCCTACCAGTCTGAATAGATGTGGTTCCTTTAATACCATAGTTGTCAGGCTTCCATTCAACTTGATTTCTGACAGTTCTGAGAACGACTGTTCTATAGTTTAGTTGTAATTTTGACGTGGCTCTGCAAGGAAGCAAGCTGTTCTGCCTACACTGCCATCGTGACCAGAAGTCCCATGACATACTTTTTTTAAGTGAATTAAATAATCTCTAAAATTTCTCCTGGCTCCATGAGGTAAAACAAAAGTAGTTTACTGAGCTGACACATGAGAGAACATAATGTAACAATACTGTATATAAACTATTATTATATTCCCAGAAGCCTCAGCAACTTTTCTGCCTCCTAGCCCCCATTCTGTCAGACTTTCATTTTGTCTCACTCTGGCAATCTCCTCTGGTGTACCTCTGTCTTTCTCCTCCTGCCAGGACCTCTTTCCCCTTTTGTCAGACTTAGAAAATAAATTAATATTGAAATTCTGGAGAAAGAGATAATTAGTAGTTTTTAAATCCAGTGCACACACAAATGGAATGTCTTGTTATATAAAACTAAGGCATTCAAGCAAAATACATGATTTTTGAAATTAAAATTAGTGAAATTATTAGAATATGCAGAGACTACAATATACATAAGTACTCCATCCTACAATTTCTTTCTCTCATTTGTCTCTCCCTAACTTCCAGTCTGGGAAAGAAAGGGAATGAAAGGGATAAATAAAAAGTGATACAAAAGACAATGGAAAATAATAGGAGCAGGGACCTAAAACAGTGCTTGGTATATACTATGTGAGCAATAATTATCTGTCAAATAATTAGATTAACAGGCATGAAGGGAAGAAAATAAATTTTTTTAATCCTCACCTAAGGATATGCTTTAGAGAGAAAGGAAGGGGGTGAGAGAGCCAGAGAAACATCAATGTGAGAAATATCGATCATTTGCCCCTCCCTCCCCCCACCATCACTGCACCATTCCCTGACTAGGGATCAAACCCACAACCAAGGTATGTGCCCTGAATGGAATCAAACCTGTAACCCTTTGGTATACAGGATGATGCTCCAACCAACTGAGCCACAGCAAGAAAATATTTTTTAAATGTGGCAATAAGGGAAAAACCATGAAAGATGTTGAACAATGGCTAGAACTAGGTCTTTGTATGGTCAAAATTTTTTAAACTTAAGTTTATTGGGGTGATATTGGTTAATAAAATGATATAGATGTCAAATGCACAGTTCTATGATACATCATCTTATATTGCATTGGGTGCCCACCACCTAAAGTCAAATCTTCTCCCATCACCATATATTTGACCCCTTTTACCCTTTACTACCCGCCCACCCCCAACAGCCACAATACTGTTCCTATATCTATGAGTTTAATTATTAATAATGTATGAAACCCTTTTATATTAATTTGTCCTTAAAATAGGAACTGGAAGTGTGAGGGAGGCAGTAAGGGAGTGAGGGAGGAGGAAAAGGGCAAAGGAGGTAAGGACATGAAAGAACGGTCACACATTAAGAAAGTGAGCACATCCCCCCCCACACACCCCACTGCACTTCTAACCTTGGTGATCCTGGTATTCAAGGCCCAGGTCTCTATTTTTCTTCTTCATGCTCCTTTGCGCTAAAAGCCTGCTGTGACATAACAGCTGCTGTTGTGTCTAACCCACCACCAATATTCAAGGCAGCAGGTGAGGGGACCCAGGAGGATGAAATGGCATGCCCTAAATATGAGTACATGAGTTTACTTAATAGTTACAGACTTCAGAACCATGTCAACATAATTTATTGAAAGGAAGACATTCACGTACACATTTACAACCTCTCTCTCTAAAATATAATTAAGGAAAAAATTAATTATATAAATGTCCTCATTTGGGCTTAAATAAACTCTTACAAAATTTCAAAAAAAAAAAAAGGTCAAAATAAACCTAGTAAAAGAAACATAACAGTAATTTCATTTTACTTACAATGTATCCCAGGGCAATTTCCAGTTTTCTCTAGTGACAGTGAGGACAATATCAGTAAGAATAATGGCATCTATTCAATGTTTACTAGGTGCCAAGCACTCTATTAAGAACTGGAAGGGATGTCAAAAGATCATCATGGAACTCTCCCACATTGCTGATGGGAGTGTAAAGTGGTACAGAAACTCTGGAAAAGAGTTTGGCAGATCCTCAAAATGTTTAACATAGGTTTACCATATAATCCAGAAATTCCACTCCTACATTTATCCCCCCCAAACCTAAAAACATATGTCCACCTGATAACCCTTTACACAGGTTTATATAGCAGTATTACTTAAAAGGTCCCAAAATTGAGGGTGGGAGGACAACCCAAAAGTCCATCAACTAATGAATGGATAAACAAAATGTGGCATACTCTACAATGGAATATTATTCAACCATAAAAAGGAATGAAGTGCTAATACATGCTAGGACATGGCTGAATCTCAAAATTATTATGCTAAATGAAAGCAGACAGGCACAAATGTCCACATATTGTAGATTCCATGTATGATTCCATTTATATGAAGTGTCTAGGACAGGCAAATCCATAGAAACAGAAGGTTGATTAGTGGTTGCCAGGGTAGAGGAATGGGGTGTGGCTGCCAATGGGTACTTTTTTTTAATGTTCTAAAAAGAGATAATAGTTACAGTGATACAAATCTGTAAATATATTAAAAACTACTGATTGTGTGCTTCAAAGGGTGAATTTTATAGTATGTAAATTTTTTCTCAATAAAGTGGTTATTAAAAAATTATCAGGCTTGATCCATTTTTAGTAATATAAATAAATCAACCACAACCACTTTCTAATTTTTCTTAAATATTTCTCAGAATGGAGTCTACAATCTCCCCCTTGGAAGCCATTCAAGTATCACATGCCTAGAGAATGTTCCTTTTTATAACTTTCTAAGAAAGTACAGGTTTCCTTCTTTCCTAGGGGGTAATTCCTTTGGTCAATGAAAGAAAGAGGAAAAGCCCTCAGATTCCAAAGTCCTTCATCTTTTTTGCTGTAAAAGTCCCAGAATAGCAATAATCTGAATTAACCGAAAATCCAAAACTCTAAATTTTTCCAATTTTATTTACTGAAAAAACATTCAATGACGTTTAAAATCACTGATAATTTCACTACACTAGAAAACAGCTATTTTTATTATCCATTTTTCCTTCTAGTTGTCCACATGTAATTTATATTATACATAGCTGTATTCGATGCATATATAATTTTGTATTATTTTTCTTATTATAGTATAAACATGCTATGTTATTAATATAGTTTTTATTACAATCATTTTCGGTGTTTCAATAATACGTATTCCATCCAGTTGATGAATCATTGTTGTCCTTTTTCCCTTATGAAAGTCCTATTTCCCCAATTTTTCTGTGTGTTTGACAAGCTGTATATAGATTCTTATTCTTTTCCTTCTTTTGAATTACTTCCTTAAGTTGTTTTTCAGAAGTATAGTTTCTGGGTCATTCATACACTATGAACATTTTTATGGCTCTTGCTTTCTAACTAGTATGAGTTTTTCAACACAATTTTGCACTGTGGTGTGTGTATGTGTGTAGGTATAGATAGAGCTAAATTTAACAGACCTGAAATGTACTAAAGTTTCTATTATTGAATTTAATTTTTCAAAATTAAACCATTTTTACTTTTTAATTATAAAAATAGCAAATGCTCACTGTCAAATATTTATGAACTATACAAATAGGAAGTCAAATATTCCCACAATTTTCTTTTGGAGGATTGATTAAAACACATCACCTTCTAAATCTGAGTTTACCAAAATGTGAAATGTGATTTAATGATCAAAGACTCTAGGATGGTGCACAGAGAAACCCTATGGTGTAACAAAAGCTCCATGAGAGGAAAGAACATCCAAGTAGAGGGCTGTGGGGATGGGAAGACTAACGGGACAAGGAGATGATGTTGGGTTAATACATTCTGCAAGGAAAAAGGAAGAGACTGTGGCTTATTTTTGAGAGTAAAAAGATGAAAGGAGAGGCTGAAATAATCCCAGTGTAGTCTGAACTGAGACTGGCTTGGCAGAAACACAAGGATCCTTTTTTATAAACAACAAACAAACTCTAAGACAAATTGAATACCTAAAAGTACATAACATAAAATTAGTGAAAAATAAGTGTTAAAACTTTTAACACAGGTTCATGTTCTTCATAGAGAATAAAAAGATAAATTTATTATAAAGGAAAAATAAAACTGGTTCCTGCTTATACTATAAAGCTCAAAGATGATTATTTCTCGGTCTAGCTAGGCCATTTCTTTACTATAGACTACAAATCATTAAAGTTTCTAATTTACAAGTATATTCCTCCATTTTTGCATTTTCCATGTTCAGACAGCTCTGATGAAAATTGTTTTTCTTAATCCAAAAATCAGGTTGTATCTTTATAACCCTACACTTCTCTAATCATTCGTATAACCCAATGTCAAGACTGTACTCATACACCATCTTTACAATTTTAATTTGCACTAGTCTGTAGAAACTTTGTGTGAATACATTCTCCATCCGTGATAAAACCATAAACTCCAGAGAGCATCCTCTTTTCATTCTTATCCACTCATACAATGAACACTAAAATGTAGCTAGATGGCTGCAGAACCTTGCTTAATTTTATGATGGAAGAGGATGGAAAATTGCAATACTCAGCTTCATACTTGGATTATTAACACCACCAGCTATATTAAAGAACACCATTCTCTTAACTAAGAAGTTGTCCAAACATGAAACATCTTAGCCCTCCAGATATTACCTATTACCCTAGCTTCATCTCCCACCCCACCCTGCTGAACTTTATGCTGCACAGATAACAAAGTGTTATTGTTTCTGGAACACATGGTGCTATTTCACATCTCTAGGACTTTGCACATGCTTTTTCTTCTCTCAGGAGGACCTTTCACCCACCTGAGCATCTGGATTGTCTTTTCATCCTTACTAAGTCACTTATAAGTCACCTCCTCCAGGATCACCCATGAATTCTATGATGCTTTCTTCTGTGCCATCTCTATACCCAGAACAAACTTCTATTGTTGGACTGAGTATATTATATTGCAATTAAACTCTGAGTGTACTATATTGTTATTAAGCTCTTTACATGTTTTGATTTCATTAGCTACAATTCCAGGCTCAGTAAAAATAATCCAGATGACAAAGAGTTGAAAAATGGGGGAAGGGAGACCCAAGAAAGCTTCTGTGACCTCCTTTGTGCAGGAACTATGTCTTATTCATCTCCATAGCTCCAGGGGGTAGGAAAGTATTTTGGACACACAATGCTCATCAAATGTTTGATAAATTGGTTTCACATAAATCTTAAATGAAAAAGAAGTAAACTACTTTGGCATAAAGTTCTGAAAAATAGAACTGCCATTAATCAAAACAATGTATTATTTGAACCAAATCAATTGTGGTGCACACAAGCCCATTAGGGGCCCAGCTGGAGATTCTGTGGAATCTTAGTGCCAGAACTAAGCTAGACACTCAGAATTCAAAGATGAGACATAATTTTCCCCCAGAAAGGGCTCAAGGTTTCGATGGGGAATCAGTTCAGGAAAAGATAACTATCACATAACATGACAAAAATTATATCCAGGACATGTTCAGAAAACCATAGGACAAAGAAAAAATATATATTACCCAACTGGAAGTGATGGGTAGAGGTATGGGAGGGAATTTAGGAAAGACTGCCTGGAGGAGATGGTCCCTGGGCTCAATCTTAGATGTAAGAGATGTCTTAATATGTTTGGTTGGTTGGTAAGTCCATGAAGGGGATTACTTGCTCTATGGCTCAAATATTCTCTTAGGAAAGATTCTAAGGGAAGGTAAATCCTAGCACATATCTAGAGTGCAGACAATGGGTCAGTGCTGGAGAGGCAGGCAATGCTGTGTTTTTAACGGGACCAGATGAAGAAATAAATAGAAGAACTGGGTCTCAGAGGACATTAAGCACCAGTGCATGGGAGTTGCAGAAGACTTTACCATAGTAGCAGAGTGTAAGGAGAATAAAGAAAGGATGGGAGATGTGGTGATAGAGAGGAAAACATTGATGAAACACAGGCTTGGGGAAATGCCTACCCACAAAGTAGCCCAGAGAACTGTAGTCCAAGGCAGATTTGAGATATCCTTGGGGATTCTGAACTAGTTGGGAAAGAGTTTGGAGGAAGCCAGAGTTTCCACAGTTGGGGGCGAGGCAGCTAATGCAGAGCCAGAGAAATATTTACTTGCTGCTGTTATGAACATTTTATTATTATTTTTAAATATGGGGTTGTTTTGCCCTATGTTGGATTTAAGAAGTATGAGAACACTATTCCAGCCCACAGGAGTTTACAGTTGTGTTCAGAAAACAATTGTGTTTGAAGATGAAAATATTGTGAAAGATTCCCAGAAAATGAAGGGGAAAGTAAAATTCAAATATGAGAATATCAGACCAAGTCCAGAGGATACTTACCAAAATAAGTAAATGTAAAAAAACGACGTAAAATACAGTGCTATAGACAGGTCTACTATTGAATAATTAGAGAGGAGAGATTTTTAAAAGAAACAAAAAGACAATTAGCCATATTCTAAGTGCCACTGAGGATAGTGGGAGAGTGGGAACTCAGGCACGAGACTTAGGTGAGAGAGGAGCTGTGGGGCAGTCTCCGGCAGTGTGTTTCAGGAGTAAAAGTGGAGTCTGGAAAAGATCAGTTCCTCAGGGCTGCACAGTAGTTAAGAACTGGATCCAAGTAAAGGGCCTAGAAGATTCTCATGGTCAAACCAGTCAGGGAAGGTGTCTGGAAAGATTTCCTGAGTTGGGAGCAGCATATATAGAGAATTCTCCAAGGAATCCTCAAGAGGAGAGTTGTTAATGGTCCCCAGCTGTTAACACACAGGAGGCTCCCAAGAAAAAAAGTCAAAAGTAATCACCTTGTGTTGCCCTGCCAACTGCTGGCAGGCAGGGAATAAGCGGTGGAACTGTCCAGAGCTGGGAAGGTAGTAGATTTCTGGCTTTTCTCTTAAGATATCTGAGGAGGGATGATCAGGCGGGCTACTGATTGATAGAGGTGGGGCCTGTTAGATGTGGGTGTGGCTAAAAGTTTGGTCTGGCCTCTACTTTCAAGTATGGAACCAGGGTAGTCACTAAAAAGTACAAGCAAGTCATCTACAAGAGGGGACAAGACAAGAGACCAGGAGTTCCGTCCTCAGCTCCTTAGCTCTCCAGTCACCTGGAAATCCATCACATTTGAAGTTCATCAGAATGTGGTCTTAATATTTACCTCTTTGGAGGATACTGCATAAGGGTATTAAGTTGTCACATTTGCCTATGGCCTGCTTTTAAAATTTAAGAATTTTGAAATTGAAAGGGTTAATGTTTTAAATGTTCCCTTTTACATTGTTTTAGCTAATAATATTCTCTCCTTTCACTGTTTAATGAAATCCTCTTTTTTGGATCACTTCTTATTCCACTATTTTGTATGCTTTTTTTTGCTTAGTAATAGCATTTTCATACATTTTTCTTGTGGGTTTTTTTTTTAAACAATACATGCTCATTTCAAAAGATGAAAAATATAAGAAAGTAGAAGATTTTAAAAATCATGTAGTCTCGCCCTGGCCGGTGTGGCCCAGTTAGTTGAAACACTGACCAATAAACCAAAAGGTCATGGATTCGATTCCTGGTCAGGGCACATGCCTAGGTTGCAGGTTTGTTCCCTGGTCCAGGCATCTATGAGAGGCAACCAATTAATATTTTTCTTTCACACTGATGTTTCTCTCCCTCTCTCTCTCTCTCTCTCTCTCTCTCCCTTCTCCTCTCTCTAAAATCAATAAGCATGTCCTTGGATGAGGATTTAAAAAAATCATATAGTCTCATAGTAATCACTTAATTTATTTAACTACTATTTCCTTCTGGTCTTTTTTCTGAGAAGTTATTCTTTCCTTTATAAAAAACATTAAACTGTAATATTATTTAACTGAACTAAATATTGTGCCTGAAGTATAGGATTTTCGAAATGAGTTGTTTGTGCCCAATCACACAGTTTCGTCCTGGGGAAATAACTCATAAGAAAATTATTTGCTTTTAAATTTAATTCCCAGATGCCCATACACATTCCCATTCCTTCAGATTCATTAGTTTGATCAGTTCCATCAGTTTGGTTTGCTGAGATGAGGATTCTAATAAGAACTTGTGATTGCCTTCTGCTTAATTGTAGTCCTTCAGGAAGTCTTCCAGGTCTTTCATAACATACAGGTTTCCCCAGCTATCCAAAAGTAGAGCATACCTATAAAACCTTTTATAGGCCAAAATGGCATAAAGTGAAGAAGCAATTCATCACCTTAGTACACATCTTGCCAACAGATGCACAAGATAAACTGAGATATAGCACAGATGCTCACAGACACAGTTCAAAGATATGGCAGCTTGATGCTGAGATGCTGGGTGTAGTTCCCAGGGAAGGAGCTGATCTGTTTTTCTTTGCAAGACAATTGGCTGGGATTATGATTGGCTCTGTACTGCATCAACAGATTAATCTAGAAGTTATGTGTTAACAAAACAGAAGCTTTCAATCCATAAACATTATATACCTCCATGTATTTCCATCTAATTTTTCTCAGTGGTATTCTGTACGTTTCAGTGTAGACAGCTGTGCATGTCAGATTTATTCTTCAGTATTTTATTGTTGATGATATTGAAATAGAATTGTTTTTTAAATCTCATGTAAAAATAAAATTAATATTTTTATTGGTCTGGTATCTCAAGACTTTGCTAAGCTAAATTCACTTATTGACTATAGTAAGTTTTTGTTGATTCCTTAGAATTTTCTATATAAATAATCTGCATATAGGAACATTTTTTACTTCTTCCTTCGCAACCTTTATTCCTTTGACTTTTCCTTATCTTATTACATTGGCAAGAACATTCAGGAAAATGTTGAGACTGGGCACCTTTGCCTTGTTACTGGTCTTAAGAGAGGTGATTTACTATTAAGAATGATGTTAGCTACAGGTATTTTGTAAATGCCTTTTATTAGGTTGAGGAAGTACCTTTCTAATTCCAGGATCCATACATCAATTATGGATGCTGAATTTTGTCTGTTGAGATGATGATGGTTTTCCTTATTCTGTTGACACGATGGATTATATTTATTTATTTTCAATACAAAACGAATCTTACATTCCTGGGATAAAACTCACTTAATCATGCTGTATTAATACTTTTATATCTTGCTGGGTTCAATTTGCTAATGTTTTTCTGAAGAGCTTTATGCCTGCCTTGGCCGGTGTGGCTCAGATGGTGGGGCGCTGTCTTGCAAACTGAAAGGTTTTGGGGTTTGATTCCTGGTCAGGGCACGTGCTTGGGTTGCGGGTTCTGTCCCCGGTTGGGGCATGTGCAAGAGGCAACCAATCGAGGTTTCTCTCCTCCTCTTTCTCCCTCTCTTTCCTTCTCTCTGGAATCAACCAAAGGGGGAGAAAAAATAAGAGCTTTATGTCTATGTTCATAATAAATGTTTTTAATTTTAATTTTTCATAATGTCTTTACTATGTTTTGGTATCAGAATTATACTGGCCTCATAAAATTAGTTGAGAAGTGTTTTTTTTCCTTTATTTTCTGAAAGCATTTGTGAAATTGTTATAGTTGCTTTCATAATTACCAGTTACAATCTCTGGGTCCGGAGTCTTCTTTGGGGGAATATTTTTTTAATTAAAAATTCTGTTTCTTTGACATACACAAGACTAAGCAGATTTTTTATTTCATTTTGTGTGAGTTCTGGCAAGTTGTATTTTTCCAGGAATTTTTCTATTTCACTAAGTTGTCAATTTTATTGGCATAAGTTGTCCTTAGAATTCCCTTATTCTTTTAATGTGTATGATCTATAATGATACTCCCTCTTTCATTTCTAATATTTGTAACTTATGTTTTTCTAGGGCTTTTACAATTTTATAGAACTTTTGAAACAAACTGTTTTGGTTTTGTTAATTTTCTCTGCTATTTTCTATTTAACTGATATATATGGTGTTTTCTTCCTTCTTGGCTTTACCTTTCTTATATTTTTCTAGCTTCCAGAAAGTTTACACAATAAACTTTAACTCTTCTTCCTTTCTAATATAAACAATAAAGCTATAAACTCTTCTCTTAGCAAAGCTTTCGCTGTATCTCACAAATGCTGACATGTTTGTTTTCCACTATTATTCAGTTGAAAATATTTTCCAATTTCCCTTGTGATTTTCTTTTGATCTATGGGTTATTCAGAAATACACGATTTAATTTCTAAATCTTTGGGAATTTTCCAGTATCTTTTTGTTACTGATTTGTGATTTAATTTATTTGTTATCAGAGAACATCTCCATTTGATTTCAATCTTTTGAAACTTATTAAGACATGTTTCATGGCCCTCTATATGGTCTATCTTGTTAAAAGTTCCAGAGTACATGAAAAGATTCTATTTTCTCTAGTTGTTGGGTTCTACAACTATTAATTATGTCAAGGTGGTTCAGATCTATATCTGTAGGTTTTTACTTACTTTTTCTATTAATTACTCTGAAAGGGATGTGAAAATCTCCAACTATGATTGTAGACGAGTCCTTTTTTCCTTGAGTTTTGTCTTATATGTCAAGTATTTTGAAGCTACATTTTTAAGCAGTACACATTTGTAATTATGTTTTCTGATATATTGAATCTTTATCTTTATAAAAAGTCCCAATGTCTGGTAACACTCCTTATTTTTAAGTATATTTTGTGAAGTATTAAAATATCAATCTTACATGATATATCTTTTCATTATTTTCCATTCTTTTACTTTCAACCTTAATGTCTTCATTTTAAAAGTACAGGCCTGTAGACAACTTATAATTTGGTCATGCATTTTATCCTGTTTGACAACTATGCCTTTTAGTTGCAGCGTTGGTCTAACATTTACATTAGATTTGACTGGATTTAGATTTGCCATTTTGTTATCTGTTTTCTATTTGTGTCATCTGTTTGCTTGTTTCCTTGTTCTTCCTTTGGGGTTAACTAAAAAAGTTCTTAGTATTTCTAAAATACAATTCACATACCATACAATTTACCCACTTAAAGTGAATTGTTTGAAAAAAACAATTCAATGTTTTTAAAATACATGTATATATTCATAAGGTTGTATAACCATCAAAAAAATCTAACTTCAGAACATTTTCATCCAATTAAAAGAAACTTCATACCCATTAGGTGTCCTTCCCTAGTCCCCCTCATCCACTCAACCCTAAGCAACTACTAATCAACTTACTCTCTATATAGATTTGCCTGTTTTGGACATTCATGTAAATGGAATCATACAATATGTGGTCTTTTCTCACTAACTTATTTCACTTGGTGTAATGCTTCCATTCAAGATTTATCCACATTGTAGCATGTGTCAGTTTTTTTTTTTTACCGAACAATATTCCATTGTATGGATATACCACATTTTATTTTTCCATTAACCAGTTGATGGACAATGGGTAGTTTCTACTTTCTGACTATTTTGAATAATTGTGTCATAAACATTCATGTGCATATCTTTTTATATGGCTGTACATTTTCATTTCCTTTAGGTATATACTGTACTTAAGAGCAGAACTGCTGGGTCATATGCAGCTCTATGTTACACTTGTTAAGGAACTGCCAAAGTTTTTCCAGAACAGCTACACCATTTTAGATTCCCACCAGTGATGTATAGGAGTTCCTATATCTCTACATCCTGGCTAACACCTGTTATTCTCCATCTTTTTTATTATACCCATCCTAGTGGGTGTAAACTGCTATATCATTGTGGTCCCACTGACTTTTTAGCTGTAACTCTGCATTTTCTTTTACTGGTTGCTTTAGAGATTAAAATATGTACTTTTAATAACTATCTAGAGTTAATATTGTACTAGTAAACATTAAATATTATCATCTTGTAAAAGCACAATTCTATTTAACCCAATCATTCATGCTATAAACTCCAAAATATAGTGCTATAATATTTCATTTAACCACTATTTATTTTAAAGAAATTAAGAAATTAAAATATATAGTTTTTTATAGTTATGCACATTTTTACCATTTCTATTGATCTTCATTCAGTCCTGAAAATATGAGTTACCATCTAGTATCATTTTCTGTCAACCTGAAAAACTTCTTTTAGCATTTCTTACAGTACAGGACTGCTAAAAATCAGCGGTAATTTTGTATTATTGGTTCCTTGTGTGTAAAGTGTTGTTTTTCTTTGGGTGCAGCAAGACTTTAGCAGTTTGACTATAAAATCTACCTGATGTGGTTATCTTTGTACTTTATTCTTGGGGCTTTCTGTGTTTCTTGGATCTGTAAGTTTATATTTTTGCCAAATTTACTATTGTTTCTCAATACTTTTGGCCTATTCTCTCTTTCTTTTCTTTAGAGACTCCAATTACATGTATATTAGACTGCCTGCTACTGTTGAAGAGGTTTCTCAGGCTCTGTCTAGTTTTCATAAATCTCTTTTCTTGCTTGCTCTTCAATTTGAATATATTCTTTGGATCTGCCTACGTTAATTGACTTTCTTTGACACCCAAATCTGCTATTAAGCTCATCCAGTTTATTCATTTCAGTTACTGTACTTTCCTGTTCTCCAGTTTTCACTTAAAAACGTTTCTCTTTCTCTGCTGAGATTTCTCATTTGGTCAATCATTACAGATGTATTTTCCTTTCTAATCCTTCAGCATATTTATAATGGCTTTTTTAAGGTACTTGTCTTCTAATTTGAACATATGGATCTTCCTGGAGATGGTTTTTTATTGATTTCTTTTTTCCTGAGTATGGTCTTAATTTTCTTCTCAGGTCTAGTGATTTTTTATTAGATGCTATGCATTATGTATAAAACTACCAGTTAAACCTCTCTTCTATCATTGATAGTTTCCTTGCCTCAGAATTGCAATGGAAGAGGGTGTTCTTACTGTACAGAGAAGTTCGTTAAGATGGTACTGAGTTTGGGGCTGGGCAAATAAATGTGTGGCCTCAAGCCAGCTTTTGTGATATACTTTTGTGAATCTATTAGAATAAAGTGATTTTCTTCAAAAAAATTAAAATAATAAAAATAAAAACTCACTGCCAAACCCAAAGTCACCTAAATTTTCTCCTATGTTATTTTCTATAATTTTTATATTTTGTATTTTACATTTAGGTCTATGATCCATTTTGAGTTCATTTTTGTGGCAGATATGAAGTCAGTGTCTAAATTTACTTTTTGGGACCCTGGTAAGTTGGTTAGAGTATCATCTGGATAAACCAAGGTTGCAGGTTCCATCCTCAGTCAGAGCACATACAAGAATCAACCAATGAATACATAAATAAGTGGAACAACAAACAAATGTTTCTCTCTCCCCACCACCTTCTTTCTAAAAATAAAAAAATTAAATTAAAAAATTAAAATAAATAAATACATTTACTTTTTGCACATTGATGTCCAGTTGTTCCACAACCATTTATTGAAAAAGACTCCTTTGTATAGGATCAGTTGAAAGAGACATATTCTTGAGCAGTTTTTCAAACTAGAGGTAATGAAATCAACTTAGTGGACCAAAATGACATTTTTAAAAAATGAAATAGCCTAGACCAGAGAATATCAGAATGCTGTAAAAGATGAGTAGAAAAGGTAAGTATTACCACTGAAACTTTTGTTTCATATGTGTGCGTCCGCACATGTGTGTGTGTATTCGATAATGGTCTAAAAACGTATTTCTTACTACACACTATGGATGAAAAAGTTTGAAAGTCATTGCTCTAGAGAACTAGAGAAGAAAGGACACAGCCATTAGACTTCTTTAATAATTCTGCCACATTTAGAAGTTTTCAGTGCTGTATTTCTAAAATGCATATCTAATGTCATTTTTCTGCTTGAAACCCTTCAAGATCATTCTGAAAGCAATGGAGAGTAAAATGTAGTGATGTAAGAATAAATGTAGCAAGACAATTTAGAAGACTTTTGTAATGTACTAGGAAAATTATGAAGAAACAAAAATAAGGCAGGGGCTTTGGGAATAGAAAGGAGATGCCTCCAGGACCTGGAGATTGGGTATGCAGGGAGCACAGACCAGGATATATTGTAAAAGAATGGTAGTGATAAAGCAATCCAGGAAATAGAGGACATAGATCAGTTTTAGAGTAAAATGTGATTTTGGTTATGATCAATTTGGAATGGTGATAGGATTTACAGGTGGTAAAGTCCAGGAAGCTGTTAAATATCATATATAGGTTTGAAGCTCAGCAAATAAGTAGTAGTTGAAATTATGAATATGAATGAAGTCACCTACGGTAAGTAAATAGAGTAAGAAAAATAAAAGATAAATAATTAGTCCTGGGAACCATGAGCATATAACTGGTAAACAGAAAGTGGCACTCACACACAAAAAACTAAGAAATACTTAGAAAGGTCGGAAGAGAACCAAGACAGTAGCATCATATAAGCTAAAAGAGACAAAACAAGATCATAGATTTAAATCCAAACAGATTAATAAGAACATGAAATATAAGCGAACAAAATGAGCCTGTTAAAGAAACAAAGATTAACAGTCTGTTAAAAGACAAGTATTTTTAGACTAGATAAAAACAAAACAAAAATCTAATGATGTGGTATTCATAAGAATTACACGTATTTAACAATACAAAAAGGCTGAAAGTAAAAAAATGGAAAAGGTTATACTAACCAAACACAAACTGAAAGAAAGCTGGTATAGCTATAGCTGGTACTATACCTGATAATATAGCTATATTAGTACCAGTCAAAACAGACTTCAAGGCACACTTCCTAATAATAAAATGTGAAACCATCATGAAGAGACAGGTTCACAATAATTGTGGGAGACTTTAACACCACTCTCAGTAAATTGATTAAGTAGACAAAAATATCAGTAAAATTGGAAAGGATCGGAATAACACAGTAACATGATTAGGAAACTTGACCTAAATAGAACATTTCATATAACACTGCTAAATACATGTTATTTTCAAACACACATGAAACTTGTTTTGTTTTGTTTTTTTAAGCTGAGATACAAAGAAAGTCTCAACAAAATTCAAAGGGGTCAAATCATACAAACAGATAAGCAACTAAAGCATTAACAGGGAAATCTATGGCCTCAAAGGCATAGGTCAGAAAAGAAGTTTGAAAATTACTTAGTTAAAATATCTGAAGATACCTCTCCAAAGAAGATACACAAATGGCAAATAAGCATATGAAAAGATGCTCCGCATCATATGGTATCAGAGAACAGCAAATCAGAACACACTTATTAGACTGGCTAAAATTCAAAACACTGACAACACAAATGCTGGTGAAGATATGGAGCAACAGGAACTCTCATAATGCTGGTGGGAATGCAAAATTATACAGCTACTTTGGAAAACTGGCAGTTTCTTATATATGAAACATACTCTTTATTATACAATCCAACAGTCGTGCTCCTTAGTATTTACCCAAATGAATTGAAAACTTATGTCCACACAAAAACCTGCACAAAGATGTTTACAGCAGCTTGATTCATAGTTGTTAAAACTTGGAAGCAAACAAAATATTCTTCAGTAGATGAACAGACAAACAGTGATACATCCAGACAATGGAATATTATTCAGTCTTAACAAGAAATTTGCTATGAGTGATGAAAAGCCATGGAGAAACCTTAAATAAATATAAAGCGAAAGAAGCCAATCTGAAAAGGCTGCATTTCACCCTGGCTAGTGTGGCTCAGTGGATTAAGTGCTGGCCTGCAAACTGAGAGGTCGCTTTTTCGATTCCTGGTCAGGGCACATGTATGGGTTGTGGGCCAGGTCCCCAGTCGGGAGTATGCGAGAGGCAACCAATTGTTTGTCTCGCACAGTGGTGTTTCTCTCCCCCTCTTTCTCCCTCCCTTCCCTTCTTTCTATAAATAAATAAATAAATAAAATATTTTTTAAGGCTACATTCCATTTCAACTATATGATATTCTGGAAGAAGGCAAAACAATGGAGTAAAAAGAACAGTGGGTGCCAAGCATTGGGGTGGGGAAATGAATAGGTGGAGCACAGGATTTTTAGGACAGTAAAACTACTTTATATGATACTATAATGGTGGATATATATCATTATACAGTTGTCCAAACCTATAGAATATACACCACCACCTAGAATGAACCCTAATGTAAACTGAACTTTGGGTGATAATGATATGTCAATGCAGGTTCATAAGTTGTAACAAATGTAACACTGTGGTGCAGGATGTTGACAGCAGGTGAGGCTGTATGTGTATACGATATGTGGGAACTCTGTACTTTCCGGTCAACTTTGCCGTGAATCTAAAACTGCTCTAAAAATAAAGTCTATTTTTTAAAAATCAAAGAGCTAAACAACAATCAGGGAGTTACAAAAAGAACTGCAAAACAGATAAACAAAATGGGGGCGAAAACCAAGGAAGTAGAAAGAAAGGAATAATAAAGACAGAAACTAATAAAAAAACAATGATCTAAAATGAAGATCAATAAAATAGAAACTTTGTTCCTTAAAAAAAAATTCCAGGAAGAAATAGAAAATGTAAATAGTTTCTATGCCTAGAAACTAAGGAAGGAGAAAGTATCAAGAAAGCAGGCATGGTCAACAGTACCCAATTCCATAAAAAAAGTACAATTAAGATTGAAAACTTCCTGATGAATGTGGTAATGAGAACAGTTTAAGTGGAATGGAATGAGGTAGAAAAAGTTTCTAAATGGGAAAATATTTCTGAACAAGTAAAAATTAACACTGATATTATACATCTTCAAGAAGCTGGATTTTATTTATTTTTAACTAATAGATGCTGAAAACAATATTTGCTGAATTAATTTAGCTGAATGGAGGAGAAAGGACCACATGTAGAGGGCTTTAAATGCTTAACAGTATTAAGAATTGAATTAAGAAGTTTTAAGATTTCTAAACAGATGTACAGTATGAGAAAGTCTACAATGACAACTATGGCAAGATATTTAATACTACATATCAGAAGTTTTCGATATATGTAAACACACATACAACTCACACAGTTCAAATTCATTTCCAGAGTCAGCATATACTGGGGAAGGCTCCTCATCTTCCTCTTTTCATTTCATTTTGGCTCACCTCTGCCCTCAAAACATGTTGGAACACAGGGAGTATGGAAACAAACGAACATGAACTATCTCCAAGAGCATTTAGAATGAAATAGTTCAGCATTCCATTCTTTTTTCAGTAAACCATGCACTGTACCACAAAATTAAACAGACATCTCTAGGGATACATATTTGCCAAGAGTGTATCTGGCAAAAATAAAATCTGGCCCTTCTCCAGACTTCTATACATGGACAATAGTGGCTGTTCTACAGATGGAGATTGATCACAGGCTGGCTGGTCTGTGGTTACTTAGTAATGTCAAGATAAAGAATATTAGGCACAGATCATTTTCATGTCCAAAGACCTCTGACAACAAACTTGCTCTGCCTAACTTCTCACAGTGTGCAATAATGACAGTAATTATTGAAGAGACAGTTATGATTCTAGCCCTATTTCCTTATCTTACAGACAAGCAAACCAAAGCCCAGAAAAGGTAGTCCATTTGTCTGAAATCACACAACTAATTGGTGACAGTACAAAATATACGTCTGAAGACTCCCAGTTCAATAATCTTTCAACTTCTCTGTTGAGCAGTACCACCTGCCTAAATAATATTAAAAAGACAGTTTCTTGTACCTTAAACTTTTATTATATGAGCTATATCAAAAACTTAAAAGTTATAGATAGGCTCTTTCTCAACCGATATTTTGCTAGAAATGGTATATACTTTTATTTTGTAACTTTGTGCATAACAGTTTTTAAAAGGACTGTGTATTTTTAAAATTGATTTTAGAGAGAGAAAGGAAAGGAGAAAAAGAGAGAGAGACATTGATTTGTTGTTCCACTTATCAATACATTCATTGGTTGATTCTTGTATATGCCCTGACTCGGGATCAAACCCGCAACACTGGCATATCAGGAAGACACCCCAAGCAACTGAGCTACCCGGCCAGGGCAGGACTATATATTTTAAGTTCCAGAGTCATCAAAGTAAAATGAGGTTAGGACTGGATTTAAAACTATTAAAACAAAATTAGGAAATTCTGTATCTTTAAACTTGGTAAGATTCTTTTAAAACTTATGGCCTAATATATTTAAAAGTGGCAGGGCACTGGAGTCAGGATCCTAAGACCAGGAATTAATCTTAGCTCTGTTACTGACTAGCTGTGTGACGTGAGCCTGTTTCCTCCTTACCTACATAAAACAAGCAAGTTCGCCCTGACTGGTGTGGCTCAGTGGGTTGGGTGTTGTCCAGTAAACTGAAAGGTTGCTTGTTCGATTCCTGATCAAAGCACATGCCTGGGTTGCAAGCTAGGCCAGGTCCCAGGCTGGGGATGTACCAGAGGCAACTGACTGTTATTTCTCTCCCTCTCTTTCTCCCTCCCTTACCCTCTATCTAAAAATAAATAACTAAAATCTTTTTAAAAAACAGGTTGGATCAGGATCACTAAATCTAATTCTATCATTTACAATACTAGATAACTGGAGGAAACAATCTTTATCTTATCATCTTATAACTTATTCTAATAATAGAGCAAAGATATAAATACATCATTACACCCTTGATTAACTAAACAAGTTAAAACACAGATAATAGCTCTACTATTTTCAAAAAAGCAGATTTGGTACTAGAGTCAGAAGAACACTATTGTCAGAAAATTGTAGTACATATTTAAAGTGATGGTGATTTAGATCATATCTTTCTGTATTCATTTAATTAAATAGTAGTTGTTTTTAAAAAACCCAAGTCTAGTTTTTTCTGCAGGGGGAAACAGTGAAGGAGAACACAAACAGCTCAGAGTGGCTGTTTTAGTCTAGCTCTGCCAGAACAACCGTGCACCTTTGTCACATATCAAGAAAACCTTGATCTATTATTTTATTCAATGCTGTTATATATAATCCTGGATGATTTAACTTTGAGTCTTTTAATAAGTAGGTCATTTAGAGCTTTTTAATAAAAAAATCTACCATTTGTAGAAACAACTTTAACCTTCACTTTTCTACTTGAGATAATGATTAATTCATGTAGACTACAGATGTTCATCATATGAAATTCACTGAAGGCTACTCTAGGGAAAACCAAAAATTACATACACAGTTTCTTTACCCACCAACTGCCAGGAGCTTACAACTGAGTAGGATAACACAAATTTCATGACCTCTGAGTTACATTTGTAGAATTAAATTCTTACCAGTGTTTATGTCCACTTTATTATGTAATTGTATTTAGTTTCTGAGTCTGTTTGCTAAAAGACATCAAACACAAAGTTCATTTGTAAAGTGCTAGAGAAAGAGATTAAAGTATCATAAAGAGATAATCTAATTGATAGTTGTACAATAAAAAGACAATAGGAAAATGTGATATTATCAAGCTCTATGAGCCAAAACCCCTCCAAGCTCCAGCTCATTCGTCAGACCTAAAATATTTGGTTTTGATTAAACACTGAAGTTTTATATCTCCTTGAAAGAATAAATATTTTGGAGCTGTCTGAATCTCTGGTTCAATTTGCCTAGAGCAGTCTTGTAAAGATGATTGGATCAGAGAAATAAGACTACTTAGGTTATCGATTTTGTTAAATTACTTATAAAGCTAACTAACTGATCTGAGTTTTTTTCCTCTGTTAAACTGGAACCGTATTTGTCTTGAAAATTGCACAATGCTAGTTAGCATAAGGATCAAAATGAAATAGTGTAAATAAAAGTACCATGTAAACTTTCCTATAAATGTAAGGCAATATCATTATTAAGCTTATTTTTTTAAAAACCTTTCATAAAGTTAAAAACTAGATATCATCAGATCTATATCTTTCTCCAATCATTCCAACTTCCTCACAGAACACTAACTGGTAACTAACCCATCATGAATAATTTACAAGTATTACTGTACAGACACTGAACACCACATTCTATGTAATCGGAGCAAAGACAACTTCCAGCTTATGGGGATCTCAACAGAAATTCCCACATGATTTATTGTGCTGGAAACCAAATGGTGAATCAAGAAAGAGAAAATTGTCTTAAAATGCTCTTTCAGTCTCCTTTGTGTTAGGATTAGAAGTCATTCTAGCCGTGAATGACCAAACTATTCATATGCTGCTTCTCAAAAAATCTCAACATCCAATTTTGAATATACAATTGAGAAAAAAAGTATCTTAACCTCTCAGTATAGCATACACAAAAATAAGTTCCTGGTAGGCTACAATTCTAAATGTGAAGGATAAGGCAATAAAGCTTTTGGAGAAAAACATAAAATATCTTTGTCAGTGACATTAGAGTATCTGAAGTATTTGTATCCTCTTATACTGGATATTAAAAACTGGCCATATAGAAAAATATTGATAAATCTGATTATATTAAGAGTTTCTGTTCATCAAGAAACAATATTAATAAAGATGACAATCCCCAGAAGTGGAAGAAGACATAACAATACTATATCTGAACAATGGCATACAGAGATCAAATTGGTCATTCAGATGATCAATAAGAAAATATAGAACACTCAATAAAAATGTAAACAAAAGACCTGAACTTTGTGACTTCTCAAAAGAGGCTATCCAAATGGCAAATAAACCTAAAAAGATGTCTAACTTCAATAGTCATCAGGGAAATGCAAATTTAAAACACAATGTGATATCATTCTACAACTACCAGAACATTTAAGATGAAAAATATATATAATACCAAGTATCAGTGAGAACATGGAGCAAAAGGAACTCTCATAGAGTGCAGGTGGTATAAACTGGTACAATTTTTTTTGGAAAATTGCAATCATTTATTAAAACAGAATGTTAGACATATCTATGCCCAACGACTCCAGTCCAATACATGTGCTTACATATATTCACCAAAAAACAGGTACTAGAATGTCCACAGCTTGAATATATGTAATAGCTGAGACCTGGAAGTAACCCAAACACCCATTAACAGTAGAATGGATAAACAGGTTGGGATATGCTCACACAATAGGATACTATACAGAAGTGAAAATAAATACATATAACTACCCATGTCAATATGGATGACACTCATAAACATAATGCTAAGCAAAAGCAGCCAGACCCAAAAGATATGAGTCCATTTACATAAAAAACAAAAACAGACAAAACGAATCTATTCCATCAGAAGTCAGTATAGTAGTCGTATACCATTGCAGGTCACCATTATAATAATAGGAAGAGAACACGAAGGGGCTTCTAGAATGCTGGAAAGGTTGTCAGCCAAAGGTCGCTACCACCAATCCAATCAATACCAGCTGGTGTCCCCAATCTGGGCTGCAGTAAAAGGAGAAACTTTACTCAGGTAAACAGTTTGCAAACCAGGGTAATGCAGCCTTCACAGGAAACCAAAAATGCACTCCCTCAAAGGGGAGGCTGTCTTATATAGAGGAAGCTCCCGTCGTGGCCACTTCACTGTAAAGCAAAAGTGAACTCCAAGTCTGCAGTTTGATTGGTCCTAATTCCACTCTCCAGATTGGTCAGAATCTCCTGTTCTGATTGGTCTTAATGGAGCCACTCTGATTAGTGGGTAAAGATGCAAATGAGGATATAGCTTCGTAGCTCTTATTGGATGGGAACATCTCAGTTCCATTGGTAGAAACACATTACATGCCAGAGCTTCTTAATAAGGATCCAGCAGAAATGCAGTACAGGAGGCTTGGTAGTTCAATCTGCGCCTTTTCCCTGATATACAGTGTGCATGACAGGCCCCCGTAAACAATGGCTTTTAGATCTGATTGTGAATTTGGGCCCTGTTAACCACAAGAGCCCTTCTTGGCAGCTTTTTTCCTCCTCAAGTTGACAGGTTCTATTTCTTGGTCACATATGTACTTTTCTCTAGGCATTTTATACTTCAATAAAAAGTTAAGAAGCAGTACTTTTTCCTACTATTTGATGTTAAGGGTCTGGCCTTTCACATAAAAAAGTCAGCCCGCCTTAAATAAACAGCAAAGTGTGCTATAAAGGCTAATAACAAAACTGATTATTATTAGTTTAACCTTTATCAACTTCACAGCTTCACAGAATTAGAGATCTACTAACAGTCTAATGGTAGAAATTTGCTCCTCTCTGATTTAAAAAAATTAGAAGAGCATTAAAAAAATTTATTTTCTCCCCCCCTTATCCCTGTTGTTATTATGAGCAAAGTACACTATATACATTATTCATCTAATCCTCATAATTCCATGAATTAAATATTTTTATTATTTTGATAATTTTACAATTATGAAGATTTAGGTAGAGCCAGGACCTGATCCTGGAATATCCAACTCCTAAGCTCATGCTTTTAACCACCATTTCATACTGCCTCATTGTCATACCGGGACATTACGGCATGAGGTGATGACAACCCTCTTAGGCTTTTGCCTAATCATATTAGTAGGCTATATATGAACAGAACACTTTTCCCCCAACCTTTTTAAGAAAGACTTCATAGAGGGAATAGACTGTTAAAGAGTGAACACTGGACATCAACAAGTAAAGACAGAAAGCCCATGTAATGCACAGGTGTACAATAAAAAATGTTTGACAGCTTTCAACAACTGGCTAAATGGGAAATTAGAGGCCTTAGGAGACTGGTCACAGATGAGAAAATAATTTAGAGTGGATGTCTTAGGCCATAATGGAAGAAACAGATTAAGCAATTTTGTCAAAAATGAAAATCAGTGAGAAAGTTCTTTTACTTTTTAATTTTTTTTTATTGATTGATTTTAGAGGAAGAGGGAGGGAAAGAAAGGAAAAGAAAGAGAAACATTGGTTTGTTGTTCTACTTATTTATGCATTATTTGGTTGATTCTTGTATGTGCCCTTATTGAGATTGAACCCACGACCTTGACGTATCAGGACAATGCTCTAAGTGAACTACCTGGCCAGAGCAGTGAAAAGGTTCTTGATTGTGCATAGCTGTCTACTAGTAGCTAGAAGGGCACTCCTGACAGTTACTTTTTAAGTTTAGAATTTTCCAAAGTAGAATGACTAAGAGTGCCTCTTTTCTCTAAGGTACCATACCTGCAATTTGGGAAAGTATCTGCTAAGTGATACTTTTCTGAATAGAGAAATATCTAGCTAAAGATCAGAAACTGAGCAACGATTAATAGTCTAGTTGATCATATTTTTTCTACCAACTCAATTATTAAAGCTTTACTAGTATCCATATTAAATAATCAATACTTGTTAGCATAACTTTCAGAAATAATATTCTCTAGAGCAAGACTTAAAGAAATGCAGAGAGCTATGTACAATCAAAAATTTTCTTACTGGCCCTGGCTGGTGTACCTCAGTGGATTGGGTGTTGTCCTGCGAACTAAAAGGTCACCAGTTAGATTCCCAGTCAGGACACATGACTGGGTTGCAGGCTGGGTCCCCAGCTTGGGAATGCGGCAATAAACACATCAGTATTTATCTTCCTCTATTTCTCCTTCTCTTCTCCCTCCCTTCCCCTCTCTCTAAAAATAAGTAAAATCTTTCTTTTTTAATCTACTGATCTTTATTTTTGACAAAATTGCTTAATAGAGCCAAGTGGATCTTAAAAGAAGTAACTCAGTTTGTGTCAAAAGTCCACATGAGAGTTAAAAATCACACCTTGACCTGAGGATGATTCCATCTTCCTTCTTCATTTATAAAGAACTTCAAAGTTTATTTTTGAAGCACTCAACCGAAAGGTCATTAAAACTTAAATGCCATTCTTTATAATACAGAGAAAACGTACTTGCTTATATCATACAACTATATACTTAATGAGTGTGTTAGTTTTTCATACAAAATCATAATCAAAATATTACCTAGGGGTACTCCCCACTTCCATCTCTCCCAACACCAATAGGTAAAGCAACCTCCTGGTAGTGCTATAATCCTCACAGCTACCCTATGGAGACAGCCCAATGTTTGAATTTAAGCTATACCCAGCAGCTTGGATGGAGACCATCCCATCTAGACAAATATCTACTATGTGCCTCTTGAAAGGATTTATAGCTACAGGGGAGAAAATTTACATGCTGCTCTCTTCAGTAAATACAGATAGCATCCCTTTTATATCTCCATTGTGTTATTCTGTCTGGGCCCTTTTCTCAAATAAAAATGTAAACTGCTAAGAATTCCGGCCAAGATGGAGGCCTAGACTGACACGCTCTGTCTCCCTCCACAACTAAGAAGGAATACAACTACTGCAAAACCAGAAATAACCAGAAGTTCCAGAAAATAAATGGAAGTTCAACGTATGAAGTTGTAAAGAAGTGGTGCTCATCTGGATGGGTAGGAGGGGCGAAGCCGAGGTGGAGAGGTCAAGCTGTGCTGGCGATGGCAGCAGCAACAATGGCAGTGGGATGGCGGTAAGCACAGACACCCGTATTTAAGGGGAGGAGAGAAGCACCTGGGGAGCACACCTGGCTGCAGACCAGACCCGTCAGATTGTCATTCCAATGCCAGGGAAGGCAGACTCCCACTGCCTTGGACTGTGAGGCCCAGACAGAGGAGGAGGCTCCTGGTCTTTCAGCGGAGATTGAATGGCAGGAATCCATCTCGGACCCCTGCCCCCACAGAAAAGACCACAACGTGGTGAGAAGGGTCACCTGGTAGTGATGAGTACACAGGGCTCCTCCCCCTATAGTGTAGGAGGTGTGACAGCCCTGCCCAGGAAACAAAGGTAAACACAAAATGGTCAGGATAACACAGATCATGATAGAGATCCCAGTCACGCAGCTACCCAGACAGCAAATATCTAATCTAACGAAGCAGCAGACAGGAAATCTTTCTGAGGCACAGTTCAGAGCTTTGGTTATAAAAATGCTTACAGACCTATCAGCAGATCTTAAACAAGACGGGGAAGGAATGAAGGACAGTCCTGCTGAAATGAATGAAAACACATACGAAACTAGTGATGAGGGCAAGAAAACCAGGGATCAAATCAACAAATCGGAACATAGGGAAGGAACAAACAGTCAACCAGTGCAGAAAGAGGAAACGAAAAGTGAGGAAAATGAGGAGAGGCTTGGAAACCTATGGGAAAGCTATAACCAGGCCAACATCCAAATCATAGAGTTGCCAGAAGGTGAAGAAGAATATCAAGAAATTGAAAAATTATGTGAAAAAATAATGAAGCAGAACTTCCCTAACTTGGGGACAGAAACAGACTTACAGGTCCAGGAAGCACAGAGAGTTCCAAAAAACTGGACCCAGGGAGAACCACACCAAAACACATTATAATCAAAATGTCAAAAATTAAGGATAAAGAGAGAATCTTAAAAGCAGCAAGAGAAAAGAAGAGGATTACATACAAAGGGGTCCCAATAAGACTCTCAGCTGATTTCTCAGAAGAAACTCAGCAGGCAAGAAGGGACTGGCAAGAAATATTCAAAGTAATGAAAATCAAAAACCTACAGCCACGATTACTCTATCCAGCAAAGCTGTCATTCAGAATAGAAGGGCAGAGAAAGTGCTTCCAGAACAAAGTAAAATGGAAGGAGTTCATCAGACCCAAAACACTGTTATATGAGATGTTAAAGGGACTTGTTTAGGAGAAAGAGGATCAAAACTATGAACATTAAAATGAAAACTGTATCACAACAACCAACAACAGAAGCTAGGGAATCGAAACAAAGGCAAACTAAGTAGGCAACAAGAGTGGGAAAAGAATTATAGGTATGGGGGACATACTGGGGGGAGGTCAGCGGGGAGGGGAAGAGGAGAAAGGGAGGGAGATGATGCAGGAACTAAGAAGCATAGTCGGAGGGAGTGGAGTAGACAGGAAGATGTTGAGAAGAACTATATGCACAACGAATGGGCATGGGCTAAGGAGTGAGAGGACAAGTAGAGGGAGTGGGGTCACTGGGTGGAGGAGAACCAAGGGAAAAGAAATTGGGACAACTGTAACAGCATAATCAATAAAGCATATTTTTAAAAATGTAAACTGCTTTTATATTTAAAGTCCTACAAAAAAATATTAGAAGTTTTTTTCGTATTAGGTAACACATGCCCCTATTTATTTACTGAAAGTGAAAAAAAATGCCACGTAATTTTGTAGTTTGTTAAAGCATTTTTTTGTCATCATACACAATAATGAAATTTTCTATATTCAATATGACAGGCACTGGCCGGGTAGTTCAGTTGGTTAGAGCATCATCCCCGTAAGCCAAGGTTGAGGGTTCCATCTTCAGTCAGGGCACATAAAAAAAGCAACAAATGAATGCATAAATAAGTGCAACAAAAAAATCAATGTTTTTCTCTCTCTGAAATCAATTTTTTAAGTTTCAAAAAGAAAAAACATGACAAATTTTTAAATAACTGGTACATGAATTTTTAGAAATCCTTATGTAATGGATATGTTAACAGCTCTCAATAAGAAATAATTGACTGATTCCTCCAAGGTAATCAGAAATATATACCAAGATAAACAATCCATTTGAAGGGAGGAGTTGTTCATTTCACTAATTTGACTTCAAAATGTGCTTAAAATAGTCAAGAGTCCAACATAGAAAGCCGTATGTGTCTTTTGAAATCATTAAAAATCTTATAATTTGTGGCTATCATAGCATTTCATGAGAAAGCTAAAGCATTCCTCTTTCATAGTGAAAATAGTTATTCGAATAATAAGAAAAATTTGAATTGTTATCAAGAAGGTAAGAAAAAACTGTCCTATCAATCATCATCCCACCAGTAAATAAGCAAAATAAGCCTAAGAAAGACAACAGTGCTTTGATACAAGTCAAATTACATGCTTGAAATTGCATGCTACAGTATATTATTACTCACCTTAAAATCATATAACATGAGAATTCTTTCCACTTTTCTTTAATTTCAAAGTTACTTCAATAGAAATATTGATACTTGCTATGTAAGACATTTATAACCTGGCACTATCATTTTGTATGGTTAACTCTATCACCTTTGGGGAGGGAAGGCTACTTAACATAATGACTTTTACATTTACTTGGTAGATCTAGCTATGGGCCATTTTTATATTAATCTGTTTAATGAAACCTAGTTTAGGTTAATTAACCCTCAAGATACAAATTCCTAATGAAGCAGTGTGCAGTATTTTTAAATATTAACCAAAACATTATAAATCATGTTAAGTAATGCATTAGCAAGACCAAAATACCTCATTTTATGCTTCTATTTGCAGCTTTCAAAGTTTAACTGTCTACTTCCCCAACCTTCTCAACTGCTCCCTTCCCCTGTATTCCAGTCCTCTATCAACTAGAAAATGATCAACATAATTTACATATATCAAATGATTGAACTTCATTCATACCATAATTAATCCCACAAATACTTGTATATTAAGCTGACAAAAGGTGAAACGAAAGGGTTAATACTTAAGACAGAGACATCATCAAGCATAAAAAGAGACTGAGGAACAATAGACATAGTAAGTCTACAATCATGCATTATCTAAAGTGAACCAGATTCAGTCCTTTCAGGGTGATTGCTGGGGGTGGAGGTAAATATTCCTTGACACTCTGTCTTTCTTAACACAAATTGCTCAAAATAAAACCCTCACCTACCTCCCTTTCCTTTGCTTCTCTTGTCTATTTGGAACACAGTTATTGAACATAATTGTATTGATTTAAACAATAGGCATTTAGGGCCAATAACATCATCTAAATACAGTACAACCACTTTCTTTTTCTTATTTTTCCTGAGCCATATTTTTTATTTTTATTTATTTAATGGCTTTTTGGTACTACAATCCTACCCTTAACCAATAGCTCCCAAGTTATTTAATATTTCAACTACCTCTGATAATTAAGATTTTTACTTTTTTTAGAAGTATACTTATGGAATGTATACCTTTATCAATATGGATATTATGCTCTTAAATGTAGCTTTTTGTTTGTGGGCCCAAGAGAATTTCGCAAACTATACACCCCCTCACACATTTTTAATTTGGCACCTAAATGCTCTCCTTATAAATTTAAACAGTTGCAAAGGAGTAATTTCTAATATATTGTACATATTGATGTTTTAGAATAAAGCTCTTATATTACCTTAAAAGTATCAAATTGAATTTAAATTCTACAGTTATTTGATAAACACCATTATTCATTTCAAAACACTGATGAATAACTGGTTCAGAATGGTAAATTTTCTCATTTTTTTCTTTGAACTTATTTTCTTTTCTACTTTCATTGCAAATTATTTTTAACTTTTAACTGGAATTATTTAGAGCTTCATAGGAACGTACTAAGAAATGTACAGGGAGGTCCCACATACTGCTCACCCAGTGCTCCCCAACATTAATTTGCTGCATAAAAACAGCACAATATCAAAACCAGAAAATTGACATTTGTACAATCCAGGGCTTATTCCTATTTCACCAGTATACATGCACTCATCTTGTGTGTGTGTGCATGTGCGTGTGTATGCACTCTATGCAATTTTATCACATATGTAACTGTGTAACTACGACCACAATCCAGTACTTTACTGTACCATCCCCAGGAGACTCCTTTATATTACGTCACTATAGTCACAGCTTCCCTCTTCCTGTCCCTTCCCTAACCTCTGGCCACCATTAATCTTTTTTTCATCCCTATAATTATATTATTCCACAAATGTAACATAAAAGGAATCATGCAGTTATGTATCCTTTTGAGGCTGGCTTTTTACTAATCAGAATTTCCTCCAGGTTCATCCGAGTATTTGCATGTATCAATAGCTCATTCCTTTTTTATTGCTGAGTCATATTCCATGGTTTGGACTAACACAATTTGTTTAACCATTCATACACCACAATGACAGATATCTGGGTTGTTCCAGTTTGGGGCTATAACAAATAAAGTGGCTATAAACATTCCTGTACAAGTTTGTGTGAACATAAGTGTCTTTGCTATCTCGAGCTACCATAACAAAATACCATAGACTGGGTAGCTTAAACAACAGAAATTTCTTTCTCATGGTTCTTGAGGCTGGAAGTCTGAGACCAAGGAGCCAGAACACTCCGGTTCTGGTGAGAGATCTCTTCCTGGCTTGTAAATGATTGCCTTCTCATTGTGCCCTCACGTGGCAGAGACAGAGGGAGGCAGACAGGAAGGACGTAAGAATGAAAGCTAGCTTTCTGGTGTATCTTCTTATGAGAGCTCTAATCCCATTCCGGGAATATGGCCTTATGACCTCATCAAACCTAATTAACTCCAAAGGCCTCATCACCAAATAAATACCACACACTGGGGGTTAGGGCTTCAACAGATGAATATTGGGGTGGGGTGGGACACAATTCAATCCATAGCAATAAGTTTTCATTTCTCTGGAATAAATGCCTAGTTTAGTTGCTGGGCCATAGGGTAATTGCATGTTTGGTTTTATGTTTTTTAAGATTTTATTTATTTATTTTTAGAGAAGGGGGAAGGGAGGGAGGGAGGTAAAGGGAGAGAAATAATGATGCATGAAAGAAACATCAATCAGTTGCCTCTCACACATCCCCAACCTGGGACCTGGCCCACAACCCAGGCATGTGACCTGACCAGGAATCAAACCAGTGACCTTTTGGTTTGTGGGACAACGCCCAACCCACTGAGCCATACCAGTCAGGGCACATGTTTAGTTTTTTTAAGAAAATGTCAAACTGTTCTCCAGAGTGGCTATATCATTTTATCTTCCTACCATCAATGTATGAATGATCCAGTTTCTCTGCATCCTCACTAGTGTTTGGTGGTGTCACTATTCTTAAAAAGTTTTATTTAAACCATCTGGTGGTATGCCGTTGTGGTTTTAATTTGCTTTTCCCTAATCGCTAATGAGGTTGAACATCTTTTCCTGTACTTATCTGCCATATTATATCCTTTGGTGAAATGTCTGTGCACGTCTTTTTCCATTTTCTAATTGGGTTGTTTGATTTTTTACAGTTGAGTTTTGAGAGTTCTTTATATATTCTAGATATCAGTCCTTTGTCAGATATGTGACTTGAAAATATTTTCTCCCAGTCTGTAACTTGTCTTTTCATCCTCTTAAAGGTCTTTCACAGAGCAAAAGATTTTAATTTTGATGAAATCAAATTTATCAGTTTTTCTTTTTAGGGATCATGTTTTTGGTGCCAAGTTCAAAAACTTTTTGCCTAGTCCTAGACCCCAGAGGTTTTCTCCTTTTTTCCTAGAAGTGTTATAGTTTTATGTTTTCTATGTCCATGATCCTTTTGAGTTAATTAGTATATAAGATTTAGGCCAATTTCCTTTTCTTGCCAAGAGATACACAGTTGTTCAGCACCACTTAATAAAAAGGCTATCCCTCCACCATTTGAATTGCTTTTCAAGCCTTTGTCAAAAATTAATTACTTACATTTATGTAGTTCTATTTCTGGGTTCCCTATTCTATTCCATTGATCTATATATTTATCCCTCTGCCAGTACTGCACTATCTTGATTAATGAAGCTATATAGTAAGGCTTAACATCAGGAAATGTGATTCCTCCCATACAAATTATTTTTAATATAATACATTTTATGTTCTAAAGTCTTTAATTGGCCACTTTATATTTTCCTAAACAAAAATCTGTTTATAAATTGAAAATAAATTTCTCTTTATTTTCTGTAATGAAGAACCCCATTTGTTAAAACAATAGCTGCTGAGTTTTCTTTACAATAATTATTAATATCCAATTGATTAAAATATAAATATGCTGTGAATTTTTATTTTAAAAATTCTTTAAAAACATAAGAAAAAAACCTTTATTAAAGACATGGGTGAAATTTTTCTACTTCAATGAGTTCATGTTTTTGTACGGTGACTATTATTTATTGCCAGAATGAAACAGGGCTCAGCATCAATTCTATCCCTACGTTTTGTTTTTATAACTAAGTGGTGAGAAGCCTTCTTTACATAAATGAGAAGATGAGAATGGAAGTCTTGTTAAAACAATTATTTCTCAAGTCTTTGAAATCTTTTGAGCTATGTAACTAAAATAACAGTAATCTACCATCAAAAATATACTTAATAATCTATTAGTGAATTAGCAAACAACTCAATTAGGTAGTCCTTCAGTTTTGTGAGAGAAAAAATTGGAAATTAGTTGAATTGCAAAGAAAATATTATCCAGTCATTCCCTGAGATAGTGTTACTTAGTTATTCACTATCTTAACATAGACACCAATATTTTCAATTGCCCTGTGTTCGGCGCCTGGTGGTTTTGAAATCCAGGGACCTCTGTAAGATCCAAGATGAACGTGCAATAGCAAAATGACAAGCACCAAAATAGCAACACAATATATCAAAAGAAGAACTCTACTTGAAAGCTAAGAATAAGACTTAAGCAAATTAAGTCACTGCTCAAAGTATAACAATTAAGGCCTTTAAATCACCAAACCATTCTGCTATCACAGACTAAAAAGGCTTGTTTATCCCTTTTCTGTCTTAGGGGAATAGATTATCTCATGAGTCTTTCTATTTCGCCGAAGTGCTATTTAAAAGCTGATGAAACGTTTAAGCAATTCATTACATTAATATAAAAATCTTTTATAGGAAAAAGTATGATAAAAACCAAAGTGAGGGTAGCACTGAATAAAGTGGAAAGGATATGCTCTCAGATGGTAATGCCAAGTCCATAGTTTCTGCCTGGCTGGCTCCTGCTTACTGGATCGCAGGTAACCACCCCGTCCACAGCAAGTTTCTCCAACCAAATGGCCAACATACATGTCCTGACACTCATTACCACACCTCCTATTTTAATTACTTGCATTGTGCACATAGCTACCTGACATTTTTGGGGTTTTTTGTATATTCCTTTATTACCTATCAGTGCCTCTCCCCCTGCAAACAACATACAAAGTCTATGAAAGCATCTATCACATCAGTTCTGCCAGCACAGTACTTAACTGGGACACAGCAGGTAATATCCTATAGAAATAAGGCACAAAATTGATGCCAACTTAAGGCTCTAATCTTTTCTTTTTAAGTATATTTTATTGATTATGTTGTTACAGTACTCCTTTGTTACAGTTCTTTTCCCTTTGCTCACCTCTTCCTAGTAGCCCCCTTCCCTCCAACAATCCCACCCCACTTAGTTCATGTCTATGGGACATGCATGTAAGTTCTTTGGCTTCACTGTTTCCTATATTATTCTTAACTTCCCCCTGCCTATTTTAGTACCAACCAATTATGCTTCTTAGTCCCTGCACCATTTCCCCATTGCTCCCCCTTTCCACTCCCAGCTGATAACCCTGCAAATGATCCCCACTATGATTCTGTTCTTGTTCTGGTTGTTGGCTTAGTTTGTTTTTGTTTTTTAGATTCAGTTGTTGATAGTTGTAAGTCTGTTGTCATTTTAATGTTCATAGTGTTGATCTTCTTTTTCTTAAATGTGTCCCTTTAACATTTCATATACTAATGGCTTGGTGATGATGAATTCCTTTAGCTTTACCTTGTCTGGGAAGCACTTTATCTGCCCTTCCATTCTAAACAGTAGCTTTGCTGGATAGAGTAGTCTAGGTTGTAGGTCCTTGCTTTTCATCACCTTGAATACTTCTTGCCAGTCCCTTCTTGCCAGCAAAGTTTCTTATGAGAAATCAGCTGATATTCTCATAGGAACCCCTTTGTAGGTAACTCTCTGCTTTTCTCTTGCTGCCTTTAAGATTCTCTCTTTATCTTTCACCTTTCGCATCTTAATTATGATATGTCTTGGTGTGGTCCTCTTTGGGTCTAGCTTGTTTGGGACTCTCTGTGCTTCCTGGACTTGTATGTCTATTTCCTTCGACAAAGTTGGAAAGTTTTCCTTCATTATTTTTTTCACATAAGTTTTCAATTTCTTGCTCTTCCTCTTCTCCTTCTGGCACCCCTATGATTCAGATGTTGGCACCTCCCAGAGGTTCCTAAGCCTCTCCTCACTTTTTTCAATTCTTCTTTCCTCATTCTTTCCTGGCTAACTGTTTTTTTCTTCCTTATGTTCCAAATCATTGATTTGAACCCTGGTTTCCTTCTCTTCACCATTGGTTTTATGTGGATTTTCCTTTGTTTCATTTAGCATAGCCTTCATTTCTTCCTGTAAGTGTTTGCCATACTTAAGCATATCTGTCAAATCTGTGAGCATCTTTATCACCAGTGTTTTGAACTCTTAATATGTTAGGTTGGCTATCTCCTCATCACTTAGTTCTCCCACTGGAACCTTGATCCATTCTGTCTTTTGGGCCATACTTCTCTGTCTCCTCATCTTGACAGGTTCCGGTGTTTGTTGGCCTCTGTGTGTTAGGTAGAGCTGTCACATCTGTTAAGTTGTAAGGGCGGAGCCTTAGGGATTTGTCAGTACAGGGTGACCCATTTCACAACGTTGTGGCACTCTGTGTGGGGGAGAAATCTGAGAGGGAACAATGTTGCTTGCTCAGCACTTGCCCCTTTTCCAGGCACTTCTCCCACTTCTGTATGGGACTGGCGCCCCTCTAGCTGTTGTCCTAGCCATTGTTCCCAGAGTATATGGGTCTGCAGATGTTATAGGACCTTGCGGGCCCTTTAAAGAAGCAGACTCTGCTGAGATACCAGCAGTTTCTGTCTCTGCTGCACAGTTAGAAGCAATGAGACTCTATTGTCCCCGGTGCTGGAACTGTGAGCTGTGCGGCCTGGTCTGGTGCTGAGAGTGTTCCTCGGGTGTCCCTCTTGACTTTTTTAAATGTTTGTGCTTTCTGCCGGCCTGCCACTGCTGCCGCCACCACCACACTGCATCCTTTCCGCCCCTCCTACCTGTCTGGATGAGTATTTCTTCTTTATATCTTTCTTTGTTGGACTTCTATGCAGTTCGATTTTCTGGAACTTCTGGTTGTCTCTAGTGTTGAGGTAGTTGTATTCCTTCTTACTTGTGGAGGGAGATGCAGTGTGTCTGTCTAGGCCTCCATCTTCACCACAAGTCCTTAAGGCTCTAATCTTTAAATGAATAGTTTTTTTCTTTTTTTTTACTAAAATAAACTGTTGCTATTATACAAGAGTTTCTGAAAAATTGTGCCATTATTACCTTTATGCCTCTGAAATTACTTACTCTAATTCTCTTGCCTTGTTTTATTGAAATAATTTATTAATTATTCAATGCTTAAGGACACACTGCAGTCATGAAGATAAACAAGCTCAGTGAGTAAATATCCAGAAGACAGATAGTTTAAATTCACAACAAGACTTTCAATTCAAGATGATAAATTGAGGATATATATGCTTACTAACAGATTGTAAAACTGCACTAAACTAAAAGAAGTCTGAAGCAATAAACTTCTAAGAGCAAAAGGAAAGGTAAAGTAGGAGGTTCACCAGTGGATGAGAGACTCAACAAATTTCTAGAAATAAAAAATCAGATTGTGTTGATGGAGCAGACAGGCAGTGAAAGTCATAGCCCAGAATGCCCCACAAAGCAACCTGAAAGGAACTGGGAACCCAACTGCTTTTTGGAATGCTAGAAGGAATCTAGAGAGCCAGACTGCCCGGGAACACCTGATGACTCTCGGCTCTGGGCTCTGGGCTCTGGGCTCTGGGCCAGCAGGTACAAGGGAGGGCAGGGGTGAAAGTGGGCTGAAGACAGTGAGGGTAATTGAAGGTCTGTACCTGGAACTGTGCAGGTTGGCACTGACATCTGCTTCCCCCACCCCCACATAGATCACAGGCAGCCTGGCATTAACCCTCAGCCGAAACAACCAGAGAGCTGAAGTAACAAACAACCTGGGGAAAGCCAAGGTTTCTAGTGGGAGTGCTGTTTTCCCAAAGTAAGGCACTCCTCTGGCACAAGGACCAGACCCCCAAAGCCTGAGCACAGGCTCACTCTAGAGCAAGCCAGTCAGCCAAGACATTCTGCCCTACACAGAGGGGTCAGTCAGCTGTCCACTCAGTGATAGCTTTAAGGGGAAAAGAGACCAACTTTTAAAGTAGCAGAGGAAATCCACACCAGTTCCTCAGCCTTTCTTTCTAAAATAGAAATAGACAACCAAGGATTACCAGGCACATAGGGAAATCAGTAGCATGAAAAAGAAGAGCTAAGGAAAACATATAGAAAATGGAACCCTGAAAAGACAAATATAATTAAGGGACATAAGAAAACATTTCAAAACCTACTATAATCCAAAGATTTAAGAGAGCATTGCATCCATAGAAAATGGGAATAGGAATCCACAAAAAGGGGAACAAAGAACTTGGACTAACTCTTTTAAGTTAAATTGAAAATTCTTAGAATTTAAAGAGTGACTAAAAATGAAAGAAAATCAACAGATGATCTAGAAAGCAAAATTGAGAAACTCAGAATGAGAGCACATGGATAAAAAGGTAGAAATGATAGAGAAACGATAAGAGACAAACAACTAATCCAAAAGGTACACCATTTGACTAGTAAGAGCCCCAAAAAGAGACAACGTAAAAAAAGAGGGGAGATATTATTAAATAAGTAATATAATTCAACAGGGGCAAAGAAGGGAAGCATGTCTTAAGACTGAAAGGGGTCAGTGAGTACTAAAAAAAACTAACTGATTAAAGAACCTCATCTATAGGTCTCATCATGAAAATGCAAAAGCAAATAGAATAAGGAGACTGAACAGGAAAAACAAGTCACCCACAAATGACTAGTAATCAACCTAGCTTCTTACCAGCAACAGATGTTAAAAAACAAGGGAAGCATGCCTTCACATTTTCTAGAGGAAATTATTTTCAAGCCAGAATGCTATACTCAACCTAACTACAACCAAGTACTAAGGTAGAATGACCATTTTAGTATGTATGACTCAGAAGGCTTATTTCCTGCACATTTTTTCTCAAGAACTTATTTCAGGATATACTCCAGTAAAATGATGGCATAAATCAGGACAGTGAAAGACACAGGATGGATCCAGAGAACAGTGATTCCAAGCCAGGAGAAGACTGGAGGAAAATCCTTGGAAAACAGCTGTGCAGTAGCCTAGAAAAACATTTGGTCACAATGGGGGATTCCAGAGAATAGAAAAAAATACTGAGAGTATGGAAAAAGTGAGGCCATGACAAAGGTGTATTATGCCCGCTCCCCAAAAAAGTAGAACAAAGGCAATTAGAAACTCCCTGAAAAGTTTAAAAAAAAATAAAAAAGACAAGTGGCACAAAAAAGCTACATTTCAAATATGAGGTGAGCTTACATGCATCCTGATTATAAGGAAGAAATGGAATATAAGAAAAGAGGATCTAGTTGTTATTGATCTTAGATTCTTGAGAGCCCAGGAGTCATGACTCTGGCCCCGGAGAGAAAAAAATGTAATCCTAGCACACAAACTGGTTCTGCCCTAAGTATTTATAGAATCACACTTTAGGAGGTACTAAAAATAGAGATGCTCTTCATCTTAGACTAGAACTAACTTTGACATGTTTGGTCTCAAGACATAAATTTCAGGACCCTAAGAGTAGGATGGGCCAAAAGTGTTTCATTCTCCTTTTATTTTCTATAAACATGGCACCAAATGATAGCCAATTCCTACCTGCAATGCTCTCCTTGAGAGTTGTTTTCATTATTCAAATTGTCCAGCAACCCAGAATCAGCTCGGGTCATTGAATTAGGGGGCAGATAACAGAAGAAACACCTGCTCCCTACAGCTGAGCATAACCAGGTAACCATTCCAGAAAAGGTGTATTGACTGCTCACAGGAGAAATTGTGGCCCGTCGTGACCTCAAATCATAACTCTGTTACTTCATTACAGGTCCCATAGACTAGGCTTTAAATGACTATTCTTTAGTTAGAATATTAAAAAGCAAGCACACATGAATTATAAGCAAAAAGGAACTTTTTACAGGGAATGTGCAAACATCACATGTTCTCTTCTCTACTAAAAGAAATATGGTTTAGCTTCTGGGAAGGAATAAATCCTTGTAGAACTATAAATAGAACATAGTACTATTTACAGTTCTCATCTTTTAGATTCAACTTATATGGAGACTTTGTTGTAGTAACATAATAAAATGTAGAAGTCGACACAAAGTGTGAAAAACAGACAGAAAAAGGAGCACATGTCCCATCTTAAAAGGAGGGGACTCAACAAAACTGTCAAAAGAAGATCCAGTCAAGATGGCAGAGTAGGCAGACATGGCTCGCCTCCTCACACAACCACATCAAAAGTATAACTAAATTATAAAACCACCATCAGCCAGAACCATCAGAAATCAACTTGAATGGAAGTCAGACAACTACAGAATTAAAGAAACCACATCCATTGAGATGGGTAGGAGGGGCACAACACAGAACAAGCTGATCCTTCACCCACATGTGGTAGATAAAAATTCGGAAGGGATATCTCAGGAGCAAGGAGTCCCAGACCCAAACCAGGTCCCTCAGCCCAGAGTTCAAGTGCCAGGAAGATAAACCTCCACAACTTCTGGCTGCAAAAACAAGTGGGGATTGAATTGGGGGAAGAAACTGCTGGAGCCCCAAACAGTTCCTCTTAAAGAACCCATAGATGGACTTACCCACTCAGACTCACTCCCTCTGAGCTCCAGCACCGGGATAGCAGCTTCAAAGGCACCAGTGGTATACAGGGAGAAACTGAAGTGTCTGGCATCAAGGCGGCAGAGGCCATTGTCTCTTTTTTAAGCCCTCCCCCAACAGAGCCGGCAAGCTGATGACTGTATCAACCCAGCTAACACTATTTGACCTGCCTTGGAGATACACAGAGACTCTGCCCCACCTGATTTATGGGCCCACCCAAGCTGCTTTTCCATATGAATGGCTGATCTTGGCTCATGCTTCACAACTTCCTAAATCCTCTCCAACAAGCAACAGCTGGCCTCAGTGAGCCCCAGACTCAGCACTACCAGCAGCCAGCTTAGATTCACAGCTTGGCTTCACCTGGGAATCTCCAAGCCAGCACAAGTAGCAGCCATCTCAGATTGCTTTATAGCTTAGGCACGGTGCCCCGGGCAAAACACACATTGGGGCTGACCTTGGCCTGCACCACTTGGGAAACACCAGGGCCAGTGCAGCCAGTGGAGAGCTACAGACCACATCAGAGCACCACCACCCTGCCTTTGCACAGCTGATACTCCACAGAGGGTGGAGGTTGGTGATCAGTGGTCACAGCTAGTCCGTGCAGCTGACTGCATGGGTAAATCTCTCCCATTGACCTAACAACAGCAACCAAGGCTCACCTCAATTAATCAGCTTGCGTGATAGGGGAGGCTGTGCCACTGAACCCCACAGGACACCTACTACATTAGGCCATGCTACCAAGCCATGGAGTCAAAGCAGCTCTACCCAATACACAGAAACAAGCACAGGGAGGCTGCCAAATTAAGGGGGCAAAGAAATATGGCCCAAATAAAAGAATAACAAAAAAAAAAAAAAAGAACTAAACAAAATGGAGATATTCAAACTATCAGATGCAGAGTTTAAAACACTGGTGATCAGGATGCTCAAAGAAACAATTGAGTGCAGCCACAAAATAAAGGAAGAAATAAAAGTTATACAAAGTGAAATAAAGAAAAATATAGAGGAAACCAACAGTTATGGGAAGGAAGCCAGAATTAAAATCAATGATTTGGAACATAAGGAAGAAATGAAACATTCACCTGGAACAGAAAGAAGAAACGAGAATAGAAGAAAACAGGGAGAGGAATAGGAACCCTAGGACAACTCTAAATGTGCCAACATCTGAATCACAGGGGTACCAGAAGGAGAAGAGAAAGAGCAAGAAATTGAAAACTTATTTGAAAACATAATGGAGGAAAACTCCCCTAATTTGGTGAAGGAAATAGACATACAAGTCCAGGAAGCACAAAGAGTCCCAAACAAGCTAGACCCAAAGAGGACCACACCAAGATACATCATAATTAAAATGCCAAAGGTTAAAGAAAAAGAGAGAATCTTAAAAGCTGCAAGAGAAAAGCAGAGAGTTACCTACAAAGGCATTCCCATAAGACAGCCAGCTGATTTCTCAAAAGAAACTTTGTAGGAAAGAAGGGACTGACAAGAAATATTCAAAGTGATGAAAAGCAAGGACCTACAACCAAGATTACTCTATCCAGCAAAGCTATCATTGAAAATGGAAGGGTAGATAAAGTGCCTCCCAGACAAGGTAAAGCTAAAGGAGTTCATCATCACCAAGTCCTTATTGTATGAAATGTTATAGAAATTTATTTAAGACAAAGAAGAAGATCAAAGGTATGAACATTAAAATGACAACAAACACAATATCAACAACTGAATCTAAAAAAATAAAAACAAAAACACAAACAAACTAAGCAAACAATTGGAACAGGAACAGAATTATAGATATGGGAATCATTTGGAGAGTTATCAGCTGGGAGGGGGAAGAGAGATATAGGTGGAAAAGGTACAGGGATCAAGAAGCATAATTGGTAGGAACAAAATAGACAGGCGGATGTTAAGAACAGCATAGAAAACGGAAAAGCCAAAGAACTTACACGCATGACCCATGGACTAAGGGAGAGGGGTTGCTGGAGGGAAGGGGAGTACTGGGTGGAGAGGGGCAAAGGGAAAAAATTGGGACAACTGTAACAGCAAAATAAATAAAATATACTTTAAAAAAAGAAAAAACTATCAAAAGTGGTTGAAATGAGACATAGGATTGTCATTATCTGAAGTTATTCAATTAAGCAACAGAATAAATAAAATTAACGATACAACTATCAATCACTGGAAGAGGATATGATTGTAGTATAAGAAAGTTAAATACTTACTTTTAAAACTGGAAAGTCAATAGCTCTTATCTAAAGTTGATAAATCAAGAACTAGAGGTAAAGTCTATTATTCAGAGCAGCAGCCCCAAATCTTTTAAATTGTACAACCCAGTCAGGAAAATATTTTAGAGCACAAATCCTTAACATCTATAAACTCACTTATTTATATTCTATATAAACATAACTATACTAATCTGTTATATATATATTGTAACATACAAATATAGAAGTTAAAAGTATATAATAATAATTTTGAATAGATCATAAAGGGGAGAATGCTTAATATAATAATAAATAAGAAAAAAACAAAAGAGAAAATCACCAGCTATTCTGAAAAAAATAAATAAACATTTTAAGATATAAATTGCATGAGACTAAATAAAAATTTCAAATAATTTCTGCCAGTATCCAAATTCAGCAACTCATGCACCTTCCAGGATATGTACAGTTCCCTTTACACACACTGTTCTAGAAGTCAGAGTTGTAGCCACTAGAAAATCTAAAGATAAGCCATACAAAGAGGCTACCTTTTGGGAGTAAAGCTGGGTGTAGAATGAAGTTGAAGTAGGAGATTTTACATCACACCCTTTCTTTCAAATAAGAAATAAGTTGATCTAATCAGTTCCATAAAGCTCTATGTCTCTACAGTTTATTCATTCAACAAACACACCGAGCATCTACTCTGAGACAGGCCCAGGGGATAGAGAAGAAACTGCCATCTCAGCTCTCAAGGAGATCACAGACTGGAGCATAGAGAAATATGTACCGGATATGATGCACAGAAGAGGTACACTAATATCATGTAGGATGTTCGAGAGTGATTACTGAAAAGTCACCTTTGCTTTGAGTTGAAACTTAAGGGACAAGCAGAAAACTGAGAATAAACCAGGTGAAGAGGGATGCAGGGAAATTCAGGATGGGCATCCTAGGGCAAAAAGGAAAAAAGGTGGGGAAGACAGATTAGTGTGTAAGAGAGAGAGAGCATGGTGTATTTGGGAAACGGGAAGTTTCTGAGGATTACTAGAGCAAATAGTGCATGAGGTGGGAGTGGTAGGAATGAAACAGCAAGACAGGAAAGGGCCAGAAATGAAGGGTCATGCTCAGAACTCTGCATAGTCTCCTGAGGGCAATGAGAAGCCACTGAAGGCTTTCACCAGCAGGGAAGGAGATCTGATCAAATGTGCACTTTGGGGAAGATTACTCTGAAAAGCAATGTGAAGGATGTACCTAAAGAAAGGTGTAAATGAAACAGGATGGGCATTCTGGAGACTATTGCAGTGGGCCTAAGAGACAAAAGGAGAGAATCGTGGTACCAGCAGAGACAAATGGCTGAAAGGGTGCTCACCATCACTAATTATTAGGCAAATGCAAGTCAAAACTACAGTGAGATATCACCTTACACCTGTCAGAATGGCTATCATCAAAAAGACCAGAGATAGCAAGTGCTGGCAAAGATGTGGAGAAAAGGAAACCCCATGCACTATAGGTGAGAATGTAAATTGGTATAGCCATTATGGAAAACAGTATGAAAATTCTACAAAAAAATTAAAAATAGAACTACTACATGATCCAGTATTTCTACTTCCAGGTTAATATCTAAAGGATATGGAAACAAGATATCAAAGAGATATCTGCACTCCCAGGTTCATTGGGGCATTTATCACAATAGCCCAGATATAGAAAGACCCAGGTGTCCATCAACAGATGAATAAATAAAAGTGTAATACACATAATGGATCATTCTGCCATGAGAAAAAAGGGAAGTCTGCCATTTGCAACAAAATGGATGGATCTTGAGGGCATGATGCTAAATGAAATAAGCTGAACAGAAAAAGATAAATACTGAGTGTTATCACTTATATGTGAAATCCACACAAAAAATAATTTTAAGGCAAACTCATAGAAAAATGGTTGCCAGGGATTCATGAGGGGAGAGGAGGAAAACAAGAAGAGGTAGTTAAAAGGGGGCAACCTTTCAGCTATAAAATAAGATCTGAAGATACAATGTATAACACGGTGACTATAGTTGGTAACACTGTGTAAGAAAAAAAAAATAGAAAAAGGCCCTGACTGGCGTGGCTTGGTGGGCTAGGCATCATCCCACAAACCAAAATGTCACAGGTTTGATTCCCAGTCAGGGCACATGCCTGGGTTATGGGCCAGGTCCCCATTGGGGGTGTGCAGGAGGCAACCAGTTGTACATTAATATTTTGCTCCCTCTCTTTCCCCTTCCCTTCCCCTCTCTCTAAAAAATAAGTAAAACATTTTTTTTTTTAAAAAGAAGAGGCAATGAAATCAAGTATTATTTAGGAAATGCATTAGAGGACCTACTGAGGGATTAAATATGAGGGTAAGGAAAGAGGGAGAGTCTAAAAGGATTTGGATATATTTCTCTCTTGAGTAACTAGATAGTATCACTAACTGAAAGAGGAAAAGAAGTTGTGGGTGGGTTTAGATTTGGACATGTTGAATACAAAGTGCTAGTAGATATAAAATAAGCAGTTGGAAATGCAAATCTCAAGTTCTGGCGGAAAGTTTTGGGCTGGTGACACAGAGCTGAGTCCTATTAGTGTTGGTTTTTAATGGAAGTCATGTGAAGAGATGCAATTACTCAAGGAAAATGTACAAAATGAGAAAAGAAGGCTGGGGTCTTGGAGAAAGCAGGGGGCAAAGGAAGATGAGACAAAAAGGAAATTGTGGAAGTTCAGGGCAAGAATGAAAGAAGGTCAGAGAAGCAAGGAAGTAGTGAGCACAGAAGAGTAGTTAAAATGACAGAAAATGGAGTCCTGACTGAACAGAAAAAGGAAGCCAGAGGGATTGACAGAATGGAGAAAATGGGAGTGGCAAGGACCTTAATGGTGATGACAATGATGAGGTAAAATGATTGTGGTGGTGTTAACACTAAAGAGTAAGAATGCAAAAGAGAGAAGTGTGTGCTTGCTGTTTAATATCTTAGAGTGATTACAGAATATTTTTGAATATATGTAAAAGTATATGTACTATACTACATCATTTTGCACATCCTGAGTGTATATATGCTCAGGATAAAGGACAAGACCAGGGTAATAAACAGGCTCTGCCTTCACTGGGGACAAATTCATTTCTGCTGGTTCAGGTGTGATCCAAAATGTTGGAAGCTGACTCACTGAAACAAAATCAAGTATTGCCTTCTCTAAGGGGTAAAGAAAAACAACCTTAATTAATTACAGTGATAAACAGAAATAAATAAGTTACACTTTAAGGAAGTTTTTTTTAGAGTTCAAACTCTTACTCCAGTTTGTGTAAGGGCACTAAAGGTTTAAGAACTGCATCTACAGTTGACCCTTCAACAACACGGGAGTTAAGAATGCTGACCCCTCTCCCACCCACAGAAAATCTGAGTATGTGAGAAATGCTCACAATAAAAACTGGGACACAAGGCTTGAGCAGCAAAGCGAGGCGTTTATTCACGAGTCTGCAGAGTCAGGCACACCCTCAGCCAAGAGAACGTGCGCACCAAAAGAGGGAGCTGGCTGCTTTTATCCCTAATGCATCTAAACCCCCCTCCCTCTCTCTTTCCTTCCCCATTTCTCCATGCTGGATACTGTGGAGTTACAATCTAATGATTATCTAAATGCCCCTTTAGTGATTTGTAAATATGTTAATACTGTCAATTACCTTCTCCCATTTTCCCTTAGTCTGGTGATGACTATCTTTTCCCCTTCAGGATGCCCCTTTTGTGATTTGTAAATATGCTGTCAACTTCCTTCTCAGAGATCCTCTAACTACATTTGCCCTTGAGACCCTCTAATTACATTTGCCCTTAAGACCCTTTAATTACATTTGCCCTTTGTTACTAATGATTTTCTACTGGTTTGGGAGTCATTATTTCCTCATTTCTTACAAGTATAACTATTGATTAACCCCAAAATTTAACTACTAAATAGCCTACTGTTGACTGGAAGCCTTAACAATAACATTAACCATCAATTAACACATATTTTGCATGTTATATGTATTATATACTATATTCTTATGATGAAGTAAGCCAGAAAAAAAGTCACTGAGAAAATCGTAAAAAAGGAAAAATACATTTATTTTATTTATCGAAACAGATCCACGTATAAATGGACCTGATAAGTTCAAATCCATGTTGTTCAAGGATCAACTGTATTAAAAAACAAGTATTTATACATGTGATTGTTCAACAGATACCTGCATTTTCTTTCCTTTTAATACCCAAAATTCCTCTCACAGAAACTGCAGGGATGATAAATAACTCTCTTATAAAGTCTCTTCTATGGCAACATCTTTAAACCTAATAATAATGGGAAAGAAACAAAATATTTTAGGAAATGATTGATTTTTTTAAACTGTCAGAATTCACTTACATTCTTTCTGTGATAGGCAGAATTCTAAAGATGTCTCCTTAATTCCCGACTCCTGGTTATTTAATCAAAAACTAATCCAGGTGTTGCTGTGAAGGAGATTTGCAGTTGAAACTAAGGTTACTAAATCAGCCAACTTTAAAAATAGAAATACGACCCAGGATTACACAGGTGGACCCAATGTAATCATATAAGCCCTTGACACAGAACAGGAGGGCAGAAGAGTCAGAGAGCTGAGGCGGAAGGGAAAGCCAAGAAAGAGCCAAAGCATGCAAAGAACTCCAACCACGGTTGATGGCTTTGAAGACAGAGAAAGGGAGCCCTGAACCAAGGAATTGAGGCAGCCTCTAAAAGCTGGGAACAACCACCAGCCAACAACCACCAGGTAATGGAGACCTCAGTTATACAACTGAATGGAACTGAATTCTCAGAGCATCCTGAAAGAGCCTGGAAAGCTAATTCATTCCTAGAGCTCGAGAAAGAAATTCAACCCTAGCAACACCTTGATTTTGAACCTGGTGAGACCTAGAGCAGAGAACCAGCTGGACCACACTGTGCCTTGACTTCTAACATACAGAACTGTAAAATAAAGAAGGAACTTTCTCCAAAGAACAACCAAGAAGCACATGAAAAGATGACTGAAGCGTGTAAAGGACTCCAAACACTAATCATCAGGGAACTGCAAATCAAAACCACAATGCAGATATCATCTCACACCTGTTAAAAAGGTCACTATCAAAAACAAAACAAAAACAGAAAATAACAAATGGTGGTGAGGATGTGCAGAAATTGGAACCTTGTGCCTTACCGGTTGAAATGTAAAATGATGCAGCCACTATAGAAAACAGTACAGAGGTTCCTCAAAAAATTAAAAACAGAATTACCCAGTGATCCAGCAATCCCACTTCAAGATATATTTATGTATTGAAAGGAGGATCTAAAAGAGATATCAGCACTCCCATGTTCGGTGCAGCATTATTCACAATAGTTTGGCCTTTAAAATAACAAATTCTGCCATTTGGGACAACATAGATGAACCTGGAGGGCATAAGCCAGTCACAAAAACAAATACTGCCTAATTCTACTTATATGCGGTATCTAAAGAAGTCAAACTCATAGAAACAGAAAGTAGAATGTATAATAGTTACCAGAGGCTGGGGCGGGAGTGACAAAATGGGTAGTTAGTTGTTCAATAAGCAGAGTTTCAGTTTTGCAAGATGAAAAAGTTCTAGAGATCTGTTGCCAACAATGTGCATATAGTTAACACTACTGTACTATACACTTAAAAATGGTAAAGATGGTGAACTTTGTGTGTTTTGGGCCACAATAAAAAACAAAAGAAAAATAATAACCACAATACCATGATCACATCTAAAAAAGATAATTATTTAATTTCATTAAACAGGTAACCAAAAAATAAAAAAAGAACTACTTACTTCAGAAGGAAAACTCATCCATTAATATTTTGGTTTTTTTTTAACATGTTCACATTACAATATCTTGGTTTTTGTAAACTCCTATACTCTATAGATTAAAAGGTTTGAAAGGGAAATTATTCACAAGTGGTTTGAATGTCTAGAAATAAGTATGTTAAAAAGGTGAGATGTTTATCTTTCCAATCAAACAATATAAAAAGCTTGTATTTAACAGTGGTACAGTATGGTTTCTAGATTCAACTTGAAGAAATGAAAACATTAAAATGTACCTAACTGCTGGAAGGAAGGAAGGAAGGAAGAGAGAAGGAAGGGAAAACTTCTATAAAGAATACAAAACAACACTACAATCCATCAAGCTGAACACCAGGGCACTGGGAAGGAGACAATGAAGAACACTTTCACTGTGTGCTCCAGCCCAAAAGTGTGGTGAAGATGAAATCTGCCTGAGAATTCACCATTTGAGTTTCCAACAGGGGTATAAAAGCAACTAATGGTAATATCAAATGGTTGCATTATAATTCTATACTTGAATTTAAGACATTATGGGATGCATATGCTCTCTGTATACATACCAGTCTCAAAAGATTTAGATTTAAATTTAATCTGGAGATTTAGTTTCAGGCAATGGCAAAAGCTGAGCTCTGAAGAGCAGGTCTGAGAAAGCCTATGTGAACCACACCACCTGTAGTCCTTCTCTCTCTAAAGCCTTTGGGGAACAGAGAACAGCCACCTGCTCTAATTATCCTTAGATTTAAAATAATCCAGGAGGCTGAAAATGGGGCAAGAAGCCATATTACTCTTACTAAGATATTTGTCAACATTGTCACTATTACCATAATCTTTATCAGTAATCCTGACACTAAATCCCACAAAATATCCACATGAAGTTATAAAGAACCAAACCATTCTCAGTAGTCATGTTTGGAAAATAGTGCAATATAAGCCAAAGAGCCAAGTATCAGAAACGTTAAACAAGTGTTAATACCCAAATTAGAACATGCCATCTATCCATTTATTCATGACAGCCTTATTGGACACACAATGAAACTGCTAGAGTAGTTATTTTTAAGAGGATGACGCGTCAAGAAATTTAAAACTTTTGCAGTCCAAAGGGGTTAAAACCTTCAGAAGTACCCAAGTATCTGAGACTTCAAATTTCATTAGAATTTTGATAGCTTTTTATGTGCAACAGGGCATGCAGACAGAATGACTGGAATAGAAAATGTGCATAACCCAAAATTGTCTTAACTTTAATTCTTCAGGACTTAAGAATTCTTCAGTGAGAAGAAGGTATTCTAAACCGAAACCAACAAATTATAGGGCTGCTATGTTATTGGTCAACTCAGACTTTAAGTAAACTCTAAACAAAGTAGATCCTGCTAAAAATGGACAAATGCAGGTGTTGCAGTTACCACACCACAAGTAGTATCACTATAATGGTGAGTGGAAGAAAAACACCTAAAAATGATCTAAACTGGTTAATACATCTAATTTCTGATTCAGAGGCAGGATTCTACTCTCCAATGTACATTCAGCCAAACCAGGAAGTACTATTTCCCAGGTAAGGTTTCTAAAAAACTGCTGGAAAGGATGCAAGTGTAAGGTAGTATGCTCTGGGAAGAATGGACTGCCATGAGAAGCTGGTTGTGCAAGTCACAAGCCCTCCTGGCTCTGAGAGGCCACACAGGCTAATAGTGTGCCTGAGCCACTCCTCTGGAAGGAGTGACACTGGTAGAATCTGCAACAAGATGTAGAAAGAAAGACCACATCAATGATATAAACTCAGTTCTTTATCTTTTACAGCTTTATTAGGAAATAATTCATATACCACACAATGTATTCGTTTAAAGTATACAACTCAATGGTTTTGAGAATATTGACAGAGTTGTGCAACCATCACCAGTATCAATTTTGGAACATTTCCATTACCCCAAAAAGAAACATCATACCCATTTCCCCCCAACCCTCCCAGCCCCAAGCAACAACTAATCTATTTTCTGTCTCCATAGATTTGCCTGCTCTGGACACTTCATATAAATAGAACCATAAAATTATGTGGCCTCTTGTGACTGGCTTTTTTCAAATTAATGTTTATGAGGTTCATCCATGGTATGGCATCTATCAGTTCTTCATTCTTTATTGCTGAATATTCTACTCTATGGATACACCACATCAGTTGTCTTCTTCACAAGCAGAATCTCTTTTGCTATATAAACAAAGCTATAAACAGTGATTAGGCCCCACATTAGTCCATAAATGCCTATTCAACCCATATTATAGCTAAAAACATATCATTAGTTGCATAATACTAAAGTTCTCTAGAAGTATCATATGATCAATTACCCCAGTGATACCTGGATTAATGAAGACACTGGGAATGAAGCTCCTTTATATTTAACTCAACTGCTCAAATTTTTTTTCCTGTAATTTGTAGGAGAAAGAGGCAATTAATTGCAAGCCCTAAGGCCTGAACTCCTTAGGACATAAATGTTTTCTGATTCCACCCATTTGAAGACAACTGCAAAGCTGCAAGTATACAAAGCCAGTCTCTATAACCTCCTTGTCCTCTTGCTGGGCCCTTCATTTTTTCCCCCTATCTTTGAAATATAATTCCTTTCATACTCTTCAGCCTTTTCCCTACCCCCAAACAAAACAAGATCTTTTATACCTGTTGACTAATTACAGCCTCACTTTGAATTAAGAAAACACATTTTCCTAAAAATGTCACTAAAAGAGACATTTATTTTCTAAGACATCTATATCCTAAGACATGAAATGAGAATTAGCTTTCCTCAAATGAAGACTTCCCAGTAGGAACAAACTGGTTAGGGGAGAGTTCTTGTTTTGTTTTGTGCCCAGAGACCCTCTCAAATCACAGTAAAGCCACTCCATGGCAAATTGAATTTACTCGGTTCGCTTGGGGTAACCCGTATTTAGGAGGGGGGAAAAAGTAAGGAATTGTTATTAATTTTTTTAGGTATGATAATGGTAGTGTGATTATGTCTAAAAATATCCTTATCTGTTAGAAATGCCACTGAGATATTTGAATAAAATGATATGATATCTCATATTTACTTGAAAATACTTTAGGTAGTCGGAAGAAAGATACGGCGAAGGGGAAATGAAACAAAATACTGATAATTGTGGAGGGCAGCTGATAGGTAGGTGCATGAGCGTTCACTATTCTTTTCTGCTTTATGTATATATAAAATGTTCCACAGTAAAATACTTTTAAAGGAGAGGGATAAACTGTTCTCCTTCTCTCAGATGGTCTTTATTCCTTTCCTTCATAGTACTTACTGTACAATCTCCACATTATGATATGGAAACTATGGAACCAAAAAGTTATAAAACTTTTTCAAGGTCATAATGGAAGAGGTGCACAAATGAACAAATCTCAGCTCCTGTTCATGACTCATGCTGTTTCTAAAGGAACATGATTTTATTCTCGGAAAAATAAAATGAAAATAAGAAAGGAAAGTAATACCATATATTTAGCTCAACCTTCAGTTGCTGAGAAACTTCAGTAGCTGTATAATAGACTCAGCTGAAAATATTTTATTTTGATTTGTGCAAAACAATTTTGAGTTTGAAGCACTTATTGGTAATGGAAGCATAAAAAACAGAAGTTGGGCAACAGGGAATGGAAGAAGATATTACACAAGAATTTTTAAAAAACTGATTTAACTGACAACCAATAAGAAGATTTATACAAAGAATAAATATGAACACGAAGACAGTGTTTAAAACACCAGTTTCCGGGTTCCCAAGTTTTAAATTTGTCTCAAATAATACCATAATCAATAAAGTTTCTGTTTTATCATTTTATATAGAAATAACCTACTAAAATATCACTGTGCCCCCAAATCCTTTTGAAATGCTTAAAATCTGTGTTTATCTTAATTTGGTAACAGACAATGACATGCACAATCAAAAAGGCAGAAATACCAAATGCTTGCCATTAATGGATATATAAATATTTGTAAAAACTAATCTTAGCCAATCTAAAAGCTCGTGTGCTATGGTGCCAAAAAATGTCACAGCCATATCTGTGGAGAACATTTCGAGTCAAGCAAATCAAAGTCTAAAAGAGACTGCCGCGAAATCTAAAAACTTAAAAATAAACAGCTAAATAGTTTTAGTAACTAAAAAAAAGTTTATATAACCCAATAAACATATTTTGGGGATAGTCTGGGAAGATATTATTTTGCTCACATAAAGGTACCACCTGGTTTGAATTCTAGACGGGGTTGCTGCATCGTTACTCAAGGCACAGTTACTACTGGTGGAGCTGCTATAAGGACGCAGTGTGTTCAGTTTTACTCCTAATACCTATCATTTCATGGGTTGTCAAACCATGCTTCTAATCTGCAGCACATCACTCATGGCAGGGTAATGATTTACACATGCAATTTCCAAACAAAAATGGAAGATTTACTTGCCCCATGATGATTTCTTCTCAACTTTTCAAATAATTTATAAAAGCACCAGCTGAACAGAAATTCCTGTCCCAAAATTATCTATCAATTTCTTTAAGCCTTTTCATGAAAAGTGGTAAAAGAGTACTGTCCTCTGAATACAGACAATACTGCTGACCCATGCCAGGCATTTATTTGTAGTTGTTTTTCCAAAGGGGTGATGGTTTTGCGCTCAGCTGCTAACGGTGCCTACTAGGTCCCTCTGGTGACCAACAGTAAGTACATGAAGGCAGTAGTAGGGTTCGAAGACACAGACTGGCAGCGGAACGGAGGGTGGAACGGAAATCATGAAAAAATAACACGCGAACAGTACACATGACATGACTGAGAATAACGTTTGCATTCCTGGAGTATTTGAGATCGCCACCAGACACTGTCCCCTTTCCTTTTAAAAAGCAAACACCCATCCCACTCGCTCGGGCTTCCGAGCCATACCTCCCATTTAAATCACGGGTGATGGAGAGATCGAACCAAGGGGCTCAGCACGAGGCACACGCCGCTTCTTGGGGGTTCGGGGAAACACTGGTGTGACAAATTGCCATAATTTTCTAAAATATGTAAGAATGACACACCACCTAACCTATCACCGATTGAAGACCCAGGACACAGAGTCGAAAATAGCCGACCTGCGGGGCCCACCGGAGAAGGGGAAGGAGAGCACCAGATCAGGGAGAAAACTGAGGCACGTCCCAAGCCCAGTCTGCCGAGTACTGACTGCTAGGGCTGTAGGGTCGCACCCAAATCACGTCTCAGGGCTCCTGGGAAGCAAGGGGTGCGAGGGCGAGCCCGGGACGGGTGACCTAGGTCCCCAAGCTTAGCCCGCCGGGGAGCGGAAGGTACCGGGGCAGCGGTTGGGGGTCGCGGGCAGCGCTGCCTTGGGGGCTGCGGCGCCCGGGCGGCGGGGAGGGCGCGCCGCCAGGTGTCGACAGCAGGGGGCAGCGGGGTTCGGGCGGGCGCCGACCAAGGGAAGAGGAGGGAGGCAGGCTAGCACCGCGCGGCGAGGGAGGGCGCGCGGCGGGTTCGCCGCCGGCCTACCTGGAGGTAATAGGGTTTCCTTAGCCAGGCCCCCGGACAGAGACTCCTCGCCATGGTAATCACACATCGCCCCGCCGCGCCGCAGTCAGTGGCAGACCCAAGCGCTGGCGGCCCGGCTCCCCGCCTTCCCCCCGCCTCCCCACCCCCAGCCCTGCCGGGCCCGCCCACTCCTCCGCCCCCGCCGCTGCGCTCTCGGCGCTCCTCCCGGCTGGGCTGCGGTGACGGCGGCCCGAGGCCCGGCTTCCTGCTCTGCTCGCGCGATCGTCGTGGCTGTCAGAGCCGCTGCTGCCGACTCCGCCATAAAAGGGAGTCACACCTTGCCTCAGCCGACACAAATCCAAATGTGCCCCGCGCTTAAAGGGGAGGTGTGCGAAGAAGGGATGGGGCTCCGCGGACTCTGGGGTGTCGCACGCTCCTCGTGGGGAGGGGGGGCGGGGCGGCGGCCTCCCCCGCGGGTCCGAAGCGCCGGCTCCCGGCTCCCCTGGCAGCGTGCATCTCGCCAGCCCGCGCGTCGGTACTGACGCTCCCTTTGGACTCTGCTCCTTCAGTACAGACGTGTCTAGGCCGGTTGCATGGAAATTCAAGGGAAGCTTGGGGTGCCTTCCCTGGGGACATGCTCGTCCTCCCATGTGCACGGTGGCGGGTGCGGCTCAGGGAGGGGGCGTCCGCCTCAGCCCGAAACGCGACGGGCACATCCCCTGAGGACTCGGCTCTTCGCTGATACGCACAGGGCTCCTCTGTACCGAACTCACCGTGACCCCCAAGTTCAATTTGCTTCTAAGGGTCTTGAACTATTTTTAAAATGTACTTTTTAAAAATTCCGATCTTTTTTGTTTGTATTGTTTTCAAACAGCTTCAGAGTTTTCCCGGCCCCACCCAGAAACCAGATTCAAAAGAAAAATATTACTGAATTAAATACAGTCCTGAAGACAGGAGACCTAGGACGTGGCATAGCTACTCAGTTAGGGCTACATAATGAAGGGTGTGGTGTCTTTCTTTTGACAGTGAAGTCCAAATAAGGGAAAACAGAGACACCCTAGTGAGAGGACAGACGTTGCTAGGAGAGAGTTGTAGTTGGAGGAAGATGCCATGCCATTTTGCTGCTTTTCACCCTCGTTGAACCTTTCACATGATGCCACCAAAGTTTAGGTGGCCACTTAGAACCCATTCGGGCCTGTGGCTCTGAGAAGTGGTTTCCCCAGAAGCAAACCTTGACAAACGCTCACTGTGGCTTTTACCTAAGTCTTGTTCTGGTGCTTTACGTTTCTGAAGAAATACCTTCCTGCCCACTCCTCCCCCAAACCATGCACAGACACAGGTTTTAAACCTGGGTGGAATTTTACTACTGGCAAATAAACCCATTTTTCATTGATTTTCAGTTTGGGTTAAGACACTTCAGTAATTTCCGAGTAAGCTAAGAATGGATCCTATTGGTTTAATTCATTCTTTTATTCGTTCAGTAAATAAATATCAATGGAGCACCCAGAAATTGTTTTAGTTGATTGGGTTATATGTGTGAACAAAACAGACAAAAACTCAGTCGTTGTAGATACTACATTTTGGAGGTGGGGGCAACAGGCAATAAATAATAAATGTAATAAATCCAAAAATCAAATAGATTAAAATTGATAGGGGATATGAAAAAATAAAACAAATCTGTAGAGATGAGGTAGACTACAGGTAGAGTAGGTTTGAAGAGAAAGATCAGAAGTTCAAGTTTGGACATTTAAATTTGAGATATTTATTAGAAATCCAAGCAGAGGTTGAGAGTAGGCAGTGGTATATATGAGTCTGGGGTTAAGGAGAGTGGTCCAACCTAGAGATAAAGAAAGATGTCAGCATTTAGATGATATTTAAAGTCAGGAGACTAGACAATGTCACCAAGGGAATTTGTAAACAGAAGAGAACTAAGGATGAAGTCTTTCGACCTCAAGGTGGCAGAAGTGAATGAGCCAGCAAAGAAGTCTGAGAAGGAGCAGCTAATGAAGTAGGAGAACCAAGAGTGAGTGCCTAGAAGCCAAGTGAAGGTAGTGTATCAAGGAGATGTGAGTGCTCATATGTGAGTAAGAACTAAGAATTGACCATTGGATTTGTTACCACGGAGGCCATTGGTAACATATCAGCGGAGCAAGGCATGGGAGGTGGTGGTGGGGACTTGATTGGAGTGGGTTTAAGAAACCATGTAAGGAGAGGAATTGGAGATGACTAACATTATATGCAATTCTTTTGAGAAGTTCTGCAAAGGGAGCCCCAAAATTATACAGTAACTGTTGGTGGAAGTGAAGTCAAAAGTAGGTTGACAAAAAAATTGAGAAAAATGTTCGTTTCTGATGAGAATGACAGGAAGAGAAGGAAAAATTTATGTAGAAGCAAGAAGAGAGAATTGTTGGAGAGGTGTCCTTGAGAAGGAAAGAGAATTTGGAATCCAGCACATAAGTGAAAGGATAATGTGCAGACAGGAGCACAAACTGTTCATCTATGAAAATAGGCAGGCAGATGGGTAGGAGTGACTGTAGGAATCTTTGAAAGTTCTCTTTTGATTGTTTCAATTTTCTCAGACAGGAAGTAAGGTCATGAGTGGAGAGGAAGTGTGGAAGAGTAACGGAGGCTTAAGGCCAGAAGCGAAGGTATGAAGTAGTCATCCAGGAGAATGGAAAGATGAATGGACTAGGAAAAATATCATATAGCTTGCTGAGTGTCATAAAGGGCCCATCTGAGTTCATGGTCATGAATTTAAGTGGGACAAGTCAGTGTGGTTGTGCTTTTTTTCTTTCAGCAATATTAGCTGAAACATAAGCTCAGCGTAGGCTTAGAATCCTATTTAAGGTTTTACCAAGGAAATAAGAGCAAGGAGAGAGGAGCAAGGAAGCTGAGGATGTAAGGGAGTAATTATGGTTCACCATGGAGTTTAAGATGAGGAACAAGTGGATATGGAGAGATTAAGGACAGAAAAAAGGTGGTAGGATCAATGAATTGCAAGTCTTTGTGGGATTGAGGAACAATAGGGGTCAGAGAACAAGAGGAAATTATTTGAAAAGATCAGAGGTGTATAATAAAGAGTCTGTATCCATTTTGTAAGTATATTTTATTGATTATGCTGTTATAGTTATCCCCAATTTTTTCCCTTTACAACTCTCCGCCCAGTGCTCCCCTTCCTTCCAGCAATTCCTTCCCCTTCCCAGTTCATGTCCATGGGTTGTGCATATAAGTTCTTTGGTTTTTCCATTTCCTATACTATTTTTAACTTCCCCCTGTCTGTTTTGTACTTAGCAATTATGCTTCTTGATCCCTACACCATTTCTCTATTTCTCCCGCTTCCTCCTCCCAGCTGACAACCCTCCAAATGATCCCCATACCTATGATTCTGTTCCTATTCTGGTTACTTGCTTAGTTTGTTTTTGCTTTTGTTTTTTAGATTCAGTCATTGATAGTGATGAGTTTATTGCCTTTTTAATGTTCATAGCTTTGATTTTCTTTTTCTTAAATAAGTCCCTTTAACATTTCATGTAGTAATGGCTTGATGATGATGAATTCCTTTAGCTTTACCTTGTCTGGGAAGCACTTTATCTGCCCTTCCATTCTAAACGATAGCTTTGCTGGATGGAGTATTCTTGGTTGTAGGTACTTGCTTTTCATCACTTTGAATACTTCTTGTCAGTCCCTTCTTGCCTTCAAAGTTTCTTTTGAGAAATCAGCTGATGGTCTTAAGGGAACTCCTTTGTAAGTAACTCTCTGTTTTTTTCTTGCTGTTTTTAAGATTCTCTCTTTATATTTAATCTTTGGCTTCTTAATTATGATGTGTCTTGGTGGGGCCCTCTTTGGGTCTCGTTTGTTTGGGACTGTCTGTGCTTCCTGGACTTATATGTCTATTTCCTTTACCAAAATAGGAAAGTTTCCTTTCATTGTTTTTTACAAATAAGTTTTCAATTTCTTGCTCTTCCTCTTCTTCTTCTGGCACCCCTATGATTTGAATGTTAGTACATTTTTTTCAATTCTTGTTTTCTTCTTTCTGTTCTGGGTAAATGTTTATTTCTTCATTTTGTACCAAATCTTTGATTTGAATCCCGGCTTACTTCCCATCACTGTTAGTTTCCTATATTTTTTTATTTATTTCACTTTGTATTATGGCCATACTTAACCATTTTTCTGATTATCCTGATCACCAGTGTTCTGAACTCTGCATCTAATAGGTTTTCTTTCTCCATTTTATTTCATTCTTTTTCTGGGGTTTTGTTTTGTTCTTTCATTTGGGCCTTAATTCTTTGCCTCCTCAATTTGGCAGCCTCCATGTGCTTGTTTCTGTGTATTGGGTAGAGCTGCTTTGACTCCATGGCTTGGTAATGTAGTAGGTGTCCTGTAGCAGCACTGCCTCCCCTATCACCCAAGCTGGGTACTCAAGGTGTGCCCTTCAGTGGGCTGAGAACACCCTCCTCTTGTAGTTGAGCCCTGGTTGCTGTTGGCAGGTCAGTAGGAGGGATTTACCCAGGACAGTCAGCTACAAGGACTAGCTGTGACCACAGGCAACCAACCTCTGCCCTCTGTGGATGATCAGCTGTGCAGGGACAGGATGGCGGTGCTCTGACATAGTATGTTGCTGTCCACTGGATGCATTGGCCCTGGGGGTTGCCAGGTGGTGCAGTCCCCACCTGTGTTTTTCCCAGGACACCCTGCTTAAGCTATAAAGCAATATGAGATGGCTTCTACTTGTTCTAGGCTTATCGATTCCCAGGTGAAGCCAAGCTGTGACTCTAAGCTGGCTGCTTTGCTGCTAGTGTCAGGCCTGGAGCTCACTGAGACCAGCTGTTGCTTGTTTGATAGGATTTAGGAAGTTGTGAAGCATGAGCCAAGACAACCAGCTGTACTTACAAAAAACCAACTTGAGTGAGTCCATAAATTGGGTGGGGCAGAGTCTCTGGGGATCTCCAAGATAGGTCAAACAGTGTTAGCTAGGTTGATGAAGTCTCAGAAATGGCACCAGCTTGTGGGCTCTGTGGGGGCAGGACTTAGAAAAGAGACAATGGCCTCTGCTCACTTTGATGCCAGACGCTTCATTTAGTCCCTGTATGCCACTGGTGCCTTTGAAGCTGCTACCCCAGTGCTGGAGCTCAGAGGGAGTGAGTCTGAGTAGGTGAGTCCATGTGTGGGCTCTTTTAAGAGGAACTGCTTGGGGCTTTAGCAGTTTCTTCCCCTGATTCAATCCCCACTGGTTTTTGCAGCTAGAAGTTGTAGGAACTACTCTTCCTGGCACTGGAACCCTGGGCTGGGGGGCCTAGTGTGGGGCTGGGACTCCTGGCTTCTGAAGTTTCCCTCCCGAATTTTTATCCACCACACATGGGTGAGGGACCAGCCCATTCTACATCTGTGCCTCTCCTACCTGTCTCAATGGGTGTGGTTTCTTTAATTCCATAGTTGCCAGACTTGGCCATTCAAGTTGATTTCTGACGGTTCTGACTGATGGTGGTTCTATATTTTAGTTGTACTTTGATGTGGTTATGCAAAGAGACAAGCCACGTCTGCCTAAGCCACCATCTTGACCAGATCCCAGATCCATTTTTTATATTTGCCGACAGCTTTGAAGCCCCACCACTCCTCTTTCCCCTATGCCCACACCTAGGAAAACTGGTAAGAAAACTTGGGTACTCGTTCCTTTGGTGGTAGTGGGAAGTTCAAACCATGTAAGACCCAGACAATGTGAGAGAACCTTCACCCTGTTCCCACTCCTATTCCAACCACCGTAAAACCCTAAGGTGTCTCCTTTCTCTGTCCCCTCAAGCCATAGTCATACAGCTTGAAGCCTGCTCTGCTCTTCACAGAAAGCTTCTTTAGTGAGGGATAAACCTTTTCATGCTCTCTTGGTACATGTGTGGCATCAACAGTTTCAACATCCAAACCAAATTTTAGGTGGAGTCCATCTCAATTCTGCAATAGTTGCCACAACAATACGGTAAATTAGTGGGATGCATGAAATTAAGATTATGGAGATGTGATGAAGTCCAGGGTGAAATGTGACAATGGCAGTCAAAGAGCTGAAGAGTGTGGCATATGGTATTGGAATAGTCAAGGTGAGAGTGTCATAAGGATTACCTATTTCATAACAAGACTTAGGAAAGGAGAGGTGCTGGAGAAGATTCCAGTAGCCCAAAGCTGAAGTCCTTGAGAAATAAGACAGAGTGGTCTATGAGTGAGTAGGTGACTACCACGATGAAGAGAGTGACAACATCAGAGGACATAAGTTTTAAAAAAGTATTGATCAGGAGGAGGAATTAGAGAGGAAAGAGGAAGAATAGCCTGAAAGAAGTAATGAAGAGCAAGGAGGATCCCTCTTCCACCTCCAAGTCGGAGCATGAACCAGGTTTGCTTTAGAACCAGAAGGTGAAGGAAATATTGCTAAGGAGAGATTGAAGATACAGAGAATCTTGCTGATGATGGCCTGTGAATTCCAGAGAACACAGTGGAAGAGTCTCAGAAATGGTATAGTGGTGAGCAAGGTTTCAAAATAGGTGATATGAAGAGCCTTGGGTGAGTGGGAGATGACGGGTGTCTGGGATTTCTTATGGTAACGGCTGTAAACAGGGATAATAAGGACAAAGTTTCAACCTAATGAGAAGAAATGATTGTTTAGTTTCCATTTAGAGTCAACAAAGATTAAATGTAGTTAAAATTTTTTTATTTGAAAGGAGAAAATTAGTTTAGATGATTTTCATTTCAAATTTGTGCTGTTTCCCTTGTTGTCACATGTCCCAGGAGCCTGAGAGAAAAACCTGGGGCTGGAGCAGCCCCCATGGTCCAGGCTGGGAACCCCGTTATAGTTAGGTTTGATGAGTCCTTGTACCATTGGACTTGCACTTTTGGTTTTAAATCCACCTGTATGAGTCCCAAGAAGGATCCAAGCAGGTTGGCCATGGCAAAGTTAGGTAAGAAACTTTTCTACCACTTGATATGAGTATTCTTTACACTCTTGTTACAGTGGTCCTGCTGCAAATTCTTTATGTCAAATTTACCTGGCACTCATTCTTATGAAGCTTAAAAGTTTCTGTTTTTCTAAGTAAAAACCAGCTAATCCAAAACTAATCCAATGTGATTATGTTCAGAGGTAGTAATCTGTAGCTTCTTAGTTGCTATGTATAAAGTAATTTCGGCCTTCCAGAGACAAAGGAGTAATTCCACTGGTTTCAAATTTATGAAAATCAAGATCAGTCGTCTTCAAACCTTTTTGTTTACACACTACCAAAAGAATTTTGAAAAATACATGTATCCCTTCCCCATTTATGTATTAACATCCAAAATTATTCTTATAAAATTAAATAATTGTAAAGGAAGTGACTTTCAGTGTCTGTTGTAAATATTGACATTGAAAAATAAAATGGTCACACAAATCTTACGTATGGACTAAGAGTGTATTATAAATGCCATGGCAATTTGATACCATTTAAAGAGTAAACAAAAAATTGTTTCTTCCCTGATTGGTGTGGCTCAGCTTGTTGGGTTTTGTCCTGCAAAGCAAAAAGTCTCTGGTTTGATCCCTGGTCAGGGCACATGCCTGGATTGTGGGTTTGGTTCCAGTTAGTCAGGGCACAAACGAGAAGCAACTGGTCAATGTTTCTCCCTAACACTGATGTTTCTCTTGCTCTCTTCTCCTCTCTCTAAAAATAAATAAATAAAAATCTTTAAAAATTATTTTAAATTGTTTCTTTAGCCGTAATTGTTCCCCTTTCTCCTTGAACTTTAAAAAAAATTTTTTTCAGTTACAGTTGATGTACAATATATTAATTTCAGGTGTACAACCCCATGATCAGACATTTATATAACCTATGAATAATCACCCTGATAAATCCAGCACTTATCTGACACCATATAATAGTTATTACAATATTATTGACTATATTCCATATGCTGTACTTACATCCCCGTAACTATTTTGTAACTACCAATTTTCTTCTTGAACTTTTGTAATTCTACTTCCCTTATAGAATTTTATCCTGTTATATATTTTATGTATTTTAATCTATTTTCAACCTACCATACTCTGCAGAAAAAAATAAAGTGACTTCATTTTTTCTCGCTGCCCCTTAATCAGGTTTTTATTCAAAATTGGCCATCCAAAGTGATTTGACTTTTACAGAATAAACAAATTTCAATTTATAATATAGGTTCCTTCTGTGGTGGGTTTCTTTTCTGTGGGCTTCTCAGCTGCTGGATTCTTGCGGCCTTTTTTTTTTTTTTAAGCCATCAAAGCCTTTTGCTTCATAATGCCAACAGCCCTCTTTCTTACCACAGGCTTCTTGCCCGAAACCCCCTTCTCATGTGATTTGGCTTCTAGCGCTGCTGCTGCTTTATCCACCTGGAGTTTGTGGTTCTTGGCCTGATGAAGAATGGTGTTCTGGAGCCTGGTCTTTGCACATGGATTCAGCTTCAACATGTTTTTCAGGTTTTTCAGTGGATTTTTCTTCAGAACTATGTGATGATCTTCTTGCATGGTGCTCGGAGGGCTCTTTGGATCTCTGGGCTTTTCAAGATTCTGCTAAGGTCAGTACTGAGTATCTTGTGCATGGGAAGGTTATAATTACACTTGAGGGCGGCAGCTTTACACCAGGTGCCATACAGATCATCTAACTTGGCAGAAAGCATTTCAGTCCAAATGCCAAAATGGCTTACATGCCCACCAGGAGCAAGTCTCAAAATGTTCAGTTTGCTTATATTAAGCAGGTAATTCCAGGGATGTTTCTGACAACTTTGATGATACTGTTGTCCTCATTATAGATGATGAAAGGTCCTCTGCACTGGATACAATGGTTTCTCATTTTGCCCTTGCCAGCTCTCATTTGCTGAGAGACATAAACCTTTTTTATATCATTTCAGGCCTTAATTTTCTTAAGAAGCAAAACAGCCTCATTGGTCTTCTTGTAGCCTCTAGCTTTATCTTCAACCACGAAAACAAGTTCAGGAACTTCCTCAATATAATGACCTTTAGACATGACCAGCGCTCTTAAGGCCCAAGCAGCCAGAGTAGAGCAGATTGCATTATCTCTTCTGTGTTTTATTTACTCTGAGGTGCCAACAGCACCAGGTTTTAGTTGGTGCAAATACCTGGCCCTCACAACAAAAGCACCCTGGCCAGAACTATGAGTTTCACCACCTTGCATTCTGGGAATGTGAGCCACAGTTCTGCCAGTACAAGACTCAGCACTGTTTGATGATCTGCCAATTCACTGATGGTATAGGGTTTCTATTGTTTTGGTATGAGTTGGTGTACAAAGTTTACAATATCAACAAAGTGACATGTTTTCCAAATGAGTTCCCCTTTTTCAGAGTACACAGGTATCGATGAACTAGCACATGCTATGATGAGGAGGGGAAAAGTCCATGCTCCTCTCAACCCCACAGGAAAAGTATAAATTTACATTTTAATGCGTTTTACTTTCATTTTTAAATTTTATTTTAACTTTTGAGTATGTAATGCTCTCACCTGGTTCAAAAATAATAACTAAATAAAAATAGACATTGAGAAGTCTTATTCTCACACTCATGCTTTTTAAAAAAGATTTTATTTATTTATTTTTAAAGGAGGAGAGGGGAAGGAGAAAAAGAGGGAGAGAAACATCAGTTGGTTGCCTCTTGCATTCCCTCAACCAGGGACCTGGCCTGCAACCCAACCACGTGCTCTGACTGGGAATGGAACCAGTGACCTTTTAATTTGCAGGACGACATCCAACCCACTGAGCCACACCAGTCAGGGCTGCCTTTCTACCTTATCCCTACTTTGCATAGATAATATTTTTGTTAACTCTGAATGCACTTTTCCAGTACCAGTGTTCCTTAGATATATAAATAAAAGCAAAATTGAATATGTATTTTTAATTGAATATATATTTCATTCCCCTTTCCTTACATAAAAATGGATTACTTTATTATTTTTTATTTATTTAAGTATATTTTATTGATTATATTGTTACAATAGTTCCAATTTTTTTCCCTTTGCTCCCCTCCGCCCAGCACCCCCCTTCCCCGACAATCCCCTCCCCAAGTCCATGCTCATGGCTCACCCTTTCATATATTCTTCTTCTTTTTTTTTAAAATAATTAATTAATTAGTTAAATATTTTAACAATAAAAAATAACAATCCCTCCCTCTCAGACTTAAGACCCTTTACAATCTTATAAAGGACAATGGACGAAGGTCTCGAGCTCCTCTAGTTGCTTCAAGCTGGACATGGTCATCGTCCTACCTACCCTTGGGTCAAGAAATCCCTAATAAGAGTGGGGGTGTGGAGGGGAGGGTGGCCTTCCCACAAGGGGAAGGATCGTGCAGACTCCAGGTTGGTTGGCTGTCTCTGGACAACGGCAGGCTTGCTTTAACAGGCTGGCATCCTTGTTGTATTCTGGGGGCAACAGGGTTAAAGGACATCATTCAATCCGTAACCACTAGATGACAAAAGACAGGTATTAATTTTTCAATGTCCCACATTAGGGAAAAGAAGGGCTTCTTTAGAGGAAGGTATGCCAGGTACATCTCACCTGTCCAAAACCCTTTTGCCCATTATACTTAGTTTGGACTGAGGGAAATATTTTAGGTTTCCCCCCTCTCAGGCCTCTGGGCTCTTTCTGTCCAAGCCATTAGGATAGAAAAGAGAAACCAGTTTTAAAGTGAAGCCCACAGACCACCCCGTTCTTCACCAACCCAACCACTTAGTTCAGCCAAACCATTGAGTCTCAGAAGGCAGCAATGCAGACAGGATTAAGTGAGGCCTATACATACAGACAATCACTCAGGTAATGAGATCATAGGCTTATGCCCTTTGAAAACAGAAAACACATGTTAATTTATGTAACATAACCCACACACAAGTTTATAGATCTGTAGGACTGTCTTATCGGAAAGACATCCAGTTGCAAGGCATTTGACATTCTTCTTGCCTGTAAATGAAACATCTTTGATAATGCCACAGACATAGTTTAACTTTCAAATGAAAACAAATTTTAAATGAAAAGAAGCTTTAAAGACGGTTAGCTGCACTACTTTATAGTCTACCACTGGGCATTGTGATCTTCCTTGAATCTTGATTTTTCTCCCTAAGATTACCCTACTTGTCATTAAAGGGACTGCATTAAGTTCATTTTTAATTTATCCTGTTCATTTGCATAAACACAACAAGAGCAGCAAATGATCACTTATGATCTTTAGTTTTGCTTTGCTGGAACTTACGCAAGGAACATTTAGGGTGACCTTCAGTCTGCCCTTCAGGGCACAGAAGCTGAGCCACATACCTGACATTCAGCCTTGCCTGTAAACACCTGTCTTTTCCAGGTCCTCCTGGTTTTCCATTGTGCCTTAAGGTCCCTTCTAGCCATCTTTCAGGAAAACAACCTTTGTTCCTTCCCTGGAAAGATTGCTATGGACCGCTCATCCACCCAAGGTACCAGGCCTTTTATCTCGTGGATTTTTATTACCTTTGAAAGTCAGTCCCAGTTGCTCAGGGCTTTTTGGTAACAACCAAAGCCCAAGCATGTCTCCTTTAGGCATGACATTCCAGTCAAAGTCTTAGTCAAAAAATCATTATTAACAACTGGTCTTATTAGTTTTATGCAAATAAACTTAGGTCATTACTTACTTCTTTAGAATGCCAAATTCTGGAGGGATCAGATAGGGAGAAAATATATACAGTGTGAAGGAAAATCCTTGTCTTTCTAGTATTCACTGAACTTGCGTTTCCATTCTTTATATTTTAATTTTTTCCCCCCACTAAAAATTTTTCTGTTTGTTTGTTTTTCCATTACAGTTGTCTCACTTTTTTCCCCTCTTGCTTCTCTGTACCCTGTCCCTCCCTTCTCCCACATTCAGTCCCCACCCAGCTGTCCATGTCCAAGGATCATTTATACATGTTCTTTGACTAGACCCTTCCCCTTCTTACCACTTCTCTCCCTCCCATCTCCCCCTTTGTTTCTGTTAGTTTATTCCTCGTTTACATACCTCTGGTTCAATTTTGCTCATTTGTTTGTGTTGTTCATTAGTTTCCTTTAACAGGTGATACCATAAGGTAATTTTCTTTTGTTGCCTGGCTTATTTCGCTAAGCATAATTCTCTCTAGTTCCAATCATGTTGTTGCAAATGGTAGAAGTTCCTTCTTTCTTTCAGTACTTATTCATTGTCATTTTCCCCCTTTGTACTCGTGTTCCTCTCTGTCTCTCTCTGTTTCTTCATCTTCTTAAAGCAGACCCTTTAGCATCTCTTGCAATACTGGTTTGGTGGAGATGTATTCTTTTAACCTTCTTTTGTCTTGGAAACTCCTTATTTCACCTTCCATTTTGAATGAGAGCCTTGCTGGGTAGAGTATTCTTGGTTGTAGGCCTTTGTTTTTCATTGCTTGGAATATTTTTTGCCATTCCCTTCTGGCTTGTAGTGTTTCTGCTGAGAAATCTGATGATAGCCTTATTGGAGCTCCCTTGTATGTTATTAGTTGTTTCTCTCTTGCTGCTTTTAGGATTCTCTCTTTGTCTTTGAATGTTGGCATTTTAATTATGATGTGTCTTGAAGTGGGCCTGTTGGGGTTCATCTTCATTGGGACCCTCTGTGCTTCCTGGACTTGCATGATTCTTTCTCTCTTCATGTTAGGGAAGTTTTCTGTCATTAGTTTTTCAAAGAGGTTTTCTATCCCTTGCTCTTCTTCTTCTCCTGAAATTCCTATGATACGGATATTATTACGTTTCATGTTGTCCTGCAGCTGTCTTAGAGCCTCTTCAGTCGTGTTCAGCCTTTTTTCATTTTGTTGCACTGTCTGTGAGTTTTTGTCTACATTGTCCTCCAGCTCGCTGATCTGATTTTCTGCTTCCTCTAGCCTGTTTTTAATTCCTTCTACTGTGTTCTTCAATTCAGAGATCGTATTCTTCATTTCCTCCTGGTTCTTATTGATAGCTTCCATGTCCTTTTTGATGCTGGTATAATTCTCAGTAAGTTCCTTATAGTTCTTCTGGAGTTCACTGTAGTTTTTCTGGAGTTCTTTGTAGTTTCCGCTGAGCTCATTGAGCTTCTCCATAATACATGCTTTCAATTCCATATCTGATAGTTGGCTCCCCTCTATTTCATTTAGCACTCTTTCTGGGGACTCTGCCTTTCCTTTTGATGGGGGGTTATTTCTCTGTCTCCCCATTTTTGTGACTCCTATTGTTTGTTGGTGCTTCTTAGAATGATCTGCACTTCCTGGATCTGCCCCTGGTGGTGTCAGATCCTGTACCAGTCTGGGCCTAGGCAGCCTGTTGGAGACTTTCAGGGATCTATTGCCTTTGTCTGGCTTGTTGTTAATCTATTCAATCTGTGATTAGCTGTCAGGCTTAAGGACTGTGGTTGTGGCAGCTTAATTCCTGTAGGCAGGGCCTTTGCTTCCCCTCAGGCTGACGCCATTGGCCGGGAATGGTCTGCCTGCAGTGTGGGGATGAGTCAGCACTGGGACCCGGCTGGCCGCTTCCCCAGCTCTCCCCTCAAAGCCACCACACCAAACTCTCCCCAATCGTCTCTAGTCCTCTCTGCCTTTCCTCTGCTTGAGCCCAGGGTAAGTGGGGGCCAAAATATTTTTGTATGTGATCCGCTTAAGAGCTCTTTTTCTCCAGCTGTTTCTCTCTGGCTAGCAAGAAACCCTGTGGCTTTTCGCTTTTCTCAGCTGGATACTATTTTACTTTCCACTCTGTTGCTGTAGGCTGGGAAGCCCAGCTGGGGGTTTAGACCCTGCCCTTCTCAGGGGGAATCCCCAGCTGCTGAGCTGTTTCTCAGTCCCTTCAGCTGCCACCCGTGTGAGCTCAGCCAGCCCTTCTGCATCTCCGCACTCCCTACCGGTCATGTTGTGATGTAGCGGCCTTTTCTGTCTCTCCGTGGTTATAAGACTTCTCTCCAGCTGGTGTTCGGTTGGTTATTCCAGATGATTTCTCCAAAATTGCGTTGTAAATCCAGACTAGTTCTGAGAGGAAGTTAGTGTAGCTTCCACTTACTCCTCCGCCATCTTGTTTCTCCGGATTACTTTATTACATTTTTTTTAAAAACTACAGAATGACAATCTCCTGATTAGAATAATGTTAAATGTACTAATTAGACCAATATCAAATTACACTCCTGGTAAGAACCCTTCCTTTCCCTTTCCCTTGATAGTGAAGTTGGATCACAGAACTCACCTTACATTTTTCAAGGACATTGCAGAAACCTATGGAGCTTTTATAATTATTCTTTGAATTCAATACCAGTGAAGCAGAGGTTGCAATTGGCAGCCCTGGGCAGACATGTTTTGTTTGGTCCACCATTTACAGGGTGGGACATTTTACATAAAGATCAAGATTTCCAACTCTTTTGAAAATCAGATGATCCACTAACCAAGACTTTCATTCACTCAGCAACAATGAGCTGGCACTGAAATCCACATCTTCCTTTTGGAGTGGGGGGCTGTGCGCTGCAGTTTGCCGTAGTCCCCCTTATTCCTGAATTCTCCTGCTCTATCCCCCAGAATGTATTTATCTCTCCAGGCTGATCCTTGTAGGCATTTGACTTTGTGACCTCTCAGTTAATCTCGCAGTGAGTGATTTGAAAAGTTGACTTAGTCGGGAACTTCTTTGAAGTTTCAAAATGGGAAGCAAGAAATGGACTAGTGAAGAGAATTTAAAAAATGATATTAGTCTCTGAATTAATGATTCAGTTAAACAGAGCCCTTATTTTACATGGAATTTCCCAGAGAACAGAATAGACAAAAGGAGTTTTACACTATTTAGCTTACATCCACTAGATGGTATAGGATATTGGTAAGGCAAGGTGGTGACTGAATTTGCACCAAGAAAAATGAAGTCTGTTGTGAGTAAATCATGGGAACATAAACTAAAATGAGAGACAGGACTCTCTTTAATCTTCTATTAAAAGGCAAATTGAATATTGGATAAAAAAAGTACAATGGTCCTCTAATTTTCCACTAACACAACCACTAAGCATTATGAATCTATCATGTCCAAAATGTTATAAAATGATATTAAGAGTGTAGAACACAAGAAATTTAATATGAAGTAGGACAGGCATTTTCTGTATCTGGTTTTAATATGAAATGCTTTAGAAAAAAAAAAAGGAATGATTAGAATTTGAGGGCAAATTCTAAGTCATTGTATGTCCCTAATAACTAGCACAGCACATGGCATATAGGAGATAATACATAAACATTTGTTGAAATAATGAATAAATGAGGCTGCAAAGAGGGTAAAAAGTGTAAAAAAAATAGAACAGATTTTGCCCTGGCCCCATATCTCAGTTGGTTAGAGTATTGTCCCTATACGCAAGGTTGTGGGTTCAATCCCAAGTCAGGGCACACACAAGAGTCAACCAACAGATGCATGGACGGGGGGAACAACAAATCAATGTTTCTCTCTTTCTCTAAAGCCAACTAAAAAGAACAGAATAGATTTTAACCATGCTTTTTAACTTGAAAGCAATATTCAAAATCTGAAACAGTATTATGAATGACAATCATTATACCATTTCTTTTTCTTATGGGTGCTGAAGAGATATTGTTTTCTTTTAATAGTTCCTTAAGAAAAAGAACAGCCTATAATAATTTAGTGCTAGGATTTTGTCTGGCTCAAGGCATAACACTATAATTCTGGAAATTGAAATTCCCTTTAAGGAAAATGTTGCACTAAAAGACTTATATTGAGAATTCATAATGAATATAGCAAGTGTGTCAAAAAATAATAATATAAAACCTGCCACATGAAAGTTATTGAAGGGATTGCCTTATTACAGCGGGTTATGGACAGCAAGATATGAGACTTGTCCTGAGATTGTCTGAGAATATTTTCAGCCTCTGGCAATTTTCGTATTCGGGAGCCGTCCGTCTCGAGAGACGATGGTGTAGCTTCTTAAGAGTCTATCTGCACCGCCGAGAATGGTTGTGCAGTCCGACTCGGGAGTGACACGGTATCTGTCTCCTTCCGTGTTGAATCGACATCTTGCGATGATGCTGGAGTGTCCTCTCCAGTGAAGCTGAAACTACAGAGCCTTGAGAGACGATGGTGTAGCTTCTTAAGAGTCTATCTGCACCTCCGAGAATGGCTGTGCAGTCCGACTCGGGAGTGACACGGTATCTGTCTCCTCCCGTGTTGAATCGACATCTTGCGATGACGCTGGAGTGTCCTCTCCAGTGAAGCTGAAGCTACAGAGCCTGGGCAGGGTGATATGGAGGGTCTGCTGTTGCCCATGCAGCAGACCCCCCCTCTCTTCGCAGCTGAAGGATCCAAGGGAAAGACGGAGTCAATACAGCTTGGCTTCAGGTGCGCCGCAGGAGTTGCCGGTGTTGACTACAACGTCAATCCGCCTTAGGGACTCCGGCTCCAGATTTTCTGTTGGGGTTTACTCCCTTAGCCTTTCCCCTGAAGAGGTATGCCGCAAGGCAGCGGAGGTTTTTTGGAATCAGAGTTTTCCTTCTCTGATGTGCCCTGACTGGAAGATCGAACCAGCGACACTTAGCTCGCAGGCCGACGCTCAATCCACTGAGCCAAACCAGCCAGGGATTTTCAGCCTCTGGCAATAGTCTTAGGGTTTTGTATAGACAAACTCATTGTCATAATATTCAAACAGCATTCCACAGTATGGTTTTACTACCCTCTTAATTTTGTGTAGAGGTATATGCCATGCTCTCTACCAAGAAGGAAAATTGCATAGAGGCATCATACAGCAAGAAATTACCTAGTAGCACTGCCACCGCACTGTTCACTGGGTGGATTGTAGTGTTTTCTTCCTTCTGAAGATCAGCCCTAAATGTTTTCCAGTTCTCTTGAGCACAGGAATAACCATTCCAATGCAGGAAACATCCGATTCTCTCAGATGGCAGCGGGGATCTTGAACCCAGATGTTTCCTCACTGATTACCCCCAGTAAAATCCAGTTAGAAACAACCAGTTGAGAAAATGTAGTAAGGGTTCCAAACTTCTCGTGGAGCACATTCCTTATCTTTCCTGAGGCTTATTTTCTTTTTGTCTTTTATAGTGTTTCTTGGTTCCATCTAGTGGTTAGTAACTATCCCAAGACAGAATCTGTCTGTCGGTTCTGCCACTTTCTAGCTGTGTGACCTCAGACAAGTTACTTAAAATTTCTATGTCTCAGTTTCCTCTTTAGTGACAGGTTGATAAATATGTGTGTGGTTTAAATAAGAGTATATGTTATAAAGCTCTTAGCATAATGCCTATAACAGAGTATTCACTATCCACACATGGATATATAAAATGTCACCCTGGAAAGCCAGGTAAGGTGATTTTTTCTTAGATCAAAGGTGTAACTGGATAAACAGATTTTGGTTTACAATCACTCTTGTGAAATCTGTTATTGAACAAATTCATGAGCAGCCAGCATCTTCTTCAAATCTTCCCCAAAAGCTTTAGGTAGAAACTCATTTTTTAGTTTTAAGGGAATGAGCTTTTCTACACAAATTTATTTTCTTAGTAAACAATACTAGTCCCTTTAAGTACCAACTCTTCTAAAACTTGACCATTATTACATCAATAGAGATCTTTTTTGAGCTATGTCACCCATGTTCCTGTCTTGTTAAACAGAATATAAGGAACATAGTATAACAACTTCTTGTTCCTATTGGATCATATAATGCAGAATTATATATCTAGCACTTGGTTGGGTAGGGCCTGCTAATACAAGAGAGGAGAAGAGAACCAGCCTTGAACATAGCCACTGGGATGGGATGGGAGCCTGCAAATACTGACAGACCAACAGGTATTCAAGCTATTTAAAGGCATCAGGCCATAATTCATGAAAGTAATTTTCAGAGCATAGCCCAAGGCAGCAGTTGAACACCAAGTCAAGTTGGCACAAAATCAAGTAGCTCACAGGGAGAGAGTACTCTGGGATTCAGACAAACAGGTTGGAAGTGGTAACTGGAAGGTCTGTCCAAAGATTGTCAGGGTCTATAACCACTATATGTGTGAAAGGCAGAGCTCCAAACCTAAAGATGATCTGTGCTAGGTAGAAAGTGGAAGATTAACTTTGGAATAGGGACAAAGGCCAAGGTCTAATTATAAGAATAGGGATGCATGGAGAGAGCTAAAGTTTAGAATATTACCAAGGTGAAACCAGTGTCGAGGATGACTTGACAATAGGGCACAGACTATGGGGTTGGAATTGTTTAAAAATCTTTCTCAGGTGAGAAGAGGTTGAGGAATTTGCTCAAGGTCATGCTGTGAAGTTATACAGTCAGAATTTGTATCACACAGGCTGTCTGATTCCCTGCATATTTCTGCTGCTTCACTCTATTCATTTTAAAATAAAACAAAGGTTATATAGTATAGCTGAGAATAAATCTTTACATCAGTTATCTATTGTCCTAATGGAGAAAAACAGCCCCAGAGAATATGCCTCTTTTCTTAGAATTTTAGGCCTCAGGAAAATAAGAAAAGAAATCAGAAAGTCAGAAAGAAACCATTATTATCTTTTTTCAGATCTAGAAAACATACCGTTAGGTGCTGCAGTTCCTGAAGAAGTGCATGGATATCCGAAACCCAGCTGTTTTAGGTGGTGGATTTGGTGCTTCACCTCCACCCAGCCTTATGTTGAAAAAAGAATTGGGTGTCCTAGTTACCCTCATCTTCTTTAGGTTTGTCTTCTTGGGGGTACTAATGAAGAGGAAATGAAGAAGTCAAAGAGAGGGCAGTAAGAAACGAAAGAAAGGTTGATTTAAAAAAAAAAAAAAAGGTTAAAGTATTATATAATGAAATCCAATGATCTACTCCATAACTTGTGCCCACTGCATTTGCAGACACTTGAAGCTATAGTGCAGTTTGAATTTGGGTTAGCAATAGGAAGACATACTGGAACATATACGTACTATTCTGGAAAATATAGAAATTATTGATTTTGTTCTTCTGATTTCAAGGAAAATTACAACTGTACCATTCTAGAGTCACATAATTCACAAAATTTTACAGGACAAGAGTGAGTTAATTTATTTATAAGAAAAATATATTCTTGATATGGAACAGCTAGATATATGTGTACCTTAAAATTTAACTCTTCTTCCCTGGCTGGTGTGGCTCAGTGGATTGAGTGCCGGCCTGCAAACCAAAGGGCTGACTGTTTCATTCCTAGTCAGGGCACATGCTTGGGGTTGCAGGCCAGGTCCCCAGTTGGGGGCGTTCGAGAGGCAACCACACATTGATGTTTCTCTCCCTCTCTTTCTCCCTCTCTTTCTCCCTCCCTTCCCCGCTCTCTAAAAATAAATAAATAAAATCTTAAAAAAAAAAAAAGAATTAACTCTCTTAAATTCCTACAACCTTTCAGAAAAGAGCCAGTATGTCCCTGTGAAAATGGCACAATTAAATTACATTAATTAAACACTGGTTTCAAACTTGGGACACTAAAAATAAATTCTCTATTATAAGTGTTTGTAAATGTTAAAATATTTTAACCATTTAAGAAATCTAGGACTTCCTGTCAAGATGGAGGCATACATAGACACACTTTGCCCCCTTGCACGACCATAATTAGGATCACAACTAACCACAAAACAAAAAACTACCAGAACTGCCAGAAAATTGAACTGCATAGAAGTCCAACAAGCAAGGATTTTAAAAAGCCATATTCTTCCACATGGATAGGAGAAGTGAAGATGGGGAACTAAGGTGAAGAGGACAATGTGTGGTGGTAGCGAGGTGGCAGCAGGGAGGCAGCAGTGGTGACCAGCAGAATGGGTGGTCCATGTTCACATGTGGTGGATCAAGCGATCTCAGCCCCAGGCCAGACTGTGCAACCCAGGGTTCCAGCACTGGAAAAATAAAGCCTCATAACTTCTGGCTGTAAAAACCCGTGGGAGTTGGGGTCATGGCATAAACTATTGGTTTCTCAGGAGAGTCTGTTTAAAGGGTCCACATGGTCCTAGAATGTATGCAAACCCATCCACTCTGGGAACCACCACCAGGGTAACACTAGAGGGGCACTATTCACATACAGGAAGTGGGTGAAGTAACTGGAAACGGGACAAAGGCTGAGCAAGCCTACAGCAGCCAGGCAGTAGCACTGTCCCCTCTCTGACCCCTCCCCTACATACAGAGCCACAAAGCAAAGAAGTGGGTTGCCCTGCTTTGGTGATTACCTGAGGCTCCACCCCATACAATGTAACAAGTGCACCAAGACAGGGAGTCAAAGGAGCTCAACCTAATACACAGAAACAGACACAGGGAGGCTGCCAAATTGAGGAGGCAAAGAATTATGGCTCAAATGAAAGAACAGGACAAAACCCAAGAAAAAGAACTAAACAAAATGGAGATAGCCAGCCTATCAGATGCAGAGTTCAAAACATTACTGGTAAGGATGTTCAGAGAACTCATTGTGTATGGCAAACACATAAAGGAAGAAATGAAGGCTACACTAAGTGAAATAAAGAAAAATCCACAGGAAATCAACAGTGAAGGGAAGGAAGCTGGGGTTCAAATCAATGATTTGGAATGTAAGGAAGAAATAAACAGTCAATGAGAACAGAATAAAAGAACAAGAATTTTTTTAAATAAGGAGAGAAAAAGTGGACTCTGGGATATCTGCAAAAGTGCCAACATTCAGATCATTGAAATGCCAGAAGGATAAGAGGAAGAACAATAAATTGAAAACTTATTTGAAAAAGTAATGAAAGAAAACGTCCCTAATCTGGTGAAGGAAATAGACATATAAGTCCAGGGAGCTTAGAGAGTCCCAAACAAGGTGGACCCAAAGAGGACCACACAAAGACACATCATAATTAAAAAGCCAAAGGTTAAATATAAAGAGAGAATCATAAAAGCAGCAAGAGAAAAGCAGACAGTTACCTACAAAGGAGTTCCCATAAGTCTATCAACTAATTTCTCAAAAGAAACTTTGCAGGCTAGAAGGGACTGGCAAGAAGTATTCAAAGTGAGGAAAAGCAAGGACCTACAACCAAGATTACTCTACCCAGCAAAGCTATCATTTAGAATGAAAGGGCAGATAAAGTGCTTCCCAGGCAAGGTAAAGCTAAAGGAGTTCATCATCACCAAGCTGCTATATGAAATGTAAAAGAGACTTACTTAAGGAAAAGAAGATCAAAGCTATGAACATTAAAATGACAAACTCACAACTATTAACAACTGAATCAAAAACAAAAACAAACTAACCAAACAGCTAGAACAGAAACAAAATTATAGCTATGGATATCATTTGGTGGGTTATCAGTGGGGCAGGGAAAGGGAGAGAATGGGGGAAAAGATATAGGGATTAAGAAGCATAATTGGTTGGTACAAAATGGACAGAGGAATGTTAAGAATAGTATAGCAAATGGAGAAGCCAGAGAACTTATATGCACCACCCATGGACATGAACTAAAGGGGGAATTATTGGACAGTAGGGTGGTACTGGGTGGAGGAGGGCAATTCGAGAAAAATAGGGACAACTGTAATAGCATATCAATAAAATGTACTTTAAGAAAAATCTTAATTCACACGTTCAAAACTTGGTAATAAGCTAAAAACCTCTATTTCAAAAGAACAAATTTTTCTTTATATGAAAAACAGAAAGTTATTAAGAATTAGTGACCTATCAGTATTCTTAGTTTAAAATCTTCCTAGATGATTATTATTTTCTTACTGTGTTACCAACAATAAACAGCTTTCTATTTGAATTCAGACCTTAAGCTGTTCTCTGTTTTACCTTCCTGAGTCACATCTAAAGAAGGCTAAGCAATCCTCCACTTTAATCTGTATTTCCTCTTTCCACAAGGACATTTCCTTTTGATTCCTCCATCAAAAGCTCTAAAAATGTCAGTTCTGGGACTGTGAACAATGGTGGTGCTTTGCAAAAACAGGTTTTAAGAAAATCAAACAGGTAAGGGAAGCCGGCAGTGGATATCTGCAAGGCAGTGGGCCATTAAATGTGGAAATACAGGAGTCTAGAAGTGCACAAGAACCAAAAGGACAGGCAAGATCAGTGATTCAGAAGCCAAAGCCAGGCAGGATTTAGAGTTTGCCAATAACTAGGCAAGCAGACAGCAACCAAGATGAACAAAAATCCCACAGGAATGCGTCAGAAGACCATGAACGCAAAAAGCCAGCAGGTGGTTAGGAACCCAGTGAGCAGAAGGGTGGTCAGGAGGTTAGAGCACAACCTCTGCAAGAGGTTTGGACAGCAAAAGTCAAGTACCCAGGCAAAGGAGTCTCCAAAGAAACCTTGATTTTCAGGCCAAATGGCATCCAGCTTGGGACTGTCAGAAGTATGATAAAGGAAACCTTAGTTGCCCAGGGAATATGGAGTTGGGCCAATCAGAGCAGACCCTCCCTTTTCATTCTGTTAACAAAAGATTTGACTAGATTCCTTACTAATTTCTTCACTTTTGGATGCAGATGAGAGTTCACAGCACTGTGTTGCTCTCTTCCTAGGTAATGTGGAGTTCTTAATTGGTTCCCACAGATGCCACCACTGATTCAACTTGGCAAGAGACTTACAGCATCTCAGGACAAGTTAAGAACTGAAAAATAGTTTCTGCCCATTGACTCTGCAGGATTGGAGAGCTTGCTTCTTAATAATCTCACAGCAAGTTAGAACGTGCTGTCTCTAGGACATCTTTTCCATCCCAGTGTGGGTCTGATTTTATTCCAAAGGTAGTTTTTTTTTATTAAAACAAAAATATTGACAGCTGGTATCCTCTTTACAGAATGCCAATAAAATTCTACAGATATGGAAGTCTGGTGACATTTCCCTTCTCTTTATATAGTACAGGTCTCTCAGAATCACCCCACCCCCACCCCCGTCAAGGCCATCTGTGAAACAGAATATTTTATCTCTATAGGCAGAGTGTTATGTCTGTTTTACTTCCTTCTTTTAAACTGGGGACAATCTCATGTAGTTACTCTGATAGGTAAATGACTTTCTGCTCATGCTTTACTTGACTGGGTTGATAGCAGAAGTTGAGGGCATTTCCTTAGAAGATAATTTTTTTGTGCATTGGATTTATGAAATTAGAACAGGTGGATCCAGTTCTTCCATGCCCCCCTCATCTTCACAGGCAATTCTGGGCCACATTCAGCATTGTTGAGACCCCTGTGGTGTTATTTATATGGATTTGGATCAGATTACCTGAGTTTGGATCCCAGCTCTGTAGTTTTCTAGCTATATGGCCTTGAGTAAGTTACCTAATTTTTCTGGTCCCTGGTTTTCTCATCTCTGAAAAATATTTTAAAAAATGATACTTAAGTCATAGGCTTGTTGTGTGGATTAAGTATATCAGAAAGTAATTTGCATATTGTAAATTTTCTGCAGATGTTAACACAAAACTGTTAAGTAAAAGCCTCAGTACCTAAAGGGGGTGTGGCAGACATCAGTCCCTCTAGGTTACCCATTACAAGATTATTTATATCTGAGACTTTTTTTCACGTTGCATAATTTGATTTCAAAAAACCCCCCAAATTCCCCAAGAGCCCTTTTTCTGTAGATAGCTATCTCTTGAGTAAATAGAAATTTTCAGTGTGCTGTTCCCTAGAGAAGGTTTAGCTCAAATCCCCATGTAATTTGAATGGTAGCTCCATAGGTAGCTTGGCATCACCATGCAGTTAAGGATCAGAGTTTTATGCTTAAGAAAACAGGCTTGGAAAGGTTGGATCATTTGTCATAGCTCACACGGTTAGTCATTATTTAAAGTGGTTCAGTAGTTTAGGGGCATTCCACCTGTCTTGCTGTTGCCTCAGCTGGCACCACTGTCCCTCAAATGTCTGCATTTAGCCAGGGCTCTTCTTTTAGTTCCTCCATTGATTGCACTGTGCTTCCCCCATTCTATTTTGCACATTCTATTACCACTTCCCCAAATGCCTCTCCCTACTCTTTCCCCAATCTCCTACTTATCCTGCAGTTCTCAATTCAAAGACATCTTCCCTGACTTCCATGACAAGTGGGATTACTTGATTAATGTCTTTCTTCACTTCTATATTACAAACTCTATGAAGGAATAGTCCATATCTGTTATTTGTTTATCATTGTATCCTTAGAACCTAACTGCATGCCTGGCGCATAGTAAACTAGTAATAAATATTTAAATAAATGAATACATTAACTGGGTCTAGACTTCAAGTCTTCTTTAATTTTTATTGAATTTATTGGGGTGACATTGGTTAATAAAATTATATAGGTTTCAAGTGCACAATTCTATAATACATCATCTGTATATTGTACTGTGTGTTTACCAACCCAAGTCAATTCTCCTGCCATCACCATTTATCCCCCCTTTACCCTCTGCTACCTCCCCTCCCCACCCTTCCCTCTGTTGACCACCATACTGTTGTCTGTGTCTAAGTGGGTTATTGTTTTCTTAACCCCTTTACCCCTTTCACCCAGCCCCTCAGACCCCTCTCCCTTTGACAGCTGTCAGTCTGTTCTCAGTACCTATGAGTGTGTTTGTTTATTTTGTTCATTGGATTCCACATATAAGTGAAATTATATGGCTTCTGTCTTTCTCTGACTGGCTTATTTCACTTAGTATAATATTACAACTTTTTTTTCACTAACCAAAACACAATAGCTTGAACTAGACAATGTTGGCTTTACAGAAGTCTGTAACTCTCATGGTCACTCTAGAGTTATGACAACAGGGTTCATTGTTGAGAACACTGGTGTTAATACGGTATAATCAGCAACCTTGTAGAATACTTTGTAATCCTGTTTGAATCATGTGAGGTTTAGCAAATTATATGCTACAAAGATAAAGTGGACCTCTTAGTATCTTTTATTGCCCCCCCCCAAAATTGAGGTCATGTATACAAATTCATAAAATATAACAATAAAAATGTATTAATATAAATGAGGAAAAGGGGCAAAGAGAAAGTAAAAAGGTAGAAAAATATAATACCTAGCCATAAAATTTTAATATAACATCTAAGCACTAAGAATTCACCCATGAATTTCTCTATAAGCACTGAGAAGCACAAACATTTGGCTCAGTTTCCTAGTGCCCAAGCAAAACAAAGCTGCTACAAGATTTGCAGTGTCCATTAAGTAGCAGAGGACGAGACCCTCTGGAAGGAATATAACTTTTCCTATCGTCGGCAGCCGTCCATCTCCAGAGACGATGGTGTAGCTTCTTAAGAGTCTATCTGCACCGCCGAGAATGGTTGTGCAGTCCGACTCGGGAGTGACACGGTATCTGTCTCCTCCCATGTTGAATCGACATCTTGCGATGACGCTGGAGTGTCCTCTCCAGTGAAGCTGAAGCTACAGAGCCTGGGCAGGGTGATATGGAGGGTCTGCTGTTGCCCATGCAGTGGACCCCCCCTCTCTTCACAGCTGAAGGATCCAAGGGAAAGACGGAGTCAATACAGCTTGGCTTCAGGTGCGCCGCAGGAGTTGCCGGTGTTGACTACAACGTCAAACCGCCTTAGGGACTCCGGCTCCAGATTTTCTGTTGGGGTTTACTCCCTTAGCCTTTCCCCTGAAGAGGTATGCCGCAAGGCAGCAGAGGTTTTTTGGAATCAGAGTTTTCCTTCTCTGATGTGCCCATATATTTGTGCCCATATATTTGACTGGTTATTTTGATCTCCTCTTTTGTAACTTATCTGATCAAGTTTTTTGCCCATATTTCTATTGGGTTGTTGCCTTTCCTTTTTAAAATTGATTTGTGAGAGTTCTTTGTATGTTTTGGACATGTGTTCAAAACATACAGCTCTCTGTTAACCTGCTCAGGCAGCCTTACTAGTTCAGATATCCTTCCTTTGATTTAATGGCCCTAGGGACTAAATTACTATGTTCTTATTGTAGTACCTCAACAAATATAAAAGGAGTGGAGGTATTATAGCTCTCTATTGTGAGAAGATAGGGAGGTATATGTATTTTATTCATGCATTTATTTATTCATTTTACAAAGCTTTTTGAACACATTTATTAAGCATTTAATTATGTACAAGGAACTATGCCAAGTATATAAGTATTTGTAGGTAATACTTCTCTCTGAAGTATTAGAACTCAGCTTGGGAACTTTATAAATATTGTCATTGTAATAAAATAATAATAATAAACAGTACTGTATTTACTAAACTACACTTTTGTTAGTGTACTCTTTCAACTTATTTTTTTAGTTTGCTGTAAACCAGGATGCCGTGTTACTCCAGAGGCAGCCTCACATATTTTGAGTTTACAGTGTCTCTTGATTGCATCATTTTCTCTTGTGCTTGATTTAACCTCGTACTAGTCAGTGGGGCGGTAGACATCGTTGAGTGAACATGTGTACTGTGTGGCTCTTGTATTCAAAATGACTGAGTGAGTAGAGCAATGAATCTGCATCAGGTTTAGTGTTAAGCTTGAATATTCCTCTGGGGAAACTATTCGGATAAGTCATAAGTCTCCAGTTATGGGCAGCCGATGATTGGCAGCTTCATTCTGACAATGCACCCACTTACACATCATGTCTCGTGCAGTTTTTTTGCAAAACATCAGATTTCCCAGGGTACTCAGCACGCCCAACAGACAGATTTGGTGCGCTGCAACTTCTGGCTTTTCCCAAAATTAAAATCATCTTTCAAGGGGAAGAGATGTCAGACTTTTGATGAGATTCAGGAAAATATGATGGGGCAACTGATGGCAATTTGGAGAACTGTGTGAGGTTCGAAGGTGCCTACTTTGAAAGGGGACTGAGGCGTTAATGTCCTATGTACAATGTTTCTTATATTGAAGTGTTTTAAAGGAGACTTTGTCCTGAAATGGACCATCAGCTGTGAATGGACTTGCATGCAGGGCTCTCTCTCTTCCTTAATCATGTTCCTTGTTCACTTAAAATAAAATGCATATTAAATCCCCGCTTTAGATTGAAAGCCTCACAAAGGCAGGTGGCAAAAAAACAACAACAGCAACAAAACTTTTTCACAGTATATGGCTGGATACTTTGTAGACAGACCTCGTATATTGTATATCTGTTACAATTTCATATGTGCAAGTCTGTACACAAATCATTGGGAATATAGAGATTAAAACATTCAGTTCATGCTAACAAGGAATTTATAGTTTAGACAGAAAGACATGTAGTTTTTACCATTGTAATATGCTTTTCTAGGATATACACAATATACTTTGGGAGTGCAAAGACTGCAGAATAAATTGAATATAATAAATAAGCATAAATTTGCAAAACTAATTGAGAACATTGGTATAGGTATATAGCAACAAAGGTTTTGAAAGTACAGTCATGTGCTGCTTAATGACAGGGATATATCCTGAGAAATGTGTTAGATGTTTTCACTGTTGTGTGAAATCGTGGTGTACACTTACACAAACCTAGATGCTATAGTCTTTTGCTCCTGGGCTACAAACCTATACAGCATGTTACTTCACAAAACTTTTCCTATAGTGTTTGTGATACTTAGATAATGTTCTCAATAACAATCCTATAGTATATAGCACGGTGTTGTAAAGTGACTGTTTCTTAAAACACCTTGCACTATAGACCCAAGGCCAAATGCCAAAACGCAGCTCAGAAAAGGGCCCAAGAAACCTCGCAATGATAGGATCTATCTCCAAGCCTGGCAAAATTGAGACTGACAAAAGAATGAGTCCATTCCCATCAGGCAGTTCTCCCTGAATATGATTTTACAACTAAACTTTTGCTAATAATTCAATACCAGATTACTCAAGGTTATACTTTTTGAGAAGAATCTGAAATGTAGAAGTTCTATGGAATAATTAAGGATGATCAAGCTAAAATTGATACCCTTTATGAAAGAAAAGTACCTAATCAGTATGCATACCTAAATAGCCACCCAACTTCCTCCTGGAGGCAGACTGAAAAACACACAGCCAGGATATTCCTCAGATTTTTGGGGGGAGTGTGGGGAGGGAATCCATTTCAATAAACACACAGCGGGCATACAGCATGAATTCTCAGCAGGAAAATGTTTTAATTGCAAAGATAATAAACATTTGTAAAATATTTAAACCACACAGAAAGCCTTCCTACCCTCATCTTCTCTATTCTTACTGCCTCTGGTAACCAGCCACCAGAGATGGTTCTTTGTGTCTCCTTTCAGGCCTTTGTCTATGCACAACCTTAAGGAAATCCCCTGTAGGAAGGGAGCAATGGGGGTATGGGGTGGGAGCAGAGAGCCTGATGCCCCATAACATAATGATTCTCTCTTTTTCATGGAGAGCAAATCAGAAGAACAGACTGTAATTACAGTCTATTATTCTTAAGCAAGGTTCACCAAGATCTTTGTGGTCATTCTGGGAAGACAGAACTCATATCTGCAACAAAAGAGAATTGATGGAGCATACATAAATACTCTGCTCTGAGTCTTTGTATAAGAAGCAATGTTTGTTTTTTGTGTTTCTACAAAAGTCAGGGGAGAAGCCTGTCTGTCCTTCTGGGTCTCAAGTAGAAGACCAAGATTGGCCATTATCATGGGGTCACAATTTATACTCAGAAGACATTAATAGAAGGCATCAGAACATTTTCCCTGCTTTGGAACTTTTGCTCACTTGGTCTGGCAAAGGTTTGACAGAGGGAGAGGATGTCTTTCCTGTTGTTGATGCTCATTGCTTAGTGAGCAGAGCTCACTCTGGGGCCCAATACCTTTCAGAGCATTGAGCAAGACCACCTTCTGGCAGACAGGCAGGGGTAGTGTGGTTGGTATCAGGACAATGCCTGGTAGGACTACAAAAGAACACACACACACCTCCCTGAAATAAAACAAAACAAAACTTTTACAAGTCTCTATCTTGTTATCTTCTGATTTTTGTCTTATTGTGATTTTTTTTTTAAGTGAAAATTGGGTCCTAGTCAGAGACCTAAGGAATTCCAAATTTTGACAGGCTCTATATGTGTTTTTTTAATAAATGAGATTGTATTTTATACACTGCTCTGTAACTTGCTCTTTTCATTTAATAATATATCATCTACATGCTATCTCCTAAATTCATCATATTCTTTAAAATAGTTTTATATATATTCACACACACCATAGGGCCATAATTATAAATGATCTTGTTATAAAATTGTTATAAAATGTGCCATCATGTGAATGAACCATAATTTGTTGAAACTTCTTTATTAATAAATATTTCACTTTGATTCCAAGTTTTTCATCTTCAAATAATACTTTCATAAATATCATTAGGCATAATTTGATGTAATGAGTATCTTTATGTATAGTTTTCTGGAGTGCAGTTTCCAAAAAAGTAAAATTTCTGATCAAAGGATACATGCATTTTATATTGTGGTTGGTATTGGAAAATGTTTTTCTACAAATATGGTACCAATTTACATTTTCAGAATAGTATATTAAAATGTCTATTTCCTCACTAAGATTGGATATTATCCAGTTTTTGAAATTTTGTCAATCTGCTAGGCAAACAAAAATGTATCCTCCTTTGTTTTAACAATTATTTTGCTAATTAGAAATGAGATTGTGCCTCATTTTACATGTTTACTAGCCATTTGTATTTTTTATTTTAATTCTTTAGAGAAACTAGCCCCTTGGGGGCTCTGCTCAAGGGACAAAACTGGTCCCTTGGTGTTTCCTTTGGTTGGCAGTTGAGCTGTAGAAAGTACATTGTCTCAGATAGCAAAAATGAGGGGTGAGTAATTTAGCCAAGCAGACCTCAAGGGGAACTGGAGCAGGGATTTGAACACCTTCAGAGCCCTTTCGGTCTTCACTGCCCTCTGCATACTGGCTTTCCAGAGGATGGTCCCATGACTGCCAGGTGCTCCCAAGTTCCCATCTCTCATCTTTGTCACCCTCATTGGCCCAGCTTTGGTCATGTGCCCACTTCTGTAACTAATGAGTTGTTAAGATGATTGGCAGTCCTCAATAGAACCACATGCTTTGTAGGAGAACAGAAGAAGTCCTCCCCCCCCCCAAAAAAAGTGGATATGGCAAAGACTAATTAGATGTTTCTCAATATCCTTATTCTCCCTTTTCCTATGACTTTTATCTGGATACATGGCAGCTCAGAATGAAGACAGCATTTCCAAGTTCTCCCTGCCTGCGTGTGACTATGTGACTAAGTTCTAGTCAATGGGGTATAAGCAGAAGAGTGTGTGCATTCTTTCCTCCTTACTACTACCTGGAATGGAAACATTTTGGCTGGGCCTGGAATAGCCAGTACCACAAGCCAAAATTGCAGCAACAGATTAGAAGGAATCTGGGTCACAGACAGCACTATTATACCAGAAAGGAAAGTTGCTGAGTAAAAATAATTGTCCACTGCCAAGATTTGGTTAATTTTTTAATACAGTAATCTCCCATTATTTATCCACAAAGTTAACTTTCTTAGTTCCTTTGAGTCCTTGCTGAACTATCACTTTTATCATTTTAAACACCTTTGTTGAGGTATAATTGGTATACAGTAAATCTGCATATATCTGAAGTGTACAATTTGGTAAGTTTTGATGCATGAATACACCTGTGAAACAATCACCATGATCAACATAGGGAATGTATTCATTATCCACACAAGCTTTCATGAGCTCTGTACAACCCACCAGCCACTCCCTACCCAGGTAACCACTCATCTATTTTCTATCGCTATTGATTAGTTTTTATTTGCTAGAATTTTATATAAATGGAATAAGACAGTATGTACTTTTTTGGTCTGGATGTTTTCACTTAGCATAGTTATTTTGAGATTTGTACAGCTGTTCTGTGTATCAATAGTTCTTTTTTTTTATCCCCTGACCACTGTGACCCAGTTGGGCATTGTCCGAAAGAGCAAAAGGTCACTGGTTCAATTCCTGGTCAAAGTATATGCCTAAGCTGCAGGTTCAGTCCCCAGTCGGGGCACATACAAGAGGCAACCAATCAATGTTTCTCTCTCACATCAATGTTTCTCTCCCTCTCTTTATCCCTCCCTTCCCCTCTCTATAAAAATATAGAATAAAATCTTTAAATAATAGTTCAATATTTGATATACTGAGTAGTATACCATTGTATGGCTATATCACAATTTCTTTATCTATTCGCTCATTAATAGATATTGGGTTGTTTCCAGTTTGGGGCTATTACAAATAAGTCTGCTATGAACATTCTTATACAATTATTTATATAAACATATGCTTACTTTCCTCTTGAAAAGACCCTAGGGGTTGGCTAGCTCATGTGATAGGTGTATATTTTAACTTTTTAAAAGACTTCCAAACTGGTTGGAAATGTTTCACATTCCCACTGGCAGTGTATGAAGTTCCAGTTTCTTCTTATCTTTGCCAAAACTTATTATTCTCTTTTTTATTATAGTGGCTGCACAGTGGTATCTCATTGTGGTTTTAATTTGCATTTCGCTAATGACTAATAATGAACATTCTTTCATGTGCTTATTTGCCATCTGTATGTCTTCTTTGATGAAGCTACTCAAATCTTTTGCCCATTTTTTATTGGATTGTTTGTCTTCTTATTGAGTTGTAAAAGTTTTTTATGTACTCTGAATGTAAGTCATTTACAAGATATATGCTTTAAAAATGTTTGCTCCTAGTCAGTGACTTGCCTTTTCATTCTCTGAACAATACTTTTTGAAAATCAAAAGTTTTTAATTTTGATGAAGTCCACTTTATTAATCTTCTTTTATGAATTGTGCTTTTGATCTATAAAATTGTCACAAAGATTATATCCTTTTTTTCAGAAGTGTCATAGTTTTAGGTTTTATATTTAGGTTATGATCTACTTTGAGTTAATTTTTGCATATGGTATGAGGTGTTGATTGAAGGTCATTGTTTTGCCTCTGGATATACAATTGTTTCAACACCATTTTTTATTCTTTTTTTTTTAAGATTATTTATTTATTTTTAGAGAGGGGGGAAAGGAGGGAGAAAGAGAGGGAGAGAAACTATAATATGTGGTTGCCTCTCGTGTGTCCCCAACTGGGGATCTGACCTGCAACCCAGGCAAGTGCTCTGACTGGGAATCAAACTGGTGCCCTTTGGTTCGCAGGCTGGCGCTCAATCTACTGAGCTATACCAGCCAGGGCTCAGCACCATTTTAAAAAAGTACTATTCTTGTTCTATTGGATCTACTTTACATATTTATTAAAAATCAGTTGTCTATAATATGTGGGTCTTTTTCTCAAAATTTCTATTCTATCGAATTGCTCTACTTGTCCACATTTACCCCAAATACCACACAGCCTTGAGTACTATAGTTTTATAATAAGTCTTGAAATCAGGTGTGTTTGCCTTCCAACTTTGTTATAGTTTTTCTTTTTTCAAAATTATTTTGGCTATTAAAGGATTTTTGCATTTCTACATGAATTTCTATGAAAAAGTGTACTGGGATTTTTATTGTAATTACAACGCACCTTTAGAACAAATTGGGAAGAATTTTCATCTTAACAAAATTAGTCTTCTAATTCATGTATAAGATATAGCTTTCCATTTATTTAGATATTCTTTCATTTCTTCCAAAAATGTTCTATAGTTTTTAGTGTATGGGTCTTATATATCTTACGTCAGATTTATTCATGAGTATTTTATATTTTAATGCTATTATAAATGATATTTAAAATTTCTAATTTCTTTTTCTTAAGTATATTTCATTGATTATGCTGTTATAGTTGTCCCAATTTTTTTCCCTCAGCATCCCTCTGCCCAGTACCCCCATTCCCTCCAGCAATCCTCCTCCCTTAGTTTATGTCCATGAGTCATACATATAAGTTCTTTGGCTTCTCCATTTCCTGTGCTATTCTTAACTCTTCCCTGTCTATTTTGTACCAACCAATTATGCTTCTTAATCCCTGCACCATTTCCCCATCTCTGCCCCATCCCCTTCCCAGATGATAACCCTCCAAATGATCTCCATACCTATGATTCTGTTCTTGTTCTAAATGTTTGCTTAGTTTGTTTTTGTTTTTTAGATTTAGTCATTGATCGTTGTGAGTTTGTTGTCATTTTAATGTCCATAGTTTTGATCTTCTTTTTCTTAAATAAGTCCCTTTGACATTTCTTATAATGATAGCTTGGTGATGATGAACTCCTTTAGCTTTACCTTGCCTGGGAAGCACTTTATCTGCCCTTCCATTCTAAGTGATAGCTTTGCTGGGTAGAGTAATCTTGGTTGTAGGTCCTTGCTTTCCATCATTTTGAATACTTCTTGCAAGCCCCTTCTTGCTTTCAAAGTTTCTTTTGAGAAATTAACTGACAGTGTTATGGGAACTCCTTTGTAGATAACTTCCTGCTTTTCCCTTGCTGCTTTTAAGATTCTTTCTTTATATTTAACCTTTGGCTTTTTAATTATGATGTGTCTTGGTGTGGTCCTCTTTGGGTCCACCTTGTTTGGGACTTTCTGTGCTTTCACCACATTAGGAAAGTTTCCTTTCATTATTTTTTCAAATAAGTTTTCAATTTCTTGCTCTTCCTCTTCTCCATCTGGCACTCCTATGATTTGGATGTTGGTACATTTAAAGTTGTCCCAGAGGCTCCTAATCCTCTCCTCATTTTTTTCAATTCTTGTTTCTTCTTTCTGTTCTATGTGAATGTGTATTTATTCCCTTTGTTCCAAGTAGTTAATTTGAATCCTGGCTTCCTTCCCAACACTGTTGGTTCCCTGTATACCTTTCTTTACTTCACTTTGTATAACTCACTTTTTCGTTTATTTTGTGGCTGAACTCAATCATTTCTCTGATTATCCTGATCACCAGTGTTTTGAACACTACATCTGATAAATTGGCTGTCTCCATTTCATTTAGTTCTTTTTGGGATTTTGTTTTGTTTTGGTTTTGGGTCATACTTCTTTGTCCCCTCAATTTGGCAGCCTCCCTGTGCTTGTTTATGTGTATTGGGTAGAGCTTCTTTGACTCCGTGTCTTGGTAGCATGGCCTAATGTAGTAGGTGCCCTATAGGGTCCAGTAGCACAGCCTCTCCTATCACCTAAACTGAGTACTTGAGATGTGTCCTCCGTGTGGGCTGAGGATACCCTCCTCTTGTAGTTGAGCCTTGGTTCCTATTGGCATATCATCGGGAGGGATTTACCCAGCCAGTAGCTGTAAGGACTGGCTGTGACTGTGGACCACCTACCTCTGCCCTCTTTGGAAGATTAGCTGTGCAGATACAGGGTGGTGATTCTCTGACGTGGTCTGTAGCTGTTCACTGGGTGCACTTGCCCTGGGGTTTCCTGGGTGGTGCAGGCCAAGGTCAGCCCCACCTATGTTTTGCCCAGGACACCGTGCCTGAGCTATGAAGCAACCTGAGATGGCTGCTACTTATGCTGGGCTTAGAGATTCCCAAGCAAAGCAAAGCTGTGAATCTAAGCTGGCTGCTATTAATGCCAGGCCTAGAGCTCACTGAGGCCAGCTGTTGATTGCTTGAAAGGATTTAGGAAGCATGAGCCAATACCAGTCATTCGTATGATAAAGATGCTTGGGTGAGCCTGTAAATTGAAGGAAGCAAGAGCTGAGACCAGTCATTCATATGGAAGTATGAGCCAAAACCAGTCATTTATATGGAAAAGCAGCTTGGGTGGGGCGGAGTCTCTGGGGATCTCCAAGGTGGGTCAAACAGTGTTAGCCAGATTGATGGAGGCTCAGATATGGCACCAGCTTGCTGGCTCTGTTGGGGGAGTGTTTAGAAAAGAGACACTTGCCTTTGCTCACCTTCATGCCAGACACCTCAGTTTCTCCCTGTATGTCACTGCTGCATTTCAAGCTGCTACCCCGGTGCTGGAGCTCAGAGAGAGTGCATCTGAGTAGGTGAGTCCATGTGTGGGTTCTTCGAGAGGAATTGCTTAGGGCTCCAGCAGTTTCTTTCACCGAATCAATACCCGCTAATTTTTGCAGCCTGAAGTTGTGGGGACTTATCTTCCTGGCAATGGAACCCTAAGCTGGGGGGCCTGGTGAGGGGCAGGGACTCCTCGGTCCTGAGATTTTCCTCCCAAATTTTAATCCACCACATATGGATGAAAGACCAGCCCATTCTGCATCTGCACCCTGCCTACCCATCTCGTTGGATGTGGTTTCTTTAATTCTGTAGTTGTCAGACTTCCACTAAGCTCGGTTTCTGACAGATCTGGCTGATGGTTGTTCTATATCTTGGCTGTAATTTTCATGTGCTTGTGCAAAGAGGTGGGTGAGCTTTGTCTTCCTACACTGCCATCTTGACGGATCCAAACTTTTCAAGTTCTAGTTGTTTCTTCCACGTATATAGGAATACAATCAATTTTTGTGATCTGAGATCTTAATAAACTCATTTATTAGTTCTAGTAGATTTTGGAAGTTCTGTCAGATTTTGTACATAGATAATTATTTTATCTGTGACTAAAAACAATTTTAGTCTTTTTTTCTGATGTAGCTGTCTTTTATTTCTTTTTCTTAATACTTTGCTCTGGCTAAAACCTCTGTATGATGTTGAGTAGAAATAGTGAAAATGAATATCATCATTGGCTTGTTTTTAATCTTAAGTGGAAAGCATTCTATCTTTCCTCATTAACTGTGATGTTAGCATAGGTTTTTGATATATTTCATTATCAAGTTGAGGAAGTTCCCTTCTAATCTTATTTCTCTGAGAGTTTTTAATCAGCAAAGGATGTTGAATTTTGTTGAATGCTTTTTCTCCATCTATTGAGATAATTATCTGGCTTTTCTTTTTCACTTTGTTAATACGGTGTATTTCAATTATTGATTTTTTTTTAAAGATTTTATTTATTTATTTATAGAGAGGGGGGAAGGGAGAGAAAAGAGAGGGAAAGAAACATCAATGTGTGGTTGCCTCTCACACACCTGCGATTGGGAACCTGGCCCACGGCCCAGGTATGTACCTAACTGGGAATCAAACCTGTGATCCTTTGGTTCACAGACCAGGGCTCAATCCACTGAGCCACATCAGCGATTGATTTTTAAGTGTTAAACCAACCTTACATTATGGGGATTAACCTTATTTGGCTGTACTGTATTATCCCTTTTATATATTGCTGAATTTGACTTACTAAAAATATTTTTAAAATGTTGGCACTATATTCGCAAGGTATATTGGTCTATAGTTTCTCTTCCTCCCTTTCCTTCTCTCTAAAAATAAATAAATAAATATTTACAAATATATTTATTTATTGCTCTAGCTGGTGTAGTGCAATTGGTTGGAGGGTCATCCTGTAGACTGAAAAGTCATGGGTTCCATTCCCAGTGAGGATGTGTACAAGAAGGCATTCAATCAATGTTCTCTCTTACATCAATCTCTCTCCCTCTCTCTCTCCATATATATATCTTCCTCCTCATCTCTCTAAAAGCAATGAAAAAAATGTCCTCAGGTGAAGATAAAAATATATGTATTTCTTTATTTTTTAGAGAGAGGAAAAGGGAAGGAGAAAGAGAAGGAGAGAAATATCAATGTGAGAGAGAACATTGATCAGCTGCCTCTCCTATAAACCCCAACCAGATGAACCTGCATCCAGGCATGTGCCTTCACCAGGAACCTACAACCCAGGCACATGTCCTAAATGGGAATAAAACCAGTGACCTTTGCTCTACAGGAGAATGCCCAGCGAACTGAGTCACATGGGTCAGGGCTTTCATTTTCTCTCTAATAGCTGTAGAATCTTTAGTGATGTCACCGCTCTCATTCTTGATATTGATAACTTGTATATTCTCTCTTTTTCCCTAGAAAATGTTTTAATTTATCAATTTTATTGATCTTCTCAAAGAATCAACTTTTGGTTTCATTACTTTTTTTTAAATATGTTTTATTGATTATGCTGTTACAGTTCTCCCAATTTACTTTCCCTTTGTCCCCCTCCACCCAGTGATCCCCCCTTCCTACAGTTGTCCCCCACTAGTCCATACCCATTGGTTGTGCATATAGTTCTTCTCAATACCTTCCTATCTACTCCACTCCTTCCTACTATGCTTCTTAATTCCTGCACCATCTCCCTCCCTTTCACCCCATCCCCCTCCACACTGACCTCCCCCCAATATGTTCCCTATACCTATAATTCTTTTTACACTCTTGTTGCCTACTTAGTTTGCCTTTATTTCAATTCCCTAGCTTCTGTGGTTGGTTGTTATGATACAGTTTTCATTTTAATGTTCATAGTTTTGATCCTCTTTTTCCTAAACAAGTCCCTTTAACATTTCATATAACAGTGGTTTGCATCTGATGAACTCCTTCAGTTTTTTTTTTTTTTTTTATTTTTTATTTTGGTTTTTCAATTACAGTTGTCCCCTTTTCCCCCAATTTCTCTCCCCCACCCAGCCCACCCCCTCTCCCGCAATCATATCCCTCCCCGCTGTCCATGTCCATGAGTCCTTCATACAGGCTCTTTAATTAAACCCTTCCCTTACTTATCCCCCTTCTCTCCCTCTCCCCTCCCCCCTATTGACTGCTACTCTGCTTTTTGTTCTATTTAGTTCCTTTGTCTGTGTTGTTCTTTAGTTTCCTGTATTAGGTGATATCATATGGTATTTTTCTTTCTTTGCCTGGCTTATTTCACTAAGCATAATTCTCTCTAGTTCCATCCATGTTGTTGCAAATGGTAGGAGTTCCTTCTTTCTTTCTGCTACATAGTATTCCATTGTGTAAATGTACCACAGTTTTTTGATCCACTCATCTACAGATGGGCACTTAGGTTGTTTCCAGCACTTAGCTATTGTAAACAGTGCTGCTATGAACATAGGGGTGCATAAGTTCTTTTGAATTGGTGTTTCAAGATTCTTCGGGTATAATCCTAGTAGTGGAGTCGCTGGTTCAAAAGGCAGTTCCATTTTTAATCTTTTGAGGTAATTCCATACTGTTCTCCATAGTGGTTGCACCAGTCTGCATTCCCACCAACAATGCAGTAGGGTTCCCATTTCTCCACATCCTCGCCAGCACTTGTTGCTTGTTGATTTGTTGATGATGGCCATTCTGACTGGTGTAAGGTGGTATCTCATTGTGGTTTTTATTTGCATCTCCCTGATGGCTAATGATGTTGAGCATTTTTTCATGTGTCTATGGACCTTCTGTATGTCCTCTTCGGAGAAGTGTTTGTTCAGGTCCCTTGCCCATTTTTTAATTGGGTTGTTTGTTTTCTTGATGTTGAGTCGTATCAGCTCTTTATATATTTTGGATATCAGTCCCCTGTCTGTGATGTCATTGGCAAATATGTTTTCCCATATGGTTGGTTTCCTTTTCAATTTGCTGTTGTTTTCTTTTGCTGAGCAGAAACTCTTCAGTTTGATGTAATCCCATTTATTTATTTTTTCCTTTATTTCTCTTGCTTTAGGAGATGTATCCGTGAAGAGATTGTTACGTGAGATATCTGATATTTTCTTGCCTATGTTTTCCTCTAGGACTTTTATGGTGTCACGGCTTACATTTAAGTCTTTGATCCATCTTGAGTTTATTCTCGTGTGTGGTGTAAGTTGGTGGTCTAGTTTCATTTTTTTGCAGGTCCCTATCCAGTTCTCCCAGCACCATTTGTTAAAGAGGCTCTTCTCACTCCATTTTATGTTCCTTCCTCCTTTATCAAAGATTAGTTGACCATAAAGGCCTGGGTTTATTTCTGGACTCTCTATTCTGTTCCACTGATCTATATGTCTGTTCTTATGCCAGTACCATACTGTTTTGATTACAGTGGCTTTGTAGTATTGTTTGATATCTGGTGTTGTGATTCCTCCTGCTGTGTTCTTCTGTCTCAAGATTGCTTTTGCTATTCGGGGTCTTTTTTGGTTCCATATGAATTTATGGAGTATTTGTTCTAGGTCTGTGAAATATGTCATTGGTATTTTAATAGGGATTGCATTGAATTTGTAAATTGCTTTGGGTAGTATGGCCATTTTGATGATGTTGATTCTTCCCATCCAAGAACATGGTATTTGCTTCCATTTATTTGTTTCTTCCTTAATTTCTTTCTTCAATGTTATGTAATTTTCAGAGTACAGGTCTTTTATCTCTTTGGTTAAGTTTACTCCTAGGTACTTTATTTTTCTTGTTGTTATAGTAAATGGTATTTTCTTTTTTGTCTCTGTCTCTGCTATTTTATTGTTGGTGTACAGAAATGCCTTGGATTTCTGTATATTTATTTTGTACCCTGCGATTTTGCCAAATTCACTTATTATATTGAGTAGTCTTTTAGTGGAGTTTATAGGATTTTCTAGGTATACTATCATATCATCTGCATATAATGAAAGTTTCACTTCCTCTTTCCCAATTTGGATTCCTTTTATTTCTTTGTCTTGTCTGATTGCTGTGGCTAGGACTTCCAACACTATGTTGAAAAGGAGTGGAGAGAGTGGACAACCTTGTCTCGTTCCTGAGTTCAAGGGGAATGCTTTCAGTTTTTGTCCATTGAGTATGATGTTGGCCTCAGGCTTCTCATATATAGCCTTAATTATGTTAAGATATGCTCCCTTTATTCCCATTTTGCTGAGTGTTTTCATCATAAATGGGTGTTGAACTTTATCAAATGCTTTTTCTGCATCTATTGATATGATCATGTGATTTTTGTCTTTCATTCTGTTTAGGTGATGTATTATATTTATTGATTTGCGAATATTAAACCATCCTTGCATCCCTGGAATGAAGCCCACTTGATCATGATGTATGATCTTTTTGATGTGTTGCTGGATCCTGTTTGCCAATATTTTATTGAGGATTTTAGCATCGATGTTCATCAGTGATATTGGCCTGTAGTTTTCTTTCTTTGTTGTGTCTTGACCTGGTTTGGGGATTAGGATAATACTGGCTTCATAGAAAGAGTTTGGGATTTTCCCTTCTTCTTGGATTTTTTGGAACAGTTTGAGGAGGATAGGAGTTAGTTCTTCCCTGAATGTTTTGTAGAATTCGCCTGTGAAGCCATCCGGTCCAGGGCTTTTGTGTGCCGGGAGATTTTGGATTACTGTTTCAATTTCCTTCTTTGTTATTGGTCTGTTGAGACTTTCCACTTCTTCTTGATTCAGTTTTGGAAGGTTGTATGTTTCTAGAAATTTGTCCATTTCTTCTAGATTGTCAAATTTCTTGTCATACAGTTGTCTGAAGTAATTTCTAACTATCATTTGTATTTCTGAGGTATCAGTCGTGATTTCTCCTCTTTCATTTCTGATTTTGTTTATTTGTGTCTTCTCTCTTTTTTTCTTGATTAGACTGGCTAGAGGCTTGTCGATTTTGTTGATTTTTTCGAAGAACCAGCTCCTAGTTTCGTTGATCTTTTGGATTGTTTGTTTAGTCTCTATGTCATTTAGTTCTGCTCTGATCTTGATGATTTCATTCCTTCTTCTTGCCCTAGGCTTTGTTTGTTGTTGTTGTTCTAGTTCTTGTAGCATTGTGGTTAGGTTTTTTATTTGAGATTCTTCTAGCCTTTTCAGATATGCCTGTATTGCTATAAACTTCCCTCTCAGGACTGCTTTTGCTGTGTCCCACAGGTTTTGGGTTGTTGTGTGCTCATTATCATTAGTTTCTAGAAATTTCTTGATTGCTTCTTTGATGTCATTGTTAGCCCATTCATTATTTAATAGCATGTTATTCAATCTCCATGAGTTTGGGTGTCTTTGATTTTTTCCTCTGAGGTTGATTTCTAGTTTCAAGGCATTGTGATCTGAAAAGATGCTTGATATGATTTCAATTTTCTTGAATTTGTTGAGGCTTGTTTTGTGACCTATCATGTGGTCTATCTTTGAAAATGTCCCATGTGCACTTGAAAAGAATGTATATTTTGCTTCTTTGGGGTGAAAAGTTCTATATATATCAGTTAGATCCATGTGGTTTAGTGTGTTGTTCAATGCCTGTATATCCTTGGTGTTTCTTTGCTTTGATGATCTGTCTATTGTTGATAATGGAGTGTTGAAGTCCCCTACTATAAGTGTGTTGTTGTTGATATCCTTTTTGTGGTCTTCTAGTATTTGCTTTATGTATTTGGGTGCTCCTATGTTGGGTGCATATATGTTTATCAAAGTCATATCTTCTTGATGGATTGTTCCTTTAAGTATTATGAAATGTCCTTCTTTGTCTCTTTTTATTGTCCTTGCTTTGAAATCCATTTTGTCTGATATGAGAACTGCTACCCCGGCTTTTTTTTCCGGTCCGTTTGCTTGGAATATTTTTTTATATCCCTTTAACTCCTTCAGTTTTACTTTGTCCTGGAAACACTTTTTCTACCCTTCTATTCTGAATGACAGTTTCGTTGGATAGAGTAATCGTGGCTGTAGGTTTTTGATTTTCATTACTTTGAATATTTCTTGCCAGTCCCTTCTTGCCTGCAGAGTCTCCTTTGAGAAATCAACTGAGAGTCTTATTGGGATCCCTTTGCACGTAATTCTCTTCTTCTATTTTGCTGCTTTTAAGATTCTCTCTTTATCCTTAATTTTTGATATTTTGATTATAATGTGTCTTGGTGTGGTTCTCCCTAGGTCCAGTTTATTTGGAACTCTCTGTGCTTCCTGGACCTGTAAGTCTTTATCCTTCCTCAAGTTCGGGAAATTCTGCTTCATTATTTTTTCACACAATTTTTCAATTTCTAGTTCTTCTTCTTCACCTTCAGGCAACCCTATGATTTGGATGTTGGCCTGGTTATAGCTGTCCCAGAGGTTTCTGAGCCTCTGCTCATTTTCCTCACTTTTTGTTTCCTTTTTCTGCACTCGTTGACTGTTTGTTCCTTCTCTATGTTCCAATTTGTTGATTTGATCCCAGGTTTTCCTTCCCTCACCACTCATTTCGTATGTGTTTTCATTCATTTCAGCAGGACTAGCCATCATTCCTTCCCCATCTTGTTTATGATCCACTGTTAGTTCTGTAAGCTGCCTTATGACTATAGGTCTGAACTGAGCCTCAGAAAGATTATCTATCTGCTGGTCTGATAAATCACATATTTGCTGTCTGGTCAGCTGCATGATTGGGATCTCTATCATGATCCCTGCCATCCTGACAGTTTTTGTTTACCTTTCCTTTTTGGGCGGGGCTGTAACACCTCCTATGCTATAGGGGACAGAGCCCTGTGCACTCTTCACTACCTGGCAACCCTTCTCACCACGCTGTGGCACTTTGTGTGGGGGCGGGGGTCCAAGATGGATTCCTGCCATTCACTCTCCGCTGAGAGACCAGGAGCCTCCTCCTCCATCCCAACACCCTCTGGGCCTCATAGTCTGAGGCAATGGGGGTCTGCCTTCCCCAGCGTGGGAATCGCAAGCTGATGGGTTTGGTCTGCAGCCAGGGGTACTCCCCAGGCACTTCTTGCCTCCCCTTAAATACGAGTGTCTGTGCTTATCACAGTCCCACCGCCCATTGCCGCAGCTGAGGCTATCAGCACAGCTTGACCTCTTTACCCCGGCTTTGCCCGCCTACCCATCCGAACGAGCACCACTTGTTTATAACTTCATATGTTGGACTTCCATGTAGCTTTATTTTCTGGAACTTCTGGTTATTTCTGGTTTTGTGGTAGTTGTAGTCCTTCTTAGTTGTGGAGGGAGGCAGAGTGTGTCAGTCAAGGCCTCCATCTTGGCCGGAAGTCTCATTACTTTTTTTATTGTTTTTCATTTCATTTATTTTTATTTTTATCTCTATTATTTCCTTTTTGTTTATTCTGGGCTTAATTTGCTCTTTTTTTAGTTTTTAAAGTAGTTTCTTTTTAAGATTTTATTTATTTATTTTTAGAAAGAGAGGAAGGGAGGGAGAAAGAGGGAGAGAAACTAATGATGATACGTTGAGAAAAATGATCGATTGACTCTCGCATGCCCCCAATTGGGAATCCAACCCCCAACCCAGGCATGTGCCCTGACTAGGAATCAAACCAGAAACCATTTAATTCTCAGACTGACACTCAATCCACTGAGCCACACCAGCCAGGGCTTGAGGTAGTTTCTTAAGTTTCAAAGTTATTTTGTCATTTTGTGTTGTTGTTTCTGATATAAGATTAAATCTAGTTTCTGTATCCCATCATACCTAAAAATAGAAGTTATATTTAGTTTATCAAACTTTTATTGATTATCCAACCCAGATATTTTCCCCCCATATTTTTAGGTTTATAGATTCCAAGTCTACCATTTGAAACCATTACATAAGACTTCTGTAAATTGTTTCTTTCTTTCTTTGTTTTTCTTTTTTTTGGTTTTTCATTTATTTCTTTGAACCAGATTAGAATAAAATTAATAGTTCTTTCTGAGTAAAAAAACAAACAAACAAAAAACCCACTCCTTTTTATAGTCTGTGGCCTTTCTTTGTATTTTGTAACCTTAGAGCTCAACATAGTTGGAAAATTTGAGGAAAATAACAGCATACTTGGCAATCTAAAATAAATTATGCTTAAATTTTTTTAAAGAATCTAATGACACCCTAGAGTTTATACACATGTGCTCAGGAGGCATAGGTATTGGCTTCAATAGCTTAACGGGATAATAATTGATGATATCTAGGGTTTTGAATACCCAGTTTGGGCTGAAATCTGCAATTTGTTATTATTCCCTGGAGACAAACGGCTTTAGGATTCAGAGGAAACTAATGGGATAGATGATTCATGCTATAGCTGGAAGTCTTTCTAAAGTTGGACTCTTAATAGTTTTATAATATGTCCACAAATTCTTTGATATTCACCCTTTCAAAAACATTCCCTTCCCTTAAGTGTGGGCTAGAATTAGTGAATAGCTTCTAACAAGCTGAATATGACATAATTGACATGTCAATTCCAAGACTAAGCCATAAAAGACATTATAGTTACAGCTTCAGTCTAGGTTACTCTGTCTGGTATCACTCATTCTGACAGAAACCAGCTGCCATATTGTGAGGGAGGTCCACTCTATAAGGAATTGAACCAATGGCCATGTGAGTGAGCACCTTGGAAGCAGATGCTCAGCTCCATTCAAGGCCTCAAATGACACCTTGCCAGCAATGTCATAGGAGACACTAAGCCAGATCCACCCTGGTAAGCTCTTTATGGATTCTGACCTTTCAGAATGGTGTGAGATAATAAATGTTGCTTTAACTGCAAATTTTGGGGTTATTATGCAGCAATAGATAACTAATAAAGATTCACTGTGAAATTGGAGTTTCAGGGACTTGAGATAAATCAGAGCAGGTTTCTAGAACTTGGAAGGTACCAAGGTAACTTTTTTTGCTAGATTCTGTAAGAAGCTCTCAGAACAATGACGGAAAAACAATGACAGGTTCAGAGGGTCCAGGGACAGTGGAGAACGAGTGCTTCAGTGATGCAGATTTCTGCAGTATGTAGTTTCAGTGAAGTGGTTCTGTGGTTCTCGGGAAGTGCCAGAGATTTTTTTTTTTTCTTTAAGTATATTTTATTGATTATGTTGTCCCAATTTTTTCCCTTTGCTTCCCTCTGCCCAGAAACCCCCTTCTCCCCCGCAATCCCATTCTCCTTAGTTCTTGTCCATGGGTCGTGCATGTAACTTCTTTGGCTTCACCCTTTCCTATATTATTCTTAACTTCCCCCTCTCTGTTTTGTACCAACTGATTATGCTACTAATTCCTGCACCATTTCCTCATTTCTCCCCCTTCCCCCTCTCAGCTGATAACCCTCCAAATGATCCCCATACCTATGATCTGTTCCTATTCTGGTTTGCTTAGTTGGATTTTGTTTTCATTTTATAGATTCAGTTGTTGATAGCTGTGAGTTTGTCATTTTAGTGTTCATAGTTGTGATCTTCTTTTTATTAAATTAGTCCCTTAACATTTCATATACTAATGGCTTGGTGATGATGAACTTCTTTCACTTTACCTTGTCTGGGAAGCACTTCATCTGTCCTTCCATTCTAAATGATAGCTTTGCTGGATAGAGTAATCTTGGTTGTAGGTCCTTGTTTTTCATCACCTTGAATACTTCTTGCCAGTCCCTTCTTGCCTGCAAAGTTTCTTTTGAGAAATCAGCTGATGTCTCATATGCACCCCTTTGTAGGCAACTTTCTGCTTTTCTCTTGATGCTTCTCTGATTCTCTCTTTATCTTGAACCTTTGGCTTTTTAGTGATGATGTGTCTTGGTGTGGTCCTCTTTGGGTCTAGCTTGTTTGGGATTCTCTGTGCTTCCTGGACTATTTCCTTCACCAAATTTGGGGAGTTTTTCTTCATTATTTTTTCACATAAGCTTTCAATGTCTTCCTCTTCCTCTTCTCCTTCTGGATCCCCTATGATTCGAATGTTGGCACGTTTAAAGTTGTCCCAGAGGTCCCTAAACCTCTCCTCATTTTTCCAGTTCTTGTTTCCTCATTCTGTACTGGTTGACTGTTTTTTTCTTCCTTATATTCCAAATCATTGATTTGAACCTCAGCCTCCTTCCCTTCACCATTCGTTTTGTGTTGATATTCCTTCGTTTCATCTAACATAGCCTTCACTTCTTCCCATATACGTTTGCTGTACTCAAGCATATCTGTCAAGCCTGTGAGCATCTTTATCACCAGTGTTTTGAATTCTGCATCTGTTAGATCGGCTATCTCCTCATCTGTTAGACATGGCTATCTCCTCATTGCTTAGTTCTCCCACTGGAACCTTGATCCATTCCCCCTTTTGGGCCATACTTCTCTGTCTTCTCATCTTGACAGGCTCTTGTGTTTGTTTGTCTCTGTGTCTTAGATAGAGCTCTCACTCCTGTTACGTTGTAAGGGGTTGAGCCTTAGATATTCATCAGTACAGGGCGACCCTTTTCACCACGTTGTGGCACTTTGTGTGTGGGGGGGTGGTCAGAGAGGGTACAATGCTGCTTGCTCAGCACTCACCCTTTTTCCAGGCACTTTTCCCACTTCTGTTTGGGACTGATATCTCTCTAGCTGTTGCCCTAGCCATCATTCCCAGAATGGGTGGGTCTCTGGATGTACTAGCACCATGGGGGTCCTTTAAACAGGCAGACTCTGCCGAGAGACTGGTAGTTTCTTCCTCCACCCCAACCCCCATTGGTTTGCATAGTCAGAAGCAATGAGGCTTGAATTCCCCCAGCGCTGGGACCAGGAGCTGCACAGTCTGGTCAGGAGCTTGGAATGCTTCCCACATATCCCTCCTGACTTTTTAAAACGTGTGACTGTGTTTTCTGTCAGCCTGCTGCCACCGCCACTGCCACCACCACCACACCGTATCCTCTCCACCTGGGCTCCACCCCTCCTACCCGTCTGGATGAATATGTCTTCTTTATATCTTTGTTTGTTGAACTTCCATGCAGCTTGATTTTCTGGAACTTCTGCTTGTCTCTAGTTTTTAGGTAGTTGCATTCCTTAGTTGTGGAGGGAGAACCAGCATGACTGTCTACACCTTCATCTTGGCTGGAAGTCCAATTTTGATTTTTTTTTAATTGCAAGTTGATATGATAACTGTCACAATACGATCTAACAAAATTGTTTTGAATAAAGTTAAAGACAACTACGCATTATTAGAGCCATCATACAGAAAAAAATGTAACAGACTCTTTGGTCAACCCAATACTATTCCCACAATACTGTATATGTTTCTCTACCCAGGCTTTATCTCTAGTCTTCCAGTCCTTTTCATTCCAGGCCTCCAGGAAGACAGTCTAGCCATTGCCCGTGACCCAGGAATCTCTATGTACTCTTACCCTGAGCTATTTCTCTTTCTACCAATACATACAACCAGGTACTCTGTTCTTTGCTCTGTCCTATGAGAAGATTTCCCCTCTGCACTGTCTTCCAGGACCATCTCTGAATGTGGCTTTAATGTAGTCACCCATTTTTAGCCTGTAAATACTTAATGAATTGACCCACCTACAAACCAATTTTGGCTTTTCCTTCTGCTACAACTGAGGCTGCTGTAAAAGGCATGGGAGGGGGACTAGTGTAATTATCTGTGGTGAGTGAAATGAGGGTCTGAGCTACTTGCTCATAGAACCTATTGTGCCCTCTGGCCCTGCTTGAAGTTGATCCTGGATATATAATTTCCATCTTGTGAAAGATTACTACTGGGCCCTCCCACTTTTTGACTTGGTGAAATTGACAGAACATAGCTATAATGGGAAGTTCTGGATGTGTGGGTCACTTGATGTTTCATAGTCAAGCATTCTTCCTCTATCAGAATAACTTGCCCTCTGTAACTTACCTAGAACTGTTTTTCAAATGATACATAATTTTCTGCTGTGGATGGTATGATCTTTCTCCAAATTCTCAGAAGCCAGCCTTGTGATTCTCCCACTGGGGTTCTCTGTAGACCCTCACTGCATTTTTGTTGTTGTTGACATCACTGATGCCTCTAACACCATAGGGCCTGCTGGGTCATATGACCCAAGCAGAAGGGCTGATTGACTTGCTGGAGTGCCCTTTCCTGCTCCAAGCTCCCCTACAGCTGGCAGATTTCCATGTCATCCTGTATATAGACAGTAGCAGTCATCCTAAGTGTGGAATATGCTGCCTCCAGAACCCAAAGAGACTTTCAGGCTCTGTACTTTTTTTATGGGGAGGGGAAAAGATACAACAATTTGGATTTCATTTTGAAGAGGTAATTTTGGCAAGCCTCTAACCACTGGACTCCTAAAAACCACACAAGTAGCTGGTCTCTGAATCTCCATGAAGTTTCTCTCCCAGCTCTGGAATGCATGTATCTTACCAAGGCATGCAGCCACCTCAACCTGCACACAGGACACCCAATATTGTGTGAGTTGCTCATCTTCAGTGACAGCTGTCTGAGCCACCGAATCATAAATTTAGTGAGTCAAGCATTCCATCATCAAGGGGAAATGGCATATATAAGATGAGGTTTAAGTAAATTCTGAAGACCCAAGTGAGTTTCATGAGCCAGTGTCTCTCACAGTATGCCTACACCTTTCACGCTCACTCCACACAGTTCCCTATGGTCAGTTGACAAAGGAAAAAGAAATTCAAGCCTGAATTGATATGACATTACCAGTCAAAATTGAATGGCTATGGCAGTCCAACTTAGAACAGTGAAGAACAAAAATTCCCCCTGTAGGCATAACTTTGCCAGTATATCTTATGGTCCATTTGTCAAGAAAGAAAGATAAACTGAATTGTAGATCTATATAAATTCAAGTGTAGGAGCTAAGGGTTTGATCATATGTTCAGAAACTTAGTGGAAGAACAGAATACCAGGGGATCAGTAGCTGGAGGTTTAGGGAGGATGTATGTGAATGAATATCTTGGAATGACCCCAGAATGTGAGAAAGTGATTATCCCTGTGAATGCCCATCAAATAGCCTTTGCAGTAGAAGATGCTCTGAATAACCAGGTCAACAAGATTACCTATTTTGTGACTCAGATTCTTTCCTCAAACACTTTAGTACTTGCACAACAAGCTCATGGAAAGACTAATGGTGTTGGGGATGGAGATTATTCATGGACTTAATATGGGGTTGCTTACAACAAAGGTAATCTGGTTACCACTACTGGTGATTGTTAACCTGGTCTTGAACCTCAATTCCACCCATCTTGAGTCCTCAATTCTTTACAATGCTTGGTATGAAAACACTGCCACCTGGTGTTGGGGACCCCTGACCCGCAGAGATTTCCTGGTGTCACAGATGAAATGAAGACTTCCCAGGAAGCTTGTGCTAGGGGAGAGAAGGCCTGCAAATGTCTGAGACAAATTCCTCGATTCCCTGTCTCCAAGGTCTTTGATTGAATGCAGTAAGCTTAAGGGCATATAGCATGCATGTGAAGCTCATCAATCAATGTTAAACAGTGCTGACTACTGAAAACAGTTATTGTTCAGGGATAACAACTGAACGAACATTGAAATTTTCCTCAGGTCAGGGTGTGTTAGACAAAAAGACTTCAGATAGCCATAAAATAGGGAGTTAAAGTTAAAACCTCTGCTGCTGGTACAATAAAGCAATCAAGGGAGGTAAAAAAAAAAAAAAAAAAAGGGCAAGCTTCAAAGGACATAAAGCATTTTCTCATGGCTCGATTCCCACCAGGGCCCACTGGCTATAGCATTGAGGCATGTATGCACCCAGCTTCCCTGGTTTTCCGGTCAGGTCTTACAGGCTTTGTTTCCTTTGCCTAGCCTGTGCAAGGCTCCAAGTCTCAAATACTTTCCAGGGGAGGCCCAGACAACGTGGTGGTAGGTCGATTACATTGCCTCCATTCTATTACTATTACTATTACTATTACTATTACTATTACTATTACTATTACTATTTACCCCTGGCTGGTTTGGCTCAGTGGATTGAGCGTCGGCCTGCGAGCTAAGTGTCGCTGGTTCGATCTTCCAGTCAGGGCACATCAGAGAAGGAAAACTCTGACTCCAAAAAACCTCTGCTGCCTTGTGGCATACCTCTTCAGGGGAAAGGCTAAGAGAGTAAACCCCAACAGAAAATCCGGAGCCGGAGTCCCTAAGGCGGTTTGACGTTGTAGTCAACACCGGCAACTCCTGCGGCGCACCTGAAGCCAAGCTGTATTGACTCCGTCTTTCCCTTGGACCCTTCAGCTGCGAAGAGAGGGGGGGTCTGCTGCATGGGCAACAGCAGACCCTCCATATCACCCTGCCCAGGCTCTGTAGCTTCAGCTTCACTGGAGAGGACACTCCAGCGTCATCGCAAGATGTCGATTCAACACGGGAGGAGACAGATACCGTGTCACTCCCGAGTCGGACTGCACAGCCATTCTCGGCGGTGCAGATAGACTCTTAAGAAGCTACACCATCGTCTCTCGAGACGGACGGCTGCCGACGACGACTATTACTATTACTATTACTAAGGAATTGTAATTTGACAATTTGTCCTCACAGGAATAGAAATGTATTCTGGATAATCTATCTTTCCTGCCAACAATCATCTTCCAGAAATATTATATACACTTACTTAATGCTTCATTCACCATTATGGTATACCACACAACATTACTTCTAATTAATAACTGTATTTTACAGTAAAAGAAAAAAGATAAGGGTGTATTTACTGGGTTCACTGGTCTTAACATGTATCCCATCCCCAGGAATTTTAAGGAGAGTAGTATCATTCAAGGTAATCTATTCAAAGTTGATGGGGGTGTAAAGAGAATGGTGCTCCTAAGAAATGGGATAGCAGGAGCAAGGTGGGAAGGCAGGACCTCAGCTTTTAGGTGGGACCCAGGATAGATCTCACCTGCAATGCTAATGTAAGGACAGAAAAGCCTTGAGGCTCAGCAAGGATGTATGCAGATGGCAATCTGATTCTTTTCACCAGGACTTTCAGGGGGTTATTTTCAGAGTCATTGTATCATTTAGGGTTGCTCTCAACAGGAGAGCACCTAAGACCATTTTTAAACCTTGTTGGGCCCATGGATAAGAATAACTCAACCTATGAAACCTAGATGCTTATGCAAATAGGACCTCAATTTTTCTGGAGGAATGGAGAAGATGTATGTATTTAGAAGTGAGACATAAGGAGTAGGAGACTTAATGGTTATAACATCTCTCTTCTCAACTGCCTACAGCTGTGCTCTTTCTTCTAGAATCTCTACACCTGAACTTTCTGCCTCACCATTAATATTGCCTAATAAAGAAGACAGGTTACTAGGAAAAGAAACCACAGAACAGAAAGGAAAGTAAACTTCAATTGTTACATGATAATATAATCTTTCCTGCCTTTGGTCTTTAATACCATGACAAAGAAATACTTTAGTGAGTAATGCCCAAACCCTGAGTTTGGTTTTAGGCCATTCCTAAGGGCATAGGCTCAAATTGGGCAGGCCTGTGTCCACTGCCATCATTTGGAACAGTCCAGTTCTAACTTCTTCCTTAGCCCTGGAGTATTCTGGGAGGTTAGGCTGGATGCCTACACAATTACACTATGGGTTAAAATCAGTTCAGGTAGAACAGAAGCCTGAGGCAAACCAAAACTCATGATCCTATCTCAGGCAAACAGACAGATTTTTGCATAATTTCTTGACCCTGCTTCATCAGGAGCTGGATAGACCCTTGTGTTTTTAACTTGGTCAGCCACTTCTGGGGTTGAGGCTTATTGTTGGGAAGAGCCCTGAGGTTGTGTGGAAAGGAGGTGGTGTGGATTGGCTTCATTATTCCAAATCCCAGATGCTCCGGAAGGGTATGGATGAGTATAGGATATTAGCAAGTATGGTTGGTTATGCCTGGAATATCTTTGCATAGGAGAGCTGGAGAGATGTCAGGCATCCAGGTGCCTCTTTTACAGAATATACCTCCCTGCTGTCCCCAGGAATTCATCATCCAGCAGATCTGTCTATATATCATGGGATTATCTCCACAGCTTAAATCACTGCATGTTTTTCCTTAGTCAGGACTCTTTTATAATGGCCACTTATTTTCTTTAATGTCAGTGCCTTGATCATTCTTATTATTTATTATTTTGCCTGGGGTTCTCTTCACTTCCTGGTTTATATTCTGTGAAACAGCTTTCTTAACCATGTTTATGCTGATTAATTATTGTTTTATCTGCCATCACCCTTACTGCTTAAAAAAAATTAATTTTTAAAGGCACATTATACCAAATTTCTTTTTCACTCTTTTAGAATTCTTTTGCTTTTATAACAGAGAATTTTTAATGGATTGATTTGATCAGATAGTTTTAATGCTGTTTACCATTTATAAGAATGGAAACTGATTAATATTCAGAGTTTTCCTTTTGCTATCCAAGTCCCTTTCTAAAAACTAGGCCAGCATAGTTAGCCAAGCAATAAAAGAAAAAGCCTACAGAAAAAAAAAAAATCACTACTGAGATTTGATTGAATTATTTCAAGAGTGCTGAATAATGCCATTGACACCGAAGGTCGTCGTCGTCGGCAGCCGTCCGTCTCGAGAGACGATGGCGTAGCTTCTTGAGAGTCTATCTGCACCGCCGAGAATGGCTGTGCAGTCCGACTCGGGAGTGACAATCCCTGCCGCACTTGGTACAGGTGAAGGCAGATGGCCGTTGTTGCTGCTGCTGACGCTGCTTCCGCCTCGATCTTTTCTGGACCTCCTCCTCGTTGCGCGCAGCCTCCGCGCGTGACGTACCTTGCCTGACCGCGAGCCTCCAGGCTAGGCGGTCGTCTGCTTGAACTTCCCATGTGTTGAGATTGATGGAGCATTATGTCATGTCCTTTTTGCAGATGTCTTTGAACCGCAGTTTTGGGCGCCCTGTCATCCTCTTGCCTTCTGCTAGCTCGCCGTAGAGGAGGTCTTTGGGGATACGGCCTGCATCCATTCTTTTGACATGGCCGAGCCACCTGAGGCGTCTTTCGCTAAGAACTGCATGCAAACTGCTCATATTGGCTCGCTTCAGCACCTCGGTGTTGGGGACCTTATCCTGCCAGGCGACATGCAGGACGCGTTGCAGGCACCTCATGTGGAAGCTGTTGAGTTTCCTTTCGTGCCTTGCGTAGGTGGTCCACGTCTCGCTGCCATAGAGGAGAGTGCTGAGTACGCAGGCTTGGTAGATGTGCAGTCTGGTTTTCTCAGTGAGGCTGGAATTGTTCCACGCTCGCCGGTTCAGTCTGGCCATAACTGTGGCTGCCCTGGCGATTCTCCGGTTGACCTCCAAGTCGACTGACAGAGAGCTCAAGATGGTGGACCCGAGGTAAGTGAAGTCGTTGACAACCTCCAGGGTGTATCCGTCGATGGTGATGCATGGGGGAGTCCCCATGCCTTGAGCCATAACATTCGTCTTCGTCAGGCTGATGGCTAGTCCGAACTCCTTGCATGCGTGGGAAAGGCAAGTGACTAGCTGCTGGAGTCCCTCTTCGGAGTGTGATGTCAAAGCTGCGTCGTCGGCGAAGAGCATCTCACGGATGAGCACCTCTTTGACTTTGGTCTTGGCTCGTAGACGGGCCAGGTTGTAGAGCTTGCCATCGGATCTGGTGTGAATGAAGACACCCTCGCTGCAGTCCTTAAAGGCGTATTGGAGGAGCATGGAGAAGAAGATTCCGAACAGCGTAGGCGCGAGGACGCAGCCCTGCTTTACTCCGCTGCTGACTGGGAAGGCCTCAGAGGTTGCGCCGTTGTAGGACACCGTGCTGTGCATGTTGTCGTGAAAGGACATGACCACAGCAAGCAGATGTGGTGGACAGCCAATCTTCCGTAGCAAGCTGAAGAGTCCGTTTCGACTGACCAGATCAAACGCCTTCGTGAGGTTGATAAAGGCGAGGTAGAGTGGTTTATGCTGCTCGTGACACTTCTCCTGCAGCTGGCGTAGGGAGAAGATCATGTCCACTGTTGAGCGGCCAGCTCTGAAGCCACACTGGGACTCTGGGTAGACGCGGGAAGCAAGGGTCTGCAGGCGGGCAAGAGCAACCCGGGCGAATACTTTGCCGACGACGCTGAGGAGAGAGATGCCCCGGTAGTTGTTGCAGTCGCTGCGGTCTCCTTTGTTCTTGTACATGGTGATAATGTTGGCATCTCTCATATCCTGGGGGATGTAACCCTCCTTCCAGCAGCGACAGAGTAGATGGTGGAGCGGCTGTAGCAGGACTGGTTTCCCGCTCTTTAGGATTTCTGGAGGGATTCCGTCGCTTCCTGGTGCTTTCCCACAAGCGAGGCGGTCGATGGCTTTGCCGAGCTCTGCCGCAGTAGGAGGGGTGTCTAGCTCCTCCATGACTGGTAGGTCTGGGATGGCGTTAAGAGCAGTGTCTGTTACGGTGTTCTTCGTTGCGTACAGCTCGAGGTAGTGCTCAGTCCACCGCCGCATTTGCTGTTCCTGGTCAGTGATGACCTCACCTGTCTTGGACTTAAGGGGGGCGATCTTGGAGGGGATTGGGTCTGTTGCCTTCTTGATACCCTCATACATTCCTCGTGCGTTGCCTATATCGGCGGCTTCCTGAATGCTTCTGCACAGGTTTAGCCAATAGGTGTTGGCACAGTGGCGGGCGGTCTTCTGGACTTTGTTCCTGGCAGCCCGTAGAGCTTGAAGTGTACTGGGAGTGGGCGTGACCTTGTAAGCCAGTAGGGCCTTCCTCTTAGCCTCGATCACGGGTTCCATTTCTTCCCAGTGAGCCTCGTACCAGTCAGCGTTCTTCCGCTCTTTCTTCCCGTAAGCAATAATGGCGGAGTTGTATATGGCGTCGCGGAGACGTGGCCAATTGGATTCGATAATGTCATCTGCCGCCACTCCCTCGCCGAGTGCATCTTCCATCTTGTTGATGAATTGCTGGGTCTTAACTGGGTTGCTGGCACAACTGGTGTTGATGCGTGGGCGACCCTTCATCTTGGAGTGGTGCAACCTCTTCGGCATTATGCGCACCTTGCTTACCATGAGGGCATGGTCCGTGTCGCAGTCTGCACTGTGGTAGCTGCGGGTGAGGAGGGTGCTGCCAATATCCGTTCTTCTGGTGATGACGAGGTCAAGCTGGTGCCAATGACGGGAGCGGGGGTGCCTCCATGACACCTGGTGGATCTCTTTGCACTTGAAGAATGTGTTTGTCATGCACAGGCCATGGTGACACATGGCCTATCAGAGAAGGAAAACTCTGACCCCAAAAAACCTCCGCTGCCTTGCGGCATACCTCTTCAGGGGAAAGGCTAAGGGAGTAACCCCGACAGAAAATCCGGAGCCGGAGTCCCTAAGGCGGTTTGACATTGTAGTCAACACCGGCAACTCCTGCGGCGCACCTGAAGCCAAGCTGTATTGACTTTGTCTTTCCCTTGGACCCTTCAGCTGCGAAGAGAGGGGGGGTCTGCTGCATGGGCAACAGCAGACCCTCCATATCACCCTGCCCAGGCTCTGTAGCTTCAGTTTCACTTGAGAGGTCACTCCAGCGTCATCGCAAGATGTCGACTCAACACGGGAGGAGACAGATACCGGTTATAAGCTCATCCGATTGGCGAAGGAAACAAGCGCCAGGGGTCTCCTCTGACGGTGGGAGAGGTCATCGCACCTCACTGGACAGCTACCGTCTCGCCATGGCTCGCCTGCCCCACTGGGTGCGTGGGGATCAGAGAGGCGCCTCTCGAAAAGTGGGCCACAAAACACCCGCACCAGTTAATTCCAAGCAAACAACAAGAAAGAAGCCTCCGGCTCTTCGCCTCGCTAGCTGGAACATCAGGACCATGTGCCCCGGACTTACTGCAGACCTTCCGTGGATCAAGGGTGCCAGGAAAACCGCTGTCATCGATAGGGAACTGGCACGACTAAACATCGACATTGCGGCTCTACAGGAGACCCGGTTGGCCGACAACGGAACTATCAGAGAAACCAACTACACCTTCTACTGGCAAGGGAAGTCTCCGGACCAACCAAGACAGCACGGTGTTGGGTTCGCTGTGAAGAACACGCTTGTTAACTCCATAGAGCCACCCACAGGAGGCACAGAGAGATTACTTACCCTCCGATTGTCAACAACTTTCGGCCCAGTCAGCATTCTTAGCGCGTATGCCCCAACCCTCTGCGCCACCACCGAAGAGAAAGAACAGTTCTACCATGCACTGGACGAAGCGTTATCCAAGATTCCCAGAAGTAACGCTCTCTATCTCCTTGGAGACTTCAACGCAAGAGTAGGAGCCGACCACATGGCCTGGCCCACCTGCCTTGGAAACTTTGGGAGAGGAAAGATCAATGAGAATGGTCAGCGACTGCTTGAGCTTTTGTGTATTGACACCGAAGACACCAGTGCTTTCTTGTAATTATTATCATTATTATTGGAGAAAGGGGAAGGGAGAGAGAAAGAGAGGGAGAGAAACATCAATCAGTATGCACCCTGGCTGGGCACCTCTTGCCTTTCATGCACGCTGACCAGGGACCTAACCTGCAATGCAGGCATGTGCCCTGACCGGGAATCGAACTAGTGATCTTTTGTTTTGCTAGACAACACTCAACCAACTGAGCCACACCGGTCAAGGCCTATTATTATGATTTTTAATCTTGGGATTGAGACTAGGAGACTGACCTGTTGCCAGAAAGTTTAGTTATGAGAGTGCTTATAAACTCTTCTTGGAGAGATGTAAAACAGAACTTTAAATGTCCATAAAAATCATAGCTTCTCCGCTCACTTTTTTTCTCTACTGGGCTGGTTGGAGAGAAAGGAGAATGAAAAATATCTATCTGCCAGATATTATGCTATTTGTTTTATGTATGAAGTCTCAAATAATTCTCACAATCACCCCCTTGCCCATATTTGACAAAAAAATAACATTTAAGCTCAGAGTAGTTAGGTAACTTAACAAAAATTCACACAGCTGGTAAATTGGCAGTGTCATATCCAAACTCACATCTGCCTAAGGCATGGGCTAGTAACTAGATCCACTGCTCAGAAAAAGAAAAGGATCACTTATTAAACTGGGCAATGAGTCAGCAATAAATGTTTTAATTAGGTGCCCACAAATACTAGAGGCCAATGCAAAGCAAGGAATTATTCATTATAAACCAGGCCAATAGAAGTTAGGGTGCCGTGGGTTTCAGATGTCAGATTAGAAACTAGGCAGGCCTTGGGAGTGTGTAAATGGGTCTGTAACAGGCTAGAGAGGAGAGTATGGGCAGAGAATGAGGGCATATCAGATAAACCTGGAGGACATTACAAAGTGAAATAAGCCAGACATAGAAAGACAAATAATATATTATCTCACTTATATGTTAAACTTAAAAAAAAAAAAATTGAACTCATAGAAGCAGAGAGTATAACAGCGGTTACCAGGGGCTGGGGAGAGGGTGAATAGAAATGGAAAAATTTTGGGCAAAGGATACAAAATTAATAGTTACATAGCATGAATAAGTCTGGAGATCTAATGCGCAGGCATGGTGACTGTACTTAGTAATATTGTATTGAACACTGGAAGTATGCTAGGAGCATAGATTTAGGTGCACTCATTGCATGAAAAAATGGTGACTGTGAGGACATTGTATGTTAGCTAGCTTAATTGTAGTAATCATTTCACTATATATAGAAAATCAACTTCTGGTACACCTTACATAAATTTTTATTTAAAAATTTTTAGACCTGGCTGCTGTGGCTTAGTGGATTGAGCGTCAGTCTGCGAACCAAGTGTCGCTGGTTCGATTCCCAGTCAGGGCACATGACTAGGTTGCACGTCAGGTCCTCAGTTGGAGGTGCAAGTGAGAGGCAACCCCACACAGTAAAAAAAAAAATTTTTTTGTAATTTTTAAATTACTTGATTCAAAAATACTAAAATTAACTGTTAATGAAAAATATGAGTTATATTTAAGGAATTATAAATTTAAATTTTTTAATGCAAAAATGGTATTAATATTTGAAAACTAATATGAATACATTAAATCTGAGCTTCTCAGGAATTTGAAAATCATTGAGGTCATTTTTCTATTTCTTCCTTCACCTCTTTGTTCTCCTGTCTTTCTCTAACATCTCTCACCCTTAAATGATTATACTTTAGAACTGGATTATTTAAATTAATTTTTATCTTTGTTAAATAAAAATTTCTGCTCCCAGCCTTAATTTGTAAAACTAAAGGCAAAATTAAGTTGCCTTTAGCTTCTAAGGCTTTTAATCAAAACTTTTTGTTGTTATTGAATGTTGATATTTAAAGTGTTCAGAAACCAAGCTTTCCCAAGTTTATTATACAGCCTCTCCCCCCTACCCCCTTTCGTTTTTCTCTTTCCAAAGAGAAGGACTAACCTTTGGGGCTGGGGAGGCAGACACAGAGCTGGAGGAGGAAGAGTAAGGGAGAGAAGAGATAACTTTCCACTTTCTTTGTAAGCACCTCACAGCCTACTGTTGATCATTCTACATTATTAATCTCAGGCTGCAGTTCTGCCTCAAGACAATATTTGCTAACCAAATTTCTAAGTAGAAAAAAATATATACTTCATTGATTTTAACTTGGAGACAAATATTTTACTTAGGAAAACAGATCAACATTTATACTGACTTGAAAATGCTGTGACATTTTTGGGAATTACTGGGCTCAGATAGCTTTCTGAAGCCAGGAAACCAAAGAACCTGTCAGATGACATTTTTACTCAAGGGAGAGAAGAGTGTATAGAAGAGAAGCAAATTTGGATTCACAGCTTAATGTCTGGCTTAGATGTTAAATCTCTGGCTGAGAATGTGCTTTCTTGCTCCTGTTTTTTGGTATAGCGCCAGGGGAAGTGTCAGACCACAGATAATCATTGTTAACTTGCAGTGGAAATCAGAGCCATTAAGACAAATAGTAAAAGCCTGTTCCGGGATCATAACATTCTAGAAGGCAAGGAAATAAGATACCTGGCTTACCTTTTTCCCTAGGTCATAGATGGAAAATGTACTGACCAGCTACAGTTTAAGCAAGAATGATGACTTTTCCATGACTTGTCATAGATTTTTAAAAGACAATGTGCTTAGAGAAACAAATTTGCTGTAACTTGGGTAATAGGGAAAACAAAGGCAGAAAGTCCGGGTAGCTCCAATTCATGATGCCACAAAATCATTTTGTTACCCAGCCAGGATTCCCTGGTTCTGATACCTTAAAACTCCAAGGACTGCCTCTGTTGCAGAAAGCAACCCACACGTTTGGGCAGGATACAAACTGAATTCCTTTGTACTTCTATAAAACTCCTTACTTCTCAAACTGTATTTCAGAAGATCTTGCTAAAAGATTTACAAAAGCCGCAGATCCCAAAAGATTATTTTCATCAGAATTTACAACTGAATATCCTGAGTATTAGGTAAGGATGGGTGGAGGGACTTCCTCCAGCAATTGAAAGCATTTCACTTCTTCTATTTTTGTTTCCCATTTAAAATGTTTACAATCTTTTTTCAATGCAGGCTAAGGGGTGAGAATTTGAATTGTTCATTTGACTGGCTGAGTTCCAGCAAGAACTTTTGTTTGCCCCTCCAGGTCCACTCTCCATCCTTCACTTTGCACTGGCCCTGGAGCTTGACCTGAACACCCCACAACCTTTCCAAGCCCTCTGGCTTCTGGCTGGGGTTGAGCAAGGGGGATCCGTGGCAGTAGACTGATGAGAGGGAGAAGAGTGAGTCAGGAAGAATTTCTACTCCCTTGGCTTCTCCCCTGTCCAAGTCCCTTAACCAACAATTATGTGACTTCCTCCTCTGGGACTGGTAACTGCTCTCTTCCCGCATCACATCTAGTTGGGGCCTAGGGTTATCCTTTGTTGTTCCCTTACACCCTTTCCCCATCTTTATAAGTAACCTTTTGTAAATATGCTCACTTAGAAATATCCTGAGGAAGCCATCTGTTTTCTGCTAACCTTTCTGTAAGCTTTATCACAGTCCTCTAAGCACATTCTAAGATACTTACAGAATAAGAAGCAGGGGGCTATGTAGGTGTGCCATGGAATCTAATAAAATGCCCCAACCCTTTGCTGACCCTCATCTGCCAATATCTATTGTGCAGCGCCCCATCTCTGATCCTCTCCCACACCCCTGCTCCCCGCACTGCCAATCTCCACCTCATCTGCCTCCCTCCCTCTATGCCCACTGCCACCTCCATGGTTCAAACCACCACCATCTCCACTGTCTACTTCAGAAGCCCACCCACTATTCCTCTGCACTCACTCTTACTGCATCTTATTCACTTTATAATTGCAATCAAAATACTTTTTCTAAACTATGAATCTTATATAGATAATGGTCACGTAGACAATGCTTGTTAAATATAAGTTAAGTGAGGGAACAAGTAATGTTCCCCTAAGGTTTAAAATTCTTCTACAGCTTCCTAGTGCTGTTAGGCTAAAACCCAAGTCTTACAAGTCATATAAGGCTGAGAAGACCCTACAAGATCTGCCCCCTGCTGACCACATCAGCTTCATTTCACATAACTGCTGCTCATGCCCTGCTCCAGCCACATCGGCCTTCTCTTAGTTCCTGCAGTGAGCTATACTCTTCCTAGCCTCAAAGCCTTCCCAACTGTACCCCTCTCCCTCTTCACTCATCCTTCCAGTCCCAGCTTGATGTCATTTGCTCAAAAAAAATTGTTACTAGACAGCTCTCTCGCCTCCCAGACTGCACCAAGTTGCCTTATTCAGCTCTTTTGTAGTGTGAATCCCAATGACAATAAATTATGTAGATAGTGACTTAATGTCTGGTTAATCTAACATATCTCACTACCCTGCCTCCTACCACCTTGGTCCTGACCATAAGCATCATTTGCCTGGATGACTGAAATAACCTCTTAAATGGTTTCCAGACCTCCACTCTTGCCAGCTCGCCATGTTTGTTCTCCACACAGCTGCTAGAATAATTTTTTAAAAACATAAATGGGTCATGCCACTTCTACTACACTGAGCATAAAACCTAGCTCTGCACCCCTGCCTGCTGGACCTGCTTGATCTGCTGCCTGATCCCTCTCACTGTGTCCATCTCCAAGTACCTCACTCATTCTGGCTCGCCTTTGCTTCCTCCAACCCCCTCTGCCCCTCACTAAAATACCTAGCGTTTTCTCCTCCTTTATGATTTTAAGTTTTTTCCCCTGAAATTTCTAATGCAATTGAATAGTTTATGATGAGTTCATGGGCTACCATGCACACACTACTGGTTTTATTTCCCCAATACCCCATCGCCTATTCTTTTGGTAACTTCTCTCCACTCCCTCTTCCACTCCAATCTGATACTTCCTTCCCACTACCCCAGTGGGCATGAGACCCATGTCTGATCAGTCCAGCCTCCCAGTTTCTGCTGCTTTATTATGGATGTTATTAGAGGCTCTCAACTGGAGATAAAGTAAACCAAATCTTAAGTTAAGCAATACACAAGTAAGAATTTCTTAAATGCTTCAAATCCATTTATTTATTCAACATTTACTGAGTACATCTGTGCTACCTAACTGTTGTTCCAGGAACTAGGGAAATGAGTAGCAATGAACAAAGCAGACATAAATCTTTGCCCTGGATAATTCTTTAACTCAGACAGAATCAACCAAGTGATTGCTAAAATTCCAAGTTCTAAAAAGGGGTACCGAGCAATTGCTGGAACCAGCAAAGACTTCTGTGATCAAATAAGTTTTACCATAGATTTTGTGGATTCTAAAACTAATCTACTCTATAAAGAATATTAAAAATGCAAGATATTAATAAAAAGAGACATTAAAATTCTATTCTTTCAAAGAACCAAATCAGTTTGCTGGTTAGAGATAATATGTAATCAGTTCTGAATCTAAAATGACTCTGGATAGTAGAGACTTGGCACAAGGTCATATTCACATCTTTCTATAGATTTCCAGAACATCAGCACTATGTTAAAAAGAAAAGAGTTAAGAAAAGAAAAAAAAAAGATAAATCCTAAGCCTAGGAACTGAAACTGTAAGAATGTGAGTTTGGCATTGCAGAAAATAGTGGTTAAGCTATTCCATCAGCTTATTTCAGTAAAAGCCTTGTTAGCAATAGTTTAATTCTGCCATTTTTTGTGATTAATTTTGTTTTTATATTATGTTTTATTTAGTGAAGGTGAGCTGAAAATTAACAAAAGAATAAAAAGGAAAATAATCAGCCATATTTCTACCATTCAAAATCATTGCTTCCATTCTTTTTTCATGTTTATACTATTTTAAAAAATATTTCTCTCTCCTGTGTCTCTGTTTCTGTCTCTAATATATTATATAATATATTTTAAAAAGAAGCATATACATATTCAACGTATTTTATTTTAAAGATTGTTTATTTATTAGAGAAAGGGGAAGAGAGGGAGAGAGAAACATCAATTAGTTGCCTCTCACATGCCCCTAACAGAGGACCTGGCCTGCAACCCAGGCATGTGCCCTTGTTACAGAACCCCTGGGCTGCTCCAATTGAAAACAAACCCACGGGCTCTTTAGTTAGGGGCCCGATTGCCCGCCGCCAAAATTATAACTCTCAATACCAGAGTTTAGTGAAAAGAAAAAGAATTGTTTATTTAACAGTTATATAGATTTAGTTATTTGCGGATTTCTATTGTTAAGTCTTATGCTCTTTAAAACACCCACAAACACATATCCTTGCCTCCCCCCCTTCCAAACCAGGCTAGTTTTAGGAAAGTCAGAGAAACCGTTTCCCTACTTTCCAAACACAGTTCAGCTTTACCAGCAGCTGCCAATCATTCAATCTGATTGGGGAGGTCCTTTCTGTGCTGTGGTGCCCTCCATCTCTCAATGCAGAACCACCTGGATTCTCAGCCTCCTTGCAAACTGCCTTCTTCCTGCAAACCGCGCGGATCTCCGCTCCTTCTCAAAACCGCATGGTGAGAGCCTCTTAAAGCAGCCTGGAGACCCCTTCTCCAAGCCACATGGAGAAGGCCCCTTCACCAAGCCAAGTGGAGGGAGCACACGAGAGAGCGAGAGAGCGAGAGCGAGCGCTAGCGCGCGAGTGAGAGCCCGAGTCAGAGCGAGAGTCTCAGAGTGAGAGCACGAGCGAGAGCCAGAGCGCGAGCAAGAGCCCGAGTCTGAGAGTGAGAGTCTCAGAGTGAGAGCACGAGCGAGAGCCAGAGCGCGAGCGAGAGTCTGAGCCAAAATGTCTGCAGCTGCTTATATATCCCTGACTGCGTCATCTGACGCAGTGTGCGTTGCAAACAGTTCTGACCATTCACAGACCCTTACGTAGGCTCTGTGTGCTTTCCATACTGTCCCCTGGTTCAAGACTCCTCCCATCTGCCTGAGGCTTTGGATGCATTAAAGCCATTTGCATAAGAAAGACAGTAGCCACCAGCCTCAGGCATGTGGAAGCATTTGAAAAGCTGCTTACTTCTCCCCATCCCCCAGCGGCAAACTCTGGGGATTTTTGGACTCCCGTGTTTCTGTAACACCCTGACCAGGAATTGAACAGGCAACCTTTAGGTTTGTGGGACAACACCCAACCCACTCAGTCATACCAGTCAGAGCCATACTTAAAATATTTTAAATTAAAATATTAAACAAATGCTAAACTTCCTTTTGAATGTTACCCCTCTTGGTTCCCAGAAGTAACCACTATTTTGAATTTGGTGAGTATTGTTCTCTATAGACATGACCAAAACTAAGTGAGCCAAAATATTTCATGCCCTGGCCAGGCTTTTTTTTTTTAAGTACATTTTATTAATTATGCTGTTACAGTTGTCCCAATTTTTTTCCCTTTGCTTCCCTCTGCCCAGTATCCCACTTCCCTCCAGCAATACCACCCCTCTTAGTTCATGTCCATGGGACATGCATAAAAGTTCTTGGGCTTCACCCTTTCCTATATTATTTTTAACTTCCCCCTGTCTATTTTAGTACCAACCAATTATGCTTCTTAATCCATGTACCACTTCCCCATTTCTCCCCCTTACCCCTCCCAGCTGATAATCCTCCAAATGATCCCCATATCTATGATTCTGTTCCTGTTCTGGTTGTTTGCATAGTTTGTTTTTGTTTGTATTTTTTAGATTCAGTTGTTGATAGTTGTGAGTTTGTTGTCATTTTAGTGTTCATAGTTTTGATCTCCTTTTCCTTAAATAAGTCCCTTTAACATTTCATATAATAGCGACTCAGTGATGATGAACTCCTTTCGCTTTACCTTGTCTGGGAAGCACTTTATCTGCCCTTTCATTCTAAAAGATAGCTTTGATGGATAGAGTAATCTTGGCTGTAGGTTCTTGCTTTTCATCACATTGAACACTTCTTGCCAGTCTCTTCTTGCCTGTAAAAGTTTCTTTTGAAAAATCAGCTGATAGTCTTATAGGCACCCCTTTGTAGGTAACTTTCTGCTTTTCTCTTGCTGCTTTTAATATTCTCTCTTTATCTTGAAGCTTTTGCATTTTAATTATGATGTGTCTTGGTGTGGTCTAGCTTGTTTGGGACTCCGTGCTTCCTGGATTTGTATGTCTATTTCCTTCCTGGCCAGACTTTTTCATAGCTTAGTCAAAGCTAGGACAAATTATAAGCGAAATGAACTAGCATCCACGCCCAGGGATTTTTGGCTTGGAGTTTAGGGGGCAAAATTAGTCTTTGTCTATTGGCAATGCTGTGAGAACATAGCATGGGGAGTTTCTGTTAAGATTAGATGAGTTCTTACTTCCAGCCAAGATGGAGGTGTAGACAGACACGCTGCATCTCCCTCCATGACTAAGAAGGAATACAACCACCTCAAAACTAGAAACAACCAGAAGTTCCAGAAAATCAAGCTGCACGGAAGTCCAACAAACAAAGATATAAAGAAAAAATTCAATTCTAAGAAGCACCAACAAACAATAGGAGTCACAAAAATGGGGAGACAGAGAAACAATCCCCCATCGAAAGGAAAGGTAGAATCCCCGGAAAGAGTGCTAAATGAAATAGAGGGGAGCAAACTATCAGATACGGAATTCAAAACATGGATTATGGGGAAGCTCAATTAACTTAGTGGAAACTGCAAAGAACTCCAGAAAAACTACAGGGAACTCCAGAAAAACTACAAGGAACTTACTGAGAATTACACCAGCATGAAAAAGGACATGGAAGCTATCAATAAGAGCCAGGAGGAAATGAAGAATACGAGTTCTGAATTGAAGAACACAGTAGAAGGAATTAAAAGCAGGCTAGAGGAAGCAGAAGATCGGATCAGCGAGCTGGAGGACAATGTAGACAAAAACTCCCAGACAGTGCAACAAAATGAAAAAAGACTGAACAAGGCTGAAGAGGTTCTAAGACAGCTGCAGGATAACATGAAACGTAATAATATCCGTATCATAGAAATTCCAGAAGGAGAAGAAGAAGAGCAAGGGATAGAAAACCTCTTTGAAAAACTAATGACAGAAAACTTCCCTAACATGAAGAGAGAAAGAATCATGCAAGTCCAGGAAGCACAGAGGGTCCCAATGAAGATGAACCCCAACAGGCCCACTTCAAGACACATCATAATTAAAATGCCAACATTCAAAGACAAAGAGAGAATCCTAAAAGCAGCAAGAGAGAAACAACTAATAACATACAAGGGAGCTCCAATAAGGCTATCATCAGATTTCTCAGCAGAAACACTACAAGCCAGAAGGGAATGGCAAAAAATATTCCAAGCAATGAAAAACAAAGGCCTACAACCAAGAATACTCTACCCAGCAAGACTCTCATTCAAAATGGAAGGTGAAATAAGGAGTTTCCGAGACAAAAGAAGGCTAAAAGAATACATCTCCACCAAACCAGTATTGCAAGAGATGCTAAAGGGTCTGCTTTAAGAAGATGAAGAAACAGAGAGACAGAGAGGAACACGAGTACAAAGGGGGAAAATGACAATGAATAAGTACTGAAAGAAAGAAGGAATTTCTACCATTTGCAACAACATGGTTGGAACTAAAGAGAATTATGCTTGGTGAAATAAGCCAGGCAATAAAAGAAAAATACCTTATGCTATCACCTATTACAGGAAACTAATGAACACCACAAACAAATGAGCAACATTGAATAGAGGTATGTAAACAAGGAATAAACTAACAGTAACAAAGGGGGAGATGGGAGGGAGAGAAGGGGGTAAGAAGGGGAAGGGTCTAGTCAAAGAACATGTATAAATGACCCATAGACATGGACAACTGGGTGGGGTCTGAATGTGGAAGAAGGGGGGGCAGGGTGCAGGGGAGCAAGAGGGGGGAAAAGAGTGGGACAACTGTAATGGAAAAACAAACAAACAGAAAAATTTTTAGTGGGGGGGAAAAATGAAAATATAAAGAATAGAAATGCAAGTTCAGTGAATATTAGAAGAACAAGGATTTTCCTTCACACCATATATTTTTCTCCCTATCTGATCCCTCCAGAGTTTGGCATTCTAAAAGTAAGTAATGACATAAGTTTCTTTGCATAAAACTAATAAGACCAGTTGTTAAAAAAAAAAAAAAACTCATCCAGACAGGTAGGAGGGGTGGAACCAGATGGGGAGAGCACGCGGTGTGGTGGTGGCAGCAGCGGTGGCAGTGGCAGGTCAGCAGAAAGCACAGTTACACGTTTTAAAAAGTCAGGAGGGACACCTAGGGAGTGTCCCCAGCTCCTCACCAGACCACGTAGCACATGGTCCCAGCACCGGGGAAAATCAAGCCTCATTGCTACTGACTGTGAAAACCAGTGGGGTTGGGGTGGAGGCAGAAACTTCCGGTCTCTCAGCAGAGTCCGCTTGTTTTACAGCCCCCCCTGGTCCTAGAACATCCACAGACCCACCCACTCTGGGAACGATGGCCAGGGCAACAGCTAGAGGAGCACCAGTCCCATATCAGAACCAGAAGAAGTGCCTGGAAAAGGGGTGAGTGCTGGGCAATCGACATTGTTCCCTCTCAGATCCCTCCCCCACATACAGCACCACAACATGGTGAAACAGGTCACTCTGTACTGATGAATACCTAAGGCTCCGTCTCTTACAACGTAACAGGAGTGACAGCTCTACCTAAGACACAGAAACAAACAAACACAGGAGCCTGTCAAGATGAGGGGACAGAGAGGTGTGGTTCCAAAGGAGGAACAGATGAAGGTTCCAGTGGGAGAACTAAGTGACGAGGAGATAGCCAACCTAACAGATGCAGAATTCTAAACACTGGTGATAAAGATGCTCATAGGCTTGACAGATATGCTTGAGTATGGTAAATGCATAAAAGAAGAAGTGAAGGCTATGCTCCATGAAATGAAGGAAAATCCACACAAAACCAACGGTGAAAGGAAAGAAACCTGGATTCAAATCAATGATTTGGAACATAAGGAAGAAAAATGGTCAACCAGTACAGAATGAGGAAACAAGAATTGAAAAAAATGAGGAGAGGCTTGGGAACCTCTGGGATAACTTTAAACGTGTCAACATCTGAATCGTGGGGGTGCAAGAAGGAGAAGAGGAAGAGCAAGAAATTGAAAACTTATGTGAAAAAATAATGGAGGAAAACTTCCCAAATTTGGCGAAGGAAATAGACATACATGTCCAGGAACCATGGAGAGTCCTGGGCGAGCTGGACCCAGAGGGGACCACACCAAGATACATCATCATTAAAATGCCAAAGGTAAAAGATAAAGAGAGAATCCTAAAAGCAGCAAGAGAGAAGCGTAGAGTTGCTTACAAAGGGATGTCTATAAGACTATCAGCTGATTTCTCAAAAGATACTTTGCAGGCAAGAAGGGACTGGCAAGCAGTATTCAATGCGATGAAAAGCAAAGACCTACAACCAAAATTACTCTATCCATGAAAGCTATCATTTAGAATGGAAGGGCAGATAAAGTGCTTCCCAGACAAAGTAAAGCTAAAAGAGTTCATCATCACCAAGTCATTATTATATGAAATGTTAAGGGACTAATTTAATAAAAAGAAGATCAAAACTATGAACACTAAAATGACAAACTCACAGCTATCAACAACTGAATCTATAAAATGAAAACAAAATCCAACTAACTAAACCAGAATAGGAACAGAATCATAGGTATGGGGATCATTTGGAGGGTTACCAATGGGGAGGAGGAAGGGGGAGAAATGGGGAAATGGTGCAGGGATTAAGAACCATAATTGGTTGGTACAAAATAGACAGGGGGAAAGGGTGAAGCCAAAGAACTTATATGTATGTCCCATGGACATGAACTAAGGGAAGTGGGATTGCTGGAGGGAGTAGGGGTACTGGGAAGAGGGGAGCAAAGGGGGGAAAAAATTGGAACTACTGTAACAACATAATCAATAAAATATACTTAAAAAATAAAGATGAGTTCTAATGTAAATGTCTCCCCCCCCCCATTGTCTTAAGTTCTAAAATTATGCTTTACCTAACCCCTGCTTCCTAAATAAAATTCCTCTTCAAGGTGCCAGGAGAAAGTACTCTGAGTTGTTACTAGAAGCAATTCACATTGAGATATGGACAATTTAAAAGCTCCCCTATACTGACTATTAGGGAGGCTATGCAAGTGTGAGGACAAGGGGTGTAAAGAAAAATCATGTGTGAAAAATCATTAATTTTGCTTTGAATCTAAGACTGCTCTAAAAAATATAAAGTCCATTTAAAAAAAAAAAAAAAAAAAAAAGCTTCCCTTGAGGTTTGGCCTTAAGAGTGACCACTTTTTATGACCAAGCAATTCTACTCCTGGGTGTATAACCAAGAGAATTGAACAATGATGTCCATGCCAAAACTTGTTCACAAATGTACATAGCAGCATTATTCATGGTAGCCATAAAATAGAAGCAACTCAAATGCCCATCAACTGATGAATGGGTTTTAAAATTTGATATATCCACACATCATAATATTACTTAGACATAAAAAGAATGAAGTATTGATAAATGCTACAACATAAATGAACCTTAAAACATAATACTAATTGAAATATACCAGTCACAGAAGACCACATATTGTATGATTCCATTTAAATGAAATGCCCAGAAATAAGCAAACTCATAGTTGGTCAAAGTAGATTAGGGGCTAAGGAGAGGGGTAAGGTACAGGGACTGCCAACGGGGTCAGGGTTTCTTTTTGGGGTGATAAAACTGTTCTGGAATTAGATAGTAGCAATGGTTATACAAGCTCATAAATATACTAAAAAGCCACTGAATTGTACATATTTGAATGGTGAGTTTTATGGTACGTGAATTATATCTAAATTTCTTTAAAGAGACTGAATTGTTGACTTTTCTTGTAGGATTTAACGGAGAAGGGTATTTTTGAGCAGGGTCGGAGTCTTTAAATTCCTCTCTTCTCTGAGTGAGTGCCCTTACCACACTGTTTAGCAAACTAGAACCGAGAGTACCATGATCTAGACTTCAACACAGGTTATGATGCTTGCATTAGACCTAGGGTTCTCAAAGCACTTACTTTCAAGAGCTAAAATTAAACAGAGCCCATCTTTTTCAATCACAGGAAAGAAGTTGATGGATATATTTTTCTCAATGTTAAGATTTTCTTCTATAATTTACGGAAAAAAATTGGTGACACTTCCGCTTATCTGTTAGTAAGTGCTAGTGTAATGCTTGGTCCACTCAGAAATATGACTCGTTAAGGCAGAATATTGGAAGTACAATAGTAAAGACCTATTGACAAACCCCAGTTTTGATATTATAGGCAGAGCTACCATTAGACAAAATTATGAGGCAGGTGAGTTTTTCTTTAGAGCCTTTCATCTTCCCTTTCTTCCCTTTTCTCTAGGGTCTTGGTGGTCTCTCTCATACACACACTCCATCTCCCTCAAAATCTGAGACCCCTGTCAATTGGTGACTCATCCTTGAAATTAGTTTATTACCCCAATTTAAAACTTCAGTCCATAGAAATAGTCACATACTACCTTGTATTGTAGTTTATTTGTGTGAATGTATGCTTCCCCACTGAAAGGAAAGCCTTTTGTAGGCGGGAACCACAACACCAAGCATAGGGTTTTGTGTATAAGTGTTCAATTAATATTTAATGCAATTGGGCGAAAATGTTTTCTGAGAAACAAATGTAATTATTATTATCTAATTAGTATGAGAAACAAATGCATATATGCTAACATAGATGCAGAACTATAAATAGGACTTCATTTCCACATTACTTTCATCCTAGAGCCAGCAGAGATAGTCTGAGGTTTAAGTGAGCTGATTGATGCACATAGTGCCTAGCAGCCCGAGCAGCTCAATTAACTTGCTTTTCCCTTAGTTCCCTCATGCCGCCCCTCCAGCTGATAATAATTTTGACCTTCAGACTGTAAGGAAAGCCAGCACCTAGAAAAAGTCAAAAGGTTACTTCAGTTCAAACAGCATATCTATTCCTGTAGAATCAGGAATAGATATGCCCTCTCGGCCGCCCTGGCATGGACCTGCTACACAAGCCTTGGACTTGGGAACCTGGGGACGGTTCCACATATTTAGTATGCAGATGATGTACATCAAAGGAGAAGTTGCTTATCAATTTCATTCTTCTCCCCATTTTTGGAATGGGAGGGGCTTTCTCTATCTGAGATGTTAGGACCCCAATATATATCTGTTTTATATACCATACACTCCTTAATGGCTTGTGAACATGTCACAGTCTCAGCCTTAGGTAGGGTGCAATTATCTTTGTGTTGCAAGAGGAAGTTTGAGGTATAAGCTATTTACTACTCTGGGAGCAATTTGTAGGTACTCAGTTTAGTCACACAGAGTCTGCTTAATGATGCTGAATATGGAAGTCTGGATTGTCTATTTCCAAACTGTTATCCAGGTTGGCTAAATGACCCCTGTTACCTCTGGCTTGAATTCCAAGTGTAACTGGTGTTTGGGGTCCAACCTGTATAACTATAGTCAGCTAGACCAGGTTTTCTTCCAACATTGTCAACATTTTTGGCCAGGTAATTCTTTGTTATAGGGGCTGTCCTGTGCATGGTAGGATTTTTAGCAGTACCCATGGCCTCTGCACACCAGATGCCCACAGCATCACCTTCCCCCAACCAGTTGTAAAAACCAAAACTGTCTCCAGATATTTCCAATGTCTCCTGAGGAGCAAAATTGCCTCTGACACAGACCCTGACCTACCTGCTCATTATCCTTCAGGCCAGAAACAGATGTTTCTAAAATCCTCTTACCTCCAGATTCCCCAGCCTAAGTCACATGTTCTTTCACTGAGGCTTAGCTTTGACTCTTTTTTCCTTATCTGCCTGGCAATTGCTAATCTCCTGGTTGCTTGAGCTCCTTGATCTCATTTCCTGCTGACCTGGGGATAACCTCATTGTTCTACTGTTTCTGCCCATGAACTTCTGGGCCAACAAAAATAATGCATACCCCAATATTTGGAATATTTATTCAGTAAACTTTATTACTCTATATTTTGCTCTGGTGACATGCTAGAATATGTTAGAGATTTTAACATTTATTGGTTAGAATTTGTTCAGTTGCAAGTGACTTGAAAAAGAAGTTTATCTCACCTAAAAGTTCAGAGTGAGGCAGGATGGTGATTTTGCTCCACGATGTTGCTCTGCCAGGCCTGGCCTCTCTTCTAAGATCACTTCATTGTCCAAGATAGCTGCTCACTTCTGGTCACCGATCCACCAGCCAGCCAGCAGAAAGAAGAAAGGAACAGAGAGGAAAGCTAAATTAAGGAAGGTTCCTGGAGGCTGCTGTATAACACTTATGCTTACATATCATTTGTCTGAAATTAGTTACCAGGCCATACCTATCTGAGGAAATGTGGTTTTTCTTCTAAGTGGCCATGTGACCCACTAAAAACTGGAGGGTGTAGTACCTTAACTACTGGAGGATGACTGGAAGCCTCTGCTGCTGGAAGGTAAAAGGACACTTGAAACACACACCTGCCCTCAGGATGCTTCAGTCCATAGCAGTATAAACAACTACTGCTAGTTTAACTTGACTAAAATAACTTTTTAACTAAAGGGAAAGATATGATTACAATACAGATAAAATTATAAGGACCATAATCTAAATACTACCTAACCAAATGTAGATAAGAACATATGTTGATATTTGCGCAACTGTGACTTCCCATAATTTTTTAGATCTTGAAATCTTATTCTATAACAGATTTGAGTTTATTTTTGGAAACATTCACATCTTAGGGAATGAACACAGGAAACTCAATTACCAGAATTTGAAATGTTGCAAATAATAATTATGAGTCACTTGGTAGGTTCCTTTTCTGTCATCTAGTAGTGGGTGTCAAATTAACCACTGCTTTATTTTTAGCTGTGTAATATGTCGCTCAGTACGCATGCCCTGGCAGATTGCACTGGCTGAAATATGAAAAAGATCTGCAGTGTCAGTAGGGTTGCCAAGTCTTCGTCAAAGATTGTCTCCAACTGATAATTTGTTTTTTTGGTACAAATTGGCATGCAATCTTCCAATGCCAAAAGTCATGATGATCAAGGAGAGTTAGAAATTAGACGCTCTTGCTCTTCCAGTTTCTGCATTTCTATAGCTCTTTGCCATAGGGAACTCTATCCCAAAACAGTGCTGTTCTGTAGGTCTTTATGGAGTGTTGGCCCAATCTCAAGGCCTTGCCATATATTATAGTCGACATGAGGGAGAAGAGTTTAGTTCTGAAGTCTCTGAGTAGGAAGCAGGCAGCCTAAATACATATAAGCAGATTTGCTTTGACTTTATTTAGGAAACTTACATGGAAAAGAGTCAAGAGAAACTTGACCTCCTTTTGCTACATTCATAAAATCAAAGCTTGGTATCCTCCAATTCTGATTCCAGTTTCTGGAATTGTTTAGGTCGTCGGCAGCCGTCCGTCTCGAGAGACGATGGTGTAGCTTCTTAAGAGTCTATCTGCACCGCCGAGAATGGTTGTGCAGTCCGACTCGGGAGTGACACGGTATCTGTCTCCTCCCATGTTGAATCGACATCTTGCGATGACGCTGGAGTGTCCTCTCCAGTGAAGCTGAAGCTACAGAGCCTGGGCAGGGTGATATGGAGGGTCTGCTGTTGCCCATGCAGCAGACCCCCCCTCTCTTCGCAGCTGAAGGATCCAAGGGAAAGACGGAGTCAATACAGCTTGGCTTCAGGTGCGCCGCAGGAGTTGCCGGTGTTGACTACAACGTCAAACCGCCTTAGGGACTCCGGCTCCGGATTTTCTGTCGGGGTTTACTCCCTTAGCCTTTCCCCTGAAGAGGTATGCCGCAAGGCAGCGGAGGTTTTTTGGAGTCAGAGTTTTCCTTCTCTGATGTGCCCTGACTGGAAGATCGAACCAGCGACACTTAGCTCGCAGGCCGACACTCAATCCACTGAGCCAAACCAGCCAGGGCCGAATTGTTTAGGTAAATACAGAATTTTAGAGGTGAAGAAGAAAACGAGGTGCTCTTGAAGTCTGATCCCTGGATAAGATAGAGGAGGTGGTCATGCCATGAGATGCAGCAACTGGTAATGAGATGGCTTTTTTCTTTTTAAGATTTGGGGCCTGGAAAAGATGAGCTGAGGTGAGGAAGGGCTGAAAGTGGCAGCTACAGGAGACTGTAAAGCACAGTCTTTCTATACACATGTAAGACAGTGTCCCTTCAGTCACTCCCACACACTTAAGTAGCAGTCACCATCAGTAGTATCAGCTTCCAGCAGGAAGAATGATGGAATCCTTTCATATATTTTCATGTATGTGTCTTTCACACACACACACAAGTCCATTTCTTTCAGGGAAAAATATGTGTAAAGTACATAGTATTGCCTGGCACATGGTAGTAGATGCTAAATAAGTGAAAGCCATTGTCATTGTTATTATCCAAGTGAAAAAGCACCACAAAACCTCTTCCTCCTGACCTGCAAATACAACACCAAGGTTAGGTATACAGATTAGAAAATATATACTTTTTATCCAGACCTGGAGCAGTATCCCTCACCTTCCTACAATACTTGTTGGCAGGTTCATTTTTATCTACCATTGTCCTTCTTCCTTCTCACCCTCAGATGTCTACTTTCTTTTTCAAGGCCCAAGACAAATCCCAGCTTTTCCCAAACCTTATCACATTCTTCAATGGGTGCCCACAGCACTTTGATTATACATGTAATATAGTTGTTATCATGCTGTAATTTATTTATGGGCTACCAACTCCAATGATAGTAAAATTTTCCAGGGTAAGGATGACTTCTTCTCTATCTCTGCATATTCAGTTATTAAAGCATTGCCTGACTGGGTATACTGTACATCCATTGAATGGATATTATTCATAGACAAAAAGAAATGAGCTATTAAACCATGAAAAGACATGGAAGAATCTTAAATGCATATTTCTAAGCAAAATAAGCCAGTCTAAAATGGTTACATACTGTATGACTTCAATTTATGACACTCTGGAAAAGGCAAAATTATAGAGACAATAAAAACAGTGGTTGCCAGGGTTTCAGGGTGCAGGGGTAGAAAGGTGAAGTATAGTTGACACTTAAAGAGATGAAAACTATTCTGTATAATACTTTAATGATACATGACATTGTGCATTTATCAAAACCTATAGAACTGTATAATACAGAGAGTGAACCTTAATATATGAAAATTAAAATTAAAATTAAATTATTTCAGAGGTCAGAGAATTCCAGGAAGAAAAAGCAGACCACGACAAAAATATCTAACTGTATGAAAAATGTATGAAACAACCTCACTGAAGGTTGTAGGGGGAAAAGGTATTGATCTTAAGCAAAACTGAAAATGAGTGGAATGTGTAAGACTGACTCAAGGCAAAAGAAATTGCATAGAACTCTAGTTTATAAAGTTGTCTCTTGGAGATTTGGGTTAACAATTACAATACTGCTATTCATATGCACTAGAACTGAATGATTGAGTAAATGGATGGTGGATAGTGGAAGCTGAGTCTCTCACTGTTAGAGTGAGGATTTACAGGAAGGTGAGGAGTCTAGAATGATCCATGACATGATGAATTAGAGTTGGAGACAACAGTAAGAACTCTTGTTCAGCTCTATATGGATATATGGTTACATGTAGAAATATTTATAGATGTGTACAGTAGCCCTTCTCTATATCGCGGTTCATTTATTGTGGCCTCACTGTATTGCAGGATATTGCGGTACTGTATACGTATGTTGTTAAAGCTACGTAGGTTTAAGAGTGTAGAATATGTTTAAGAACATAAGTAGTGTTTATAAAAGTGTGGAAAAGGTTAATAAGGGACTGGGAATGGTTTATAAGTTTGTGGGAAGGGTTTATAAAGCCTTAAAATATATATAAATACTAAAATAAATGTAAGGTTCCTACTTTGAAGATTTTCATCTATCGTGGGGTGGGGGGGTTGGTCTAGAATGTAATACCCGTGATAAATGAGGGAATACTGTATATATACCGATTAGTATACACCCATATATTTCTGGGTATATGCTTTTAGGACCTCTGTTAACTCAGAAGTCCTAAAAGAAATGTCATCCTTAGCATGAACACACTAGTATCCAGATCTTGATTCTTAATATCATTCTTCAATAAAAAGAACTAGGAATTTTTGGAGAAATGGCTGATTCCAGGACTAAGGCAGAAAATAGGTGAGCCTGGATCATCTTGTAGTGACAGAAAGTTAAAATGTGATTAAAAAATTATATTGATGGTTATATGACAAAGAAAAAGGTGGAACAATTGGGCAAAAATAATAGAAATAAAAGTAATATTTGATAATGACCCAAAATATAAAAATAAATATCTACAAGTCAATACCTATTTAACTGAGTGGTTGAACAAATTAGTAAATGGAAAAGAGGAGACAGATTGTCCATGCAGAACAATTTCAAATAATTTATATAGATACTCTTCCTCAAGGAGAGAAAGCATAACATAAATCCCTACTCTCTAAGTGTGAGCTCTATATAGTGACTTCCCTCCAAAGATTATGGAAAGGGGGAAAAATAGAATAACTTTACATTAAAGAAACCTGATAAAAACTACATCAGCCAAGTAATTAAGATCAACATCGACAGTCATAAATGATAATAATATATGACCAAAATGGCACGTTGCTTCTGGAACTTTCCTCCCCCAAACCCATAATCCCAATTTAATCATAAGGAAAACATCAGATTCCAATTGAGGAACATCCCACAAATACTTGCTCAGTACTCCTCAAAACTGTCAAAATCTCATTCAAAACAAGTCTGAAAAACTGTCAGTCAAGAGGCACCTAGGAGACATGAACACTAAGTATAATGTGGCATCCTGGATGAGATCCTGAATAGCAGAAAGACGTTGGGTAAAATCTAGGGAAATCACAATAGCACATCAATATTTGTTCATAGACTGTAACAAATGTACCATACTAATGTAAGATGGCAATAATAGGAGAAACTGGGTGTTAGGTATATGAGAATTCTATGTACCATCCTCTCAATTTTTCTGTAAATCTAAAACTCTTCTAAAAAATAAAGTCACACCTGACTGAAGAATATATACAGATGAAAAGATACTTCACATCATATATTATCAGGGAAATGCAAATTAAAACAACAGTGAAATAACACATACCTATTAGAATGGCCAAAATCCAGTACATTGACAACCCCAAATGCTGACAAGGATATAGAACAATAAGAATTCTCATTTGTTGCTGGTGAGAATATAAAATGATACAGCCACTTTGGAAGACAGTTGAAGATTTCTTACAAAACGAAACATACTCTTATATGATCCAACAATCACAGTCCTTGGTATTTACTCAAAGGAGTTAAAACCTATGTCCACACAAGCACACACACACACAGGTGTTTATAGCAGCTTTATTCATAATTGACAAAACTTGGAAGCAACCATAATGTTGTTAAATAGGTGAATGGATAAATAAACTGTGGTGCATCCAGACAATGAAATATATTATTTGGTGCTAAAAAGAAATGAGCTATCTAGCCATGGAAAAATATGAAAGAACCTTAAATGCATATTACTAAATGAAAGAAGCCAATCTTAAAAGGCTATATACTATATTATTTCAACTCTATGATGTTCCAGGAAGGACAAAACTATGGAGGCAATCAAAAGATCAGTGGTTGCCAGGGGTGTGGGGGAGTGAGGAAATGAATAGGTGGAGCACAGGGGATTTTTAGGGCAGTGATAATACTTTGTATGATACTGTAATAATGGATACATGTCATTACATATTTGTCCAAACTCATAGAGTGTACACCACCAAGAGTAAAACATATATAAACTATGGATTTGGGATAATAATGATGTGTCAAGGGGCTCATTAGTGAGAACAAATGTTCTATCTAGTGGGAGATGTTGATAATGGGGGAGGCTATGCATGTGCAGGGACAGGAGGTATATGGGAAATCCCTGGGCCTTCCTGTCAGTTTACTGTGAACTTAAAAGGGCTCTTAAAAGCACGTTTTTTTGTTTGTTTTCCTTTTAGAGAGAGGGGAAGAGAAAGAGAAAGAGGAAGAGAAACATTGATGTGAGAGATAAATATTGATTGGTTACATCTCACATGCATCCGGACCAGGGACGGAACCCACAACCCAGGCATGTGCCCTGACCAGGAATGGAATCAATGACCTTTCACTTTGCAGAACGATGCCCAGCCAACTGAGCCACACCAGTCAAGGCTAAAAGAAAAATCTTAATAAGATAAGTATTATCACTCTAGCCAGAGATGGCTATCAACTATAAAATAAAATAAAATAAAATAAGAAAATAATCTATTTTTAAAATCTCCTCACACATCATTATTTATTATTAAATAACCTTACACCCAGAGAAGGTAAAAAAAATTCCCATTAACAGAAATGTAAAAAAGGTAAAGAATGACATTTATAGTGATTTGTTATAATTTATTTTGTTTTCATTTTTTTTTGAATACCAAGCATTTTTTAAAATATGTTTTATTGACTATGCTGTTACAGTTGTCCCAATTTCTTTTCCCTCTGTTCCTCTCCACCCAGTGGCCCCCCCTCCCTCCAGCTGTCCCCCCCTTTTAGTCCATATCCATTGGTTGTGCATATAGTTATTCTCAACCTCTTCCTATCTACTCCATTCCTTCCTACTATGCTTCTTAATTCCTGTACCATTTCCCTCCCTTTCTCCCTTCCCCCTCCCTGCTGACTTCCCCCCAATATGTTCCCCATACCTATAGTTCTTTTTCCACTCTCATTGCATATTTAGTTTGCCTTTGTTTTGATTCCCTAGCTTCTGTTGTTGGTTGTTGTGATACAGTTTTCATTTTAATGTTCATAGTTTTGATCCTCTTTCTCCTAAACAAGTCCCTTTAACATCTCATATAATAGTGGTTTGGATCTAATGAACTCCTTCAGTTTTACTTTGTCCTGGAAGCATTTTCCCTGCCCTTAAATTCTGAATGACAGCTTTGCTGGATAGAGTATTCATGGCTGTAGATTTTTGATTTTCATTACTTTGAATATTTCTTGCCAGTCTCTTCTTGCCTGTAGGGTCTCCTTTGAGAAATCAGCTGATAGTCTAATTGGGACCCCTTTGTACATGATTCTTTTCTTCTCTCTTGCTGCTTTTAAGATTCTCTCTTTATCTTTAACTTTTGACAATTTGATTATAATGTGTCTTAGAGTGTTTCTCCCTGGGTCCAGTTTTTCTGGAACTCTCTGTGCTTCCTGGACCTGTAAGTCTATTTCCTTCCCCAAGTTCGGGAAGTTTTTTCACGTAATTTTTCAATTTCTAGTTTTTCTTCTTCGCCCTCTGGCAATCCTATTATTCAAATGTTCGATCGCTTATAGCTGTCCCAGAGCATTCTGATCCTTTCCTCACTTTCCTTACTTTTCGTTTCCTCTTTCTGCATTGGTTGCCTGTTCCTTCTCTATGTTCCGGTTTGTCGATTTGATCTCTGGATTTTATTTCCTCACTACTTCTCGTATGTGTTTTTGTTCATTTCAATATGAGTAGCTTTCACTTTTTTCCTGTCTTGTTCCAAATCTTTTGTTAATTCTGTAAGCCACCTTATAACAATAGCTCTGAACTGAGCCTCAGAAAGGTTTTCTATTTGTTCATCTGTCAGGTTCCTCATCTGCTGCCTGGTGAGCTGCATCACTGGGATTTCAATCATTGTCTGCTTCATTCTGACAGACTTGTGTTTAGCTTTTCTTCCTGGGCAGGCTGTGGGGGGCAGAGTTCCGTGCACTCATCACTACCTGGCGGCCGGCGGCAATCCATTTTCGCCGCACTGTGGCACTTTGTGTGGGGGTGGGGGTCCAAAATGGATTCCTGCTGTTACTCTCCGCTGAAAGACCAGGATCCTTTCCCCCGCCCTCTGGGCCTCACCATCCGAGGCAATTGGGGGGCTGCCTTCCCCAGCATTGGGGTCGCGAGCTGCTGGGAGTCGACTGCAGCCGGGATTGCTCCCCTGGTGTTTCTTGCTGTCCCGCCGCTATGCCTGCTGCTACCACAGACAGGACCGCCATTTTTCACCCCTCCTACCCATCCGGATGAGCACCGCTGGTTTATAACTTCATACGATGGGCTTCCATGTAGTTTTATTTTCTGGAATTTCTGGTTATCTTTTGTTTTGAGGTAGTTGTATTCCTTTTTAGTTGTAGAGGGAGACTGAGCATGTCAGTCTAAGTCTCCATCTTGGCCGGAAGTCTGAATACCAGGCATTTTTTATTTTTTTGCGCCTTTTTTTCTCTATTACCATTTAGTCACCTTATACCCCTCTCCTTCTGGCAATCACCACACTGTTGTCCATGCCAATGAGTCCTTTTTCCTTTTCCCTCAATCCCTCCCCCACCACTTTCCACCACCTTAGCTGTTACCCTGTTCTTCATCTATGAGTCTGTCTGTGTTTTGCTTATTAGTTCAGTTTGCTCATTAGAGTCCACATACATGTACGAATGAAATCACATAGTATATGTCTTACTCTGACTGGCTTATTTCTCTTAGCATAATGTTCTCTAGGTACATCCATACTGTCACAAGGGGTAAAAGTTTCTTTTTTATGATCGAGTAATATTCCATTGCATAAATGTCCCATAGTTGTTTTATCCACTCATCTACTGATGTACACTTGGGCTGCTCCCATATCTTGGCAATTGTATATAATACTGCAATGAAAATAGGGGTGCTTATGTTCTTTCAAATCAATATGGTTGTTTTTTGTTCCTTTGGATATATTCCCAGAAGTGGGATCGCTGAGTGAAAAGGCAGATCCGTTTTTAATTTTTTTATGTATCTCCAAACTGTTTTCCATAGTGGCGGCACCAGTCTGCATTCCCACCAACAGTGCAAAAGGGTTCCCTTTTCTCCACATCCTCTCCAGCATTGTTGTGTTATCATTTATTTAGCAAACATTTATATTATGCTTACTATGTGAATGACACTCTTATAATTACTCTGTAATAACAGTTCTGTTAATTATCATAATAATGTCATGAAGAGGATGCTATTTTATTCCCATTCCCATTTTACAGACAGGGAACTGAGATATGGAAGGATTAATTGGCATTTGTCCACATCCAAACAACCTGTAAGGTGCAAAGCTGGTGTTTGGATTGAGGCAGTCTAGCTCCAGAGATTGTGTGTTAGCCACTGTAGTATGTGGTCTCTATTATTCAAAGAAAACTTTGAAAAGTAGTTTTGAATTACAGTCTTCTCCGTTGTTTTTGTCATTAAAGTTTGCAGAATAGTAAATGTGGGCGGACAATACTATTATGACTGGCCACTAGGGGGCATTAAAACTCTTGCAAACCTGTCAAATGACTAGTATCAAGGAATAAGGACAAAGTTTCTGATTTTGCGTTGCTTTTAACCTGCTTCCATTTGCTAACCCAAGAATAAACAGAAAATCATACTAATAAGATTAGTACATTCACCGTCAAAAATTATATTAAAGAAGGAAAAATAAAATTGAAAACAAGAGAAAGACTACCTGTGAGAGCACATCAGAATAGCTATTTAAGAGAGAATAGAGATGTGGGTTAGTTTGTTTTTAGATGAGGGATTACCCATTTGTTACAGTATAGCTATAGGTACAGAGAACCTCGGTTAGTACTGTGTACATTCAGTTTTTCTAGATGCTGGTCTGTCATTTTTAATGCTAGAATATTTTTATTTTAATCATTTTGAATAAAAATAATTCCAAACTGCACACACACATACAAAAAGATTAGTAAAGAGATGTTTAAATCTCACAGTTTTCACTTGTGTTTTTTTTTTCTTTATTATCCATATCCTACAAATTTTCCATACTGTACAATTTAACACTTCATTGTATTTGTCTCATGCCCACAACTAAGATGCTAGCTCCTTGTCAGTAGGGAACAGGCTTATATTGTACTTTTTTTTTTTTTTAATCATATAACACCTGGCACCGTGCTAGGTACTTTAAAAACACTTGCGCCTGGTTGCTATGGCTCAGTGGATTGAGCATCGGCCTGCGAGCCAAGTGTCGCTGGTTTGATTCCCAGTCAGGGCACATGACTAGGTTGCACGTCAGGTCCCCAGTTGGGGGCACAAGTGAGAGGCAACCACACAGTAATGTTTCTCTCCCTCTCTTTTTCCTTTCCCCTCTCTCTAAAAATAAATAAATAAACAAAAAAACAAATTTTAAAAAAAAGAAACACTTGCTCACCAGTTGAGGACATATATACCTTAATTTACATAATAGATGTGTTCTTAAGGTTAGTATAAGCCAACTTTAATATTCAGTAGGGAAGCTAGATACTTAAAGGAATCCAGTAGTAAATCTCTTTAAATTAAGTCAAGAAGCATTCTGTATATAATTTAGCCTAGTTTAAATCTATTTTTATATGTAGTTTGACTTAAAGCAGAAAGCACCTGGGTATCACTGGTTGAAAAAAAATCCTTTTCTGTATATTTTGCAAGGATTTAAAAAGGCTTACTTATATTCTGCCCTTTTATTGCTGCAGTTGATGGCAACGAACTGGAGGACAAGAGAGGCTGAATGGTCAGCTGGTCAAGATGCTGCCCCAGGAGGAAAGGGCCTGCCCTACATCGCTCACTAGCTGGGCAAACCACTTGAACTTTCTGAGGCTCAGTGTCCTCATCCATAAAACAATGAAGTTGAACAAGATGAGCTCTTAAAATCAACATTGAATGTACTAGGTAAGGGGGAAGGTAGACAGAAATGTCTGCACAGACTCTCCCACCAGACTGGGTCACTCACAGCTCTTGTGTTCTTTACCTTAGATGCCATTGACACAGGAAGAATGTGTAATGATATAGTCATTGTCCACAAAGTATGTAAATTTCCTTGATCCTCCCCGGTCATCCCGGACTCTGTAAATTTAAAGGGAGGTAACATCCTTGAGTTCTAATTTCAAAAAGGGTGTTAAGGGACTAGTAGGACACCTGGCAGTGAACATTTCTTTTTACTTCTATCCAAAATTAACTTAGAGAAAACACTAAGATGTTATTTTTTCTAATAAATAATTACAAACATTATAAAAGTATAAGGTTATTCAGGTATTTCATTTTCTACCAAGAGACACTATGATCTATCACATAGGTAAAGATGTTTGGGAACCATTAGGAAAGGGTTTATGAGCTGTATATTGATTTAGTCCACTGAGAACAATTAAGCATTTAAATGAGAGCACTGTGTAAATTTAACAGCTGGTAAGTGTTGTCAATTGCGAGCTAAAGACCACCTGCTTGGCAGAATCTGCATACAAACTGAAGAAAATAGATTGTATAGTAGAGAGTAGAATTTGGATTTGATAATTTGGACCATAAATTCAGGTTATACATACAGCTGGATTATCTTTAATATTGACTAGAAGTACAGCATCTCCTCTAGGAAGGCATGACTGGACAAAGATTTGTTAGGCTATTTAAAATGTGCTTCAATTACAATTTAATTACTCTCACAGCTAATAGCTTGGGATTGTTTCAAGAGAATCTGACCTTGAAATCTGATGTCTATTTATCTTATAATCATTTTTTTTTTTTTTTTGGTGCTAAAAAAGAATAGTTGTAATAAAGACCTAGAAGCTTCTATTTATACACATGGTATTTATAAACTTTATTAAAACATTTTTACCATGTTCCCAGGATCCTCCCTTAGAATTTGCTGAGGGGGGAAAGAGGGAGTTCCTGAGACATTGGTTTTCCAGCCTTCTCTCATTGAGCAACTTCTCAGTTAAGTATAACTTTAAGTCCTCTGTAATAAAGTATTGATAATTGTTGAAGGGCAAGAGATCAGGGGATTTGGATTTGTACTTGGTCTGACCTGCACTTATTCCTCCTCTTTTTCATATCCAAACCAGTTCATCCTAGATCTGTAGCACTCTTAATTTTTTTAAGGTAACAGGTTTGGTAATTTCTGATAAATCCCAGAAGGAAGCCCACCTTGTTCTATTAATTTTAAAAGGGAAACTTTTAAAAGGTTTGAAGAATATTTTAGGGCTGCTATTGTTTTTTGGTTCCTTTCTTAACCTTCTTAATTTTGCCTTAGAAAAGACGAGATCCTAAAACACATGCCGAGTTCTGTATGCATTCATAAGCTTATGCAACAAATATGTATTGAGTGCTCACCATGTGCCAGGCAGAAGTTAATGACACAAAGATGAGTAAGACCATTTCTGGCCCTCGAGGAACCCCATGGTCAAGTAGGAGAGACAGAAACTTAGAAATAATCACAACATAATAATCATAGCCTTAAGATTTGAAATACTTATTAATGTCAGGCACTTTACTAGATGATTTACATATGATTCACATTTAATCTGACCATCCTTAATAGGTAGGTGTACATCTCTCCATTTGCAGATGAGGCGACCAAAGCTTAAAGAGCTACTGTGCCATTTCCTCACTCTCCTCGGTACATTTAATTTCTCTGTCTAAAATTTTCTGTTCACCTTCATCTAATTCCTGTTTGTCCTTCAAAAAACCTTCTTGTGCTGGCCAGCATGGCTTAATTTGTTGGGCGTCATCCCACAAAGTGAAAGGTCACTGGTTCAATTCCTGGTCAGGGTATGTGCCTGGGTTGCCTGCCAATCCCCATTTGGGGTGTGTGCAAGAGGCAACCAATCAATGTTTCTCTCACACATCAATGTTTGTCTCCCTCTCTTTCTACTTTCTCTCTCTCTAAAAATAAATAAAACATTTTTTAATATGTTCTTTGACCTAGAGAAGAGTCAGTGCTTTGTCTAGTGTTTCCTGTACATCTCTAGCAGTGCACATGTCTCTCTAAATTTTTACTATTTGTCTGAATCCTCAACTAAATTGCATTAGGACTGATTTTCTTCCAGAGTGAACAGCTTTGTTATCTTTGTATTCCTGGAACATGGCTCAGTGTATTTTGTATAATTCATACTCAATAAAAGCTATTGGTTGAGTGAAGCATGGCAGAGCCAGGATCTGACCATATGGCTGCCCGGCTCTAATACCCTAGCTGTTTCACTCTGCTATTTTGCTGCAATTGTAGAAACAAAATGTATTCAAAATATGGGAGCAGAGAGGAGAGAAAGTCATGGTAGGGTTCACAGAGAAGGTGATATTTAAGCTGGGTTTTGAAGGCTGTGTAATAATTTTTTTTGACACTTTAATAATTTATTTCAAAAATCCAGCAGAATGTACTAAGCCAAAACTTAGAATTTAGTTATAGCTTGACTCGGCTGTGTAATAATTTGAAAGGAGCAAAATCATCTCAGCTGGAGAAACAGTTCACAAATGGCATGATAGAGCAAGGTGCATTTGACCCATGAGGAGTGGTGAGTGATTCCATATTGGTAAAGCATGGGCTGAAGACGGAGAGTGATAGTGGATGGAAAAGGAAAGCTAGGGCACACTAGAATGAGAGGGACCTTGTGTGCCATTCTAAGTAACAAATTTAGGCGCTGATAATTTTTAAACAGAGAAGGTCCCAGAGGGGAGATAGAGTCCAAATACTTGGACTTAAGACTTAATTTTGTCACTTACTGTGTGGTCTTAGGGATTCCCATGTCTCGGTTTCCTAACTGAAGATTATAACACCCTACCAACCACCTCACAGAGTTGTGATGAGATTCAATTAAGCTACGTAACCTAAAGTGTTTGGTAAGTGGTAAAATTAACTGCTATAGGCATACCTTGTTTTATCATGCTTCACAGATGTTTTATTTTTTACAAATTAAAGGCAAGACCCTCTGCCAGGAAGAAGATTATGACTGACTTTATTGCAATACTTGCTTTGTTGTGGTGATCTGGAACCAAACCCACAGTACCTTCAAGGTATGTCTGTATAAATGTTAGTTATTATTAATTTAGCATGTAAATTAGTTTGTTAAGGCTGTCATAACCAATACCACAGACTGGGGGGCTTAAACGACAGAAATTTATTTTCTCACAGTTCTGGATGCCAGAAGTCCCAGATCAAGGTGTTGGCAGGGTTGATTTTTTTTCTGAAGTCTCTCTTCTTGGATTGTATGTGGCTGTCTTCCCCCTGTGTCTTCACACAGGCTTTTCTCTGTGAGTGTCTGCACTCTAGTCTCTTTTTACAAGGACACCAGTTACATTGGGTTAGCATCACCCTAATGACCTCATTTTACTTTAATTACCTTTTTAAAGGCCTTATCTCCAGTGCAGTCACATTCCGAGGTATTAAGGGTTAGAATTTTAACATATGAATTTTGCAGGTGACACAATTCAGCTCATAATAGCATATATAAAAGAAAAATTATAACAATTTCACCATGACTATTCAGGTAATGCCAAATGGAAAATGGAAAATCCATCATTTTCTGACCACACCACTCAAACAAGAAATGGAGTGTTGGACACATTCCCACACCTTCTTCCCTATTAAATGAATCCCCTGGTCAGAGTCTATGTTGAGTAGGATTTCATATGTACCTAAAGGTAGTACTGGCTGTAGCTCTGCAAGCAGGAAAGGCAATCATACCTGGAATTGGTATCCATCCCCTCCAAGGGTGTATCACTGGCCCTTCCAGGATGAAAGGGACCTTTAAACTGATCTCCTTAAGGAATAGTTCCATAAGAGGACCCCAGTGTTGGTCTATGTTGCTGACAGTTTGGACAGTCAGAGTCAGCCATAGCTAGACTGGCCATGTGAAGTAAAAGTCCATAATTTGGGTCAATACATAGCCTTTATTCCTGCCATGATGGCCAGTCCGTTTGTGTGCACAACATGCCTGTTCCAGGGTTGACAATGGCAAAGGCTGGCTAACATCAACTAGCTGAGAAGTCTTGCCTACTTTGTTCAGCACTTCTGTGGTGAATGCTGCTGGCCACCATTAACACATGATACACAAATCTCCACCCTCAGTGCCTACTCTCTATGTGCTTTCACATATCTGTGTTCCTTGTCTACAATCTTCCAGTACTTTTCTTTCATGTCTCTGAAAGATGGTCAGGCTATTGGCCACTGTCAGGAGTCTGTATATATTCTTGCCTCAGACTATTTCCCCTTCCACACCACTGCACAGCAGGCAGAGTGACTTACCTGGTTGGTGACTTCAGAAGAAGATGAGCATTCTCCTTCCTGCTTCTCTGCCTGTGAGTGTGTGGGCCAGTCTGTCCAGTTCTACTGCTAAACTACATCCTCTGTATTAGGCTTTGTCAGTAGTTAAGGTGATATTTTGATCTCCAGCTGTCTGACCCCTACATCTTCCTCTTAATTAGTCCCAAGCTCCAGAAATGTTCCTGATTTTGGGACTGAAACTCAGACAGAAAGTATCAAATTTGGGGCTTCCACAAGCAAAAGGACAGTGCTTCCCTACTCTTTAGTTTTCCCACAGATGCCGGCAATAGCCTGGGCCCATGGAATTATAGAGTATTTGATGCTGTGGTGGACATAGGAGCTGAAGCAGCTTTAAAGAACATAATCCCTCGACAGAGAGTTCTGAGTGACAACCAGGTCTGGACGGCACAGAGGGTGGTGCAGTCTGGTTGCTTCATCTTTTGGTCCTCTGTAGGGCTTTGCTCCTAAGGCCTGATGTAATGAGAGCCAAAGCCAGGCTCCTGCAGCAGCTCCAATTCCCTGAACTCATAGTTCATTTGGACTGTACCATGGAGAGAACTTTGGAAGTAACAGAGTGAAAACACTTTAATTCTCTTTGGAAACACACACATATATATATTTTTAAATCCTCACCTGAGGATATATTTACTGATTTCTTTAATTATATTTTTTAGAGAGAGAGAGATCTGAGACACACCAATCAGTTGCCTCTCAAATGCTCCCCTACCGGGTATCAAATCCACAATCTGAGTATGCGCCCTGATGGTGAATCAAACCCTCAGTCTTTTGGTGTTATGGGACAATACTCCAACCAACTGAGCAGCCTGGTCAGGGCGTATTTTCTTTCTTCTTTTTTCTTTTCTTTCTTTCCTTTCCTTTCCTTTCCTTTTCTTTTCTTTCTTTCTTTCTTTCTTTCTCTCTCCCTCTCTCTCTCTCTCTCTCTCTCTCTCTTCATTTTGTTCTCTCTCTCTCTTTCTTTTTCTTTATTTTGATGCTGTGATTTTGTTTCAATTAATGGAACTTACAATTAAGAAACAAAACATGTTTTTAATATACCAATAGCATAACCTAATCTATTGCACTTTTCAAAAAGTATATTAAATTATAAAGTTGTTTTTAAAGGGTATAGGTTAAAGTACTTTTTAAAAGTCATTTTTTTAAATGTATTGATTTTACCCCACCCTAACAGGCATGAAACTAATGCACCAGCCCCCGCGCACAGGTGCCCATGGCCCCATCCCAACAGACACACAACAAAGAGAGCAATCAGTCTGCCTTGGACTTTCCCGCCCCAGTGCACAACGGGTCAATCTGTCCCTGGCCTGCGCGAGGGAGTCCACTCACCCCTGGCTGAGGCCAAAGGATGGTGAAGTGAACTAGAGGCACTTTGTAATAAGTTTTGGGCACTGGCTTTCGAGAAAGAGCTGGGAGAGCAGTAGACTAGGTCGCAGAACAGAATCATCCCCAGTGCTATGGGAGAAATCACTTAAGCAGACTGCTCCCTTCCAAGTGGCATCAGCTGGAGGCAGCAGCTCAACAAATGTATACAAGAAGGTCACACCATAAAGGCAGAAAATAAAATCAGATCAATCTAAGAAGCAGAAACAAGACCAGTACCCAAAATGGGGAAGTGAAATAACAACCGACCAAACAGAAACAACACCACACCAAAATGAAAGGAGGAATTCCCAGAAGGAGGGATAGATGAAATAGAAGCAAGCAAACTATCAGACATGGAATTCAAAACAATAGTAATGAGGAAGCTCAATGAACTCGACAAACTCAAAGAAAACTACAATGAACTTCAGGGTAACTACAAAGAACTCCAGGGAAGCTACAAGGAACTTACTGAGAACTATACCAGCATAACAAAGGACATAGAAACTATCAATAAGAACCAGGAAGAAATGAAGAATGCAATTTCTGAACTGAAGAGCACAGTAGAATCAATCAAAAGCAGGCTAAATGAAGCAGAGGATCAGATCAGTGAGTTAGAGGACAACATAGAAAAAAATTCCCGAAAAATGCAACAAAATGAAAAAAGATATAAAAAGAATGAGGAGGGTTTACAAGAACAACAGAACAACATGAAACGAAACAATATCCATATCATAGAGATAAAAGAAGGAGAAGAAGAGGAGCATGGGATAGAAAACCAGATTGAAAAATTAATGACAGAAAATGTTCCTAACTTGAAAAGAAAAAAAGTCATGCAAGTCCAGAAAGCACAGAGGATCCCAATGAAGGTAACCCAAAAGGCCCATTCCAAGGCACATCATAATTAGAATGGCAACATTCAAAGACAAAGAGAGAATCCTAAAGTCAGCAAGAAAAAAGAAACAAATAACATACAAGAGAGCTCCGACAAGACTATCAAATGATTTCTCAACAGAAACACTACAAGCCAGAAGGGAATGGCAAAAAATATTCCAACCAATGAAAAACAAATGCCTACAACCAAGACTACTCTACCCAGCAAGGGTTTCTTTCAAAATGGAAGGTGAAATAAGGAGCTTCCCAGACAAAGGAAGACTAAAAAAATACATCTCCACCAAACCAGCATTGCAAGAGATGCTAAAGGGAATGCTTTAAGAAAAAGGAGAGAGAGAGGGAGAGTAGCACAGGTATAAAGGGGAAAAAAATAAATGCCTGTCAATAATAACCTGAAATGTAAATGGATTAAATGCTCCAATCAAAAGACATAGGGTAGCAGAATAGATACGAAAACATGACCCACATATATGCTGTCTACAAGAGACACACCTCAAAACAAAAGATTTACACAGACTGAAAGCGAAGGAATGGAAAAACATATTCCAAGCAAATGGACATAAAAAAAAAAAGCTGGGGTAGCAATACTTATATGAGACAAAACAGATTTCACAGCAAAGGCCATAAAAAGACAAAGAAGGACATTTTATAATACTTAAGAGAACAATCCATCAAGAAGGTATAACCCTGGTAAACATATATGCACCCAGCATAGGTGCACCCAAATATATAAGGTAAATCTTGGAAGACTACAAGAAGGATATCAACAGCAACACACTCATAGTAGGGGACTTTAACACTCCATTGTCAACAATTGACAGATCTTCGAAGCAAAGAGCACCAAGGATATTAAGGCATTGAACAACACTCTAGATCGAATGGACTTAATTGATATATAGAGAACATTTAACTCCAAATAAGTAAAATATACATCCTTTTCGAGTGCACATAGAACATTTTCAAAGATAGAGCATATGGTAGGATACAAAACAAGCTACAACAAATTCAAAAAAATTAAAATTATATCAAACATCTTCTCAGATCACAATGCCTTGAAACGAAAAATCAACCTCAAGGAAAAAACTCAAAGACATTCAAACTCATGCAGAATAAATAACATGCTATTAAATAATAAATGGGTTAACAATGACATCAAGGAAGAAATCAAGAAGTTTCTGGGAACAAATGATAATGAACACACAACAGCCCAAAACCTATGGGACACAGCAAAAGTAGTTCTGTGAGGAAAGTTCATAGCAATACAGTCCTACCTGAAAAGGATAGAAGAATCTCAAACAAAAAATCTAACCCTACAGCTACAAGAACTAGAACAAAACAACAAACAAAGCCCAGAAAAGTAGAAGGAAGGAAATCATCAAGATCAGAGCAGAATTAAATGACATAGAGACTAAACAAACAATTCAAAGGGTCAACAGAAGAAGGAGCTGGCTCTTTGAAAAGATAAACAAAATTGAGGAGCTTTTAGCCAGGCTCATGAAAAAAAGAGAGGACCCAAATAAACAAAATCAGAAACAAAAGAGGAGAAATCACAACCTATATCACAGAAATACAAAAGGTTGTAAGAAATTACCACAAACAACTATATGCCAAGAAACTTGACAATCTAGATGAAATGGGCAAATTTCTAGAAACATGTAATCTTCCAAAACTGAATCAAGGAGAAGCACAAAGCTTGAACAGACTGGTAACAAAGAGTGAGATTGAAATAGTAATAAAAAAAACTCTTGGCATACAAAAGCCCTGGACTAGATGGCTTCACAGGTGAATTTTACAAAATATTTAGGGAAGAACTAATGCCTACCCTTCTCAAACTATTCCAAAAAAATCCAAGAAGAGAGAAGACTCCCAAACTCTTTTCTATGAAGCCAGTATTACCCTAATTCCAAAACCAGGTCAAGACACAACAAAGAAAGAAAACTACAGGCAAATATCACTGATGAACATAGATGCTAAAATACTCAAAAAATATTGTCAATCCAGATACAGCAACATATTACAAAGATTGTACATCATAATCAAGTGGGATTCACCCCAGGGATGCAAGGATGATTTAATATTCACAAATCAATAAATGTAATACCCCACATAAACAAAATGAAAGACAAAAACCACATGATCATACCAATAGATGCTGAAAAGGCATTTGATAAAGTACAACACCCATTTATGATGAAGAAACTCAGCAAACTGGGAATAGAGGGAGCATACCTCAACATAATAAAGGTCATATATGAGAAACCCGAAACCAACCTCATACTCAATGGACAAAAACTGAAAGCATTCCCCCTGAGATCAGGAAAAAGACAAGGATGTCCACTCTCTCCACTCCTATTCAACATAGTCTTGGAAGTTCTAGCCACAGCAATCAGACAAGAAAAAGAAATAAAAGGCATCCAAATTGGAAAAAAAGAAGCAAAACTGTCATTATTTGCAGATGACATGATAGTGTACACAGAAAATCCTATAGACTCCATGAAAAAACTACTTGATCTAATAAGTAAATTTGGCAAAATAGTAGGGTACAAAGTCAATATTCAGAAATCAAAGGTGTTTCTGTACACTGACAATAAAATATCAGAGATAGAAACTAGAAAAGAAGCTCCCATTTACTATAGCAACAAGAAAAATAAAGTACCTAGGAATAAATTTACCCAAAGAGATAAAAGACCTGTACTCGGAAAACTACATAACACTGATGAAAGAAATTAAGGGAGATACAACTAAATGCAAGCATATACCATGTTCATGGATGGAAAGAATCAACATCATTAAAATGTCCATACTACCCAAAGCAATTTATAGATTCAATGCAATCCCTATTAAGATACTAGCGACATATTCCACAGACATAGAAACAATGCTTCAAAAATTTATATGGAACCAAAAAAGACCCTTAATTGCCACAGCAATCTTGAGACAGAAGAACGCAATAAGAGGAATCACAATCCCTGACATCAAACTATACTACAAGGCCACTGTAATCAAAACAGCCTGGTACTGGCATAAGAGCAGACATATAGATCAATGAAACAGAATAGAGAGCCCAGAAATAAACCCAGGTCTCTATGGTCAACTAATATTCAACAAAGGAACATAAAATGGAATGAGAAGAGCCTCTTCAACAAATGGTGCTGGGAGAACTGGACAGGGACATGCAAGAAAATGAAACTAGACCACCAACTTACACCATACACCAGAATAAACTCAAGGTGGATCCAAGACGGAAATGTAAGCTGTGACACCATAAAAGTCCTAGAGGAAAACATAGGCAGGAAAATTTCAGTTATCCCATGTAACAATATTTTCACTAATACATCTCCTAAGGCAAGGGAAATAAAGGAAAAAATAAATAAATGGGACTACGTCAAACTAAAGAGTTTCTGCTCAGCAAAAGGAAACATCAGCAAGATGAAAAGGGAACCAACTGTATGGGAAAACATATCTGCCAATGATACCTCAGACAAGAGATTGATCTCTAAAATATATAAAGAACTTACACGTCTCAACACAAAGAAGACAGACAGCCCAATTAAAAAATGAGCAAAGGAACTGAACAAATACTTCTCCAAGGAGGACACACAGAGGGTCCACAGGCATATGAAAGAATGCTCAACATCACTAGCCATCAGAGAGATGCAAATAAAGACCACAATGAGATACCACTTTACACCAGTCAGAATGGCCATCATCAACAAATCAACAAACAACAAGTGCTGGTGAGGATGTGGAGAAATGGGAACCCTATTGCACTGTTGGTGGGAATGCAGACTGGTGCAGCCACTATGGAAAACAGTATGGAATTTCCTTAAAAAACTAAAAATGGAACTGCATTTTGAACCAGCGATTCCACTGCTAGGGTTATACCCGAAGAATCCTGAAACACCAATTCAAAAGAACCTATGCACCCCTATATTCATAGCAGTGCTATTTACAATAGCCAAGTGCTGGAAACAGCCTAAGTGCCCATCTGTAGATGAGTGGATTTAATAACTGTGGTACATTTACACAATGGAATACTATGTAGCAACTATGTCGCTATTTGCAACAACATGGCTTAGTGAAATAAGCCAGGCAATGAAAGAAAAATATCATATAATATCACCTGATACAGGAGACTAATGAACAACACAAACAAATGAACAAAATTGAACAAGGAACAGAGTCACAGTTATCAGGGAGAAGGGGGGAGGGACAGAAGGGGTATAAGTAGGGGAAAGATTTAGTAAAGGAACTAGTATAAATAACCCATGGACATGGACAATGGGGTGGGCGTTGACTGGGAGAAGGGGTAGGCTGATGGGGGGTCGCAATGAGGGAAAAAGTGGCACTATTGTAATAGAAAAACAATTAAAATAAAATTTAAAGAAAGATAATTGGTAGGTACAAAGTAGACAGGGAGAAGTTAAGAATAATATAGGAACGGGTGAAGCCAAAGAACTTATATGCACGACCCATGGACATGAACTAAGAGGGGTGGGATTGCTGGAGGGAAGGGGGTTACTGAGCATAGGGGAGCAAAGGGGAAAGAAATTGGGACAACTGTAACAGCATAATCAATTTTTAAAAAATGTATTGATTTTAATGAGAGGAAATGGAAGAGAGAGAAACATCAATTTGTGGTTCCACTTATTTATGTATTCATTGGTTGATTCTTATATGTGCCCTAACCTGTGATTGAACCCACAATCTTGGCATATTGGGAGGACAGTCTAACCAACTGAGCTACTTGGCTACGGCAACCACCTATTTTTCTTTATATGCATTTTTGTTGATGGTTGCAGAAAGATTCTTTCCATGCATTGAATTCTATAGAAATATTAATTACCTACTGCATTTGAGGTGTTTACTGTGAATGAGTGTGTGTGTGTGTGTGTGTGTGTGTGTGTGTGTGTGTGTGTGCTGTGAAAGAAAAAAATAAACTGTTCCCACGTTTCTTACAAGTATTCCGTTACTGACTACATGCCAGTATGGAATAAGCAACCTTTTTCTTTTCAAAGCAATGTTGAAATACTTTAGTTCAAACTAGTGAATTATTAGGAAAGAAGAAGTTCACATATAAGTGTGGGAACTAGAGCACTTAATTTTACCTCAAAAGATAAAAAGTCTTGTGTTTTTCTAAATAAAAGAAAGAATACATCTGTTCACCCAGTTTTTACATTACTAACAGTTGTCCCACGTCTGTCTTTCTGGTGGCCACACCTGGGGTATCACAAAACTGAAAACAGATGTGTGGGCTCCTAGAAAGCAGAAGTAACTGTCAGATTCCATCAGAGAAGCAATGACAACATCATAGAGTGAAGCCTGTGTTCAACCACAAGGTGCCAAATTTGATCAAGTGTTGATGCCAACAGAGAGAAGTCACAGATGAGTAGCTGGGAAAGGAAGAGAGGCAGGAGGAAAGAGATAAAGGTAAGAGATGGGAAAGGCAGATGTATATCAGTTCAGTGTGACTGGCTGAATGGTGCATTTGGGGTTTAGGCTGCTTTGAGTGAGCCCAATGCCACTTTTATTCCTCTCACCTCTCTGCACTGCCCAGTGTTTGACACCTGTAACATGCACACTTTCATAGAAGGCCAAATAACATGGCAGTTAAAAGACTGGGCTTTGGAGTCAGGAAACCTGGTGTCATTATTTATCACTGTATAATCATTAATTAACTTAGTAACTCTGACTTTTAGTTTCTTTATCTGTGAAATGAAACTAATAAGGGGTTCTTTCTCATAGAAAGCTGTGGTGATGATTATATGAGATAATAGATTTTGGAGTTCTAAGCACAATGCCTGGCACATAGTCCCAATAAAAGTTAGCTTGTATTATTAACCTGGGTCAATAGTGCTCTAACTGAGCTCTGGAAAGACCTACAGTTATGTGAAAGTGTCTTTGTTTACTCTCCTACCTTCACCAAAGCCATTCCATTTTTATCTATTGCATATATTTCTCCTCTGTGAAGATTTTCCTTGAGAGAAGTTTTGCTTTAAAAAAAAAAAACCTTTCAAAATCATGATCTAAATCATTGATATAAAACTTGACTTGGGCAAGTCCAAGAACTTTCTCAGGACACTTTTCTAGAAAATTCTCTCCAGACTAGTAGGGAATAGCCTTTGGGTACAACAACCCATCAGCTATGAAGACACTTGTAATGCCATGTGTGTGCCTATACTTTAACATCTTATCCGTAAGGAAACAATGGGAAATTTTTGTCACTTGCCCTGATCTAATTAGGAAACATTGCAATCAAGGCATTTCCTGAATCTATTAGTTGGGTTGATAAAGAAAAAAAAATATTTCTCTTTGGCATCATTGTTTCCAATGCAGCTTCCCAGGTCACAGGTGATCGATGCAGGCAATGATCATTTATAAGTTCTTAGATTAGCAACATATATTTACTTCTTTTAGATAAACAATCTTTTAGATAAAGCTTGGATTAATGTCATCCATGATAAAATTGTTCACTGGATACGGAGTTCAATACCTTGGGAATTCACTTGAGTCAAATAAAGGGAAGGGGGTGGGTAAGAGTAGAAAAAGCTTTGATTTCTACAATTTTACATCCAGGAAATGTAATTGAGATAGAAGATTTTTTTAAATTTCACTTTGACATTAGTTATATAGTCAAACAGTTAAATGGTTTTCTTTAAGAAGTAAGGCTAGATGCATCATCATTTTAAAAGGTAAGCTTGGTGCATCTTTTCGTGCACTGAGTGTTCTTTAATGTAGAAGGTCCCAGGTGGCCTCTCAGATTGTTCTATGCTTGAACAATGCCATGAAAATTGGTCTGGGATTGTATTTCCCAGGTCTCCACCTCCTCTTACCAAACTAGTATATTATCCATCTGCACAGGGATAAAATTTACACTTGCATCGTGCAGTTGCTAAAGAGTATGCATTGTTTTGATAGAAGGGCTTGTGACACAAGAAGGCGACAAAAATGAATTTTATAACCTTGGAAGGGCAGGGCTGTGGGAAAAATAAATTCATTATCTATATTTGACAATGAAAAAAGCAAGTTTTTTAAAAAGTAGAAATGTTTTTAATGATACATAGAGAAATTTTAGAAATCTTAATCTAGAAACTAAAATCTTTGCTTATTTGAGTATATTTGGTGAGAGGACAAGATGTATTGACAATCAAACACAATTTATGTGTACACTATAAATACAATGTTCTGGGAATTAAATCTTCAAGGCCCTGAAATATGATGTTACTAAAATAAAAATCAAATGTAATTACATCATTTAAAAATTTTTTGTTACTATGAGGCCCTATATGAAACCCTGTATTCATTACATAGTACTGGGTTAAAAAGAGAACTGTCATCTAACAACTTTTTCTTGCTAACAGAATAATGGATGGTAGAATTTACTGCAGTCAATAACATGTAGCCGTTCATCACCCCAGCTTAAACTGCTTTTCTTCAAAAATGTAGAAGGAGATTAGAATGAGATTCTCTCGTCTCCTTCTACATTCAGTAAGTATTTTTAATCTCCTATTACTGTAATAGTTATAAAGTAACAGAAGTGGTCTATGCTTTAGCTTCATGAACCCTCATGAAAGTATTTTTCTGATTAAATAGTAAATAGTATAAATAACTTATTATTTGATTATTTCTCTTAAGCAATCTGTATAGATTACCTTTATTTATTAAGGTAATTAAATTAGCTGTAGATAAAAAAGCTATTTAAAATTTATTGTTGAGCATTTGCAATTGTAATTTACAAACTACCTTTTGACTCATTTATTTGGAGAGAGGATTGGGAGACTGGTGAGCTTTTATCTCAGATCTCTCCTGGTTTGTCTGATGCAGATCCAGACCAGATGCGGGCCCCAGTGAACCACAACCATGCGCAACCATGCTCCTTGCAAGACCCAACTGTTCAATCTTGCCCCCATTCCCTCAGTCAACAACAGTCCCTCTTGGGGGACATCCAGGTGATTATGGAATGTGTTTTCACTGAATCTGGAATTGCTGAGCAAAATGTAATTCATTCTTCTAAATTTTTTAGGTCAAGACAGTATAAAGGAAAGATGAAAACATCCAATGAAAGCCTGAAAACCTAAAGAATAAAACATCATTTCCTCACAGTCACTCAGTCAGATAAAAGATTAGAGTTTGCAATTTCATGTCCTCAGATGTATTGCTTATCTGAAGACACATCTAAAATAATTTAGAAATCAAATATTTCAATCAATATTGGCTTTATGGACATGCAACCTGTGCAATCACACAGGGCCCACCCTCAAAATTGTCCCGCAGATGGTTTATACCCTGCTGTCTTCATTTAGAAATTCTTAAACATGTTACCTTTGAAAGTATATGAGTATTTTGTAAGTGAAGCCTGATGGGACAATAAAGCCTGCACACAAGCAGAGGGAATATAAACTCCCCCACCCCCCTTTTTTTTTTTTTACTGCCAAATTTTCATTAATTCTCTAGATTTGTCCCAGAAGCATAGAACTCCAGTGCGGATCCACAATGCCTGAGACTTCAGTAAGACTCAAAGCAAGTACAAGATAAGCCTGTTGTGTCCAAAGCGAAGTGGGTCCCTAATAGCCCTGAGAGGGCATATTTTTCATTCAAACCAGAATTTGCTTTGAAAGCAGAAAGCAAGCCATGACATCCTAAAAATACAAATGACTAAGGAACCCTATCATAGCCTTTCTCACTTATGTCACTTCCTTATATTAGTCAATCACTTACTCTGAATATGATGACATAAAGGAAAGCAAAAGATAGCAGTCCACAGTTCTTTTCCTTTCAGTTCTATCTTACTCATCAGTAAGCTGGAGTTAGTGCTTGTAGAATGTATGCATCTCAAGAAATGAAATAAAAAACAGTTGACTTCATTTTGTACAGTTTTTCCACTATCCTTCCAAGAATAAAGTCCATGAGCTACAATACAGTGGCAGGCAAAAGTAGATTTACAGTTGTGAGTATGTGACACACAGAGTTTATTCTTTTGTTGTTATTTATTAATTATTGTATTATTTATTTATATTACCCCTGTAAGCCTACTTTTGCCCACCCTATATAGGAATTGGGTAATTTTGGTAATTCTGCATGAGTTAAATGCTCTTACATTTGCATTTAAAACTGACATTGCATAATACAAAGATGAACATTAAAATTTCTGCTAATAATTTAAATGTAGTTTTTTCTTTATTTAGAACAACATTAAATACCCAGTAAAAAACATCAGGTTCAGGAGACAATGAAAGAAAGAAGAAAACTTTATATTTTAGTACCTTTTTAAAAAATAGCTTTATTAAGATATAGCTCACATAGCATACCCTTCTTCCATTAGAAATGTACATTCAATTGTTTTTAGTATATTCACAGATAGGTACAACCATCACCACAGTCAATTTTATAACATTTTCATCACCTCAAAAAACTAAGCCTCCTCTTACCACTGCAGGCCCCTCTGTCCTGTCCAGTCCTAGGCAACCACTAATCTGCTTTTCATCTCTATAGAGCTCCCTGTTATGGATGTTTCATAGGAATGGAATCATGTAGATGTGGTTTTTTGTGTGTGACTGGCTTCTTTTACTTAGCATACTGCTTTCAAGGTTCATTCATGTTGTAGCATGTATCAGTACTTCATTCCTTTTTGTGATTGAATAATATTCCGTTGTATGAAATACCACTTTTTTTTTTTTTTAATCTATGGATTAGTTGACATTTGAATTGTTTCCATTTTTTGGCTACTCTGAATAATGTTCATATAAACATTACATTTTAGTACTTTTTATGGTAGTCTTTTCCTGAGTTTTGAACAAGGGGAATCTATATTTTTATTTTCTTTTTCCTCACTCAGTTTGTATATTGTGTTCCTAGCCCTGGTTTCAGGTCATTTAATTCAAGAAATACATGTTAGATGTGTTTTCCTTAAGGTATTATAGTTGACAGTTTCTGCCCTTAAGTGGTCTATAGTATGATAAGCAGGTATAATATAAATCAAATGTATGCCATATTTGCATCATCAAGTTCAATAAAATTATAATATTTATGTGTACTCAACACAAAAACACTTCAAGACATAGAGTATAGTTAGACCTGGACAGGGAGTTCTCCATGGAAGAGTGTGCTCCAACTTCTGGGATCAGCGTTGGTGAATTTCATATGAATAATGACTCCCTGAGTGCTGATCAACAGAGTGCCTTTTCCCTCAAATGAGCAGGAAACAGCAGACATGCTGATAAGAACCTGGGAAACCTGGCCTCTGAAGCTTCCTGGTGCCTCTGTCTACTGAAGATAGGGCAGAACGGATTTAATTTTTGGTAAAAGCCATTATAGTGACTTTATTTGATTTTATCTTTCTGTTGTGACTAATGTTTGCCATGAAAATAAATGAATGTTGACTGGTGAATAGTTTAAATGTAAAGAAGACTAGGACATTTGTCTGAATCAAACAGCAGCTCTACAACTTAAGAGTCAAAACAAGCCTGAAGGCTGATTTAATGCTTCAGAATTGAATAGAATGGGCGGAAAGAAGGTCTCCAGGACACCTTGGGATATCATTCCCTGTTGTTATAGAGGTGGGAAAGGAAAAAATCTTATGAGAAAAAATATATAACAAAAAATACACATTGGGGTTTTAAAATATTCTTTTAAGGGTATATATAGACTAACTAATGGCAAAGCATGGGCAAAAAAAAAAATGCTGTTTAAAAAATAGAAGAATAAAAGAAATGTCCATCTAATTGTTGACGCATCACTTATTTATATTGTAAGCCTGCTCTACAATAGAAAACAAGGAGGAGACATAGTCCTTTCTTTTCAAGGAGCACACACTAAAAGGAAGAAACAAGTTAATCAATATCTAAATAAATCCATGTGAATGAGTGAAACATGGAAATGTGAACAAAGTGAAGCACAGGAGAAACTTTCAATTCTGGTACTAATGAGACTAACAGCTAGAACACTGGTCTTTGAAGGATGAGGAGGAGCTCACCATGTCAACAAGGAAAGGAAGTTCATTCCACCACGGCAGAAGACCCAGGGCTAGGGAAGAACTTGTTCTGTTTGGGAAATGTGGCTGGACTAGTGGGCTAGAAAATGGAGGCGCAGGAGAGGAGGGTTCTGATAGACCTTAGGCTCAGGGCTCAGGAATATTGCCTTTGTCCTGTGGTATGAGTGGTGTTTGATAAGAGGAATGATGTAAGATGCATATTTTGTACAGATAAATCAGGGCTGCAGAAAGGGAGAATCATTGAAGGGATAAGAAGAAAATGAAGGTTCATAGATTACTTAGGTGACACAGGAAGAAATGATGTAAGTTGTGTTAGGGTTGTAGCAATAGGAAGGGAAAGCAAGAAAGATCTGAGAGGCATTTCAAGATAGAATAAAAATGATTTAGTGGTTAGCTGAGTGGAAGTCAAATGCAAGATGAAAGCTATATTGTAGGGCCTACCTAAAATTTCTCACTCATAAGAAGTTTATAATCAATCTAAGAAAGTCAGACACTTACACATGTACCCACAATTTAGCAAACAAACAATAGCCTAAATATTAAACAACATGAGCAAGAGTCATTTATTATGACTGGTACATGATAGACAATCTTTGATGAATGAATGAGTGGTACAATTAACAAATGCTGTGAGAGTTCAGAGGAATACAATGTTAGACCATTCAGCACAGTGTTTATGAGTACAGGCTTTGGAATCAGTCCTTTTTCAAATCCCCATACCACTTAGCAGGAGGGAGAACTTGAACAAGTTATTTAATCTTTTTTTTAAATCATTTTTTATTTTTTAATTATAGTCAACATACAATCTTATATTACTTTCAGGTATAAAACTCAGTGATTAGACATTATATAACTTACTAAGTGATCATCCTGATGCATCTCGTACCCATGTGACACCATACATAGTTATTAGAATAGTTATTAGAATATTGTTGACTGTATCCCCTTTTGTTGTATGATACTTTACATCCCCATGATTATTCTTTTTTTTAATATCTTTTTCTATTGTTCTATTACAGTTGTCACAATTTTTCCCCCATTGTTCTCCACTGCCCCAACCCACAACCCCACAGTCAATTCCCACCCTGTTGTTCATGTCCATGGGTCATTTATACTAGTTCCTTGACTAGGCTCTTCCCCTTCTTTCCCTCATTCTCCTCCTCCCCCTTCCCTTCTGGGCACTGTCAGTCTGTTCCTTGTTTTTGGGACATAAGTGGGATTTCTTGTAGGGGCCCACCCTGCATGGTTTTGGGAATTGTAGCCTGGCCACCAGCTAGCTCCTCCCCCGCCCCGCCCCCCAGCCTGGGAGGCCTATAATTTTTGACTGGAAGACCTGGAAGGCTGGAGACAGGCATGACCTGAAAGCCCATTCAGGGGGTTTCCATGGGAATTGGATTTAAAGAATGAATATTCTGCCTTGAAGCTTGCTGTGTTTTTCTCATCTCTTAAGTTAGCAATAGACCCTGTGTAACATCAAGTACCCAGAAGGTGTATGCACTTGATGTCCATACAGTGCCAGGATGCCTAATAGACTGTGACCCAGAATGCTCACTGTGTTCCTTACATTGTTATTAGTACCAGTGATTGTTAACAGTAATCCAAGCATTTGAAAATGATTGGTGATTTGTGTATCCTGACTCTGTATCCCCTGGATACCCTTCTCAATAAAAGGAGCTTGGAAGGCTTAATTGGGGCTATTCTCCCCTAGAGAGATCAGCTACCTTTCCTCCTCCCAGACAAAATACAATGTTTGGGTTACTTATTTGTCTCTCATCCATGATCCTGGGACCATACTGCTGGACAGTGAGTTTCCACTGAGCAAAGGGAGTTGGGGGCGGCTCGCCTCAATTTCTGAGTGAAATACACATGTAATTTTGCTAGATACTGCCAATTTCCCTACCATTAACACTTGTGCATTTTGCATTGCTACAAGGAATATATAAAAGTGTACACTTCTCAACACCTTCACGAAAAGTGTTGTCAAACTTTTTAATTCTCACCAGTCTTACAGGTGAGAGATCATATCTCACTGTAGTTTTTTTAAATCCTCACCCAAGAACATTTTATTTGATTTGAGGGAGGAAGGAAGCGAGAGAGAGAGGGGGGGTGGGGAGAGAGAGATCAGTTGGTTGCCTCCCATACATGCCCTGACTGGGGATAAAACCTGCAACCTTTGGTGTTTGGGATGGTGCTCCAACCAATTGAACCACTCAGCCAGGGCTCACTGTAGTTTTGACTTGCATTGTTCTTTTTAGGAGTGAGATGGTGTGCAATCTCTTTGCACGTGGTTAAGAGATATTTGCATTTTTTGGGGGGGTGACCTGTCTATATCTCTAATTCAGTTTTATACTTTACAATTTTTTTTATATACTAGGGATATTAATCCCTTCTCTATAACAGATGATGCAGAATTTTTCCCAGTTTGGAACTTTTCTTTTCATTTTGTTCATTCTGTTTTTTATCATGTAATTTAAATATTTATGAAATCAAATTTGTTAATCTTTTTTCTTTTTGCTTCTGGGGAGGAAAGTTTTCTCTATTCCCAGGTTGTAGAGAAATTCACTAATTTCTTCCTTATACAATAAAGACTCTAATCCCATTAGGATTTATCCTGGTATATGGTATAAGAAATGAGTTCAATTATATCTTTTTCCATATAATTATCTACTTGTTCCATCATTGTTTATTTAAAAACCCACATTTTACTCACTAATTCATAGTGCTGTCTTTATCAATTACTGAATTTCCTTATACATAATTGCTTAGTTCTTGACTTTCTATTGTATTCTCTTTATCCATCTGCTTATTTATGTGCCAGTACCACTTGGTTTTAATTATGGGGACTTTGTAAAATGTTCTTTTTTCTGTTATGGTTAGCCCTATCTCTCAATGCTTTTCATTTTTAGATTTTTCAAGTTATTCTTATTATTCCATATATACACTATAATCAATGTCTAGTTCCAGTTTTTAAAAAATCTAGATATTTTTATTGGAATTGAATTAAATTTATTCAGTAACTTAGAGTGAATTGACATTTTTTATGATGCTGAGTTTTTGTATCTGAAAACATGATATACCTTTCTATTTGTTCAAGTTTATTTCTGTATCTTTCAATAGTATTTTATGGTTTATATAACTTTTGGACATTTCTTGTTCACACTTAGGTATTTTCTTTTTTAAATTTTTCCTTTGTAAAGAGATCTTCTATTATAGCTTCTAAGTGTTTTTGTTTATATACAAAAAAGCTAGTAATTTTTGTATGCTAATTTTATGACCTGATGTTTTATCAATTTCTTTTATTATCTGTAGTAATTTTTCTATTGGAGAATAACATGTTTAAACTTGTCATATTAAAATGAACACATGGTTCTGCCATTGAGAAATGGAAAGAAAATTGTCTTTAATTCACTATTCTGTATCAGTGAGTACTGAACCTCCTTTATTTTTCAGGCTATTTCCATTTGGGAGCCAACCAGAACAGGGTTAGGAGAGGAAGGAAGAGACGAGAGCCATTTATCTGGTTTGAGTCCACACTGGTAGATTCTGGAGATTTTCACACCTTTTTTATCCTTGATGCTCCCCATGTGGACCTCAGCTTCCAAAACTCTAGTGGTAAACTCTAATGAGAAGTTGACTCAAGCCCTTTGACTGCCTATAGTTTTAAACTTATATACCTCTATTCCCAGCACAAATTCCTTGTCCTAGTAAGACAGGCCTATTCACTTTTCATGGTACACTACTCCTTTAGAGGTGTAGACCTTGGACATCATCTATCACCTCACATTTTTATCTCATTGGAGATAGCAATCCACACCCCATACACTAATTTCACTTTCCTCCTCTTTTCCTGCACAACCTTAAGAGTCCTTCTGCCTCACAGAATTTTTATTCTATTATAGCATTTAATTTGTATTAAATTTTTTATTTACTTTTAGATTCATAAAGGCTTTTTAATATCTGTATCTCCTGTATCTAGCACAATGCCTATGTAATAAGCATTAAATTAACCTTTATTCCAGGAAGGAAGAAGGAAGAGAGAGAGCTTTGCTCCTGATCACATTCTGTATTTTCACATCCCTGTACCTGGTGCTGATCTTCAAGTCCTTCCCCAGCCCGCCTCTATTTATACTTATCTGCATGTGAAGTAATGGGTTTTGTACTCTATGTTGTAACATTTTCCATCTCCACTTCCAAATACACTAATTAACTCTGATAGTTAAAATGCTTGTATTCTTCTAGTCTAAATTAATTAATATACTTGGCTGATCATTGCTACAGTATATTCAGTTTTATTTGTGTGTGTGTGTGTTATTGAGCTGAGTGTACTGAGAGTCACACTCAGAGTGTGCTGAGAGTCTTATTCTTGGAAAAAAACAAGCTCGTGTGTTATCCCTGTTTCAGGTTCTTTGTGAATATTTGATTTCTCACATGAGACTGTGACTCTCATACCAAGTGAGATACTCTAATACTCTATTTTATAAATTTTTATTACATTTTAAACTGCATGCTTCTTGATGATATAGTAGGAAATACGTTACTTTCAACACTAAAAGACCATTAGCATTAAACTGTAAATTTTAATATTTCAGAAATATTTCTTGTGGACAACCAATTTCATCAATGTTTCCACTGAGTTCAATGAGTACATTGTAAAAAGCAGTATAGTGAGAGTTTTGCTCAAAGCCTGATAATTACAAAATGAGGTACTTACTATCTTCTATGCTCCTAGTACATACTTGGTAACAGAGCAATGCAGTTGAGTAATATTTATTTCCTACTTCCCAGGAAGTCACAGATTAGTGAAGGAAATAAGCAAAATTTATGACTAATGAGAATATAAACTAGACTATGTGGTGTTTTTTCCCTTACTTGAAGCCCAGTTGTGATTATAAGCAAATGTTAAATTTATGTGAAGGTTGACTCAGGAATGGCTTCACAAAAATGGTACATTTTCTGTAGGCCTTAAAGGAAGGATAACATATAGAAAGATGAGGAGGGCCCAGGAAGAGGGAACAGAATAAAATAAGCAGAGTGCTAGGTAAAGTCATCACTTATCTGATGGGCCCAAAACAGTAAGTGGAAGTGGGGTAGAAAATGGTAGACATAGAGCCAAGATGGGAACACAGGGAAAGTAGGTAATTTTAATGAGAGTAGTGGAGGAAATAATCATAGATAATAAGTAACAGTTGAAGGCATGGAAATAGATGAACTAGTTCAGAAAGAGTTGACTAGAAAATGAAAGGAAAAGGACTGAGGAAGAGGTGTCCTGGTTTTTATTTAAGAGGAAGAGGAAAAGGATTCAGCAATCATATAGATGGAGAATCCATCAGAAAAGTATTGAGATTTGAAGATCCATATTATTTTATTTTCTCTCAAAAAAATTAATGCACTTTATTTTTAGAGCCATTTAACGTTTACAGAATGATTGAGTAGAGCACAAAGAGTTCCCATATACTACCTTCCTGCCTTAGTTTCCCCTCTTAGTACCTTGCATTGATGTGGTACATGTGTTAAAATTGATAAACCAACACTGATACATTTTTATTTGCAAAAGTGCATAGTTACATTAGAATTCACTCTTCGGGTTTTACAATTCTGTGGGATTTTTAAATAAAGATTTTATTTATTTATTTTTAGAGAGGGGAAGGGAAGGAGAAAGAGGGGGAGAGAAATACCAATGTGTGATTGCCTCTTGCATGCCCCCAAATGGGGACCTGGCCTGCAACCCAGACACGTGCCGTGACTGGGAATTGAACCAGCGATCCTTTGGTTCTCAGGCCAGTGCCCAATCCACTAAAGCCACACCAGCCAGGGTGGTTTCTTTTTAAATTGTGCTTTTTTAAAAAGTATATTTTATTGATTATGTTGTTACAGTTGTCCCAATTTCTTTTCCCTTTCCTCCCCTCTGCCCAGTATCCCCTCCCCTCAAGAAATCCCATCTTCCTTAGTTCATGTCCATGGGTCGTGTATATAAATTCTTTGACTTCATCCTTTCTTATATTATTATTAATATCCCCCTGCCTGTTTTGTACCAACCAATTATGCTTCTTTTTTTTTTTTTCAGATTTAATGTGCTTTATTGATTAAAATATTACATTTGTGCCAATTTCCCTTCCCTCTGCTCCCCTCCACCCGGTGGCCCCCCTCCCTCCAGTTGTCCCCCCCTTTTAGATTATGTCCATTAGTTGTGCATACAGTTCCTCCCAATCTCTCTCCGTCTATTCCATTCCCTCCTACCATGATCCCTAATTCCTATATCATCTCCCTCCCTCTCCCCACTCCCCCTCCCTGTTGACCTCCCCCCACTATGCTTCCCTTACCCACAGTTCCTTTTCCATTCTCGTTGCCTGTTTCGTTTGCCTTTGTTTCATCTCCCTAGCTTCTGTTTTTTAAACCAGTCCCTTTAACATCTCATATAACAGTGGTTTGGATCTAATGAACTCTTTCAGTTTTATTTTGTCCTGGAAACACTTTCTCTGTCCTTCTATTCTGAATGACAATTTCGCTGGATAGAGTATTCGTGGTTGTAGGTTTTGGATTTTCATTACTTTGAATATTTCTTGCCAGTCCCTTCTTGCCTGTAGTGTTTCCCTTGAGAAGTCAGCTGATAGTCTAATTGGGACCCCTTTGTACATAATTCTTTTCTTCTCTCTTGCTGCTTTTAAGATTCTCTCTTTATCCTTAATTTTTGACATTTTGATTATAATGTGTCTTGGAGTGGTTCTCCCTGGGTCCAGTCTCTTGGGAACTCTCCTTGCTTCCTGGACCTGCATGTCTATTCCCTTCCCCAAGTCTGGGAAGTTCTCCTTTATTATATTTTCACTCAATTTTTCAAGTTCTAGTTCATCTTCCTCATTCTCTGGCAAACCAATGATTCTTATGTTGGGCCTTTTATAGCTGTCCCAGAGGTTTCTGATCCTCTCATTGTTGCTTCCTATTTCCTCTCGCTGCATTGGTTGACTGCTTGTTCCTTCTCCATATTCCAGTTTGTTGAAATGAACTCTGGATTCCTCACCATCTGTCTCGTATGTGGTTTTGTTCCTTTCGTTATGAAAGTTTTTCGCTTCTTTCATATCTTTTTCCTGCTCTTTTGTGAATTCTGTAAGCCACCTGATAACAATGGCCCAGAACTGAGCCTCTGACAGGTTTCTTATCTGTTCATCTGTCAGGTTCTCTATCTGCTGTCTGGTGAGTTGTGTCACCGGGATCTCTATATTTGTCTGCCACATTTTGACAGATGCGTTTTGTTTTCCTGGGCTGGCTGTCCGGGGCGGTGCCTGTGTACGCGTCACAAATCAGCGACCAGCCGGCGCCTGCCTGTCTGCGACCTATTTCGCAGCCCTGTGGTGCTTTCTGTGGGGGCGGGGGTCCAAGATGGATTCACACAGTTATTCAGCTAGGAGACCGGGATCCGTCCTCCCGCCCCCCTGGACCTCACTGTTCAAGGCGATGCTGCGGCTGCTCTCCCCAGCGCCCTGAGTCGCGCACGCCAGGGGCTTGATTGGAGTCGCGCACGCCAGGGGCTTGATTGCCTCCGGGATTTTTCGCCGCCCCGCCTGCCGCTCCGCAAACAGCTTTGTCTTCTTTAACTCTTACCTGCCCAAATGGCACCGCTGGTTTATAACTTCATATGTTGGGCTTCCGTGTAGTTTTATTTTCTGGAATTTCTAGTTATCCTTTGTTTTGAAGTAGTTGTATTCCTCTATAGTTGTTGAGGGAGACCTAGCGTGTCCGTCTAAGCCTCCATCTTGGCCGGAAGTCCACCAATTATGTTTCTTAATTCCCGCACCATTTCCCCATTTCTCCCCCTTCCCCTTCTCAGCTGATAACCCTCCAAATGATCCCCATACCTATGATTCTGTTCCTATTCTGGTTTGCTTAGTTAGACTTTTTTACTTTTTAGATTCAGTTGTTGATAGTTGTGAGTATGTTGTAATTTTAATGTTCATAGTTTTGATCTCCTTCTTCTTAAATAAGTCCCTTTAACATTTTATATAATAATGGCTTGGTGATGATGAACTCCTTAATTTATTTTGGGAAACACTTCATCTGTCCTTCCATTCTAAATGATAGCTTAGCTGGATAGAGTAATCTTGGTTGTAGGTCTTTGCTTTTCATCACTTTGGATACTTCTTCCCAGTCCCTTCTTTTTTCCCCCCCAAATATAAAGACATTTTATTACATAAAAAGCTGTCTAGAGACAGGCAGGGGCTGGCACAGCTTGGCAGTGTGCGGTGGCATCACGGAGGTTCTCTGGGCCATTTCTGCCCTCGTGTTAGAAGGGACTACTGTGGACCCAGCCCTCACATTGGGGTTGCTTCAGAGAGAGGGGGCACAGGTGCCCTGCTGTGTCAATCATCTCAATCAGGAAAGAAAAAGTTTCCCCAGGCATCCTGTAGCCAAAGCCACCTGAGCTGCCAGAGGCTGGGCGAGCTCATAGAGGAAAGGTAAAGGGCGGGGAATTGGAAATGTCTGGCATGCTGGATCACCAACATTATCTAGCTCAAGTCAAATGAATTTCTCTTTCAAAATGGGTAGATATGCCAAGAAATTTCTGTCAATAATTTTAAGATTATAATTTAAAGCTCAGTTCTGTTTTCAATCAGGACATAGTTTTAACAGATGCGCTACAGCTGTACTACTTTATTCTTTTTTACCACTAACGTTCTAGAATAGGATTGAAGTAAAATTACTTAATATTTAAAGGAAGGGGAAACAAGATGGAGGAAGAGGGAAAAAGATGGCGGAAGAGTAAGTGGAAGTTACACTAACCTCCTCCTAGAACTAGTCTGAATTTACAACTTAAGTTTGGAGAAATCATCTGGAATAACCAACCGAACACTAGCTGGAGAGAAGTCTTATAACCACGGAGAGACAGAAAAGGCCGCTACATCACAACGTGACCGGTAGGGAGTGCAGAGACACGGAAGGGCTGGCTGGGCTCACACGGGTGGCAGCTGAAGGGCCTGAGAAACAGCTCAGCAGCCGGGGGTTCCCCCTGAGAAGGGCAGGGTCTAAACCCCCAGCTGAGCTTCCCAGCCTACAGCAACAGAGTGGAAAGTAAAATAGTATCCAGCTGTGAAAAGCAAAAAGCCACAGGGTTTCTTGCTAACCGGAGAGAAACAGCTGGAGAAAAAGAGCTCTTAAGCGGATCACATACAAAAATATTTTGGCCTTCACTTACCCTGGGCTCGAGCAGAGGGAAGGCAGAGAGGACTAGAGACGCTTGGGGAGAGTTTGGTGTGGTGGCTTTGAGGGGAGAGCTGGGGAAGCAGCCGACCGGGTCCCAGTGTTGACTCATCCCCATACTGCAGGCAGACCATTCCCCCCCCCCCACCTCCAAGAGGCGTCAGCATGAGGGGAAGCAAAAGTCCTGCCTCAGGAATTAAGCTGCCACACCCTCGGTCCTTAAGCCTGATGGCTAATCACAGATTGAATAGATTAACAACTAAAGAAGTCAGACAAAGGCAGTAGATCCCTGGAAGTCTCCAACAGGCAGCCTAGGCCCAGACTGGTACAGGATCTGATGCCACCAGGGGCAGATCCAGGAAGTGCAGATCATTCTAAGAAGCACCAACAAACAATAGGAGTCACAAAAATGGGGAGACAGAGAAACAACCCCCCCATCGAAAGGAAAGGTAGAATCCCCAGAAAGAGTGCTAAATAAAATAGAGGGGAGCCAACTATCAGATATGAAATTGAAAGCATGGATTATGGAGAAGCTCAATGAGCTCAGTGGAAACTACAAAGAACTCCAAGGAAACTAAAGGAACTCCAGAAAACTTACAAGGAACTTACTGAGAATTACACCAGAATGAAAAAGGACATAGAAGCTATCAATAAGAGCCAGGAGGAAATGAAGAATACAATCTGAGTTGAAGAACACAGCAGAAGGAATTAAAAGCAGGCTAGAGGAAGCAAAAGATCGGGTCAGTGAGCTGGAGGACAATGTAGACAAAAACTCCCACACAGTGCAACAAAATGAAAAAAGACTGAACAAGACTGAAGAGGCTCTAAGACAGCTGCAGGACAACATGAAATGTAATAATATCCGTATCATAGGAATTCCAGAAGGAGAAGAAGAAGAGCAAGGGATAGAAAATCTCTTTGAAAAACTAACGACAGAAAACTTCCCTAACATGAGGAGAGAGAGTCATGCAAGTCCAGGAAGCACAGAGGGTCCCAATGAAGATGAACCCCAACAGGCCCACTTCAAGACACATCATAATTAAAATGCCAACATTCAAAGACAAAGAGAGAATCCTAAAAGCAGCAAGAAAGAAACAACTAATAACATACAAGGGAGCTCCAATAAGGCTATCATCAGATTTCTCAGCAGAAACACTACAAGCCAGAAGGGAATGGCAAAATATATTCCAAGCAGTGAAAAACAAAGGCCTACAACCAAGAATACTCTACCCAACAACACTCTCATTCAAAATGGAAGGTGAAATAAGGAGTTTCCAAGACAAAAGAAGGCTAAAAGAATACATCTCCACCAAACCAGCATTGCAAGAGATGCTAAAGAGTCTGCTTTAAGAAGATGAAGAAAGAGAGAGAGAGAGGAACACGAGTACAAAGGGGGAAAATGACAATGAATAAGTACTGAAAGAAAGAAGGAATTTCTACCATTTGCAACAACATGGTTGGAACTAAAGAGAATTATGCTTAGCGAAATAAGCCAGGCAAAAAAATAAAAATGCCTTATGCTATCACCTATTATGGGAAACTAATGAACAACACAAACAAATGAGCGCAATTGAACCAGAGGTATGTAAACAAGAAATAAACTAACAGTAACAAAGGGGGAGATGGGAGGGAGAGAAGGGGGTAAGAAGAGGAAGGGTCTAGTCAAAGAACATGTATAAATGACCCATAGACATGGACAACTGGGTGTAGACTGAATGTGGGAGAAGTGGGGGCAGGGTGCAGGGAAGCAAGAGGGGGAAAAAAGTGGGACAACTGTAATGAAAAAACAAACAAACAAAATTTTAGTGGGGGAAAAAATAAAAATATAAAGAATGGAAATGCAAGTTCAGTGAATATTAGAATGACGAGGATTTTCCTTCACACTGTATATTTTTCTCCTTATCCGATCCCTCCAGAGTTTGGCATTCTAAACAAGTAATGACGTAAGTTTCTTTGCATAAAACTAATAAGACCAGTTGTTAATAGAGGTTTTTTTTTTGACTAAGACTTTGACTGGAATGTCATGCCTAAAGGAGACATGCTTGGACTCTGGTTGTTACCAAAAAGCACTGAGGAACTGGGATTGACTTTCAAAGGTAATAAAAGCCCACGAGATAAAAGGCCTGGTACCTTGGTTGGATGTGCGGTCCACGGCAATCTTTCCAGGGAAGGAATGAGGGTTGTTTTCCTGAAAGATGGTTAGGAGGGACCTTAAGGCACAATGGAAAACCAGAAGGACTTGGAAAAGACAGGTGTTTACAGGCAAGGCTGAATGCCAGGTATGTGGTTCTGCTTCTGTGCCCTGAAGGGCAGACTGAAGGTCACCCTAAATGTTCCTTGCCTAAGTTCCAGCAAAGCAGAACTAAAGATCATAAGTGATCATTTTCTGCTCTTGTGTTTATGCAAATGAACAGGATAAATTTAAAATGGACTTAATGCAGTCCCTTTAATGACAAAGAGGGAAATCTTAGGGGGAAAAATTGTGATTCAAGGAAAATCACAATGCTCAGTGGTAGACTATAAAGTAGTGCAGCTAACGATCTTTAAAGTTTCTTTTCATTTAAAGTTTGTTTTGATTTGAAAATTAAACTATGTTTGTGGTATTATCAAAGATGTTTTATTTACAGGCAAGAAGAATGTTAAATGCCTTGCAACTGGATGTCTTTCCGATAAGACAGTCCTACAGATTTAGAGACTTGTTTGTGGGTTATGTTACATAAATTAACATGTGTTTTCTGTTTTCAAAGGGCATAAGCCTATGATCTCATTACCTGAGTGACTGTCCATACGTATAGGTCTCACTTAATCCTGTCTGCATTGCTGCCTTCTGAGACTCAATGGTTTGGCTGAACTAAGTGGCTGGGTTGGTGAAGAATGGGGTGGTCTGTGGGCTTCACTTTAAAACTGGTTTCTCTTTTCTGTCCTAATGGCTTGGACAGAAAGAGCCCAGAGGTCTGAGAAGGGCAATCCTAAACTATTTCCCTCAGCCCAAACTAAGTATAATGGGCAAAAGGGTTTTGGACAGGTGAGATGTACCTGGCAGACCTTCCTCCAAAGAAGTCCTTCTTTTTCCTAATGTGGGACATTGAAAAATTAATACCTGCCTTTTGTCATCTAGTGGTTATGGATTGAATGATGTCTTTTAATTCTGTTGCCAAATCTGTTGCCTCCAGAATACAACAAGGGTGCCAGCCTGTTAAATCAAGCATACCATTGTCCGGGGACAGCCAACCGACCTGTAGTCTGCATGATCCTTCCCCATGTGGGAGGACCAGCCCAGCCTCCACACCCCCACTCTTATTAGGGATTTATGGACCCAAGGGTAGGTAGGACGATGACCATGTCCAGCTTGAAGCAGCTAGAAGAACTCAAGACCTTCACCCATTGTCCTTTATAAGATTATAAAGGGTCTTAAGTCTGAGAGGGAGGGATTGTTATTTTTTATTGTTAAAATAATTAATTAATTAATTAATTAATTAATTAATTTTTGAAAAAGAAGAAGAAGAATATATGAAAGGGTGAGGCAGGAGAGGTTGTATGTGCGACACATGGGCATGGACTTGGGGAAGAGGGATCGTTGGGGGAGGGGGGTGCTGGGCGGAGGGGAGCAAAGGGGGAAAATTGGAACTATTGTAACAATATAATCAATAAAATATACTTATAATAAAAAATAAAAAAATTAAAAATAAAGAAAGGGTGGGTAAAAAAAACAATGACAAACAGTGACAAAATACTTTCAACTGCACCTCTGCTTAGTTATTGTCCTTCTACACCAAAGAACATCTGGAAAACATCCCCACATCATTTGGCATTTAAAAATTGGTATAGCTGACCAAAGTCAGGAGGGACACCTGGGGAGCATTCCTAGCTCCCACTGAACCTCGCAGCTCACAGTCCCAGCACTGGGGGAAATCAAGCCTCATTGCTTCTGACGGTGCAGACCAGTAGGGGTTGGGGTGGAGGCAGAAACTGCCAGTCTCAGCAGAGTCTGCTTGTTTAAAGGGCTCCCACAGTCCTAGAACGTCTGCAGACCCATGCACGCTGGGAAACGACAGCCAGGGCAGCAGCTAGAGGGGCGCCAGTCCGGTGGTGAAGTGGGAGAGGTGCCTGGAAAAGGGGCGAGTGCCGGGCAGGCGTCATCGTTCCCTCTCGGATCCCTCCCCCACATACAGTGCCACAATGTGAGGAAACAGGTCGCCCTGTACTGATGAATCTCTAAGGCTCCGCCCCTTACGACATAACAGTAACGACAGCTCTACCTGGGACATAGAGGCAAACAAACACAGGAGCTTGTCAGAATGAGAAGACAGAGAAGTATGGCCCAAAAGAGGGAATGGATCAAGGTTCCAGTGAGAGAACTAAGTGATGAGGAGATAGCCAACCTAACAGATGAGGAGATAGATAACCTAACAGATGCAGAATTGAAAACACTGGTGATAAAGATGCTCACAGGCTTGACAGATATGCTTGAGTACAGCAAACACATAAGAGAAGGGAAGGCTATGCTAAGTGAAATGAAGGAAAATCCACACAAAATCAAGGGTGAAGGGAAGGAAACCGGGGATCAAATCAATGATTCGGAACATAAGAAAGAAAAAAACAGCCAACTAGTGCAGAATGGGGAAGCAAGAATTGAAAAAAATGAGGAAAACTTCCCAAATTTTGCGAAGGAGATGGAAATACAGGTCCGGGAAGCACAGAAGGTCCCAGGCGAGCTGAACCCACAGTGGATCACACCAGGACGTATCATGACTGAGATGTCAAAAGTGAAAGATAAAGACAGAGTCTTGGGGGCAGCAAGAGAGAGGTGGAGAGTTGCCTAGCGGGGACTGCCTATAGGCCTGTCAGCTGATTTCTCAGAGGACACTTTGCATGCAGGAAGGGACCGGCAAGTTGTATTCAATGTGATGAAAGGCAACCTGCAACCAGGATTATTCTACCCAGCAAGGCTATCATTTGGAATGGAAGGGCATGTGAAGTGATTCCCAGACAAGGTAAAGCTAAAGGAGTTCATCATCACCAAGCCATTATTATATGAACTGTCAAAGGGACTTACTTAAGAAAAAGAAGATCAAAACTCTAAACACTGAAATGACAACAAACTCACAACTATCAACAACTGAATCTAAAAAATAAGAACAAAATCCAACTAAGCAAACCAGCATAGGAACAGAATCATAGGTATGGGGATCATTTGGAGGGTTATCAGCTGGGAGGGGGAGAAATGGGGAAATTGTGCAGGGACTAAGAAGCATAATTGGTTGGTACGAAATAGACAGGGGGATGTTAATAATAATATAGGAAACGGTGAAGCCAAAGAACTTATATGCATGACCCACAGACATGAACTAGGTGGGGTGGTAGGATTGCTTAGGGAAGCAGGGTACTGAGCAGAGGGGAGCAAAGGGGAAAATATTGGAACTATTGTAACAACATTTTCAATAAAATATAATTATAAAAATATGGAGGGATATCTATTATATCACAATGAAAATATATGTTAATGAAAGAACCCTTTACAGAAGTCTTTAGAAATAAAAGGAAAATTAAGGCCAAAGCAAAAGTCATGTCATAGCTTAAAAGCATTTTAGTTTCAAGGATACAAAATCTATTAACTTAAACAATAAGACTATTGTCTATAGAAGTACCAAATATTCTGAATGGATAGAAGCCTCCAGCTGTAAACTGATAGACTTTTGTGGTCTAAAAGCAATTGAGGGTTTCTACCCTTTAAGAAACCGTTTCTCATGTTACAGCAATTGAGATTGTGAAAATGTATAGAACGGATTATGTTTCACTTTCTTTAATTGCACCACTTGTTCAAAGTACGTTAATACTGTGGGAATCCTTATTCCATTCACAACTCTGAATATGTACTTATGGTATTTGTACATCTAGAGTTTAATTGATCACTCTGGTCACCATCTGTACATGGATAGTACTAATGCTAAGAGTTATTGGTTCCAGTGTATTGTTTTGACATTGTACACTATACGTAGTTGATTCAAACAGAAGTAAACACCATGCTCAGACTTCTCCCCCAGGGGAGACTATGCTGTTGACTATATATAGTTGACTATATTGTGGAGTTTGACTATGGTGCTGCACATGATGATAATTAACTATCTGAGTTGGGGAAATCATCAGGAATGTGAAAAAAACTACATGAGGAAGGATGGCTAGAAGGAGAATTAAATGGGAGAAGAAGAATGTTTCCTGATAATTTTGAGAGAGACAGAATCCAAGGATGACAATTTGCCCACCAGACAGGAAAGATATGGGAAGGTAGCAAGTCTTGTACAATGAGTAAGTACCTACAGATGTCCAGCTGGAGGAATTCAGTCACATTCAAAAAATTAAAACATTAAGAAGACTAAGAAGTGTCACTGTGAAGTTCTCTTTGAGTACATTCCACAAAACAATGATGAACTGGAGCTAAAAGTGGATAATGTTATTGATAACAATGAAGAGGTGGAGTGGAACCATGAACAAGTTGGGACTGTTTCCCTCAAATTTTGTGAAAGAATTAGAAGTAACAGATGATGGTTTAACTCATGAAGCCCGGGAGAATTGAGAAACTGTTTGGACTGGGCCTGCTTTATCTTTCCCCTCCCTGTGGAATGGAAATCAAACTGCACCTAAATCAGTTACACAGCCAAAGAAAATTCAAGGAATTGGATCTGGAGATATTTTTAAAGAAGTCCCTGTGAAACTTAGGACAAGAATATCCAGTGAAATATAAAAGGGGAAAAAAACGAAACAGAGAAGACCCTGATCATATAGTTACTAGGTTCCAGAACTCAGAGTGTGGAGATAATAAAAACAGACACTGAAGGTAAAATTAAAGTGAAGGAATACTGTAGATCATTATTTACCTATGAAAGTATTAATGAAGATGAACTTACTATTTTAAGAGGGAGAGATAACACATTTGATAAGTGAGGAGACTGGAGAAGCTGGCTGGTGGAAGGGTAAAGTTAATGGTAAAAAAGGAATATTTCCAGAAAACTTTGCAGTTCCAATGAATGAACTGGGTAAAGACTTTCCAAAACCAGAGAAACCACCACCTCCTCTTAAGGGTCCAGCCCCAAAGCTTGAGCTGGTATCTGCACAGAAAAAGTATTTTTCTGTAAAGTCTGAAGAAAAAGGCATGGCTAATTTTTCCAAATTTAGAAAATTAATTTTTCTTCTTGTCTTTTGTTGTCATTCTAAAGGGAAACATCTCTCCACACTTAGTCATTCACACTGTTATTTAACATGTTTTTGGCATTTACTTTGCAATGGTTGGTGTTTTCTGGGAGGAACTAGTTTGTCAAGATCCAGAGAAAATTAAGATTTTACTCAAATTGATACAATTTACATTCATTAAAATGACTAAGCATAAATTGTTATATCTATTTTTTAAGTGTCCTAGTGGAAATAAATTTTAAAAAATTTTAAAAAGAAGAAAATAACACAATTGGTGCTCTAAAACAAAATTCAGCCCAATAATTTTGACATTCTTGTGAAATCTAATATGTTCATCACCTCCATTGAGTTTATTATATAGTCAAAGTGAAAGCTTGGGAAAATAAGAATGAGAGATCTGGGTAAAAATTATCACCACTCACTCGACAAAATATATTAAATAAAATTAATTGAGACTAAAGAGTTCAATTTAAGAAAGTTACATAGACTTAGAGTTTCCAAAATTTATCAACCGTGGCCGTTGACTAATATTTATGTCCTCCCTTTCCATTTCTTTTTTTTAAAGTATATTTTATTGACTATGTTGTTACAGTTGCTCCGATTTCTTTTCCCTTAGCTCCCCTCTGCCTAGTATCCCTCTTCACTTCAGCAATTCCAACCCCCTTAGTTCATGTCCATGGATTGTGCATATAAGTTCTTTGGCTTCACCCTTTCTTATATTATTCTTAACTTCCCCCTGTCTATTTTGTACCAATCAATTAGGCTTCTTAATCCTTGCACCATTTCCCCATTTCTCCCCTTCCCCCTCTCAGCTGATAACCCTCCAATGATCCCCATACCTATGATTCTATTCCTATTCTGGTTTGCTTAGTTGGATTTTGTTTGTATTTTTTAGATTCAGTTGTTGATAGTTGTGAGTTTGTTGTCCTTTCAGTGTTCATAGTTTTGATCTTCTTTTTCTTAAATAAGTCCCTTTGACATTTCATATAATAATGGCTTGGTGATGATGAACTCCTTTAGCTTTACCTTGTCTGGGAAGCACTTCATCTGTCCTTCCATTCTAAATGATAGGTTTGCTGGATAGAGTAATCTTGGTTGTAGATTCTTGCTTTTCAACACATTGAATGCTTCTTGCCAGTGCCTTCTTGCCTGGAAAGTTTGAGAAATCAGCTGATAGTCTTATAGGCAACCCTTTGTAGGTAGCTCTCTGCTTTTCTCTTGCTGCTTTTAAGATTCTCTTTATCTTGAACCTTTGACATTTTAATCATGATGTGTCTTAGTGTGGTCTTCTTTGGGTCTAGCTTGTTTGAGACTCTTTGTGCTTCCTGGACTTGTATGTCTATTTCCTTTGCCAAATTAGGGAAGATTTCCTTCATTATTTTTCACATAAGCTTTCAATTTCTTCCTTTTCCTCTTGTCCTTCTGGCACCCCTATGATTTAGATGTTGGCACCTTTAAAGTTGTCCTCGAGGTTCCTAATCCTCTCCTTGTTTTTTTCAATTCTTGTTTCCTCGATCTGTACTGGTTGACTGTTTTTTTTTTTTCCTTATGTTCCAAACCATTGATTTGAACCCTGGTATCCTTCCCTTCACCATTGTTTTTGTGTGGATTTTCCTTTGTTTCATTTAGCATAGCCTTCATGTCTTCCTTTATGCATTTGCTGTACTTATGCAGATCTGTCAAGTCTGTGCACATCTTTATCACCAGTGTTTTGAACTTTATGTCTGTTGGGTTGGCTATCTCCTCCTTGCTTAGTTCTCCCACTGGAACCTTGATCTATTCCCCATTTTGGTACATACTTCTCTGTCTCTCACCTTGACAGGCTCCTCTGATTGTTTGCCTCTGTGTCTTAGGTAGAGCTGTCACACCTCTTACGTTGTAAGGGGCGGAGCCTTAGGTATTCCTCAGTACAGGGCGACTGGTTTCACCACATTGTGGTGCTGTATGTGGGGGAGGGGTCTGAGAGGGAACAATGCTGCTTGCTCAGCACTCACCCCTTTTCCAGGCACTTCTTCTGCTTCCCATATGAGACTGGTGCTTCTCTAGCTGTTTCCTGGTGGTCGTTCCCTGAATGGGTGGGTCTCTCAGATTCTGCTGAGAGACTGGCACTTTCTTCCTCTGCCCCAACCCCCACTGGTTTTCACAGTGAGAAGCAATGAGGCTTTATTTTCACCAGTGTTGGAACAGTAAGCTGCGCTTCTGGTATGGGGCTGACAATGCTCTCCAGGTTTCCCTCCTGACTTTTTAAGATTGTGACTGTGCATTCCGCCAGCCTGCCACTGCTACCGCTCCTCCCACCACCATACTGCTTCCTCTCCACCTTGGCTCCACCCCTCTTCCCTGTCTAAATGAGTATTACTTCTTTATATCTGTTTGTTGGACTTCCATGCAGCTCAGTATTTTGAAACTTCTGGTTGACTCTAGTTTTGAGATAGTTGTATTCCTTCTTAGTTGTGGTGGAAGATGCAGCATGTCTACCTAGGCCTCCATCTTGGCCAGAAGTCTCTCCATTTCTATTTTACTCTTTCTTTTCAATCATGGTATAGTATAACTTGTTTAATGTTTTTTCAAGGACTGAAGATTCAAAATAAAACATAACAATTTAAAAGCAAAACTTCTTTGGATTGTAGATACAACCTTAAAAATATGAGAATAAGATATGAAAAATCTTTATAGTTTGTAACTTAAAAAAAAAAAATCTCACCCAAAGATGTGTTCATTAATTCCGGAGAGAGAGGAAGGGAGAGAGAAACATCTATTGCTTGCCTCCTGTACATGCCCCAACCTGGGATCAAACCTGCAACCTAGATACATGCCCTGACTGTGGATTAAACCTGCAAACTTTTGGTGTACAGACAATGCTCCAACCAACTGAACTATCTGACCTGGACTGAAAACTCATTTTAAAAAGTTTGACATAACACTCTTCTCCAATTTAAAAAAAGGTATGTATTTAAGTTTCCTCCATGTATTTTTTTAAAATATGCTTTATTGATTATGCTGTTACAGTTGTCCCAATTTCTTTTCCCTTTGTTCCCCTCCACCCAGTGACATCCCTCCCTCCAGTTGTCTTCTCCCCCCTCAGTCCATGCCCATTGGTTGTGCATATAGTTCCTCTCAACACATTCCTATCTACTCCACTCCCTCCTATTATGCTTCCTAGTTCCTGTACCATCTCCCTCCCTTTCCCCCGTTCTCCCTCCCTGCTGACCCCCCCCATAATGTTTCCCATACCTATAATTTTTTTCACACTCTTGTTGCCTACTTAGTTTGCCTTTGTTTCAGTTCACTAGCTTCTGTTGTTGGTTGTTGTGATACAGCTTTAATTTTAATGTTCATAGTTTTGATCCTTTCTTCTAAATAAGTCCCTTTAGTATCTCATATAACAGTGATTTGGATCTGATGAACTCCTTCCGTTTTGCTTTGTCCTGGAAGCATTTTCTCTGCCCTTCTATTCTGAATGACAGCTTCGCTGGATAGAGTAATCATGGTTCTAGGTTTTTGCTTTTCATTACTTTGAGTATTTCTTGCCAGTCCCTTCTCGCCTGCAGTCTCTTTTGAGAAATCAGCTGACAGTCTTATTGGGACCCCTTTGTATGTAATTCTCTTCTTCTCTCTCGCTGCTTTTAAGATACTCTCTTTATCCTTAATTTTTGACATTTTGATACTAATGTGTCTTGGTGTGTTTCTCCTTGGGTCCAGTTGTTTTGGAACTCTCTATGCTTCCTGGACCTGGAAGTCTATTTCCTTCCCCAAGTTAAGGAAGTTCTGCTTCATTATTTTTTCACGTAATTTTTCAATTTCTAGTTTTTCTTCACCTTCTGGCAACCCTATAATTCAGACGTTGGCCGCTTATAGATGTCCGATAAGTTTCTGAGCCTCTCCTCATTTTCTTCACTTCTTGTTTCCTCTTTCTGCACTGGCTGACTGTTTGTTCCTTCCCTATGTTCCAATTTGTTGATTTGATCCCTGGTTTTCTTGCCCTCACCACTAGTTTCATATGTGTTTTTGTTCATTCCAGCAGGACTAGCCTTCATTCCTGCCCTGTCTTGTTTAAGATCTGCTGTTAGGTCTGTAAGTGCTTGTATAAGCAAAGCTCTGAACTGTGCCTCAGAAAGATTTTCTATCTGCTGCTTTGTTAGATTATAAATTTGTTGTCTGGTCAGCTGCATCACTGGGATCTCTATCGTTATCTGTGCCATCCTGAACAGTTTTGTGTTTACCTTTGCTTCCTGGGCAGGGCTGTCACACCTCTTACGCTATGGGGCGGGGGGCGCCCTGTGCACTCATCACAACTGGGCGTTTTCTGCAGGGTAGGGGTCCAAGATGGATTCCTGCCGTTCAATCTCCGCTGAGAGACCAGGAGCCTCCTCCTCCCTCCCCACCCCCACCAGGCCTCACAGTCTAAGGCAATGGGGGTCTGCCTTCCCCAGCTTTGGAACTGCAAGCTGACGGGTCTAGTCTGTAGCTGGGGGTGCTCCCCAGGCGCTTCTCACCTCCCCTTAAATACGGGTGTCTGTGGTTACCTCTGTCCTGCCGCCATCACTGCTGCTGCCGCAGACAGCACAGCTTGACCTCTCCTCCCTGGCTTCACCCCTCCTACCTGTCCAGATGAGCACCACTTCTTTATAACTTCATATGTTGGACTTCCATTTATTTTCTGAAACTTCTGGTTATTGCTGGTTTTGCGGTTGTTGTATTCCTTCTTAGTTGTGGAGGGAGATGGGGCATGTCAGTCTAGACCTCCATCTTGGCCAGAAGTCTCCTGTATTTGTTTGCATCCGTGTCCCAGGGAGAGATGTTGCTCCTACTATGTTGTAAGGGGCAGAGCCTTAGGTATTTGTCAGTAACAGGCTACCTATTTCACCATATTGTGGCGCTGTATGCGGGGGAGGGGTCCGAGAAGGAACAATGCTGCTTGCCCAGCACTCGCCCCTTTCCCAGGCGCCCCTCCCACCTCCGCACTGGACCAGCTCCCCTCTAGCCACTGTCCTGGCCGTAGCTCCCAAAGTGGGTGGGTCTTCGGACACCCTAGGTCCGTGGTGGCCCCTCAATCAAGCAGACTCTGCTGAGACCGGCAGTTTCTGCCTCCGTCTCAACCCCCACTGATTTGCACAGTCAAAAGCAATGAGGTTTGATTTTCCCTGGAGCTGGGATAGTGAGCTGCTCTGGTGAGGAGCTGCGAATGCTCCCCAGGTGTCCCTCCTGACTTTTTAAAATGTGTAACTGCACTTTCCGCTGGCCTGCTGCTGTTGCCACTTCTGCCACCACCACACCGTGTCCTCTCTGCCTATCTGAATGAGTATTTCTTCTTTACATCCTTGCTTGCTGGACTTCCATGTACTGCGACTTTCTGGAGCTTCTGGTTGTTTCTAGTTTTGAGGTAGTTGTATTCCTTCTTAGTTGTGGAGGGAGACACAGCATGTCTGTCTATGCCTCCATCTTGGCCAGAAGTCTCCTCTCCATGTCTTTTCATTGCTTCATAGCTCATTTCTTTTTATGATTGAATAATATGCCATTGTATTAATGTACTACAGTTAGTTCATTTGCCAGTCTTTTTAATTTATTTATTTTTATAGACAGAGAGGAAGAAAAAGAGACTGAGGGAGAGAGAGAAACATTGATTTGTTGTTCCACTTATTTATGAATTCATTGTTTGTTTCTTGTATGTGCCCTGACTGGGGATTGGACCTATAATCTTGGTGTATCAGGACGATGCCCTAACCAACTGAACTACCCGGCTGGGGCTGTCCATTTGACTACTGAAGGACATCTTGGTTCCCTCTAGTTTGTCTACAAACACATATAATATATATAAACATTAGTGTCCCAGTTTTTGTGTGGACATATTTATTTGGGTAAACACATAACAGTGTGATTGCTGGATCATATGTTAAAACTACACTTAGCTTTGTAAGAAACTATTGAACTGTCTTCCAAAGTGTCTGCATTATTCTCCAGCAATGATGATAGTTCTATTTGCACTATATCTTCACCAGTACTTGGTATTGTTGGTATTTTGGATTTTAGCCATTGTAGTAAGTGTGTAGTAGTTTCTTGTTTTAATTTTCAATTCCCTAATGTCAGGAGGTTGAGCATCCTATGATATGCTTTATTTATTATCTGAATGCCTTCTTCGGTGAGGTGTCTGTTCAGGTCTTTTACCCATTTTTAATCAGGTTTTTTGTGTTCCTATTGAGCTTTAAGGTTTCATTGTGTATTTTGAATATGTCCCCTACTGGATATGTTTGCAAGTATTTATCCCTTGGCTTTCTTTTCATTCTCTTAATGGTGTCTTTCACATAAAAAAATTAATTTTCATGAAGTTCAGTTTATCAAATTTTTTAAGTAACAGAGCATGGTTTTGGTGTTGCATCTAAAAACTAATTGCCAAACCTAAGTCATATAGATTTTCGTCTGTGTTATCTTCTGGAAATTATACATTTTACATTTTGTCAACAGTTAATATTATTTGTTAAATAAGTTAGTAAAGGCTAATGGTAATAGAAATGGAATGGATGAGTTTGGGTGGGAAGAAAATCACTGGCTCTATAGATTTTGAAAGCATCAGCATAATGTTAACAGTTAAAGATGTTGGGTACTATTCCAAAGAACTAAGTTGCCAGTTAAGACAGTCAGATGATCATAAGGGCATGATGCAGGGTAAACCAAGGGCAAATAGGTCAGAAGAGAGACACAGGATCTAGTTCATTGATCAGAATTTCAGGAAAGGCAGTCCAGTACCCTGGAGAGCTCCTCTAAAGAGCCCAAGGTTTGAGAGCCTGCAAGCTTTCAAATGCCTCTATCAGACAGCATATAAATTTTCTCATGGTTCACTGGACCAGAAGCCTATGTCACTGCACTCCATGAGTTTGGTTTTTTTTAAGTATATTTTATTGATTATGTTGTTACAGTAGTTCCAAATTTTTTCCCCTTTGCTCCCCTCTGCCCAGTACCCCCCATGACTCCTGCAATCCCCCCCCCCTTAGTTCATGTCCATGGATTGTGCATATAAGTTCTTTGGCTTCACCCTTTCCTATATTATTCTTAACTTCCCCCTGTCTATTTTGTACCAACCGATTATGCTTCTTAATCCCTGCACCATTTCCCCATTTCTCCCCCTTCCCCCTCCCAGCTGATAACCCTCCAAATGATCCCCATACCTATGATTCTGTTCCTATTCTGGTTTGCTTAGTTGGATTTTGTTTGTATTTTTTAGATTCAGTTGTTGATAGTTGTGAGTTTGTTGTCATTTTAGTGTTTAGAGTTTTGAGCTTCCCTTTATTAAGTCCCTTTGACATTTCACATAATAATGGCTTGGTGATGGTGATCTCTTTTAGCTTTACCATGTCTGGAAAGCACCTCACCTGCCCTTCCATTCTAAATAATAACTTTGCTGGATAGAGTAATCTTGGCTGTAGGTTGCTTTTCATCACATTGAATACTGGTTGCCAGTCCCTCCTGCCTGCAAAGTTTCTTTTGAGAAATCAACTGATAGTCTTACAGACATCTCTTTGTAAGCAACTCTCCACTTCTCTTGCTGCTTTAGGACTCTCTCTTTATCTTTCACCTTTGGCATTTTAATCATGATGTGTCTTGGTGTGGTCCTCCTTGGGTCTAGCTTGTTTGGGACTCTCTGTGCTTCTTGGACTTGTATGTCTATTTCCTTCGCCAAATTTGGGAAGTTTTCCTCCATTATTTCTTCACATAAGTTTTCTATTTCTTGTTCTTCCTCTTCTCCTTCTGGCACCCCCACGATTCAGATGTTGACACGTTTAAAGTTATCCCAGAGGTTCCCAAGCCTCTCCTCATTTTTTTCAATTCTTGTTTCCTCATTCTGTACTAGTTGATTGTTTTTTTCTTCCTTATGTCCCAAATAATTGATTTGAACCTCGGTTTCCTTCCCTTCACCCTTGGTTTTGTGTGAATTTTCCTTCGTTTCACTTAGCATAGCCTTCACCTCTTCTCTTATGCATTTGCTATACTCAAGCCTATCTGTCAAGCCTGTGAGCAACTTTATCACCAGTGTTTTGAATTCTGCATCTGTTATGTTGGCTATCTCCACATTGCTTAGTTCTCCCACTGGAACCTTGATCTGTTCTTCCTTTTGGGCCATATTTCTCTGTTTCCTCATCTTGACAGGCTTCTGTGTTTGTTTGCCTCTGTGTCTTAGGTAGAGCTGTTGCTCCAGTTACGTTTAAGGGGCAGAGGCTTAGGGATTCCTCAGTACAGGGGGACCTGTTTCACCAAGTGTGGCGCTGTATGTGGGGGAGGGGTGTGAGAGAAAATAATGCTGGCCGCTCAGCACTTTCCCATGCTCCAGGCACTTCTCCCACTTCCGTATGGGACTTGTGCCCCTCTAGCTGTTTCCCTGGCTGTCGCTCCCAGAGTGGGTGGGTCTGTGGATGTTCTAGGACTGTGGGAGCCCTTTAAACAAATGGACTCTGCTGAGACCCGCAGTTTCTGCCTCCACCCAACCCCCACTGGTTTGCACAGTCAGAAGCAATGAGGCTTGATCTCCCCCAGTGCTGGGACCGTGAGTTGCAAGGTCTGGTCAGGAGCTGGGAACTCTACCCAGGTGTCCCTCCTGACTTTTAAAACGTGTGACTGTGATTTCTGCCAGCCTGCTGCTGCTGTCACTGCTGCCACCACCACACCGCATTGTCTCCACCCAGGCTCCGCCCCTCCTACCTGTCTGGATGAGTATTTCTTCTTTATATCTTTGTTTGCTGGACTTCAATGCAGTATGATTTTCTGGAACTTCTGGTTGTTTTTGGTTTTGAGGTAGTTGTATTCCTTCTTAGTTGTGGAGGGAGATGCAATGTGTCTGTCTATGCCTCCATCTTGGCTGGAAGTCCTCCATGGGTTTTAAATAACTTTTTAACTATTACAAGGATAGAAAAATTATGAAATAGAAAGGAACACAAAGAGGAAAAAATCTTACCACAGAGATAATCCTTAACTACACTCACTATTAACTGATGACAATGGTGAGACAAGACCCATAAATGGACCCTCTTTATTTATTCCTATCATTCTTTGTCAGTAATTCTTAATTACTCATTTAATGTGTAAAATTTGTGAAATTAAATTTTAATGCTTAAGATCATGTAATTAAATATATTCTGCTTCAGTTATAATTACTATTAATGCCAGTTTGATTCCCAGCCAGGGCACAGGCCTGGATTGTGGGCGAGGTCCCCAGTCAGGGGCATGCAAGAGGCAACTGATCTATGTATCTCTCACACATCAATGTTTCTCTCCCTCTCTTCCCCTCTCTCTTAAAAATAAATAAAATATTTTTTTAAAAAAGAATATGTCTAGTAGGCAGCTGGAATTATATCTGGAGCTCAAGAAAGGAAAGGGCTGGTATTGAGTGGAAAACCACACCCTAACCAAGTCTTGGCACTCCAATCCAGTTTGCTTCACTAGTGCTCTTTCCTGATGCTCCCATGTCAGGCACAAGGGCTTGGCATTAATAGTCACTGCATGTTAGTGGGTTCAAAGTATTTTGGCAGTCCATAATAGAAACATCTTTCTCTGGGGAAACACATTCTTTCCAATTCCAATTATGTTCTTCTTGTGGTGGCAGCTAATAAAAGATTCCACTTCTTTGGCTGCAGGTTTGGGCGTTGATCCAATTATTGTTGAACATGATATCTTGTCTTGCTTGTAACATCATAGCCTATGAGAATATTTCTGTGATTTATTTATTTATTTATTTATTTATTTATTTATTTAGGCTACAACTCTAAGGGTGGAGAGTGGGAATGAGGAAAAGAGGAAGAAGAGAAAACTTCCCTTTTCTTAACTACTGGTTAAGAAAATGTAACTTTGTTGAAAACCACGTTTCTCACTAAATAGAGAAGGCCATATGCAGTAGGAGAGAGTGAAAATACCATTCAGAGACACATGAGAGAGAGAGAAAGATATGGAGAAATGGATGGAAAATCCTGATATTTTTCTAGTACCTGTTTCCAAACAACACCAAGGTAAGGGTTTCTGCCCTTCCAAGGCTTTTTTAGTTTGCAATCATGACCTTTGTAATAAAAAAAAAGTCTTGACTGATACCACTTGTCATATGAGGTCTCTCACAGACACAATCATTTTTCTGTGCCTGTTTTTATCCTTCATCCCAGGTTCTACTAAATATTTTTCTCATTCCTAGGATACATCACACCCTTTCACACCTCCATACATTTATACTGTATCTTAGTTACACTTGTTAATGTTACTATCTCCAGACTCTAAGCCCTCCAGCCCACTTTGTGGATATGGCTTATTAATGCTTGTATCCTGTCCTGAATAGTGTACAGCACAGTTCTTTACATATAAAAGACACATTTAACATTGTTAAATAAATATACATTAAAAAATTATTATGTAAAAGCTCTTCTGTAGTCCAGGTGTGCTTCCAGAAACAGGGTTACAAAGAAGAATAATGCCCTTCTACCTTCAAGGAGCTTACAGTTGAATTGAGGGAGTAAGACATGTAATAATTACTGAGAGAAAAATAAAGCACTTTTACATATATTATTTCATTTAGTCTGTATGAGGAAACTTTAATGTTGATATTCTTATCCTACCCAGGGAGCCCACAAAGTTCAGGCTGTGAGAGCTTAGGAAATTTGCCCAAGATCACTCAGTTAATAGAGACAAAGGCTGGCCAGCAGCTGAGGTCCTCTGTCCTCCAGGGTTCCTGCTTCTGTTGTTCTGCCTGTCTTACCATGTCCACATCATTGAATGCTCAGTGGACAAATTAGCTCTGTGAAGCAAATGTGAAGGTTTAGCTTTCTTATTCTTGGATAATTTGTATTCATTCTCTCTCTTTTCTCCCCATACCCACCAAATTTTGGTGATTTAATCTTCAAAAACTTGTGTCATAAGCACCGTATGTGGAGATGAAAATTGGAACCTAGCTCTTCTGATTTTTAGTTGAGTGATCGGTTTTGAATACACAGACACTTTTCATTCATTCACCTTACATTTCTGACTGCTAAGACAGCACAAATATTACTTGATAGCAGCACTGCAAATTCTCCTGGGGTTCAGGTAGGGAGATGATTTGACAAACCTGAGGAAGGTGCATGTGCTGCAGAATCCCAGCTCTGGGGAAACTGTGCACGCTGCAGGAGGCTGCTGAGAGTGCACTTTGGAACCAGGGAGGAAAACTGCTTTATATTACATGGTCTCTCCACTGAGAAAGCTTAACATTCTGCCAGCTGGTGAAGGAAAAAATTTAAAAGACCCATATTCATTTTCACAAAGCAAGTTATGAAGGGCAGATTTGGAAATGACAGGTCACAAGTTAATAATGGGCACACTATATTTTAAGGTGTATGATACAAAGAATACAAATTTACTATATATATTTTTTACAACAAATAACTGGGTTTAAAAGAAGAGTTCATGTTATATATGGATTCTTAACCTTTGAATAAAAAGGAAAGGATTTTAAAAAATCTTTCTGATTTACTATGGAAACACTCATTATTTTTATGTTTCAGATATATTTCTCTTTTCAGACCAATGAAAGCTAACTATAAAGACAGAGAATGTCTTTCTTTGATCTCTCTGACTTGTCTGATTATTTGCATTTCTATCACTGCATAATGAACATTGAAGTTCTCCTTAGCCCTTTTGTACAAGAGAGTAAGACTAATAATTGAGAACTTGTAGGTATATAAATATATTTTATAATATTCCCTGTGACTTTTCAATGATAAAATTTGAGAATTACATAAAATTTTGAATGTTCTGATCAAATTTTCATATTTTTCACTTTTGCTTCTGATTACAAAGGCGGATTCAATGCTCTTTCTGAGTTCTGTTACATAGTAACATATCTAGATTGTATTAGTCAGAGTAGACTAATATGCTGGGCAGCAGGCACTTCCAAATTGCAGTGGCTTAATACAACAAAAGTTTATTTCTCCAATTAAATATCCACATGCAAAAAGATTAATATAGATGCATACGTCACAGTGTACCTCAAAATGAACTTAAATGTAAGAGCTGAATCTATAAAAATTCTAGAAGAAAACATAATAGAAAATCTCCATGATCTTAGTCAAGCCAAGACTTCTTAGGTATAAGATCAAAAGCATATGGCATTAAAAAAATAAATTGGATTTAATCAAAGTTAAAAAACTTTTGTGCTTGAACAGACATCATTAAGGAAGTAAAAAGATAAGCCATAGATTGGGAGAAAAATGTCTGCAAATCATGTATCTGGTAAAGGGCTTGTATCCATGATACTCAAAGATCTCTTATAACTTGATAATAAGACAAACATCCCAGTTAAAATAAATGGGTAAAAGATTTCAATATATGTTTTACCAAAGAAGATTTAAGAAGAGTTAATAAGCACATGAAAAAAGTACTCAATATCATTAGCCATTAGGGAAATATACATTGAAGTCACAGTGAAAAACTACTTCCCTCCCACTGGAATGAGTAAAATAAAAAAGATAGACAACAACAAGAATTGGTGAGGATGCTGACAAATCAGAGTCCTCAAACATTGCTCCCATTTTGGAAAAACAGTTCAGTGGTATCTTAAAAAGTTAATCATAAACTTATCATACAGTGCAGCAATTCCACTTCTAGAAATCTACCTAAGCAAAATAAAAACAAATATCTACACAAAGACTTGTATGCAAATGTTCGTAGCAATATTATTTATAATAGCCCCCAAATTGGAAATGATCCAAATATGCATCAACTGGTGAATGTATAAACAAAATGTACAGTCAGACAAAAAAGTACTACTCAGCAATATAAAGGAAAGAACTGACACATGATACAACACAGATGAACCTCAAAAATACTGTATTGGGTGAAAGAAGCCAGGCCAAAAGACTATATATATTGTATAAGTCCATTTATACATAATGGCCAGAAAAGGCAAATCTATAGAAGCAGCATATTGCTTGGGGTTGTTAGTAGCAACAGGACTGAAAATGTGCATGATGACTTTTGGGTGGTGGAAATGTTCTAAAACTGGATTGCGGTCATGGGTGCACACACCTAGTCTCTGCTTAATTTTACTTAGGGACTCAAAGTGACAGATGTTCTATCTCAACACACACTTCCCTGATCACCACAGCAAGGGGGGATTGGTGCCTCTGCCTCTTGAAGATTTTCCTAGGAAGTGGTATCACTTCCTCTCTCATTTTATTGGTAAAACCAACTTACATGCCCATGCCTAACTTCAAGGGTGCAAGAGAGTGCAATTTTACTGTGTGCCTGGAAGACAGGAAAAGAAGAATTTTTGTGAACCCTAATGACTCTTACAGAAATAAATAACAACAGTAAAGGGCACAGTATACTCTGACTGAAGTTATTTTGCTTTGTACTTCTGAAAGACTTGACATTTATTTCTTCTTAAAGTCCTAATTCTTTGCATACTGCTTAGACATTTCTAAGACAACAGTAACAGGGATTCTTTGTATACTGTGTTACTGTGACTCCCTCAGTGTCCTTGATTCCCTGAGCACCTGGTTTTCCTTAAATGATTGTACTTCTGCAGTCATCTTTATACAGGAAAACAAGCTTTTAAAAAAATAGGGATCATTGACTTCTCTAATGTTTAAAGGATTAGAATACTTTTGTGTGGCTTAAGAGGCCAAAATTATACCAGTAAATGGAAATTATAGGAAGGCAGACTGTGCATATATATAAGGGAGACTTTTCTAATTATCAGTGTTTCTGAAATTAAAACGACTGCCTCTGAGGTGCTGAATCACTGAAGATGTTTAAGTTGAGGCCTGATGACCATTTGAGAGAAACATGGAGAACTTAGACCAAATGTTGTCCAAAACTGATGTTCTATGATTAGGCTGAAGTTGCACAGCAAACCTATGTTTGTGCAATATCTTTATCTGTTTTTGGACTGCACCTACATTTTTTTTTAAAGTCAAAACTCTCCTCAACCAAAAGTGTGAAGGGAATTGAAGCCGAATTTTTGAGAAATTACGTTACAACAGAATTCAGAGAAAGTGAAACTTGAAAGGTAGCAAATATGTTAAGGCTCTAGTAAGGACACAGACTTAAAACCTGATTAGGACCATTAGTCAGGAGAAGCAAAAGAGTGGAACGGTATGACTAAAATATTTAAAATATTTAATGGTTTGGATAATATGTTTACTTGCCAAATCCTGATTTCAGGGGCTGAGGGAATCCCTTTTGAAATATGAGCAAAGCGAGTTTAGGCCGCAAGAGGTACTCTTCCAGAGAGAGAGAGAGAAGCAGCATGGTATTAATTATCCCTGTAATGTAATATGAGACAAAAACATAAAATATTTTGAAAATATTTTGACACATTTATAAACAAAGGTACCACACGTGGCTGCTAATTGGAGCTGGGTTGTATCTAAGTCAGAGACAAGCTTGCACTCTGTCACTCGGGACCTCTGACCGCCGGAGCAGTATGTGGACAGGTCTGCCCTAGTATGAAAAAGTTTATATTCCTAAAATAAACCACTTTTTACGGGATTATTCTCAGATTTCATCACTATTAGGGAGGACTGCAAAGCAGACCAAAAGGAAAACCTTTCATTGTCAGGGAAAAACCGTCAGAAAATTCTTCTATAAAAGCAGCTTCCGATTAGAAGGAATTTGGGGCTGGGCAATAATCTCCGAACAAAATTTAATTGTAACATCCACGGTATTCTGACCGCTGAAGGAAATTCGAACAGCAGGCCTCAGGGTGAAGAGAAAAGAAACGTACTTTATCTAAGGTTTTCTCCACGGAAAAGAAATCAGCACGGCAAGATGTAGCAAGCAATGTCCCATTTCTCATGAGAAGACTAAGCACAGTAGACAGAACACTTTATAGAAGAAAACCGCAGAACAACCACCACCAGCCCAGGGCGCAGCGCTCACTATTGTGTTAGCACCGGCGGCGGAAGGACGCAGTCCCACCGCAACATTAAAGAGTCCTTCTTTGTTCAGCTTCGGTCGGGGACGCAGGGCAAGGTGTTCTTCCGCGCTCACCGCGCAGTCCCCGCCTCCTCGCAGCCCTGGAGAGCTGCCATTCGGCACTGGAGTGGCTCCGCGCTCCCAGAATGCACCGGCAGTCCGCGGGAAACCAAAATGGCGAAGGGCTGTAGCAAAGTGAGCTGTGTTTAAGGCTGGCTTAAGAACACTCACTGTTAGCCCCCAGCCCTCGTCCTCAGGACTTTGGTTTGTGCGTGTGTACGTGTGGGGTGCCTGGTGGGGCAGCTGTCCAGTAAGTGCTCGGACTCGCAGGGGAAGCGCCCACGGGGACGTGATTGGTTGTTTTTTCCTGTATGAAGCGGTTGGCACCACTGAAGTGACCGAATGAGGTGAGAGACCTTGGCCTGGGGACCAGGCTCTTCCGGAGGAGATTGCTGGCGGGGGTGGGGGAGGAGAAGAAAGGAAGCAAGTGTAAAAGGGAAAGATGGAGGATCGAGGTGGGGTGGCGGCTGCAGTATGTGTATGTGGTGCCTTGCACTTATGCATATGATGAAAAGAATGGATGAAAAGGAGTAGTCAGTTAGGTGTTGGGGAACATAGAGACTAAGAGAGGGAGCTGGGCATTAGGGAAGTCGGTTGGAGGAACTAGAAGAAACGTTGAGACGGGGAAACAGTGTTTGGAGGGGCAGGAAGGAACCTGGGGGCGGGAGACGGTTGGAGGGGCAGGATGAACCTGATGATGAACGGGTGGGGAACTGAGGGGAGGAGCCGTTAGGAAATATGGACTGAGGGAGATGTGGGGTGCAAAGGAAGGGGCTGCCTGGGACCTTAGGGGGCGCAAAGGGAAGTAGCAGCTTGGAACGAGAGGGTGGTGAAATTGTATGGAATTGGAAGGGCAGGATGGAGTACGAGGATGAGGGGAACACTAAGTGGTGCCTGGGAGAAAACCCTGGAAGCTTAAAGGGAAGAAGTGGAAGGGAAAGTGTGAGATGGGGAAGAGCTGCCTTACATTTGGAGCGCACCAAAAATCTGAGGCAATTGTTCTCTTTAATTAAATCCAATTTAAATGCCCGCTCGAGAGTAGATTTGTATTATTGTATTCATTCTTTACCGCTGAAGTAATTGCGGCTTAAGGGATTTAAACTAATTTGCCAAGATTTCTTATTAGTAGTGCCAGAACTCTTAACTGTGTCTTTTACAATCTGGTGTCCTTGGTTGCGAGACTTTTTCTTTGGAAGCAACTAGAAGGAACAGATGGATTTATTGGGGCAATCTGACGAACAGTTAAGGTTCGTGAACAATGAGAAAAAAATAGGGAATGTTATTCTTTAAAGCATTTAACTTAAGTTAAAGTTAGAACCTATTTACTAATACAAGTATGAAGAGCCAGATAGGCTTGTGTATAACATAAGAAAGCATGTGAGGTCAGTACTGAACGAGAAATATGTAAATAGTGCCTAATTTAATTTGACTCCAGGTGCTCCGGTAGTAGTAACTTTCTCCTTCAGATTGATTCCATGTGACCCTCCTGTATACTTTGCCTACAGGCTGGTTTCAATTTCCATGTTTTCATTCTCTTGAGAATTCCTTTTTTGGCAGTGGATGGCAAAGGCAGTGAATTTAGAAGTATTTAATGTGGATAAAATAAATACTTAAATTCTTGCTGTGACTTATTTTAAAGGTTTGAAATGCTTTAAATGGAACCATTTTGACTTAAAGTTTCAGGTACCCAGTAGTTTTGGCAAGGAAAGAGTTGATTTTAAATTTCTTAGCATAGAGCATTCTGTTCTTGATATTTGGAATGTTATTCACACTCCAAGCATTTGCAGTGATAGTTTGAGAGGGAATACAAAGCGAATTTTTAGCTTTTGTTTCTTTAGGTTCCTAAGTAAAAAAATAACGTATAATTCACGTTTTAAATTTGCTCACCTACAGTTTTTTTTTTAAGGTACTAAAAATATTCTAAAATATTTGAATTAAGAGTGCACCTGTTTCCTGGCAGTGTGTATGATTTTAATGGGCAGTAACAGAAATCTATACCTATTAAGATGAAAGCACACAAAATTTTAGAACTAGAAGTACAGAAATTACCTGTCTAAACTTTTTCTAGATAAAAAATATTTAATAATGCTTGTTGCCTCAGAGCTCAGTTTGGAAAGGGATTTATTCTTTGTATTTTGCTATGTATGGGTGCTTTGATGTCATGGATTATAAATATACCTTTTTATTAGATCCTTGACTAAAAGGATAATTTGATCTATTTATATTTCATCATAATCTTTGCATTTGACTTCAGGAAACTGGCAGTATAGTGATCTATTTTTATAATTGATTAATTTGCTTGAGAGAGAGAGAGAGGAAAGGAGAGAGGGAGCAAGGGAGGGAAAAAGAGAAAGAGAGAAAAAGGGAAACATTGATTTGCTCTTCCATTTATTGATGCATACATTGGTTGATTCTTACATATGCGTTGACCAGGGATGTTGATTTTTTTGTATGTGCCTTGACTGGGGATTGAACCCACAACCTTGGTGTATCAGGGCGATGCTCTAACCAGTTTCCCTGTGGGTGTTTTTATGTATTAGGATAGTGCTATCCAGTAGAACTTTCTGCACTGATGGCAATGATGTTTATTTGCTCTATCCAGTATGGTAGCCAATAACTACATGTGGATGTTGAACACTAGACATGTAACTAGTGAGACTGAGAACTGAATTTATAATTTAATTTAATAAAACAAATTTTAATGGACATAAGTAGCTAGTGGCTGCTATATTGGATATCACAATATTAGGGATTATTGCACCCATTTATTAGGAATTGTCACATCCACTAACCATGGAAACCCAAGGGTAAGGAACTGTGTTATGCCTAAGGAGATTGAAATTTTTAAGATAAAGTGTTTTTCATTTTTGCTACACATCATGTCTTCTGTCATATGTTTTCATATAACATTGTAAAAGAATAATGAAGGTAGCAACCACTTGTTTTTTCAAGAGATATAAGATTGTTTCTTTTGTTGAAAAACAGCAAAACTGGATGTTAAAGTTTTTTTTTTTAATTTACTTTGTTATTTTGACACATAGTTAAAAACATTAAGGAAAATTTCAAACAGATACAAAGTGAACACAAATATTTATTATAATTAACTTTTTGTGTAGCCATGCTTTTCATCTATACCTCTACCCACTCTCCCACTTCACTCCATTGTTCCTTTTTTTTTTTTTTTAGGTAAAATTTACATATATTGAAATGCATAAATCTTAACTGTACACTTAAAAATAATAGCTTTAGTGGGGTATAATGTACATACCATATTTATATTACATAATTCATGTGTGTTACCTTTTAAGATACAATTCAGTGATTTTTTTTTTTTAGTATAGTCACAGATGTGTGCAATCATCACCGTTATCTAACTTGAACATTTTCATCACCCCAAAGTGAAAATCTGTATCTACTAGCAGTCACTCTTTATTTGTCCCTCCCCCTACCTCTGGCAACCACTAATCTATTTTCTGTGTTTATATTTTGCCTATCCTGAATATTTCATATAAATGGAATCATACAATTCTTGACCTTTTGTGTCTGTCTTTTCCACATAGCAAAATGCTTTTGAAAGGTATGTCCAAGTTCTGCCATATATTTCTTTCTTTTTTTTTTTTATGGTTGACTAAAACATTTATTTAAGAATTATATAGAAAAATTCAAATATAATATAAACCTTGTATTGACCTTTAAAATGTCCAATAAAATTTGCTTAATTTTTTTTCTAGAGACGTACAAATTATGCAGCATCATTTCAATTAAAATGGAGCTCTTGAGAGAAAAAAGAGGTCACAGTTTTATACATTGTGCTGAGAAATAAGAGACCTTCCCACATGATGGCTAATCCAATCAAAGTAATTGGCCACTTTGGTGTAAATACCTGGGAAGTCTGGTTGTCCACAGTTTTCACCCCAGCTCACAACACCCCAAACATAAGTCACGTTGTTGGCATCCTTACAGACTAAGGGGCCTCCAGAGTCCCCTTTACAGGCATCAATAGAACCATCATCTGTACCTGCACATTCCATTTCTTTTTCAAAGTACCGACCTGGGTAAAACTTAGAGCAGTTATCTATTAGGTGAACTTCACCCCATCGAAGTGAGTAGACTTTTAGGTTATCTTTTTCTCGACCCCAGCCAGAAATGATGCATTTATCATTAGGTTGGAATAAATATGGAGACCAGGGAACACAGGCAGGGATGGTACCAGGCAGCACACAGTCATTATGCCTTGGGCGTTTTTTCATTTCAATCAAAGCTATGTCATTTTGGTAGGTGGTTCCACTGTAGTTTTCATGGATAATAATTCTATTAACCTTCTGAACAGGTGTCTCACTGTTAGGCTTTATCCAGTCTATTAATGATACCCATATTTGGTAACAGTGAACTCTGCTAGCTCTGACACAATGTGCAGCAGTCAGGACCCAACAGCCACCAATATAAATTCCTCCACAGGTGATTTTTTCATCTTCCTTAAGTGCCACCTGCCATGGGAAGTCTCCCACTCACTTCTGCTGGTGTTCCTCCGACGACTCGTTTCCTTCGAGAGGGCGTGCTGTTTTTAACTCCACAGGATAGTTTAGGGAGCAACAACTTTATCTGTTTCCTTTCTGCATCCATATTAGAAGTCGACATTTCTGTTTCTTCTTTAAATTTTGGATTTCCAGCTCCTGCATTCTGTGTGTAACACACCACTCTAGCTGAACCCCAGTGAGGTTTAGTTGTTCTCTTGGTAAAAGTGCATTCAGCCAAACTGGACTCGAATCCTCTACAATGCACCTGCAGACATTCAGTGAAATTTACCGGGAGATCTTCAGGAGAATGAAAACTTCCTTGAGTATCATGCGCACCTCCTGGGCTCAAGCAGAGGGAAGGCAGAGAGGACTGGAGACACTTGGGGAGAGTTTGGTGTGGTGGCTTTGAGGGGAGAGCTGGGGAAGCGGCCGGCCAGGTCCCAGTGCTGACTCCTCCTCTAACATATATTTCTACTTCATTCCTGTTTATGGCCAAAATGTATTTCATACTACATTTTGTTCATTAGTTGATCAACGTTTGGGTTGTTTCTAATCTTCGGCTGTTATAAATAATGCTTTGAACATTTGTGTATATGGTTTGTGTGGACTTGTGTTTCCAGTTCTCTTGGCTACATAGCTAAGTGGAATTGCTGCGTCAGATGATACCTCTGTGCCAGTTTTCCGAAGAGCCTGTACCAGCAATGATGAGGATTCTAATTTCTGTACATCCTTGCCAGTACTTATTGTGTCTGCCTTTTTTATTATAACCATCCTAGTGGGTGTGCAGTTATAGCTCACTGTAGTTTTGATTAGCATTATCCTGATGGCCAATAATGTTGAGCACCTTTTCCATGTAGTCATTGGCCTTTTGTATACCTCCTTTGGGGAACTGCCAATTCACATCCTTTGCCTGTTTTAAAAATTGGGTTATTGCCCTGCCTAGTGTGGCTCGGTTGAAGCATCATCCTGTATACCGAAAGGTTGCAGGTTTGATTCCTGGTCAGGGCATATGGCCTAGATTGCAGGTTCAACCCTCAGTCCGGGCGCATAGGAGAGGCAACCAGTCTATGTTTCTCTCTCACATGGATGTTTCTCTTCCTCTGTTTCCATCTCTCAACCAGTAAGCATGCCCTGACTAGTGTGGCTTCGTTGGTTAGGCTGTGTCCCACATTGTGAAAGGTCACTGGTGCCATTCTCAGTCAGGGTACATGCCTGGATTGCAGGTTTGGTTCTGGTCGGAGTGCGCAACTGATCGATCTCTCACATGGATGTTTCTCTCCCTCTCTTTCTCCCTTTTTTCCCTTCTCTAAAAATAAAATAATTTTAAATCAGCCCTGGCTGGCGTGACTCAGAGGATTAAGCACCAGCCTGCTAACTAAAGGGTTGGTGGTTTGATTCCCAATTGGGGCACATGCCTAAGTTGTGGGCCTGGACCCCTGTTGGGGTACGTGAGAGGCAGCCACACATTGATGTTTCTTTCCCTCTCTTTCTTCGTCCCTTCCTCCATCTCTAAAAAAAAAATTTTTTTTTTAAATTAATAAACATGTCCTCAGGCAAGAATAAAAAAATAAAGATTGGATTTATTTATCTTATTTTTTTAAATTTGATTTTAATGAGAGGAAAGGGGGAGAAGTGAGAGTGAAAACATTGATTTGTTGTTCCACTTTTGATGCAGTCATTGGTTGATTCTTGTATGTACCCAGACCTGGGATGGACCTGCAACCTTGAAGTATTGGAACGATGCTGTAACCAACTGAGCTACTTTGGCGAGGGCTGGATTATTTATCTTTTGTTGAGTTGTAAATATTCTTTATGTATTTTGGATACCAGTCCTTTATCAGATGTATGATTTGCAATTATTTTCTCTCATTCTATGGGGTTTCTTTCCACTTGGTGGTGTCCTTCAAAGCACAAAAGTTTTTAATTTTTAAAATTTATTTTATTTTTTTAAAGATTTTAATTAATTTATTTTTAGAGAGGGGGAAGGAAGGGAGAAAGAGAGGGAGAGAACATGGATGCTAGAGAGAAACATTGATTAGTTGCCTTTTGCATGTGCCCCCACTGAGGACTGAACCTACAACCCAGTCATGTGACCACAGACCAGGAACTGAACCACTGACCTTTCACCTTATAGATGCCACCCAACCAACTGAGCCACACTGGTCAAGGCTGCTTGTGCTTTTGATATATCTAAGAGAAGCATTGCCTTACACAGTGTCCCAAAGATTTACTCCTCTGATTTAATTTTTAATTTATTTTTAATCCTCACCCAAGGACATTTTTTTCATTACTTTTAGAGAAAGAGAGGAATGAAGAGAGAGAGGGAGAGAGAGAACATTGACCTGTTGGCTCCCATATATGCCCTGACCGGGGATGAAACCTGCAACCTAGGTGATAGAACACGTAAACTTTTGGTTTATGGGACAATGCTCCAACCAACTGAGCCACACCAGCCAGGGCCCTCCTATGATTTTTTAAGAATTATATAGTTTTAGCTCTTACATTTATCCTATGATTCATTTTGAATTAATTTTTGCCTATGATGTGAGCTGGGTATCTAGCTCCATTCTTTTACATGTGAATACTGTTTTCCCAGAACTATTTGTTAAAAAATCTCTTCTTTCCGAATGAATTGTTTTGACAAACTTCACAGGTCAATTGACCGTAAGTGTATGGGTTTAATTCTGTATTCTCGGTTTTATATCAGTGATTTATTTATGTGTCCTCATGTCTACATCATAACATCTTTATTACTGTTGTTTTGTATAAAATTTCAAAATTGGGAAGTATGAGTCCTTTGGTTTGTTCTTTTTTTTTCTCCCCAATATTTGAGTATTATGTGTTAGCATCAGTCTGTCAGTTTTTGCAAAAAAAGTCAGCTGGGATTTTTATACATAATGCATTGAATCTGTAGACGGATTTGGGAAATAGCACCATCTTAATGTTAACATCCATGAGCATGATGTCTTTCCAGTCTGTAGGTCTTATTTAATTCCTTTCTCTGTTATGTAGTTTTCATTGTACAAGCATGCATTTTTCTTAAAATTTATTCCTAACCATTTTGTACTTTTTGGTGCGATTGCAAATAGAATTTTTTTCTTAATTTCAATTTCAGATTGTTTATTGCTAGTGTATAGAAATCACTTGATTTTTACATATTAATCTTGTATTCTGCAACCTGGCTGAACTGGTTTATTAGATCCAACATAATAGTTTGTGTGTGGGTATTCTGAATCACCTTTTGAGTTTTATAGTATATTCCCTCACAGTATCAGTTTTTGTGCCATTTTGAGTATTGAGTATTTCTTCAACTAAAATATTAATAAAAATATGTAAAATATAAAAATTGGTGCTGCACTCTGTAGCAGGTTTATAGTTAAATATAGCAGATCTACTCTTGAATCTCACTTTGGAATACTATCTAAACATGTCTGATTTACTATGTACTCCACCATCTCCCACCACTATTGATTTCTAGAGAGGTAAAATATGCCTTAGTATTTTCTCTCAAATTTTCTCCCCAGTCGCTGCTGACACCCACTTTGTATTTTGATGCTGGTACTCTTAGGGTATGCATATCCATTGCCATTGAGGAGTACTTTGCTACTGCTGCCTGGCCAGTTAGTGATTATAAGATCGTCGGCAGCCGTCCGTCTCAAGAGACGATGGTGTAGCTTCTTAAGAGTCTATCTGCACCGCCGAGAATGGCTGTGCAGTCCGACTCGGGAGTGACACAGTATCTGTCTCCTCCCGTGTTGAATCGACATCTTGTGATGACGCTGGAGTGTTTTCTCCAGTGAAGCTGAAGCTACAGAGCCTGGGCAGGGTGATATGGAGGGTCTGCTGTTGCCCATGCCCGTCCGTCTCGAGAGACGATGGTGTAGCTTCTTAAGAGTCTATCTGCACCGCCGAGAATGGCTGTGCAGTCCGACTCGGGAGTGACACAGTATCTGTCTCCTCCCGTGTTGAATCGACATCTTGCGATGACGCTGGAGTGTCCTCTCCAGTGAAGCTGAAGCTACAGAGCCTGGGCAGGGTGATATGGAGGGTCTGCTGTTGCCCATGCAGCAGACCCCCCCTCTCTTCGCAGCTGAAGGGTCCAAGGGAAAGACGGAGTCAATACAGCTTGGCTTCAGGTGCGCCGCAGGAGTTGCCGGTGTTGACTACAACGTCAAACCGCCTTAAGGACTCCGGCTCCGGATTTTCTGTTGGGGTTTACTCCCTTAGCCTTTCCCCTGAAGAGGTATGCCGCAAGGCAGCGGAGGTTTTTTGGAGTCAGAGTTTTCCTTCTCTGATGTGCCCTGACTGGAAGATCGAACCAGCGACACTTAGCTCGCAGGCCGACGCTCAATCCACTGAGCCAAACCAGCCAGGACGATTATAAGATACTGTCAGTTATAACACAGATCTACATTTCATAAAGTTAAAAGGTAAAAATTATATGTCACTTAGTTAATGACTCATCAAGGCATCCCTACGACCTTTTGGAGCTCTTTAAGCAGAGAGTGAGTGATTAAAAACAGGTTTTCCTTACTGAATTAAAGGTGCATTTAATAAGCAAGAGGGTTGGTGGCAGGAAGATCAGTTAGAAGTCTATGGCAATAGTGAAGGCAAATAAGAGAGTGGTTTTAGGAGATATTTGAGAGATGATCTTCAAGGAAGAATCAACAGGACTGGGTGAGCCTTTGGAGGGTTAAGGAAGAGGGAAGAATGAAGGATAACATTTCTAGATTAAGAGACACTCAGATGGAAATGGCATTAACTAAGGGAATACTGAAGAAAGGGGAGGAATTTGAAGAAAATGTTAGTATTGTTAAGATGCTGGGGAATCCAAGTTGGATATCTAGTGGGCAATGGAAGTAAGGGTCTGAAGGTTGAGAAATAGAATGGAGCTGGAAAGAAGAGATTTAAAAATTGTCAACAGATAAAAATTAGGTGAAATATTAGGAGAACATGACTATTTAGGACAGACAGAACATGTAGAACAAAAGGGAATCCTAGGCAGCTCCAGCATTTAAAGGGTTGGCAGAGGAGGAAAAATTAGTACAGAAGAGTTGGGATAACAGTCACTTAATACAGGTGACAAGTATCTTAGTACACAAGGTAAGCGAATTTCAAGAAGTGTTGATCATCATCAATTATTATACAAATATTGGGTACAGTGAGAAATTAGAGCATTGTCTGATATTTGGTCATTTGGAAGACTTTGATGTGATTGTTAACAGTAATTAGGACAGCTTGCCACAGATTAAGTGGAGTGTGCTTTTTTAAGTTTGTTGGTGAAAAGAATGAGAAAAATTGAGAAATATTTTTTTATTGTATCAAAATCAGGGGTAGGTAGCTATTTCTATCTCAGTAAACTGAGCAACCAGGTTGAACCATCTCTAGAAGTGCATTTCATCACCTAATAGTGTTAAATGCAACTTATCACTTAATAGACCTAAATTAGGCCTATAAAAATCTTGTGGCTAAATGTACTATGGATGAGCAGCTTGAAAAATGGCAATCAGTAATTTGATTTTACCACTTACTAAGTCTGAAAATGTTCTTGGCTTTTCCACTGTATTTTGTGACTTCACTACATAATTGGGATCCAACATGACAAATTTCTAGAATAACTTAGTTTATCTCAGATAGTGTTACCTGCTAGAGTTTACCATACTAGGAGTCAAGAGTTTTGGGCTGTAATCCAGCATTACTTGACTTTCTTTAGAGCTTTAAGGAAGTGATTTTACTTCTGAGTTAACAGTTCTTTTATTTGATAATGGGAGCAGTAGTCTCCCCCTTCCTATCTTATGGCATTATTAGGAGAAAATGAGATGCAAATGCTCTTGAGAAAGTTAAACACTATAGTAAACTGAAGGTTTTTCAGCCCTTTTAATTTTTTTAAAATCCTCACCTGAGGATATGTTTATTGATTTGGGGGGGGGAGGATACAGAGAGAAAGAAATGTTGATGTGAGAGAAATATCAATCAGTTGCCTCCTCTTCGTGCCCCAACTGGGATTGAACCCCCAACCTAACTATGTGCCCTGACCAGGGATTAAACCCACACACAACTTTTTTGGTGTTTGGGATGACGCTCCAACCATGTGGCCAGGGCTCAAACTCTTTTAATCTATCTGCTCTGCTACCCATGAGTCAGTTAATAATTTTCTTTTAGGAAGTGGGACTTCTTAACTCTAGGGCAGTTAATGGCTTGCAACAAGGATACCTCATTTCTATGATTTCTTCTTCCCTGGTCTTAGGGCCAAATTCTGCAGGATTATAATGAAAAATCTGAACTTTTCATTCAGTTCATTTTTACCTAAATTGTTAGTGAATTTCATTTATGGTATTGTAATCAACCTTACCAGTTACGGACTTGAAGTTAACTATGGTTTTTATGTATATTAGCATTGTTGGGTTTTGGTGTTTTAAGTCTAGTTACCTGCTAGTATGTCATCAGGGATCTCCAAACTAATTGTTAGCTATTATTAAAATGGCATTGCGGAGACATTCTGGTTTTAATTTGCACAAATAGTTAAGATGACTGTATACTTGATAAATTATATTTAATGTTGTTTACAATTTTTTAAAAGTAACAGCTTTTAATAGTTTATAAAAATCTTTTTATGATTACATAAGTACTGTGTAAATGTTGCAAAAGCCTACATGTACAGAAATGTTCTATCAAACTGATATTTTTTCCTTAATTTTAGGATATTTAAATATATTTTATGTAATTTCATGATCAGAGCCAAAGCCACATTCACTGAAACTGTATACAGTACACCTCTGTCATTGCTTGACCTGTTGAGTGGCTAGCTATTTTTAATTCTAGAGGGCTCAGGCTAAACCTGCAGTTGCGGTGGTAAATTTGGTTCTTCCTTTAGTTTCAATCTTGAAGTGAGATGGAATTAAGTAAAATTTTAGAAGAGTTGCTGGCTTTTGATTTTACATTTAAATACACAACTGAATTTGGAGCTGTGTGTATTAGAATATGTACATTCATAGGATAGTGGTATTTGATGGAGGATTTATTTACTAGTATGTGTATTGGTAGGTATAGGCTTTCAATTTGTTATTAAGTACCTACTTTGTGCCATACACTATGAAAAGTTTTAGATAACTAGTGATGAGCAGGATATTTTCTTTAAATTGTAATTTGAAATGCAAATTCCACTTGTTTAGATGGAGTTATTTAGGTTATAATTTATAGAAAATTGTTTGATTCTGCTTTAAATATATGTTTTACACAGAAAATTCAGAATTATCAGTGTAAGAGAGTAAGAAAATTTGTTAGAATATGAATATTTATGGTTAGATATTTTTCCACTAGTTTCAACGACTTCTCCAATCTTGTAACTAGTAGTTTGTATTATGCTCAAATTATCCCCATACCCTCCCAAAACAATCTTTGTCCTTCTTGAGAGGTCAAACGTTTACAAAGAGTAAGCTTCACAGCCTGTTAGTGTTCACTTCTAAACCCCATGTTGCCTGACATTTGAACCCAGTGGTGATAAGTGACTTTGGGATTGTTAACTTCAATAAACAGTTTTTATTACTAATTTTACCAAACCTATTCGGTAATCTGGTATACTATTTTCTCCTTTTTCTTCATTTTCTTTTTGTGTCTTTTGTTTATTGTATTATTATTTTCAGCTTTATATTTTTATGGTATGTTATTATTTTTATGATATTTCTGGGTTCTTCTATTTCTGTGGTGACTTCTTTCCTAAGAGGACTTGTTTGTTTAAAATTATATTTTATTGATTATGCTATTACAGTTTCAGTTTTTCCCCCTTTGCCACCTTCCACCCAGCGCCACCCATTCTCTCAGGCCATCACCACACCATTGTTCCTGTCCATGGTTCATGCACGGAAGTTCTTTGGCTGCTCCATTTCCTATACTGTACTTATCATCCCCATGGGTATTCTGTAACTACCTATTTGTACTTCCTAATCCACTCACTTCTTCACCCATTCTACCACACCTTCCTCCCATTTGGCAAACATCAAAATGCTGTGTTCATGATTCTGTCTCTGTTCTTGTTTCCTTAGTTCATTTTTTAGATTCAGTTGTTGATATGTATTTTTGTCACTTTATTGTTGATAGTATTGATTTTCTTTTCTTAAATAAGTCCCTTTAACATTCATATAATAATGGTTTGGTGATGATGAACTCCTTTAGTTTTTTCTTGTCTGTCCTTTGATTCTAGTGATAGCTTTGTTGGGTAGAGCAATCTTGGCTGTAGGTCCCTGCTTTTCATTGACTTTGAGTATTTTTTGCCAATCCCTTTTAACCTGCAAAATTTCTGTTGAGAAATCAACTGATGGTTTTATGGAACTCCCCTGTAGGTAACTAACTGGTTTTCTCTTGCTGTTTTTAAGAGTCTCTCTTTATCTTTAACCTTTGACATTTTAATTATGATGCGACTTGGATTAAGCCTCTGCATCCGTCTTGTTTGGGATTCTCTGTGCTTCCTGGACTTGTATGTCTATTTCCTTTGCCAAACTTGGGAAGTTTTTCTTCATTATTTTTCACATAGATTTCCAATTTCTTTCTCTTTCTCTTCTTTCTGGCACCCCTATGATGTGATGTTGTAACACTTGAAGTTGTCCCAGAGGCTGCTTATACTGTCCTCATTTTTTTGATTCTTAAAAAATTTTTATTCTTGTTCTGATTGGTTGTTTTTGCCTTCTTATGTTCCAAGTCATTGATTTGATTCTTGGCTGCAGCCACTCTACTGTTGTTTCCTTGTAAATTGTTCTTTTTTTTTACAGTATTTTATTGATTATGTTGATTATGTTGCTACAGTAGTTCCTTCTTAGTTGTGGAGGGAGATACAGCGTGTCTGTCTATGCCTCCATCTTGGCTGGAAGTCCTCTGTAAATTGTTCTTCATTTCAGTTAGTGTGTCCTTTGTTTCTAACTGGATCTTTTTTATGCTGTTGAGACCCTCATTAAGTTCCTTAGGCATCTTTATAACCAGTGTTTAGAACTCTGCATCTTATAGATGGCTTATCTCCATTTTGTTTAACTTTTTTGGAGTTTGATCTCTTCTATCATTTGGGCCATGTTTCTTTGTCTCCTTGTTTTGGCAGCCTCTTTTGGTTTATGTGTGTTTGGTTGAACTGCTATGACTCCCTGTCTTGGTAGCGTTGCCTAATATAGTAGGTGTCCTATAGGGTCCAGTGGCACAACCCCCACCACCACCTAAGCTTGGTACTCGAGGTGCACCCTTCATGTGCATTGAGTACAGCCTCCTCTTGTAGTTGAGCCTTGATTGCTGTTGGCAGGTCAATGGGAGGGCTTTACCCAGGCCAATCTGCTTCAAGGACTGACTGTGACCGCCAGCCTCTGCCCTCTGTGGAAGATCAACTGTGCAGGGACTGTGTGGTGGTGCTCCAGTGTGGTCCGTAGCTGTTCACGTGCATGGGCTCCTGAGTTTCCTGGGTGGTGCAGGCCAAAGTCAGCCCCTACCTGTGTTTTGCCTGGGCTCACCTTGTATGAGCTATAAAGCAATCTGAGATGGCTGCTACTTGTGCTGGGCTTGGAGATTCCCAGGTGAAACCAAGCTGTGAGTCTAGACTGGCTACTGTTAGTGCTATGGGGGGTGGGGCTGGGGGCTTACTGAGATTGGCTATTGCTTGTTTGATAGGATTTAGGAAGTTGTGAAGCATGAGCCAAGACCAGTCAGTCCTATGGAAAAGTTACCATTAACAATTTGGGTGTGCTGGTAAGTTGGGTGGGACGGAGTCTGGGGATCTCCAAGGTAGGGCAAATAGTGTTAGCCAGGTTGATGGAGTCTCAGGTATGGCAGCCACGTGCCAGCTCATGGCTCTGTCAGGGAGGGCTCAGAAAAGCAACAGTGGCCTCTGCCTGCCTTTTGCCCAGGAGAAAGCTGTTCCCCAGCTCTTGCCTTGATGCCAGACACTTAATTTCCTCCCTATATACCACTGGTACCTTTCAAGCTGTTATCCCAGTGCTGGAGCTCAGAATGAGAGAATCTGAAGAAGTTCATGTGGGGGGTTCTTTAAGGGAACTACTCGGGACTCCAGAAGTTTCTCTACATACTCAATCCCGGCTGGTTTCTGCAGCCAGAAGTTGTGAGGACTCATCTTGCTGACACTGGAACCCTGGGCAGGGGGTCCTGATGTGGGGCTGGGACTCCTCTTTCCTGAGATATCCCTCCCGAATTTTTATCCACCACATGTAGACGTAGGACCAGCCTGTTTCAGGTCTCCAGTCCTTCTACTAGTTCAGATGGATGTGGTTTCTTTAATTTTGTAGTCCTCAGACTTTCATTCAACTTGATTTCTGATGGGGTCTGAGTGGTTGTTGTTCTATGTTTTAGTTGTGATTTTGATGTGATTGTGCAAAGAGGCGAACCGTGTTTACCTATGCCACCATCTTGACAGGAAGTCCTCCTATGAAGAATCTTTTGCTCATCATTTGAATAAGAGTTTTCCAAAGTTTCCCAGATTTTACTTTCAGGAACCATTAACATTTTGGTGGGATGAGAGTAGTGTGTTGACATAGGTTTGCCACCTTTTTTTTTTTTTTTAAGTATATTTTCTTGATTATGTTGTTGCAGCAGTTCCAATTTTTTTCCCCTTTACTCCCCTCTGCCCGCTAACCCCCTTCTCTCCAGCAGTCCCACACCCCTTAGTTCATGTCCATGGATTGTGCATATAAGTTCTTTGGCTTCACCCTTTCCTACATTATTCTTAACTTTCCGCTGTCAATTTTGTAACAAACAATTAGGCTTCTTAATCCCTGCACCATTTCCCCATTTCTCCCCCATCTCCCTCCCAGCTGATAACCCTCCAGATGATCCCCATACCTATGATTCTGTTACTATTCTGGTTTGCTTAGTTGGATTTTGTGTTTTTTAGATTCAGTTGTTGATAGTTGTGAGTTTGTTGTCATTTTAGTGTTCATAGTTTTGATCTTCTTTTTCTTAAGTAAGTCCCTTTGACATTTAATATAATAATGGCTCGGTGATGATGAACTCTTTTAGCTTTACCTTATCTGGAAAGCCCTTCATCTCCCCTTCCTTTTAAATGAGAGCTTTGCTGGATAGAGTCATCTCGGTTGTAGGTCCTTGCATTTCATCACATTGAATATTGCTTGCCAATCCCTCTTTGCCTGCAAACATTCTTTTGAGAAATCAACTGATAGTCTTATAGGCACCCTTTGTAGGCAACTCTGTGCTTTTCTCTTGCTGCTTTTAAGATTCTCTCTCTATCTTACACCTTTGGCATTTTAATTATGATGTGTCTTGGTGTGGTCCTCCTTGGGTCTAGCTTGTTTGGGACTCTGTGCTTCTTGGACTTGTATGTCTATTTCCTTTGCCAATTTGGGAAATTTTCCTCCATTATTTTTTCACATTGGTTTTCAATTTCTTGCTCTTCCTCTTCTCCTTCTGACAACCCTATGATTCGA